>NW_027269262.1:60620000-63020000 GCF_023055355.1 Agelaius tricolor | reverse complement strand
CATTTCACAGAGGGTAATTCACTGCCTTTTTGGGAGACTTTTAGGAATCAGTAATGATATAAATAACATTCTTCTTCTCAATTTCAATTTTCTTTCTAGATCCACCAATCCTAGACCCACCGAGCTCAGTTCTTTGAGCGATTCCTGATAGCTCATGTTTCCTCAACTTGATTGTCTGTGTTGCTCTTTGCAAGGTTCACCTTCTGGGGAGGATTACTTTGCATGTCACAACAGGATAAACACTTTTTTTACACATATTGCTTAGGTTTGTTTTGTGATCTGCTCCAAAACCATTTCTCCATAGCTGCAACTTATGCACTAGTGGCTTTCTCATATCTGTGCAGCTTCTTGTTTAGATGTTGTAGTTGTTTAACATATTAAGTATAATTTTACTTGATAATAATTAGAAGAAATTAAAAAGATAGGCTTAATTTTCTGACCTGACATTTAGGGAATTCTAAAAATTTTCAGTGAGAATCTTGATTTTCAACTTTTGTTTTTATTTCATTTGATTTTTTGTATTTTATCGCTGTTGTTGAAATAAATGTTTAATACAGTAGAGCTTTAACACAGCTACAGTGAAATCACTCATTGTGCATTTGAAATGGTTAAAACTTATGTATTTTTTTTTAATGTAGCTATATTGCCAGTCCTGTTTTACTGATTTTTTTAGTGGAAGAATTGGAAGGACATCTATTTTTTTCTGGTAATTTCTATACATCATTTATTTATTTATTTATTTTGTCATCAGCTCAGGCATAAACTTTTGGTTTTGATTATGTTCCATGTCATGGCTTTCTTAGTCCATGTTCTTGCAGATATGCATTTTCATGTAACTAATGTGGTTGGCATTGAGGTGATACAGTTAAACACGTGTTTGCATCTTTGGAGAACTGAGTCTTTACTTTGAGGTCTCCATGGAAGCAAACCAGTCTGCTTTCCTCCCTGGAGAGTTTCATGCATTATAGCAACAACAAACAATATAGGAAATGCATATCTTTTCTTATTCCAGCATATTATTTAAGCGCCTGCAGATTTCTTTGACAAATACTTTTGTTGTCTGATGACCTTTCCATCATTAGTATGAATTTCCCTTCAAGGCAGGCATTTTTCAATCAACAGTAATTTGCATATAATTTATCAAGAGAAAAGAAAAGCAAAATAATTTTATTTAAAGATTTCCCTTTGTTTTAAGTGTCATTAGCAGTTCTGACTAATCAGATTTTTCCAATCTCATCAGGCGCTTTTAGAAAATCTCTATGAACTCATCTAGAGGATGCATTTATTCCTAAGTGTCCTGTATTGCATTACAGCACAGTAACAAGTCACCGACTGCTACAGATGTTTATGTGAAATGCAATTAACACTCTGCCAATTTAGTTTTTATAGGGACACAATCAATTTTTATTCATTTTAAAGCTGGAATGCTTTCTTTTATTGTGTGCTGCCTCTCTGCTGATTATATAGCTAAACAAATTATTCTGTTTGTAGTAAATGGGAGTGTTTAGGCAGACAGTACTGTGCCATGGATCACATATAAGATAGGAATGGAATATTTGGATTATGTAGAATGTGTAGGAACTAAATGTATTTAAATGCATTTAAGTTATCTTTATTATTTTCAAAAGTCACATAGAAATGTGATTGCTGGTATTTAGAGACAGTTTTTTAATCCCAGTCTCAGTTCTCTGATGTGCTTAGTGTCCACAACTATTGTGGCTTTCATTATTAGGGGAATAGAAGCTCAGTTTGTTCAGGGGCTCCCTTAGCAATGACATTTTCTCGGGTGCTTGACTTAGTTAAGTATTTGCAGTGAACAATGCTAAATTATTATACAATAATTTTTGCTGCATGAAGAGACCCAGAGTAAGTGGTACGCTCAGGAAACACGGGAATGTTGTTGTAGGTAAGGGCTTTCAAAGAGTTGTGAAGAGTGAAGTTTTCTGGATGGTCTCTGTTGGGTAATTTTTTTTGGCTATTAAGGGTGATGTCAAGTCAAGTAAACAGAAGTCAAAAAAGATGACTGGAGGTGGCATGAATGTAAGGAAACATTTTTCTTAGAATGAGTTATCTTCTGCACTTAGCAAAATTATTGATAAAATTGGCTTGTTCTCATGCAGAAGACATTTTTTTCTAGGTTATGGTTCCACCCTAAATAAACAGCTTTTATCCTGGCTTTAGTGATCACAGGCAGAATCTGTAAAAAAGCTCTTCCTTACTTTAGCTGCATGCCCGTATTACTTCCTATCCCTTCCTTATGCATTCATTTGCTTTCCTTCCCTGACTGCTGGGATATGTTGGTCTGCTTTTAAGGAAGCTTTTCAAAGAGTTACCCTCTGCCTGTTCTCAGGCTGTGGAGCTGCATCACCAGGCTGGCCAGGGAGATGCTTGAGCCAGGCTGCACACGGGCCACCTGCAGGTGGCATCTGCTGGAGAGGGCAGCGATGGATCCCCTGGGCATCCCCCTTGTGTCTTACCCCAGCAAACAGTCTCAGCACTGTCCTTCTGCCAATACTGATGTCTCTTCATGGGAGAATCCTCCTGATCACCCTTCTATCTCATGGTCACTTCGAGTGTTCATTCCCATGGTGTTCCCACCTCTTGTTCTTTCATTTTCCAACCCCATTCCTGCATTGCCCCTTAGAGCCCTGCATCCCCATCCCCTGTCCTTACTAATCCTTAGCTTTGTTCCTTCCTCTGCTCACTGGTCTGCCTATTCTTCATGCTTTTCTCAGCCACAGAGCTCATTTTCTCTCTCAGCTACTCTTCTTTCCCTGCATTTGAATCAACTTCTTTCTCTGTCCTTTGTAAACACTAGACAGAAAACGAGGGGAAGGAAAAGATCATTAAAAAGAAGATAAATCCTATTGCTGACCTAATTTTATGAGACAGCTCTCAGAATTCCTCAAAGCATGCCAAGTGTGAACAGATTGGTCCATAGGACTGACTTGCTAAAATGTGATGTGTTGTCAAGTCTCTCCCATAAGCTGCAGTTTTCCAGGGTTAACTATTTTTTATGACATTCATAGTAAAGTTAATAATTGCTGCCCTGAAATGAATTTCACATTCATAATGTATTGCTCAACTTTAAAAATTATAATTATTTTGGATATGGGTGGAATTGCTTTCTTTCTTATGATTCTAGAAATGGCTGAACACTTTTGTTAGACATTTTATGTCAATCAGCTTCATACTGGGAAGCTGAAAATTTGTTGTGGAACTAGTTCATCTAGTAGATAAAACATGTGTACACTTAAGCTTTCTAGGCTTCTGCCAGCCAGGCTGGGAAGTAAGTTGAAAAGCCATTTCTTCTGCAACTGCTTTGCCACCCTTTCCCTATCAGGCTTCAAGGCTTTTAAGTGGTTTTATGGCCCCCAACACTCAGAGAATGCTTTTATTGTGCCTGCTGGCAGAACCACCTCTGTGTAACCTGTGTAACTATTAAACTACTTTTAGTTTCAGAGAACACAGTAAGCATGTGCATCCTATGTGTGTTTAAAGCCCACATTTACATCCTGTGAATTTTTGCTGCGTGTTTCAGAGAGGTTTCAGTCTAACTCCAAATGTAAGGGTTCTTGGAGGCAGTCTTGTCTTTTTATTTGCCTGTCAAGTGTTATGAATCCTTGTGTTTTGTTAACCATACCAATGTTAATTTACTCAGGTTGCAGTACGAGTATGTTGCTGAATTTTCTTGACTTCAAGCACTGAGACAGAATTGTAGCGTAAAGCACAGAAGTAGTTTTCTTAAATTTAAACTGTGACTATAAATAATGCACATTCTTTTGTGTAATTTAATAATTGATATTTCCCCCCAAATTAGGTATAAACTACTGAAGTTAAATTTTTAAAGCTAAGATTTCTATAAAATGCACCTAAGAACTTTATAGAGGACCACAATACAAATCTAAAGAAAGTATTTACAGGTTATAATAAACCTTTTTACTTTAGATTAATAATTTAGAGGATGTTAATGTGTTCAGAGAAGATGTACAAAGGGTTTGTTTTCTTTTTCCTATGTTTTTCACCTGATCTGGCTTTCTGTGACAAGTAACAAAGAATTAGCACCTTTGGTGCTGATACTAATAACTCTCAATGCACAGTTTTCTGAGGCCTCCCTGCAGACAGCATGAAGGCTTCTTGTTTCACTTCTTAAAATTTATTAGTATTCAAGTTCAGTGAAGCCTAGATGAATAATTGCAGAAAATAAACACCCCTAGGAAGTATGAACAAGGTGAGCTGTGGAAGCTGCTCTTACACTGAAATCAGATGAGATCTGCATTTGGTTCTTTCATGTTTCTCCTGCAATTTTTCAAAGGGAAATGGTACAATGACAATGACCATTTTTAGCAGCATGCTTAATTACCAAAGAGTTGGGACACAAACTATTGTGAAGCAAGGAAAAAAAAAAAAAAAAAAAGAGAGAAAGAAAAAGGCTGAAAATGACCAACAAGGACACTTTAATGAACACTTCATTGCACCTCAAATGAAAACCAGATGTTCTTTGTTAACTTCAGCAGCAAGCCTTCTGTTCCAATGGAGGAAATTGTACCTTCATATTTTTTTGTAAGTTTAATAGATAATATGGCAGAGGTATGTTTCTCTACCTTTCTGAACCTTTATGGCATATTTAACATTGCTGACATAAATAACAACCCTTGGTGCCGGAATTTTATCATTTGAACTGTACAGTGCTTTTTTTAAGAAAGCCCTGTAACACAATTTGCCTAGCAAATGGAAAATATTTCTGCAAAATCACTATTGAAAAACAACAAAAAAGACTATTTCTTTACCATTTCACAGCACCAGAAGGGATACTGCAAATAAAATTATGTTGTAAATAGATTTTCAGCATAATTTTGATTTAATAGGTCATAAATACAATTTTTTCTGAGCATTCTCCAAGTTCTAGGGGGATTGCCCAGGTCTGGCAAATCAACTGCTGACAGGAAACTAAAAATTCCTGGGAGAATTAATCACAACTATTTATGTGTATGTGTGTATCTATATCAATACATACCTAGACATTCAGAAATATATAGCATTGCATATAATCCCTGGACTTGAAAAGCATATTGGCTTTTAGAGCACCTACAGCTCCTAAGTCAGATATTAGGTGCTTCAGTTACCTGTGTAAGCCTGCAGTTCTACTGCAAACACAAATTTAAGGACACTGCTGGAGCCTGACAATGTTAAATCTTCAGCCTTTAAGGAAAGGGTTTAATCAGAGATGTCCAGAAGTGATTCTGAAAACGTTTTAAAAGTTCACATCTTATTTCTCCCAGCCATCAGGTTGTTCTGCAGGACATGGTACGTGGCCACCTAAATCCTTAGAAGGTAGTGAGGATCCTGTCCCTGCCCAGAAATGATACAGATAATTTTCCTGTACCATCTGTTTCCTTTCTCATCAGGAAAAGTGAACCTAGAAGGACAGAGAGGTCATGGTGAAACTATCTGCTGTATTTCATTACTTTTTGGACTGTGTTAGTAAAGTACAGGGTGGGCTGCTGTTTGTTTTAGCTGGAGGTGAGGAATGGAGAAGAATAGTCAGCTTCTTGGAGCTGTCCCTCTCCACTATGTCTGAACATAGTTTTAGGATTATGTATTTTGTACTATTTCATGAATTACTAATGTAATATGAATCATTACAATCTGCCAATCAAGGCCTACTGGATGGAAATGCACTGTAACATGCCAAGATCTACTGGGAGACAATTTAATTTATGGCTTATTGACTAAGATTTGTTACCATTTTCTTTTGGGCTTTTAATACATGCTAAGTAAGACTTTGTCAAGACACTTGTTGTATAATAAGTGGTGTAGGAGCTCTGAAAGCCTAGCATGCAGTGACTAATGCTATGCAATATACTAGAGCTACATGTTCTTGCTTGGTGCCTTAATTCTTCTGTAATTCATATTTAATTATTTTGCCATTTATCTGTTTTAACAGTTAATAACTTAGGATGTTAGGATTATAGTAAATTTTGGTTTGGAAGGCAATCCAGGAGATGCCTCATTCTTCCTCCTGCTCTAAGCAAAATAGTCCATAAAACCAGACCAAGTGGCTCAAGACTTCATCTAGTCCAATCTTGAAAAACCTCCAAGTTTTTAATCTCAGGGAAAAAAATATTTTCCTATTATCCACTCTAAAACTCTTGAGTTTCAGCTTGTGCCTGCTGAAACTCCCACCAGGCATCAATGAATGTTAAGAGCCTGGCTCTTTTCCTCTTGATGACCTTCTTGCAGGTACTGGAAGCCTGCAACTAGGTTCCCCCTTACCTGCTAAACTCAGTAGATTTTGTGTGATTTATTCCACTGGCTAAGCCACATATTATTTTGAGAAATAAAGACCACATTTTAGCTTTTAAACAACTCTCAACAGCTCTCTGTTGGCATGCTTAGGTCATCCAGATTTTTTTGCCCCCTCTTTTGTTTGTTAGGACTGTGCCCTTCCCTTCTCTACCAGTGTTGGTCTGACATCAGGGAGTAGTTGTAAGTGTTGTGCCCAGAGGTTCAGTTTAGAAAGAACTAAAATGTTGGGAGGGATATTTAGGTTGTGGATACTCAAGAGTTCTGTGTTGCATGCATAAGTTTTGAGTGGCTTTTCACAGGATAGGAGTAATCTGGTGTTTATATTAATCACACAAGGTTCCTCCAAAGGTCAGGTCTCCTCTCTTCTACTGTTCCCACTTAATCTATTCAGGAGGACATACTCTCTTGGCATCCTTTTTGCTTTCTGCCCTTTTGATGGGATTTTAAACTTTAAAATGAAAGTCAGATGTACAAAGCTACTGGGAACACAAGTTTATCTTCAGAGAGCTTCTGTTTTGCTGATCTTCACCAGATTATACCATTTAACTACTACTTAGTATTTCATAAAGCTCGTAGGACATCTGCTCCTTGATTGCTGTCTGGTTTGCTGTGTGTTTTTTTTAGCACAGTTAATTTTTAACACAAGGTGTCTCAAAAATATTCATACTATGAAAAGTGGTTCATCCGCTTTTATGAACATATAAATTTTTTTTGCACATGAATGAATCTCAGCCTTCTGGGGATGTATTTCAAAGTTGTCATCAGCTGTCTTTGTTACTTTGCATTCAAGAATGTTTTGTTCTTGTGTCTGGATTAAGGCTGGACTTAAGGGAGTAGGTGGGGACATTCCCATACATGCTCAAAGGGAATTAAAGGGAGTGTCTTATATTTGTTTCAAAGAAAAATGCTAAAATAGACAAAACACAAGTATTTTATGCATCAATCCCATTTTTTACATTTCCCATTTGAAAAAAAAGATCCTGTGTATGTCTAGAGAAAGAAGTGAAAATCTGTTACTGTCCAGCCAGTAGTTTAAGAATACAGAACTCACCTGTACAGCTGTATTAACAAGTTTGCATTTAGCAGTTACAGCACACCAGAAATTACTTTGTGTAAGGTGTTGGAAAGACCAGATTCATAGATTTTTTCGGAGCCTTGCTCATCTCTCACAACTTTATGCTTGGCTCCAATGTTTCTATCCTTATAGGGCTGCTGAGAACTTGTAGCTTGGTTGTGTGAAGCTGAGGCTTTCATAAAGTCTGAATGAAATATATCTAACAGATAATTTCCAGCACAAACTGTTGGCAGGAAACATAAAGGATTCCTTGATATTCTCTGATAGTTTTATGTTTGGTATCTAGATTTTTGTATTGTTTCTACTGTAGAGATAGAAAATTTTCTTTTTGATTTCTGTCTTTATGGAAATGGACAGCTGTTTAGCATTTTGGAAGGCTTGTAGGAGGTTTAGTGCCACCTGAGACTGTGGAGAGATGTACTAGATGGAGGGACAGAAAAGCATGAGGAAGGAAGGGAGCAGATCTCCAGGTCCACAACAGTATCAGAAGTTGTGGTCATTTGGGTTTGGCAACAGCTACTGAATGAACAGCATCAACATATGGATAGATGGACAGTTTGCTTTTTGATTAGTTGACTTTTGTTTGATTGCATCATCCCTGCGCTGCCTTGGAAAGGGTTCATTTAGCAACCAGTCCAAGTTCTAGGGATTTTAACCAGTTTTACCAGAGAATCCCTCCCATGCTGCAAGCAGAAAAAATATTAGTGTTTTGGTTTCTTTCTATTTTAAGTAGATTTTTTTCTCCAGCATAACTGAAGTTTTCTTGTTCATTATGCCAGCCAGTATGTCTCATGGAGAACTGAGGTCATGGAAATCAACTGGGGAAGGACTTCACAGCAGAAGGAAGGAGTCCAGAAATGGCAGTAAAACTGTGGTTTTTCATTTGGTTATTGAGGCCTATTAAATTTATGCTTAACTGAACAAACTTACAAGATATGGATTGATACACTGAGGAAAAACCTCTGGGGTCATTCCTGTATTTCAAGTTGTAAAAATTGAAAGTGTAAATTCATGTGCTAGTGCTTAGGTTTTTTAAATAAAAGCTAGGCTGAAATACTGATTCATGGGACTTGTGGAAATAATAAAATATATACTTATTTGGGAAGTCATTCTCAGGTTTAATTTATGTATTTTAAATAGGTCCTGCACAGTTTATCTCAATGTCATCATAAAGGAGATTCACTTCTTCTTGAAGTGATAATACTACAGCAAAGTTATGTTCACAGAAGTAGATTTCAAAAGAAATATTAGCTATATCAAAAAAGCCCCAAATGCACAGTAACTTAGGTACAGATGCAGCTTTAGAAATGGGTTTTGGTTTGGCTTTAAAAGGGCCATATCACATGTATTTCTTCCATTGCCTCCTCGTTCCTGTGCTTTGAGGTCCAGCAATGCAGGATGCAATGAGCAGAGCTCCACAAAGGCATTAACTGGAGGCAAGAACTGACTCCTCACTAGGAGATGCTGCTGTGTAGAATCAGGTTAGAAAACAAGCTGCTGATGCAGCTCAGTTACAGTATTTATATTTATATATATATATATACACCATACTGTACTGTGGTGATTTGACTGTTTCAGAGTACATGGAGCCACTGTTCTGCCACATGTGAATGTTAAATTCTGCAAGTACTGGAGTATGGTGTGAAAACTCTGACTGCCAAAGTTTGGACTTTTAGGTGGCTGACAGGAAGTTTTTTAAAGAAAAAAGCCATGAAAACAGAATTTTTTTTTCTTAGGTAGATTCCCATCAAAATATCTCCATGTCACTTTCTTATTTGAGTCTTTTTTCCCTTTTATGATTTATTGGAATTTTATCATTCAGGCTGGGAAAGCAGGAGCAGATTTCTATGAGTAGAAATCACAGATTGTAATTCAAATCTATGGTATGATCACTATTGCAACATCATATGTAGAAGTCTGCTGAGGTTTTGGGGTAAGAAAACTAGTTCCTGGAGGCAGGGGAATGAACTTTGTAACTTAATAAGAAAAATAGAAGGTCCCTCTCTTAAAAAAACAAAATTCCTCTGCCCTGAATGCCTTAAACTTTGGATACCAGTCAGAATATTTCAGCATTGAAGTTATGCTCCAATAAGACATTGTGGAAATGCAATCTGAAAAAGGGAAAAAAAATACTACTGTACTTGTCCTGTATTTTATATAAGACAGGGGAACTCTCAATTTTATAATGCCTTGTGTGTTTTAGCTTGGCTTACTGGAGGTCTCTTTTACTGGAGATCTCCTTAGAGAAGATGGGAAGTGGATGGAGAACTTTATTAGTTCTTGAAGGACTATAATGATCAGAGATCTTACTTCCCAGCCATTTGAATTGAATAATCTGTAATAAAACGTACACAAATATTTAAGTAGATAATGTGCCTGAAGAAGTTTATTTATAGAAAAGAACATCTTAATTTCAGTACATTGTCTCTGAAACTTCTTTTATAGACACCAATATCTAACTCTCATGGAAATCAGGCTATTGAATTCTGGGCACCCTAGACAGAAAACATTTCATTTTCTCAAGTCATGTATATTTTTGTTTGTTTGTTTGTAAATAAATCGATGGAAGATGGCATCTTATAAATAACAAAAATATTTTGTGATAATTTTTCTTAGGATCCTTTTGCAAATCCCCATTAGAATAAAAACCATCCAGTTATTCCTTTTGTAAAAGCCAAAACATTAATCAGTCAGGCTATTAAACTGTAACAATCTAAAAATAACAGTTGAGAAGGAAAGAGGCACTACATCTCTGTAATGACTCGTGAATGATTCATTTGTGTTAGTGTAAAATTAAACACCTACTTTTTATACAAAGTGAGGAATTGTTTGTGTTTTCAATGCTGAAGGAGGTGCTAAACCAAATAACAGAGCAGCAAGAAAGCCAAATGGCATTGTATTTGTTCAGCTTAAGAAGGGGGTGGTCAAAAAACATGAGTAACAATACTGAAAGCACTGAGACATATTTTTGTATGAGGTAACCACTGAGTGTGGAAGTGTAAATCCCTCAGAGAACATGTGTGAGACACAATGAGGTTTCTGCATTCTTTGTGTGAGTCACTGAGAAGGTGAACAAAAACCAGACAGATACAGTGTATTTGTATTTTTAAGAAAGAAATTTTCTCACAAGAAATAATTCAAGAAACATGTTACTGCTAAACTTCCATATGGATTGAAAAGTGTCTGGGAGAATAAAAAACAAATAGGAGAAATAGGAGATTGATATTCATAGTGCAAAACCTTCAGCATCTATAATAAAAGTACTTTGATTAATGTACTTATTAATCAACTAAAAATAGGATGACTGGAGAGATGGCAAATTTAAGACAAGATAATTTAGGTGAAGATTAGGAAAGGCTGAAGAACTCCTGTGGGACCTCATATAACTGGCAAATATGATGCAAACTATTCAGTAGGACAATGTGGGCTGCTGTAGTCATAGCTCCTACAGACATTTAAACATCATTTTGTGTAGCTTATTGCCACTTCTGCTCGTAGCACAGCACCAAACAAAAATTAAAATTGTTTCATTGATAGTAGAAAAAAAATATTTTCTTTGTGCAAGTAATAGGCCTGTATTACTGATAGAAGAAAAATCACTTTTAAGGCTCAGAAAGATTTAGAAGGGTACTTACAAAGGTAAAACAGATAATAAGTGCAGTAATAAAAATATTTTTTTATGTATGTTACATAATCCTTAGGCTTCAGAAGGCAAAATCATGGGCAACTGTATCCCTCTGTTTTTCTGAAAGAGTGATCATTATCTTTCTGATAAAAATGTCTGGTACCATCAGACAAACTGCAAGCCTGCAGTGCTACAGTGGTCATTGTATTCAGGGTCTACCAGTAAAGATAAAAGTTTCTAAATGGGAATGCTTGTGAGTGTACAGGTCATGCAAAAGTGAAAGTTCAGACTGCAAACTCATCCATTTAGCTTTTTGGGTCTTTCACATTTATTGTGTGCAAGGTGACACTTCTGTCTTATCTGTAAAGATATAACCTTCAGTATTCATATTAATTCATAACTGATCACCTGCAAATGAGCTAACTACTTAGACTTGTATGGTTTTAGTATCCTACCCTAGCTAAGTGCTTCTGGAGACTTAAAGCTCAAAACTCAGCCCACTCAGAAAGCTTGTTAATGGGTCCCACGTGACACAGCTATCAATTTTTTAGTATCAGATATACATGCTGTAGCCATTATAACTTTCACTTAGGGGCAGGCTTGCCCTAACAGTACAGAAGCTTGTAAGGCTTTGCTTTTGTTTTTGGTCTGAAAAAAGGGAAAAAATTAACAATGCTAGATGAGAGTGAAACTGCATATTACAAAAGGCAATGTTCACCGTGTGTCTGGCAGAGAGAGGGCCTGATGCACTGCAAAGGCTTGCAAGATTCTCTCTCTGTTTTTAACATTTCCCAGGTTGTTTAAATGTGCATTGTAAGCAATGATAAAATGACAAGTTATCATTGATCTGTCCTTTCCTCCATCTCAGAGGGATTCATTAAATAATGCATGTACCCATGTGAATTACCCTTCTTCACTATACTATCCCCAGACCATTAGCCAAATATAGCATCAGCAGCATCTTTCAACCCCTAAGAACCCTTTGGCTTTCATTTAATTAAATTATCCCATTATGAAAACTCTTATAATGAGATTAAATTTAATTATTTATTAGACACTTATTTGCACTAGGGAACCTATCAATTATGCATGGTTGTGCTAAACATTTTTCAATCCATCACCTTTTCTTTTCATGGAAGGTGCAATTTATTAAGTGCATCTGAAGTACTGTAACAGAAGAGCTCCAGCAGAAATGTGCATGCCATATTAGTTCAATTAATTGCAAATGTAATAGGAAAACAGAAATATGAAAATTTATCCTCTCTCCTTTTGAAATAAAGAATTTTGACAGTATAGAATATTGTGCAGTTATTTGGTGCATCTCATTTTTAGATCCTACCTAATAAAGTTCATGGACAGTCATTTTAAATCATTTTTTTTATTATATTTTGTCTGTTAATAGTTCCTAATTGCACAAAAAATCAGACATAAAGCATAATTAGAATAGTTCAAAGAAATGTTTGCAGCATACCATGACTTGTTGTTAAGTACACACAATAATTTCTTAATTGTTTATAGAAGACTCTAATGTTCTCATAATATAAATTACACAATCATAAAGATTAGATTTTAGGCAACTTATTAGGTCATATAACCATAAAGCATCCTCAATCACATATCTTCTTGATAAGCATTTGGATATGAAGACAAAAACTGTAAGCTACCAATAATTGTTTCAAGCAGAATGACATTTTCTAATGAATTTAAGCAAAAGATATAAATGTCAATACAGCTCTGAGCTTTTCTTTTATAAGACCTTGTCAATATGTAATTAATTATTCAACTAGAGTTCTGTGTGGCTCAGGGCAGCATTTCAAAGAGCTTTCTTTTTTAAATTGCAAAGTCATCATAAGATTGCTTTTAGTTGATTCTTCTTTTTTCCCATTTAGAAATTGTGTGTGTATAAAAGTTCATGGACACCTGTGAGGTGGCATATGCAGTGCAGTGATAAAGTGAGGAGCAAGAGGCTTTTTAATAGCAGTAGGCTTTAGCATATGCTTTTAATACATTGCAAAATTCTTCCTTGTTTTAAAAGTGCTCGTGTTTCATGTTCAGATTTGAATGGGGGTCAAACAGAAAGATTTATTTCCTTTTTTTCCTCACTTATGCATGTAAGAGGATGTTTGCTTCATTAACTTTGAAATTCACTGGCCAAATAGACTGCATATTTTAGAGGATTTAAGTAAATGTGCCCCAAAGTTCACACAAATTATTATAGAGCATTTCAGTCCTCATCTTGAAGGAATGAGACATGATGCATCTGTTAATAAAAACAAAAGAGTATTGCTTGTATTTGGCAAAACAGTTGTATTTTGTACTTAAGACTTTATCAATGTCACCTCTTGTTATTATTTGGTACTTTCTTCCTGAAAGTCAGGACAGTTAATTAAATCTCAGTGTACCCTGGTGGGTTTGATAGAATGGCTTTATTCCTGTGAGGGAGATTACATTCATTAGGACAACTTTCCAGATGATATTCAGAACTTAAGTTTGCTTTTTGGTATGCTGCTTTTGCCAGCTGAGAATTCAGCTCTTACTTTCCAGCATAACCACTCATGTCCCACTTGGATAGATATGGTCATGTGTAAGATTGGGATGTAGTTACACAGAAGTTTTTTCTTCTGTTAAAGTACCAAGATCTTATATGAAGCAAGTGATGATACCACAACTGGTAATTTTTGGTTTCTGACACTTCTTCTGCAGAACCAAACCTCTGAATGAAGCTTAAAAATAGTGTCTAGAGGAAAACCTTTGCAACATTACATTACAATGAGATTACCATCTGCAAATCTTTGTATAGTGAAAGGGTGAGTTACATCTACATCCTCTCAGCCTAAAAGCAGCACTTTAATATATTCTTCAGCAAGTTGCAGCAAAAACTTCATTTTAACTTTGGCAAAGATTTCTGTCTTTTTCATTCTGAAACCTTGTTGCTGCAGTTAGCTGTGGAACAGCCCATCTTTGTCTGTGGTGGGGGCTGGTAAATTGGCTGTGGTTATTCTCATTTTTCCCACTGTATAATCAATTGGCAGCTTTGAACTCTACTTTGAAATCTCCTTCAAGGATCATGTACACTACACACTACAATATGTTAGCAAATAATTTTAAATGCATACTTGAGACATGAAAATGAGATTAAAATAAAAATGAACATGAAAAGGCATGCTTGAGATATGACATCTGTCAGCCACCTGCTTAAATTATAGCTATCCAGTCAGGCCAGATGTACTGGTAGGTGTATGCAATTTTTACACCTATATTGCATGAAAGTTTCAGTGTTTGCAAATTGACTGTGGTTGCAACTCTCCAGATACTCCTCTCTTCTTTTTACATGTGATGATACCATTTTTTTCAAGTGAATAAAGTGAGATTTCTAAGAGCTTCAAGGACTGAAGCATTATACAAACCCTAAAAACATCTTATCTCGTGGAAAAGGGTTTTTTTGATACATCTTTGTAATACTTTGAATGCAAGTTTTGACAGTTTTACTCGAGCAAAGACATGATTTGTGAGGAAAATTAGAATTTCAGTGATGAATTCACCATTGGTATGAAAACCTTGTAGGCAGGCTTGTTAAAGACTTAACTTTCTTCAAAATTCTTTATTTTTTCATTTAATAAGGACCAAAATTAATAGAATAATGCATAGGTATCACTATCTTTAAAATCTATTGATTTCAGCTATATTCAACTTTTGAGCTTTAACACTGATGGTGAAAACACGTGACATGGCTGAGTCTAGTTGGTTATATAATCTTTGGTCACCTGTCTTCATTAATAAAGGACAGAATCAATTTAGTATGGTTCTGAATTAATATAATTTTTAAATGTTTAAAAAAATATATTGAGTTTATTACTAATATTACTCAGAGGTGTGAAATTTTCACCTTTGTTGCTTGTTTAGTGCTTTCCCCTTCCACTGCTGTTTTACTAGAAACAGGTTTCTGAAGAGGAGTTAAGATAGTAGTAAAAATAATGTTGCATGAGGGAAATTATATTAAAAAGGAAAAACTTGTTAAAACCAGAGGGAAACATGGGTTTTCAGAAAATTGCACCATACAGTAAATGTTTTAGGACATGCTAAATGCAAAGACTTTCAGCTTTTTTTATTTTTACACCTTTTAAAATACTTTTTGATAGTTTAGGTGAAAAGATTCCTGAGTTGAGACTTGTTTGCTTCAGGAAAAAATCCTTTTCTACAGACCATTGAATTTTTTCCCAAACCAGATAACTCTAGCTGGAAATCATCAAGGCATCAGGTCATTAAGTGAGGACGAAAGACTCTTGCTTCACCTCTCCCTGATACAAAGCTTTTTTCCCACCATTTTAGGCCCTGAGGTTGCCAACAGTCTTCCCTCTTGCTCTGAAACAAGCTGACAGCCTCAGGCATTCCAGCAGGCTGTGTAACAAAGCCTTTTCAAGACCTACTTGGTGGAAAATCAGATTATTTATGAGCTCATACATGGTGTCCATTGTTGTTGGCTTGTAGTTCTTTTTTGGTGGCCTCATCCTTCTGTGCATTGCTATGGTGCCTTTGATTTTATTTTTTGGTATCCATCAAAGTAGGTTGAAAGAATGGGTGAAGAAAGATGCTCTCCATTGACATCACTCTTGCTTATCATCTGCTGCTACGTGGTGAAGAGGAGAAAGTCAATCTGACCCACATGTGAGAGAGGACAGTCCAGCTGTTAACAGCACCAGGTCTGAGACTGAAAAAAATTCAAGCAATTTAGAATATAAATAAGAAGTCACTTCTTGATTGCAGCCATAGCTGGTTCCTGAAAGGAAGCAAGGCACAATTTTTGTCTGTAGTGTTGTTTTCCTTCCTTCAGCAGCTCAATAGGATGAACCTGATTTTTACTTTTTTTATAGTAAAACAGTTTTACTTTTGTAGGTAGGGACTGAAAGGCTTTCTTGTGACAAATGACAGATCTTAGCCTCTGGGGAACTGTCTTTCTGTGTAAAATGAAGTTGCCCTGTCAGCAAAATCAAAAACTTCATTAAAATAGCTGAACAGAACTGTAAATGGAGATCAGGCAGTTTCTTGTTATAACCTGGTTTCCTAAAGCAAAAAGGCTTTTGCAACCAGATTCTTTGTATGTGTCTGTCTAGCTGCATGTCTTCTAATAATAACTTTTCAATTTCTTGGGAAATCTCAATCCAGTCTGATGGAAAGCTAGCCAGCCTCACACGTGTCACACTCCTTTAAGCTTTAGGAAGACACAAAGAAGGATTGTGGAGAATGTGTGGAGGTGTCCTTGGCTGATGAGAGGCTAAAGACAAATGTATCTTTGGGTGGACATCTGTGGAACTCTAGGATAGGGCTGTTGTGTACTGCTGATGGTATGGTTGGAGGCATGCAGGTCTCCAGTGCAGGCAAGCTGCCTTTTGGTCCTAAAAGTGCTGTTGATGACACAACCCCTTGTGTGTCCCTCTCCCCAGACTGGGGAGTTGGTAAGAGGTACCTGGCTGGTCTCTGTCAACCCCAAGCCATTGCACCCTCAGGACTTCCAAGCCCAGAGAATTTGCTTTTAAACAACTTGCATCCCAAAAGCCAGACCCTTTCCTCTCCAGAACTACACCAATGTCATCAGCACACCTCTCCTTCTTCCCTACCACTTGAATCTCTTCTCTTAAGGCACCCCATGATCTTCTCTTCTAGAAGATCTCTTTGAGAAGATTCTCTTCTCTTCCCAACACAGAAGCTCCAAACCCATTGCAGCTGCTCCACCACCAGATTTCAGCCTGGTTCCAAGGGCTGCTTTGAGCCAGCTGCCCTCCCCTGGCTGCCCATGCTCATTGCCTCCGCCTCCATGGGCACTGGATCTCTTGGAGTTATCTTTGTGGGGAAAAATGTCCTCCCTACCCCCACTCCTGGTTTTCAGGAGATGTAAAAAAACTGGTTAGAAGCAGCAACTGTGAAAATTGAAGCCTGTGAGCTATAAAACAGAGGGAATCTCTGGCAAGGCCCTGTAAGTAACTCTAAGCCTGTAATTCTCTCTACTCACAGCCTTGCTCTAAAATACCCTGGCTGACCTTCCTGGCACGTTGTGGGGAAAGTTCAAATATAGTCAAATGCAAAAATCTTTCATTTATACTTGCTGTCATTAGCTTCTGGAATGTCAAATCACAATTTCTCAGACTGCTTGATGGGTTACAGGTTGATTATCTCTTACTCTAGTTTTAGTGGTTCTTTTAATCCTATTTTTTTTTTTTGTAATTGCACTTCTAATTATTTTAGAAGTTCCCAGGATACTGATAGTCTATGCATCTAAAAGGCATTTCAGCAAAAATATTAATGGAAATATCCTTGCAGATGAGGATTAGGAGCAGCACAAGGAATGGAGTAACTCTCATTAGGCTGGAGACTTTTTCTTCTGAGTCTAAAATGCTAATGGAGCATCCTGTAGTGTCCGTATGAAAAGACTCTATGTTCCTTCTGTATTTATAGATTGCAGAGTGGGAGATGCAGACAGTGCATACCCGGAATTAGATGGTTATTTTAGATGGTGGAAAGCAGGAGGGAAATTTTCAAATTAGAGTGTGAGAACATAACCATGTGACTTACTCAAATTAATAGGAACTGCATAGTGTAGTCTCTATGCACCACTTTGAAAATTTCCCTGGGTGTTTTTATGCAACCAGAATAATATGCAGGCAATGAAGCAAAAGCCAGTGTAAACACAAAGTGATCATATAATTTTACATGTTTTTAATTATTGACATATACTCCACTTTTCTCCAGAAATAAAAAATACTTATGAATGAAGTAGGTAAACACAAAAGGAAACTGTTTCAGCAATTATTTAGAATGGAAATATTTTTTTAATTTACTTTCTAATGAAGTCACTAAACTTGCTTGCACATTTAGAAAATATATTTAAAATCTTCACTCCCATGTATGTATAAAAACCCCCAAAATGCAGATTATTGCGTCACTCTAAAGGAGATGTTTATGTCAATCAGGTCACCAGGTATCAAACAACCTTCTAGTAATGTATCCAGAGTCTTAATTTGATCTCAGTATTGGATTAATTGAATTCTTTGTACTCTGAAGACTGTAGCTGCACTGCAGGATGACATGAGAAAGGTGTAGAAGGTAAAAGGAAAGGCTTCTGCATTTGCTTCAGAAGCCATCTATCCACTCTGTCCTGTGTCCAGTTACTGCTGGCTTAGTAAAAGACACATGGTGCTTATCATTAATTAAGTCATGAATGGTGTTAACTTTATTATCCACTAGGCTTTCATTCAACATCATAAATCCAAAGCAAAGCTCATGGTTTCTGATTGTCAGTCCAGCTCAGGGAAAGAATGAAAGAAGAAGTGGTTATGTCTGAAAACAAATATCATATGGTGTCTGCATCCCTCCAAAACTCAAGAGCTGCAGAACTAATTTCAGCTGTCAGTATATTGTTGTACCACCTTGGCTTTCCCAGGACAGATGTAGGAGGTCAAAAAATGACAATGCCTGTAAAATGAGTGTAATTCTGAATCGATATAGCCCTTAAAAAACCTGGCATGAGAAGTAGGTATTCTGCAGCTTCCCCTGTCTACCAAGTGGTTTTCACATTTTGAAGACTTGTCAAAAAGCAGCAATCTTCTGCAAAATAATTCCATCACACATTAGTCTGTCATGGGCTTTGTGAGTTCATCTTAACTTCTCTGCCCTATGGACTGCATGCTGGATGCAAAAGATTAGAGACAAGAAATGTTTTTCTTTCTCTCTGTATAACACAGCTTTAACCAAAAGATCCTCAACTGCTGACATTGTGAAGCAACAAAATTCCTTCCCAAGGCTCCAAACTCAAAAAAGAAACAATCAATCACATCTCCAGCAGGACCAAGAGTCTCACACCCTTCCTAGCAAGATGTGAGTAGGAATGGTCAGAGGGGTAAGGAGGAATATATAACAAATTGATCAGAGAGATCAATTGATTAGAGAATATGTAACAATTGATCTCTCAGTATCAGAGAGAGTGATTCCCTACAAACAAAACACAAACACCTTCTTAATCCTATAGAATATCTAAGAGAATAAATTCCCCTGGCAAATACATGTGGGTATTCCCCCAGAGAAGCAAATTTTAACAGGCTTGTGTAAAGAAAGGCAAACCGTGTAAATTGAGTATTGAAACAGTTAATTGTGGGAGCTGGAAAATCCTACAAGGTGAATGTGGGCATCATCAGCTGTTACTGGCAGCTCATGAACAAATGGAGAGCAAAACCTTGAGCCTCCCAGCTTGTGGTGCCACAGGAGTGTTATCACTGCCAGTGTAATTCAGAATATCAGTGATTCCTACTTCAGGGGTTCGGATCAGGAGAGATGAGAGAGTGAAATCTAGATGATTTCACAGAAATGATCTAATATATACATCCACTCCATTCTCTTACCTGCAGAGTCAAGAGGAGGGAAGTGAACATCTGACACACCATAGGGCAGTCACCCCTGTGTGGGAGAACAAGCTCCAAGGAAGGAATTTGTAACGAGCTTAGCGGCGACACACTGGCGTGTTGGACAATGCATTGACTTCTGTGATAAATGTTCTCTGGAAAGTAATTTCCAGAGCTAGCAAGGAATTATGTAAATGGAGAAATAATCAGATAAGGTGAGCAAGAGTGAAGAAATGAAACAGTCTTTCAGGGCTCAGTTATGAAAAGATGATTGGAATGCATTTAGCAGTATTCAGCTAATGAAGTTAGAGTTGTAATTGCAGGCAGGTAAGGAAACCAAACAAATTTTAAATGATAAATCTGTATTTATGGTTTTTAGGCTTGGAGGAAGTCAGGCTTGGAGTTAATTTTTTTTTTCTTTTTTTGATTTCTAGTTTGTGAATACATTTGCACATTTCAGAAGTGCATTTTTGGGGATTTTCAAATCTTGGAGCTAATCCAAGACCAATGCAAGTGATGAAAATTTACTGGATTTACTTCTTTCAGTAGAACCAACCCTACAGAGATGTTAATTTGGATAGCATGGCATTTGATGTTAGGCAGGGAAGGATGCTGTGGCTTATTAGTTCTTCTGGGATAGAAGGAGAGAAACACATTGTCGAACGCTAAAGGAGATATTAACTGTCACTCCCCTGAGCACATGACACCTATGTGGAAATCTTATGAAGTCTGGGTATCACTATTTTTATTAAATATGAGGTTATCACATTTCCACTGATGTCTGCCTGTGTACTTTCATGTTTATTGACTGTTAGATGACATCACTGCTTTCTGATTGCAAATACTTTGCATTACTACTAGCTCTCAGCTATTTGAGGGAAGATTTATTGGTATTATCCATGGATCTTTCTAGCAAGAGAAAAGCTACACATGCTTAAACAGTGCTAAAGTTGGAAATTCAGCAGGTATCCCTAAGCTGTGCAGTGCAGTTTTATTAAACCAGAGAACTTATGCCTTGCAAAGTTAAAAGCAAGCTCAGGTGAGTGTAAAGATTTAGCAAATCAGTGTCTCAAAGCAATCTTTTAGATCTCTGTGATTTATTGGGTTTTTATTCATAGTCTTGAGTTTCTAAACCAAGTGTAAACAGAAGTCTTCTCTTATTAAGGCTCTCTAAAATCCACTTCTCTTACTAAATTAATAGGAAACATTTTTATTGCATATTAACTTACAGCTATTTTCTCACTGCCATTCATTTCAAGTCATTTTATTTTACCCATTCAAATTTTGAGGAACTGGTGTCTTGGTGAACTTCGGTGCATCCAAACATGATGAGGTAACTAGACCTGTCTCCAGCAACCTGTACTGTGAGGATGGACTCCAGCCAGCAGTACACAACCCCCTTGAGGTCAGGAGGACAACTGATGGGTACCACAGTCCACCTTTGGACTGGACTGCAGGGCAGTGGCCTGGGCTGAAGCAAACCCCAACACTGGTTGACAGTAACCTTGTAATGTAGGACCTGCTCAAATGAATTTCATCCTGCACATTCATCAGATGGTAAAAAAAAAAATAAATTAGGCAATTCCATATTACATTGATGTAAAAATAGTTGACCTAAAAGTTGCTGCTTTAGCGCATGTGCTACATAACTATATACTATTATTTACTTACTTACCAGGAAGACAAGAAGCAAATCCTGTAATTCATCAGCTAGTAGAGTAAGATTTGTATAAGCCTCCTGCTGTGCTTGGTATACCACATTTGCCTGAGGCCAATTACTGTGATGCTGATTCTGTTTTAATTCAATCTTTAGAGATGCATACACAATATTTTATACTATTTTGAAGGTGAAGATATTAAGAGTGTTTTCTTGTTTAAAGAACAAACAGACCAACAAAAAAGAAATTATGAGTATTTTACGAGAAAGGAGATTGGAGAAGAGAAATGCACTCTAGGGCTATCACTGCTGCTTTGTGGCAGCTCTTTTGGGTCTCACAGAACAACAAAAGCAGCTGAGGGTCAGCCACTCTCCATCCCTTGGATTTCCCATTTTCAACTGTTCCTGAGACCACCACGCAGTTCCTGAGACTATTTTTGAATTCAAAACCATTCTAGATGCAGATTAAGCTTCAGGAGGGGGAGCCTTCATTCTGGACGTTTGAGAGGTGGGTAAAATTCATCAGTGGCTGCAGGGGCTGGGGATGCTTTAGTGAATGGCCAAAGCCCATTGGGGCTTGGTGGAACAGGAAGTGTCCTCAGGCAGGGCAATGCAGCCCTTGTGTCCCAGGCACCATAAGGCATCACCTGCAGCATTCAGTCTCCACAAGTTTAATTTTGGGGTTTTTTCAGTAAGTGGTCATCTGCAGTGGAGTACATTGATGGAATATATTTCAAACTAATGCATTTTCAGGCTACTAAAGATAATAAATTTTCCAAGGTGTCTCTAATTTAGGCTTTTGTGCTTTCCAAAAGAGCTATTAAAAATCAGCCTGGATACAAAAAACACGCTGCTTGTAATTACAGTGGTACTGGATTCACCAAAGACAAATAAGCATTTCTGAGTTGCACTCAACACATTCCTTATCCTGATAGCAGACAGATTGCAATTTTTAAAAAATCAAATTATAAGAGTTAAAACCAGGTTGCTCAACTTCGTTTCACGTTCTTCATGCAGTTGTCTGCTGTTGTGTGTAGCTCTGTGTCCTGTTCTTATGATATTGCATTCTTCTGGTACCAGTGCAAGAAAAGCATTCTGCCTCTGCCCAGTGTGCAGCACCCATGCTGTGTCTCTCAGCTCATGAACTGCCATCCAGTGCAAGATGCATTTTTGTTTGTCTGGACCTAATTTAGCAACACTGTTTAATGGAGGTGGTTGTATATGGAGATTCCTGCATTGTGCAAGGCAAGGCATCCCTAAAGATGCATTTTCAGAACTTCCTCAGGTGAATAGCTTGGGTGGACATGAATGCTTCACTCTTTTGGGCATGCAGATGTGGTACAAGACAGAGGAGCAAGGTATAGGATTTGTTTATTAGATACTGGAATCACAATTTTGCTTGTTCGTAATTCTTGTGAAACTCACTTGAAATTTTTGGTTTAACCTATTTCCCTCTAAATTAGTGACATGTTTGCAAGGACAAAATGTCTGACTGTTGTCTGTGACTTTTTTTCCCCCTTGGGCCCAGGTTTGAAAGGGATCTGTCATCTTGTGTTTGTGAGCTCAAAGTGTAATTATGAATAATGGGTTTAAGAATTAAATATTTCTTCAGAAAGGTCTATTTTAAAGCAGGATATATATGTAGAAAATCTATATAATGCCATTAATTAAAAAAAATAAAATTGTATTAGTAGCCTGGAAGTATCCAAGCAGTAAAAAGAGTTTAAGCTTTGTTTACATTTTGGCTGCAAGAGGTGCCTCTCTTTAAGTATTTAGATAAACAAACCAAAGCTGCTGTTTTCATTAGCACATAACACAGAGCCCAGTTTCCTTACCTGAGAGAACATTAAACTAAAATTCAGTGGCAGAAAGCAATTTGATCTCTTGCAAATATCAGTCTTGATAAACCTTACTCTATGGAAAAAAAGCCCCAACAAACCAACCTTCAAATTTCGTACCTATTGACATTGCTTAATAAAAACATCTCCAGTGCTGGTGCTTCTGGGTGTGTTTCCAATAGCAATGTGATTGCAAGGCTCCGTGGATAAAGTTACCAATCCTTTGAATTCTGACCTTCAGTCTAAAACAGCTTTAGAGGTTACTCTTTTTCCTTTTTGTGAGATTGCAGAGAAAAAGTTAATGCTGCTGGAAGGAAGCGGGGGAGGGAGCTGGGCTTGGAGATGGGAACTGGGTCTTTGAAGCCATCTGAGAAGTTTTCCTTTGGCCTTGATTTGTAACAACAAATATTGGCAGTCTGAATCAGTAATTATATGAAGTTTCAAAATAGAGCCGAATGCTCTATTTTGAAACTTCTGTGAATACAATTACTATTGAGACCCAATTGATTCTGAGGGAAATTATACTGTTGGGTTTGACAAAGTCTGGATTCTTGGGGCAGCTGTAGCCACCAAAACTTGAGAGTAGCTTAAATCCATCATCTGTGTCTACAGGGAGGGGAAACCTCAAAATTGGGTCCCCTGCATTGACTGGAAGTGTCTCTCTCTCCCCTGAGGATGAGGGTTTGGATGATCTTTGGCTAAATCCTTAATTTTAGATGATTACACATAGGTGAGAATAGCTTCTGCTGAACAAATGATGCTCATGATATAATTACTGTAAGGTTTAGAAGAATATATTGTGTTAAATTACCGAAAAACAGTTTCTGGGAAAAACATCATTGCAAGTATAAAATAAATCACAGGACTATTTTAATTTCAACTTCCACTTTGTCCTTTCCATTACAAGGCCCACAGTGGGGAATATTTATGCATGTCACTTTTAGAAGATATTCAGATCACCAAAAGAAAAATTTGTGTAACTGAATGTTTCAAAGTTAACAATGCACATATTTACTAATATGTATGTAATAATTTCAGCTAATGCAAAGTTTGTAATTTGAATGTGTATTGATGAGTCACATATATTAGTCATAAATGCTGGTTTGTCTTAATAATTTGTCAAAGTGAGCCTGGGTTGTTGTTTTTCAATATTCTTTCTAATTCAAAATGCTTTAATCAATACTTATTTTCCCTATATAATATTTTTTTGGGTTTTTTGTGCAACCTTATATGTCAGTAGCTGAAAAATTATGTAATAATTGGCACAAATAACTAAAATACAGTAATGATCCACTGCTCCATCTACTGTTGAACAGTGACATGAATAACACTCCAGAAAAAAATACAAAATGCATTTAGGAAATAATAACAAAATGGAATTTACAACGAAAAAACCTATTGTTTCTGTGGTAAGTGAACAAACATCTTTTTCTAGCCAAGTAAAGTATTCTGAGAATGACTTTAATTCAGAGTTAAAAAACAAAGAGGAACTTTCCATCTTCTTTTTCACCTTATAGGAGTTGCTGAGAAAACTGGTTTTGTTCACGTAAGTGGGAAGAAGTTGGAAAAAAGACACTCTAGTATTACTGAGCTGACTGATGTCATACAGGGCGCTGCATTTATATCACTGGCAAAAATGTAAGGTTTTGCTGTGAAAAAAAATTTGCAATGGTTTGTAAGTTCTACCTTTATTCTAGTAGCACTAAATGAAAGGTGAGGAAGGCCTAAGCAGTCGTGGGAGGATGAACTATGGAAAAATGGCATGTGTGTGAAATGATGTGTTTTATAGTCTCTGCAGAACAACAGGACTTGATTATTTTGTCAGCTCACTGGTAATCTCTCATTTATAGTGTGCTCTTCCTGCAACCCAGTCTTCCGAGGAACTCCTGATTATAGCTTTTATCACCCCTTAGATTGCTAGCAAGCTGCTTCTCATCATCAGTGGTGCATTTGATTTGACTTGTTCATTTTTATAAGCAAATTATTATTCACATATCACAGTGAAGGATGATTATTTTCAAAGTTTAGGCAGTTGTGTTTCCATGCTGAGATGGAGTAAAAGCCTGAATGTCAATTAGAAAAATTAGCTGTTTCTTAAGGAAGCTCACAGCTTGCAATTTACTCCCTTCATTTCACCCCCTATCTTGTAAACTGATAATTCTTCAAATAACTTTCTTCAGACACATCTTTGTTGTCTTCAGCAGGACTTCTTTTAAAAATAGTTACATGTTTATGTTTCTTTTGAGCAGAGGTTTTTTGTGCAACAAATTAAAGTAGCACTCCACCGGTTTTTAGGTACTGCAGACAGTATTAAAAGTCCTCCTGTAAAACTCTTGAACTTAATTGGAAAATGGAAGGTAATTTTCTATAGCTCAATTTAATAGCTAAAACATTGCTAAGATGAAGACTGTTTTAGTTGGAAAAGCTACATTACTTTTAAACTTGGAGTAGATCTCCGAGCTCTGCCCTCAGGATGCCACAGACCTGGTGTCTCAGTCTTTGGGGAAAAGCCATCATTTTTGGGTAGAACATCTACTTCTGATGATGTGGAGACCAAAGCTTTTCAGTATTTTTGTGTGCCAGACATTTTCTTCATGAGATTTCTAGAAGAGACAAGTAAGGTAGGGTGTTAAAAAAGACCAGAAGGGAAATTATAGTATTAGATACATTTAAAATTTAAGTTCATCTAGGAAACCTTTCCTTCACCCTGCCAAACAACTTTTTTATTTTGCATTTAGAGTACTGAGTATATATATAATTTACACTACTGGTGCTTGTAAATGTATATACACGCACACAAACTATTTTTTCCTCCCTTTAACATAATGCTTTTAAGATGCAAGAAATCTACTGGAAAAAAAACCAAGCATACTTTCACTTTGGAGAGTGAAAAATCGAGACATACTAAGGGATTGGCTTCAAACTAGACTTCTAATACTTCTTCTGTGGGCAGTCTCTGCATTTGTTTGTGTCATAGCTGTCAGCTATTTCAGAATCATGTGTAAGTCATGCATTCATTCAAAAAGCTAAAGCAGCGTCTAGTTAGCATTAATAAAGATTACTATTTCCTATTTTTAATTATACTAAATGTTCTGTAATTTGTACTGAAATGATGGATTGAAAACAACTACAACTGCCTGCAAACTAGCAAAACTAGCAAACTGGGGCTGGCAGTTCTTAGTGTTCTGGCTAAGGACGATGGCTGTTCATACGTGTTCTGGCTAAGGACGATGGCTAACAGCACATACCTTTTCTTATAACACATTACACACAGACCTTAGTTCAATATGAATTTTATCCAATATATCTTGAAAGAATATAATTAAGTTGTTCTTCTTAAGCACACTGATAGTTTTTGGACAGAACACTTTAAATGGTTGATTTCTGTCACTTTTACTGTTTGTATTTACCAAGGTCTTTCTGCTTTTGCTCACATGAGTAGCATGAGACAATACGGGCTCCTGTCAAATGCTGCAAACTTCTGTTCCAGCCAGGGATGTCTCTAGGCAACAGCTGCTATGTGTAAGATAAAACTTGTATGGAGGCATAGGAGGGATATTGCTGCTTCAGAGGGTTCTGACGTCGCACTGCAGTTGTTATGGGAAGAGCCAGGTGGTGGCTCTCAGGAGCAATGGGATACATCTTTTGCTTTAGTGAAGTGTGGTCTTCCTAGGCCTATTTCTGATATTAAATATTTCAGTAGTATTTCCTGCTTGGAGACAAACATATGAACATCCCACTGTTCCATATCCATCTTTCATCTAATTTTTCTTAATTACCAGAACATCTGTAATCGTGGCACCTAAGCGCCCAGTAAATGTTGTGCTCCAGATGGACCCATTTTACTTGTGCTAAAACAAGTGTGTGACACTGCATATGAAGTTAAAACCATATTGCATGAGTAATGGTTGTAATAATATACCCAGTGGCTTGTTGTGCATTTGATGTTATGTAATAGGCCTGGTCTTTCACTTCTTAGGACTCTTGAGATGCCAGCTGCATTAATGGGAATGCAGAATCGGGACAAATTTAGGCATGATGTAAACATACGCAAATCCCACTGAAATCTCTGTTCCAAACCCAGTGTTAGTGCAATTGTGGTTTGAAAATGATGTTGGGTGCCAGTGACCAACAACCCACCCTGCACTGATTTGGTATGCAGTTACTGGGAGGAACAAACCCCAAAAGATAAGTAAACAAACCTCTTTTAAGTAGGTTTCAAATTGGTGCAGTACTCAGCTGTCATAATTAGATTACCTATTGAAATAAAAAGAACTGCACTCACTTAAACCAAATGAGGATCTGGTCCATGGTATCAGCCGTAGGATAAGTTCATAGGTTAGACCCTATCACGGGGTAATGATATACACTGATCTGAAGTCCAATCTTCAGACATCAGATAAAGAACTTTAAGGAACTCTTTAATGGCTGTATAAACACAGAGGACCCTACTTTATCTCATATCCCCCATCTAGATCATTTATATAGCTTCAGTTCCCATACTGCTTACATGCCATACTACAGAAGAGATTAAAAATTCAAAGCTGATTCTTTTCTTGCAATGCATCACCAACACCCTTTTTCTGATCATCTTAGCCTCTGTGTAATTTATCCCATGTTTATCCTCACATCATCAAGCTCTGTACGTGTGTGTGGGGATCTGTCTTACTTTAATTAAATACAGAGACTGGGCACACTCCTGAAGTTATTACTTAGATATAACTCCCAGTAGGGACTCCAAACTAAACAGCAATAAGCTTGTTTCAGTCACCTTTACATTTAAAATACTAAAAGTTATTCATGTATTTGTGCTATTTGGTTTTGGTTTTTCTTTTTTCAATAATGGAAGGAGATAGATTTTTGCTAAAATTTGCACGCATCATTGAAGTCACAGTCTTCTTTTTAAATAATTTTTTATTTCCATATCATCATTTAAGTATCAGTGTTTTTGAAAAAGGGTTTTGAGTTACATTTTCCAGTGTAAGTTTGTAGCTCACAACAACAATAATATATTTTTTGAGTTTTTCTAGAAAAAAAAAATGAACTGCTTTGTTAAAGTGTGTGCCTGATATTATTCTTTTAATAGATGTACTCCTACAGTCAGTGAAGCAAGATGTGTCTTTGTATCAGATTGCGTATGGCTTTTAAAAAATGATCTTATTAACGCTGGTAAAGAATTCAGTGGTAAGCATTTTCCAGAAGATCGTGGCTGTTCCAAAAAAACATTTAGTTAAGAAAGATTGCATAGCCGTATGCTTCAGGGTTTCAGTGACTTTTACCTGACAAAACTGTGTGACTCCATAATAAGTAATTTGCATTTCGTTCCCAGTTTAATATAGAACACGGTAAATAGTTTTCTTGGCATGAGCTGTGGTTTCTGACTCTGAAGAAGTGATGGGATTGTGTTTGTGCTGGCTATGCAGACGGGCCCAATCGAAAGCTGCTTATTTTGACCTGGCTTCCCATATATGGTGTGTGACTGTCCCGAGATCCCTTTTCTCCGCTAAACAAAATGAAATCCTAGGTGCGTTCTCAGCTCGAGGTTGACTTGTAGCTTTGCAAACCGATCTGAAGTATTCCCAATGTACTTGCTGCAAAATAATGTCTCACTTACTGGGATGTAGTAGCCAGAAGATATTTCTCCTCTAGAAGTATTGCTTTCACATTCACAGATTAGTTAATTGAAGGTAAGGATATATTAGCAGTGAATAACCACAGGTTTTTTGTAAAGAGGAAAAAAAGTTCTGTTTCAATCTGTTTATACAGTATAAGGTTTGGGGGGTTGTTGATTTTTGGTTTTGTTTTGGTTTTTTAAAATTTAGTACTTTAGACCTGGCGTGGTATTAAGACTTCTTTTTTGGTACTACAAATCATTACGCTGTTTTCCTCATCATATTTGGATTATGAGCACTGAAAAACAGTGTAGAAATATTAGCGTTACATGAAGGGAAAGATACTGTCTGCGTAGTGGAAATGCTCTGGAGAATGCTGGTCAAATTTAGTTACTATGTGTGTTATAATGTTTTTTAACATAATGTATGTATTTTTGAAAGAGTTAGGTTTTTTTTTTTAAATTATGAGCAACTAAAGGTTCTGTAATAGAAAAGCATCATAAACCCATTTCAGTTTAATGGCTTACTAATTAAATTACTTAATTACCTATTGATTGGTAAAAGCTAAGGTTACTTAATGCACAAATTTAACTCTGTGCAACCATCTCTCCCTTCTCTGGAAACATTTATATGGTCTGTGGAAACAGCCTTTATACAGTTTCAAATTTTAAAACTTTAGTAAGTGATTCATAATAATTAAAAGACGAATTTGACTATATTTGCAATTGTTTTTAGGTGTACAGATATTTAATGGTTTAAGTGGTTTAAACCATTTTAAAAGTTCCAGATATTTTATTTAATAAATACCCTTAAATTGGACAAGGGTAGCTTAAATAGTTTTAGCAGACCTTTTCTTTACAAGGTTGCAAGAATCTCAGATATTTGAGAACAAATCTGTTACATATCCAATCAAAACGGGCATGTCCGGACGTGCACGCTGGTTGTACGCTTAAGAGCCTCTATGAGTATCCCTGCTTAGCTTCTCTCATTGATATAATGTTGGTGTAATTCCGGTTATTCTATTAGGACGGCTTTAGTTTAAACCCAGTTTACAAGAGGGGACGCATCTACGGACAATTCAACTTTCTAGATGAGAAGGGACCCGAGGGATTTTCAGGAGTTTTTCTGGGGTGAGGCTGAGGAAGGTGCAAGGAAGGGGGGCCCTGTCGGCCGGGCAGGGGGCGGAGGGGGCGCCGGGGGCGCGCAGTTTCCGCGGCGGAGCGCGGCAGCCCCGGCTGCGTTTCGCCCGTGCAGGAGGGCTGACTTCAGACCGCGCAAGCCTCATTGCAGTTGTTTCTTTTAAACCAATAAGGCTGGGACAAGAGAATAGCTGCGGTTTGCATTACAAAAACAAAAACAAAACCCAAAGGGGAAAAGAAGAAAAAAAAAAAAAAAGAAAAGAAAAGAAAAAAAAAAAAAGGCGAAGGGGAGTGAGAAGGCAAGCGGGCGCGGGAGCGGCGGCGTGCCCGCAGGCAGTGCCTGGGCAGACACACACGGCTGAGCAAACAGACGGCGGGGCTGCAGGCAGCCTCCCCTGGCCGCGCTTTGTCTGCCCAGCCCGGCCCGGCGCGGCCCGGCCCGGGGCGCTCCTGCCCCGCCGCGCCATGGGAGGCGCGCCCGCCGCGCCCTGACCGCGGAGCGGCACCGTGAGTACCGGGGCACGGACAGCGGCCGGGACAGAGCGGGACGGGCGGAGCGCCGGGAGCGAGGGAGGACAGCAGCGGGGAAGGGGGGCCCTGCCGCAGCCCGGCCGCCGACGAGAGCGGGGTCCCGGGCGGCGCCGAGGGCAGCGGCGCTTTCCGCGCGTTCTGCCGCGCCGGAGGAGAGCGGCGCTCAATTATAAATCACTGGGTGCAGCAGTTAATTTTGGCCGTAGTTCAGGCTGGGGTTTGTAGGCTTCCCGCAAAACAGATGTTAGGAGGTTCTGTTTATTGTGATCAGCCAGGTTTGGGGATTCTCCTGTTTGATTTCCTCGAGCGCTAATGGTTCGGCAGATAGGAGTAACGTGATGGGGAGATGTTAAATGGGGGGTGGAAATAGGCACGTACGGTACGAAACCAGCAGATCTTGTTGAAAGAGACATGAGAGCGTGAGAAAAATAATAAAGAAAATTGGGAGGAAGAATGCCTGACAGAGATTTTGACAGTGCTTTCTGAAGCAGGAAATCCTTTCGCTTAATATGTTTAAAGTTTCCAAACACCAAGGAAAACATGCAGATCCCCCCGGAGAACTTTTCAAGATGACAGAATAAACATCTACACAACTGAAATATCTGACGTTTATTGACATTTTAGGTGGCTTTTTCAGAACGGTGATCTTAGAACAAGGAAGTTAAAGACATTCTGAAGTCTTGTTAAATTTACATCTTCCTTTTGAGCAACCAAGACCCACCAAACATTCTCTTGGTGTTTCAAACACCAAGAGGAAGGACTGCCCTTTACAGTGCAAGATTGATTCTGGAAAAATAAGGTGTTAGTGCACTTAAAAATGCTTCTTTGAAGGTCGTTGGGGTTTGGTGTGGTTTTCTTTCTTCTGTAAGCAAACATTCAAAACTGAGGTAAGCGGAAGGGATAAAAGCTTTCCGGGAAAAATAATGATAGTGTATTTTGTATAGTTTGTTTAAATTTAAAAATGAGCACCGGGGGAAATTTGGAATAAGAAGTGGAAATGTGGTGTAGTGTATCATTGGAAGTTTTTAACATTAGATACCATGTATAAAGATTATTTTATTTTCCAACCCATACTGAGATGGTTCGCAAAGCATCTGCCGGAACGCAGACTACTGCTTTGGGGTGTCAAATAAATGCATGGTATTGATATGGATATGCACTGGTAAAAGTACATTGCTATACGTGTGTGTGTAAACACATTAAGAATTTCAGGTGTATAAACACGTACGCACACAACATTTTCGTGTTGCTCACAAACCTATGACATGCAGTTTTTAGCCAAGCACCTCGCTGCTGTCAGAGTTTTCCCAAGGCCTTGAATGGTCTGGAAATGAGCAGCCATCCCCTCTCAGCAGTTCTGTGCAGTGACAGACGGCTTGAGTCATGCTTCACCTTAGGAGAAAAAAAGAATGAGTAATCATTTTGTTTGAATTGCAATAAGTATGAAATATTTCTTAGGAGCCAAAAAAAATCTTGGAAAAGCAGAAAGATATTCTTACATGGCTGGTCATAATAGAAGCATTGTCACATTGTAGTATTTCTTTCTTAAGGGGAAGAAAGTGTTGGGATTTCAAAATGTTTCATTCATGAGTGTATGAAATGAGCACATAGGATAGCACTTCAGAAGCATTTAAACTGGCAATTAAAAATTTAATAACTGCAATTACTTGCTTTTGCTTTCATAAGTACAATTTGTCTTTGATGTGAATATCTAATGAAAAAGCCCAACCTCTTGGAGCCCAGCATTATATGATTATTGGAAGAGTGAAAGCATTACCAAGTTTCCTGGGTTGCCAGCAAGGTGCCTTTCTGCAGCCAATTTGCATTTTAGTTTTGTAACATTTTGGCTGTTGAAGCCATTATGTCGGTAGATACTGACTGCATTGCTCTTTTAGGGAGGTAAAGAGTGCTGTTGGGAAAAAAGTCCTTTTCCCTCCCTCCCTCCACCCCTTCCTAAAAATGACAGATTTTTTTTTCCCTAAGAAGGAACACCCTCATTTGAAAACTGCCATTGTCTTTGAAATTTGCTTCTTTAAAGTAGAACTGTGTTTTAAGAGAAAACTTGTGTGCTGGCTATAGTTTTCTGGGTTAAATTCTTATTTTCACTTTGAAAATTTCTTTTCAGCTGGAAAAATGTTTTAAATTATAGCCATTAAAAAAATTGCTCCTAGCAAGCAAAAATACTGTGGAAAACCTGTAATTTAGACAAGTACCTACATTTTATTTGCTCTGTGCTGCTGAAATTTAGAATCTCTTCCCATTTACAGTTTACTTTTCACAGAACATTATTAACTTTTTGGCTTCATACATGATCTTCTGTCAGATGCTTTTGATTTGTAATTTAGCAAAGTATAATAAACAGTGCAAAAGTCATGAATTTTCCTCTGCATCCTGAGCTCTGTGGTAGGGAAAATGTGATAAAATGTGTACCTTAAGTCTTGTTTGATGATCTCTCAAAGCAAGTTTGCCTTCTGGAAATAATTTCTGGGGTTGAAGAGCATGGTATTAACAGATTTAATGTGGCTATTCAGTGGATTGGTGGAGTACTATGTGAGGTTTAACAAAATGAGAGAGACAAATTGAACATCAACAAAACCTACATCTGTGAAGAATTATAAATTTAATTAGAAAAAAGGGCAAACTTAAAAGACCTCATTAACTAATCAGAATTTGATGTTACTGATTTAAGATTCTTAAATGGATGAATTTTAAGTAGCTTTGCTATCACTGTCCTTTTTTTCTCGCCATGTACTACATAGTGCCCAATCTGCAGTCTGTATTAAGGAGAAAGATGTGAATGTTACTGACAAAAATCAAATTATACAGAGTAATGTTTTTGAAGTATTAAGGAGAATGTGTATGCCATTTAGCCTATAAGGCGTTTTTAGTTCGAGCAGAGCATTGAGTATGAAGGGGGTGTGACAGCTCCTTTTTTTTTTTTTTTTTTTTTAATGTGACCCATTTCTGTCCAGATAAGGCCAAGCATTTGGGTTTTTTCCCCCCCACTTTTTATTTGATATGTGAGTTATGTTGCCAAACTTCAATTACCCAGAAACCTGTTGACAAAATGGGAATATATGAGAGAAAGCACAAGCACACACCACCCAGAAATGTTTTTATTCTATGAATTAACTGGTCGTCATAAGTGTGGTTCCTTACTACATTGTAATTTTGTACTGCACATAAAAAACTGAAAGCATGTGAAGTGTAGCATTTTGTAAACTGTAACTAATTTCAGTCACATCTGTGTCTAATTGTTGTCTGCATTCGCATTCTTGAGAGTAGATTTATTTTTCCTGGACCACTCTGTGGATTCAGCTGACCAGCCTAAGTGAGGATTAGTTGTTTTAAAGTTATTTTGATTAAAGAGTCATTTTTAAATTTGGTAACGTGCAACACATGGTTTAAATAATCCTTGAGACACAAAGGAATATATCTAAAGTATGTCTAATGAAAATGAAAATTGTGGATATGAACTTTCACAAATCATGGAGTGTTGGAGGACATTTAAGGTATATATTTAATTCACTGTGAATGAGCTGGTTATTTTTTTTGCCCTGTCCCACAAATACATTAATGAGATCTTTCTTGCTATGCACATACATGGACATCTATATATGTATATGATGTATATATTTTCAAATGCGCAGAAGTTGCTATTTTTGTCAAAATTTGGTACTTAAAATAGGATTACATTTTTTTAAATTTGAATCAAGTATTAATAATTGTGTAGTGCATGTTGGAAAATATCAGTTTGTTAAAGCATCCATTTGAAAAAGGAAGTCTTTTCTATTATAAAAGATGGGTTTTATAAGATCCTGTGCAAGAGGGAGTGAAGATAGCTCTGTAGGCAAACCTAGTTCTCACCTATAATTTTTTCCAGGTGTTTAGAAGTAACAGCAGAAGCATATCCTAAGGCACTCTGCAGCAGTTTCTGGGATAAAGAACTAAGGAGAAAAAAAATTCCTTAAACCAAAATGCAGACTTTTGACTCTATCTGCAAGTCTAGTTTGATTTGGCATGCAGCGATGTATTGAAAAGCGTGTTATGCAGTACTTTAAGTACCCAGTTATAAAAAGATTGATGTTCTTCAGCATGCATTATTGCATGCTTCTTGACATCATTTGTAGTGCTCTTCCTTGCCTGACTGCCCCTAGCAGTTGTTTACTCTTGCTAGTAGTAATTCTGTCTGTGATTAAAAATAACAAAAAACCCACCCTACAGACACATAAGTAGGATTTGCTCGGATGATTTTTATGGCACTTCAAATGCCTCATCTCCCTTGTCTTTGCTCTGTGATCATTTAAGGGATGTCAGTTCAGGTTGAATGGAAACGTACAAGAAAGATCCTCACTGCAGACATTGGGAGGATATATACCTTGCCCAGAGAAGCTTTCGTGTGCTTTTAAGCTAACAGAGTATATTTCCACCTGAATTTTATCACCTGCTGACAATTGTTACTGCCTAAAGGTTGTTGGTAAAGCAACAGTGTTTTTCTGATGGAATATGAAAACTATTACTCACCTGAGTTATAAAAGGAATGATTTGATTAAACTAAAAAATTATTGGTGGGCTTTCCAGTGGAAAAAGATTCCTTTTCTTCATGAGCGACCTCAGAGGTAAATTCTACAGCTTCCTCCCATTTATTTAGCCAGAAGTATCCTTTTAAGTAATTTTACCAGAAATCGCATTAGCAACTGCAATTTTTAGGAATAAGACTATGCAATAGCATGTGGAGTTTTTATTTTAATTTGACCTGGCTGGAGATGGGCTTCTTTTAGAGGTGATTCTGTCAGGCTGTGTGCTTTATAGTGAAGGTCTTTACCATAGGTAGACTTGCCCGTTGTTATTCTCTACCCCTCCTCCCCAAAATATACCATCAGCATCTCCAGCTCGCCTTTGGGGTGAGCTTGACTTGTGTGTTCCCTGTGGCACGGAGGAAGGATGGCGAGGAGCAAAGGAAGAAGAAAACCAGTGTGATGAGGAATCTGTCAGGACCGAAGGAGGAAGAAGGGATGAGAGGAGCGGAGGATGCTGCGGGGCTCGGGGCAGGAGCAGCTGGTGCTGCCCTTGGCGGGGTTACCTTTGCGGGTGCAGGCAGAGCCGAGCCGAGCCGAGCCGAGCCGGGGGAGGAGGAGTGCGGAGCCCCTGTGCAGCTGTCACGGGCCCCTGATGAATCACTATCCCGTCACTTGGCTGCCGTCCCCTGGCGCGGGGAGGAGGGAGAGAGACCTGCCGGGGAAACAACAGTTGAGCCTTCAATTTAAAGACAATATGCCTTTCAGGGGCACCGCACCCTCCTCCTCTCCCTTTGGATTTAAAGGACAGAATTGTCATCCGTAGTGATATCCTTTCTTTAAATTAAGGCCTCATAGTAAAGTGGAGTAATAGAAGCTTCTGTTTGTTTCCCTGGTTTACAGGTGCAGAAGTCCCAAACCAGTTCAGATGTTGCTGTTTCCTCAAGCTGCAGGTAAGAATTTGACCAAAAATTGATAATTTTTTGCAAGCCTTTTATTGTTGGGGATTTTTTTAAACTTCAAGTGATGAGTAAAATATTTATTCTTGTTTCTCACATTAAGCAGATGAGTAAGTGCTGGAGCGTAGCCTTTACGTGTGTGCAACCAAATCTGTAAACCATGAGCACGTATCTTTTACACAAAATTGTTTGAGTTTATATTTGATGCAGGCGTTTTGAACTTATTGCAGTATCATCTTCTTCTTTTTGTGTAGAATGTTTTAGGTAAAGAAATATTAAATGAAGGATCTATGTTTAGAATCTGTGATAAAGCTTTGGTTAAAATACAAAAGCTTTGTACCTGAAATGACACTTAGAATATTTATACCATTACTGCAGGAGTAATTTTATATAAAATTTTAATAGTCTTTAAAAGAGCCTAAGCATTACTTTTAAACTGAAAAATTACTAGTTCAAGTGCCTTGGAGGCACAGTAACCTATGAAGTTTCTACTGGGAGCAATTACTTTGAATGAGTACATCAAATAACAATCTCAAAAGTTTTAGGTATAAAGGCGCAGAAGGGTAGGGAACTTCAGTGATAAGCTCCAACACCAACCAAGGGATATGTCATGGTGGTGATGACTGTTATCCTGTTAATATAGGGCCATTGAAAGCACAAATATTAAATATTTAGCTGCTTTAATGCTGTTTAAATGTTTAATTTTTGCTTTAGCTGGGAATTGCTCTTTCCTCATTTTGAGTGAGCGACAGCTGCTGAGGTACAGCAGAGTGCTCAGGCACACCAGCGCCTGCATGGTCTCACTGTATGTCGGGCAGATCCCTTCCCAGTTGGGCACGCTTTATGTAATCCACAAAGCAAACAAGTGAGCAGACATAATAATGTTTTAATGCTGCATTTGTTTCAAAGGAAACAGAGGAACAATTAAGTAGTTTGCCAGAGTAAACACATACATCAGGAATATCTCATTCCCTGTCAGTAGATGATAGGTTTCCACAATTGCTTCAAGTGTTTTATTTGTTTTGGAGGCCCATTATATTGCCACTGAGTGGTAAATCTTGAAAAAGCAGAGTGTTAATTTGTTTTTAAGAGAATATATGTCTTCATATGTTGGTGATTCTGTCTTTGTACATATTTTAAAAATATGAGATTGCATCAATTTTTAAAGTGCAGTGCTTGGAATCTAGGTTTTATTTAGTTACAAGATGCAAAAATAAAGTAGCTGGCCACTCATGTTTGGGGCTACGACATGAGTTAAGCGCTGGAAAAGATCAAGTTGGGAAAAGTAGTTAATTTTTTACTAAGTGTTTCTGGGATGTTGATAAATAGCAGGCTGCATCTCATAAAGGCAGTTCCTCTGTAATTCATGTTGACTTATGTCACTAAAACAAGTTGCATCTTGTTTTCAGGTCTATGGAAATGCAGGATCTAGCCAGCCCACACAGACGACTAAGTGGTAGTAGTGAATCCCCCAGTGGTCCAAAACTTGATAACTCCCATATAAATAATAATTCCATGACACCCAATGGCACAGAAGGTGAGCCAGACTTTTTTTTTTTCAGTGTTTCATAGCTTGGTTTTTTTTCTCCTTTTTAGCTTTGGTGTTCTCACAGTCAGCACGCTATATAATGTTTTACTAATTTAGGTGTTCTGTGTTTATTCATATGTTACATAAAGGCAATGTTCAATGTTTATCAGTAGTTACTATTATCAAGTTTCAGCAATAGCTTTCATTACAGGTTTATGTTTCTTTCATGGAGTTTGAGGGGACTGAGCAGGTAGTATGTGCAGAGCTTAAATTAAAAAAAAATGTCAAAAAACTGAAAAGGAAGTTTAATGATGAGAGAAAAGAAGTAGGTGTTTACAATTGCCATAGTAAAAAATGTATTTTTTCAGTCTTTCTTGCTATTTTGGTATTTCTTTATGTCTCATTTTTTCTAAGCTCCTAAGGCTATGAGAATTTTGTCAAGTAGGCTAATAAAACTGAGTGTTGAAAGTTCCTCAGGCCAGCTTGCTTCTCTGATGGAGTGACCAAAATTCAAACAGGTGTACTAATTCAATGGGGTAAACTGATATCTATTTCTCAAGAAGCAGTCAGGCAGTTGATAAGTTATGTTTGTTCTCAGTAGAATACTAACAACAGAACAACCTAACAGCTTTGCCAGTAATATAATACATCTATAATACATATAATAATACATATAATGAAACACAGGAGGGTTTATGCAGTGAGCAGCAAAAAATGCTCTTTCCTGAAGCATTTCTATGGCAATAGTGGAAAAATCATATGGGACATTTAACTGGCTGTGTGAACAGAGACTTAATGCATTACTGGAAGACAGAGTCATGCAGGTTCAGTATTGCTCTTCAGCATATATGTATAAGTAAACTGCTACAACTGCTGTAGCAAAGATATGATTTTTTTTTTCCCCCTAAGAACTGGGTTGCAGTAGTGCTGTCAAACTCTTTAGGATTATGGACATGCATTTTTCCAGGAAAGGCACATGTCAATCAAACAGATGTTGTTCCCCCCCTCAATTCCCCACATATCTTTGTTATTCATTGTAATTGGAGTCCTTGGTAGTGGGGACAGTTTATGGGTTATCAGATTAACAGGGACTTGTGCCAGGCTTGTGTGTAATTTACTTTTTGCTATTGCTGTAAAAGTATTGCTTCAATCAAATATTAAGCCATAAAAAAACCCAAACCCTTTTTAAAGGATAAATAAAGTACTTACTGTGCTCATGGTGTTTAAGCAGGAAAATATTTTATGTCCATAAATTAATCTTCTTCCTTTAAAATATACAAGTATGTTATTATATTTTTATATCATATTACCAGGTATACACCATTTTTGGTACAGGATAAAATTGCCCTTTCAAATTAAAATTCCTTTAGCTCACAGAAGCCTTTGTTGTAAACTTCATGAGCTTTTCTACCTTCTATATAACTTGAAGGTTCTTTTGTAGCAAAAAAAAAAAATAGGGGGTGTTCCTTGAAACATTGAAAGATGCTCATCATCTGACTTGACTTTTTGTTCGACATGTAGTGCCGTGTGCATCCACTCTGAGAAAGGCTTAATATTACTTTGTCAGGAAATGAGGTATATGTTGTATCTGTTAATGCACTGACCTCAGGTAGAAAATAATTTTGGAAATAATATCTCAACTTCTAGGTAGGTATCAGAGTTTATTGAAAGAAGTCAATTAAACCATGGTAACTTATTTGTCTGACACTCGAACTTTCCAGTTTAAAAGAATTTGGAGTGAATTCTACCCAGAAAGCTCTAACTTGCAATAGATGTTTGCCTCCTGAGATGAAGCCAAACGGTTTTCTTTTGTTTGCCCTTTTCCCTCAGGTGACATGACCCTCCTCAGCACTGCAGACTGGCTGCTCAGCCCTAGCACACAGAGCCCTGCAGGTTTGGGTGCTGCAGGCGTGGGCACTCAGCATGCGATTTTGGATGTTGTTCCAAAAGTGTCCTGAGAGACAGCTTGTGCTTGGCGGTTCTGCTCTGAGCTCTCTAATTTGAAAATTCCTGTCTCTGATTGCTCTTAAGTGACAAAGAAGGAAAAGTTTTTCAAAGAAACTAGTAGAATAATTTATTTCTGAATGAAATGTGTGCCAAGAGACAAAATTTGTAAGTGAAGCAGATCCCTAAGAATCTGAAGGTGGAATTTTTACTGCTTATCTGTTTTATCTTGAGAAAATGTTTTGTTAGGCTCCTTGAGCTGCTTAAAAGACTTAAGAAGGAGTGGAGTGAATGAAGCAAAAGTTTTCTATTTTTTTTTATGAAGGTTGAAATAAAATTATTTTTTCTGGGATTCTTGAAGCAGAATCCTGCTGAGCCAGAAGTGGCTGATTGTAAGCATGTGGTTGCAAAGGCTCACCAAACAATTCTTTCTAGATGCTGCAGTGTGGTTTGCTTGATTGTTGCACATGGAGTGGAAATGTGGGTTGCTGAATCTTCACATGTCAAATATAATGTGTGAAATCAGCTTCTACCATGCACAGATTCTCACTAATGTGAAAGAGCCCTCCTTCCCTAGCATAAGAGATCTTCATGTGACTGAGAAGAAGGGCCTCTAGGTATTTGCATGTTATAAATATCTTGTAAAGATATGTTAAATTTGATTTGACTATGGGTGTGATTTTGACAGGTTTCCATACCCTGAAGCACAGGATATGTTCACTAGATGAGGGGAGGGGAAGAAGAAAGAAGAAGGAAAAAAAAAAACCTGTCCCAAAGTGAAATGGCTGCATTTCAAACAAATGTTCATTAATTCCTCTAAGGCACATTTTCAGACTTGTCTTCTATTGATGTTTTTCTGGAAGAGGATGTGGTTGGAAGATAGCTCACTTTCTTAGCTAATGTTTTTAGCTTCACACTTAGCTGTAAGTTTTCAAAGCACTGAATGGGGATTTAGTTGTGTGATTGAGTCTGAATTTAATCTCTACATGCAGCTTATATATAATAACTCTTTGTGTGTTTAAATTCACTTTGAGAGAGCAAAATTCTTCTCTTGGCCAGGCAGCATGGTCTTCACTGATGGGGAAGTAACAAGAAAATTATAGACCTTGACCAGACAGAAGTTTCCCAGGATCAAATGCAGAGGACTAAAATGTCTGGCTAAAGGCACTCAGAAAAATCAGGCCTAGTATGCCAAGGTGATGCTGACTATAGAAATACTACAGTATTTGAGGTTTTCCTGTTCTCTTTAAGTGTATTTCCACAACATACCCTCCTATTGTAGAAAAGAGCAGGCACTGGACACCATAAAAAATATGGCCTTGTATAACTTGCCTAAGAAAATCTCTTAAAACAAATTATTGGAGTAGGGATCAAAATCGTCATAGTTTTGCCTTATCTCTAATCTTCCTTTGCCAGTGAATTGCCATGGTGGGTTGATACTGAAGGAGTTAAAGGAACAATAACAACAGAAGCTCATAAAATTGCCATTCATTAAGTTTTATCAGACAGCTGGTGGCTATTCCAACACAGTGCCCACTTTGGTGGATACCCTTTAGAGGGGAAAGGCCGTGAGTAATCAGTAAACTTGAAAGGAGTAGGAAATCTGTTTTCCATGGCAGACAACTGCATCCAGTTTCTGCCTACAGTGATCTTTACTTTTATCTTAAGAATGTAAATCAAATCTGATGGATGGCATAGAGTGAGAAACAGAAGCCTGTGGCCCATCATGATGATGTTTTATGCAACTGAAATGGAAAAGAATAGATGAGGACTGGGAGAAGGAGCAACTTCTTCTTATTATTTTCTGAGCAACTTTATTCATTTAAGCAGTACACACCTGCTACTGCCCTTTTATTCGAGTGTTCAAGAAGGAAGGAGGGAAGGCATTGTCATATCAAGTGGGAAGGGAAAATGGATAACAAATTGAAGATCAGATTTTCAAAGATACATAGGAAGGGAGGCTTCAAAGGGAGTTGGACATCAAAAATCCTTTGGAAAAAAATGATTCTCACTCTTTAAGTACCTGCTGCAACTTGAGAATGAGATCTGACACAAAGGCAGTCAAAGCTCTCCACTACGAGACTATCTGATTTGTGGCCATTAAAAAGGTTGTTTTAAGTCTGGTGAACATAAATCCATCTTCGGGGTTTCAAAAGGCAGCACTGTGTGGTATGTTTGCTGTCAAGTTGCAGTATTACAGAATGGAGAAAAAATTGTTTTCAGTATTTCCTAAAGTAATGGGGGAGTAAGATGTCAAAATCTATAGAGAGGATAGAGCTGGTTGCTGTTGTGGCATCTGATGCAGATTTCTCTAAGTAAATTATATTTCTATAAATTGTATTTCTTGAAATTCTAGCAATACTTTGTAGCACTCAAAATAGTCTTTCAGTATTACAATTAAGCAATTCACATTGGCAGTGAATAATTTTTAATTTATTCTTATTTTTTATACAATTTTTGGTTTTTTGTGTGCTTTGGGATGCAAAGTTGTGGTAGGTGATGGTAATCAGGCAAAATAATGCTTCTTTTGGTGATTCTGGTTGTACCTTTTAATTACTCATTTCTGGAGGTCCTGCTAATTATGTATGCTGAAATTTCTATACTTGTGTTTGCACTAAGGAGCTTGATGGTATGAAACTTGTAATTGGTACCTCCCTATTTAGACATCCTGAAATAATAGCATACTAAAGACTAAAGGTAGATGTAATATTTGCCTTTTAGTAGGGTGTTAGCATCAAGAGCTCTGGATGCTGACTTCTTTACTCATCCCAGAAGAGTGCAAGAGGACCATTTTTTGGCCAGAGGCAAAAATTGCAGGGGACCTGGGCTCCCAATTGCAAGCTGGGGGTTCTGTAGAGGCTAGTAGGAGCCTTCCACCTGATGTCACTTCTGGAGGATAAAAATCAGATACAGCTGATTTATGTGAAGGCAAGGGGCTGACTTGAACTAGCCTTTCCTCCCTGCTCTTCACCTTTTTTTCCTTGCTGTATTACACTGGCTTCCTTCCAGACTCTGTCTTACCTTTTATTCTCCTGCTTCACCAAGAGTCTTTCTGTCCTGAGCACATGTAGCATAATGCTCTATTATTCCTCTTTCATAGGTACTTGGCCAGTGAAATGACTTGTTCACTTCTCTGCTTACTCAGTCAAGCAACTCCTGTTGCAAGGTCTTGGGGAGGAGACTGGCTGACAAATGTTTATTTACTTACTGTCTTTTCTATATGTATGTGCATCCATTTTTGAAAGAGGCTCTATTTCAGTTTCCTCCATTAGCTTTCCTGAAAGAAAGGACTTCCTTTAAGTGATAAGTTAATAGCAATACTGGTTCCAACAGTCATTTGAAGTAAACAAAATACTGCAAATGACAAATTACTTAAAAAAAAAAGAAAATCTTAGAAGCACTATTAATTTAATATCATTTATTTTTGAAAGCTTCTCAGATAGATGTTCACAACACATGCTGTTTCAGACAGTGGATGAAGTGTGGGTGTGAGAGCATCCTCTGAGTGTGCCCAAGGGCCCCAGAGCTCCATGTGCCCAGTGGTTGTGTGCAGGCTGTGGGCTTTCAAGGGCCTGTGAGGATATCCACTTCTTTTCTCAAAACCAGCCACAGCACATCATTCTAGGGGTGGTGTCTTTCCAGTGGGACCAGCCTGTTATGCACATGTGTGTACAGTTGTGTGATTCCATACAAAAATGTCAAATGAAATGTCATTTGTCATATGCCTGGCCAGTAATACAGATGAGAAGGAAATCCAGCCCCAGCTGTCACTGTGCACCTGCAGAAGGAACAGAAGTAGAACATCTTAGTCAAAGATCACACCTTAATAGGGTAGTATTTGAAGAGCCTTAGCAACTTCAGACTTGTGGCTTAATGATATAGCATTTGCATTTGCACCTTATAATCTTCTGATGGATTTTGCTTGTCCCAAGTAGATAAAAAAGGATGAAACTTGGTTACACTTCGGGTTTAGCCATGTCATTTCACCCCTGGTCAGTGAGTGAAGTACCTGTGTCACCAGGTTTGATGAAACAAGCTAGGGAATTTGCTGCTGCTAGTGCTAGCTGGAGGGGAACAGAAGCTAGAACTATCTATCTCTTTGTCCAGGGGAATTTGGCTTTAAGTCTGTCAGTCCTGGAGTTCAGACACTGGCCAAATGTAGACCATATTATTTCCCATTTATGAAAAGTCCCACCTGCTTTGTCATTGTGCTTCTATCTTCATGAGATAGTCTTGTGTCTTGTACACCTAAATGGCAGAGCAGGCTTGACTTCTCCATGCTGCTCTCTTGTTCACATGAAAACCTCCATGTTCCCAGAAGGTAGTGAAGACAACCTTCTTTGCCCTTAACAACTGGGCCTGTGATGTTTTGTGGTCATTTTGTCTGGCTTTGGTTAAAGAATGTGAATACCGTTTGGGAGCACTGCAAAATGTTAAACATGTGCATTGTCAGATTCCCAACTGAAAAGAGGAAAATTTAAAAAAAAGAAAAGAGAAAAGTCCATGACACTTTTAGAAGGATTGGTTTTGGATATATGCTGCCTCCATTTGCAGGGGAGAGATACAAACATTTGGTATAACTGGACATGTGAGTGTGAAGGGATAAGAACCTTAGTTTGACTCAGATACTCTCATCTCCCAGCTGCAGTGAATTTTAACCCATGACTGTACTTTCAGATAAAAATCCAAGCTGAATCTTGCTTAGCAGCTACAAATACTGTCCACCTTTGTCTCTATCCAGATGTTTTTGAATTTTCTTTCTGATTTTGTTTCTGATTTTGCACTGTAGCAGTGACACCATTTCTTTGTAAATTTAAGGTTTTTACTGCTAGATGAGGAGGTACGAGGATGTTAAATCTCTTTCACCTTAAATGCATAAGAGGAAGATGAGAGTCTTGGGGGTGTATGTGGTAAAACCACAGCCCAAATATTGGGGAAGTTTTGAAGCCTCTCACATCAGAGGAGGGGAAAGCAGGGAACAGTCTGGGCTTGAACTAGAATGTGCTGCTTTGAGCAGGGACTTTTTTGAAAACCATACAAAAATTTAGGCTGGAAATTACCTCCTGGTAGTTTCCAGACAATAAGATTCAGGAAGAGTTCTCTTCTTTGAGAAGCAGTAACAAGTAAGTTTATCAGGCTTCATGGTCAGAAGCTGATGATTTGATAATCTGTGATAGAAAGAGACAATAATATCCTGGATAGGAATTAGTATAATTGAGTATCCTGTAACCTTTTTATAATTGCAAGATTCTTCCCTACAAACAAAGGGCTGTTTGAATAAAATAATGGAAAATATAATCAGCTTAGAGGTTCAAGGTAGAATTCTTGTCCTGTTGTCAGGAAAAATTATCTTTATGCTTCTAGGTGAAATTTGGGCTTCTATAGTGAGTATAGAAACAGGATGATGTCAAACAAAACAGTGTGTGAATAGCAATTGATTATACATGAAGTACTTAATCAAGATTTACATGGTGTTTAGTTACTAATATTATTTGAAGATGCCAGCCAAAATAGGGCAAGAGATTGTGGTTTTATGTATGTCTATAAACAAACTACCACACTTTGTTGAGTCTCTTGTAGCCCATGAACACTGAGAGCTGTCAGCCACAAATAATTTAATTTTGCCCACTTTTTTGTAAAATACAAAAAATATAACATCATAGTGTTAATTCAATCTTGAAACTGCAAAATCAAAACCTATTTAATGCCAGGCATGTTTGCAATATTTCTATTCTGATTTAATGTATATGGCATAGCTGTTAACAAAAATGAGTTCAGTGGAGCAAGACTTATATGTATTTAATGTAATAAAAGCAATTTTTAAAAGATATTTTAAAACCTTACTTTTTGCATGCTTGAAGGTGCAAATCTTTATGACGTATTCCTACAACTTCTGTGAGTAGCCAAATATTAGGTCTCAGAATCCATATTTAAAATAGCCAGCATCTCATTCTCATAACAGTCTTTACTGATATATATACCAGGAACTGCATGACAAGCTGTGAACTCAGAAAGTTGTTACTTGGCCAATGAACCACATGAACTTGTGGGTTCTGGTCTGGAGTTCTCTCTCTCAATAGAGTTCAGAAACTGCCATGTAAGTCATTTTTTAACCACCTTTTGCTATACAGCTGACAAAACAGGGCACATTGCACTTTCAGTCCCTGAGTTCTTTTAGAAGAAAAATCTTAACAATCTATATAACATTAGATCAGCAGTTGTGATATCTCTGATTTTTTTTTTCTTTTTGTTCTTCAAGCTAGCATTTGTGCTATTATCTGCTACTCCTATTTTTTCTAGTGTTCCGTGTGTTTTCTTACACAGTTTCTTTTTAAGTATTATTAGAATCTCACAAATTACTAGAAGCAAAAAATAAGGGGAAAAAACCTCTTCGTTGACATAATTTCTTAAGCTCCTCCATATATAAAGCAAATCTAAATCATTGGTTGTAAATAAACACTGACTTTTTGCAGCAGGTTAAGAAGACATTAGTCTGCTTCTTGGACTTCTTATTGATAATCTCATTCATGAGTGATATGGGTGGCACTAAAACTTAGTAGTACATTGCTAAATCAGGGTCTGTCTCTAGAATTCAAGTCTGATGATTCTGCATCTCTGTAAAGGTCAGTTTTGATAAAGGAGCAGCAGGAAGGGGAACTTTTCCTGTGTCACTTTCCACAGTTTCTACCACAACTGAGCATGGTGTTGGCTGGTCCTGGCAAGCTTGCAATGTGTGTTGTCTAGATGTGGCAATATTCCCACTCATGTCCCAGTGTCATCTTGTGAAAGCTTAGGACATGTTGCAGAAATGTTAATTGCCATGGAAAATGTGAAGAGCTGAACTCCAGAGCACCCGTAAGCAGCATGTGGCAGGGCCAGATCTGTGCCCAGCCAAAGCCTGGCTTCCTTGGACAGCTCCATATGTCTCTCATCATAGACATGGATGACTCATGTGCTGCTGGGATAGACTGTGAGGCCTGTATTCTTAGGCAATCCCTCTTCAGTTCTCTTTCCCTGTGATTCTGGGGTGAAAGATGCTCCATGGCAGTTGGGTTTTGCCTTGGACAAACAAGAGTTTGCAGTAAGAGTACATGTAAATATTTCCAACAGGTAAACCCATGGCTATTCTTCTCAGTTTATTTCTTTGTATAGGAAGATTTCATCCTCTTAAATGTGCTTAGGCTGATAGAAGGAATTATGCAGCAATTTTCAGGCATTTTAAAGTACTTGGAGAATGGAGAGTTTTTCAGTACCTATTCATCTTTATTAAATTCCCAACTATCTTTGCCACAAAGGTTCATTAAGGTTGTGGTTGTTTCTAAAGACAGCCTTCTAGGGCATATTTTTCATCACCCAAGTAATGGGTATCCAGATCCAGGGATCCAGGAATAATGGGAACATCTTTTCTTCTATCCTGTTTTTTTTTTTTTTAATATTCAGGAGGTGGAACAGCCGAGAGAGGAAACATAAAGTTTTTAGGAAAAATTGGTGAGCACCTCAGTCAGCAACTAGAATTCCTTCCCATGAAGATGGCACTGCATTGTATTTCATATTTTTCCTGTCTCTTTAAAAGTAGTATGTGTAGTAAACAGCATTGAGTTTTAAACTGTGTTGAACAGAAGTATTGCTCATTAGTCATAGAAACAGAAATTACATCTTGACAATGTTTTTCTGAAAATGGTATCTTAAACAAGGATCCAGATAGGTGCTCAGAGGCTCATCCAACCTGTCCTTGAACATTTCAAGTAATGGGGCAGCCACAGCTCCTCTGGGCAACCTGTTCCTGTGCTTCACCGCCCTCGAATAAAGAATTTCTTTCTGGTATCTAGTGTAAACCTATCTTTCCCTTTGGATCCATTCTCCCTTTTTCTGACACTACGTGTTCTTGTAAAAGGTCCTTCTCCATTCTTCTTGTGGGCTCCCTTCATGTACTGGAAGGCCACAATTAGATCACCCCAAAACCTTTTCTAGGCTCAACAGTCCCAAATGTCCTAGCCTTTCCTTGCAGGGGAGGTGCTCCACACCTCCAATCATCATGGTGTCCTTCCTCTGGACTTGCTCCAACAGGTCAATGTCCTTCCTGTGCTGGATGCACACTCCCAGTAGGGTCTCAGAGAGCAGAGCAGGGGGCAGAATCCTCTCCCTTGCCCTGCTGGCCATGCTGTTTTGATGCAGCCCAGGATTCAGTTGGGCTTTCTGGGCTGGAAATGGACATTTCCAGCTCTCACCTAACTTCTCACCCTCCAGAAATCCCAAGTCCTTTTCAGAAGGAAGGAAGTAACTGCTTTTTATCTAGAACTGACAGTTTACGTTTCTATACTGTGTGAGGCAGTTCAGCATAGTCCTCGGACTACTAATTTGGAGTGATCCAAAAAATGAAGAATATGGAATGTTGTTTCTGCAATGGAGAAGAGTTTGGAGAAAGCACATATTGAAAATTTCCACCCTTTACTCCAGGTTAGGTGGATCTGTCTTATCTTCCTCTGTTTTCCTCCACCACAGATACCAGCTATAGAGGAAAGCATCTTTCATTGTTATTCCCAAAGTACAATTGCATTATGGAAATTAGGCTCAGAAGACTTGCACATTCTGGGGAAACTTGGAGTAGTCTATGAGAGAAGTGTGAGTCTGACTTTAAAATGTAGCTGTGATAAACTTTTAAGAAAATGCAGAAGATGATGTAGATCCTATAATTTTTCATATCTAGGTTGACAAACTATAGAACATGCTGTAAAAGTGTTTCTGAAAAATTACTTGTGATAGACACTCATAATAAATATTTCATTGTATATGTGTGTTAGACTTTCAGTGTTTAGTCATTAAATGGGTAGTGAATAACTTACATGCTGTGTTTTTAGGAAATACCTTTGTAATAGAGTTATGGTTCAAATCATGAGCGCACTTTTGGAGTGAACCTTGTGGCCACCTTTTCTTACCACAGTAATTCCCCTTAGGGAGTCTCTTGGACTTTACTTGTTTCAAAAAAGCTGCTTTGCAGAAGTGCAGCTAATGTTCTCAAGCTGAATAAATGCTCTAAAAAATGCCCAGCCTCTGGACACTGGGCCCTCTGCCCCAACCATTTCACTTCATGAAACTTTCCTAAATGGACTGCATTGCTTGTTAATGCAGACACAGCAGAGTTTTGTGTGCAGCTAAGCATTGAACTCCCAAGTTAGCAGGCAGAAATCCTTCATGAGAGTCAAAAGAAAATACTGGACGATTATTAAAATCTTGAGAGATTTCTTGCAAATCCCATGGAGGAGGCTTGGTGAAGGAAATAAAACATGCAAAAATAAGAACGTGGACTGGCAATGAAAGGAAAGGTCTTCTGTGAGAAGAGGGACATCCCTCTGCCTACCCTTTTCAAACTTGGTACCAAAGGTTTCTGCTAGGGATGGTTGTAATTCCTGAACACACATGTATAGACAAACTGTATGGGGAGTAGCTATTGGTGCCTATTTTGCATCCATGCCAAGTCAGCCCCATCCTTGCTCTTTGGATCAGGATACTGTCCTGATCTTAGCATTACAGACTTTGCACTGGACTGACAGAAAGGGAAATTGTTAATTTACTTGAGGTTTTATTAAAAGTCATTAAAATTGATTATTAATTATGAATCAGCATGAGCCAGGCAATAATCACTTGGTCTATTTCTTTTTAACTCTCAGACAGCCATGTTATGTTGTGGGTGCAGAGGGATAAAATGTAAAAGCATTCTTTGAAGTATTTGGTGAGGAGTGTGTCCTCTTTTTGTATTCTGTTGGTTTTCATTTTGAGAGGAGAAATCCACCACAAGAAAAGTGTTTTACTTCATCACAAATCCTTAATTTTTCTCTGAAAAATTATTTAATTGGAAGCAAGATTTGAACAGCCCTCAGCGAAAATAATTTTAAAATTATTTCCTCTTTTGTCTTATTCAATTTGCTGTCTTTCAAGCCTGTAAATGCTGTGTGACCTGATCTAAATGTGGATCCTTATTGTTGGGTCTGTAGGATTAAGAGGAATCAGGACAGGTGCAGAGAGTTGCATGGACTTCTGGTTTGTTACAGTGGCTTTTATTCCTTGGGGACAGGAATAACCCTCTTGATCATCTTATATTCATGTGTAAATAAATCATAGCTGCCAGTATTTTGCACTGTTTGTATACACAAATACATAAAATGCAAAATATTGATAGTCATGATTTAGAACTTTTTTGGCAGATTTCTGCTTTATTGAGTTTGTGTTTGTGGTGAGTGTGTGTGCATGCACCTGCAAGAATATTAGGAGCATATAGAATATCTTCTGTTTATATTTCTGTAGTTAAAACAGAACCAATGAACAGCAGTGAGATCACTACTACTACTACCACAGACGGGTCTTTAGACAATTTCTCAGGATCAGGTAAGGAATAAACCAAAGTTTTAAGCTCAGCATTTTTTTCATTTATTTTTTTTCTTATCCCATGTGATCTAAATCTGTGCACCTCTCTTAGAAAGCCTTTTGTACTTTACATCTTTTACCAATTTCTCTACATTTTAGTCTAAGTCAACAGGAGTTTTCCCCAAATAAGGAGCATTACAGTATCAGGCTGATTGATACCAGGCTTATTGTCTTTGGTGGGAGTCTCACTAGGGAGTTTTCTGGCCCAGAGGAGTTATTTTTTGTTTTCTGTGAGTAAACATACATACCTCTGTGATTATTATTCTAATTGAGGGGTAGGTCTTCCTCATTTCTTGTAATTTATTATTACCAAAGTATTTATTCTTTTGTCAGGCTTCTTTTCTTAGAGGAAGGCAAATGCATCTTAGCTTCTGGCATACAAGATACAAACACTGTGAGAACAGTCTAAGATGTTTGCTGAGTTTTGCACACCTGTGGACTAACTGTGGTATTTCTAGCACATTGGTTTTATGGTGCAAATCAAATCAGAAAAGGATCTAATATTATATTGTGGGATTACATTTCAGTAGTGGCAAAATTTGACGTCTCACAACCAGTCAGACTCCTGGTAGCCAGCCCTTTCCTGGTCTTGTCACAGCCTCCATTTTCTGTAAAGGCTGATGAATTTGAAAGCATCAAGCCTGAAAGCCCAAAGAAAGGCTTCTAAGGTATTTTAATTCTCTGAAAGAAGAAAATACACTATGTACCTAATTGTAGCTACATACATCTGTGGTGATCTGAGTAAAGGTTGGAGTGTAACACTTGGCATGCCTGCAGCCTCACAGGCCGCAGAAAAGAAAAATCATCGGATGTAGAAGGCAAAGAAAGAGACTCCCTGCTTCCCCCCCCAGAGTGTAAAGATGATGGATTTTCCCTGTAGCTGGCCAGGAAGGGGGTAGCTGGTGAGGGGTAATGATGTGTGCCTTGTTTATTTCCAAGCACTTAGCAATAAGGCCTGTTGTTTCTCGGGCTGTCTGATCTTACAGTAGTCTCATAACCTGCTGCTGACCCTTTCCTGGCAAAGGCTCCCAGGCCCACCTTGGGACCTAGAGGAGAAGTGACACCCAGACAGTAACCAGAGAGGGAAAGGCTCCCAAAAATATCATCCTGAGCAGAGGAGGCCAGCAGAGCTGCCACACTCTGAGCAGCACCCAGAGATGCTGACAGAAGTGAGCAGTGCTGGGGGAAGGCTCCGCGTCAGCTGGGGCTGCGCAGGGAGCAGCTCATGGCGCGGCCTCCTCTGCTTACCTGTTTCACTAACTGCATCTGCACCCTGGACATCCTTCTGCAATACTGATTTAAAGGGCTGAAAGCATTTTAGACAGCAAATAAGGTGGAAGAAAATAGAAGTGTAATAAGGTAATACATAGTCTACATTAGGGATTTTTTTTTTTTTAAAAAAGAGGCGCGTGCTCTGAAGCGGGCCATGTGTTTTCAATCGAGGCACGCATAAAGCTCCTTCATAAAATGTAGGTCTTAAAAATTCTAAAAGTTAATAAAATGTTGCACTTGAGATATCAACAATCCTTTGAAAATATGAAGGGAAATGTTTCCACTAGGAAATAGGTTGTTTGCATTGAAAATGTTGCCTGTGTGCAACCAAAGAATAAACTATGGCTCGGGAATTGTACAAAGGGGTAATTTAGTATTTGAGATTTGCAATCAAGATTTTAATGTTAAGCATTCCTGTATAGTTCCTCATAAAATATTATTTTCTATCTAAGGTATCAATGATATTTGAATTTAATTAAAATCTTGTTAATACTCTGAAATTCTATTAGGAAAAATAATATTTATCTTTGGTGTGTGTATTTACACTTCTGTATGCTTTCTTTTCTCCTTGGTGCAGCAATTGGAAGCAGTGGTTTCAGCCCAAGACAAACACACCAGTTCTCCCCACCACAGATTTACCCTTCCAAGTATGATATCTTTTTAAAATAATAATAGTAGTAGTAATAATAATAACTGGAATAGTGAGATTTTAACCTCATTTAAAATAATAATTGAGTCCATCTGTTAAGCCATAATTTAAACTGCAGCAGCTTCTAGGGATTTTTTTTTTTAAATGCTAAGAATGTATTTGAAAAATATTTGTAAAGTTCGTATTTCACTTATTCTTTTATTATTGATTTTTTATTGTTTCTTTATTATTATATTATTCTTATTATTTCTTTCTTATTTTGTCTCTTAAAGTTTCCATTGTCTAGCACAGCCTATGATTATGTGTTAATGAAGCAGCAGGATTATAATAAGGCTAAAAATAAGCACGTGCATGTCTGTCTAATGCAGTGTCTGTCCTATTTTCTGTCCCTTGTAATCAATAGCAGACCCTACCCACACATTCTCCCCACCCCGTCCTCACAAACGATGGCTGCCTATGGGCAGACACAGTTCCCAGCGGGAATGCAGCAAGCTACAGCCTATGCCACCTACCCCCAGCCCGGCCAGCCCTATGGAATCCCTTCCTATGGTAAGAAATCCCGGCCGTGCTCTTTTATTCCTCAGGTAAATGTTCTTTAGATCAAGCCTGTGTGACCCTTAGGTTAGTGCTTAGTGGGACAGCACTAGAGCATTTCTTGTGGAAGACTGTTGCTAGTTTTCTCACCTCGGAATGAGTGATGTTTAATTTATGTATTAAGGAGCTAAAAAGGTACTCAAGAAAATAAACCCCAGAGGTCCATGATTAGCTTTCTGTTGGTGACATCAAAAATACAGCAGTGAAATGGGAAAAGAGATCTCAGGGTTTCCATGACACAGACCCAGCCCCTGGTGACTTGCTCAGGGCTCCGCTCCCCAGTAGTTCATGAGGTTACTTTAGGATGTAAAAGTCTGAATTTCAGCTGGTACAGATTACTAGAATCCAGATGAATCTACGAGACTGTGCTGATTTTCAGCAGGCAAAAAAAAAACGATTCAAAAATGCCTCCATCAAAAAAAATCTCATTTTCCAATGTTTTAAAACTCCCTGGAGGTGAAAATTGAGGTAAATTGCCACTAAAGCTCAGTCTGCCTGATGAAGGAGATAGTACTAAGTAGCAAATATTTCCCAAAAAATTTAATTTAAAAACAAGCTGCCATGGGTGAGACCATTTTCCTGCCAGACTGTCTGCTGGCAGACAACATAGCAGTGCAGCAGCAAGGATGCATTATTAGAAAATAGGTCTTATACTCCTCTGGGGGAATATATTAAAACTATACAATCCACATGCTTTGAGCAGTATATTTTGTAAAAATATGTTCAGATAATATAAGTTTTATACCAAAAGGACAGAACTCGCCATATAAGCTGTTCACTTTAAAAGTATTAAAAGTTTTAAGTGCAAAACTGGTGAATCTTTCATCTTGAGGTCTGCAAATTGAAAATCCACTGGATCTCAAGTGTATCCTGTGGCAGATTATGGTGAACACTAGGCAAAAGAAATACATTATTTTTCCCCTTACTTTAAAATAGGTTCCTCAGTATAAATTGGATGTTTCAGCTTCAGTTCGAATGAACATATTTAAACTTACACTGTGAGATGGGGAGTCTTGGACACACAGACACACACAGACACACAGACACACAGACACACACACACACACAAGAGCTCCTGTTGCTGATGAGAGCTTGTCTGCTAATTCCATCTGGATCAGGGGGGATGATAACAAACAACCCTTTCCCCCACCCTTCCTTTGTTGACCTGTTTCTCCTGTGGACACCTCATGTTCATACTTGGCTGACTGCTAGGTTTGGGCAGCCCAAACAGTGACTTTTTTGTTTTTTGCTTGGTTCCTCTGGATTAAATCCTGACTTCACTGAAGTCAACTCTAAAATTCCCACTGACTTCAGCCAGGCCTTGATTTCACTACTTGAGTTTAGCTGTCTCACTGTCGTCGGAGCTGTAATTGAGAGTTGCTTTACTTGGCAACTGCTTGTGGGGGTTAACATGCTTGCCTGCTCTTTTGTTTTGCTTTGGTTTTTTGCCTAGTCCATCCCCCATGCCTAGGACTTCAGATAAATTTGCAATGTTTTACATTGCAGAGCTTACTTTTGACCACTGAAATCCTCAGCTCCTGAGCCAAGAGAATTTTTATGTGCTTTGTTCTTTTCAGACTTGTGCCTTGTGGCTGGTGCTAAGGTGCTCCTTTATAGGAGTAATATTTAAAAGCAAATAACTATTAAAAAGTTTTAGGACTTAACATATATTTTTGCTTATTTAAGGCATGCCATATAATCTGTGCTCCCAAATGCAATTGGGGAGCATTAGGACACTCATTTGCAATAAGCAAGAGCTGAAGCCTTGCTTAGAACCAAAATTCTACCCTTTGATTCTACCAGTTTAGACCCCATGTACCCTCTGTCTTGCCTTTCTTTCATCCAGGCAGAAATCTTACAGCAGTATAAAGGGAGAAGACTTATGCCTATGTGAAAGAAAAAACTGAGTTGAGGCCTCTTTCTTATTGTTTCTTTACTCTGTGTCTACTGAAAGAAAGAGTATTTGTGATTTTCTGTATCAGCCTGCCTCAGGTTTTCTCTCTAGAGTAGAGTTTGGGAAGGTGCTCAACTGTACCTCTAGCCTCTTCATTTTTCCAGTTCCCCACCTCCACAGCCATGCAGCCATGCAGGCAGGAAGGGGGGTGGAGGGGAATGCCATTGACAGCTGCTGCCCTGGGGCTCCTGGCTCTGCTTCATCTGCAAAGCCCCTGAGGAGGCTGGAGAATTTCCTGAAGCTCTTTCCTCCTGCCTGCTCCAGCACCAGCATCTAGCAAAGGCTTTGCTTACCAACTTCTTTACCTTCCAGATCCTGGCAGTCCTCTTGTGTCACTGTCCCTTCCCACTTCCTTGAGTACATTAGACTTGGGAGAAGGGAGCATCAAGGTTTGATGAGTGAAGGCTTTGGGGATGAGAGCAAGTATAAGTCCCAGGAGATGAAAGGCTCTTCATAGCATGGAGGTGCAAAAGCGCATGTCAGTGCCAAGTTGTCTTCACTCAAGTGGCATCCTCCTACTGCTGCTTTTGATCATCTCCTGCTCCGTCTGAGATGGAGACTTGGATCAGGCTGCTAGAAATTTAATGCTTGATTTAGTTAAACTTTCTCTAAGCCATATTTAATCAGCATTTCAGAAGTCCTTAAACAGACAACAAATAGGGATTGTTGATACCAAACCATCCACAGCAGGAGTTTCCCCTTGGAAACGAGGTGTCGGGATTCGTCATTCGAACTGGTTAATTGTAACATGAAACAGAAGAATCAAGTAAGCATCAGGGAAAAACAAGCAAACAGGTTTAGCTCAGCAGTTAGAAGGTCTGGCAGAAGGAATTGAGGTGAATTAATCACAACAGTTGAAAAATAATTACTTAGATGGTAGAAAATATGCTGCCATTTGTATACAGGGAGGTATTGAAGTTTTGCCAACGCATTAATTTCTGAGCCCACTCCTACCTTGAAACATTGTTGAATATTGTCTATAGAAAAATCCAACCAGGAAATGAACTTAGATTAACAGTAATTTTCAAATGAATGTTACTAATTCACACTTAGTAAATCCAGTTCAAATATTGTTGGTTTCTGAACAATGAGTTATCACTGAATGCCACAATGAAACCTAAGAATATTGTATCACTTTTCCATTACTTTGGCTATAATTATTTTTAAATGGTAGTTCATGTTGGGACAACCTTATAATTAAAACTAAGAGACAGAGGCTGAATTGTGTGCATTTCCTCAGTATTTTGCCTGCTGATATTTGCTTGCTCATTACCTTACAAATTGAGGGAAGAATCACTGAAACTAGGCAGCAAGTCATTCACTGATCAGACTTTGGATTATTTTATAACTAAATTTAGAAGTGAGAGAGTAATGTGGTGTGTAATGGATTTCTACACCAGTGCAGATTAATGGCTTTGCTATGTTTTTCCCAGTTCAGGAGATTGCTTCAGGAATAGTTCCTGTCTCTTAGGTGATTATTTGTTAAAGAACTGAATTAATGTTTAATTACCTTTGAAAAATCATCATTGCACTTAATACTGCTAGTTTTCTTTATCCACTTCTAATTCTTAAAAAAAAAACATTCTTGGAGCTGTGTGATTTTCATGTAGGAATAATATACAATGTAATTTTCGTTTATGTCATTAATGGGTAAATGGCAGGAGAGCTTGGCTATGCTATGCTTCATTAAATTCATATAAAGTTGCTAATCTACCTCTGTGTAATGTCATGAATATATGGAAAAGTTTGCCTCTGGCAGGAAAGGAAAAAAGGAATAATGCAACTTCCTGTTCATGTATAAATTTCTTTTGCAGTTATTGGAAACACAGTTTTGAATTTAACCTTTCCCTGGTGAACTTCAGTTTTCAGTGTGCTCTTAGACTGCCATTACCTTATTAATTTGTGCATGCTCTCAATATTTGTTCTCTCAGGCAATAGTAGGTATATGTTAAAATGGCTGTTAATTAAGTGATTTTATTTTCCATCCCTGTTTGAATATGAACAAATAGATTTGCTGTCACTAACTGATTTAGGTGCATTGTGGGCAGGCATCAAGACAGAAGGTGGATTGGCACAGTCACAGTCACCTGGACAAACAGGATTTCTCAGCTACGGTGCCAGCTTTAGCACACCTCAACCTGGACAGGCTCCCTATAGCTACCAGATGCAAGGTCTGTATAAACAGATGTTACCATTAATTAGATATAGCTAATGCTATGGTGGGGTTTTCTCCTCCTTATTTTGTTATATTCCTAGAATAAAAATGGATGTTTGCTTGAGCTCTTAACTCTGATTTTATTGCAGTTGTTGATGAAATGATGATTGCCTTTGCTGAGAGAGCAACAGGCCAGCTCTCAGCAGTTTAGAAGACCCCTTGCTCATTAAATTTTAAATAGTGAAATATTCTAGTGTTGTTACAGTAAAAAAAGGTATCTCTGAATAGCAATAGTTTAGCAAATAGTGAATGAGACAAAGCTAGTCCTGTAAAACGTGACAGGATTATGAATTTAGGAAGTGCCAAATATAATTTGACACCTGAGCGTGTTCAAGGAGGGAGAAGAAGATAAAAATACCTACTGCAGCTGTGGAGGTAGCTAAGTAATGATTGAAGTCTGTTTCTTTGAAGTCTATTTAAAAGCTGTAAGTCTTTGTATGTGCAGGCTATTATTATCAATTATATTTTGTAGCTGTACTTGCCTGTTTAGTTTACTTAATGTCTTTCCACCTTGTTCTCCCAATTCCTTTTCCCTCTTCTGTATTGAGAAGTCACTGGTTGTGCCTGGTTCTGGATTGTTCAGGCTTAACAGATATTTTTTAAAATCTTTGTTTACCAGAAGTAGTTATTTTGGGATGTCTGCTGCAGGCCTTTTCACCCCTGAATTGGCAGTAGATATCAGGTGTGTTGTAATTTTGGAATTGTTGAAATAAGTCATCAATCACAAAAATGGACCACTTTTTTATAATTTTAGCACCTTTGTATATTATTAAGCTCAGTCTAAACTGTGTGCCACCAAGTAAACACTCCATGAAATGTCTTGAGGCAGAAGTGCTTTCAGAGACTAAGTGAATACAATTTTGTTTTTGTTCCACAGCTTTAAGGATATATTGATCCTGTACTTTGCTCAGACACAAGAGAGATGGTTTTTGTTGCATTTTTTTAAATCTTCTTTTGAACTGCGTGTTGAGTAGCTCCATAGGGCAGAAGTGACCCTCTGACATCTCAAATATTGCTGATTTATAGTGTGCTCTGACAAGCAAGAGGGACAGGACCAGAGTAGCACATGGATTTTCATCTACATGTTGAATAGTGATGATCTTCTCCTCATCAGAGTAAATATAACCAAACAAGGTTACTGGTTTTGCTTTCTGCAGGCAGCTGCACAAAAGAACTCAAACAAACACACTTCCACACCTACCTCCACACCCACCTTCCCCCCTCCAAAAATCCTACCTCTCTGTAGGAGAAAGCTCAAAATGCTTGCCAGCAGCAGCTAAAATGAACTTCTGAAACAACATTTCAGCTTTTAAGGAACTGATAATTCACAGTTGCTAGGAAATAGTGTGATTGAAAAATCATGTCTGGGCTGACTATAATTTCTATTGCAGTAGTGCAGTCATATACTGGGATCCTGTTGTGTTAACTTCTACAGGCAAATAAAAATATAGTCCATAGAAGTTGGAGGCTACAATTAAACACACAGACTAGAAGAGCCTAATGAAACAATAAAGCTGACACTGTTTATGTATAATAAACAGTTGGCACCCCATACTGGTTACCTAACAGCTCTAAAGGTGTTTTTTGAAAGATCTCAAGCAGAGGGATGTCAATAAAAAGGGATTTTAGGGAGGATAGGGAAATAGTTTTGCAGATGTCTATGGGAAACTCATTCAACAGAGGGAGGGAAGAGGGAGTAGCAAAGGATAATGTAGAGAGTGCTTAGAAAATTTAAGTGAAAGCTGTAAGTAATGTGAATGCTGGCATTAGTAGTTCAAAGCTTGGACTTTGTCAATAGACTGCATAGAGTCTGCCATAAAAGATATTACTTTTTTTTTTCTTTGCTATATGCAAAGTTTGTATAAGAGCAGAATTTTCAAGTTCAGCAAAGATGACAGTTGTCAAGAGATGGAACAGTAACATCTTGGAAAGCATTTTATCTGTATACTTTGAGAGGCAAGGATTTTAAAATATTCAGCAAAAATATGTTAAAGATGACCCAGTTGGGAAGCTCTAAGAAGCTCTAATAGGAAAAGGATCAGAACCATTGATTTAATGATGGAATTGTCTGCAGGGCTTAGGGGGAGGGGTCTTACTCTGGGTTGTGCTCTAGCTGTGCTGTGCTTGGGCTGAGAGCCGCCCACCTGTGGGAGTCAATGGATCACTGACAGTTCTGGCTTGGGCAGAAGAGCCACAGGTCAGACTTGGAGCATCCCTGTGGTGTGTATGTCCTTTCTGTTGTGCTCATAAACAGCACAATGAGTGGGTGAGGGAAGGACTGGTCTTCTACAGAAACCTTAGAGACCATAAGATTGGAAATAAGGGGAATATTTCAAATGAAAGGACTGGAGGAGTTGTAAGTTGCTAAGCAGGAAAGAATCACATTTCTGATCAGGTCTTTCTTGCAGTTAAATGTTTGACAATATATGTCTGTACTACTCGTGAGACTATATGTCTTGTAATATTTTCATTAAGTAAACTTGTGTATTTGAAACAACTCTAAATTGACTTAATTCTTCCTTTTGATTGAACAGCTGTTGAAAGTAAACAGGAACATTTGTTTCTCTTTCCTGATTTAATTTCAGAAGGAGAACCTATTCATAATTTCAACTATTATTTAAGGACAAAATTGATTCTCATGACAGAAGACGGGGTTACTGCTGCTGCTGTTCAGTTGTTTGTGCAGAAACCTCCAGAGAGCAAAATGAGTTTATTCTCCCTTTTCCCTCTAGCAGTATATGGGCAGGCTGCAGCCCCAGCCTTGTCATAGCCTGCAATAGCTGTTCTTCATCTCCTGCGTGCAGCTGCTGAGCTGCTAAATGGAGATAATGGATCCCACAACCTACTCCGCAGCCGAGCATTACATGACAGCGGCTCGGGGCCCTGCTGGCATTCCTGCCTGCGGCAAAGGGGATTTCCTAGCGGCCTTGCAGTTGTCCTGCTCGTGTTCCCTGACTGGGGTTACCTCGTGCTCCAAAGCTTTGGAGTTAATTCTGGTTCCTCTCCCTGGGATGGATGTCTGCCTGCAATGCAGAGACGCTGCCTCTTGGTGCGTGTGCAGCCAATTAAACCCAGTGCTTTTCCTGACCCTGCTAAAATTACAGCGTCATTAGTCACCGAACAATAGTGGGGGGAGAGGCTGCCAACTTATGAAAATTGTAAGGAGAATTGTTGCCTGTGACTGCTTGCTAAGTTTATTCTGGTAATTGGATTTTTGTTTGTCACAAATTTATAATCTCAATAAGGGAGTGCAGAGGGGACAGGGTGAGAAGAGGACTCGGGCAGTTCTGTGACCCATCTCCCCACTCCCCTCTCCCCCCCCTCCCCCTTACTTTATTTAACGAGTGTGTTCCTTAAGCTGTTTTTCATATAAGTTGCTTCATAGATGTTGAAAGACCACTTACATGACTAATGGCTGTGGGAATGGGCCCTTGTTCCTATATTGGCAGATTTATAAGGATTGCACAGTGAGGATAAATGGAGTGGAGAAGGGCTGGGGGAAACAGCAAGGAAAGAACTCCATTTGCAAATGTCTTATTTGGGTCTCCTTTGATTGTGATAAGAGGCATGGCTTGTACCCTCCACCGAGTACCCTACCACTGGAAGGGTGCTAGACCTGCGATGAGCACTAGCATTGTTTTAGTTACCGAGGCTGTGATGATAGAGCATAACTATCCCATTGGTTTGGGAATTCAACCGTAAAAAAGTAAACGTTAAGGTATTTGGTTATTATTATACAGTATAAAAATATTGTGCTGGATGGCTAAGCAGTTACTAGGACAACAAGAGGGAGTTTGCCAAGGATTTTTAAACACTGTAAGCAAACGGAAGAAACCTTGAGCTTAAATAGCCCATCTGGCCGTCTAAGGCTTTCCCAAGAGGCCAGATGGGACTAAACTTCTGCCACATACATTGTACCCTGATGATAGACATAGCCCATGGCAAGGAGACTGAGCTAGGAAGGCAAATGGGCTTCTGTCCCAATACACGGGGGAGGACCTTATCCCGTGCCTGCGGCGGCACAGGGCGCGCCCCGCACCTGGAGCGCGCCCTACTCCCAGCAGGGTCCGGCCGCCTTCCGATGCTGACTGGGATTCCCAGCTTTAATGTGGGTCAGAGCTCTTTGCAAAATAGACCTTTGACCTGCAATTTACAGCTTTTATCACATTTAAAGCTATGTAGCCAGCCAACTTAGGGCAGTAAATATTGCATGTTTTGTAGTGATTCTTATTTTTGTGTTTGTTCGGCTAAGGCAGGATAGCGGCTCTATGCCATGTTATGGCTGAATATTTAAAAAACAATTTGCAAAATCAGGAGTATTTTAAAAACAACTTCAGGCCTGTAGTTCTGGGTGGCCCACAGAGCTGTTTCTGAGAAACCTGCTTCATGTTTGTTACGGTCTAGGAGACCCTTACCCCTCCTCCATAGAAGCCAGTGCTGACCATGAGATGAAAGAGAGATCTGCATGTTAGTGTGTGTGTGTCTTTGTCTGAGAGGGAGAGATGCTGGCTGGCATGTAATTACTTTTCTCATTTGCTCTTGCAAATTATTTTCTAAACTTTCTGAGGAAAGACAATATATTCCTCAAACGAAGTCTGGGTTTTTTTCTACTTATGACTATGAGAGGCCTTTTATATCTTTTTAGAGTGGCTCAAACTGTGCGCCTTTAAAACCTGGCTTTGAATGTATTACTGCATCTGCAAAAAACCCTATAGAAATAAGAAGAGGCACAGTGATTTATATTTTTCCAGCCAGAGCACTATTAGAAATAAAATATTATTTCAAATTGCAATTTAAAATATTTTTCAGATGTATTTTGGCTTTTGTGTTTGTCACAATAAAAAAAATAACATCTGTTTTCCAATTTTAAATTAAATTTAAAACAACATGTTTTTCTCATTAGTACTGTTTATCTGTACTATCTGCTAAACTTGGATGTCAACTCTTCTGCTGAAGTAATCTGATTTTAGTTCACAGGATTAGTAGCATCTATCAACAATCAGAGATTTTACACTAGTGGAAGATAGAAGATAAATGTTTATAGTTATTTCATACATTAAGTTTAAGCTTCATCCTTTACTCCCACTATTGGTGAACTTCTCATCTACGTCTTTGAGACTTAACTTGTATGTGGTTTTAGTAACTTTTGCAGTCAAAACATTTGAATATTTTTCCTTCTGACTTCTCATAGCTTCAATACCTATTGGTCTGGTGTTTTTTGTTTAAGAAAAGTAAATAGCATTTTGACAGACAAATGTCCTTCAGGGTTTGTAATAAGTATGGACCCCTGCCTGCATCCTGTCCTCTGGATTTGTAAGAAATGTTGCTTCTCCCAATGAGTAACCTCTTTTTGGGTTTGTTTATTAATTGAGTTGTGTCGGGTACATCAGAGGATTGGTTCATCTGTGTGCCTGACTCCCTGTTGATTTTCATCCCTCCTTGTGTCCTTTGCTCACCTGCAAGTTTAACTCCCAAGGTCTCTGTATATCTTTGCACTGAGGCAGATTTTGGTGGTGAGGGAGGCTGTAAACAACCTGTGCACTTTAATAACCTATACTGACTGGTGCTCTCCTGCTGCATGAGTTCAATAGGTTGCCTCATTACAGACTTTGTGGTGGCTTATGTAGCTTCACCCTGTGCATCCATATGTCTCAGCTGGTGGCTGTGTCACTCCTGGGTTACAGCCAGCGAGGGCAAGACAGCTGAAAGGGAGTTGCTGCCCTTTTAGTGGAACAGCTTCTCAGGTTGGGTATTAGAGAGCCCCATCTGTCTATTTTTGGTGGCTCATGAAAGCTGGAGGAGGGTGATGAAGGCAGTAATTCAGTCTCTGGGCTAAATTCCATCTTGGGGCTCCCTTTTCAGAGAGGTACTTTTTTTTCTCTTGTGTCATACCCAGTACACTCTGTCAAAAGAGGGAAGGTTTGCAGCCCAAGGCTGTCTCTGATCGATTAGTGAGTCCTAATGGCTTTGCAGTGGGATTGAGCTGTTTGGAGCAGGGAGTTATGGCTTTTGCTGCTCCTGTGAGGGGCTGAGGCTCAGGAAGGGGAGAGGACATAGTTCTCAAAGGTGGCAGGAGAAACAGAGCCATCAGGTTTTCATGAGGGGAGATGGTGTCTCTCGGGACAAGGCTTGCCCTTATTGTTCAACAACAACAAAAAAAAGAAAAATAAAAAAAGAAGTAAAGAAACCCTCATTACTTCCACAGTGCTGGGTGTTATTCAGAGGGGTGCAATAGCTGAATTTTCAATCAGACCTGAGGTGGGTCCAAAATTCCAGTCTAAATTTCAAGGGGATTTTTTTATTGTAATAATGAAACACAGAGTGTAAGAACGATGAATTATCACTCTCTAAGTATTAACATGTTATGGAGCTGAATCGGTCAACATATGGGAAATATTACAAATATGCCATAATGTTATGATATAATTGTGTGATAGAAGTTATTTTCCAATACTTTGTTTTAGTAATTCACATAATTTTTCCTTTCATTTCAGGCAGCAGTTTTACAACATCGTCAGGAATATATGCAGGAAATAATTCACTCACAAATTCTACTGGATTTAATAGTTCACAGCAGGTAAATTTGCAAATAGGAGTTCAGCAAACTTTGGCAAACTTAGAATTCTCATCTGCTGAAAAAATGTAGCTCTTAAATAGTTTGTTGAAAGATATTGTCATCTTTCAAGTTAAACTAAAATGTTTATAAATGTTTTTCTTCAATCTGTCATCTTAGAGCTAATTGTCAGAGGTTGATGTTCTTATTCACACATCTTAAGCAGTGTGTCTAATAAACTGCTTGTATGAGAAGACATACTAAATTATGTGTAATTTAGATTTTGTTTTACTGCCTCACAGTTTGAGGTCCTACAGCACCAAGTCCAGGAAGCATACGTGCTCAAAGTCTGACATGTGTTTGTAGTTATATTTTGGAATTTATACTGAAAAGTAGCAAAACTTTGATGGGCTACTCAGTTGCTTTTTTGTCTTGCAGGAATATCCCTCCTATCCCAGTTTTGGCCAGGGCCAATATGCACAGTATTATAATAGCTCACCATACCCTTCACATTACATGACGAACAGCAACACCAGCCCTACGACACCCTCCACAAATGCAACATACCAGCTTCAAGAACCACCATCTGGCATCACCAGTCAAGCAGTTACAGATCCTGCAGCAGGTAATTACATGGATTTTATGGTCCCTATGAGGCACGTTTTTGTAAGTTGAAAGGGGATTGAATTGGATTTTTTTTGTGTAGTTGTTGATTTTTTTTTATTATTATTTCTTAATCCTGAGCCTGTGGCATATCTTGGACAGATTTTAACAGAAAATAGAGTAAAGAAAAAAGAGGACCAGTAAGAGTTTTAATGCTTATCTGGAATGCAAGTAGTTTATATTTATTTGTAAAGTGTGTTAAAAATTGCAGGGTATGGATAAGTCTTTACTTAACAAGAATCTGGTGCTTTTAAGCTCTGTATTCATTAAGATAAACCCCTTTGATTTTTCTTAAATAAAACTGAAATCAAGAGGCCTTCAAACCATAACCCAACTGTCTACTTGAAAGAGAGCTTTTGAGTTCTTTATTTCAGAGGACATAATAATGCTTGCAATGGAGAGTTGAAATTGCACAAGTGTTTCCATTTTAAGAAAAGATTTTCAGTGGCTTATTCTTTTTTCCCAGTCATTTTACCTTTCTTGGTGGAATTTGGCAGTCCTTTACTAGTTGAGATACTTTTTGGACATTTATGCCAAGCTACTCCAGCTGTTTTTGGAAAGGAGGGGTGAAAAATACTTTTCTCATTATTAAAAAAAAGTCAAAATCCATCTTTTTAAAAGATCAGGTGTGTCAGTCATTAGTAGATGGCAGAGGTATGAAGTCTGTCAGACAGAAATTCCAAGGTTGCAGATGTGTTTCGTAGTAATGCAGGAAGAAGCAGTTATGATTTGGCAGTGGTATTAGGTGGTTTTGTTTCTGGCTTTTTTGGGATGAGGTTTGATTTAGTTCTCTTGAAGCACTTGATGGGACTGATCTTCCATGTGCAATGCTAAATTTTACTGTAATTTTCTAGGCCTCTGTTTCTTTTCTGCATGAGTGTGCACCAGAAGAAAATGTTATGCAGTGTTGTCTTTTTTGAGACATTTGCTGCAAGTAGGGAAGAAAATACAGCTGGTGTGTGCATTTATATATACACGAGGTCATGTTTGTGCACTGTATTTGAGAAAGGAATCTTTCTAAATATATGAGTGCTTATTGGGGTCTTTGGCATTTAGATGTGGATGCATATTGATGTCTGCATAATTATCCTGCTTTTCACTTGTTAAAAATTTTTTGCTTTTGTTTTCTTGTGATTTTGTTTGCTTTTCTTTTTAAGTTGGAAGCAGTTAAGTTTTCTTTAGCCCAAAACCCTACGGTGGTCAAGTTTTAGCTGTTATCAAGACACTAAAATTGAATCATTGTATCATCTGTGTCTTGATCTTTTGCAAAATCTTTGCATGTATTTTTTTAATTCATCTTTACTATAGCATTTACTTCCTAAAAGCTACAGTAAATGTGCATATGAAGAGAGGAGGTATAATATTCCCAAGCTCAAACTTAGTGACTTAAAGACTGTCCTCCTATTTAAATAGTTTTCTGTTTTAGTTTTCTCTATAAGCCTGAACAGAACTTTTCTCAGTTCCTTTTTAAGAAGTCTTTCTTTTCTCTCTCACATCTTCCATATTCTTGTTATGACAGTTTTGTCTAAAAATTTGAAAGAATTTGGTGAGCTTTCTCGTGGATGAGTTCTGCACCTAATCCTTCTTCTAATTTTTTATTTCATGTGTTGAAAGCTGTACATCCATGGATCCCTACCACTGCTTGCTTAGCCCTTTCTCAGACATGTGCACACCTCCTCTGGCATTACTGGGACTTCTATTTCTTTTCTCAAGACATTAACATTACTGATTTAACAGTTCTGAAAATGTTCCTTCCAGCAGTTTGCAAATAACAACCCTTAATGTAGCTATGGGGTTATCATGGGCTGACTGCCTCTACCAGAGGCAGAAGCACATTTAGGAAAGTACCTGCTGTGGACCACTCTATTAGAAGGAGCTGATCAAAGGCATCTCCATCAATGTGGTTGCAATCAGCAGAAGGTCTAGGGCCAAATTTCTCCATTTTTCTTTTTGCAGCTTTTTTCTTTATGCAGTTAGGTTAGGATCAAGCCCATTTAGGCTCCTTCTGGATTTCCTGGAGAGAGATGAACACTTCTAATTAGAGTTCAGTTTAACAGCTGTCTTGATCCTGTGATGCCAAAGCCTCTCCAGTGGCATGGAAACCGTTTAAAGTGGCTGACATACCTGTGCTGGCTTCCTAAGGAGAAATTAGCCAAGAATCTTCTGCACCTTCAGCGCTGGTAGAAAGGAAAGAAGGAACCATCAGTGAATCCAGTGCTGTGCTTGCCATTTCTCCTTGGACAGTAAATGGTTGTGCTTTTTTCTTGTTGAGGTTTATTGCCAACCCTCAGTTGAGGTCATACATAGCCTGCTTGGAGAACAAAGCAAGGCTGGGCTCAAAGAAAAGAGGGATCAACATGTAGGAAGGGAATGCTGGTGGAGTGGGGACAAGTGGAAGGCACATTCAACAGAAGGAAATTAATAGTTGGGTCAAAAACACAGAACAAAAGAGCAAATTAAACAAATTTTTATTACAATTAGTAAAATTTCTGTAGGCTGTTTTGCCACATCTGCTCAAGTTAGGCTGCTGATTCTTTACCACAAGTGGAATGTTTCATATGAGGGATGGCGGGGAGCAGTGCAGAGCTATCACATTTAGTAGGATGGGCTCCAGCTGCTGAATTGCAGCTGTCTATCCTTAGACATCTTCTACATTTAAAAAAAAACCTTGTAATCCATGTGGTTATGAACTATGCCAGGACAAGCACAGAACAGCCTTCAGACTTTACAGAGGCACCAGAATAATTTGACAGACATAGGTGGTTTCTATGAATTTGGGCCAAAAAGTGAAACAGAAGAGTCTGGTAAGAAAATATGAAAGGGAGAAAGTAATTATGTGCTCTTGTGACATTTTTAGTAGAGTTTTGCCGACTCAGAAATCTCAGATAATTTTACTTCAAATATGTTTAATTCCTTGTCCAAATATAAAATAATCCTTTTATGATTTTCCTCAGTTACTAGTTAAATTTGAAAATTTTTGCCATGCAATCCAGAACATGCAGGAATTCCTGCAGAAAAACCTGGGATTTTCCATGCTTAGTGTTTTTTCTTGCTCTTCGCTTTCAGGATTTGAAACTTTCTTGTACCACAGTCAGGATAAAATCATTCATTGCCCAAATGTTTATAGTCTTTGTATCCATAAATCAGATACAGAAATTAATGTTACTTTCTTGTGAACAAAAGCCTGTATTTTTCTTAGTGATGTAATCAGAAAGTTGCTGATTTTTTGTCTAAACTATAGTATCTAAGAGAAGTAATGAGAATTAAAATTATGAAATGGAAGTAGATAAACGAGCAAATATTTGTTCTCCCTTCCAATATTTAAATTCATTGAAGTAGGTTGAGAGTGAACAAAAGCAGTATTTCTTTATGTTTCATGTAGGTAAGCTGTGTAGCTCTTTGCTGCAGGATGTTGTGGATGCAAAAAGTTTATGCCAGTTCAAGCATAACTTTGACAAGCTCAAATATTAAATTTACAGAGACAACAAGAAATTCTTGATGCACCAGATCACTGGAGACTGGGGATGAATTAGTGCTGTGTGGATGTCTGTCCTTTTTATGCTTTCTTACTTAGTTTCCAGCTGTTTGCCAGTGTTGAAATTTACCCTGGAGAGTTATGCCCCCATTCACTATGCCTACCCTGATGCTCAAAAATTCTTAGTGTAACATTCATAACATTATTCTAGGAGTTAATATGGAAAAAAATACCTTTTATAAAACCATAATAATTTTCTCTTGCAATATTTCAACTCCATCATCACAAATGGTAATAAAAAGTTCTTGATTTGTGCAATATTTTTTTTTCATTCAGTCAGGAAGGTTGAATTTATCCTTCTATTTCATATGATGATGTATTTATAATTTATTAAACAGTGTTTCTCTCAAGAGAAACTTGCATTGTTCTTGAGATTCAATCTCTTTCATTTTTCTTGGTTTCTGTAATAAGTGTGTTTAATATATTACTGGAAGGTTTGGGGTTTTTTTCATATTACTCACATACTTCACAATGCAGATTAAAAACCTCACAGGGGTTGTGCCAGCCAGCAAAACTTGGTCTCAGACATGGGCCACTATTTTGCTCTTAAAGACTAAACTTCTTTTTCCTTGAGTACTATATCATCTTTAGTATTACAAAAAGGAAAGAAACTTTTACAGTTTCTTCTTATGGTGTTTCATAACAATAAATTAGAGACAGAAAAGTGAAAGAGGGTAAATAGTTTATATAGACAACTTTTCTTTCCTATATGAAAAGAAATGCAGCTATATTTGCAGTACATTTCTGGTATTCTAATGTTTGTTCTTTTTCATAAATATAAATGAAGAGTAAATCTACAGGATATATTATACAAAGAAGGAAAATCACAGCTAATTCGATCAAAACAGAAATTAAATTGGATACAATGATGAATGGCAAAGTGCAGTACTGGTTTTGCTTTTCTCATAATGATTGTTTTCCTGGGATGCTTATCTTTGGTTTTGATGGGATTAAAAGTAACAATGATTTCAAATTGTTTGAAAACTGAACTAATGAGTCAGGAAGAAATAACTAACAAGGATACAGGTACTACTGGCCTGTTATGGATTGCTTCATGTTTTTTCTTCAATAAGGAATGCTGGAGGACAAAAATCTGGACCACTGTCAGTTGTGGTCATATATAGTTTATAAATACTGTTATATATGATATTTTGTCATTATTTTAAATATGCAATCCTAAATCAAAACCTCAACCAGGCTTTGAAATAAATAGTCATTTTTGCCACTATTTTTAACAGACTGTTGAGAGTTTCTGTCAAGTTTGTAATAGCATGCTCTTAATTCTCAATATACAAACATTAAATTTGTTTTTCAAGTGAAGATTTTGACATTTTGTCAAAACAGCACTAGAGATATACTTCTGTGATCCTGACAGCAGGCATTATTGTATTTCTTGCAATATTTACTTAGTGCTTTCACTTATTACTAATATAGTATTATTTTTTTAGTAGACAAGTAAAAAAAGAACATCCACAAATACACTTGATTCTGCTGCATTGTTTAATCCTGGTCCAGTTGTATGCAAGTAGAAGTTTGTATAGGTGCTCGTGGAATTTGTGTTTAGTTTTATTTATGCAAAAGGAAACTTTAATTATGCAAAAGTAAGAAAATCTTAGTGTGAGACTGACATATTCAAATTACTTGACTCTTGTATTTTTATTCTGGTGCATAGGAGTTGAAATAATACTGGCAAAATGAAGTATAAGATTTAAGGGAAAGCCATTAATCTGGGCACCATCTAAATGGAAAATTTTTTGTACATAGCTACTTCTAGAGACATTTGACTGTACTAAGTACCCTGGACCCACCTCATCCATGTAATTTACATTGTGACATGAGATATGATTACTTTGATAATGTATGTTTACTCTTTTTTGCATAACCTTTCAGTGTAGTAGGGAAAAAGTCTAATAAAATTTGCAATGCCTTTGTCAGCAGCAAAAGCTCTACCCACACACACACCAGGTGGATTTACCTAGAGACACACTTGATTTTGGGCTTTCTGGCATAGCCAGTTTGCCCCAGATTTGTCACTGAACACTATTGCTGTACATTGAAATCAACAGTAAGAAAATGCAGCAATTACTATGGGGGATTTTCATAACAAACAGAAATGAATTACAGATTATGGTGCTGCAAATGCTGTCTCTGCAGCTGTACTGTCAGTTCATAAATAATCAAGGTGGTTTTATTTTTGAGGTGGTGGAAAATTGTCCTGTGTGACAAAACCATCAACACTGCCCAGAGTGATGTATAAAGAGAAGTATAAGCTGATGAACTCTCATGTCAAGTTGCAGTGTTATGGTGCCTTGAGGCAGAGAGGAAAGTCTGATACAGTCTGGTTCATGTATTCTAGTTAGGCCAGCATGTAAACATATTTCATTCCTCACAGTTATGTTTTTGTCAGGCTCTGTGTCACTGTATGCTACAAGGTCACAAGCAGGGGAGTACCAGTCACACCTGCAAAACAAGATATTTACAGAATCTGGGCTTAAAATGGTTTTTTTTCTGACTGACTGTAGAAGTCAAGAGTGGGTCTTTTATACTTATCCAAGGTTCAGAAGAAGGTGAAGCAGAAGTAAGCTATAACATTTAGTGTCTGCCTGGAGCAAAGTACAGAGAGTTGCTATAGCAGGGAGATAATAATATAAAATAATGTGTATGTCCATGGATGCAGAAGTATAACTGTTTCTACAGTTGCTATTAATACAAATTTGTATTAACTGTTGCTATTAATACAAATTTATGGAGGCATTGCAACACAGAGCCACTCTACTGGCAGTCTAGACTGATGGATCCAGCAGGCTGTACCCTGCCTGCTGCAGGGGCAGTCTGCAGGCACCTCAGGAGCATCAAGGCAGGCTAGGCTTGTGTAAGATTTGCCCTAAACACTTGTCCAGATCCCAGATATTTTTGTCTCAGGGGATTTTCAGACCTGCTATTGTTTGTGTGTTTAGGGTGTGCCTGCATTAGCATTTTAGTTTTGAGTAGGGTCTTTTTTAGTGTGAAGCTTTGACTCAGCAGAGCAGTCCTAGGGCACCCAAGTGGAGTCCTTCCAGTCAAAGCTAACCTGGAAAATGTCCTCCAGAACAGCTCCTAATTGCTCCAAGCCCTTCTGAGGTGCCCAGGAGATCAGATCAGAATGCACTTGCACTGGAACCACCTCTCAGAACTGCCAGCAGAACCTGATGTCGTTGCCACCACTTGCCTGATCCCACAGATCCAACTTGCTAATGTGGTGCAGCTGTAGCACCCCTGAATGCTTCACTTCCAGGGATGTCTTCAGGCCCCTCTTGAACCCATGTTAAATATTGAGAGGCTGGCATGGGTTTGTTTTTTTGGGGGGGAAAATGTGTACAAATCTCGTAGGTTTTATCTGAATTCCTTGTGTTTAACGAGGCTGCTGCCAGCTCCCTTTGGTGATCTGGCTTTTGTGTTGGACAAGCGATGGATCTGATCCTCACCCTCTTCTTTGCTTATGATTATGTGGAGGGCAGGGTTTTCTCCTGCACTTACTTGGGTTTGTGATGCTCAAGGACAGGATAAAATTGAATTCAGTGTTTTAGAAAAATCATCATTTCACTTGGCTAGTATTAAAGTGTCTGGTACAATGAAGTCAGCTGAAGTTGAACAAATTAACCTTCTCTTAGCAATGATTATAGAGTAATGAGTATAGTGATAACATGATTTGTAGCTATGTAAATTGATTTCAGCAAGTATTTTGATGCCCCTGGCAGTTAAATCTTTTCACTTAACATAATTAACAATTCACTTAACAATTTTAAAAGTAAGCTAGGCTAAGGCAGTTTGGCAGGAATTGCAGCAGAAGGATAAAAAGCTGTTTAGGAAATCATGTCCAAAGAGAAGTCAGTGAGAGCTCACTGTTGAATCAGAGGGATGGCTGCAGCACATTCCTCAGTGTCTGCCTTGGGCCTAGCACCAGAGCACATTTTCATTAATCACTATGTGACGGAACAGAATGTGTTTGCCTATTAAATATGTAGATGACACCATGCTGAGAGGGGCTGTGAGGCCTTTGGAGACAGGATGAGAACTCAAAAAATGGAGATGTGATCTGAATAGGAGCAGGTGTGAGGTATACATTTAGGCAGGAATGAAGAACTGCACAAATGTGGGACAGGGAATGTTGGCAGCTTCTTCCAGGCTCTACCTTTCCCTGCAGACTGCTCTCAGCACTGCAGATATTAGTGGCACACAGAGTACCCTCAGCCACTGTTGTTTTTCTTTCTCCAGAATTTGTCAGGGCTGGTCATGTCGAGGCTCAGGGCTCAGGTGGACACTGAATTCTTTATCTGGGTTTCCTTATGAGGCTCTGAGAGTGACCATTGGACACTGAGCTGGTGAACATCCATGCACACAGAGGCTTCCCTTCATGGGCATGGAAAAAGTTTTTTGCACACAATGTCGTGTTTTCCCCCACTGGTGACTGCTGTCTGTCACACTGTTTGTAACACACTGATCTCCTCAGCAGGCTCAGAAGCTGCAGGTATAGCAATGTTGCTTGTTCAGTCATGTGCAAGGTTTGGCCAAGTCTTCAAGAAACAACCAGTTCAATGTCACTTCTTCCTCAGAGGACAATCTAGGAATGTCCAAACTAATATTTATGGAAATATTGTAGAAAATGCAAATTTTTTCCAGCCAAGTGATGTCCAGGGGAGGATAGCCTGCAGAACATTCAGGAAGTCAAGCTTTGCTTGATTTTGCTTTGCATTGTTTTGTCCAGTTTGGTGAGACTGTAGAGAATGAGAATCAGAGCCTAGCAAAGAAGATTGACAGGGAAGGGTTAATATAACAACAAAGGGGATCTGTGAACAGTCTTCAAATGCATGCAGATACAATGAAGGGAATAATTTTCCCCCCACTTTCACAGATTAAACTTCTACTGCTGTAATGAATGCTGAAGTTGTATATTCTGATGGTGCAGCTGTCCAAGCAGCAGAGATTTCCTGGAGAGATCCGTAAGAGCAGGACAGACAAATGTTTTTGGGAATGATGGAAGTACAGTGGTCCCAAGAAGGGGTCCTGAGGCAGGGTTGGGAGTCCTTCTGTCAGGTGAGAGGCTGGTGCATCCAGACAGATGACCTGGGAAGGGGAAATGGAAATGAGCCTCCTCCACCCAAACTTGCAGCCCTGTGTTTAAAGTTTTGAATGAAGTATTCATAAGCGAAAGTGTTGCAAAGATGGAGAGCTGCATGCCTCTTACACACAGATTTCCTTCCCTGCCCCCACCATGCTCTGCTCGGTGTCCTCACTCGTTTAGGTTTCCTTGTTTGTTTATTTGTCATGGAGTTTTGTTTATACTCTTTCCATCTCACCTGTTCCCTGCTTGTTTTAGTATTACTCCAGCAAGTTTAATTCTTGAAACTTTCTGGCATAACATGTCTGTAAGAAAAAATTCTAAAACTGGGCACCAAAACCAAACTCCTAAAAACAGTGTCAGAGACCAAAAACAGCTGAAATTTAAATTAGTCAATAGAAAATGCAATTTTTCATTACATCAAAGTTTTGAAGTACATATTTAGAACATCATATCACCAGTATACCTGTCGAAGAAATTCTGGTCTGTTTATTTTATGGGGGTTTAGTATAGGTCAGATGTTTTCAGAAGATTTTCTGCTTAACTTTGAGTTACATCTTAACTTGTTCTGCTTTGTTTGATGTAGTCTGAAATATTTAGGTAAATATATAAGGTGAAATATGTAAGCTATGCTAATTCTCAATAAGTGTAGATTTGAAGGCTGAGCATGAGAATTTCAAGACCTTTTCCTTTCATTCAGCACAAGTAACTGTTATTATTTGGAGTAATTGTGCATATGTGGTGTTACACAGATGTCCAGAGTCCCCTCCTTAATTTAACCTTTGACCTCAACAGGATGTTTTCCTAGGAGAGAGAATCCCTTGTGTGAGAAGTATACCTGTCTTTTCAAGCTGGAATGTTGTGGTCTAGGCAGATTCAAACTAAAAATTTTGCATCTACTGAACTCTAAAGAGTAGTTAATATTAACTGAGCAGTAAAATTGAGAAACATAAAAGTTGCAGCTGCCTTCACTAAAGTAGTGGTTTTAGGAAAAACAAAAGACATCATGGTGACCATCAAAATAAAAGTATTTGTGCAATTCAGACCATGAAAGGAAGTTTTCAAAAGAGATTTAAAAATGTGTTGTTTCATTTCTAAGGACTGTGGTACTGCTAATTAAATTAATGGGAAGGATAACTGATGCTCAGTGTATGCTTTGTTAATGTGCAAGCATTCACTATAATAGAGCCTATGGATGTTAAAAGTAGGAAAATATCTTCAAACTTGCATGTTTTCAGAAAAACCCTGCTGTTCTTAACTACATAAATCATCATTCTTTTTGCACCTGTTCAAAACCAGTAAATATTCTTACAAATGAATGTTGCTGGACCATAATAATTACCATGCAATACTGTTTGTAAAGATTTGTACCCTGTCTTGAAGGTACTCATTGGAAATGTTCAGTGTTGATTAGGCCTTTAAAAATACTAGAAATATCATCTTCATAGTTGATGCATATTTAACACTTATTAATTTAAATTACCATAGGAAAATAAATATTCTGGTTTATGCTATATCTTGGAATAATTCTATTCTTCTGGCTCAAATGTAGCAATCTAAAAGAGTCTCCAACCAGACAATTTGGAAAATTTTTCAGTTAATATATGTCTAGGTTTTTTTTCACACCTGGTTGGATTTTTCTTACCCATCATCATGACAGTTATTTTAAAGCATTTAAGGTATTTAAGTTTGAAAAGATAGAGTTAAATTAATGTTGTTTTATGAAAAACTGGCATCCCTTAAAATTGTTTACTTAATCTTGTAATAAATGAAGGAATGAAGCAATGAAGTTTTTATCTCCTAAGTCTTCTATAGGCGTTTACTGAAATCATTTGTCACTCTTTTTACATATATTTTGAGCTAGATTGAACCAATTTATGACTCAGTATGACCACTTACTGTTTAATATTTAATTATTTTAGTTAGGACTGGGTTTGATGTGAGCAAGAAAGTGGAACATTCTGAACATGGAACTGCAGGGTAAAAGTGTTCTTTCTTTACTGTGGCAGAATACAGCACAATCCACAGTCCATCCACCCCCATTAAAGATTCAGACTCAGACAGATTGCGTCGGAGCTCAGATGGGAAATCACGTGGACGTGGCAGAAGAAACAACAATCCTTCACCACCACCTGACTCTGATCTGGAGGTACTATATATTAAATGTCTTTGGCCTGTTACAGAACTTTATTTTTATCATTATTTTGCACAAACAAGTGTTATTTATGTATCAAAAATAAAGTGGCATTGAAACTCCCCTTTTCCTAACAGTATTTTCATTGAAAATAGGATTTTTCTTCTAAAGAAACTTCTTCAAGAAGAGCTTCTACTTCCTTGGAAAAATACTGGGTGTTTCTTTCTCCTTTTGATTAAGCAAAGCAAACAAACAAACAAACCAAAACAAACCAAATGGGAAAAAAAAGAAAGAAAAAAAAAGGAGCAATCTTTTCCCAAGGCAAAGAAAGGTTTTCAATTGGACAAGAGACACTTCTAGCACAATAGTGGGGTTTGTTCTCCCATGCCCTGTTCACATTCCTCCCAGTGGCCCATGGTTTATGTTGAGAACACATCTCCAATGACACACCACAGCTATGAGTGTCCACACTGCATTACTTTTCCTTTCCAGAAGCTTACCCATTTGTCATCATGGGAAATACAATCTCACCAGGATTTAAAATGTTTGTATTTGAACACTTTGTTTTTCATTAAGTTATCATTTTGTGTGTGGTCAGAGAACAAATTTAAAACACATATTTTCCATTGTCTCTAAGCAAAAGAATTATTTACTGATGCCATAAGTTTTATGCATACATCATCCAAGCTCATAGTTTTTGTTCTTCAGATGCCTAAAATGCATGGAATTAACATAAGTTAGTTTTATAAAGAAATAAAGTGCTTAGCAGCAATCTGCTTTGCTTTGGTTTTAGAGGTAATTTTCAAGGGCACTTACATGAATTTTTGTAAGACTTTTGTTTTCTAAGACTGCAGAAATACAGAATTCTAACCCCAAAGATTTAATTTTCAGATGCTTCTCTTTGTTTATTTCTGTTTCTATCTCACATCAAGCTTCAAAAATTACATTTTACAGTTTCATTTTCTTTTTATATTTGACTAGACTATAATTCTATTCTAATAGAAGGATTTGATTTAATAGCAATTGTAGTAAAATGCTAACAGATTGTATTACCCTATCCTGGAAAAAAAAAATACAAACAACTTGTTAGTTTTGAAAAGAATGGCAGGGAAGCTATGGTTATAATATGCAACCATATCAGTACAATTTTCCCATTTTTGTGCTTACTGATTCAAATTTTAACTTTCCATTTCAAGTATTAGCTTCACAAAGGAACACATTGATTTGATTCTCTTTTTACAGAGAGTATTCATTTGGGATTTGGATGAGACAATCATCATTTTCCATTCCTTGCTTACAGGGTCCTATGCTAACAGATATGGAAGGGTAAGTGCCAAGAAACTGATGGAAATGTTCAGTAATATTTGCTGGTTTATGGTTGATACACAAGGAATGCCAGAACATTAGTTGATTTATAGAGGTAAACTGGTACTGGCTTTACAAGACAAAAAAATACCAAGCTGTTTCACATGTCCGTGCTTTGCAGTTGCTCAGCTCTTGTATTCAGTACATATTTAAATAATGTTGGGATACTTGATACTTGGGACACTCAAAGTTAATACTTTGACCACTTGAGGTTTGGTTTGTAGATACAGGTTGTCTGAAACCTGTTGATATCATCAAAATCTGCAAAGATCTGCATCTCCTCAGAGAGTTCCAGAAATTATTGCTATGATGGATTGGTTGTGCCCTGTGTTGAGAGGAAAAGAGGAAGAATGCTTTTGGACATGGCCAGATTAATCTAAAATTTTTTACCTTTGATTTTTTTTTTAAATCTAAATATTGACTGATGTTTTCAAAAGTCTGCTTATGAGTCAAATCTTTATATTATGCACAGTCTATAAATCATAACTGAACTGATGAATATGTCTACAGACAGCAGATTTCCTTGTAATTCTCAGAAGAGAAACATGATTTTAGGTGAATAAGAACAGTTTATGGAAGGAATGTCCTTATGAGATCAGACTTCTTTTTGTCAGGATTGTATTTGAAAGTTAACAGCTTGTGCTAAAATCTGCTATAGCCTTTTATGTTCACCTCCTGTGAGTTTTAACTGCAATGTGATTTTTTGTTAATCTCAAAAATTTCTATGTGTAAAGAACAACTACATGGTTTTGTCAGGCTTCATGTAATGCCTCTGTCTTCTTGTAAAGCTTCTATTTAGCACTAAAAGATTTTACCCTACACCCAGATGAGTGAAGGGCAAAGCTAACCTCCAGTTCAGTCTGTGCCTGGGTCAGGTTCTGAGTTTCTCTCAATAGCTTTTTGCACTATACAAACCTAAAGCAATACTACTTTGCAACTTTTCTTGCTTGTTCAGGTAAGGTTTGTTTGCAGAAGTGTTTACTGTAATAACAGTGTACCTGTTTGAGGAATATAATTAGGTTTTTTCATTATATGTCAGAAAAGCAAGTTGATTCAGCAGCCTTGGTTTCCTAGGTGTTGTTAGTTTATATTTAGTTAATTCAGCAGCCTTGGTTTCCTAGGTGTTGTTAGTTTATATTTAGATAGTAAAAAGAAACTCGAACTTAAATGTTTCAACAATTCTTGTATGGATATGCAATTTAGCACTTACAAAAGAGTTTTAAATATTTACCAGAAGTTGTTTCCCATTTTTCAAACTAAAACCAGCTTTTGTGTGGTATCCCAAAATCTATGACAATTTAGTTCAGAATGAGGAGAACAAGTCCCAGTGGTTACAAAAAAGCTCAGTGACAACAGAATCCCAGTGCTCTCAAAAATACTCAGTGACAACAAAATCTCAGCACTGGCTTTTGGCCAGCAGAGTAGCACTGGAAAAGCCTAATTAATCAGTCACTGCCATAGAAGTACTAATGTGAGCATATTTTTTCCACTTGTTACTAGTTCCCTGAAGTGGATCCATTAATTAGGACCTGAACATAAACACTTTATTGCTGGATGGTTGAAGTTGAGGGAAGTGGCTGGGATTCAGTTGCAAAGAGATATAAATATGTGTGCTGCAAGGAGGGGGCTGACTCCTGGTTGCAGCTCCATCACTGTTGGCACTGTTTACATAAAATGCAGCTTTTGCCCAGCTGGCTCTGGTTTCATGGCATCTGGCACAATATTCCTGCACTGCTAAATGACAGCCAGCTGTTGATGGTGAGAGGAATGATGGCATTGCTGCCTAATCTTTGGATAAATATGAAATCTTTTTGGTGAGGGGGAGCAACATGCCTGTCCATGGCCCTCAGATGATGTCATGAAACTGTGCCATTCTGATTTTGTTTTCTTAAGGTTTCATTCAAATCAGAGTTTCTCTTGGGCTATTGACAGCTTCAGACAACAGTTAGTAATTTCCAAGGATGTTAGAGAGACAGTGTCAAATGTTCAAGGCAAACATGCTAAAAGATGAGAATTTTAGGGTTTATTTGTGGCAGCAGAAGGTGCATGTTATTAAAAGTATTTGCCTGTGATTAATGGCCTTTAAAATCAGAAGTCCAGACCATTAGTTAATCTGAAAAAAAAGGAAAGTTGAGGGGAATTATTGTTCTTTTCACCTCTATTCTTGTTTATGAGCAATCCAACATCATGTTCTTTTATAAATCTGCACTGCGGTGAGGGCTAGAAATGTCCTTTTAAAAAATTAAATCTAGGGTGATCACATAATCATTAAAATACAAAAGCTGGATCTTCAAACAAACAAAAATGTCCTAATTAAATAATAGGGGATTTGGCAACTTGGCATTCAGCTCTTTTCATAATGCCTGAGCGAGTTTCATGGTGAATGACTATGAATGATGTTTGGCCTTGCTGCTGAAGGGATTGATTTTCTTTGCCTAATTCTCTCCCTCACTCTTCCTAACTTCTTCCTTGTGCCAGCTTTTTCTGTATCTTCTTACTTTTTCATCTGTTTTTATCACCTGCTCTCCTTTAGCTGCTATTGTGCTCTTTTTTCCTCCTGCTTTTTTCCTTCAGTTTTGTTGTAATATAGTAACACCATTTTTTTTCAGTTTACGCAGTCATGGCAAAAAATACTCCATAAAGCACTGCATTTTTATTTAAGGATTATTTGAATTTAGTGAATTTACTGGAAATGCATGAAACTCTAAGAATATGCCCTTCCAGAAGATTAACAAAAAAACCCAAAACATTTTTATTTGCTTTTGGATTTTTTTAACTATGTACAGAGAGAGATGTATTGATCAAATATAAAGTTACCAGTTAGTTGAATTCACATTAGGGCTGATTAAGTTTTGGCATTTGGAAAAAGTTGGAGCCCTTTAAGATCTTGGGGCAGGTGAAAATACATCTCAGCATTGGCACGGAATACTGTGGTCTTTACATACATTTCCATCCCCAGTGAAAGCAGTTATATGCAGAGGTTTTAAAGGAATTTTCCTTTAAATTATAAGCTATTTTATTGTGGTTTAATATACTTTAGAGATAGAGAAAAACAAAGCCTGGTTTCACTTAACCCTTCATTGTGACCTGTAGGCTTAAGTGGAAAATAAGCCTGGTACCCAAAGTGAACTTTCCTGTTTTTCAGCTTCTTGTTTCTCCACAAAACAAAGAAATCAAGTAGGTAGAATTTAGAAATTACATACAGGCAATGTTTTGGCTCCAATGCCAGTATTCAAAACAAAAGGCCTACTTAAGCAGTTTGACATTGGTATTTCTTTTCTTTAGTCAAACTGTACCTCCCTCAGAGATTTGTACCTGATTTTGACCATACCTGAAAAGACACTGACTGAACCTGCAAATCCCAGGCAACAAGAGGAGATTGTTAGCTTTCCTACTCATTGTGTGACACCTCACAATAATTAGTTAGCAATTAGTGGCTTAAAATTGCAAAAGAAGGTTGGGTATGGGATTATTTTTTAAAAACTTTGTTCTAGCCTTGTCTTTTTTTAAAGTTTACAGCCCCCTCTGTAATGTCTGATGGCAGAGTTTGATATCCTATGATGCTTTAAACCAAGGTTCTTGTGCTTTTCATTAGAGTAGTTGCAAGTTTGTGACTACACAGGTATTTAAAATGTTAATGCAGATAAGTTTTTGCTTCTGTTAAACATGTAGCTACCAAGAGCCACAGTTTAACATAGGTTTTGTGTTAAGTAGAACTGCCTATATAAAAATATTGTATTTAAACTAGGAATCAAGCTTTCTTTGAAAAGCAATCAATTTAGTGTGGATTTATTTAATCTGACACTTTCAGTAGGTGCCAATGAGTTTCTTACATTTTTTCTGCCTAATTAAATTAACCTAATAAATGACATTATTTTAGTATTACTTTGGAGAAAACCATTCTGTTTTATTTCTGCCATGTAAAAATACCTTGGAGTAAAATGGGTAGAAAGCTTTTTACAGACAAAACCCTCTTTTTACAGACTCAGAAATGTGATAAAAATGTTCAATAATAGTAAAAGCAAGTCATGTACACTGAAATGTAAAATATATATTTGCAGCCATTAGTCTGGCTGCAAAATGAGTCAAATGAGTTCATAACCAGTATCATGCTCTGTTCCCCATTTCTTCTGCTTTTCAAAATGGCATTCCTATTTAGGGATGGAAGTCAGAAGGGAATTATTTCTACCTTGTTGCATTAGTAGTTGATACTCAAGATGTAGCTACTGATCTTCATTTGCATCTTGGACCTTTAGCCCATCTAATTCCTTTAATAGTAGCGCAGAGGCTCCTGAGAGGTGTCTTCTGTTACTGCTCAGGCACAACAAAAATCTTTGTCTGTTTAAAAAAAAAAGAAGCCCGATGAGCTGTGTAGGATGATGAGGTGCTAACTGGGCACAAAGATAAGCAGAAATGTCAATGGGAAAAGAAGCCTCAGGCCCAGCTAGAGAGAAAATACCACCTGCTTTCCACCTCACATGCCTACAAAAGTAAAGCAGAGGAAGGCATCGGTCTACAAATAGAGCAACATTAAAACAGAGAGACGGAATACTTTTGTTCATATTTCAAAGTGTTTCCATTTGAACTAAGAAGCCAAATATTCCTTTTTTTTTTTTTTTTTTTTTTTTTTTTTTTTTGCTGTGCCAGATTAAATAAAAGACTTATTTTTAAGGGCAAACAGGCTGCCAAATCACCATTCTTTTCCAGCTCTTCACTAGTGACACATTTTGCCTTTTTAACCAGTAGTTACAGAAAAATGTTTGAAAGTTCAGAGATCATGTTGAAGCATCTATTAATTTGATTTAGAGGTGGAAAAAGAAACTAATGACTGCATCTCTTGCTTTTTAACTGTGACTTGTCATCAAGTTTAGAATATTAGCTTATTTTAAGTAAAATATGGGTTGCCACTTCTTCAGTTCTATTTAAAATATAATTCCTAACAAACTAACATTATTAATAGAGGCTGTTATGGGATACTATAACATGTTCTTTCAAACTCATGCTCCTGTGCTCTTGGATAGACTTGGCATTATAAATGAGAAACTCTATATCAAATGTATGTATTAGGCTCTCTTTTCAATTTTTCAGATTGAAAATATATAAAACAGCAAAAAAATCAAAACAAGACAAACATCTGTAATGCATTTGGTAACCACAATGCTGAACATGCTTTTTGAGTTTATTAGCTCAGTGAGGAGTAAGTTGTTATGGTAATTTCTGTAGAGAAGTTAAAGTGTGTTATGTATTAATAACAAACAATAGTTTTGTTCACTCTGCATGGGTGGGCCAAACTGTAAACATAATTAAACCTTTTTTGACAATCAAGGAGTGGTTTTAAATAGAATTACCATTTGCAAATAAAACATCAATTGTTCTTTGCTTTAAAGTCACTAGGTATTCCCAGGGCTGAAACCTGTCATTTGTGACCAGTTTATTTTGGGTAACAATAGTATTATCATACCCCTGCTTGATCATAAAACTTGTGAACAGTTGTAGAATCTGGAGAAGTTTTAGCTGAAATTGATTTGCCCTTTCTGCACAGAGAGCAAAGACCCAGTGCCAAGGATGCATGAGGGGGACCACAGAAGTCCCACTGCAAAATCAAGGAGTCAGTTGAGTTTAAGGCACATTTTTGAGTGTTACTGGGAAGTGCTGTAGTACAGGGTAAGAGAGTTACCGAACTGAAACTGACAAAGCAGATGTAGCATTTGATACAAGCATTATGTTATGAAAAGCTGTTCCTCCAGTTTGTATTTGGGTATATGTGTTAGGCACAGTATTGATGGTGTACTTGCTTAATTTCTTCTTTAAGGATCCTCCCACTTCTGTGTCCCTTGGACTCCGAATGGAAGAGATGATTTTCAATTTGGCGGACACACATCTGTTCTTTAACGATTTAGAAGTAAGTGTTCATTCTTTTAAAACACACAGAGATGATCTAATATTTGATATTTGTCTGGTTTTATGTGTTGTTAGATGCTTTGACAATTATTTGCAGGGTTTCAATACAGAAATGCTTAGAAAATAGCTATATCATTTAGTCATTAGGATATATAATAATATCTACACTAAATGTCTGCACTGGCCTTCAAAGGTTACTGCAGTTTAAATGGTAGAGTTTTGTCCTCACAGGTTTTAGCACTTATGATGACAGTAGACAAGTTTCAGAAGTGGATACACCGAAGGAACTATAAACATACAGAATTCAATAGTCTGCACAGGCCATTAAATATTAAATTCCAGCTTCTATAAACAGTTGATGGTTGGGTACAGATTTCTTGCTTTCATCCCACGGTGGGCAAGTGTTACCTTAGCCCCAAGGGACATGATAAATGTTGTATGGGCTGTCTGTGGGCTGTTCCTGGGGCTGCTGTGCCTGCAGCAGGCACGGGGCGTTCTGTGCCAGGGTCCCTCTGCCTGCAGCGAGGAGCTGTGGGTGCCTTGCCAAGGGATTTTTTAGCCTACACAGCCTATGGTTTGGCAATGCTTGGGAGATCCTTCCAGAGCTGTCCAAACTGCTGAAAGAGACTGTCACTCTAATGCCTGGCTGTTTCATCTTAAAAGGGAAAAAAGTAATTTCTGATCACATTTTCATAACGCAAAAACATGAAAACAGTCAGATTTCTTTCCCATCATAGTGAAGACAGCTGTTTATTTAAAATCCAGCTGTTAAGCAAGCTTGTGGTGGGGCTGCCAACACACATTAATCATCAAGTTGTTGTTTTGCTAGATTTTAGAATAGTGTGTTATTCCAGACAGCAAAAGAATCTAAAAGATTCAAATGCAACTTTTGCTGATCAAAGTTAATTGGCAGCAATTGGCCTTTAAATATTTCCTGATGTTTCCCTTTTCAAAATCAAGCAAAATACACCTTATTCAATAGATGAGCCAAAATAATTTGAAAAATGCCAGTGTGTGATAGACCTCAAATGTGGTTTGTCCAACATCTGTCCTATATTTTGATTTCTTTTCATCTAAAAAGAAACCACTCACAGATGATTTGGCATCTTAGAATGTAATGAAATTATTGAACATGCTTTTTTTCCTTCCATTCCTTAGAGTATTTATTTTTTATACTTACAGTAAAATGACTGGTTTCTTTAAATTTTGAAGTAGCATTTTCTTCCATTAAGGTGGTATTTAAAGATATGATTGTTTTGGATATAAGAAGCACCAATGAGTTGCCTGTATAAAACTTATTTTTCAGATTTATCTAAAAATATAACAATGCTAGTTATTTTTCAACTCTGTTTCTGATTATGTTTCATTTTAACCAGAGCAGAATGAAAAAGTACTACTCTTTCTGTATTTAAAGATATTTAATAAAGTTCAGTGTGTTTTCATTTGCTATGCAGAGCCAGATATGTAGCCACTTCATACAGGATTATCAACCTCACTGACTTTAATGGAAGCTAATCAACCACATCTTAGGGGTGGTAGATTATCTTCTGCTAATAGACATGTTGCAGCCTTAACAATAGAGCACAGTAGTTCATTCACTCAAGAACTTTGAAGCTGTGTATGAGAAAACAGCTGCTGGTTCATGGAGGCAGAGGAGCTCATGCTAAGCCTGATTCTTTGCATTTCCCCCATAACAAGCCAGTTTATGTTGTATGTCCAAACTGAAGTGCAATAATTAGTGTCTATACCCTGGCCTGCCTTCCTCACACATAGAAGCACCCAGGAGTGAGCAGCTGTGTGCTTGTCCTTGTACACCAGCCCTAATCCTCATGGCTGGGGAACAGGAGCTCCAGTCTGAGGGATCATGCCTTGTCCTAGGGGTGAAGAGCACGTTCAGTGTGCATGGACAAGCCTTCAGAGCACACAGTGAAAGGCTGTAAGGGAGCCTGTACTTTGTGGAAAGCTGCATGTAAGGACTAGACTTCATCACAGACTGGGGCTTTCAGTTCACCAGCAGTGACACAGTTTTTTGAACATGTCACAGAAATGTGGTGTTCTTGAAGGAGCATGTCCTCCTGGAGCCACAGTTTGTCATTCTTGTGAGCATCATCATTGAACTAGCAGGGCCAGCCGGTTTCCCAAAGGCTCTGACCTCAGGGCAGATTCCTCACATCCATCTCAGAAACTCAAAAGTCCTTGCTTGGTGGTTTGGAGTTCAGGCTGCTCACAGCCTGACAGGCTTCCAGCAAAACTGTGGACAATTTGGTTTGGATATGCTTCAGGCCTAAAGCATCTATTCTCACTGATGAAGAACTGAGTCTGAAAGATCTAGCTCAGGTCTAAGCTTTCCAGTTCATCAGCACAAGTATCTGGGCTCTTGGGATTGAAAACATTTGTAGGCACATTGCCTGTGAGCTGCAGAGCTTGGGTATCCATGCCCAGCAATAGTATGAAGAACAGCAAAGCAGGATTTGGAACATATCTAACCCACAGAGTAGATGTGTCTTTGAACCTAGGCTTAATTCAAAGTGGGAAAGTGAAAGCTGATGCCCTCTGTCTCACCCAGGCTCAGAGGGAACCCTTCTTGGCACATAGAGAGGCAGCTTTTAAAGGCAGGCAATCATCTGTCATAGCTTTGGCCTATGATGCACATTTTTCCAGATACCACAAGTTAATATTTTTAAATAAAAAAATCTTTCATCCAACATTCCAGAAAACTCTATGATCAGAATAACTCTCTTGTTATCCAAGTGAAAATACTTTTTCATCTTATAAAATGCTGAAGTCTGATTGAACATTTTGAATGCAAAGGACAGAGTTGCAGAAGTCATCTCTGAAGCACAGTTTGATTTATGTATGACCTAACTGGCTTTTCAAAGTTCAGCCTAGAGATTTAGTAATGTTATTAGGTTAAATTCTACAGTAGTCAATTTTTAGTCTGTGTAAAGTGCCAATGTGTATCAGTTGAATTTAGTAGGGGATACAGCCGGGTAAATGAATAATTTATTTTTATGTATGTTGTTCTTTATGTAATAATAATAATAATAATAATAATAATAGTAATAATAATAATAGTAATAATAGTAATACTTGTAATTGAAAATTTCAAACTCATTGAAAAAGTTCAGTCAGATCTCACTATCTAGCTTTGAAGTCAGTATTCTGTTTCTGGATAGGTAAACTACAGTTAGATTTGCACCCTTGCACTAGTTCTTATTTTATTGCTTTGAAAAAAAATAAAATAAATTGCTTATTTCTTTCACTTTTCACAGATTTATTTGGAGTAATTAATTCCAAAGTGATTTAAGAGCAAACAATTTCTGATCTTCAGGAATATTCCTTAAACAGCATGTTAAAGGGATATGAAAAGATTTTTAACATACTGAAAGGAAAAATATTAATGTTTACTTATGTATAATTCGATCTAAGTACCATAATAAACAGCATTTTCATGCATTAGCAGTAATTTCATAATGAAATTAGAGAAGTGTACTAGGCTAAACAGTAGAAGATAGTGCAGTGTTCTAAAAATTTTGATTCCAAAATCTGCATTTGGGTTTCTGAACAAGAGCTTTTGGTTTTCAGTATTGAAGTTTTTTATGTAAATGTCTCATACTCTCTGTTTTATAGTTGAATATTAATTGTGTGCAAGAGGGAATAACTACATTAATGTAGTGCCCTCAAGAGAACCACAGTTATCTCATCTGAAAAAAAAAGTTTGATTTTGCATGCTGATTATGTTGTGATAGAGATAATAAGGTATAATATTTTAAAGGTCTGTATGGAGCAATTATACATATTATGTATTTGAGGGGGTATGCTCCGGTGTTTTAGGGAAATGAGCAACTTGATGATAGGACTGAAATGTGACATCCACAGAGGTGATCAGCTCTGGTGCAGGTGTGTTCTGCAGCAGAGCAGGGGAGAGTGGCTCACAGGGAATGTGAGCTCCTTCCTCAGCCAGGGAAGGCCCAGGGGGGCACAGAGACCCACCAGGAGCCGGCTGCTCTTATGAGAGTGGCTTACTCTCCTGGCATGTGCGAGGCCAGGAGGAATGGTGGCCAAGCCTTCTTCCCAAAGTAGGCAGCCCTAGTGAGCACTGTGGCCAGGAGCACGTGGCCAGGGCAGGCAGACAGGTCATGATGTAGCAGTTTGCTTGGCAGGGTGTGCAGGGAAGGTGACAGCACAGAGGAGGGACATCCACTGGCCAAGTGCAGACACGTGAAGTCCGCCAGCAGCCAAGCACCATTCTGTAGCCATCTGCACAGGTCAGGGGCTCTCATCCCACCTGACTCCCAGGGCAGAATGGGGGGCACTCATCTGAGAGCAAGGCTGCAGCACAGATGGGGGATCTGCACCATCTGTCCTGACAGCGGCCAATGCCTCCACACAGGCAGGGCTGCTGAAGGACAAGACTGCAGTGCAGAATTCAGACTGCAGAAAGTGAATAGAGGCTTCTCCTGAGGCAGGGACAGGACAGCAGACCTGCCTGCCAAAGGTGTGGCAGGTGGCTGAGCTGCAGGAGGCAGCAGGAAGACTGCATAGCATCAGGGTGGCTGAGGAGGAGTTGTATAGCTGGTTCAGTGGAATTGCATAGCTGCTTCCAAGTGCAGTCTGCAGCAGACCCACAGCCCATGACCAAACAGCCAAAACCTCCCCCACTGGCACAAAGAGAAGGGGGGGGGAGCAGAATGTAAGCAAGGACCTGCAGGAGGAAGACGCCTCCCCAAAACCTGAGGTGCCCCTGCAGAACTGCTTCACTGCTGTGCAGATTGAAAAGGAGAGACACATCACACAGGAGAGATGCTGGAGCTGAGTAAGGAGCCTGACCCCATAACCCCCCCATGTAACAATGACAGCAACTAAGAGAAGGAGAGAGGTGATAGTAGTAGGTAACTCACTTCTGAGAGTCTTATTTGCCAGCATCAGGTGCTCTCTAGAGAGGTGTGATGTTTGCCAGAGCCTTGTATTAGGGGTATGTCCCTTGGGGTGTGCCCCCAAGACTGGGTGTCACCAATAGACTACCAAGCCTCATGCAGTCCTGTGTCTTCTGTCTGCTGCTGTTATTTCACATGGGCACCAGCAATACAGTCTGAGGAAACAAAAACAGTCAAGATGGATTACAGAGCCCTGAGAGCAGCAGTAAGGGATTCTAGAGTGTGGGTAGTTTTCTCATCAATCCTCCCAGCCATAAAAAAGGAGTTTGAAAAGACCAGTCAAATCTGGGAAATTGACAAATGGTTGCAGAACTCATACCCCAGAAGTTCAGGTATTTTAGAGCATGGGACTTGATTGAGAAACCTGGTCTGGTGGGGCTGATTGGCTCCATCTGTCAGAGAAGAAGAGCATCTTCAGTCATAGGCTTGAGGACGAGCTTAAACTGGAGGACTCCTGGAGGAGAGGAACCTCAATCCATCCCGCACTTACCCATCTGATACCTGTGGCAGCCATAGGTGTCCAGAGTCTGGAGTGGGATCACAGGTCAGCAGAAGAGCACATGAAGAACAGCAGAAAGGAATTCCAGCCACTCCAGCCAGTAAGTTGGCTTCCTCAGAGGCCCATCTTGAATGCTTCTATGCAAACACACATAACGTGGGGAGTAAACAGGAGGAGTTAGAGGCATGTGCATGCCTGCAGGTCTATGATCTTATTGGCATCACAGAGACTGGTGGGATGACTATTGTGACTGGAGTGTTGGAATGAAAATATGCAAGATGTTTAGGCAGGACAGGCAGGGGTGACAAGGAGGGCCTGTAACCCTCTGTGTCAGTGGATGTCAATGCTGAAGTGCATGGAGCACTGCTTGGAGATGGATAAGGAGCTGACTGGGAGTTTATGAGTCAGGATTACAGGGAGAGCAGGGAACAGGTGACACTAAGTGGGAGTCTGCTACAGACCACCTAACCAGGAAGATTGAGTGGATGAGGCTCTCTATAGACAGGAGCAGCCTCACATTAGCAATTTGTGGCTATGGTGAGCTTCAGCCACCCAAATATCTCTTGGAGGTGCAACACATTAGGCCATAAGCAATCCAGGAGGTTCTGTAATGTGTTGGTGATGACTTCCTTCTGCAAGTGGTGGAGGAGACAACAAGGAGAGGTGCTATGCTGGGCCTTGTTCTCACCAACAAGGAAGGACTGGTGAGGAATATGAAGCTCAAGGGTTGACTGCAGTGACCATGAAATGGTGGGTTTTAAGAGACTTGGGGCAGCAAGGAGGGTGCACAGGAAGCTCACAACCCTGCACTTTGAAAGAAAGACTTTGGCCTCTTCAGCAATCTGCATCTGGGTAAATCCAGGTACATCTGGGTACATTCTATATTGTCCAAATCCAGAGGAGACAGGACTGAGACCAGTCCTGGGTGGAAGGACTTGGAGGTGTTCAATGACAAGAAGCTAAACATGACCTGGCAATGTGTGTTTGCAGACCAGAAAGCCAATTGTACCCTGGGCTGCATCAAAAGCATGACCAGCAGGTTGAGGAGGAGATTGTTCCATTCTGCTGTGCTCTCCTGAGATCCCACTTGGAGTACTGTGTCCAGCTCTGGGGTCCCAACTAAAGAAGGGTGTAGAGTGAGTCCAGAAGAGGCCACAAAGGTGATGAGAGGATTGGAGCACCTCTCCTATGAGGAAAGGCTGAGAGAGTTGGAGTTATTCAGCCTGGAGAAGAGAAGGCTCCAGGAAAACCTTATTGTAGCCTTCCGGTACATAGAGGGGAGAGCCAGAGAGGGATTTTTACAAGGTGTCATGTAGTGACAGGACAAGAGTTGATGGCTTTAAACTGAAAGAGGGTAGGTTTGAATTAGGTATTAGGTAGAAATTCTTTAGTGTGAGGTTGGTGAGACACAGGAACAGATTGCTCAGGGAAGCTGTGGATGCCCATCCCTGGAAGGGTTCAAGGCCAGGCTGGATGCAGCTTTGAGTAACCTGGTCTAGCGGAAGGTGTCTTTGCCCATGCCAGTTGGTTTGGAACTGGATGATCTTTAAGGTCCCTTCCAACCAAAACCATTTTGTGATTCTATCTGCATCTTTAAAGATTGTATATGTTTGTACTGGTACTTTTAAAAGTTTATTCATTTTTTTGGCATATCGGGTGCATATTATAGCAAGGTATATTACAGGTATAACTAGGTATTGGAGTGAGTGAATTATTAGTAACATCTTATTTGAAAAAGTTAGTTCAGTGCTTTGCAAACTTTGTTCTAAAATCACACCATCTCATTAGATCTGTTCCTTTAGAGGTATATACTGAAGCTGAATATGTCACTTATTAAATCTTGTCTAATCTTGCCTAACACTTTTTTTTTTTTTGGTTTGTGTTGAATTCTATTGAAGTAATTAAAAGCAAATTCATTTGTAGTTTTATTTCATGGTGGTTTTTTTTCTTTTAGGACTTTTATTTCTGTTTGTTCATTTCATGGGTTTTGGTGTAGGCATTTGTGGTTGTGAAGGATATATATGCTCACCTATGGGTTCACAGTTCACTTCTGTTTGTGGAGTCTATGCAAAATGATGATATGTGTATGGGAGTAGTTTATAAAGAATGGCAGTGTGGTATGAGTTTTCAGGCTACATTAGTTTATATATTTCTCTTACTGATAAAAGATCAGGGAATAACATAAGGTACGACTGTCAAGCAGCAACTTTGGTTCTTTGGGAAAAAATTAGAATATTATTTAGAATAGTAAATTATATTCTAAAAATTAAGGATGAAGACCTTGATTAATTTCTTCTGAGATTGTTACTTAAAATCCACTTGGTGTTCCACATCTAATATGTTTGTGATAAATATTCAGAGCACAATCTCTTCTGTATGTCAAAAAGAGCTGCATAACTGTTATGATATCAAGAATGGGGTGTTACTTCACTTTCATGAACCTTTAAGGCACCACATTAGCATATTCTGTGCATGGACCCCTCTGGAAAGCTGCCTGTGTTGGAGTTGTGCATGATTTCCATAAGAAGCAGCTCTGTCATTAACCACAGCTGGCTGGACCATCAGCCCAGGGCAGGCAGTGCCCGAGGTGCTCCCACCCCAGGCTGGCTACCAGGCAGCACCTTCACTCCTCTGTCCTGCCCACCGCCACCACCAAGGTCAGCCACTCCTCAGGCAGCAAGGAGCAGGACAAGAGCAGCCCATTTCTCTGCCTCTTCACTCCATTAAATAAGGTTAGATTAATATGGAGACATTTTACAAATCCTGCATTTCACACATATGGGAACATTTCCAGCTTTAATGAAGCATTGAGATGCTGTCTTCCACAGATGCATATTCTCACAGTTTAAAGCAGAGAATAAACAGCATTTATGTCCCTGCACTCTCATGCTCTCTGTTTGCTTTGTAAACTTCCTCCCTCCACCCACAGGGCAATAAATCCTTCCTGCAAGTCTGTAACTGCTAGCTTGAATTTACTCAGATCTAGAAGTTGGTAGGGAGAAATTAGCTATAAGATTTTTAAAATGAAAACTGCTTTTTGTGGATTGTTTCTTGTATAATTTGCTATGCGGAAGTTTTGCTCTTGTTTGTGGCCCCCAGTCATTAGACTGTGAGTATTTATCAACTTCACCTCTCCCTCCTATTCTTTTTCAAGTGCAAGACTGTTTGTAGGACAGCTTTTTTACTTGAAATGTGATGGAGATGTCTGACACCCAGCAGTATGCTGAGCCCTTCTGTTCCCTAAAGGAACATAAAGGACCTCTAAGACCCCCATTGCAAGGCAGACTGCTGTGTCACTAAAGCAGATGGGGATACACTCTGCACTAACACCTGGCACTACAGGGATTTCCAAGATGGGAGATCATTGTTAGAGCTCAGGGATAAGAAAGGGAACAACTGATACCCAGGACAACATCCATAAAGCCTGATCATGGAGCAGAGCTCCTTGAACATTAGTTCCTTTCTGGCCTTTGCCTTCAATCTTACAGGTGAAACCTGGCTGCCTCCCTGCTGCTGGAAGCAAATGTATCCTATAAATCACTTCTGGCACTCAAGGAGACCTTTTTTCATGACAGGGACATATATCCTCTTTTCATCAGCCTGAAAATTTCTCCTTTGTAGGTATCAGTAACACCACAGGAGACTAAGTGACTTTCCTCACAGGTCCTTCAGTGACCGTGCACACAGCTACGTCCCCAGTGTACCACGCAGTGCCCTGTAGGAATGCCTTTGAAGCAATACAGCCATATGTTCTAGTTCTTTAATCTGAAGGAGAAAGGGAAATCATTTCCCCTCAGACCTGGGTCTGAGGCACTTTAATATGCCACAGACTCTGACTGGTAACTTTTAGCACAGTAGCACTCCAAAGGATGATTTGGGATTCTGGGCATTATGATAATTCTTGTTATTGAATTCATTACTGCATTCAGCAGGCTTTCCATATGCAGGTTATTGCACATCTCAAAGAACCATGACCACTGTAGGGTAAAATGCTCTTCTTTCTGAAAGCATTTTAGCACATCTGGTCCTAGATTCAAATAATCTAACAAATGAAGTGCTTGGATGCAAGCCAGCTCTTAAGTGCAGACTTTGAGCAAGCTCCAAAGCAAGCTGGGAGAGCAGCTTGGCCACTATTAGCAGTGTAGAAGTCCATCATTTATTCTTCCACACCTTGTAGAAATGTCATGGAGCCAGCTTTGGACAGCCATGACGAGTATGACATTGCCTAGGTTTATAGAGATCCACAATCAGTGATAGGAGCTGGGGGAGCTGCAGTCAGACCAAGGAAGTGCAGAAGGAAGATTGTGAAACACCATTACCAGAGAGAAAAGCTTTCTCAACTTCTCCACAAAAAACTCAGATCAAGGTCATTTTGTGTCTAAAGCTGTACTCCAAGCCCTAAACATTGACAGGATGAGCCTTTGCTGGCATTAGGTACTAATCACTTGTCTAGACCATATTTTACAAACATTTATGTAGGTGAGAGGACACAAGGTCTGTGTTTGTGGTTGCCAGTACTTTGTAATTCCTGATCACTGTACCTTAGTCTTCTCATCGTGGTGATGATAAGGACAACATCTACAGATACAAGAATCATAATTCTGTCATAAAGTACTCAAGAGAGAAAATCAGCAGTTGAGTCTGGTGATTATGGCAGTTGTTATTGTGTACAGTTGTAGCTGGCTTTCAAACAAAGCTTCAGTTTGATCTCTTTAACATATTAGTCCTCAGGAACATACTGGCACAACCTCTCTCTCTATTGACACAATTAGGAAATATGGTTATTCAAACAAGGGAAAATAAAAAACGTACCAAGAAATTGCAAATAGTCAGCCAAGAAAGCTTTCCAGTTTTCTGTTGAATTTAATTTATTTTCTATTGTTGGGGGACTTTTTTGTTTTGTTTTTGTTTTGTTTTTTAATGATTTTTGTAAGTTGTACTTGTTCCGATTTGAGTTATTCCTACATTTGAGGTAAGGTCTGATTTTAAAGCCACAGGTTAAAAAGTACCCCAAGTACCAGGGTGTGCCAAGTACCAGGGCATCAGTCATCACTAGTCATGGCAGTGTTTCAGGTGTGTGTACTTGGGAGCTAGTAGCTAGTAAGAACTCCATGTAGTCAGCTGGTACCAAGGCTTCTGTTTGGGATACCTAGATTTTGCTGTAGTATAAATCAGCTAAAGACTCGGCAGGCATACTTTGTGAAGAAATGCATGGACATGCGAATTGCCCGGTATAATATAGAACATTTCATGGAATCCCAGAATGGTTTGGTTTGGAAGGAGACTTTAACAATCATCTAGTCCAACCCCACTGCCATGGTCAGGGACACCTTCTACTAGACCAGATAGCTCAAACCCCCGTCCAACTTCCAGCAATCCACATCCATAGTTTCTCTGGGCAACTTGTTCAAGTTCCTCACCACTCTCACAGGAAGGAATTTCTTCCACGTACCTATCTGAATCTGTCCTCTTTCCTACCCCTTATTCCATGTCCAGTGGTAAAAAGTCTGTCCCCATCTTTCTTCTAAATCCACTTTATATATTGGAAAGCCACAATTAGGTCATCCCAGAGCCTTCTCTTCTCCATGCTAAACAATCTCAGCTCTCTCAGCCTGACTCACAGCCTGCCTCTCTTTCCTGTGCTGAGGCCCCCTGAGCTGGAAGCAGTTCTTCATGTGGGATCTTACCAGGGCAGAGAAGGGGAAAGGGGAAAATCACCTCCCTCAACTGGGCTTTAGGCTTCTTTTGGAGTAACCCTGCATACGGTTGGCTTTCTGGGGTGCAGGTTACATCCAGGGGATTTTATCCACTGGAATCCCTAAGTCATAACAGGGCTACTCTCTCTCAGTTCACCACCCAGCCTGTACTCATATGGGTGATTGTCCCAGTCCAGCTGCAATGCCTTGCACTTTAGTGCCTTTCATGAAGCTCATATTAGCCCACTCCTCAGGCCTGTCAATGTCCCTTTGGATGGCATCCCACTTGTCAGTGGAATACATGCTAGTGCAAAAAGGTGTGTGGTAGGCAGCATGGTAACTTTTAATGGTATGAGACCCATCTCCAAGATGGTACACTAAAAGTAATTTCTATCAAAATGTCAAAACATGTTTTGTCTATGTATTTTCCCAAATTAGATATTCAAAGGTGCTCCTTCCAGTGACAGAACTAACATTCTTGTCCCTTTCCCAGGAAAAAAAATACCAAATGCTGGCATGCTTTCCAGGTAGCAATTGTACCTCCCCATTACAGCTAGGTTCTGCAGAGTCTGAAATATCAGATTTAGGATCAGCTAGGTCAGGAGACAGTGTGTTGAAGGACAGTGGTGAGGCACCTGGAAGCCAATATTTGTATCAAAGCTGTGTATAGGCAGGGTCTGACACTGGAATCCCAGATCCACCCCACATATGCCTGCTTGAATTGCAGCAGAAAGCTCAGTGCTGGGCTGCAGAGGCAGGCTCTGAAAGGCAACGTGCAGATTGCTACGTAATGAAGGACACGAGGCAGCACTTTGAAAATTCTCTTACAGCCAGCAGTGAAACAGTAAAGTTGTTTGAAAAAACCTAAGACCTGATGGAAGAGATGCAAAACTGACCGCAAGAAATGTAACAGATTGAGAACTTTGCAACCATTAGCAGGTTTCAAAACACTGTCTTATGTTATATTGCTGACACATAAAAATGCCCTTAATGAATTTTTATTTATGAGAGGTTGCAAAGTTGCTGATATGTGCCACAGAGCTTTTCCACAATGTAAATCGTTCCCTAAGCACAGATACAATACACTGCTTGATGGTTCATCATATTAGATCCAAACTAGGCAATAATGTGATTCATCCTGAAGGCCCCTTAGTGCCAGAATTGTCACTTCAGATTTGAATAAGTTCATTTTATTAATTGAATTGTCTGAAACAATAGAGCAGTAATGTCAAATAAATTAATAAATCATTGATGCTAACAGTAAAAGCAGTTAATGTGCTAATTATGGTATTGCTTTCCTTTTATTCTTGTGTAGAGAGGCTTCACTTCGGCTTTTAATATTTCATGGAACTGATGTGAACAACTTTTTTTAAACATTTTATTTAAATATTATGAATTCGATAACACTGAACAAAATCCTATCTACTATTATAGGTGTCAAGACTTGTTCATAACACTAAGTATTCCACTATTAGTTTGCAATCATAAAAGTTTTATAAATTAAAATATAATATTGTTCATTCCTGAACAGTAGATTTGGTGTTTTGGTCTCTGATTAAGCTGACAGATGTGTAAAATCTCATATAGCCAGTGAAGTCCCTGGTGCAGCTGCAAGTGCTAAAGAGTGCAAGTTATTCCAGCTAAGATCAACATTAATTTACACTCAAATATCTCTCCCAGCCTGCCCTTTCTATTCACGTAATGCAGATATTTTGTGCTGATTCCACTACTTTGTGGAAAACTAATTTTTTTATTGGACTCTTCCAATACAAAAACCCAGAAGGCAAACTGAAGAGAGCATAATAGTGAACCTTTAGAAAAAATATTTCCTGTTTGATGTAGGAACCATTTTTAAATCTCATATTTGAATTATTCAGGTTGATTTTTTGAGTGGATTAATCTCTGAAAATTACATAATGTAATTATTTTAGGATAGCTAGGTGAAACTAAGTCTCTTCCTTACATGCTATTTTGCAGGGTGAGAGTACATTAGCCAATCCTCACATAAGTACAAAGATTTGAAAGCACAGCATAAGCATCTTAGCAATATGCATGGTAGGTTGTTTCTATCAGTCTTGTCAGCCTGGGTTTAAATTTGGCATGGATTTATAAAGTTGTTTACAAGTTGTTTGATATCATGAAAGCCATTTGTACTGGTGTGGTTATGTGTGAGTGCTATGACTGAAGTTTAAATGTTAAGAAAATATGCATACATATGAATTTTAAACATATCTGTGCTGGGGTTTTAGGTTGTTTTGTTTGTTTGTTTGTTTGTTTTGGGTTTTTGGTAGCAATTATATTAAAATGTTTCCACAGGGAAAAAATTAAGTTTCTTTCATTCATTTTCTTTTAAAAGCATGAAAAGAGTGCTTGACGTTGGTTCCCAAAATGTTTGAGTTTCACAGTCTCAGGAGATTTCTACTGTTTCAGTGTGGTTACAATAAGGCCTCTATCTGAATTTCATCCAGTTCAATGGTCTAATGAAACTGTAAAGAAAGGGGCAGAGCATTATTTCCTTTACTCGTTGCAGTATCACTTCTATTTTTCTGTGGTCTAAGGTCAGATTTGACTGTTGTTAATTGCATTTATAAAATTTTACTTTAGATATATTAAGAGGCTGTTTGATCCTATAGTAGACTAAAACTACCCTAAAGTGTGCTGTTAAAGCATGAAGCTTTAACGAGGACTTTAAAAAAATGTAGACAAAAAGTTTAACAAAAGAAACAATGAAGTATTGAAGGAATGGAGCATTGATTTTATTTTTTTGGGTTTTCCAAGATCCTTGTCCAGTCAGAAGAAGGCAGTCCAGGCATTATGTGAAGGTTACCTGTGGCACTGTGCAGGCAGGAGATGAGAGTTCATGCATGTTCACTGACAGCAGGAGCAGACTGTTGAGCACTGGCTCAGCTGAAATGCTGTCACCAGAAAGATCAGCTTTATCTGAGCAAATGATACTTTCTGAACTGTAGAAAATCCCTTCAATCAGTTGAAAGATCTCATCTTTTTCTTCTGCATATTTGTATAATTCACACTGGGAATGTAAAGTATGGATACACAGGGGAATCTCTGCTTCCGTAGCACTGCTGGGCTAGAGGGAGAGACAGTTGTAGCAGCAGCTAGAACACAAGAGAGACAGTTTCTAGGAATTTTCTTTGACTTTGAAAAGTTTAAAAATACAAATGTTTAAATTCATTTATTGGAACAAAATGCATATATTTTTCTCAAAGGTGTGTTCACAAGTCCAAAACTCCCATTATTGCCTTGGTCAAATGAATAAAGCATAAATCAAGCCGTGGTTACCTACAAACAAGGATTTACAAGCAGAACAAGATAGACAGTGAAAACATACACCACCTTTTTTTTGTTCTGTCAGTTTAATAAATTCAGACAGAAATTTGAATGCAAGCAATACAACCTCTGACTCCCAAACTGTCAAGAGGATTAGCTAACAGAACTAAAATCTCTTTCCTGAATCTAATCTCCACTAGTTTGGTATTTAACACAGCAAATATAATGACTAGCAGAAGTATCTTCCACAAAAAAAAAAAAAAAAAAAAAAAGGTTTTATTTCTAATTTTTTAATTATATTGCAAATTCATAAATCTTTCTTTACCATAGGAGGGTAGAAAAAACAAAAAAGTTTTGTTTGGATATTTTTTTACTTTGTAATCAAAACCACACTCAAATGGTATGTAATATTTCATGTATTGGGAAAAAGTATCTAATTTTTAATACAACAATGTATACTGAGAAAAAACCCTGAATGCTAACACCAGAAAAGCTTTTACAATGAAATTAAATAGCAGTGTGGCAATATAGCTTTTATGTATGAACTACATGTGGTCATGCAAAGGGTTAAGCTGTGTGATTTCAGGATAAAAGGTTTCCTGAGTTGACTATTATTCCTATGGTCTGCCAACAACTTTGCAATAAATGGAATGATTTTTATGGGAATGTGGTTATTCACAGCAAGACTACAGTTGGTGTCAGTATGAAAAATTCTTCTTTAGTAGATTCTCTCAGCAGGGATAACAGATCTGAAAGAAAGGCAAAAAGTAGCTACAGAGAACTCTGGCTGGTGTTGGTGACAAATTATGTTTACAAAATGATGTGGTAACCCATAGAAAAAGAAGAAATCAGATCAACAGTAAATCAGAGTAGTGCTTCTCTAAGTGCTGCTGTTCCAAAACAAGTTACCTGTGATTGTGAGTATTGTTTAATAGCTCATTTTTCTTGACCATAAAGCAAGTGAGACTTCTAGGCTTTCAGTTGCAGGGGTGTGAAAAAATGCCACAGAAATCAGTAAAATTACCTCAAAGTTATACCAAAGTCCATGACAGAACATAAAATATTGGTAAATATGAATTAAAATAATTCAGGAGAAAGGAAAAAAATAGCTGTACTAGAATTTAATATAATTTTATAATGATTTACTTTATTTATATTTTTTGTAAATTATATGATTTCCTGTATCACTTGTCTATTTTTTACCTATTTATGGTTTTTGAAATGATACTATTAGAAGAAAATTGTGATGGAGAATGCATTAAAATATTGATGAATTTAGTATTAACAGTTATCCCATTTACATTTGGTTTGTGATAAGCTTTCAGAATGCTGAAAAGATTAACCCACTGATTAAGTCTGCAGCACCACCAGTAGAGCTGGTATTGTCTTCCATTCAAAATGAGGATTAAAGTTACATAGAATTTAATGATTCTCTTACAATCATAGAGCAACTTTGAGGGTTTTAGTTGTTCCACCATTCCTAAGTTAAATTTTTGGAATATGAAAGGGGTTGTTATTATTTGTATTGTTTGGTTGGTTTTGTTTTTTTTTTTAATGAAATAGGTAGCAGCTCTTTTAAGAAGTAAACACGACTGCTTTGCTTTGAGTGTTTCCTGCTCTTTGTTTTCCTCATGGACAATTACCCCAGTTCTATTTAAAGTATTTCATTTGCAAACTTGTCTAGGAGCATTGCAAAACCTCGGTTTTTTTCATTATGGCATGAATTTGGTTTGTTGTGCTGGGATCACCAATGATGTGCCAGCAAGGAAGAAAATCAGCCTAGATGTGTCAATGTCAGTAAAAAAGAAAAAAAATCCAGTATAAAGCAACTGTGTTGTTGATAGGTGGAGGTCAACCACTGTTGAGATAAAGGGATAGGTTTACCAACCTAAAAGTAAATGTTGACCAAGATGATGCCAAAGAAAATAAATTTCTTAGGAAGTTACATATCATGTTCTCTCAGAATAGAAAAATAGTGCGTGCATTCTTTAAAATTCTAATAAATGTTTCTTCAATATAAATATTTTAAAAACAAAAGGAAAAACTTTTTTCTTGAGAAGAGTTTTCAAAAGAGTAAAATAGTTAAAGATGAGCTGAAAGTGGTAACAGCTCTTGTTGACTGTTGAATGTAATCATTCATTATTGTTTTTGCCAGATGACCTTCATTTTGCAATAAACAATGGACAGAAGCTCATATTCAGACCTCTAGGTCTAGTTCTACTGCTGTGAGAAATATCTGTTTTGCTTGAGGCAAAAAATCACAAATGTGATTTTGGCAGAGTAGGTCTGATGTGGCTGTGATTGGAGGATGGATCCTGGAAAGTCTTAGCAAACCTTTGGTTCTTCATTTCCTAATTGGTTGGCTAGATGTTGAATAAGAAACGTCTGAGGTCACTTCTTAAAAAAAAAACCCACCAGACATAGAAAGGACTGTAGAATATACTGAAAATAGATTTCTGGACCATCAGACTCAAAAAAATAAGCAATTACAGGAAAGATTGTTGAATAAACCTTATTCCTGGTGAGATACAAGCAATGGTTTCAGGGAAAAGAAAGCTTCAGACAGAGCTGACTGAATTATTTTCCTCCCACCCCTAAATACCAAAAGGATGGCAGCTGAACAAATCTTTGGTTACCCAGAGTGGAGTCATCAGAGGAATATCTATTCAGAAATTACTTTTCTCTCTTGGTTGAAATAAGGGTTTACCTCCTCCCAGTGTTTGTGATGTCTGTAATGGGAACCTCCTGACCAGACAGTGGCCAGGGATGCTTTATGAGAAGCATGTGATTCAACTTCTGATAGTTCATCAACAGAGAGTACTGGGAAAGCAAAATGTAATTATTCCAAAACCTTTTTACAACATTTAATTTATTTTTAGAGACATAAGCCTAATTTTTAAAGTACTGTAAGTTCTATGAAGAGTTGGCAAAGACAAGTTCACTTTCTAAGGAACTCATCAACAATTGTGAACTCCCTTCCAGCAGGTAGCAGAGCAGTTCCCTTTGCACATTCAGACTGAGACACAAAGCCCATCTATTTGCATTTAATTTTCCACAGCAGCAATTCAAGAACAGCTCAGCTGCAGTGCGGAAAGGAAGGGTAGAGAGAAGAAAGGAAATACAAATCACAGTACAGGGTTTTTCCTAATATGTGTGTGAGGGAATGACTGGAAATTGTTTCTCATCTGTGATGCTACTACCATGGGTGACTTGCAGAAAGTTCATGAAGTTCCACTTTGTGAATGTGGGACTAAATTACATCACACATGTAGCTATAGGTAAATGAACAAAAATGCAAAACAAAGTCTTCATTCAGGCAGAACTGTGGCTTTGCTGGTGTGTGCAAAACACAGCTAAAAGCCTCAACCCATCTGAAATGCAAGATGCCTGGATGTTGTGGAATGTGCTGCTGCAGTTCCTGAGTGTTAGAGCTACAAAGAATAACAAATACCTCCTTTGCTCACTTGAGAAGGCCATTCCTAAAGGCTTATGCAACTTATTAACCACTTAATTTCTTTCACATGGCAAATGACAAGTACCTTCATGCTAGGTGCCACTAAAAATAGAGCCTATATGATTTCCTTTCTCAAGAGGATCACATGGGTTTTTCTCTGCAGATGTACAGCTGAGCTGAGCCTACCATGCTCATAGCAGGAGCCTACCATGCTGATAGCATCACTTTGTTACTTTATTCTCCTTTCTGTTGCTTCTCCCTGAGTTGCCAGCTGGGGTTAAACTACCACAGGCTGTAAGTTGGCACAAAAATTCTTGTCTCTCTAGCTGGCACTCTTAGAGCTCTGACAAAGGATTGTTGTCCTGTTCTCTAGCTGGGCAAGGCAGTGGTGGGTCAGGTCCCTCCCTACTTCTGTCACTGAGCAGCAGCACAAGGGCCAACATCTGCCCCACAACACTGAATTTTCTCTTTCCTTTTCTTTCCCACTCTCAAAGTGTTGTGAATAGGTGCCCATAGAAGAAAATGCTTTTGCTGTCCATACTGGCAAGGTTAGCAGAGAGAATTTTAAACCCTGCCTTTGTCTCATTAGGAGACAATTACAAAGATGGGAGACTCACTCCCTCAAAGTATTGCAGCTTTCATTTTAAACATATGCATTTAGATTATTATGAACAGCATAAAGGCCCTGCAAGTTTGAATTAATTGGTTGTGTGAAACTGAAAGACACAGCTTAGGTCATCTTGTGAAAATTTCCACATGAACCTGTCATTTCCAGAGAAATGAGATATTTTAAGGCTTTTTTGGAAAATTCATTCTTTTCATAAGTATAATTTTAGGTCTCTTAAAATTTAAATATATTTTAACAATCTTTAATGTATTGTTTCAACAAAAAGTGTATGTTCCTAAAAGTATACTTTCAAGTTAATGAGTTTGAGAATAATTCATTACATTCTGATGAGATTCATGGCTTTTTTTCTTCTTGAAATATCTTCATATTTTATTTTCACTGTCTCCTATTAATCATAGAATTTTTTTCTCTTTGCCAAAGTATATATTAGCAGATAATAGGAATCATATAATAAAAAAGTGTGTGAAAGCACATGCAAAGTGCTGGCCTTTTAAAATACAGTTAATTTGACACTTTAAACTTAACACCATTCTCTCCAGGAAAAAAACACACCCTTCAAACAGATTCACTTGAGTTTTATTTAGCTGTTTCTACCTATTGGTAAAATTCTTTCTTTAACTTCCCTCCTCTTCCCTTCCTGCAAAATATACAGAAATAGGATAACATAACAGAAAAGAAGAACAAATTACTTTGTCAGAGTTGGAGCAAGAACTGATTTTTAGAGAGACACTCTATTCTATCCCCTGCAGTTGCCCTATAGATACTTCTTTAGGTCATGTTTTATTTTAAATTAGATTCTTCCAGTTACAAGGTGTAGTTGAAATGAAAATGTAAACCTTGGTTTTCGCATAGCTACTTCAATAAACACAAGTTGCAGAATAAGATCTGCATTTTGGAATATACACTGTTTACTTTAGGAGTATCATATTTGATCCAAACACATTTGTTGATGCAAGCAAGCAAAATAGGATTTTAATCATCTTTTCTATTAGAAAAAAGGGCATCCATTTTGTGCTATATAAGGGTTATATGTTCAGTGCAGGGGAGTACTTTAAAGTCATTGGCTGTGAAAAAGAATTTGTAAATAATTTTAGTTCTTAGTCCTTAGTGTTTATAACAGCTTATATAGATAATATATAATAGTTTATATAGCTAATAAATTAATTTTTTGTTCTGATGTTCTATTTAACAATAAAAGATAGGCTTTGGTGGGTTTTGGTAGGGTTTTTGTGGGCTTTTTTTACATTATAAGCTTCTCTTTATAGACTTAAGTTTAAAATGGGAGCATTTTGAAAGCCTTCACAGCCCAATTTAATTCCTTGACTGTTCATCCACAAATTGTCAGACAGAGTGAAGTGGATTTCAAGAACTCTCTTTGTTCCTCATATCCTGTGCCTGACCCACAGGTAATCTGCACCTTTTTTCTTCAGCACCGAATAATTGTGGTGGGAAAGCAGAGAAAATGTTAGGGTCACAAAGTGCAGGCTAGACAGAGATGACAGGTCCTGCCAATGGAGTGCCAGCGCTGAGAAGCTGCGAACCGCGGTCGCTGCTCTTTCACAGGGGTTTGGCTGTGCCTTAGCAGTTCTGCTCTTTCACATGGGTTTGTGCTGTGCCTTAGCAGTGCTGCTCTTTCACATGGGTTTGGCTGTGCCTTAGCAGTGCTGCTCTTTCACATGGGTTTGTGCTCTGCCTTAGCAGTGCTGCTCTTTCACAGGAGTTTGTGCTGTGCCTTAGCAGTGCTGCTCTTTCACAGGGGTTTGGCTGTGCCTTAGCAGTGCTGCTCTTTCACATGGGTTTGTGCTGTGCATTAGCAGTGCTGCTCTTTCACAGGGGTTGTGCTGTGCCTTAGCAGTGCTGCTCTTTCACATGGGTTTGGCTGTGCCTTAGCAGTGCTGCTCTTTCACAGGGTTTGTGCTGTGCATTAGCAGTGCTGCTCTTTCACAGGGGTTTGTGCTGTGCATTAGCATTGCTGCTCTTTCACATGGGTTTGGCTGTGCCTTAGCAGTGCTGCTCTTTCAGAGGGGTTTGTGCTGTGCCTTAGCAGTGCTGCCCTTTCACATGGGTTTGTGCTCTGCCTTAGCAGTGCTGCTCTTCACATGGGTTTGTGCTGTGCCTTAGCAGTGCTGCTCTTTCAGAGGGGTTTGTGCTGTGCCTTAGCAGGCGCTCCGCAATGAAGGCTTAGGGAGCTCAGCACTTGAGTCCTTGTTGTCTTAGCTTGAAAGCAAGTGCAGAGGGTTTTTTGTATTTAGCAAGCACAGAAGTACAGTGGAGAAGCATTAGGTACAGTTCATACTATATATATATATAAATACACACACACACACACACACAGAGGATGTAGATGTGCCGCTGTTCAGTTTTCCTACCTGGATATACCAGGGATTTTACCATTCTAAAAAAGTGAAAACCAGAAGTTGACTCCTAAAGCTTAAGGAATGCTGGCAAATAGTGTTGGTGCATGTGGTCACAACTATGAGTAAAAAGATGGGAGCATGGGGCATTCACAACCTAGCTTTGAAATACGTAACTGTTGCCTGGAAAATCAAAATTGGCAATCTGTAATTTTTGATTCGAAAAGAAGCACATTGTGATGGCCAATAGGAGTGATGAGTATTTGTGGAGTAGATAATAGTCTTAAAGGGTATATACAACTGAAAAGGTATGTATATCTTATTCCTGGAAAAGACATAAACAGAGGTACTGCTGTCATAAAAAGCTGCATTAAAATCACAGCAGTGTACACTTGGGGATTTTTTTTTTTTTTTTTTTACAGATACTTCACATTTATAAAGGATTGCATCTTTAACTTGTTTTGCTAGATCTGTTCTCACATGTACATGACCAAATTTCTCTACTGTTCAGTAGGGAAAATGAAGCAGTGGATATAATTGCGTAATGACAGATATGAGAGGAACAGAGAATCCCAGGAATCATTTCCTGTGACTTGGCCAGCTTCCAGGATGTCTCAATGGGCCCGCTGATGTAAAGGCAAAATGAAAATAGCTCATTCTGAAGGGTACTTGTTGGTTGGGGGTTTTTTTCCCTCTCTCATTTGACTTTGCAGACTAAGGTATTGGAATAATTAGTTGGCAGTGTGGTGTTAGTTTTCTCATGGTAAATTAAGCAGATTAACCAAATGTGGAAATGTATTTTAGCTACAATCAGCAGATTTGAAACTGTAATACTTCAGCATCCTCTGAGGTTATGTTAATATTATTCACATTATTCCTCTCTATAATGTGCAGACTTTTCCACAGTTACCTTATGTCAGTGTTTATTCAAAGGCAGCAGAATTATTAGATTTATTTTTGTTAGTTTTGTAACACAGAAATGTAGAGGATCAGCATGCTAGCTGTTGCGTCACTCCACTTGGCATGTAGTATTGGCACGGATAAGAGAACTATTATAACAGCCTTAATCTCTTTTTTTATTATTATTGTTATTAATTTTCCTACAGTAAGTTGAGTAGTGAAGCATATTTTACATAATTATGGCAGAAGTACACAACTTGACGGGTGGTAGTGAAGGAGCAAAGTAATATAAATATTTGCAGAACGTTTCTGCCATAAGTTAATGCTTTGCATATGAATCTTTATAAAGATCCTAAGTTAGTTTAAAGGAATGATTCCAGAGGACTACGTAGGTCCAGCCATTTTAAGAGCTGTGAATGATGACTGTGGAGCATCTCTGGGAGTTTTTGGCTTGTCATACAAAAACAGAAAAGAGAAGGAGGAAAACTCAGCAGGAAGAAGTTAACAAATGTTTTGGGAATGGAGGAGGGAGAAGACATAAGCTTTCCATGTACAAATCTTAGGCTAGCCTCACCTAGTCATTAATTTTTGGTTGCTGCTTGTCTTTGGCTTGCTGCATTTCACTGGAGACACTCACTTAGCAAATGGTTGCAGCAGCTTTCAGTTGCTCCTGCAAGCACGTATCTGCTGCTGCTGCTTCGAGCCCCAAAGCAGAGCTGATAGAAGGGAATGGAGAAACAAATCTCAGCTATTCCATGCAACATCTGTTGGTTTAATTGAGCTGCTGCAGGAGATTCAATCTAAGCTACCAGCTGTGGCACAGAAAGGTCTGAGGGACACACACGCATGGATCCATGCAAGCCAGCTGTGTGAAAGAGCAAAAAAGGACAGCATGGGCAGGAACTTCTTAAGCTACTATTGGTAGATTTGCCAGGTTACACATGCTGACAATCCTATTTTCCCTCAAAATATTATTTCTAAACAATACCAAGTGCATTTTGCTTTCCAGGGATTGATCCGAAAGTACAGAGCTGCATCTCGGCCTGTCTGGCTGAAATACAAATGTTCAGTACAAACATGTTAGCACTTGTAGTTCTTCCTGAAGATTTCAAACTGGATACACTGGAGCTGCAAGGTCAACACGTTTAGGAGAAAAACACAGCTAGCTGCATAGGCTTTATATATAAGCCACAGGATATTTTGTTCCTTATTTGCCAATTCAGCCTATTTTAAGAGAATCCCACAATTTTAATTTTCTGCTTTGGACTTGACTGCTAAACTGATCATGTCATAATAAAATACATCTGCATAAATAACAGTGTTTCTACAGGGACTCTCAGTATTGGTTTCAGATATCACTTTGCCAGAGAACTAGGGGGAGAATTCTAATACTGTATTTCCTATGAAAATTTTACAAAAATGTCAAATACATTTGTGAAAGTTTGAAATTATGAGCCTGCAAACAACCTTTTTTTTTTCTGGATGGCCATTTAGCTATAAGTCTACTCCCCTCGCAGAAGCTTTTCTGAGAAGTACTTGAGGATTTTAAAGTCTATGTGTATATATACACCTTTGTGAAAATATTCTGGTTTGGAGGGCATGCTTTATTTTTTGAGCAGTTTTACCATATCCCTGATTATGGTGCATATTGAGCTAACTGCTATTTTAAGTTGTTGACTTTTCATGTGCTTGCTTATTTCTAATCAGAGAACTGAGCAGTCTCAGGTAGCTCACAAATAGAATGTTCCACACAAGCCAAGCAAGTGGAAACAAATACAAGGGGTTCTGATATAAGAATGGACCACATCAATTAATGATAGGCAGGTAATTGGCTCCTTTGTAGAATTACTTCTAAATAACTTCCCTGCTAAAAGAGCAATTGCTAAATGAATGTCTTTCCTTACCATGTTCAGGGGTGGAAAAATGCAGCCATCACTCATTAGCCCAAAGTCTGAGTCAGCTAGACAGCGTGAAAAAATACCTGGCACTCAAAGCTCACATTTAGCCTCAAAGCCATGCCCTGCCACTCAAAAGGAACAAAACAGTCGTGCACTGTTTGTGACCTCCCTTTAGCTGTAACATAGTGTCAATCACACTGGGCTTTAATCCTTTCCAAATTATAACATGTATCTCTTGTGCTTTGTTCCCTTCCTGCCTTTTTTACTTTTATTCCTGACAAAAGAGGACAATATCTCGCTCTTATAATAGTCAGTATTTTGTCAGAAATTTGCAGTGCTTGTGACATTTTCTTCCTTCTTCTTGCTTTCTTGACGGTTTCTGTACCTTTGCCCTACCAGATTTTAGTCTCGGATTTATTTTCTGGGCTTTTCTCTCCAAAATAATTCTTTCTTTTGATGCCACAATTTTATTTCTAATGTATCACTGCAGTTCTCACTTTCTACCTACCAAGCAGGTGGTTAGACAGAAGGGGAGAATATAATGATCCAAGACTTGTGATGGTCCCAAGATCTTGCACTGGGAATTAAAGCTCCAAGTCCCCAGGTTCTCTCTAACTGTGGTATCTAAGATGTAGTGGCCTCATTCTTCCTGCCTTTATCTTTTCCCTGAGAGAGTTGAGTTTGGAAGTTTTTTGAGTTATTCCTTCTTCCATCTGCTCCTTTGAGAAGATGAGCTTCTACTCTTCCTTTACTTTTGTGGTTACAAAAATATAGTTTCTTTTTCACAGATTTCTATTTTGAGTCCTGTTCTCCAGCAGCTTGTTGCAGTTGTCATTCATCGTTTCTAAGCTGGGGAAGGAGGAATCACTGAGCAGTAGAAGAGTAACTAAAGTGGGAAACTAATGAATTCTGGGGGGTGTTGCTTCTTTAGCTTACACTCAGCTCATATTTAATTGTTAATGTGGTATGCATTTGGATGGGCATTTGCTCTAGGTTTTAAACAGAAAAACAATAAAAAATTATGTGAATTTGATAACTTGCTGAAGAAGCTTCTTGGCTGTTTTTTCAGCCAAGTTGATTTTCAAAGCCTGGCAGCATATGCTCACACTTGCAGTTTCAGCTGTGTCTGTACATCTAATGCATTTTGTCTGCCTAAGGAGGAAATTCACTGTATGCTGGTTAAATATGAGCAAATGTAGTATTGTCTCTCCTGTGCTGGTTGTCACTCCTACCTCTCTCTATAGCACAAGCTACCTATGCATAAGATACAGAAGAGTAAGCATTACGGTAAGAATATGTTGTACAAGTGCAAAAGACCACACCTTGTTCTTCAAAACATTTCAAGTTTCTGAGGCATTTTTTGTAAACCAATGTTTTTAAAAATCTAGAATCCACAGCCACCATGTGAGGCCACATAGGCTTCTTCAGCTTTTTTCTTATCTGAGGTTGTTGACCTCAGGAGAGGAGGAGAAGGTTACAGGGTCAAAGTCTTTTCCTCCTTGGAGCTTGCTGCTTGCTGGGAGAGGGTTGGCTGGAAAATAGATGTTTTAGAAAAAGGGTTGAGGGTCATGATTTTAATTCTGTTAGAGAACAGCTGGTTTGAGTTTCTTTCCACTTCTATCTTCCCTCCCTTCCTCACAAATCCATGGAGAGAGAAAAATTTGTTCAGAGGAAAGCAACACAAAAATAAAGAATTGCAGCATTTTCATATTTAAAATAGATCATACTTGTTATAGGACTTCATATTAGGAGACAGAGGAGGAAATTATTAAAATAATTGAAATCCCTTATTGTTACAAGCATTGAATTGATATTGATCTAAAGTGTCAGAGGTTTATTTGTTTTCCTGCCAACAGTTAAAATGTTAATATAATGTTTTAATGGATTTTTTGTGGATAAACAATATACATTGCAATTTTTAATTTAGTGATGGAGAAAGCTAATTTTTAATATATTATGTTAGTTTGCAGAAAAGCAGCTGAAGAAAGATGGTTTGATTTGGGTATTTCTGTTCAGATTTTCTTCATCTTTGCATGCTGCTTTCATGCACTAAGACCAAAGAGAGAGAAGGAACTCACAACTCTCAAATGAATGGCAAACTAGGAACAGATTTTTCATCTGCACTCCTCTGAAACACTGGCCTCAGGCTGTGTTGGTGTGTGGCTCAACAGCAATCAGAGGTCATAATTTCATTGGCGGTTAGCATCAGGTTTAATTTTTCTAATATGTTACATTTACCAAAATGTCTGGTTTCAGTTACACTTATGCACTGACTGAATCAGCTTTGAGCAGCATGATGTTTTAAGGTACCTGAAAGGCTACAAGAACGTTTATGGAACACATATGCTAATTGTTTTTAACCACTTTCATTTCTAAACACAAAAATGTGTTTTTGGAAAGCCATTTAACAGTAGTAGCTAATGACGGTGTGCATTTATTCCAAGAAATGAGCACAAGGAATAGGTAAAATAGTTGTTTTAACAAGACTGCCATCTACTGATTTCCACAATTAAAAATATCCCTGATGACTAGATTGGTCATAGATTTTTTTTAATAGCTTTGTTTTCAAAATATGCAAAATCAAGAAAATTATAAAATCTTTCTGTCACCTTAGGAATGCGACCAGGTTCACATTGACGATGTGTCTTCGGATGACAACGGTCAAGATTTAAGGTACAAGAGATAAAAAGTTACTTTGCAAATTCCTTCCTGGGCAAGGGATGGGCTGCTGGAATGCTCACAGCAGCGTGCTCTCTTTTAGCTGTCTTCTTTGCTGCCCAGCCAAGTGGATAGCTGGTGGTTCAATGCAGCCTGTTGCCTTTTATTAATCCGTGGGGTTTTTTATCCCTGCCTAGCACGTATAACTTTGGAACTGACGGCTTTCCCGCGGCTGCCACCAGCGCCAACCTGTGCCTGGCCACCGGCGTGCGCGGAGGAGTGGACTGGATGCGGAAACTGGCCTTCCGCTACAGACGAGTAAAAGAAATATACAACACCTACAAAAACAACGTTGGAGGCAAGTGACTCTGGAGCGTCTAACTAACACGGATTATTAGAGGTCTTAAATGGGAAGAACTGGTTTCTACTCCTTTCTAGGAGTGTTTAGTGAGCTGCTTAGTTTGCCACGTGCAGAACATTGTCTGAGCTGGTGAAAGCAAAGGAAAATGACAGAGCACTACTTAGTACCAGTGCAGACATGCCCTTGTCTACTCCACAGGTCTTCTTGGTCCAGCAAAAAGAGAGGCTTGGTTACAACTGAGAGCAGAAATTGAAGCTTTGACAGATTCTTGGTTAACACTTGCACTGAAAGCACTCACCCTCATACATTCGAGGTGAGTACTGAGAGTAGGAAGGAAGCTCTAGCATGTCTGAGGATAATCTGGAAGAGGCTGTCTGGTGTGGTGGGCAAAATGCTGAAGCTGGAGGACCTTATCCTCGTTTCTTATTCTGATCTGACCATGCCGCACCTTGTTCCTCGATACAGTGGTAAAAAAAAAAATATTCTTTTTAAGTGGTGATAATAATGTTGAAGGGGTTCTGATGGGAGGGGTAAGATTTTCCTTCTATTGTTTTGTTTTTGTTTCTTTCTGTTTTGTTAAAAAAGGATATTTGCATTTTTCTCTTCCGTAGGACAAACTGTGTGAATATTCTCGTAACAACTACTCAGCTAATTCCAGCTCTGGCAAAAGTCTTGTTGTACGGACTAGGGGTTGTATTTCCCATAGAGAATATTTACAGTGCAACTAAAATAGGTGAGCTATTTTCGTCATGTTGTGATACATTTAAAGCTGTATTTCTAAAAAGAAAAGGTATTGTAGTCTATATTTAATTCTAACTTGCTTTCACTGTAGTAAAAACAGAGATTAGTAACACCTGATCCTCATGAAACATTGCTAAAGCATCCTAAAAGTGCTTTTGAATGTGTGATGATCCAGCACAGAAAGTTTTTTATAGCTCTATTAACAGTGGTACAGTCTCTCTTAGGAAGAAATATTAAAAAAATTGCTTATTTTCATCATTTCTCAAAACTGTGGGGCTGTGTAGCAGTTGAGAAGGGTTTTTAATAGGCAGTAAGTACAGAACACTGAAGTCTCCCTGAAGCAGCAGTAGGAGAAATTCTGTAAAGGTAAACCCTGGCTTATTTGTTTTCATGGGCTCTGGAGAAAATTTTGGTAAACAATTTACCAGAAGCAAGAATGTTTTGCTGCAAAATGTAATTATTTAAGTTTCTTCATACTGACTGTAATAAGCTTCAGCCTGGCAAATGTTTATTTCTGTTTTCTGGTTCAGTATGAAAGATGTTATTCTGAGTATGTAGAAGTACCCCAGACCAGATGGCAATGTTGTTTGTAGTTTTTAATGTGATTATGACATATCTGTTCTGTCTCAGATTCCCTCATAATTGTGGGACACAAGAACACATTTTTCATCTGTTCTTAAGTATCTTAAGTATAATACAGCAAGCTCAAATAGTGGGATATTTTTGATTTTTTTTTTAACAAGACAAAACAAAATTGTTTCATAGTTTTACAGAGAAATTAGAAAGCATTCCCATAAAATATTTAAAATTTTTCCTGAATATAAAAGTTATAGTGCCCTCTATCAAAACTTTATAGTAAATTATAGCTTTGAAATATAATGCTTTAAATACACATTTTAATTAAAACATATTTTAATAAATCTTCACTTGTGACTTCACATATATGGGGTAGAAGGGTGGTTTTGGAAAAATGTGCTCTGTCACTGACTGTCACAAGAAACCATGAGATTTTTGTGACATGGCATGATTCATAATATTCAAACACTGTTCCAGCTTAGTGTTGGAGGTTTCTTATGCCTGGTGCTACTGTCAAATGGTGTCATTAAGTAGTTTGGCTTCTGTAATGTCTAGAAAACTTTATTTAATTTCCAGCCTATTTTTTCTTACGCTTTTATTGTTCTTTAGCTGAAATAACTATTTTATAAACCACAAATCTTCCCATCCATTGCTGTAGACACTCAGTATATCCCATGGCCAGACTAAAGTGACCTTTCATAATGGGGACATTTGGGAAAACTCAACTTTAGGCTTTTGCTTTCTTTTGCCTTCTCAGTACTGTACCTGAAAGTTCCCAGTAGGGGTACAAATTGAAAGAGAAGAAATTTAGGTTAGCTATTAGGAAGAAATTCTTTACTGTAAGGATGGTGAGACATTGAAACAGGTTGCCCAGGGAAGTTGTGGATGCCACAACCCTGGCAGTGTTCAAGACCAGGCTGGGTAAGGCCTTGGATGACCTGGATAACCTTGGATAACCTTAAATAACCTATTATAGTGGGAGTGTCCCTGCACATGCCAGGGTGGGTTGGCACTAGATGAGTTTAAGGTCCCTTCCAACCCTTAGCATTTCTGTGATTCTGTGGTACTTGTGCGTAGGGCTGGAGCACTGAGATAATTTCCCTAGGTGTGTGCAGGGAAGGAATGACCTATATGAATGGATCCCAGTGCAGGATCAAGGACATGGCCCATGTATTGGATTACAGGCATTTAAATCTTAATCTTTTGAGTGACCTTCTAAGCCAAGGTACTACTGTTTTAGGAGCTGTGATTAATCATGTCACAAATTTTGGAGAAAAAGCTAGAATTTCAACTCAGCTTCAATCAATTTACTCAAATCACGCTACTGGTCATAAACAAATGGTAGATAATTCTCCTGGTGGTGAATTTCCCCACAAAACCTGTGTCATATTAGGGAATGAGACAAGAAAGGTCATATTGTGGAGCTCTAGTACGCTGTCTATGCTGCAATCAGCCTTGATACACCATCCTGAGGGACAGACTCTTCTCATTATTGTAGCTCTACTTAAGAATTCCAAGGGTTGGGGAGATCCAGGCTAAAAAGTTATTTATTTGATGACATCCCATAACCACCTACCCTGAATAGTCTGATCTTTTTCTTTCAGGAAAGGAAAGTTGTTTTGAGCGAATAATTCAAAGATTTGGAAGAAAAGTAGTGTATGTTGTTATAGGAGATGGTGTCGAAGAAGAACAAGGTGCAAAAAAGGTAATGACCTTCTTTTGGTGAGGGTTGGTTTCAAGAGTCTGGAAAATGGTCTTTTCTTCAGCATGGGACAGAATGCACTGACATTTAGGTTGAATGTCTTTGCCTTATAAAATTTGTGTTGACTATATCTAGTAGAAAGCCAGGTAAGCCTATAGATAATGATTTGCCCTGCTGTTCTCCAAAAGACACATTAAACTATGTATGTTTGATGCATTTCAAAAAGGGGCCAGAAAATGGGCCCTGGTTTTTGTGCCAAGAACTAACAGTTCTGTTTTCCTTGGCAACCGAAAATACCACATAGGATGTTATGAATGTAAGCAAAATATGGTGATTCTTAGTGATCAAAGGCAGTGTGCTGTTTAACTGTATGAAATACGTATATGTCACACCTTAAAAAGACATGTAGGACTGGAGTAGGTAGACAGGAATTTCCGTTTTCTTGTGTGTCCATAATTTGGATTCTTCGTTCAGACAACAACCTGTGGCTTGGCATGCATTCATAATCTCAGATAACTGAGCAGAGAATACTATTTGACTGTCTATTATTTTTTGCTTCCCACTGAGAAGGGAAAAAATGGGGTTTTTTTCAATGTGAATTAAGCTGTATCAAAAGCAACACTTTCCATTCACAGATAATAGGCTTTATTTGTAGTCTTGCTAAAAAAACTACCCTAGGTAGTCTGCAGATACACACTCTTTGCTTGGAGGAATGAGGCATAACCTTGGCTATTTGAATAATAGGAGAAAGAGCAGGAAAATGGGCATTTTTGTTCTTGCTGCCTTTCGCAGATAAATTGCTTTTACACAGCTGCTTTTTCATCACAAAACTCTCTGTGATACTTCTATCTCTTTCCACTGTGACTTTCTAAATTGGAAAAGTGAAACTAATTAGTCCACATGGCGTTTTAACAACCATTGACTGGTTTTGCTTCATGAAATCTGGGTTTTGTGCCCCTGAAGCCTTGCGGGTAGGTTCCCGGCTCATCCCAGCACTTTGCAGAGTCTCAGTTTCATATATCCCTTTGGCGGAACAGTTTGCTCCTTTCTCCTTCAGAAATGCCTTTCATCTTTGCAGAGAAATGTTTTCCCGCTGCAAATGATTACATTTTAAAAGCTGTATTTAAGATCAGGAGGAAAAAAAATTCCTTCTCTTTGTTCCTTTTCTGTTGCTTGGTGAAATAGTGTTGCGTATGATAATGGCAGAAGTAGTTCCTTTGGTAACATTATCTATTCCAATGCCTTTTTCAACAGGAAACATGATTCAGAAAAGCGTAAGAGAAAGCCTTTCCAGTCACTAAGAGGAGTAGCAGTATAGAAAGTTCCTTTGTGCAATTACTTGTGTGTATTCTTTCCTGGTGGAAGGAATTTTCAGGTTGAAAGCATGTTAGATGCTCTGGATTAAATTATCTGCTGCAGCAATGCCAGAGAAGTCAATAAGTAGACCAGCAGCCCTGCCTTTCTGCATAAACTATCAATCTGATTTAGGAAAATGCTTCTGCGATTCTTGTCCTGCTTCTTACTCCACCAAATAAGAAATCACCATTTCACACTGTGAATGCAGGCTTTGTCTTTTTAATTTTTTCCTTCACATCCTTCAAGTGTAGAAACCTTCTCTGGAGAGCACACAAACAAAACAGAAGCTTTGCCTCCCCAAAACTACCCAAAGCATCTCAATCCAGAGTGGCATAACTGTGCTGTGATGTACCCCATTGTCATGCTTACCCTTAAATTTTGGTAGCTGGTTCCTTCTTGCCTTGCTTCCCATCAGCATGTCAGGTTTTGTGGCCTTCTCCAGAGAAGGGACAGGTCTTCTGTTACCTTTGCACAGTAGTTTTCTGAAGGGCTTTGGCCTGAGGTGAAGCCATTAGCATATGTGTGTTTCTTTACACTATTTAGAGCATAACCAGCACAACTTTCTTTAGATAGCACTTCATTGTTTACATGTAAACTGTAATGGGTCTTTTCAAGTGATCATATAAATTCAAGCCAATATAATTAGAGATTTTTTTTATTCTACGTTCATTCAGTGGATTTAAAAAAAGTTGAACTTCCAGCTTAGGAGGTAGGAAAGTTAATGTTAAATTATTAAAAATAATTTACCAATCATTTATAAATTCCTTCATCATATAATAAGATTTTCATGTGTGTCCTTCATTGATGGAAAATATTGAGTCAATATAGCAGTAGGAAAATAAAATAAACTTTTAAAATCTTTTTATTATTGTCATTAGTATAAAAATTCAATAATAGAAATTTCTTAATGCCACTTAAAAGATCATTGCTTTATTGAGAAACATTTTTAGGATAAACAGTTTGTTAATAAAATGCCTCTTTTTGTTGATGTAAGTAAACATAATACACTGAGAAAACTGCACAATGTTACGTTTCTGGTAGCATTAGTCGAACTATGATATTGACACCTTTGTTTAGCTGTCACTTCCAGCAAAATGTTTGATGAGACAATTAAACTCTCAGGATGTTTGCCCTGTGGATTGAGGAGTGATTGTACCCTTCCGGGTCAGTGCAGCAGCCCATGAGCTTGGCTCTAACACCAAGGGCTCACACAAAGGTTGCCACCTTCATATCAGCTTCCCCCGGAAAAGAGGGAGAGGAGGGCAGAGAGAAGCCAGTGTGAAAGTCCAAAGGGTGCCCTGGAGCTGCTGGCACCAGTGTGGGTCAGAGTCACCCCCTCAGAGTGCCACTGCAGTGACACAGCTGTTCTCAATACAAGGGTCTGGAGGCTTCTGCCAGAGACCCCATTGTCTCGGCATTTTGGTTTGCTTTGCTTTGTTTTGTGTTTTGGGTTTGGAGGTTATTTTGTTTTGTTGTGTTGTGTTTTGTACTCATCTTTTGCCTTTGCCTTTGGAGACACATTCAGGAAATACTAATGAGACAGAAAAACCCCAGCTCCTGAGTTTTTCTGCTTAGGAGAATTCTCCAAAGGATTTCTAATTTGTGAGATGGACAAAGGCTCCTCTGCACTGAGGAGCTGGATTTTACATCAGGTGATTCGGGAGAGCCTAGTCAAATGGGCTTCTCCTTTGTCTCCAAAATGGTCATGCTGCCTGGGAGGAAAAATCATAAATCTTTGTGGAGCAATAAATAGAATATAAATGGGTATCCAATATGCCACTGCTTTTAAGCTCAGAGTCACACTGTGCTGGTCAGGTCTGGGGTAGGAAGTAAAGAGGGGTGCTTAGCAAATCTGGCAGGAATACAATAAAAATACCATGAAAGATGACAAAAACTGATGAGTTTTCTATTCAAATCCATCTCAAATCTCAGGAGTAAGTTTTTTTGTATAAATATGTATTCATTTAAGGGATGGAGGATAGAGGATAATCTGCACTTTTTGGTGTTGCTATCAAAATATGGATTTGTTCTGCATGTGTAAAAATAGCAACACTATTTTGTGGAGTAAAATAGCTGAAATTTTGTACATTTAGTAGGTACATGCTGAAAATAAAATTACTTCAATTTCAGAAATAAAATAGCTTAATATCTTGGATTATTTAATAATACTCTAATTATTAGGCTTACTAAATTTGTAGTTTCATTTTTTATGCTTTTTACATTAAAATCCAAATTTTGCCACCATATTTAATTTCAAAATATCATCAAAATCAAATAATTTAAAAGTTCATAGATGTTTTATTACTCAGTATCATCTACCAAACAATTCATGATTTTTAAAGACAAATGCTTCATATTTACTTGGAATATGTTGAAATAGTAGACTTAGGGTTCCATTAGATACTAATGCATCCAGTTTCACCACCTATTTATTAGTGGTTAGCATTTGTCATCCATTCTCCCGCAGCAGCAAATGTGAGATTAGCATTTCTTGCTTGGCTCAGAATAGAAGTGTTCTGCATGACAGGGGTGTGCTAAGTGTTGGTAGGGATGGCTTTTTAAAGGCAATATTTAGTACAGATATATACAAAGGGTCTCTTGCTCTCTCAAATGATCTCAAGTCATTTGGCAAGAGAAAATGTACTTCCATCTCATGGGAGTGTTGCCACTTTTGACATGGCTGAATAGTTGTGAATCAACAATGCATGTTAATACAGAAATAATAGGTAAGGTTGTGTATGATAATTTTGTTACTTTAAAGGTTCTAGTTTCATACAGTCATTATCTTAGATGGGGTGAAAATTAGCATACATGCCTCATGAAAACACAGGCATATATATGAACACATATGTGTGAGGCTCTATATATACACACAAACATACAGATATATATAGAGCTGTATCAGGTTTGTTTCCCCTCCTCACAGCTCTGAAGGCTGTAGTGCAGGGTCAGACTGAATTGGCCATGTTCAGCCATGCCCAGGGCATCAGAGCAGATTCCAGCCCCATGCAGCCACCGTGTTCCTGGCATGTTTTATTTCTCAGGAGTGTGCAGCTGGCCTTTAGACCTACATGAAAGAGAACTGAAGGTTCTCTTTCAAATAATTATAATCCTGAGATTTACACAACCTCCTTTTTTTCATGAGACTCTCTATTGTCATTCCACACTTCGCTGCTATAACTGCATGGAGTAAATATAGGTATATTCCTTTCACAGACAGACAGACATAAATAAAGCAGAGGACAATTAACTGAATTTGAGATAGAAATATATAGTCAAAATAATGAGTGCTAACAGGTTTGGTTTAAAATCTGACCATCAACAGCTGACCCATAAACAGGGTAATCCAAAACTCGATATTGCACATGGGCATCTAGCACGAGGTGCTGTAATTTGATTTAGCAGAAGCTAAACCTTCTGTTAAATCAATCAGAGTCTTTAACTGCTCTATCTGCCTGGTGTGTGTATGCTCTGTGATGCTGAGGTTGTTACTAGGGAAGCAGTATAAAGCTGGAACTGCATGGAGTGGGAGCTGGAAGCCAAGAATTTATTCCTATAGGTTTCCCTATTCATTGGTTTGCTGCCTGGCCTTGGAAGGCATCCATGTCACTGACTCTTGGCTTCTGCAGAGACTCTTTGCATAGACAGGTGTCCACCAAAGTCTTTGCCAGCCACATCATAGGTGTGCTGTTTACACCTCCCTGACCCAGTGGCTAAAGCAGACCTGCTGCCAAGCTGACTAAGAGGAGGAGCAGGGAGCTATGGCTGGCTATCAGGGACACCAGCTGTGTCCCGCCTGACAGGGGTGTGAGAGAGAAAAGGGAAGCTGCAACCTCCCACGAAAAGGAGGCAGCACTGCTGAGCGTTGCTGACCTGTGCAGTCATCTGGCAAACACAGCATGGACCTGTTGCAGGCACAAACCTGTGACTCTTTGTGCTTGATGTAGTATCCCTATCAGATATTTCAAATTCTGCCAGAAAGATCTTACAGCCTAAGTTTAGAGAGGTGCACAGAAGCTTTTGCAAAATCCAGAGAATGGCATGGCTAGTAATTTTTATTTTGTATTGCTCTTGCTGGTTCATTTCCTGAACATGGTGCAAGAAGTTCATCTTTAGGAAATCTGTGAGTTGGAAAACAGCAATGTCTGGCCTGACAGAGCCCAGAGAGTAGGCTGCCTATATAACGTAACAGGGAACAAAGATCCTGGGGCATGGAGTTGTAACTGAGTGAGCTAAGTGCATCTGCTTTCTGTAGCTGGTGGAGCATAGAAACAGTACAGTGGAAGTCCAGATTGAAGATGTATGGAAAAAAAGTGTTGTAGTGTTTAACATTTCCTTCTTAAGGAAAAGATCCATCTATAAAAGTGTTTTGGAAATATCACAAGCATTTTAAAAAAATACCTCTATTATCTCTCTGAATTTTGTTTGGTTTGTTGTCTCCATTGTCAGCCATTACTCATGAATTTATCTTTAAGCTGAGATTCAGTCAGCTGTTTCTCAAGGCTTTCTAATACTCTAAAGCAAAGCAAACCAGAACAGAAACTGCTACAATGGTGTTTTCTTGGGGGTCATTATGTTTTCTTCCTGAAGAAATTCCTTTGTTCTAGAATCTGGGCATACTCTGAATGTGGGCACGTGTTGATGCATCCATATTGCATCTTCATTCGAATCAGGTGTCATATCAAAGAGGATGTGATAGGCTGGGTGTTAAGGTGTTTGCCTTCTGAGACAGGTACAGAAATTACAGTAAATGTGCAGCTGAATTCAGTGAGTTTAAGACTGTTTTCAAAATTTTTCTCTAACTTAAAATTTGAGAAGACCAGAATGAAAAAAGGAAAGCAGAATAAAAGTGACAGAGGAGATAGAGTTTTGTCACTGATTTCAGTGGAATTAGGAATTTACTCAGGAGCTGCTGAAGTAAGATGATGAAAGCCTCTTTGCAAAATCATAGATAAAAATGGTTGAGGAACTTAGAAGCTAATGTGATAATTAATTGCTTGTGGTTTGCCTCCTAAAGATGCCAGGACACAAACCGATCCGATGAAAAGGTGAACACAATCATATTAGCCTTCAGAATACTGTTGAATTGAAACTATTTTCCCATTGGATAATTTCCTGACAAAAGCTCTTTTTTCTTATTTTTTAATTTATGCAAAAGTTCTTGTTGACATTATAACCCCCAGTTTCAAATATAAAGGTAGTTCTTAAGCAGATTTTTACCCATCATGAATGAGGTGATCTGTGCTTTTTCCTGGGACTTGTGGTTTTGGTTTATTCAGGTTCTTTGCAAAAGTATTTGTGCTACAGACAGATTTTATTACAACTAATAGGAAAAAAAGATGTATTTATTTTAATGTCCCACATGGAAAAGATGCTTTAAGATCAGTGTTAGCAATGACCAATGTTACACAAGCCACTGGGATAAAAATCTTTTCAAAGTGATGTGAGCAACACATGAGTTATTCTGAATCACCATTTCTCTGTTCTTAACTCTTCTGCCAAGAGTAGCTTTTTACAAGGAGCAAATACATTTTGAGAGTAAACAACACTTTCACTTTCTTTATTTTCTTTCTGTTTCCTTCCTGAAACTACCCACATGCTTCATGTGTATGCTATTTGATTTCTTTTTTTCCAGAGTAATATTTTCTTCTGCAGTGCTCTGAAATCTGTTTTTCATATAAAGAGATTAGAAGCCCCTCCCCACCTTATGATCTCCTGATGTGTTTGCTGTAGTTCCTATTGTAAATAGATGTGTTGTTATTGAGAATTTATGCTTAGGGTGTGGGTCAGAGAAACCAGACATAAACATGGAGGATTCAAAGTTTTAAGAGCTCTTTTTCTCTCCCCCAAGTGTTCTCTTATCCCTGTGAAAGACAAAGGGTGCATCTAAATACCAGAATGCTTGGGGTTGTTTTTACATATTGTCTGTGCTGTTCACAGCATGCTATGCCATTTTGGAGGATCTCGAGCCACTCTGACCTTATGGCCCTTCACCATGCCTTGGAACTGGAGTACTTGTAGCAGCTCAGCAGCACTTTCAAACCTCAGAGCCTCCTTCTGCCCGTGGATGAGATGCCTGTGTCTTGTGTCAGCATTGGACTACAGAACTCTGTGATTTCAGCATGTTGACGTACAGCTGCAGTCGGGGTTAACCCTTGCCCTTTCAGTGAACAGAGGAGCAAGTCCTTTTCTTCAGAACAGCTGTTGGCTCCGGCACTGCCAGCCCAACCAAAATAAGCCATGCGAGTGTTTGAACAACTCATCTTTACCATATTTGCTACCAAAAAGAAATAGAGAAGGAAAAAATAAAATGGGAAAAAAAATTTAAAAAAAGAAGAAGAAAAGGAAATAAGAGGTTCATACCTGTGAAGAAAAGAAAAAGGACCTGCAAATGCTTTGTAGTTTTTAGCCTCTTCAATGTGACACACACGATTTCTTCAACACAGCAAACTTGATTGCACAATGAAGACTGAGATTTTACAAAATACCAGTGGAGTAATTTTCTTATAAAGAAGGTTTACGTTTTGGTTTCTCATACCCAGGGTACTCTGTACATCTTTACTTATTTATGAACAGACTGTATTTTGACATCATATAACTGAGGATATGTATAATAGGATTAAAGGCTATTATAAGCCTTTGCCTTATGGTACAGCAACTACTTTTGATTTTAGCACATTACAGAGTAGTTTAAAATATGTCTAATTTAAACTAATAGGTACATCACTGAGACAATCATGTACAGGAAGAATTTTTTGTGTAAATTTGTAATAATGAATGATTCTTTTACATATTGTTAAGGTAAATGCTATTGAAAGATAGTAACGCCTTGTTGGTGAAGAATGAGGCCACGTGTGCACAAACTTGTGCAGTGCCTTATCAATGTGTTGGATATAAATATGTAGATAATGGATTTTTTTTTAGATAAATTTGTCAAGACCAAAAGCATGGATGTCAAGTGTCAATAGGAACTGGGTTTTGTTCTCAGCTGTTTCTCTGCCATTTTCTTCTCTCACCCCCTCTGATTATGAAAAGATTGATTTTGTGTGTCCCCCCTGGTTGAAGCAAATACAGATAAAACCCAAGTGAAGAGGAAGCCTTTATTGTCTTTTTGTTTCCTCTTTTAAAGTTAACATATTAACTCTTTCTTAGAGTATTAAAAAATTAATTAGGAGCTCATTCCATAAAGTAGTAGAGAAAGAACACAAATATATTTTAAGATGTAACTTAAACTGGAACCTTGGTACTGAATAGCTTTTGTCTCATCCAAAAATGAAGGAAATTATCATCACTAATATTTTTAGAAATTAGAAATGGGAATATTTTGGAAAAATTAAACAGGAATGCTCATATACATTTAAGTTTTTTAATCCTCTTCCACCAGGAGTCAGATTTTCCTAAGATATAACATCCATTGCCGGCAATGGAAATGCTGAAATGGTTATCAACAAGGAGTTAAAATTTGCTTTTGTCTGTACTAACTTAAAGGACAAACCTAGACCGTGTCTGTCTGTGACTTGTGACTTTTCTGATCTTGAAGGCTTTGAGCTACTTGGTTAAATGAACTGTTAGTCTGACTTTTTTTGGCTTGAATTGTACCAATTCCCTTGGCCCAGTTAAATATCTTATTAAAAAGAAGCCTCACCTTTGTTGTTAATTTTCTGGGTTTTTTCTTTCATTTTTTTTAAAAAAACCACCAGCCTCAAAACAGCTACCTGCAAAGCTACAGAGCACCAATGTAGCTACAAATCAACACCCTTCTCTATTGGAGGAATCACATTGCTGCTAGAATAAAATATTTGTGGATTGCCTTAGTACCAACAGAGAGGTTTTTATCTTACCAAGACTTGCACGTGTGCTTTACTTTACCCAGTATGAGTTCTGCAACTCATGCTGGACTCACGTACGTGCATAAAGCACATTGTGGATGGTTTTTAGAATTGAGACTATCATTAGCCTTTTCTTTCCTCAAGCAAAGTAGACAGTGATGGGGGAGATTGGTTGTCTTTTTTTTTCTTTGGCTCTTTTCAATTTTTAGTCATTTGCGGACTGAAAAAATAACAGTTTATCTGGGCCTTATTGTACAAAAAGTGTGTTGTGTCCACAATTGTGTACAGAATTTTTCTTCATTAATTTTGTTTTAAATTAATAAAATTGATTTGTGAACATATTAAAAAATTGTCTTGTATGCAAGTCTGTGATATTTCTGCCCTCTGGGTTGGGAATGAGGAGACATCTCTCATCTCTTTGCTGTCTCAAGACACAGAAGTTATTCACCTTCTGGTGCCCAGCTGAGATGTTAAGCAGGTTAAAGAATACTTGCAACTAGTTTACAGAAGGCTCGGTTAGATGAGCAGCAGTTGTTTTGTTTATCAGCAGCAGCTAGAGAAGTTCAGTGCAGAATAAGGCCTTGGTGTCCTGGAAATGTCTCTGAGTTACTTACAGCAAATGCCTGAACTTCATGGTGCCTCTGTCATCCAAAGCAATCCATATGAATGGATGACTCTGCCATTCAGATATCTCATTCAGGGCTACAAGTCCCATCCTCTGAGGTTTAACAGGCCTCTACATCTGGGAATTCAGGACTGGCATTTAACTTTACCAAGCATAGAGCAGGGCTGCCCTTTAAATTGGGAAGAATGCCAGTGACCACCATTTTATAGCAGTTTTATCGTTTTGTTGTACACACATGGTCTGGTGAAGATCCCTCATTGCTTCTCTGCCCATCAGTGAGAGCCTTGGCTGCCAGCAGGTTAACTCTCACTTGCTGGTCTAGTGAGATCTAACAAATGGAAGCAAATCCAAGGACCTGCTTCTACATACTTGGCACCACCATGGAAGTTGCATGCTCAGAGCTGAATTAAATGTTTTCAGCACAGCACCAATGATGCTGGAAATTAGTGTAATGAAGTAAGCACTTAAATGCCCCCTGTAGTCAGTGTCTTTCTTTCTGAGCAACTAAATACTCAGAAATTTTTTTTTAATAAAGAGCATCATTTGAAAACCCTTTTTAAATCAAAATCTTGTAAGAAAGCAAGGAGTCCTATAGAGTGAAGGAGATAATGCAGGCAGCTCATAAACTTGAGGTCCACTTTTTGAAACATGTCAGAACTGCTTGAAGTTTCCATTTCTTAGATGCTCACTGATAAAAGTGTTCAGCTGCAATGGTTTCTATTCTAAGAATAACACATATGTAACTTTGAGGTAGTGCCAAGAAAGTGAAATTAAAAATAGTAATTATTATTATTTATGTCTCTCATGACTGGAATGCCTGCTCAGTGAGTGGTACCTTTGTCTCAAGAATGCTTGCAATGCAAGCCAATAAAATATTGTTAGAAATTCTTTTTTGCCTTTCTCTTCAGTTTTCCACTTCTCTCAGTGTTGAATTCTGCCCTGCATAATTCAAGGATGGATATCAAGAAACATGTTTCTTTGTGTCATGTGCCAAGGGAGAGGCACAGGCCTGTCCCAGTCCTCCTGTTCTTTGTCAATGGCAAGGCTGCACAGCTGCCAATTTTGCCATTCTCTTTTTAGCCAGGCACTGGCTCTACCAAAACTGTCCAGCTCTCTTGTGCAGGCAAAGGGCTAGAAGGAAATGGGAAAGTCCAGGGGAAGACAGGCATCTCCCAGGTTGGAAAAAACATAGAGAAGAGGTGTGAGCCTTACAAGGCTGCAGCTGCAGAGAGGGTCTGCAGGTAACCAGGAAGGGTCACTGAGTGGAACACCCAGTGCTCCTAGATGGGCCCCCAGCATCTTTCCAGGATTATGCTCAGGAATCTGATGGGACAAGAGACCAGTGAGAGGTCCCACAGTCTCTTGGCTACCCATTCCCACCAACTTCATGGTGTGCATGGCAGGTTGGCCACAGCATGGTGGACAGCAGCACATAACTCAGTGTGGGCCTCAGGGGAGGGTGGTGTAAATCAAAGGGGGGGCTGGTTGCCATCCCTCTTCTGGCTCCTGCTGAAACTCTTGCCCTGTCCCCATTACCTCTGCACAGCTGGCACGCACCTGCATGTGCCGGAAAAGACACAGCAAAGATGGAAATCTCAGGAGCACATGCCCTGAATTCTCTCCACAGCCTATCAGCTGTGTGAACTTCTCTGCACTATAGATGTGCATATATACACACACATATGCATACATATACATACATATAGATATATAGCTAGATACACAAATATAGATAGACATATTTGTTGCCAGGCTCTGTTATGACAGCAAAATTAAAATGGTGTATCATTGAACCTGTTGCCTGAGTGACTTTATGCAAATGGTTTGCAATATAAAGTGGCCCTTACCCTTGTTCCCCAGCACAGCTATGAAAGATAAATAAAGATAAATAAACATTTGACTACTCAAATCATCCATCTTTGTAACTGTCAGCATTTCAGTCTGTGTGAGTATAAATAAACTTCCACCAGTTCTGATACACCAGGGACATTTTTTGGTTGTTTTTTATTAATATTCTATACTGCCATTTCTGGTTTTTAAGTGGCTGTTTGTTCCTGCTAATGGTAATAGAATAACAGCAGAAGAAAAATAAAATATTTAGATTTATCTAGAGCTAAATACAGATATGCCAGCTCTCATGGAAGCCACATGATGTTGCCAGGTGATGTGGAAGTCAGACCTAGGTACAAGTATGCAATCTGCCCTTCCCATCATTTCACCAGCACTAGCAGTGTCTCAGCTGGGAAGAGGTATTTGTGGCTTGGGTTTTGTTTCTTATCCTCACTTAGAAATGTTTTGCATGGACTGCTCTGCTACTTCCTGAAGGCCTGGCCTTTGACACTGTGCTGTTTCCATTCTTATGCACAGGTGCATCGTTTTCTAAAGTGGGAGTTGAATAATTTGCAAAGGAAGCTCCAGTCCTCTTTATTTTATTAATTGGCAAGTCATGTCAAATTTGACATGGAAGTGAAGTGAGAGCTAGATATCACATTAAGTTTAATAGCTGAGACTGCAGTAATAGATGATATAGTGCAGAGAAGGTGAAAAGTAGTTAGAAATAAAAAGACAAAACATAAATTGATTTGAAACATGTAGGATAATAAATCCTGGAGAAAATAATGCAAAGCAAGGAGTGAGGAAGAATGCTGAGTTGTTCAGAATGGAGAAAATTATGTTTAGGAAGACAAATTAATTTCTTGGCTCTGCCATAGAACACACCAGGAGTTGTTAGGACTCAGGCTCAGCAAAGCTAAGTGTCACTGTGGCTGGCCACCTGCAGGACATCCAGGGCTGGTCCTGCATGCTCTCCATGGAGAGGACTGGGAGCCTCAGTGAGGAGCTGTTGAAGCCAGCTACTGGCACCAGAACTGTGCACAAAATCCTGCCCTTACCAGGAGCTTGGGCACCACATCTTGCCCCCTCAGTGATGGCTGGAATCCTTTCCTGTGCCGGACAGGAGGCTGCCCATGCTGAGGAACATGGCAGGAGCTGTCTGTGTCCTGTGCAGCACCCACTGCTCACCATCCCTGCAGAAGTTTAGTGATTAGTGACCACTTGCACAGGACACAGGTGACTTTAGGCCAGGTCTGTTTTCAACCTCATCCAGAGCTCTGTGGGAGCTGCATGCTGTTAATCCTCTCAGAGAGCTGGAGGAGTTCCATGGGAAAGGAAGAAAAGAGAAGTGCAAATGTGCAGGCTCTCAGTGAAGCTCAGTGAGGATGATGTTTGCAGAGCAAAAACACTTTGCCTCTCTGTAGCTGCTTAATGCAAAGTACAGAAAGTCCTGGAAGCTGGCACATAAATCAGGGCTCCTGTCTCTGAGGCATGTGCTCACACCACCAAATCCAGTGCTGCCCTTAGCTCTCCTCAGAAAAATCCACGGGATGGACTAAATACCTGTCTTCCTTCCTCCTGTGGTTTCAGGCCACTAAGCCCCATGCAGCCACTCACTCACTCCCCTCACATTTGAAGGGGGGAGAGAATTGGAAGAGGGAAAGTGAGGAAAGTCATTGGTTGAGATGAAGACAGTTTGATAGCTAAAGCCAAGGCTGTGCACACAAACAAAGCAGAACAAGGTCTTACTTCACAATTTCATGGACAGGCAGGTGTTCAGCCATCCCAGCTGAAAGCAGAGCTCCATCACATATAATGGTGACTTGAGAAAACACCATGGCTCCAAATATCCCCCCTCTTCCTTCTTCATTCCCCGTCTTTATATGCTGAGCATGATGCCATATGGTGGGAAATATCCCTTTGGTCAGTTGTGGTCAGCTGTCCCAGCAGTGTCCCCTCCCAGCTCCTTGCATACCCCCAGCTGCTCACTGCTGGAGTGGGGTGGAGTGAGGCACAGAAAAGGCCTTGACTCTGTGCAAGCCCTGCTTAGCTGTAACTAAAACATCCCTGAATTGCTAACACTGTTTTCAGCCTAAAGCCAAAACACAGTCTCATACAAGCTACTGTGAAGAAAATTAACTCTATCCCAGCCAAAACTAGCAAAACACCTCTCCAGAGTAAACAAGTGCAGTTCTCAGTACCAAGACAAGCAACTGAATAGAAACAAAACCATTACATTCCCCTTTACCTCAAGAAATGCTATAATTCCAGAAGGGATTATTAACTTTGCATTAAATTCATGTTCCAGCTCCTAAATCTATCTGTGCAGTCATTATTTATATGTGACTCACTTAAAATTCAGTAGAGCATCTGTATCATGGATATCAGAGGTCTACTTACATGCCATTTGGTATTTGTCACTAATCTGGGGTCACAGGGGGTCTGCTCAGTAATATTTCCACTACACAGCAGGTAAATCCTCTCAGACTGCTCCTGATACCTTCTTATAAAACGAGAGTTTGAAATTCAATTTAAACCATACAGATTTATCCCTGGTAAGAGCCTTCCTGGAGCCCTTTTGTTTTAAGACAGAAAGTTTTTAAAGGGGACTTGGAACAAAAAACCAACCCTAAACTGTATACTTAGTTCTCTAGAAGACAAGGAAAACTCAGCAAAGTAAAATTAGGAAGGTTGCAATATCCCTTTTAAACAACAGTTACATGGAGGGGAAAGTCAGCTCTTGTGAATATTAGCATTCTTTTTGATATTTCAATAGTCCAGCTGTAATCCACTGTTCTGTAAGCTTTTTGTATGGAATTTCTCAAATACTTGCTCTTATGCCACCTGATTCCTCTTTCCATTGCTCCAGTAGCTGTGTGAACCAGCAGATCTGAAGATTCTGCTGATTGTCCTTGGGCATTTCCCTGCAGAAGAACCAAAACAGGCGATGGGTGTGCCAAGAAGGTAACAGAGCCAATGTTAGTACCTCTTGGGAGTGAAGGTGCCCTTGTTATTTTGGCTGTTCTTGCTTAACACAGGCAACAGGTGTTTGTTAAATGACAATTGAGAAATTCAATTTGTGAACAATTTTTTTTTTTGTGATTTTCTTTCTTACAGATAAGCAGAATTGGGATTCCTTGAAGTCAAAGACTACATTTCCATCAAAACCTGAAGATAAACTGTCTATTAAGAATTCCAGGCATTGGATTGCCCATTGGTTTCAATTAAAATTAGGGGCAACTGTGCAGACCCCTAAATCTTACTGGCCTTTTTGCTTAATATTTGCTCTTTTTTTTCCACTAGGAATAGGAGCAAGAAAAATGTGATGAGTGCTATGGCAGCCTGAGGCCAGAGCTTTGAGTGGAGACTTTTATTAAGTTCTTGAATCATGTTTTGCTTGGAAATGTGGTTTGGTGTTTATCCTCCTTCCTGCTGAGCAGTCCAAGTCCTGAGCTGGGATACTGGGTGATGAGAGAAGATACTGATCTCATCCTTCTCCTTTTTTCCTTTCTTTTCTTGTTTTTTTTTTTAACATATTTTCTCCCACATTTGTCTGTGAAAAACTGATCTTTTATGACCTTTTTCTTGTCATTTTAACTTTGTCCTAATCATGCAATGACCTTCCCCATATTCCACGATACACCAAAGTTTTAAACATTGACATCTGAGACAGAAGCTATTTGACACTTCCATAATAGTACATAATGCATTTCCTTCTCTTCTGAGATGGAGAGTACTGCACCTGAAATGTGGAGAAAAAGTTACAGTTTGGGTACTAATATTTTCCACAGCCTTCTAATTACTCTTTCATCTGTACCAAATATAGACTGGTGTTCAAACCTTTTGTAGGTCTCTGGCAGGATTTTGAATGGTTATGTTGTCTCTGGTCAGGTTTCTAAAACCATTCTAGTAATTTTGAAAACATGCTGGCAAAAGGAGTCTGTTCCACAAGGCACTTGGTTTAGTTCTTAGACAGTGGCTTTCTGGTGAATATTTGTGGTATCATTCTAAAGTGTGGAAGTACAGGGGATTTCTAAACCCTCAGTTTCCTGGTGGGAATAATTCTGGACAGATGGTTTTACTATCCAGATGACAAACTAATTGCCAGCAATTTTGTAGAAATAAAAATCTCATTTGAAATTATGACCTAATTGTTATGTAAAAGAAGAATAGACCATTGTAAATGCATCATTGTGTAACATGAATCTGAATATGACCTAAGAATGCTGCCTGCAAATCAGTCTGCTAATTACACTTCCTTAGACTTGAAAGTTGACATTCTGTTCATTCAGAAGTCTAAAGTATAGGGAGATTTTGGCTCTCATAAAAGGAAAAAAATAATTTAATCCACTCCTTTCTAAATGGAAATGGAAAGTAGACCCCCTTCAAATATCCTTTGAGTCAAAATGAAGGACAGATGCAGTCTGAGGTTAAATCCCATTATCTCCACAATTTGGTAGAGAGATTGAGATTTGGATTTTCGCCTTTAGGTTTACTAATCCACCTAAATAACCAAATGATATCATTTTTAATCTGCAAGAGGGTAACTAAGAGAAAAAAAGCTAAGATACAGTATTCTTGTGGCAGAACTGATGCCTTAAGTTTTAGCTTTCATATTTTTCAGATTCTGTACTGCTTTAAGAGTCTGACTCTCAACTTCATGTAAATTGTTAGGAATTCTCTTCCCAGTCTAGTTAGACAAAACCATCCTTCTCCAGCCTGAGAACCAAGGACACCGTTGCAGCTTTGGGCCCAAAAGGTATAAACAGTGAATTGAGGAGAGCAATCTGAGAGGATGAGACTTCATAACCTGAGGCAGTAATTGGACAATTAACCCCAATATGTGAACTGACCAAAACTTATAGAAGTATGAAAACTCGTGACCAGTTGTCCATCTTGAGTCCATCTTGGGCAGAGCCATGGCCAGGCTCTTGTGCTGCCCAAGGTGTTTCCTTTGGAGGCTTTTTAATAAATACCTGCTTTATTCCTCTAATTCTGTCTAGCCTCTGTTCCAGGTAGCCTTTCTAGGCATCAGAACTGGCACATGAACACACTGAAACATGTAACAAGCATTTCCCAGACCTCTAACCTGTGTGCTTCATTCCCTGTCACTTGGATTTCAATTCTAGCATCAATTGTGGTCAGTATCAGTATGGATATGAGGAGTTCCCAAACAAACCCAGGGCCACCATATGTCCTGCCCATCCATCATCAGATACTCTGTTTTGATTCCATGTTTATGCAGAAATTAGTATTTTAGCCGCCCAACACCTGCTTTTCTGTTGTATCAGTCAGGTGACACCATGAAAGGAGCACCAGAGCAGCAGCAGATGGTTCTGTGCCCATCTTGCTCATTACCAGCCTCAGCCAGGCATGCAGGGCCTGGTCTGCCACAGCTGGGCTCAAGCTATTCCATAGGCAGCCCTACTTCATGTGTCTGCAGTCTCAGCCCCATTGACCATGGTCTTTTGATATTATGTAATAGTAAATTCCCTGTGTTCACAGTTGTTGTAGTAATGCTTCAAGAACATGAAGTAGCAGAGTTGTGTCTTGTTGTCATGGCATATTATCTCTTTTACACAGGTTGGATTCCTATTAATTAAATTTGAATCAAGTCACTGGGTCACATATCGGGTCCTTATGTCTCATTCATTTTATATCTTCACTTGAAGGAGAATTTTCTGTTTTGTCTTCATGTTCAGTGATTCCCAAAGGCAGCCTAGGTAAAATAAACATAATATCATGTGTTTATGTCTATGGATAGAAGGCCGTGTTTCAAACTCATTACAGTACTTCTTAACAATAGCATGAAAAATTTAAACCTGTCAGATACAGATACAATGCCAGGAAGAAACAACTGCACTGAATTTATAAATAAAATTAATCATCAATTCTCCAAAATATAGATTAACTGTGATGTTAGTGATATAGCCTATTAAAAAAATAAACTATGGGTCCATAGCAGTCAGGCGCTAACCAACTCTGATATCCTTATATATTCTTATAAATCTACAGCAGTTTGTAGTTTTCTTTGCTTCAAAGAGGAAAGCAAACAAGTACAAGTGAAAGACACTTCTATGATTTGAAGCTACAAAGCCAAAGTTGAATCTGTGCAACGGAGTAATTTTATTTTTCCACCAGCAGTGATGTTCAGTTCTGCCAGAACTCCCCAAATCTTCAGGTCTGTAGCACAGACAGTAAATCTAAAAGAACCATGCTTTAGTAACACTAATCAGGACAGCTGCAAAACACCAAAGACCCAAAAACCAAATAGGATAATGGTAAAAACCTCTGTCCACAAATCTAACATGTGGTGTCTGCTACTTTGCCACAGCATTTAACTTGCCAGATGCTGTCTGCATCAGTCTGCAAGCATTCTAGTGTTCCTTCATTTAAGAGTAGTTTAGGATGCATGGTGTATAACAGCCATTCTGGATCTTTAAAAAATAAAAGGCTAGGCCAGGCTAGGCTAGGTTAAAAAACAGGTTGAATAACACAACTAATGGAAAAACATCAATTAATACTTGTCTCTCAGAAACTAAAAGAAAGGCAGCAGTCTGGGAGAAAGGATCAGCCAGGTTAGGAGATGTGCTTTGGCTTAGAGAGCACGTTGCATGCCATTCCAGCATTTGTGGTTCATTTCAGAGTGCATGTTAGCTGAAATATCTTGTCATAATTTGGCTGGGGCTTAGCCAATGCCCTGGGAAGAAGAGCAAGCAGTGCTCCATGGCAGGAGCAGCCAAGCTTGTCCAACAGCAGCACAGCCATGTATGACCCTCCTCTGAACTGGGGATCTTCACTTGTACCTCTGCTGCTCTTGCAGGGACAGCTGAGTCCATGCAGCACCAGAGCTAAAATACTGAGCCCTGTGCAGAGTTGTACAGCATGTGCATCCCCTGGGTGCTGCCTAGGAAAGTAAAGTGTGAATATAGCCAGCAGGAAAAGGTCCTTGTCCTCCAATGCACCTCATGGAAATACATGTTCCAGTTTGAGCTGGTATCTTGTGGGTCAACAGCAATGTATTGGAAGGAGTGCAAGTACAGCTCCAGTGTCTAGGACAGCCAGATTGCATCCTCTGATTTCCCCATGTCATGCAAGGTAAGTGAGTTGTTGACTGTATCTGAAGTCTCTTACCTCTTAGTAAGGAAAACATCATACATAGACCAGTGCTGGGACAATGGAAGGTTACAGATACAGTGAGGTATTGTGTATTTCTCCAACACACAAAAAGGTCAAATGTCTTCGGTGCTGTCCATGTTTTATTGTATGTATATTTTCATTTTAGTTTGTAGTATTATTTCTATTTCAATTGCTTTATTTTCTTTACTCCCCACACATCCCAATGGGTCAAACAGACTTCATGTTTTACAGGCAGTCCTACTTCTCCTTCTCCTGATGAATTTCTGTGTCCCTTTAGAGGGTACCACTGTGGCCTAAGTCTGGCTTTCCAAATGATGCATAGGGTGCAATAAGAGGTAAGGAAAATGGTCATCCTTGGTGAACACACAACAAAAATATATGGAGATGACATTTCTTGTTCTCCCACCCCTCTAAATTCAAGGCTGGTGGCTCTGCAGGGAAGGAGGAACCTCATCTCTTGTTGAATTTGGTAACATGTCTGGAGGAGAAAGCTTCTTACAAGCAAAGCTCCTAACTCTGCTTCTGCTCCTGACCATGGCTCCCATGTTGGCTACTGTCAAGGTGTGTAACAGACAATTACAGTCCAGCACTGGAACTGAACTGGAATTGAATCCTAGAGCTACACTGCCAGCTGAAGGGTAAAGGTGTTGTGAAAGGTTTACTTTTGTTTGAAGGGAATGATCTGAGTGTGGGGGAGGGAGGAAGAAATAGTTTTACAGAAAAAGCTGCTTCAAATCCAGTATTATTAGGCCAGTTCTAATGCCACTTTTCTCCCTCCCTTATTAAATGGAATTCTCAGCTCTTCATAAACATCTTTTTCTTCCTTCTTTTTTTAATCCTGATCGGCTACCCAGTAACTGAGATGTCTGGAGAAGGATCGGGGGAGTTTATTTTGTTTTCCTCAGTGTCTGTTTTTTTTGAAAACTGTGAGGATAAATGAAAGGAAGTCTTGACAATGTGAGCATTTGATTAAACATCTGTTAAAAAGAGTATCTGGACACTTTTCTGTGACATTTGTTCTTAAATATAGTATCTAGAAGGATGGCTACTTCTAAAGTTGTAAATGAGTCTTAGTGATGCATCTCAGCAAGAAATAGTGCTTGGCAGGTTATCCTGAAAAACTTAAATTTTTTTATAGGAATTCACCCATTAAAAAAATGGGAACCTTAAAGACCTGTCGGGCACTGACATGAACTGCATGAACAAAAAGCTTGTCTATCCCTTGTACCAGCTGATCTTCATGTGTCCGAGGAGATTCTACCTGTGACAGGTTGACCCCAGCTGGATGCCAGGTGCCCATCAAGCATGGTCTATCACTCCCCTCCACAACAGGAGAGGGAAAATATTATAAAAGATTCATGAGTTAAGGGCAAGGAAAGATCATTCACTAATTACCATCATGGGCAAAACAGACACAATTTGTGGATATTTATTGAATTTATTACCAATCAGAATTCTTTGGGGCTTTGCCTTCTCAAGGTGGGGAACAGGGGTCACGGTTGGTTGGTTCATCACTCATTGTTTCTGCTGCTGCTGCTACTCAGGGAGAAGAGTCCTTCCCCTGCTCCAGAGTGGGGTCCCTCCCAGAGGAGGCAGTTCTTAATGAACTTCTCCAGCATGAGTGCATCCCACAGGGAACGGGTCTCCATTAACTGTTCCAATGTGGGTCCTTCCCCAGAGGATGCAGTCCATAAAGAAAAGGTTGCTACAGTGTGGGTCCTCCACAGGGTCACAAGTCCTGCCAGGAAATTTTCTCCAGCATGTGTTCCTCTCTCCAAAGGTTTGCAAGTCACTGCCAGGACCCTGCTCTAGTTTGGGCCTCCCACTGGGTCACAGCCTTCTTTTGAGCATCCAGATGCTCTGGTGTGGGCTGCAGTGAATATCTGATCCCCCATGGATCTCCAAGGGCTGCAGGGTCAGAGCTGCTTCACCGCAGTCTTTGCCATGGGCTGCAGAGGAATCTCAGCTCTGCTGCGTGGAGCACCTCCTGCCTCTCCTTCTGCACTGACCTTGGTGTCTGCAGAGCTGTTTCTCTCACATATTCTCACTCCTTTCCTTCCCTAGAACAATTACATCTACACAATAACTTTTCTTTCTTCCTAAATATGTTACCACAGAGGCATTACCACCATCTCTCATTGACTTAGCTCAGGCCAGCAGCACATCCATCCTGGAACCATCTGGCATTGGCGCTACTAGATTCTTGGGAACCTTCAGGCAGCTTCTTATGGAAGGCATTCTTATAGCTCCCCCTTCTACCTGCCATGTAAACCCAATGCACCAGCAGAATCTAAGGAAAAGATCTAGAAATCTTTTCTCTCTTGATTTTATTGTCAGTATATTTGTGGGGGCACTACAGCTTGGGTCTTTTAAGGAGTTATTTAAGACAATACCTGTCTCACTCAGGATGATGTCATTCCTGTCCTAATTTAGGATAATACAAAGAAGCTCACAGTTTATAAATTGCCAAGTGTATGCTCAGGCTGCGAGCCAAAAAATCTTTTTTTGGGGTTTTCTTTGCCTGTTGAAAGATAAATTGGGAGCAGAACTGGAATGTGGAAGAACCATTCTAGCACTTCTGGAATATCTGGGTTTATCCAAATGCCTGATGTCTATTCTGACTGTGTAATTTCTAATCTTTTTGCTTTAAATCCTACTTTACATTCAATTTTTTTAAATGTGATATTCCATCAGTATTGCTGTGTATTTTTTGTTGCTCACAGTAGAACTTAATTCTACTGCTATCCATAGTCGTCAGTTAGGGAAAACAAAACATCTCATATGCCAGGTGATATTTTGCATTCCCATCTCCCCACCTGCTCCACATGCCTACAGTCACACCTGTACCAATGACACTCTTCTCCAGGCAAGCTCTCATCCATCCTAGGTGCTGCTTTTATACCTCCTTGCTTCTTTCAAAGCATTTCCAAGCAGAAAGGGAGACCCTCCCAGTGTGTGGCTTATAGCATAATAGGAGTTCATTTTCTGTTCTGGAAAGCATCTACTCAAGAAAAATAATTTCAGCTATTTAGGCTCAAAATGAGAAATTGCTGACTTTTAGGAGGGAAGCACATGAATCAAGTGGAAATTGCTAAAAATGTTTTATTCTTATCAGCATGGAGTAAGAAAATTTGTGTTCTGATATTGACAGAACGTGGCTTGCCTGGGTTAAAATACACATTTACCTCTGCTACTGGTTTAGAAATGTTTTAGGAATACACAAAGGATTTTTAAAAATAAAAGCATGGTGCCTCAGGGAGTACCGCTAGTTTAAATAACACATGAAAGTATTTATGGGCCTTTTTTTATGAGGTGGTCAAAGCAAAGACCATCCAGCATGTAACATAAGACTGGCTAAAGAAGAAAGATTTTTCAAAACCACATTGGAGAATTAAGCATGAACGGAATTTTATTTCAGTCTCTATTGCTTATTTAAATTAATGAGGTTTTCAGGTGCAGTCTAAATGATAATGCAGTTCAAGGTGAGTTTTGCCAGGGAGCTGGACTCTAGTTTATTATTCAAAGAATGCTACTGACTAATGTTGATGTAATCCTAAATAGACAATAGGTTTGGTGAAAGTAAATTTTTAAGAGTTTCAAACACTTTAGGGACATTGGAATTGCATTGACTCATTCATTAGAAATGGAGATTAATATTTCTGGATTGTCCCAGGTACCTCCACAGCATATCTGCCAGTATCTATCCAGTGTTTCTAACCACAGAAAAGTGCAGAATAAAGATCATTGTCTCTCATTTGGTTGGGCAGTACCACTCAGTAGTTCCTGCTGCATTTTTGTAGAGTTACTGAGGTTTTTCCTACTGCAGCTTCAGTCCATCCCCATGTCAAGAGATCACTTCTAGGTCTAATTCCTAAGATTGCCAAATCTTTCCCCATTTCCTAGAGCTCCTAGGGGGATTTTAAGTACTACAACTCAAAACTGGTCTCACACTCTTTCCTTCCAATCCGTACACATTCATTCACACTCTGGTTCCAAGCCTTCTCTTTCTGGTCCTGACTTTCCTACCTCCACATAGGCCTCAGAGCTAGAAGATTGCTTTCAGACACTTGTAATCCCAGGTATTTTCCATTTACTGGACCAGGGTCCCTACTGACAAAATGCACCAATCTCAGTAAGATGAGCTTTATTCTTCTTCGATTGTACCTCACAAACCAGAGAGAGTCCACTGAATTAATTTATTCACTAATTCTGTGTTAGGCTTCATTGCAACTGTGCAAATACTTAAAGGATTTGCAGAAGTACAGGATGATGAGGGAAATTTTTGAATTGATATTCTCATGTTTCTGCCTTAACTATGCATGTACATATTTAGTTAATTAAGACAGTTATTTGAAATCACTTTTACAATTACTGTGCTAGTTAGTAGGGCAGAACTGAACAAAATTGATTACAATGGAACTATCCTTAACTGCTGACAGAAAAACATGGACATAAAACCTCAATTTTTCCAGAACAAACTTTATCAGAAAGAAAAGGAAGGCTTCTAGCATGCTATTTGTGTAACTCCATTGTGAATAATTTTGGTGAACGGATCTGTTTGCAAAATCAGTTAAAAAAACTTTTGGGCCATATTTTGATTTGGGTCTTTTGGGGATTTTTGTTGTTCCTTTTGTAACTGGGGAAATTTCTCTTAAGCTGGTATCACTGTTGTCCATTTTGTAACATCAAACCACAGCCTCCTACAGGAAATGTAAATAAATCCCAGTGGCATGGAACTTCAATAACCTTAAACCATTTTACACCTAAATGAGAGCATCTGTGGAAGGGATTAGCATGCTGTAATTTATGTGCAGCACTTCCCACCTTGAGCTGGTTTGCCTTAACTTTCCCCTATGTCCCTAGGCAGACCAGCAAAGATGGAAAGAGCCTGGGCTGTACTGCTTCAGTCACTTCATGGAACAGTTCCATAGATCTGAGTGTTTGAAAGTGATGCTGCACAGAGACCCCTAGATTTTGGTGTAGGAGCTCCAACCAGTGGACTCAGATCATTCACAGCAATGCTGCAGCTGAGTAGATCTTTCAGTGATTTATCATTAGAGATGAGGATAGTATGTCTGTCCTGGTAACCGTTGTCACTGAAAAGCATGTTGTTGGCTATGGTAATGGAGATTAAAGCATCTTAAAATGAAACAGCTGCAGTCTCTCAGTTGTTATTCATTAGCATTTAATTGTTCAATCTGTTTTATTGATTTTCATTGTGCATAAAATACACAAAATGTGCAGAAAATTTGATACCGAATGGAAGAGCAATAGAGAGAGAAAATCATGCGGTGTGAGGAACGGTTACAGTGAAACAGGCAGGCTGAACTGAGGTGGGCATGAATTCACTAAAGTGGACTGAGCTGCCACCCTTCCTTGGGTGGAAGCTGGAAAAAGAACTATGAAGTTCCTCTGTGGAAGTGTGTAAAAGAAATGATAGCAGCCTCTCAAAACAGAACACAAACCTGTGCCTCTCCTCAAAGGGGTGTAAGATCATGCTCAAAAGCTCAAATGTGTTTGGCCAAAACCAAAGTTTTTTCCCACTGCTTAATATTACCTGGGTTTAGGAACACAGGGCTTGCAGCCAGAGAGAACTGCAGGCAGGTTATCTGACTCCATCATCAATTTCTCCTCTTAAAGAGAATAACCTTCAAGCCTCCAATTTTTTGGCATAGCTAATCAAGCTGAAAAGGGTAACAACATAATCTGCATGAACAGTACAAACTGTGCCTAGTGGTCAGGGAGCCAAACTGTCATTATCCAAATCCCAGGGAGGCCAATGGGATGACTCTGATTTCACCCAAAGTGTGCCTTGGGCCAAGTCCAGCAGTAGCCCATGTATCATCTAAGCCTCTATTGCTTCCCTCGTAGGGTACACATTGTCTTCACTTTAAGAGCCTACAAAACACTTTCCAGCACTCTGATAACAAAGATGTTACCCTGTCACTCTGCTGCTAGTTAAGGACAGAGAAGATGGTTTATGACAGTGAAGCAGGATTCTTCCTGTCAAGGACCACTCCTGCTTCATAAAGCAGGTGCTGTCTGCAGCGCTGCCTTTGTTCCTGACAGCAGTCAGAGCCCTGAACATGTGCAGTCAACATGTGCCCTGACAGGGATGGGAGCATCTGAGGCAAATCTCGTGAAGTTCCATAATGTGATTCCCAGGCCATTTTGTCTTCCCTTGGACTGCATGCACAACAAAGCCATAATGGGATTCTCAGTATGCCTGGGCTCACTGCCATATGAACAGCAGTTGCATCCTGGCAGAGGAATAGTCTAGCCCTGGGCATTCCTTTCCTGTAGTCTGGGAGTATTTCAGGTCTGGCACCTGCCTATGATTGGTCGGGAACAGAGTTTGCCTGGGTGACCTAGGCTGGACACTTGAGGTTCTTATGAAAGTGCTGCCTTCTCCTGTAGCTATGCAGTGAGTCTGCAACAGAGACTATCAGCTTTGCTCCATGGGAGCCAAACACTGACCTTCTTCCATTTCATTCTCCTAAAGCCACTTTTCCTGTGATACTCATTTGCATTGCTGAGTAGTCCAAGCATATTTAGACTACTATCTGTAGTCTATTATTAAAATTATAATAACAGAGCTGTCTCTGAATGTTCATTTGAGCACACCTCGTAAACCCAAGGGAAAGGCTGAATGCAGTGACATATTTCATTAAAAGACAACTGATGTTTTATTTAACTCAATAATTAAAAGTTTTACAAAAAATCACCTCAGGGTGGTTTCTTAATAGCTTGGTTTCAACTTAATGCCCAAGTCTACATTGCCCAAGTCAATATGATAATTGTCCAAGAGAATAATTTTAATATAAGTAATAAAGGTTCTTACAGATTCAGATATGTTTCCCTCAAGACAATGAGAAATGTTTCTATAGAGATTATGATGACTGTATCAATTAGTCCATCATTCTTCTGTGCACAAACGATAGAAGACTCCCAAATTATTTGAGTAGACAGTTTACTGCAGCAGGTCAGTGATGGTATGGAGCTTTTAAACAATGGTATTCAGCTGATTTAGCTCCCATTCAGAGAATATTCTTGCCTGTTGGAAGGACCATGTACTGCTTAAAGTAGAACGTGTATAGAGAAGAGATTCTGGCTGCTCAGTTGCCAGACTTGTCTTTTTTTTGGTTTTTTAATTGCTTATTTTGTATAAACTGAAGGCTTTTGGAGGAACACAAGAAAAGAAGTTAGCAGGGCAATGTCTTGGGAGCAGTTAATTAGTGAGAACATGATATGAAAGGGGGATTAAACTTCCCCTTTGTCTTGGTGAAATGGATTCTAGCTCCTGCATGGTCTATTCCCAGTCTAAGAGCTATAAACTATATTCTCATGCTGCTGCTCTAACTTCTCGTATCAGCTCTGCCCTTTTTATCTCCTCCCAGTCTTAACTTTTTTCCCTTCCATGCTGCTGTCTTCTAGATGAAATAGTTTCCTAAGCCTTTTGTGACAAATCACTTCTCTTTTCTGTCTTTCTAATAGTTTTTATGTTTGGGCTCATTTCTCTTATTCATGACGTATTTACCTTGCAAACCTTGTGGTACCAGAAGATGTTACTCACCCTGATAGATTTTTGCTATGCCAACACAGCCTCAGCAGTAAGCATGGGGAGTTTTTCCTAATCTACTTCAGCACAGGGCTAGTGGATTGACTCAAACCACATTGATGAGTTTTGAAGGTTATCTGGGCTCATTTACCCTGGGTGGCCTTTATAGTGTGGAGCTGAAGGCTCAGAGGAGGTCCAGTGGGCTGGCAATGGAGAAATGAGGACAGTTATGTCTTCAAGTACTCTAGTTTGATCTAGCAGAATGCATCATTCCATGTCCCAGGCTTTCTTTACAAGTAAAATGTGATCCCTTAGTAGTTTGTGCCTTGCCTTGTACACACTTAAATATGGCTGAAAAAATATTTGAAAGTCAAGGATTTCATGCAAGTGTCTGGGCTTTACCTGGCAGCCGTAGTTTACACCATTAGTGATCAGGTAAGAATTTGGGCCTCTGTAATTCAGGCATGTGTTTAATACTGCACATATGTGAGTGACTACGTGTGAGCATTGCTGTGTAAAGTAGAACAATCATGATCTTAGTGAAGCATGCATGAGAATTGTTATAGAATTACCATAATAGTGTTTATAGTAGGAAGTATAAATGGTACCATGAGGCTGATTAAAGCTAAAGAGCTACTTCTGCTTGCTGATTACAATTAGCTCTTCACTGAATTGCTTGCCAAAGAATGCCATTAAAATACAGTCAATTGATCTTACAGGCTGTATTTTTTGTGTGTTTTAAATGCACAGCTCAAGATTTTCACATGGAGAACTAGACATATTCTGACCACAGGTACAGCGAGTTGAGTGGAATAACCTACCTTCAGCAGCAGGAATAGCTGGGACTTTGTACACATTGTTACCTTACACATTTGCAAGCTTTCATAAGCTTTTAAAAGTCCAAATCTATCACCTATTTCTTTACTTGTGGGTAAGTCTCCATCAGTCTGCTTTAACATTTAGGTATGTCATAGGATTACATTTCAGGAATTTGAGGGGATGGAATCATTTTGGTTTCCCTAAGGGCCACCAATTGAATACGTGATCTGGGTGTTCAGTTTCCCAAAGTCCATATACTACTCGTGGTAAGTTTTAAGACGCTGTGCTTGTATTTGTTCAGTCATTACTTTCAGTGAAAGAACAGAATCTTTCACCTCACAAATCTCACTTTCTCCATTTCTTTCCTCCAAACAAAACCTTCTCCCACCGTTCTGGTTACAGTTCCTGCTTGATACTGTAGTTGAAACATAGCCAGCTCTGTATTTTGCTGGTATCTGCTTTTGCTTTCATAACTCAGCAGGGTCTATTGCTTCCTCCAAGTCCCACCAAAATTTGACATAAATTTTCACACCCTTCCCTTTGTTTTAATACTTGATACCCCCAATCATCTTCCCTGCTGATTCTCTTAAAGCACCATGAAAACTGATTTTGATCTCACTGTGAATCTGACCAAATAAGATTAGCATTTAACAAAAAACTCTTTTAGAAACAAAGCCCTGAAGACTAAATGTAATCATGCTCATTCTGAGAGCTGCAGTCATTTGTCCTTGGCTTGTTTTTCCCAGAAATGACTAGCACAGGCATATTTTTCATCAGGGTAGTTGGCTCTGCTTTCACTTGGCTGGTCTTAGGAGATGATTTCAGTTACAGTTTCATCTGCCAAGTCCCATATTCCCTTGTGACCTAGTTTGGATTTTAGTTTTCCAGCTAGACCACCTGCCTGGTGTTAATTAGTTATGGTTTCCTTTTCATATGCAAAACTGTTTTAACTTCATGAGCTGGCACAGATTTACCTGGGCTTTCCTCCTGGTCCTACTGTACAAGCAGCACTGCCTGCCTAGACCTGTCATCTGCATTATAAAATCAGCCAGCCTCAATCAGATATGACAAATTGTTCAACGGGAAGGACTAGGAGAAGAAAAGCAGCAATTAAATTTCTTGCTTCCCACTTTGAGGCTCTTGTTGTCTCTAGACTCAAAAATCCTTGCCTGACTGAGTCGCTGGTGTTTTTTTCCCTAAAGCTTGATGGTTTTAATCCAAAGAGGGAGAGGTAAAATATCTTCAATAAGTACCAGAAGTCCATGTGCCCACCTATTTATAGTCAAGATATACAACTCTGACAGGGCTTCTTTTTCACACCCAAACTAATTACTGTGTGTTTGTTACTATATCAGGCTGGACTGGTATCCTGTTACTATGATAGGTACTCCAAGTAACCTCTGTTACTCTGTGCAACCTACCCGTCTGTTCCCATTGCAACCGGTGTTATGGAAATTATTGCAAGCACACTTGACAGAAGTTGCATTGCACTGAGGATGTCCACCAGCCTGGTCCTCACAGCAATGCCACACTGGGCTACCTCTGGTCTGAATAAATAGGCAGACTCTGTTGTTTTGGTTTTTTTTGACAGAGGTATTCTATCTGCAATCCCTTCATAGCAACCTTGTGCCTTTGGTCCTGACCAACGGGCTTCCCTGTAGGCAATACAGATTTTTTTTCCCCCTGGATTTTATTTCTCCACTTCTGGGGACTCAAGATTTACAGTTCACTTTTTGGAGGTTTGTCATTGTTGATAAATGATGATAAAAGTGGTAAATAATGTTTATCTTTTCAAATCTTCTTTCAGATTTCTCAGGCACCCTTCTAATCCATCCTAGCACAAGATGCCCACTCCTTGGTCTGAGCTGTATTGCTTAGTTACTGCAATGAGGGCTTGGTTACCCTGATTCTGCTGGAGTTGTTGCCACATCCAGAGCTTGATGTGAATAAATAAACAACAAAGCTTTGTTATTTTCTTGGGAATCTCTTTGTGTCATGGCAAAGTTTCTGTTAACACTTCATAGTGTTATGAAGCAACAATGAAGACAACCAAGCCCTGCATTGAAAACAACATTGTCATTGGGCCAGTTTGGCACAAAGGCTGTCCAACACCAAGTGATGCCATATCAAATGCTGATGCTGAATATGTCATCCATATGTTTGTGGTGGGCAAAACCATGCAAAGCCATCTCTCTGTATAGTCTGCCTACTTAAGTCTTGCTCCTGTCATTCAGTGTGTATCATCTCTGCAAGATTTCATAGGCCAGTAGCTTTCAAAGAGAGAGGTACTATTAAGTTCCTCCAATATGAACAGAGACAACAGAATTTCACTGAATGACTCCAGACACATTATATCTAACAGAAACAGCATCTATTTTCCAGAAAGATGTAAAAATCCTCACGTAAGGAGTTAAGGTAGGATTCTATTTTAGCTATGTAAAATCAGATACTTAATGCACAACAACCTCAAGGTCCATTCAGAAGCCTTTCATTTCAAGACCACTCTTTGAGATGTCTTTAGTGTTGTTTGTCTCTCAAATGAAACCTAAGCTAGGTTATGTCAGAGATGTAGTTTTCAGATGGTAAAAATAAGGGATACAAACTTTCTCTCTTTTCATCAGTGACAAATGTACCAACTTTCCCATTTTATCTTTAAGATGTGAATGGCACATGCAAGTTTTTATTCAGACATTTCAGCTGTCATCTATATGTTTTTGTCCCTAAGCTGTGCTATTTTAAAGATGCTAAGCTGGATGGCAACACTGGTGCTGTCATCAGTCTCCTGAGACAAGTGACATGAGGGACCAGCTGGTGCCTATTCCTGTTCCTACACCATGTAGGTTAGATAAAGAGTAACTGTACAAGTGGGCAGAAACCAAATATTCAATTGTGGATAGAGAGCATGGCTAAAAAGAGGCCTAATGTTTGAAATTGGGCTGAAGTGGTCTGACTCTTCAGATACTTTTCACAATGTAACAAGAGACCATCCTGTGAAGATTCAACTTCAGTGAGGCCAGACAGCTCCAAACTTACATACTTTAGGCTTCATCCCAGAGATGTGATGAAGATGGAGCTGACCTCAAGCATATGAGTTACACTGCTGACTGTCAGAGAATTGCTTACTTGGTTAAGTGTCTTTGTATATCAAAGTTTTTGTGGGTTCATTATCAGTTCCTTTGAAATGAGAGAGGTACCTTAAATGCCTTTCAAATACCAAAGAGGTAGATGACCCTTAATACCACTCAAATTGTATCTGAACTAATAAATTAAACATGCTTGGAACCACTTTCTGGCAATGAGCACAGCTGGTACTTGGGTTCACATTGTCACGCTCTTGCCCTTCAAAGTGGGGTCCCTGCATTCAGGTTGCCACTGGGAAGGGTTTCCATCCCTTTCTCACCCTCAGATCATGTCTGGATATTTAGTGTGAGCCAAAACCATCCCTGGGACCTTTTTAAAAATTTAGAAGTAAATGTAATTGAAGCACAGTGCCTGGGAACATCCCTTGCCACTTTTTAATTTACTAGAATAGTCCTAGCCTCAGAGACTGAACACTCCTCTAAGGTTACTTACACAAGCAAGCATGAAGGCAGGAAAAAACTAGTTAGTTAGGAAAACAATCACTTTGTGCTTTCTACAAAAGCCACATATACTTAACTGTGATAATCTAGTCACAAGGAAATAGACTTTCACTAGGCTGTTGAAATGCTGGAAAATTTCAGACCATGAAGCTCCCTATGTGCCAAATCCAAATCTTTATCCAATAAATACTTAGAAGCTTTGGCTGTTTTGAAATTGAATGTTAGCATCTGTTACAAAATATTATTTTTGCATTTAAAAATAAATAATTTTCATAAATGAATGGGAAAAGGACAAATAAATGACTGCAAGGCAAAACATTCCTTCAGAAGTCTAATCCATCTTGAAAGATTAAATGTAAAAGAAGAAAATTCCTATCAGCTGTGAGCATCTGTTGAATCAGTGACATTACTGTCTTTATCACACAGCATTGACAAGCCATCTATTTCCAGTGGGTTAAGACTGTACACTCACAAAAAAAGACCATTTGCACTGAAGAGTCCTTGTTTGAAACAGATCAAATACAACATCCTTATCCAAAGGTAGCAAACCACTGCAAACAGCTTACTTATTGATATACAGTTAACCAAATTCCATTCTGTGAAATGTGTACAACTTAATAACTTTGCAGAGTATCTTAGTAGAACATGGCCAGTTTCAGCATATGCTACAATTATTGAATTTTCACAGAAATTGTGTGTCCCTGCTCTAAAACTATGGCAGTCCCTTCCCTTCTACATCAATGCTCTCAGTGCACTTTCAGGCTGTGTAAATAATTTGCTGACATGCAAGATACAAATGCAGCCCTGCTACTGCTGGAACTGAGGCCATTGCCTGAAACTTCCCCCTTCCCTCAATTATGTGTACTTTGGTGAAACCAGATACATTCATCTCTGCATGCTTTAAGAGTACCAGTTCTTTTGAAAACTTTTCAGAAAAGACATCAGAGCTGATGTACCTTACAGTATATGACTCTATTGAGAATAAATGAGGGGGGAGCAAACTGAAAGAAGGGGAAGAAGAATAGCTGAGAGCCCCAGCAAGAGCACAGAGCCGCAGGAAGTGGCTAATGAAACTGGATCCCACAGCAGCTGTGTGTCTAGCAGAGAATTCACTGGACTGTCAAGAGGATAACAGGAGGATGTACAGCCTGGCATGCACATAACAGTTTGCAATTAAAAAACAGTTAGAGGACTTTGTTTAAACGACTACATCACAGAAAAAAATTAAAATAAACAAGGTGTATTTGAAAAAAGTAAACATACATATACTTGAAATTACCTCAGTCCTGTAGGGCATTTTCAAGAAAAAATTTGTTATATGGATTTTTCCCTTGCAGTATTCATGCTGACAGAGAAGGTGCTCAGCTGGTCCAGTTGAATTATTAGAAATGTATTTACATTGCTTTACCAGCCAAAATCAAAGTGATCTCTGACATTCCAGAAGTGGTACAAAATGAAACAACAGAAGTGGTCCTGAGATACACTTCAGAATTGAACATGGGGAACTTTTAACTTCTTTCACAAGTTCTTGAGGAGTTACCAAACTATCACATGAACAGGACAGGCTTTGAAATGCTTTCCAGGTCTGTGGGTTGAAAGGAAGGAATTTTTCACAAAGAAGAGTAAAATGAAACCTGTAGTGCGAGGAGGAACCATCCCACTTTCTAATTCATCACACATAAAAGCCAAGTGCCAGCCACAAATTGAGCTGGGGTTACTGTGGGTCTTTAATAAACGACAGCCTTTCTCGGCCAGAGCCTTTGTCAAAGACTAAGTCTCCTTTGAGAGGGACAGGGAGTAAGATCATGCACATTTCATTACTGCATAGGTAACTTGTGGGATACAGTCTAAGGTTTTGAGTAGCTCATTGATACTGCTGTGGATGTAGCTTTGCCTGAATGGAGTTCTGGTATGAGATTGATAAAAATTTTCATAAAGGCAGGTTTTTCAGCATGAACTGAGATCCCTGCTGTTAGAGCTACTTGCTGTTGTTCTCTGAGCTATCCATTTTAAAGCCAGTGTTGCCATGTCTATACCACATTTAATTTCCCTGGATTTTAACTATTTCAGGTTTCCATAAGGAAGTCCATTCTACACACCTGCAATACGACAGCTTGACTCTGAGCACAGGATTAACAGCTGTAATGGGAATGGCAAATGTGTCAGGGAGAATGATGGGCAGAAATCTTCCTGTCCTGCTGCAGGTTTGAAACGAGTAAGAGTTGCTAAGAGTCATATCAAGGAGGAAGACACATCCTAGATGAATCTCTTGCAGTATTCCTCTTTCATGCTACTGAAATCTAGACAAGTTAATATCTTGAAAGCTTTCTTCAATCTCTGGAAGTTCCAGACCAATCCATACAGCCTGGTTGCCCTAATCTGTAGCTTTTACCATCATCCAGGGAGACAGAGTCAGATGAGCTGCTCTGAAAGCATCTAAGACAGAAGAAATTCCCTCTGGAGGTGCTTGTCTCTTTTCTAGACACCAACAGGTACTTAGTTTGTGAGCTAGGACAAGCTTATCATTTTTATCTAGGTAGAAGTATGTGAAATGACTCTGGTGTGGTTAAATCCCTCCAGTTCATTGTTGCAACAAGCCAAGACAGTTATGGTAGGCAAATTAAGTCAACTGCTACTAATGCCCAGATGCTTGCTCCTACCCACCTCCCTGAGGCTACTGCCTCCTCAGTTCTGATTGTGTAAATAATTGTCAATTAACTCTGGGTTTGTGAATGAACCAGGGAGAAAAAATGGCAGAACGGAGCATTCTGGGGTGGAAACCAACAAATGTGAATGGGCAGCAGCTGGACAACATCATCTGTCCATGACTGAAGTTTTAATTATGGGTCTTGAGCTTCAGCCCTGCGTGGCAGAGTATTCTGTATTATTATGAAAGTTGCCTTACCTAAGGAAAGGGGGAAGAGTGTTTCTCCCCTGTATGTGAGCACAGGAGAAGCAGAGACAGCCCATGGTAACTCCTCAGGCAGGCAGTGTGAAGCAGCAGCACTGTGAAGGTTCTTCAATGGCAAATCTGAGAAATCAGCTGCTTTGCCAGTGGGACAACTCAGCACTACACAGTAATAAAAGGGGAGTTTTTAAACAATTTTAGCTCAGAGTTCCTCTCAGATAGTTATACTGTGAAAGATTTCCAGAAATACCTTCCTGTCATCTGCAGAGAGAATGCTCAGTGGTAGGTCATGAAAGAAAAGCAGAATGTGTGTATATTCAGTTCCAGCTGAACAGCTCTTATTTTTTCACTGTTTTTTTTTTATACACAAGATGCTACAAACAATATTCTGATGATATTATGTTGCTCCTGGTCCCTGAATCCCTAGTGGGTTAAAAGCTGCAAGCTCTGTGTGCACTCACATCCCCTGGAAGAACTACAGTAATATGCAAATGGAACATGTCATCACTAATTCCTGGGAAAGACAGAGAAAATATACAAAAAGTTTAATGAACGGAAGAAGAAAGAGAAGTGGTAACTGACGTCTCTAGCTAGGGAATATGACAATCAGCAGCAGGGCTACCAGCCAAATCCTCTTATAGGCCCAAAAATGCTAAAAGCTTTAGCTGAGTGTAAACAAATGCCATGTTCAGTGAAAAGCAGTCTTGAGGGACAGATCTGTTAACCATCAGTGGGCATGTTTCATCTCACCGCTCCTTCCAGGCAGTTAAAGGGAGCTTTGTGTACCTGCCTACAGACAGGAGCTGCAGCTCTGTCATGCAGGAAACCATTGCCTTCCCCTCAGGCCGAAAAGGGAAGACTATAGCTACTGCCTACATATATAAAATATAATACAGACCATTTATAAACACAGAATTCTTCAAACGCCTTCCCTTAGGCTACCACTTTTAAATTTAAACTCAAAGAGAACAAGGGAAATGTCAAATTCAGGTGAAAACTGAGGATAGATTTATTTTTTTAATTTATTGTATAAAGTGAACCCGTCTTGTTACATTAGCCTGCAATAGCATGAAGTATTGTTTGTTGCTTAAAAAAATTAAATCATGCCTTAAAAACAAGTGCAAGGTGAAGCAGAAGCCCAGGAAAGCTTTTAACTTTGGTTTCATCCCCAGCTCAGGAGCAGTCCCACTGCAGGCAACAGCAGTGCTCGTGTACATGATGTCCTGCCCATGGTTTGATGCACCTTTGTCTTGGGCCTCAATGACCTTCATCCATGAGAGAAGCCAGACATTCCCCCTTTTGAGTGACCATGTTCCTCATGCCTGCACACACCAAAAGCCAAGTCATTCAGATCACCTGGAGTTCCCAAAATGCTTGTTGAAATGGCACTTTTTTACAGATCAGCTAGTGAAACAAAACATTTCAAAGCAGATATTTAACTGCTTTGGTTGATTTTAACAGTTTTTGTAGATTTCTTCTGAGTTATTTCACTCAAAGCAAACATTTACAGAAAGGGGCAGCAAAGTCTAACTACACCATTTTGGGGGAAACATTGGGTTTTTGCTTTCTAGCACTACCTCAGAGGAAGCCTAGCAGGATCTCAGTCTCTTGTCCCAAGTGGCAAGAAATAGGATGAAAGGAAACAGCCTCAAACAGCACCAGTGGAGATTTAAATTTGATATTAGGAAAATTTTCTCACCTAAATGGTTGATAAGTATTGTAACAGGCTGCCCAGAGAAGTGGTTGAATCACTGTCTCTGGAAGTATTTAAAAGACATGTAGATGTGACTCTTGGGGACCTGGTTTAGTGGTGGGCTTGGCACTGCTGGGTTAACAGTTGGAATCTATGGTATTGAAGATCTTTTTCAAAGTCAATTATTCTGTTAGTCTATTTTCTATGACTTGGTGATCTCTAGTCTGGTCCCTTCCAACTTCATCTGTTCCGTGTACATTTGAAAGAAACTCTACAAGAAGATAAACCAAATTGAGGAACTCTCACAAGGACTTGCTCAGACTGTGCTTGCTGTACTTGGAGGTCTCCTTGCTGCAGCAGTAACTCCCTGGATTCAGCCCACCATCGTGGAGCACTGTCCCATCAGTGAGGATCTGCACAGCCACAGCAGTGGGGGGTGCTGACCAGAGTCTGCTCAAGCATTCCGGCAAACCAGTTCCAGGGATAGCAGAATCCCTGGAAGCTGCTGCACTTGCTTTATTTTCCTATCACAGTCACAAACCTGTGGTTAACCTACTGATGGCCTGTGGTTCAATACATTAAAATAATTATAATTTGATGAACAAACTCCAAGAAAAAGTGTTACCAGCAAGAAAAAGATGTGTTTGAAGAGTAACACAAATTATACAGTCAGGTCAAAACAATTTAAGTTTCTGGGATTGTGTGGCAGTAATTTGAGTGCAGCTCTCTCATAGCTGTGCTTTTTTTTTATCCAACAGTGTTTTGAGGATATCTCACCTGCAGGCAAGGAGTGTTTACAGGGTACTTGCCAATTTATTTTTTTCTTGATGGTTTCTCAGTGCTAAAAAGTTAACCTTGCTAGTTCTTCTCTATGGTGGAAAATTTTCTTGTGATACCGAAAGGGAGCGCACTAATGACCGTTGACACTGGCACAATTTGAGTCCTGAAACACAATCTCTGCAGAGATTCACACAGGTTCAGGCTTTTATTTTCCAATCTGAAGAGATTATTTCATGTTTCTCAATCTCAGGTCCCCTGGACTATAGTGATCTATCTATGAGTTACCCACAAAGCCTAAGGAGTTGCCCACACGGGTGAATTTAAATTAAACCATGAGTGATGGTTGGCGTCTCCAGATCTTTGACCTTGCTGCTGGTCTGAGCTGTGTAGTTGGCAGTGGCTGGGTGAGATTCCCAGGATGCATCCCCACCCTGACCACATGCTGCCTCTTGCCTTCCCACAGTTTGACCTGAGTCTCCTACCCTTCCTGGGGCAGCAGATGTGGTGAGCTATCACTGCTTCTTGCCAGTAAAACAAAATACAGTGCCTGCCTGGCTCAGACTGCTTGGAATGAGCACAATTCTTTCTGCTGAGCATCCTTCAGGAGAATTATTCTTGGCCTCTGTTACAAAAGTGAAAATAAAACCCCAACCCTGCTCCCCTCACCTCCGCCCAAAACCTGAGAAACACTACTAACAGGCATTTTGTTACTTGAAAGCCATGGGTTTGTCTTCCCTGACTGCCTGCCACATCTCTGGCAAAATGTATTCACAGGCCAAAAATGTAATCTCAGGCCAAATGTATTCGCTTTGGGAGCCATGTCTATACTCAGAAAAAGTGACTCAGTTTTAAGGTGTTATCACCTGTAAACATACAGTTGCATTTAAGAGTTGTAGATCTACCTCAGAAATAAAGCACATTTTAGACTGGTCACTTGCTTCGTTTTCTCCACTAATCCATCTTTCCTAAAATTCCTTCTAACTGGAACCACTCTGAGAAATTTAGTGCAACTTTTTTCGTGTACAAAAATTATTAAGCTCTTCTTCAGAGATAAACTTGCCCTGCAGAGCTGGACAGGGAAAAGTCCTCTTGCCCCACTGATTACCTGGCCTAACCCTGTGTGCATGAGATGTCACAAAATTGACTGGGAGAGTTTATGGAATGGCAGGGTGGGGAGCAGGATGTAAGCTTCTTCTAAAATCAGTAAAACTTTGACTTGTCCATAAAATCACATAAAAAGCCACCTACCTTCTGTTTCTTACCATAAACTGTTGTGAATGCACAGCCTTACTGACTGCAGACATTCCAGTGAGACTCAAGAAAAGTTCATTAAGTTAGTTAAGATACAGGTCAGGAAAAGACTTGTACTACAGTCTTATGTTGCACATTGATTTTTATTATTTTTTCCAGGCCACTTCAGTTTCCTTTAGGAATTTTACCTGTATCAAAGAGAAAACAGGCCAGGTAATAGCAAAATATCCTTCTAAATGAGCTGTATAGATAATCACATGTCACAGACTTTTCCCCTCCCTCGGCCTGGAAATGGGGAACTTTTTCATTGTCTTCTTTTGATGTCATATTCCTGTCACCATTCTGAGGCATAGAAATAGTGTGATTAATGTTACATTTTTCTTTCCTATATAAAAGCCTGAGAGTGGTAGAACCTAAATATAATTTGTATTACATTAGAATAATTGCTAGGGCACATAGGATGGTATTGACACAAAGAGTTCCTACCTACTCAAGGAATGGAAAATCAGCAAGAGACAAACAGCCACTGTAATCCAAGTGATAATATTCCAAATTATGAGATGATCCCAAAAAGAGGCTTTTTTTATTTTCTCACAAAAGTTCTGCTTTAAGCTGTAAAAGCAAGGAATAGGTGAAGGAAAGCAAAATGTATTTTGGCAAATGGTCATGTAATGTGTACAAGTATGTACTGGCTTTGGTCTGCAAACCTTCCAAGTATCTGATGCTTTAAGTGATCGCTCTTGGAACGTATTATTAAATTATAAATATGTATTTAACAAACAGGGTAAGTCTTTGAGAGTTTCAGTCAAAGTGTAAGGAAATATCTAAGAGAGCATAGCCAAAAGGAAAGTACTTTCCCATTTTACAGTAATAGATGTGTGTGGGATTCAAAATATAGGCACTGAGGTAACACAATACCATGCAGTGCATGACTTGCAAGACCATAGACATACACTGCTACTGACATGGCTGAGGATATATTTAGCAGAGCTCTAGAAGATTAAATAAATGAAATTTTGAATCTTAGGTCAATGGACCAATTCATTTTCCATTCTGAGAATGTACAAAATAGAAAAGTACAATCTCTCAAAACAATAATTAATTTTACTGAGGGTTTTTTTTTTTCTCTTGTGGAATATTGCAATTGGAAACAAATATTTTTTACCATTTTATTTTCATGCTTGAAAATGGATATCTTTCTATGCAAAGGTCCTCTGCTCAAGTAATGGATTACAAGGGGGAAAGTTCAGATTAATGGTATAAAGAATGAGCACAATAAACAACTCTCCCTAAATGTAGATTAACTCTTGTCTTGGGTAAATTCTGTAAAAAGTAATGAAAGAATTAGGAACAGAACAAAAGGTGCTGTCTTCAATTTAATCTAGTCTTCTGTTAAGTGCAGAATTACGTTTCTTAGATTCCTGGAATTACAAAGTAACATTTCATTCTGATAAGAAAGAAAACACTAATAAGGATCTGGATCTGGATCGAGGATTGTGGCTTTTACTAAGGGAGGAGAATGACACTTGAAATTTTAATGAAATAAATATACAGTATTTAAGGCATGTTCCATGAACTTGGAAGAATTTAATAAAAGGTTGGTAAAAGCAAAGGATATTTTTCACATCATGAACTGAAAAGAAAATATGCTGGCATGAGACAAGCTTTGAGAAGAGGTACTGATAATTTGGCAGAAAAAAGTAATTTTTGAGAAACTTCACAAGACAATGTCAGGGTAATCCAGATGTAGGAATTTTTGTCACAGAAACCATGAAGTCATGAGAGCTTTATTATCATATTGTGAGGCGTCCTTGCAATTTCTGGAAACAGTGATGGCTTTCTGATTTCTGAGAAATGTAACACTTCTGATTTTAGCTAGTCCATCTTGTTACCTCCAGCTCTTCTTTTTTTTCCTTAAAGATTTCTTCATGATTCTTCCAGCTGAAAGATGGCATTAAGGAAAAGGCTTTTTTATGATAAGGAAGCCACTGTGGTTGCACTCCAGCCACAATCCCCATCCAATGAATATGTGCCTTTCCTCACCACAGGAGAGGAAAGCCAATTTTTATGGCCCTGTTGAACACCATCCATCTGGCCAGGACCTCTCTTCAGTGGCAGAAGAGGAGGAAAATTCTAACAGAATCTCATGTCTAAAAGAGGTGGTGTCTGGTCCTCACAATTACCTTGTGGGAAAAGCCATACATAGGATGTCTTAATTTTGATGGGAAGTTAAAGGAAAGCAGCTCAGTTAAGCAACAGGCTGCCTCTGTCATGCATGCTTGCTCCCCAACCTTTCTTTCCCAGCTACATGAAAACAACTGTTCTCCTGTATTTTATTCCTTATTCTGTATTCTTTCCCATCCCAGTGAAATGAGGGAACCACAAAGCTAAAATTATTTTGAATTCAGGAATTATAAAGGCAAAACTAAAGACATAAGTTTTATTAGCAACTGACACGTGCAATATTTTCCCTCTGTGTTACAGTATTTAAATACCTTATAGGCCAGAGCAATAGTGGATCCCAAACCTCAGTACTTTTCTCTGCTGGTCCTGTGAACTGATGACTCCTGAGCCACTGTCAAATAAGAGATTTTGATCAGATTATCTGAAAGGATGCCAGGAAGCATGATAAATGAAGGTAATTACTCACTGTCCCTACAGGTCTGCCTGGCCTGTAAAGATGAGACAGTCTGCTCTTCTTGCAGACAGGAAATCACAGGGCATCCCAGCCCCATGGAAAGAGGGCTCTGAATGCATCACCTCCAATATTAACATCTTCAAGACAACGCTGAGAAAGAAAGAGGGAGCAATTAAGGGAACTTTTTTAGTGTCTTGATTTTTCCCTTATTTACAAAATCAGACACAAACACATTTTCAGCATAGTGAATTTAGATATTTCTTCTAAAAATTACATACCTATGACTGCTTTTTCTGTACTCTGTTCTCTACATGAACAGAGGCAGCCAAAGCTGGAACTAGACCCAGCCCATTGGCTGAGACTGAGAACTACATTCAGCCTCCTTCAGAGCTCAGGGCTGCTCAGATTGAGCCATAGCTATATTATTACAAAGGGACTTGCAAAGCCACTGCTGATCTAAGACACGTATCCCTGCAGTAATAAGCTTAAACATTTCCCATAGATCAGGTTACAAGTGAGAATTGTACATGCATTTCTATATATTTAGATTCTTACTAACTAGGAGGTGAGTGTAAGCAGTAACCACTCTGCAGGGCCAGCTGTCCCTTTATGGTTATCAAGCCATAAAGTTCTCACATGAGAAAAGGTGTCAGTATACCTAAAGACAGCAAATCATGCAGAGGTGTTGAAGAAGGTGAAGATTTACTGCAGACATGTGCAGCTGGGCATTAACTTGGCTGGAAGTCATTGATGCCGTTGAAGGAGGAAGGATTTGTTTGTCTCACAGGCTGTGGTATTTAATCCATTTTCTGTTGTGATGTTCTGATTTCATTTTTCCACAGTAGAAAACCATATGTAAATCTTCTTAAAAACATGGTAAAGATAATTGTTGAGTCTTGAAGGTGCAGGAGAGTTGCTGAGCGCTGGCTGCTGGAAAAACCGTGCCAATGGGATGGCATGAGGGGAAGAGGAGATGAACCAGGGACAGCCATGGCTACACAAAGAGCCTGCAGAGCAGAGCAGGGGCTGGTTTTCAGTCCCCCTGCAGATGAACCATGGTTGCAAAGCAGCAGCAATGCCCCCTCAGACCCCTGAAGGGTGGAGGTATAAGCACAACGTTTTGGACTTCTGCACCAGAAACCTCTCTGTATCCTAAGTGAGGAGACTTAGACACCACTATGAGATTGGAGAAAGAAATTAACGTGAGGAGGGGCTGTGAGAGATTTGAGATTTATAATTTATACATGTGGATATAGCAAAGAAGCAGGGCCAAATGTTGCTCTGTTGGTAATAGTGTAAATCCTTATGGACTTCCTGGAAGTCAGTGAATCTTGTTTCAGATTTGTGCAGGCTTGTCCCTCTATGTTTGCTAATATACTTAATTAAATCTTGTTCTAATTTGACTGGCATACAGTGCTGGAAAACTGTAACCAAAGCTAGCCACAAGTTATAGAAACACAGATACTAGGCACAGAATAAGCACAAATTGACATTTTTAACCATTCCTTTTGCTCCACAGAATACAATATTTTGTTGAAAAGAAAAGCACTTGGTAGGAATTATTGTAACTAATTATGTTTAAATAGTATTTTTTCAGTGCAAATTGAAGACAAGATATTTGTTTTGAAATAAAGGTTTGAATTGCAACACTGTGATGTTATCTAAAACAAGACCTTGTTATAAATTCAAAATATGATAGTCGTACTTAGGAACATAGTAGTCTTCTGACAAAAATGTCCAACTTCTTGGTGGACCAAACAATCAAAAGCACAAATTGTTCAGCACTTTTCATACCATTAAATACTTCATCTATTATTACTTTTGGTCCAAAAATAAGAAATAATGAAGTATCACTTAATGGACCTGTTACAACTAAACAACCAAATTATCTTTCTGATATGAACCAGAGAACTATATTGCAATTCACACAGAGATAAAATTGTTAACAAAACATAAAAAAAAACCAAAAAACAAAAAACAAAAACAAAAAACAGGAGAGATGGAGAGATTCCTGTGGGAGATGTATTTTCTACTGCTGATAAAACTTGTGTTTTACAGAACCAAGATCATTGGAAACACTCATAATCTGGTCTTGGTGTGCTCAAACTCAGAGTAGGCTGTATAGGCCTACAGGAAAAATAAAGTATTAGAGCAAAATTTATGTTACATATTTCTGAAAGTAGTAGAGCATTTATCCCTGTATGTCTGGATTTCCTCTAGCAAAAGATGGTCCAGAGTATCTTTAATTTTAAAAAAAGTAAAATTTACAGCACCCGTTGTATTTTTGTCTTAATATTTTTAGGTGGAAAATAACAATCCTGACACTTTTTTTTTTTGCATTTCTCAAATGCCACCTCTTTTATTAAACCCTCCATGTAAAACCACATCAGTACTCCTGAGGGAAAATTATACCGCCACCAATTTAGATATAGTCAAATCAAAACCATTTTCACAAATGACTGGCAGATTTTTTGCATTTGGTTTACATGGTTGGGCATGTTTGTTTTCATTACTCAGTTGTTTCTAATGAGTACATTTGTTTAGACTATGAGGAACTGAAAATAATTGTAAATATTCTCTGGTTATTGAGAGTTCAAATACTTACCAGAATACATTGAGATATATATCTATATCTATATATATATATACACACACATATATATTCAGTATAAGAAAGTGGGGGGTTTTTTTATGGAAGGTCTCCATAGGAATTTCACATGTTTTTGCTAAACCAGACCCTCCAGGGCTTTTCAGCAAACACCCAGTTGAAGGGGATTAGCTGGAAAAGGGAAATAGCTCAAAAATGTGGGAGCAGCTCTGATCCACCATTCCAGCTTCCAACTCAATGTGGACACAGGCATTCATAGGTTTTTCCTAGATTATTCATAGGGTACTATAGGTTATATTTACAAAATGTACCTGAGACTACTGTTTCACAAGGAGTTGCAAAGGTATTGGCTTTGTCCCATTCTTTATTCTTGCAATGAATGTAGCTTCACAGGCCTGAAACTAATTTATTTGCCACAATAAAATTATCACACACACAAAGTCTGTCAGACCCAAGTTTGGAAATCCTTACTCAGATCTAATTAGGCAAAAGCCTGGCTCTAATTAGAAAAAATATCATATATTCCCAATTCACCTACAGTACTTCACACAGAACACAATTATATTCTCCAGTGGAAACAAATTTTAGTCTTCCACCACAAATAAGAGAACCCACTGTGTGAAAGGTAATCTGCTGAAATGAAGCCCTCTTCAACTTATTTGAGTTCTAAACTAACACAAATATTCCTAATATTAGATTTTATGTAAGAAGTAAAACTTCTAAACTGTTTAACTAAGAGCATATGCCTGAGAATTCTTGTGGTTATACACCATATTTCTGACGCTTGTCCTTTACATCAAGCTTCCCATTAATTCCTTTGGAACAAGGATTTCCCTCATAGTGCTCTTTATGATACTAAACAGTTTCACTAAGTTCACTTCCCAGTTTTTTTTTTATCTATGTCACATTCATTCACAGTAAATGTAATAAAACACTCAAGTCTCAATTTTTGCTAATATTTATGTGCTATGCCCACAAAAAGTAATTGAACTGCTCATGTGAATAAAAATTTGGCCTCCTGATTTGTATCAGATTTGCAGAAGACAGTCTCAACATTTCATCACTCTTGTAATGTAATAAAAATTTCTCTATGCTTAAGAGAAAAGACTGAATACAAGAGATTCCTCTGCCAGGCTGGTAAAAGCTTAGAGCAAGTGTATGGATTTAGACTGAAGAAACACACAGGCACTTGTGCCATGCTTAGTTCATCTGGCATGTGCAAGGAACCATAATTATAAATACAGGAATGTCTGACATGTACTTGCCCACTAGTGCTGTTGTACCTCTGCCAGAACAGGCAGTAAATATATCACTGGAAAGTTACAGGAGAGATAATATGAAAACAATTATCATGGGTAGTTTCGGGCCCTTCTGCAAGGCAGCCATGTTTGCTGGGCCATAAAAACTCATTTTCCCCAATTTCAAATCAATTTGGACATGATAGGTTTGAGAGTTTAGCTTAAACACCAATATTAAACAATTTTTCAGTTGTCAAGAAGTGATTAATAGAAGCGAGGGATGAAGAAGAACAAAGGGGATAGCAAAAATTGTTAATCACAAAAATGCTATGAATTAGGCTTCAGGTGACTGAAAACTGTTTTTAATGGAGCTCAGCTCCTACCAGCAAAAAAATAAGCTGGTGAGCCATTGTGTTGCTAAATAATCACTAGAGAAGTAGAGGCCACCAATTTGTGTGAGCTCAGCTGTGTTTTCCTGAAGACTGGAAGAATGCTATCCTATTTTAAAACCATTGCATAGGCTTCCCCTTAGTTAGAAATCCATTTTCTCAAAAGGGCATGAGCATGAGTAATGAATAGCACAAGATGGCAAATCTGGAGGCAGTGGGAAGATGAAAAGTTTGTAAAACTTTCTAGCATTTTTGAAGCTAGGAAGAAACATATGACAGTTATTAAATATAAAACTCCAGGACAATTGTCTTAATATTCACCTTCACATGCACATAAATTGGTATTAAGAATATTCACCAATGCAAATCTAAATGGAAATGGACCCACTAATGGAAAATCTAAATCTAATGGAGCCACTGTCTCTCAAAACAGATGAACATGTTCCTACACATAAAGACACCTTTATATTATCATAATCAGAGAACCTATCTACAAAAGACACCCTTGCCCCAAAAAGGGAGAGAGAAGTCCCTCACTTTTATCTCTCTTATAATGAGATAATTAAGTACTAAATTAAAATTTACAGTGCATAATACAGATTTGGTTTCTGCAGTGTGTGAGATTTTAGGGAATGGTTGAAAAATATGCATGTCTGTGATTTGTCCAGGTTTTGTGGGTAATAAGCAGTCTCCTATAGGAAGCCATATAAGACTATTTATGGCTGCAGGCAAACTATTCTGTCAGTAGCCTGGCTCAGCTTTCAGCATGTGATTACAGGACCCAAGGAATTTTATGTAGAAGCCTGAACCTTTATGTGTATTTTACTCTGAGATGTGTGCACTCATAGTGCGATGAGCACAGCTCTGAAATCACCCTGTTGTCAATATTTTTCCAAATTTATTAAACTGAGAGCTAAGGTTTGTCACACTTGTCAGTTTGGTGGATGTTTCTCAGATCCTCTGTATAGTTCCTGAGCAGAGTGAGCAAAATACATACAAGTAATTTAAATACGTGGGAGTTTGAGGCAGAGATAAGCAGGTCTGCAAATGTGGAAACCCAGGGCACTGGGAATATTCCTCTGTCTGCTCTGGGGTGCCCTGATCCCCAGGGGAGCATTGACTTTGACCCTTATTCATGGAGAAAGTTTCCTAGACTTCAAGGTATACTAGAATCTACAAAAGTGTGAAATAGTTTATAGAGAGTTGTGTAGGTGTATCACTTAGGTGAGAAATTTAGGTTTTGGGATTTTTAGTATGTTGTTGATGGAAGCAAGATGGAGGGCACAGTGTGTTATTCTGGGTCTCTTCTTCATGCTTCTCACATGCAAATTACCTCCCTGTTCTGCAAGTTTCTTAGCTTAGTTTCTGGAAGGATTAGTTCCAGGTTCTGGATGATCTGCCCAGACACAGAGGTAAGGCTGACTGGTCATTAGTTCCTGGAGTCTTCCTTTCTACCATTTTTTAAGAAGGGTATGATTCCCTTTTTCAGTCACCTGGGACTTCACCTGACTGCCATGACAATTCAAATATCATAGAGAGTGGCTTGACAACTATATCAGCCAATTTCCTGAGGACTATGAGATACAGCTCATGATGTTATATAGACTGAAGTACAATCATCTTCCCCAAGTGGTCATGATCTTCTCTTACAGTGGGAGGAACTTTGCTCCCCCAGTCCTCATCCTGCTGTCCAAGGAGTGTGGGAAGAGAGGCTAACATTGAAGACTGAGGCAAAAATATTGTTACCTCAGCCTTCTTCTCAGCTGCTGTTACCAGTATTCCAGCAGTTTTTCACCAGGGAACACTTTGACCTTTTCTGGTCAAACTTGTATAACATACTTCTTAACATACTTGTTTTATTCTTTACATCCCTTGCCAGGTTCAGTTCCAGCTTCACCTTGGCCCTCCTCACCCCATCCCTGTGAATACACCTGTGCTTCATCTCTACTCTTTCCAGGTTACCTGTCCTTGTTTCCATGCCTCTGCATTTGCTTCTTTCTCTTTAGTTTGACTAGCAGTTCGCTACTCAGTTACACTGATCTCTTGTTTTCCTCGACCAATTTCTTGCTCCTGGGATTGCTAGCTCTTGTGCTCCATGGAAGATTTCACTGAAGATCTGCCAGTTCTGTTTCACCCACTTGTCCCAGAGAGCAGTCTTCCAGGGGATCTATTGACTATCTCCTTGAAGATACAGAAGTTTATTTTCCTGAAGCCCTGCAATACCATGTTTGCAGTCAGGCTGTCACAGGCACTCAGTTTGCAGCAGAGATACAATCCTGATCACACAGCATGCTGTCCTCATGAGGCTCCAGAATGGAAACAGCTTTATTGAAAACTGTCCCCCAGTGGACAGCAGGGTGGGAGAGGAAGGAAATTATACTGCAATCAAGAATTGGCCATGAAAAAATATGGGTGCATGGGCTGGCAAATGCTGGTTCCAGGAGCATAGCATTTTAAATAAGTATCAGACTCTGCACTTTCACCATACACACAGTATGTGCCCATGTGCAGCAGTTTAATGTGACACAGAAGTACTGGATTTACTGTGCATTCAGTAGTGTCCATGGAATGAAAGTGTTTGGTATTTGGGAGGCAGAACTTGGAGAAACAAGAACTGAAACTGGAAAGGCAAGAAGTCTGAAAGAAAAGCAAGGGCAAAACTGGGGGCACAAAACCCTCATCTGTCAAACCTTTCCACGACCCAAGTAGCACAAAATTCCCACTGAAAATCTGAACAGTAAGTACTCTGCTTGCTCCTAACTACTGACTGTGTCATTCTAGGAAATGAGATTGCTAGAAGCTTTTAGAAGGAAACACAACACCTTAATAGCACCTCCCATACTGAAGGATATATCACTACCTCAATGATTAAACACTCCCAGGGTTGACAGTGGCAGTTGACAACTCTGTTGAAACTAACCCCAATTGTCTTTATGGCATAGACATGTCTGTTCACACTGGAAATGTCTTTTCCGTTCCCTTCTCTATTTGGCAAAAACCATTTTTCTAGCATACTTTTCAAGTTTGGGATAATTAGAGCATTGATCCTGAAATCTGAGCCACCGTGGGATGGATACAGAGCTGTAGTTTGTGCAGAGTCTTGTGGGTTTCAGGCTTCATAGTCCTATATCTGATTGTAGATTGGGGATGTTTTATTCCATGTTCACACAGGAATATTTTCTTGGGGATAATCATAGCAAATACTCACATGTTTTATAAGGATGGGAAGAGTCTCATTTTTATCAGCTGCAGCCCAGAATGTAACACTCTGCCTGATGTACAGCATGCCATAAAAAATGGAAGTTTGGCTTCCAGGAGATTTATTTTACTCTCTGTAAAATAAGCTACCTTTTGAACTGAGAATTACTTGTAGTTCCCTCCAGTATACTGTTATTCAAGAAAAAAAGGCAATCCAGAGCAGAAATCCTCTAGCTTAGAAGTAATTTTTTCTTCCCAAAGAATATTTCTTTTTCTTTGCAAATTCATGTAACTGTGCTAAATGAATATGAAATCTGTCAAAAATAATGCACTACATGTTCAGTTATGGTTTCATTTTTTCTGAGCATGATCTTTCTATTAATTGGTTTTTTTTATTTATAAGCAAATTATCCATCCAAGAGGAATTGTTTCAGCTCACAAATCATAAATACTGCATGATTTTTGTCTTAGTTTGTTTTAAAACCTGACATCTTTGTGAAAATAGTTTGAAACAATCCAATATATCAAGGGTTAGCTGATGTCTACATTTTACATGGCTAATCTTGATCAAGAAAGAAGGAAAACAGATGCAAAAAGGCTGTGTAGGGTGCAAGGTGTGGGCTGAAAAGGACAAGCAAGTCTGAGCACATCTATTTTGTGTTTGGTTCTGCAAAGAGATAAAGCAAGTTCAGAGGGGAAGGTCAAGGTCATGAAACATCCTGAGCACTTTGTACTTTGGGTGAATTTGACACAGATGTACAATCCTGATCACACAAATCTGATCTATAGCTAAGAATACAGAACAAAATGTGACTGTAAAAATTCAGTGAAATTAAACTTTTTGTTTGAAAATTCTATTTCCTATAAGGCAGACTTCTTTTTTTTTTTGTAAAGTTAATTTTTATATGGAAAATGTTGGTATTGGAACAGCTTCAATCAGTTAGCAAGGGCATAATAGAGTGATTCTGGGCTTGCAAAATCTCATCAATTGAATTGCTTCAATACCAGAAGCCAGAGCCAGCTTGTCACAAGATACCACATCTCTGCATCCTACTGCTCAGATTCCAAACAGCCTGTAAAATATTTCAGTTTTGGTGAGGCTCCAGCTAGCATTTCCAATATAAAGCCTGTTATCCATGCAGTTTTGATGCACCTGGATTTCCCTGAATTTTTTCACTGATGAGTTGGGGAGTTGGAGTTTCCAAGTCCTGAAACATGGAGCACTGCCTGGTATCTGGTGAGGAGCAAGACATGTGGCTACAATGGACAGGGATTGCTGGCAGGGCTGGTGTCCTCTTGAGAAAATCCAGAGCTGTTGTGACTGCCCAGCACCAGTCACCACTGCAAAGGCTTCCAAATCTCCCTGAGCTCTACTTAAAAAAATGGAGCTGCCCTGAGGCAAGCAGCCTGCTACACCAGGGATTGGCATTATCCCTGTGGTGCCAGAAGTCACAGCTGAAGTTTAAGGAACTTGCCCGAGGCCCAGCCCCTCGCTCACCTCCTGCCCCGTGCCGCACACCTGCAGAGTGTCCCTGCTCCAAGTCCTGGTTCCCACAAGTGCAGCTGGCACAGCACATCCAGTTTTTAGGATGAGGGCCTGAGTGAGGCTTGGGATATGGCTATGCAGCAAAACAGATTCCTGTAGCTGTTTTATTTCCCCCTTCCACACCTCTGTGACTGTCTTTGTACCTTTGTAAGTCCTCACTGAAATTGTCTTCCCCATTGTTTAAGTGCTCTTCTTCCAGCAAGCACATCCTCTGCACCAAGGAGATCTGCCTGTTGCAAATTCAGTTCTTTCTCAGTTTGCTTCTAGATTTATGTGCTTTTTTCTGTGCCCTGGCCACAATTGTGATGCAAAGAAAATGTACTGAAGGTATTCACTACTTTTCCATTGCCCTTGTCACCAAATTTCCTTCAAAACTCAGCTCATATTCTTTTAAGGCACAAACCCAGGTGAGAATAGCTGATCAAAAAAGGTGAAAAGTGAAGCAAACAACTGGCCTGCAAAAATCCAACAGCCTAAATGAACTTTCTACCTTTCCACAATAAAGCATTCATAAGCATGGTAGTTAGATACTCCCATTATTAATGATTCACTAGCAGTGTATTCATTAGTAATAAGCACTAGTGTCATGTCAATAGTGCATCTAAATTGAGCTAATTACATTACCTGATGCCTCATATTTTATGTGTATAATTTATTCCCCGTGGGATAAAACCCTTGGCTTTTCTCCAAAGACAGGCAAATAGGCCTGGTAGTTTCTTCTCCACTGGAACAAGAACCAAGTAAAACCCTTTATTTATATCCCATCCCAGTCAACACCCTCAGATCTGTCCAGTGGTCCAAATTTTACAGGAACTGTGACATTTGCCACTTTTTCTCATGCAGAGAGCTGTGAATGATCTTTAATATTACCATAGCTATCTGCAAGTTGGCATGCTCTTTGAAAGGCTTCCAGACACTGAAAACCACACAAAACTTCCTGAGGTGTCATTTTCTCTCCCAAGTAAATTGAAATAGGCACCCCTTCCAGAAGCAATGCTCTTCTCTAGGTAGTATGAAGACAATGTTCACAGTAAGGAAAATCTTCAGAACATTTTCAAAAGATTTTTTTTATTAAAAATAGGGACTTTGTAAACATTTTGACTTAATTTCTTCACTCTTTGACCAGATATGATTGCTTATGTCTTTGCATCCCCACCTGCTGATTGCTCACCTTTAGAAGTCTAAAAGACTAAGACAGGAGCAAAAGGCAATAAAGACAGTCATACTGTCTAAGTTCAAGAACCGAACTTATTAGTGAATAATTCATCCCAGGCAATTACCCTGGACTTTTACTGCAATCAGTGGAAAAAGATACTTCCAAGCATATATTCAAATCACTTAAATTAGGTTCCAAAGGTGGCACACCAGATGCAACCTTCTTATTTGCATTTGAGCTGGAAATTTGCTTTCAAAGGAAAATTCAGAGTGCTTATGTATACAACCCTGTGCACAGTTTAGCATCTCTGTTTTTGCAGTGCCTTGATAAATGTAAGTCTAAACACAGTACCTTTTGACTAATCTATTAAAAAGTAGTTTCATTATTGAAAATAAAATTATGGAATTGTATTTCTTAAAGCATGCTACATCACATCCCTCAAACAGAAAGGAATAATCCAGAGAGAGTAATATGACATGACTGTGTGGATTTCAGGACTGGCTATGTAGCTGGGGCAATATCTCAAGTTTATACATCTTCTCCTCACTCAGATTTAAAAAAAAAACTCCTGTGAAACTTATTTTACCTGGACAGAGGACTACAGCTGTTTGAAGGCTCCATTCTCCCCAGATATTTCTGCAGAACTACTCTTATCTACATGGCAAAGACATCTATGGTGTTAGTTAACTGTTCTGATTTATCATACACATACAGAACTTTTGCTGGTGAAATTTTCCTGGGGCTGGGAGTGGGTCTTTACACTCTTCTGAATTGGCAGAAATGTTTTGAGAGACAAACTGCTCATTAGGGGACGAGTCTTAGACACTTGGAAACTCAGATGTGCCGAGGGAATGAACCCTGCAGACTTTGACGTATATTGTGTGCTCAATATCTAACAAGGGTTCAAGAAGCACCCTCCTTAGTAGCATGTTTTGTGTTTCAAACCTCACCTTCAGTAGTAGAAAGAACACCAAAGGGCAAATTTCTACAAAGGCTGTCAGCTGCCTGCTGCATGTTGCTGAGGGTCATGCTCTGAACCCCAAAACCCAAAGAGGGTCTGATGTTTTCTGCAGAGAGGCTGGGATTTTCTGTCAATGACCTCTCTTCTTGTTCTTCTCAAAGTGCTGGAAACAAAAGAATAAATGCTTAGAGTAAGTGACTCAAAACACAGGAAAGTTCATTCTGCAGGGACTGTATGGAAAAATCTGAAGGAAACCTTGACATAAAACAAATCCAATACCTATTCCTACCAGAGTCTCATATTACAGTTGTACTGACTGACATATTATAGCTGGCAAGGACTAATGCTACTGTAAAAAAATCCATGATGTCATTTTGACTGTTCAACTACTCATGAAAATAATTTTTGAAAAACTTCCTATTCAACTTTTACTACAAATACAATATAACTGGCTAGAAGTGAAGAAATTGCTCTTTCACTTTGACACAATAGAAAAATACCATAAACTGGGGAATAAAAACATGTTATTCTAGACAAATATTTTTCAATATAATTTTATTCTCTTTCGCTGTCAACATTTGAGACCTCATAATAAAAATATTTTATTTGATTTATCCATTCTACTGGAGACTATGAATCTTGAGTTCATGTAGCAAGGTCAGAGAAGTTTAGGAATTCAGTGGTCTCAAATGAATGTCAGTTAGCTAAGAGGTGCTCAAGGAGGGTCTATTAATAATGAAAGCTCCAGGCAAATGTATAATGCAAGCCCTTCAGATCACAACACAGAGCTCAGATTCTCTTGAGAGTCATCTAAGGACAAGATGCTTTGTTGTAATGAAGAGAATATAATGTACAGTGACAGGAACAAAAAATCTATACTGTGCATTCTATATATGTGCTTTTATATCATAGTATTGCTACATAAATAATAGCAAGAGACCCATACAACTAGAGAGCGAAGACTTCAAAGGACCATTTTCTAACATGCAGGTTTTAATATTTAAAAGTACAAAATATGTAAAAAGTCCAAATACACACTATGGTATATATGGTCATAATCTGCATACAGAAAACACAGTTTCACAAAAGCCTTATTGTACATCTGAGTTAGGAATAAAACTGACTTCCAAGAGAGGCATAAATGTTTAATTACCGGTATATAATATGTTTAAATCATTTTATTTAAAAAAATTAGAAAATTTTAAAATTAAAAAATAGTGATAAAAATGCTCTCTGTTCCAAGACTATGGATGGGTCCTCCAACTGCTTGACAAGAGTGAACCAGCTCTCAGTGCAGGTACAGAACCAATTCAACCAAGGCTGTGCAGAGGCAGTTCCCATGGTCCAGGCAAGTTGAGTGTACATTCCCAGCTTCCTTGGCCAGGAACTGCTTCTGGTTTACATGCAGGGTTGATGGCCCAGGTGGATAGTGTGGTCAGCACCCACAGCTTGTCTGCACTTCCAGGGCACCTGAACACACAAACATTCAGCTGATGGGTGAGGCTCGGGCTGCCACTTGGGCTGGACTTACTGAGGGATTTACACAGTGTGGACTAACGGGGCTGAGACCTCAGCAGACGTGTCAGTTCACAAATTTTACACATCCAGCTCACACATCTGGCTCCTATTTCTACCAATGGCATCTGGTGTGTGCACTTCAGTAGCCAAAGGCTGGTTGTGCTCAGCTGTAGCCCAGAACCATGCAAGCCTTTTTTGCTGAGCTGTCAGGGAACAGTGTGCCCGTGTGACCCAGCGTGGCAGGGATAACTGCACCTTGTCCTGTGAGAAAACTGCAGCCATCCTGCTGTACTGAGCAGCAGTCCTACTTCTGCCTTCACCCATTACCTCTCCAAGCCACTTCAGGCTCTGGGTGGTGTCAGGGCTACATCAGCTTTGCTCATGAAAAACTGAGCTAACACAAATCTTGTTCTAGAGTCCCACTGACCCCAGCCACAGTTGTGTGTGAACATTTACAACTCCATTTCCCAAAGGCAATAAACAGTAAAAGCATTTCTTATTTAAAGTATTAAGTAATAAATATTTGTTATCATTGTTTTCTACTGCTCTTTTTAATAGTGATCCACAAGAAGAAAGAGTGCAAGTTACTAAGGAGGCTGTTCATTGTAAGTCATTCAGAACTGCTTAAGTTTCACTGCAAATCTTGTCCCGGGATTCTGAACCCATATTTGCTCTTTTCAAATTTTTTTTGTTTAGTTACACCAAGTGTTCTATTTTATCAGCTTACTATTGCTAAGACAAAATCACAGGTATATCTTTTAAGATAGTTCAGAATCCTTAAAGCTTTTAGCCCTAGACGGGGAAGGATGCTGGGAGGTTGTAGTTGCCAAAGCATGAGAGGTCACCTTCTCTGGTCCCTTGTGGTTTATCTGCTGGCTGGTGTTTAAAGAAAGGCTCCTGGTTTTGGGAAATGGAAAGAGTTTCCCTCCTGGGATCTAGTAAGAGGCTCATGATACATTTATGTCATAGAGATCAGAACAAATTAAAGAACAAATGTTTCTAGCCGGGATCAGATGCTTGGGGAATATCCAGACTGGTGTGATATCCAAGAACGACTGCCTAGAAAGTTCTGTTTTACCCTTTACCAGCTTGTGGAGGAAGGCCAAGCATTTGTCACCTACTTTTGTATGATACTTTGAGATTTGTATGCTGTTATTAGAAGTGGTCCTAACATGAACTTATGAGATGGAACATCACCTCTACATGCCAGTTGGGGAATGTACTTGTCAGCTTACATCTGCTGTTACAGCAACATGGTTTATAAAATCAAATATAGGATATAACTATAATCCTCCAGAGTCCATGTAAGTGCAAAAAATCTAATATAGACATGCAACATGTAAATAAGCAGAATGATGAGATTTTTCACAGCATGTCATAATATATTTACTTCAGTAAGGACATGGATGGAGCATATCAGTCAGACCCCTACACCTATTAACTCCTCACAACCAAGTGGGTTACAGATATCAAAATACTGATAGCACCTATAAAACAACTCATTTCGTTAGTAACATTTCATGTTCCAATGTTCTGAGGACACAGATTAAATTGGCACCTCACAGCATCTGGGAATTTTATTTACTCCTTCTCTACTTCATTTCAAAATTCTTCAGTGACCTACTAATCCTTTGTGTACACTTTGCATCTGATGGCATGCACACAGGAGAAAAGTATTAAAGGTTTAATTGTTTGCCAGTTGGGCTCTGGAGAGACAATTGTTTGTTTCAAATGCAACATGTTTTTTGGAAGTGTTTAACATTCCTATTTGCATCTGTTAAAAGTTTAAATGTTATGCTTCCATTATGACTGCTGTAGGGGACCCCAGAAGTGGTTCCACGATGTGAATGTTTAGGTCTGTGTGTTGCAAATCCATTTCAGATGTCCCAAGCAGATATAAGCCTTCTTCCTCTACCCTACTTTCCACAGGTGCTGAGCCCAGAAGGGACCTGCATCAATTCCCAAAGTGTGCTCTGCTTTGAACGAAGCCATCACTGGGGCCCAGATTAAGGAACATGCCACAGAGTGCCTAATCCTTGTAGACTAGATCAGCATTTAAAGCATCCTAAAACACAGGATTATAAAGACAACTGTCTTTTTCCCCTTGAGGCAGAGATAAGACAATTCAGAACTCACTGAGGCACTTTGACAGGATGTTTACAAAGAAAAATGCATTGTGGGGAGACAATCTTTCACATACCACCATGGACATGTCATTTAAATTGTATAAGGAAGTTCTTCATCACTTTTAATGGGGGAAAAAAGCAATTTGCCTACCTTTTCCTCCACTCATCTCTTGACCTCTAGTTCAGAGAGAGATTGGATCTAGGAACCAAAAATTCATGTTTACAAATAGCGCTATAAAACCTACACAGCCACTAATACTAGATGCCTTTTTGCTGTCCATATTCCCCTAGCAGGTCTACAAAAATAAAGTCATTAATAACTAAGTAATTAGCATTAAGCTAAGGAAAATTCCAAATGTAAAAGCTTCTCTAAAGATGTTTACTGAAGCTCCCTTGATGCGATTGCCTTTGGCTATATTACAGCCATAGCTTGTTTTGAGGAGTTAAATGTCTGCAATTTGAAAAAAGTGCTTACAGGAAAACTTAAATGTAACAAATGTTGCATAAAAAAGAGCTAAATCTGTAATGGTCATTGTTTTGCTTCCACTGTGACTTGAAATGAGAAATGAGAAGGAGGTTTAGGTTGGGGTTTAATGAGAGATTTTTCACTTAAAAGCATAATTAGGATATTGAAAGGTCTACAACAGATGAAGATTCAAACAGCATGAAGCTGAAGAGCAGTGAGTGGAGAGCATTTTGGGGCGTGGCTGATGAATAGAAGCCCAAAGAAAAAGGATGGATTAGAAAGACCAATGATTCTATTCATACTAATTTCCCAAATCTCACTGTAGTCTTTGGGATGGGGATTATTATTAATTAGGCTCTTGCAGCTCCTTTTGAACCCTTATTATCTTGGCTAAGAAATACCATAATTAAACATAATATGAAAAACATGGTGTTATGGAACCATGGAACAAAAAAGCTTTCACAGGACTGGAATGCACCACTTTTAACTTTGCTACTATGAAGCACTTATTTCTAGACAAGATTACTTGTTCACTTACAGAATACTTTAAACACTAAAAGTTTTTAATTTTTGTAATTAGAAACATTTTATAAGTGAATGTCTAAATGCAACACTTTACACTTCCATTGGAGATATTCAAAACTATTGGAGAACCACTTCTATTTAGATGCCAAAATACAGATGTACGAGTCAAAACTCATCAATCAGATTTTAGTATCTGTATATCAGTCTACAATTCCTATCTCAGCTTTATTTAGAATAGGAAAAAAAAATTAGGAAAAAAAAACCAAACAAACAAAAAAACCCTTAAGACCTGAGCCAAATCTGATTCATTTGGAATTTCCTTGCACCTAGTGTTATCACACAAGTAAAGGATGATGATTGGAAAGGGAAACTAAAGTGGAGATTGAGAAAAGGACTCAGAGAGAAGCGTGAGAAATTAAGTATGAGGAAGGGAGTGAAACGGTGAAGACAAAAGAAACAAGATTAAATGGGATAAGGTCTGGGGGAAAAATCCTTTCTGGCCAGACCTATGGAAACTGATGGCCTAGTGATTATAATTTTGTTTGTAGATTTTCTCTGAACCACTGCCAACATCAGGTAATTCAGCCATGGCTGGAGTTTAGGAATGAGTTACCTTTTTCCTCTGTGGAAGGAAAATCACTTTGCAAGACATTTTGTAGGGCATTTCATTGATTCAAATTGTAGCTGAAGCTGGCACCTGATAATAGCAGAAATTAATTTTTGAGCTCTGGCCACAACACAGAAATCAAAAGAATTAACAAAAATATATACACTTTCAGAAAGTCTGATTTTCAACACTCACTCTTGCACATATTAAGTTATTGCTCATGTAATCAGAATTCAGAAAACAGGGGGACAGGGGACGTGCAAGAGTGTTAACATAGTTTTTGATGCATACCATATAATGAGTGAAACAGGGAAATTAAAAGCTATGTTATGCAAAATGAATATGAATGCAGGATTATTTTGAAAGCCCCTTTGGAAAGAAATAGTGGACTTCTGTAAACTGAAGAGTAAAACATGAGTAGTCTAAGTAGGTGTTTAGTGTAGAGGGTTTTAGGTTTGTTGTGTTAGTAGTCATTGTCTTCCATCACAACTGGAAAATCTGACTCTGAGAGTGGGAAAAGCATCATGCTTCAGGATCTCAGGATGAGAGACAGTTGGGTAACTTCACTTCAGATTGTTTATGGGAACCTTCTGATGGTGTGCAGGTGAAAGGAATCACAAGCTCAGCCATAGTCATAGGGCTGGAAAATATTTCTTGAATTATGTGGAGTTTGGGATAGTGATCTTGAAGAACACAGATAGAAGCACACTCAGTGAGATGAGGACTAAAGCTATGCATACTTCAGCCTGTTTGTCTGAGGACATTATTTTTCTGCAGCTGTAGGAGAGTTGCTGTCCTGTACTGAGCCACCTTTTTCTTTAGACATCAAGCCCCAGAGGCCTTTATCTCATTTTCATCTGTAAACTATTTCCTTTTAAAATTATAGTGGACTTTAAATGAAACCTTTTTTCAATGCTGATGTAATTTGTTCCATCCTGTGGTACTTGTCCCTGTGTCCTGTCCCTTATGTCCAAATTTCAGAACCGGGAAGCTGAGCTAGTCAGTACAAGGACAGAAAATGTGAAACTATCATTCTTCTAAGCACATCACTAAAAACGTCTTGGGAAACAGCCCAGGCTCTTCCAACTCTGCCTCTCCAGTAATTAGAAATGAAGGTCAACAATTTCATAGATGTATACGTATATATATATGTATATGTATATATGTGTATATATAAATACGTAGAGTGTCTGCTCATGTGCTCTGCATGATCACCATCTCCACCAGAGCACCCTGTACCCTCTTCACTCCCACTTAACTCCAGCTGGAGGTCTTTCTGAGACCATCACCTGCTTTGACCCTTGCTTCCATCTCCCTCTGAATGCAATTATACAGCAGCCTGGCACAAAGTGCTTTTTCTAGACACAGCAGTTTCACAGATGTATACACTACCTCAGTTTTCTAAAAATAACAAAGGACAGGAAATGCTGAGCTTGACTTCTTCCCCCCTGTATCACAGAGCATTCAGTGGCATAAGTGAAAATGAGGGTCATAAAGCAATATCTTTGATACAGACACACAGGGAAGTGGGTTAGTAATATATACCATATTTTTTTATTTGGTAAGACATTCAGACTTCTTAATGTTCTGTTACATATCTGAAGCATTATGTGCACATGCCTGACCAATTAGGCTAAGTCTATACATCATGCTGTTTCATCACTTACTTAAATTCAGTGAATTATTTCCCAGCCAGATTTTATTTTCTGATGTACTCAACCATCCATGTGAGAAGCAGAGCAAAGGAAATGTCTCTTCTTCTAGTGTAGAAAAAAAAAAAAAAATTCCATAATTATAAAACCAAAATATTTCTGTTCTTGGTGCTGTTGTCATTAAATATATTCCACGGAGCTTATTTAACTAAAACAAAAGTTGAGATCTCAGGATGATTCCTGTCTTCTAAATATATGATCTAGAAAACTGAGAAATGTGAAGATCTGTTATAACTCACTGAAGAAATATATTCAGGCTTGCAAAAAGTAATCCGACAGAGATGCTAGACTATCTGTACAGAATGACTTTTTTGTAATTCTGTGGACATTTGTGGACAGTATCAGTGTACCTGGCATTCAGGAACAGCCAGCTGGGCTAACAAATGGACATAGAGGAAAATCCTGGCATGCAATACAGATGCTTTGCTCTGCTTCAGCACCCACAAGGCCAGTGTTGCCAGCTGCCTCAGAGGTTTGAAGTATTATACATCAAGATAAGAATTTTTCCAGTGTTTCTGAATTTCTGTATAAGTGATAAAGCATGGCTGAAAAGCAGACATGGCACCTGGCATTTGTAATACTTTTTCAAGATTTTTGCCACTTGGCTATTGTTTCCAGAAAAACAAAACAAAACAAAAGAAAACAAAACAAAACAAGCAAAGCAAAACAAACCAACCAACCAAACAAACAAACAAACAAAAACACACAAAAACCCCCAAAAAACAAACAAAAAAAAATTCAGTGCACTCTTTCCCAAACTTTCAGTAATAGAAGTAAGGAGGCAAAAGACCCCAAAGAAAGTCATGAAGTAGTGCAAAGGTTTGAGAACAGGTTTGAACAATATTCTAACAAAATAGATTGCAGATTAGGAGAGGATTAGAGATGCTGATAGGATTTTTTAAAATTGTATATACAAGCAAATACAAGAGCATAGAATATATGCAGAAGAGCAAATCTGAATCAAGAGGTAACTTGTTATATCTGTATTTTGATAACAGCTGCAAAAGTTACATCAGTAGAGGATACAAATAAAAAAAGTATTTAAAAAAACAGGTTTTCTCCTCTATATTTATGACACTGATTGGCTTTTTATGCCTTCATTTTACAACTACTGTGTTTTCAGTTTACCTTCTTGGCAATCAAAACTGAAAAGGCACTTTATAACATCTGTATGCAATTTTTACAGACACTAGTGATTCATAAACTTTGATTTCAAAGACATTTCCTACAACTCTTCTTGCTCCACAGGACCACATGAGTTTCTCCACAAAAATGCTTGATTTGTTTCCAGAGTTTATCTCACAATTTCTGTTGTCTTGGGGATGAAGTGGTTTTCTTATAGCTCAATCATTGGAAGCTATTAAGTCAGCAAGTTCAAACAAATTCCTGAGCCAGGAAAGGGTCCCTTAACCTTTTTTGCTCTGTGCTTCTTTTGTTGCTTTTGCTAAATATTTCTAAACTGAAAAAAAAAACCACTAAAAAAAAGAGAGAACAAATCTAATGATAATTATAATAATATAATTTGAACTTTATCCATCTTGTTTCCATGACTGAAACAGACAAATAAAATATGTATTAAAGTAGGAACAAGCGAGGAAAGAAAGTTGTAGCTGGTTGGAATAGATTGAAACAAATGTTTTCCTAACAAAAACTGGAATAGGTAAATATGCAAATAATAAAATATTGATCTTGATAATGCTATTACAAAACCATACATTAAAATTCAGTCAGGGTTGAGGCCACACAGTGGTAATTTAAAGCTTAAATGCATTATGAAACTCTCCTAAATATCTCACACGTCATTTTGTAACATCCACTGAAAAAACCATAATGGGAAGCCCCAAAACACGTGGTCTGTTTGAAACAACTGCTTTGCTGAAGTGGAATAGCAGACAAGAGCATGTCTGATCCATGCTAAATGCAGTCATCCTTGCTACCACATCATATTGGTGTCTTGGAAGTGAAAAATGATGAGGGAATTTCTAGCAAGTGACATTCTTATGGGCTTTTAGTGGGATCTAGCTTGTGCTCAGTGATAAAATACTTCTTTAAAAAAGCAACACTTAAAGAATGAGTCCAAGATATGTAATTCCTGCAATTGTTTGCTTCAGGAAAATGTTACAGGATAAGGAGAGATTGTGGATTCTGAGTTTTTATTGGAGTAGTTTCAGGCATTGGCTGTACATTTAAATGAAGTGCAATAAAGATATTTGGAAGTATAAGGAAAAGGAAACTATTCTCTAAAGTCAACATAGGGGTGGGTTTTATTTTGTGGGGTAAGGCAAGATCAGGTACAATCATATCGATATTTTGGGGATTACCATTTTGAAGATTGTATGGTATTAAAAAAGCATAACTGTGCTTTCAACTAGTTGTGGGGTCTCACAGTTCCCAATTATTCAAAGAAAAACACAAAAAACAAGGCCAGAACTGTTTAACCTTAAAGAATTCACTGTATCCTACCTAGGTGATTTAGGCTGAGAGCTAACAAATTCATCTACATCTTTTCAAACCTGATCATAAAGGTGTTTTTCAGCAGGTGGAAGTGGATCCAAAAGATGTGGACAGGGGTGTTTTCAAGTTGAAAGTTTTCAAGTTGACAGTTCTGGGTTTGGATGTGTCATTCTTCTAGGACCTTTCTGACATTACTGGTGAAGATATTTCCTGGCCTGCCTCCTGCTTGCTTATGAGGCTGGCTGATATTTGGTGCACACTGACAATTTCCAGCATGAACCAACGAACTCACAGCCAATGGTGATGAGTTGAAAACTGGACCAAAAGCGACGTGAGCTCTTTCAGAAAGAGGTCATTTACCTTCAGCTGCATGCTCCACAGAGGGAATTTCAACTGACAAGACAAAATATCACCAGCATAGATCTGGTTGAGTTCCCAGTCAGACTTAATGTCTTACAGGGCTACACCAGTAGTACGAAAGGTCTATTTTCATGAAACTAAAATTATTACATGGTTTGGGATGGAAGAGGAAAATTGACTTTATTCCTTACTTGTGCTGGGAACCTGTTGAAGTAAAAATGGCTCTAAAATGGTCTTTCAGTTGCTTGAGCTGCATTTTGAAACTCAGTTCGTAGCTGACACAGAATGAATGAATGCTCGAAATACAAACACCAAAGAGAGAGATGAGTCAGTCTCTGCCAGAAAAAAGTATTGAAGTACCTGAACAATACTCCTTTTCAGCTACCTGTAAACTTTTTTACTTGCTTCTATCATAAAAATTTCTAGTAAAAATGAAACATATTTTTACAAGGGTTCTTCATAATAAAAAAGAAATCTTTCTTGTGGCACGGCTACACTTCATCAGGCAGACCTGTAGGCTTGGGGAGACGTGTGTTTTGTGCAAGTGGCCTCATAGGAACATCCACAAACATTGTCTTCTCATAGACAGGGAGCTGCTGGCCCAGAGGGATTTTGTCCCTGGGGCTTTTGCATGTTCACAGTTCCTATTTCTGCTGTTAGGACAATGGAGAAGGGTGTTGCTGGAATATAGCCCACAGCAAAGAGATTGCTCAAACAGAGGATCTTGATGTTAAAATTATGTGTTACTGGAATTTTGGTTGGTAGTTGCCAACATCTTGGAACAGTTTAGTCTCCTCTATACTATTGAAATTATTTTCAGTGGAACATCTGGAGCACAAAGATGTTACATAAAGAGAAATCCCATGGAATGATGGGAGAAGGTATCATCTTATTATATGGTGTGACAAGGTGGTCTCCTGAAGGAATGTTGTAGTGGAGGTGGGGGTGAATGAATGGAATATGCATAATATGGAATCATATTGTTGCCTAGCTCTGTCTTATCCTTTTCTTTTTTATTGTACCTATTTATGGCTGTTGTCTTTCTGTTGCCCAAAGGCTACATAATCTATGTAAGAAAGAGCAAAATGCATTGTGTGGGTTAATCTAAAAAACAAATTAACCAATTGCTTAAACCTCCTTGGAAGCTGACCTGAGGAATCTACAATTGTTGCCCAGTTTCTGTGTTTGTGAAGAGACCTACTGAGAAAAGGGACGAACAGAGAAAATTACGTGTTGATGGGCTGTCTTTTTCTTTCTTCTTCAGTACAAGGATATTTCTAAGTTGTGGTGGAATGTTTTTTCAAATAAGGCAGAACTGCTGCTTCTTTTAGCCTAGTGACACCACATATAGTTGGGACTTATAAAGGATTAAGCTCCTCTTATTATTTTAAGCCCTGGACATCATATAACAGAGGTATGCATTAAGGGAAAACTTCGAGTATACAGAAAGGGTACAGGAAATTGTCCCAGGGAGCTTGACTTCTTTGGCTATTATTTACACTGAGGAAGAAAGGAAGAATAGTGGTCTAACTGTTCACTTAAACTGCATAATTAGTTCAATTAAACTGCAGGATGGCTGGAGCACCTTACACCCATGGCTATCCAAAGACATTTTATACAGTAACAGAAAGACATAAGCTCTATGTGGTTTGCAGCAAAAGATTTCAGCTGGTGAAGTGGAATATTTACCTGGACAAGAGACAGACATGGAAGATCAGAAGAAAAGGGAATGTCTTCCTGAAAAAAAAAAAAAAAAAAAAGGGACACTTTTATAGCTAGAGTTTCTGCAATTAGAATGATACAGTTTGTGAGTTGTGCCATTCATTTCAGCACAAAATGGATCTATGTCCATTTAGCAAATCAATACGTGAACCTAGAAAGAGATTCACTTTCTCTGCTCTACAGCAAAGTGTTTGCTGCAAACGAGTGCTCTGTCCTCAACAACAGTGGTAAATAATATGAATGGCCAAATATAGGCTGGAAAACAAAATGGCCTTTTTCAGGCCTTTTCCCTTAGCAGTCTGAGGAAAGAAATGCCTGATTATGTCAGGCCCAGATGGTTCATGTAAAGAGTATGTCAGTCATACTGCTCTTCCATTTCTGTGTGTGATTTTATAATCATCTCCTTGATGCAAGCTAGTTTTTAAGCTCCCAAGAAGAGCTCAGGGAAGAGTGTGATATTTAAGCCTAGACATCTTTTTTCATCTGGGTTTCCTGTCACAATGCCAATGTCTGTGTGTGCAAAGTTCTGGCAGCCTGAAATACTTTGATATATTTTTTTCCCAGGATTCAAAAGGAAAGGTAAACAATGGGCTTGTGACTCCAGGGCAAGCATCAGTAGCCAAGAGTTTACGAGGTAGATCATCTTCTTTATGATTCTGGCATCACTTTAAGTATTTTGCCATGCAAAAGGGATGTATGAAAGAAAAAGAAACTAATTTAGTGGTTTTTGAGGCTGCAGGTTTGATGCCTTGAGGTTATTTCTGGTCCACACAGGTTTCATAGGTTTTTGATTCTTGCTAGAGTTAAAAGAGAGAGCAGCTCTGCATCAAAGACTAAATAAAGTCTATTTAAAACCAAACTGAAAAGTTTAATTTTAGTAGCTCCTTGAAAGATATTTGGATTTCCTCGACAGTCCAAACAATATCTAAATTAAAAAAGAAAAAAGGGTTGTGGAAGCTTAATAGTGCTTTGATTATTTATTTTAAATATTTTATATACACTAACAGGGCAGTCATGAGTTCAATATGCATGTAGTGTGCTTCTTTTGTGTTAAAATGCTGCTATATAATCTAGTAAACATAATCTTGTAACTGGTAAGGTCTAAACATGAGAGCATACTTTAAAGGCTGATTTTGTATTGTTTTGCCTGGACAGACAATTCTAAAATCCTTAAATGTTCAATCCCACTTCTAATGAGTAATCCAGTAATCTGGGGATGGGAGGGTGACATTTGACAATTGAGACCGAGAAGGGAATAAATATGAAGAGCAATTAGATGTTCTTAATGATCTTTTCCGACTTAAATGATTCAATGACTCTATAGAGTGAATTGCAATTTAGTGCAAAGTGAGAAAGAGAAGCCTCAGAAAAATGTAAAGCAGCAAAACCAGGAGATAGTCTAACAAAATATCAGGGGAAACTTCTGACTGGACAGGGTATAGATGATAGATTAATAATTTGGAGTGTATAATTTGATTTATTGAACATTGGCAGGCTATGGAGTAGGCTATTCTATTCAGATTGGTCCATCCAACTTGTCATAATAGTGGCAATTATAAAGGCTACTAAGTGATTATAATTGCTGTAAGTAACAGTGATGCTATATATAACATAGGGACTTTCTCTTTTTAGTTTTTGTTACACTGAATGGGAAATCAAAGTTATTTAAATATAAATATAATACAAATCCAATGCAATCTGGAAAAGTAGGCTGGATGATCGTATAGCAGTTGGAGCTTTCTGCTTTACATCTGTCTCAGCTTAGGGAGTGGAAATCTGGTTTGTAATACAAGTGAAAAAGGTGGAGCTTGTACTAGGAAGACTTTTGGACATAGGACAAATGTCATAACAAATAATCAGTGCATTCACCAAAGCAAGAGATTGAGATAGTAGAAAAACCTCTGTTAATAGAAAATCTTTCCATCTTCCCTTTATCTTTTTTTTTGTCTGCCCTTTTTAAGTGGGTAGTTTCCTCAAAAACATATCCCTGGAAAATGTTCTGCAGATTTGGAATTGCATTCAAAGAGAAATACTAGTAACTTTAGCATGTCATATCTGAATACCAGGAAAGTTTCCCTCTTCTTTTACCAGATGTTGTTATCATGTGCTGCAATGCTCAGTCTTCCCTTGGTTGTTCAAGCTACATTACAAATTTCACATACCCTTTTGTCTCATGTTATTAGAAGGGGATATAAATGGTCTAAAAAGACAGACTTGATCTGGGTCCTTACAGTTATTGAACAGATTGAAATTGTGTTTATTTTCACAATGAACATTTTCACATTCCATTTGCATAATTTCTTCAGGTGAGAGATACTGCCCAGAAAAGCATCTGTGGCATCAGAGGTCTAAAGCCTCTTTGGCTGGATTAAGCCCTTCTTTGCTCCAGGCTACTAACTTTCATTTACTTGACTTATATAGCCAGGGAGCTCTTATATTTCACTAGAAATGGCTGTATAATACATTCCATTACAATTATATTTCTGTATTCATTTAATTTAGTGCCAAGCAAAGAAAAAAATCTGACCTTCAGCCTACTGGTGTTTTCATTTGTTTTCTTGAGTATTTATGTAGAACCTCCACCTCAGAACAGACGTTCAGGCCAGGTGAACCTTGGCTAATGCCAACTTCCCTAGCCCTGGCATCAACTCCTTATTTGCAGACATATTTACACATGTAAAAGTCCCAACTCTGTCAAAATGCATGAGACTTACTGCAACAGCTCTGAAAGACTATGAGAAACTTGACAGGGAGAAAAGAATATTTTACAGTTCCCAGAAAGGTGTTGTTGCATTTAATTTATTGCACAAAATTTGGGGATGCAGTAGTTAAGAGCCTTCCTAAATTAAATGATCTGCTAGTGGGGCCACTAGGATGTGTGCAATGGATTTTCTTTGTATGAACCTCACTGAAGAAAATGGATCACTTTTGCTCAAAACCTCATGCTCACAAGATTTCACGTGTCAGTTTTAAGTGCAAAATGAGTCTCCTGAGATTCTAAGTTTTGAAATATTTGTGGAGATGCATAGGCACTTTCACACAGCTTTATCTCAGCACTGTAAAATTCCCATGATTTCTCCTGAGTACTCTGTGACTGTATAAAACCCTGAAACAGTTGAGAAGGATCAGATCAGCCTGCTGTTGTAATGGGGGAAGTTCAGACTACATCTGTTCTAAGAAAAAAAATATGTACAAATGTTGTGGATCTTTTAGCAATTTTCCTTGACTAAATATAGCATAGTGAGCCTGTCAGTGAATAACTTGAAGTTTCCTCAGCCTTTTGGGGGGATTCTTCCCTTCAAAGGACTTTTTAGAACCTCTTAAGCAGCCATCTCTCAGGCTTTTATTTTACTGTCTGGTCCCACTGTTGCTGAAAAAAAGAGATTAATCAGCAGCTAAAGCCTCTTATGCTTGTCTCTCCATAAGATTTATGCATCAAAGAGCACTCTGCTCCAGGGGTAAAGGTCACTTTCACAGATACATTTCCCCATATATTGCCAACTGTTTCTACTTTTCAAAGAGCAGTGGGTTCCCTCATACCAGCTAGGTTTCATGACTACGCTAAAAAAAAAAGGCAGTTTAGAAAAGAAGCTTTCTTCATTTATCTCTTTTGAAAGGTTTTACAGATTGGTGATAGTACTGCTTTTTCTTCAGTTTTTGCTACTTATTTGAAATGCATTGTGTGCCACTTTGAAATCTTCTGCCATGTTCAGAACCCCAGTGCTGTAGTCACCAAATGAACCTTGATGGTGTTCTTGCATTTGAGACTTCTCTGGAAACCAAGCAAAGGAGAAGGCAGAAGAGAGAGAGGTGGTCCAGGAGCATCAGGCTCATCTTCATCTCCTCAGTGTTAACAGGAGCACTGGGAGAAAAAATGAGAAAATTCTTAAAGAAACAGAGGTGAAAGCCAAAGAAAAGGAAAAAGCAGATCAAGGAGTTAGGAAAGCACCAGGTAAAGGTGAGTGAGGCTTGCAGAAGACACATTAAGAATCTGAGAAAAACTACTATTGCTGCCAAACCTAACATTATCAAGCATTAAATTAGTTCAAGCTGAAACAGTAAATGTTTGTCTTTAAAACTATGTCCATTTTCATAGTCAAGGCTTATGGACACAAGGATTTAGATAAATCAAATTTGTCAATTCTTCAGGTCTATAGAGATCCCTCATACTTCACCTGGAATAATTCAAATCAGTGTGACAAGATCTGATCTCTGTCTTTTTACATACCCATACTACTGTTCTGTAAAAATTAGATTATAAAAGACACTCTTTTACTCTTTTACTTTTCAACCTGCCATTTACTTATATTTCTAAGAGTTGTGTTCTTGGAAGGGCCCATTACACCACAAAAGGTTTTTAACTTGCTGGAGTTCATGAACCATACCTTTCCATGTCTCTGGAAAGGTGTGATTACTAAACTCTAGCAAGTTAAAGGTTTAGGGTTTTCATACTTTCTTGTCTCCTAGAAGATCTTGACAAAAATTCCATAAATTTAATTATTAAATAAGAAAGTCAGGGTGAAATTTTCTTAGTAACTTTATTATTCTCCAAGTAGTCACAAAAAAGTCAGTCAACAAAACCAAAGAGCAATTTTCCAGACCTTCAATAACCAGCAAGAGCTTATTTTTGTCAAAAATGTTATTCCTTGCAAAATTACAAGTTTGTCTTCAACCAAATATAAAATTTATTTATGAGAGGGCTGTTGTTGTTGTTGTTGTTGCTGTTGTTGTTGTGTTTTGCTTTGGGGTTTTTTTGCAAACAAAGTCTTTTGGACATCTTTTGTTCTTTGTTAAATGAGAAAAAAAACACAAGCCAGAACAATTCTGTATGACTTTATGACTTTGTCCTTCCCACTTCAGTGACCCCTTCAGAGGACATTCTGGTTTCCATTATCCATGTGTGTGTTAGCTTGACAGCCTGCAGATATACATATACAATTGTAGATATACATATACGATATATTTCCCCTCTATTTTAAAGACATGGTTTCATTTTCCCCTCCTTTTATTGACAGACTTGTCATTGATTTCAGTGTTCATAAAAGCAATGATGACAGATAGATGTCTGTAACTGAACAACTCACAGTGGAGTTCACTTGTCTAGCAGGTATTTCTTTTTTGCTTTTTCCCACTGACTTTTTTTCATTTTCTCTGGAGCAAGTGTATTTAGGGATTTATGGATTGTTTCCACTGAACAATGTAAAAAAATATAGAATTTTGCTGGGCAGCAAAGTTTCCTACTGTTTTTTTCTTCCCTACTGCATAGATTCACATTTCTTTGACTTTGATGAAATTTTAAAAGTTTGATTCTAACTGATCTCACATTTTGTTTATTTAGTATTCTTCTGTTTTGCAAGAGAGAATAAGACTTCATGAAATCCTGTAAGAGCTCATAACTAGTTCTCTCATCAGCCATGTAATATACCAGTTGTTCCACAAAAAACAACTTTATTTTCTGTGGATCATTCCATGATACTCACAAAAATGTTTACTTTCAGCTCTTAAAATGAGTTCTATGAGAAACAAACTTGCAAAAGCTACCAGTGAAAGAAAGCTGGTTGGAAGGAAGAGCAATCACAACATTGAAAGTCAGGAGATTCTTTATGGCAAAACTAGAGCTTTCTAAAAGAAAGTGCAACTTGGCAGCTTGTGAGGCAGTTAGCAGAGCTGAGGTTTTAAGCAGAACTTGGAGAGAACTTCAGGTGCTTTTCCAGGGATTTGAGTCAAATATGTCATCTGGAGTGGTCTCACCTGTCAGCGCAGACAGTTCAGGGAAATACCAAGACCTGTCTCTTTGTCCCTATTTTTCAAAGTAGAGCAAACTGAATTTAACACATAAAACTTGCAGTTCTCTCCACCCCCCTGCCCCTTTCCTTTCCCCTGTTTTATTTGTCTAGCAGTTGCCAGCAGGGATCAGACGCTAGGAACAGTTCAGTCAGCACCTTTTTCTGGGGCACAAGCCCCAGACCAGAATTTATTGGCTTTATTCACTGCAGGGATGATCACTACATCCAAGAAAGAGCCTCTCCTGCAGGGTGGTGATGCTTTGCTACCAGCCCAGTCAGCCAGCTCTGACTGCAGGTTTTAAGCTTTGTTTCATGCCCCTCGGGCTGAGAAAAGCCTGTGCCTTCTGGAATGCTAACCATCCTTGTGGGATTGGATGCCTCTGTTTCATCAGACAATAAATTAGAGAGCTTGTGTTGGACTGGAAGTGGCCATTTCACCTAGCTTGGGCTGGGGATAAAAGAGACGTGGTTGAGCTCTGCTTTAAAAGACCGGCCAAGAGTCGTATTTATCAAGTGGATCTCTATCCATCTTCTGGGTGGAAAACGGTAGCTGAGGCACTTCCCCTGCCCCAGCACACTTTATAAAGCCGTGGGGGGGTTGGGAAGGGGCTTAGTGAGAACGGGAGGCGTGGGGGCTGCTTGGTGGGGCAGCCTGCAGTGACACGGCAACCCAGACATATGGTGTCATTACTCAGCCGACACAAATGTGACACTTGGTGAATTTATTATATTTTGGTTTGCTCCTGGTGCCTGAAAGGCTTTGCAACTGTCTCTTCATAGGGCCTGTCACAGATGTTGATGTATTTTCCTCCTCCACAGCCAGGTTTTACTGTGGAAACTGATACAACTTCACGATAGAATTTCTGGATGAATTATTCACGCATTGCATGCTTTCTGCACATAGGGGGTTGGAAGAAATCCATCCTATTCAATAAATGACCTCTTTAATCCCCTTTAACAGAGAATTTTCCCTGACTTTAAACCATTTCTATTATCACCTTTGTGATCCTAATGTTTTGGATAACATATTTATAGTTAATAGCTTTGTTAAATTTTTCACTATATTTCACCTTAACATGCAATTAAATTCTCCAGACACAGTGATGAAACTGATACATTGAAGAGACAATAAACCATATGGCCCAGATTCTCATCATCTTAACTTTTGGTAGCCCTTTTTTTCCTTTTCTTTTTTTTTTATCCTGCAGACCATTCTACATCCAGTGATTTATAGGCTAATTCCTGAAATATCTCAATATTTGTTGTTGTAGACAGAATGGGCTGCTGCTAATGTCGGTACCATCTGTGGAGATGATTTTTTAATTGAAAAGAATTTTCAGTCTTGAGAATAGAGAGTTGGATGAACTCATCACTGCCCCCTGAGAGAAGATTAATGAAATGAAAACATATCATACTGCTTTAATACCTGGAGAAGTAATAAGGATGCATCAAGTGACAATATAGAGCATGGTGCGTGGGGGTAAATTGCTTTAACACAACAGGCAAAGTCTATCCAAGAATTAAAAACTGTGTTTGCTGTTTTAAAAACTATTGAGGCATTGATGCTTTGTACCAAAACTCCTGATTACATTTTCTTCCTGGCTTCTAACTCCAGAAGCAGAGCTCATATTCACATTCTCTTGCTCTTGACCCCACATGCTATAATTCATATTCCCAAAATAATCCTGTTTAATCTAGTATTAAATAGCTACTTTCCTATAGCAAAGTCTTGAAATCAAATGGCTGCATGGATATTAATCCTATCTTAAACTGGTGATACTACTTTTGAAAGACAAGAAGCAAGTAAAACTATGTAAATTTATATTCACTATCTAAAGTATGAGTTCTAGTTCTGTCTTAGTATAAAGCTTACACTGCCTTGACAAGAATTGGTAATTTAAAGCCTATTACATTTTTCCTAAGATTGCTGTGCTTTGTATATTGTTAATACAGCCTGCATTGCTGAGTCGCCAGTTCTTAAATTGGAATTTATATTCATATTTTGGAAAATTGCCTTTCTCCACAAAGTTCCATAAATTAAGATCTCAGCCCTGAACTCTCATGGCAGTATTCAAATATGGAAAATATTGAAACTACCTGGCCTTCACCCCAGTGTTTTTTAGAAGGATGACTAATAAGCATTTGAGGTATTATAAATAAGAATTTCCCAGAGTGTTTCAATTTACACAATAACTTTAAATGAAATGCAGAGACTACATTATTTTTTATGACTTTAGTAAAAAAATAGTGCATTTTCTTTTTTAACTTTTTCCCCCATACAATTGCATATTATTCATAAAAGTACTGTATTTAAAATAAAAACTTAAATTGACAAAATCCTGTCATTGCTACATCATGGTTCTGTGAAATAAGAAACAGTGCAGCAAAATATCTTTGGAAATTTTGTAAAAGAAGATTTTTTCAATAGCTTGTAGCTTTCTTTTAAGTTTACATAGAGCAGGAGATTTCCTTCTAAAAATGGATTAATCTGAGCTGGACAGACACCATCATTGTTTCCCAATCTGAACCTTAAGCTCTAGTTTCTTGTGGTCTAACCAAGTTAGTAAAAGAAAACAAATTTCAACATTCCAGAAAATATATGTTGTTTTAAATGATAAATATCTCATTGGTAAATCAGACACTCTTCCAAACAGGTAGTGACCCTATTACACTGCTTCTGTAAATGGGACAATTATGCATTCTGAGTGATGCTTTTCTGTTCTTTTAGTCTTTGAATGCATTCATAAGCTACAGGAAGCTGCTCATAAGTTGGGGAAAGAAAGAAACCATCTAAAATTTTGATGCAAGACAGAGAAGTAGAAGACTTTACTCAGACTGGTTACAATCATAAAGTCGTATGGCACAGTCACACCTTGGACAAAAATAAATTTTAAAAACCCCATGCTTATAATATTTCATTTTGGTGTTGTGAAGAATTGCATAGGTGCACCTTTCCTTTACTCCCTTTGGTTGGTGTCTCTTACACATGCCACTTGCCATGCAACCACTTCTCTGGTTGGAAAAAAACAACAACAAAAAAGAAACCTAATAATAACTAGCCAATTGCTCCATTATGATTGCTCTTGGCCAAAAAAATTTTGCAGTTACTCAGCCAACAAAAGTTGTATAAGTTTGCAAATGGTTTTTTTCCCCCTAAAGGCACTGGCTCAGTTGAAACTGTGATAGGAAAGCCGAGATGCGCTACTGGATTTGCAACACCTTGCAGTGCTTGTAAGTCCCAGAGTTAGTATTTTCTAATGTCCCTTTTCACTTGATGCCCACTCTTTTGCAGCTATGAGTCACTGTGCTGGCACAAATATGTTTGAAGGTTAATTTTGCTGAGTTTCTACTGCTCAGGAAATGCCATCAAGGTGCAAAGGCTGTGAGCAATTTGAGTACAGGGCTGGTGGAACAGGAGCCAGGAGCTGCTGTTAAAAAGACAGCCACATTGATCCACTGACATGCATCTTTGCTTTAGCTGACAAAAAAACTCTCCATCTCCTTTTTCCAGGCTTGTCTGCATATGGGCTGGAGGTACAAAGAGCAATGAACCAGAGGGCCAGTGCCAGACTCTATGCCTTGAAAGTCTCTTCAAGCCTTGTAACCTTTCCCCTCCTTGAAGTCCCTACTGAAAACTCATCTCTCACTCAGGCATGTATTAAATTACAGACAGAGAATGGCCAGGCAGGTTGGGAGCTATCTAGGAACGATGTGCATCCAGGCTGTTCAGCTGGAGGATCACAGCAGCCGTACTGAGCATCAGTTCCCTCTTCAATGTGCACCCCAAACACATGTGAAGGCTTTTATGACTCTGAGCTGAGCCTCTGTCAAGCAGTCATCCCTCCAGAGAAGAGCAAGACCAGCCCTCAGGAGCTGCAATATTAGCAATATTTGTGTAAGACCATTCCCTGCCACTGGAATGGTAGCGTCTAGCACAGTGCTGCCAAATCCTCCAACAGCCCTGTACCAGCACAGAATAATAATCAGGTGAACATCTATTAAAGAAGAGCTAATTATAAGCTCCAACCAAGGGAATTTTGTTCTTTACTTTCCCATTTGCATGATTCTCAGCATTTAATCTTTTTCAGTGCTTTGGTGAATTACCTGCAGTCCACAGTCTTTGGAAGTGAAAGTAGTTCAGCTTCCAGTGCCATCACTATGGTAATACATAAAGACTCAAACAAGGAATAGCAGGACCAAGTCACAGAAAAAATCCTTTTGTCCACCATAAATGTTGTATGATAATTTTATATTATCAACAACAATACTTTGAAAGAAATGAAGTTTTTCTCGTAACAAATATTTCAGCCTTCACCCCTCCATGCAGACAACCTTTAAAAGCCTGTTGGCTTAATGGTCTGCAATCTGATTCTACCACAAGTTTTTGGGCTTCTAATGGCAACTATTGAAACTACTGCAGTAAATATAATTAGGTGAACCTAAAACAAGAAATGCAGGTGACAGGTCTTAAAAATCTAATATTCATTGCTAACCATTCTGCTGGAAATCATGGCTCTAAATTTATTTAATTTCCCTGTTTTCTAAAGGAGTGCAGCAAGGGGAAAAGAAGAGGGAAGAAACTGAAAATTATTCTGGGGAATTACTCTATTTTACTGAGTTGTTGTTATGTGCTTTACTTTAACAAGCCAGCTTGAAACTTAGAGGTGGCCCAAAAATGGATGATGTGATACAATGGGAAACTGTTCAAATTCAACACAGCTGAAGAATAGCCTGTTACTTGGCAGGTATTTTGGCACTTACAAATACTTTCCCCCCTCTCTTTTTCTTATGCAATATTTAATCTCATTGTAACCTTTTTCCCACTTCATTCTGCTTGCCATTGCCACCTTGCCAGTTGTGTTTTTGCAGAATGTCTTTTAAGTAGCATTTTTATATTTGGAACTTTGAAAGTAAATATTTTTTTTAATGTGTACAAGAGTAAGCAGGCTTTAAAACCTTCCATTCACCTTGGAGAATTTACATTCTTTTTATGGCTAGTATGTGCAAGAGCAGAATGACAGAATAACAAATATATCAGGTAATAAATATCACCAGGTTTGCTATTCAGAGTAGTAGAGAATATAAATTTCTTAACATGCTTTTTTTAGTAGGATAATATGAAAGAATTTGAAAGGCAAACCTTTAAGTGCATTCCTTTTAAAGAGAAAAGGAAGAAAGGATAAAACTTGCAGGAAGGGTAATCATTAACATTTCTTTTTGAGCAAGAGCAGTCTCAAATAATATTGAAAATAAACGGACCTAGCTCTGTTAGTAATCAGTGTATACTTTATGTTCCCCATATTCAAAGGCAGATGTGGGGTGTAATAAGCTTTAGCTATATGAGCAGAAAATTTGAACCTAAGATATTGTCAGAAACTTACCTCTCACACCTCATTTATTCCAGTAGCTTCTTTCAGCCTTTGGTATTTGGGGGGGATGGGCTTGGTAGTGTTATGAGGGGTTTTTTTTTTGTTGTTTTTTTTGGTTTTGTTTTATTTTGTTTCTTCTTTTGGCACAGTGGGGGCAATTAAAAGAAGTCTTTCACCATCTCTATTTTGAAATTCATGCCTCTGTCATTTCAGTCTATTGTTTCTACATTGGTGTCTAGCCCTTCTCATGTTCTGCTTTCTTTTGGTTTCTTTCTGACTGAAAACAGAATGAAGTTGACCCAATCAAGGAAATTTGGGGAACATTTAAAGGCTCTCTAAAGCAAGCTCCTTGGATCTCTTACTAACTTCTGACCCCAGAGGAAATGAGCTGAAACAAACAGGACTATTAATATAGGTTTTGATGGTTTTTTCTTATTCCATAATAACAAAGGCCTCTTTTTTGGCCCACTACTCTACTGCTGGTCTGTAGAATGGAAATGGCAGGATCTGTGGAGAGAAGAGAAAGGGCTGCTCAATTTTACTAGTTATTATTTTTATGTGTAGCCAGTGAATTCTGCCTCGCCTACTCACAGCATTTTTAAATTGTTTAACTCAGAGGTTTTTAAACTTCTGAGCTATATGAAAGTCAAACTCATTTATCTTGGGTTTAGATATCAGCACACAGAGTTAATGGCTGTTGGAACAGTCTCTTATTTTTGATGCTTAACCTTGTGATCAGCAGCAAATAAGCCAAGGAGTGATGCTTTTTACAAATCTGCTAGAGAGGCAGATATTGCCCTGGGTGTTAGCAGCGTCTGAGGTGATTCAGGAAGCAGCTAGAGGTCTCTGAAAAGCTTTGGCAGAATTTTAATGAGTTTTCTTAGGGAGTTCAGTAGTCTCCATGAAGGCCAGGTCTGCTTAAAAATAGCAACTATTTGCCTTAAGGGTTCTCACAACATGAGCCAGGCTTTTTGGTCTCTGACTTGGAGCATGCTTACATGCAGCAACATTTTTCCTTTTAAATGGAAAAATGTAGGAGCAAGGAGTAAAGCATGTCTATTTTTGATTGCATGATGCACTTCAAAGTGATCCAGGATGTATTTTAGGAGGAGGAGGCTGTTCTCTAGCAACCACAGTGCCCAGTGAGATCTTTCCAGTAGCATTGGAGAGACAACACTGGGTATGACAGAACATAAAGTAAGAAAGGGGGAAATTTTACTTATTTTATGTAGGAAATTACAATTTAGTCTCTCAGAGCAGCCTTATGTATAACAGTTCCTTCTCTGAAGAAAGTAATTTTCTCTGTTATATAGTTTGTGTGATACTTCTGTATCTGTATCTGTGATACAGATATCTGTTATATAGCTTGTGTGATACTTCTGTATCTGTATCTGTGATACTGTAAAAGCCAATCTTTTACATCTCACAGATGGAAAATGCCGCTTCTAAAACACAGAAACTTTGCTTTATGGATAAAATACTGTAAAGAAGTTTGGCAAAAAGCTTTCATGTATAAATACTACTGTATATCCTAGAAGTAGGCAGAAAGTCAAATCCCAAATCTGAGCATTCTCATCTTTAGGAAGTTTGGTTCTGTGCTCAGAGCACGTTTACCTAAGCACAATCAGAATGAAAACCATTTTAACCCAATGAAAGTTGGTAAAAGGACACTCCATGCAAAACAAGTAACCCCAGTGTGGAGTTGGAAATAATTTAAATACATCTTCTTGAATTGTGAGGAGCTATCTTCTCCATCCCAGGACCTGTAACTGTTAAAATTTAGATCTTCCATACATGAAAAAGTCACACCAGTTGAACTTAAGTTATTACTGTTAAAAGGTATTTTTTACTTCAGCTCTCAATGTGCAAAGCTTGCAAATTGTTGTCCAACTGTGTTCCAGTCTGTACTATTCCCACAACACATGGGACAAACACATCAGGTGTTTGGGTAGGTCAGTGATGAATATATCTGCATCACTAGAAGGGAAGCATGGTAAAAATTGCAACCCTTATCTTCACTATTGTCATCTCCAGCTGCACTATAAAGAGCTGCTGAGGAAAGATGCTCAGTCATTCCATCACTTCTTTTGGTCAACTTTGTGGTGTTGGTTTTGCAGTTAAAGTTCTTTTGTAAACGAAATGATTCAGTGATTCTGTCCATGGAAGAAGCTACACTGACACCTTTATTTTTGCTCAATACAGACTGACTTTGTGAATCTTGGTCACAAAAAAGAAGAAGGTCAGTGACAATGCAGTCTTTTGTAGATTATTTTTAAAGTAGCTCAATGATTAGGTTGCCTGTGCACTTTGAATTTTTGCTGGCCATTCAATTAGGGATATGAGCTGCTCTGGTGATACATTCCTCAGGGAGAGTTGTAGCTGTATACTTGCACTTATTTCAGTCTAACTGTGTCTGCACTCAAATGCGATACCAGTACGGATATTAGCGAGACATTCCTGCTGAAAGCAGCATCTTAAGCCACCATTCTCTTTTTTATCCCAGTCCTGGCCACACATGCACTGATGGAGAGGGAAGGTTTCTGGGGAAGCTGTGCACCTGAGGCCTCTGCTCACTGTTCAGTGAAATCATTGCTTTGCTGAAAAAGTGTGTGCACATGCTCAGCCAATTGCCCAGCAGTGTCTGTGGCTGCACCTGACCAGCCATGATGAACTGAAAGAATCTGCTGAGAAGCATCTATCCATGTGAATCTGTATTTCCATATTTATTTGCTGTCCTAATCGTACTGGCAGATCATATTTGCTGCAAACTGTCTTTCTGCTACATTCAAACTATGCAAATTGATGTTTAGACTGACAAGGAAAAGGGAGACTGATGGACACACGATGGACAACCAGATGAGACAGACTTGGGAGTGTCAAGCAGATGTCACATTCCTGTGTTGTGGCAAGAAGCTGCTGCTGTCCATAGAGTGGTGATGTAAACCATCTGCAGGGCTCCACCAGGATCCTTCTGCATGTACAGAGTAAGAGCTCCATTTGCAAATGCTGATTTAGCACATCATAAAAGCACATCTCTAAGATGCACATTGCCCTTCAGTCTCCAGAGTTAGGGGAGATAAAGAGGAAGCTTGTAACAGGTCAAGTACTGAATGTTTTCCTGCTAAAACCCTCTTTGAAAGGTATCATCACATATTTCAAAACATTAGAAAAGAAGTAGTGTAGCTCCAACTGTACCATAAATAAGTGTTCAAGTAGGTACAAAGGTGGAGAGAGACATTTTACAAGGGCAAGTAGTGATAAGACAAGGGTCAATGGCTTCAAACTGAAAGAGAGTAGTTCTAGAGGAGGTATGAGGAAGAATTTCTTTATTGGGAGGTTGCTGAGAGAAGTTGTTGATTCCCTGTTGCTGGAAGTGTTCAAGGCCATGCTAGATGGGGCTTAGAGAAACTAGGTCTAGTGGAAGGTGTCCCTGCTTATGGCAGAGGGGTTAGAACTACATCTTTAAGACCCCAACCTAAATAATTTGATGATGATGATGATGATAATTCTGTGATGTGAAGAAAGACACGGCCAACTGAAGAAATGTAATAAGCAACCAGAGGAAATGGTATCACGTTATTCCCTTGAGATACAAAACCCATCACCAATAAATGACTTTTTTCTTTGCAGTATTTTGAGGACCTGTAATTGAAAGTATCTATCTTGCAGAAAATCAAAAATGGGTGATACAAGATTTTTCTTTGACCTATGTTTCAATGTTAACAAAGCTGGAAAGAGCTCTCTTATATTATAAAATAATAGAAACCACAGGCTCTGTATACTGGAAAAAACACTTAGTCACAGTTTTCAACTAAATGAATAGTTCTCATTATCTAAACTACCATTACTTAAAGTAAGGATACTTTAAATGCATAAATAATCAATTACAATGAGTGAAAACTGATAATCAGAATAATCAACTTCTTCCCCATTCAAAAATCAGTTCAGCTAGTGTTTTAATTTGCTATTCAGCAGTCTGTGTCCCTTTTTACAGTGCCCTGCTCCTAGATCACATGATTATTTGAAACACACAATTTTATTTAAAAGAAACAGTGTCTTTTAAACCTTTCTAGTTTTGAAGACTCTCTAAGAGATTTATTCAAAGAATATCTCTAAGAAAACAAGAATAAACAAATGAAGGAATCATCAGTTATTTATTTATAAAACTCTTGGGATTTTGCATCATAAATTTGTTACTTTTGCCACATAATCAATTTGAGTCTGAAGGACACCAGGATTTTCAACACTTTGGAAATACTTCTAAAACAGAAATAGCCAGTCTAAAATAGCAACCACTAAGCTGGTCTTGTTTAGGTACTTGTAACATCGTGCAGTGGATCTTGAAGAAACTTGTGCTGTGTTCAGAGGACTTCATGTTACCTCAGAAATAGACTGTCCAAAGACCTTGTATGGTCCTAGGATTTAAAGCTGGTGATAGAAGAGTCTTCTGGTTCAGATATAATGTATGGAGAGTCAAGCCAGGAGGGCAAGTGAGACCAGGCAGAGTGCTAATTGCAGTCTCTTTTTTGGATTTGGTAGGATAGATACATAGCTGGAGGGGAGTTCAGGATGCAAATGACATTTCTGTGTTGTTAACATATTACACATGCTGAAAGATGTGTAATAACTCAAAAGTCTCTTGAAACAGGGAGGGAGCAAAAGACGAAGATGACATACACATGATGCTCTACAAGAGCAATGCAATGGGCATTGCATTGCTCTTGTAGAGCATCATGTGTATGTCATCTCATCAAATGTATCTCATTATACCAATGAGATATATTTGAGATATACAGAAAACAGCAAATCAGACTTATGAAAATATAGAGATAATTTTTGATATCATGGCAGTAGGTGAATGCAAAAGTCTCTTCAACTTATTAAGTGTATCGGTTCTCCAATGTGAACATGGAAAGAAAAATGTGACTTTTCACCTTCTGTGAATAAGTAAACAATTAGAATAAAGTACCTTCCACTGAGCTAGCAAGAATGTAGGCATGCTTGGACATAGCAGTGAAGACTAAAGAAACTGTGTGTAGTTGGGTCTTTGCTCCTGCAAAGTGGTGAGGGAACAACTGTTGTGAAGAGTCATGCAGATGGTCTCAGCTGAATTGATTTTCAGCAATGGTTTTCATCAGCTGACATGAGCTCTGACCCCATGCTGTGTGTTTGCTTATGGCTACTCCAGCTGCTGGGTGCAAGGGTAACTGCAGAATAGGCAACAACAAAATCCAAGGCCCAAGTCAGCACCTGCAGCTGAAAATTGCACTTTTAGAGGGTTTTGGTTATAGCTTTTGTATTTATTAGACATATGAACTTGGGCTCAGTGCCATGACTCATCTCTAATATTTTGCTTCTCAAGTAAAACACACCTCAGTACTTGAGATTTGGTAGTCTAAGGCAAGAAAGGAGAAGACGTGAGATGACCACAACATTCTAAAAATCACTAAATTGTGTATAGATCCATTTATAGGAAGATCTTTCAAATGTCATAGTAGAAATACATGTCTTCTAGTAAATAAATCACAATAACTGCTTATATCATCCCTTGAACACAGCATAGCATATTAAACAGGGATATAGTACTAGATAGTCCTGTTTCTCTATGGAGCAGCTTTTATATGTTCTTAAATGTTAGGAGGACATGAATAAAAATGGCTGCTGTACTCAATAATTTTAATTTCCTTTAGTAATCCACATCACATGTGAATTGTTCAAAGAACTACCTAAGACACAGTCCTGTTGCCTCTGCCAATTGAAGTGATTAATGCCCTAGTGACATCAAAGAAATTTTATCTATTTCCTTCAACACAGCATTTGGCCTTAAATCCGCATTCAATATACTGTCATCAGTTAGCCCAAAATTACCCTGCAAATAATGGTATGTAACACTCTCCTCTCCTCTCCTCTCCTCTCCTCTCCTCTCCTCTCCTCTCCTCTCCTCTCCTCTCCTCTCCTCTCCTCTCCTCTCCTCTCCTCTCCTCTCCTCTCCTCTCTCCTCCTTCCTTTTTCCTTTTTCCTGTCTTCATTCTTCTCTCTTTTGCATCTTTATTCTTCCTTCTATCTTTTCCAAAATACAAAGTTTTCCTTCTTGGTACAGATTTCATACATATATCACAGCAAGCAAAAACCCATAAGAAATCTTTCAATAGTAGAAAATATTTGAGACAATACAGTGCTATAAAAAAAATCTTTTGAAAAGCTGCTCACATTATTTTGGTATGTATAATAGGGGAAACAGTCGCTATAGATAATTTAAAGCTTTAATGACTGAAATATAGTACTTGCATAATATCTCTTTAAGGAGTACTGTTCAAGACCTATGTTCATTAGTAATTGGATCCAGTTACAGGTCACAAATCTCTGATATCAGACCTCAATTAAAATGCCATTTATTTAGTGAAGTGTTGAAGTCCATGACTGAGTGAACAAGATGGTCCTGAGTTCACTTCCAGTCCAGCTGTGGTAAATCAGTTGGTCAGCTCCATAAGGAATGATTTCCCATTGCATGGGTATCAACACCTCTAGGAGGTTTCACACAGACATATGCACAGAATGCTAAAAATAATCTTTAGCTAAGGAGTTTATTTTAAATTCCTCAGATTGGTAGGTTCTGCTAGGAGAGTAAAAGTACCTGAGCTAACAGAAAAATCTCTTGTGCTCTCTGACAAGTGATTTTTACATTCACTGCTACAGGAATGAAGCAAATATAACTGTATTTCTTGCATCTAAGCAGCACCCAAAGACAGAATTTGTAATTTTCCCCAAATGACATGCCATTTCAAGACCACAGCTTGTACACATTTTTGCAGTAAAAAGGTTTGCTGTATGTGTAAGCTCCTCTGTCTGCCTTGTTAAAGGAAAAAGTCTTCTAATAAAAACACAAAGATCTGTATATTTAATATAGTAAACATATGGTAGTCTCTCATGGCAAAGCATTTTTGTTCAGTAGTTTTCAAATATGACTTTTACAGAAAGTTCCTGTCTACAAAGGTTTGGGTTTGGGGGTCGCACCATTGTAGATGAAACAGTTACCCAAAAAGCTTTACAAGCCATTGGGTCCCATTAGAAACTTACTGCTTACTCATTTTCATGGGTTGTTGCCACTTTAACATACCAATGGAATATGTGTTAACGTCTCCTTTTATTTTAAATTTTTTAATGCATTTTAAGATGCACTTTTAGATTCCTGAGCTGAAAAAGCTACTTTCCAACATTATGTGTAAATGAGCATCTACTTCCTTCTTTTCCTCTACCCAGACTAAAAAACACTATTTGCAATGATATCTGTTGTTCAATGTACTTCATGACACTGCCAGCATGATTTCTCCACTCAGAAAAGAAAGGAATTCTTTTCTACTCCTGTAGCTCAATTGCCATTGTATGTGTTTTGGATTCTGTGTGTAATTCAGATGTAACAAAATCAAAGAATTGACAACAGTAATGAAGACCTACTGCCTTTGGCTCAGTATGCTGCAATGCTCAGCAGGCTGCAATGTTTCCCCACTACTAGGTCTTTTCCATGAAATATCTTAAGCAACAACTTTTGTTTTTCATGTATTAAGCATGCAACTAGGCAGACTCACTTCTTAATTCTAATGCTAAGAGGGCTGCTCCAGGGATGTCTACACTTTGGGTCAACAGTCATGTAGCTCTGTGCTTCAGGGACCTGCCAGAACCTGAGAGCTGCTCCTCCGAAATGAGCAATTCTTCCAGAAAAAAAGGAGGTTGGGAAATTTCACACATCATCTGAAATTAATACCACAATTCATTCTTATGAATAGTCCTCAAATTAGAATGTAGATTGCATAATTTCTGAATTGTGAGAGGAACTGCTGAGTTCTGCCATTAGGCTTGGGTGGGAAAGGCTGCTTACACACTCCTTGATGAAAAGGGATGGAAAGACTTGAAAAATGGATCAGCTTTTGTGAGTAACAGCTGCTGATTTCTCTGCTAGACTCTTGCCCCCATCTTCAAATGTGGTGTTCAAAATGCCCTGAACCAGAGGCAGGACTGGTGAAGGGTTGTTTATGTGGGTAAATGAATAATGTCTGGAGGAAGCGAAAACCATTTATTGAAACTTCTCTAGACCATTTTGCTAGCAGCTAACTGAGAAATCGTTCTTCAATTTTGTTCTCCAGGACTGGAGGATACAGGAAATTATTGAAATTGCTTGACAAATAAAAAGTATGAAAAATAGGTTTGGAGGCATTTTTCAAAAGTGACAAGGTCAGCTGACCAACCAAGCCCAGTTTAAAAACCAAAATGAATGGGTGCTTACTTTCTCTTTATTTTAATAAAGAAAAGAAAATTACTTACAATTACCAACTTCAGAACCATTACTACTGCAGTTCTATTTGGGTAACTTGGGAACATTCTACATTTTCATTCCTTTCCTTTTTGTTTAAATAATAATGATGCTAGTCATGGTGCACAGTCACTGTTTTAATCAAGAACTGTGCATTTTAAATATTTGTGTTCATTGTAGCCAAGAAGTCTGCAGAGTCAGTGTTTTGACCAATTAAGCTTTAATCAGGACAGAATGTTTCAATGTTAAAATATACAAATTGCATCTGATCCACTGGAATATGCTACTTTTCTTGTTATAGCACTGTCTTTCCTCTTAATCTGAATGCCTCAGCTACAGGATTTCACTTCTAAGTAATGACATGAGCCTTCCATTGCCAACAGAGCTGTTACAAGAGCAGAGGGAATGCTGCCTTTACAGCCCATCAGCTGTGTACTAGCACATCTAGCAGGCAGTATTGTGCTTATTTATTTATTCACTTGCCATGTCTCTTCTTTACCCCGTATTTGAAATTGTCTGTCCCTTATGTTCTGTAATGGAAGACACATGGGTATTGTTTTGATACTCCAGGGAGAAGCTGGGCTGTCATAGCTCGAGGCACATTGGAAGGACACAAGGATTATTGGATGTTCTATTTGTGGCAGGCTGAAAGGCATAATTCTTCAAAACCATCCACCCACTTCATCCTCAGAAAGTTAAATTCACTGTACCTCTCCTGCCCCTTTGCTTATGAAAGGGGTTTGCAGCAAAGGTCAGAGGTAATTGATTAAGGCCAGCATAGAACCCCCATGAAGTGCAGTCATCTGGGATGCCATTTGTTTCTCAAAATTATGAATCCTTGCCAATAATCCTCTCCACTTGTGCAAATTTCAAACCTGTACCATAACCATGACCAGTGTCATGAGCTCCACACTCACCTTGCCAGCTGCAGTAGTCGTAGAGCCACTGGCTCTCATTTCAGTTCTGTTTCTTGGCATTTCTGCCTCTATGTATTTCAGTTTGCTTTCTCCTTTGCTTTCATAACACTCATATTCCCAAGTCAGATCCTATTTTATCCCAGTTCCTAATTACCCTAGATTTAGAGAAATTCTGCTTATCCTGGCCATAATTGTGAGTATTCTAAGTTTGGTAGTGTCCTGAAATATCCTTTAAAATGTCACTTGCTTTTATTTCTTTGTCAATACAGTACTGTGCTGCATCTGATCCTCAGATCACCCAATTACAGAATTTCTCCTTATTTGATGTTTTGCCATTTAGGGTGATCCTAATATACAGTGTAATATAAACAGTCTTCGGTCCACTTGACAGTTTTCCTTTTCAAGCTAATTTGGGTTAATTTTGAGTAACCAAAAAAAAAAGGCCCCTTTGAAAACAACAGAACTCTTCACATGAACAAGCACTTACCAGAGTGAGTAAAATTTCCACAGTCTATCTCTCATGGGTGGTTTTTTTGTTTTGGTTTGGTTTGGTTTTTTTCCATTTCATTCATTGAGTAAATAATATCTATTGTTGCCAAAAATTCTAACTGACCTACTTTGATATTAAAAAAATTAAATCAAGGTTCTAATTTTTTCCTACTACTTCTTCCCACCCTTCTGGCATCCATCCACAACTACAAAGAAAGTGCCAAAATGGCACAAGGATGACTTATCTGACCCTTAAGTTTCAGAATTGTTTGAATAAGCTTTTTATGGGACATATCAAAATTCTTCTTAGGATTCACCTTTGATTTCTGTGTAGGCAGGTAAGAAGTCTCTATTCTCCTGTATTACCCAGTTCTGAATAGATAACACTGTCACATATTGTTATTTTTAAGGAGGGAGGAAAATAATTTATTACTTTCCCTGAAAAACTGAGACACAGCTCATAAGACCCAAGCCTAAGACTGAAAGTACAGAATACCCTCCTATAAATCATATTTTGTGCACTTCAAGTTGTTGTGGTGAAATGGACCAGAGGGAAACACAGAGCAAAGCTTTGATCACTTTGATCAAGCACAGACCACCTATCGGGCTCCTGGGTGCCACTGTGCATCATGCACATTTTCAAATTTTTGTCATAATAGCTACCAGTCACTGTAGCTGAGCTAAAATAGTGGATGGTGATTAACATGTGATTGAATCCAGACATTCTAATCATACTCCTTCTATCTATTTTTGCAAAGCAGGCTGCCTGCTTTCCCAGCAGTCCTCATGAATAGCCCAGGGATGATAATTTGCATGCTAACTGAATTCATGTACCACACTGATTGTATGGAACATCTGTTGTTGATTGTTTTGGTCCTCTGCTTTTCAAGCTAATATATGAAAATGCAGAAGGTAAAAGGCAAATTATCATGCCAAGGGCAGAGAGCAATTTGTTCCTTCTCTTTTTGTTGGAACTCTATGTTGTAGCTATTGATAAATATCACTACACTCCTGCTGTCCCCCTGGACTTGCACTAAAATACTGTGCTTTAAGTTGATGCAATTTTCCAGATGCTTTTTTTCCTTCTCAGTCTAATTTTGGCATAGCTTTGGCATAACCACATTAGATGTGGTTACAGAAAACCCTTCCCCTGTCGCCTTTCCCAGCCCACATACCCACCACTGTGCATCTAGAACTGACATTTCTGTTCTTCTCTAGATAGACGTAAAGGAAGCAGACTTCCCAGAAGCTTCTCTTGTCCCTGAAGTCTCACTTTGCTCAAAAAGGAAACAATTAATCTTCTCAGGAATGAGATTTTCAATCTTCATGGCAGAAAACTGAGACGCTTTCTAATATCATCTCAGGAAGCTGCTCCAGCATGGAGCAGGTTGCTGCCAGGATAGTTCTAAAATAAGAGCAAGTCTCAATACAGAGAAATTAATCTGTACTTCTAGATCCATGATACATCAGGTTTCAAAATAGTAAGCTGAATGGTATGTGAGTGAGAAAATTACTGAGGAGCTACACAGCTTCAATGGTAAATTTACTTTCACCCTGCATGCACTTATGCTGCTGTTTGGAGGGAAGCTATTAAAATTGCCAGTGAGGTTAGCTAGTTTTTCCTAGTGTTTTTCCCTAATATATAAGATGTAGGGTGACATTTTTTCACCACAGGAGGAAGAGACAGTATGTCTGTGCATGATGCAGTTTAGTATGTGAGTTATCTGAATGTTTAAGTTCTCAGTCTGTGCAGAAAGAAGATAAATGGCTTGAAATGACCATTGAGAAAATATTCCATTAATCCATCAGCAGCTGTTGATTCAGAGTGCAACTGGCTACAAAGATTAGTTGCATATTCAAGATTGCTATAAGAACAGCTATGGATTACATCACTCCAACTCTCCTAAAGTCTGGCTGCACTGGATCTCACCTTCTGTACTCTGTGTCTGTGAATATTGCATTTGTCTTTGCAAATTTCCAGTATGCAGGTTGATCCTGAGAAATACATCTGTGTCTCATTCCCCTGGTGACTCATTCTCATGATTATTGCATGGCATCTTGGCTTTCATTTTTCTCTTTGTCCAGAAGTGTTTGTTGGGAAAGAGAAATTGTTATTGTAGCATGTATGAACATGGATGGTCTTTGTGGGAAAGCAGGGTCAGACGTCTGTAGGATCTTTCACGCTGAATCTCCAGGCATCAGCCCACACAAAGAAGAGAAAAAAACAAACAGGAAAAAGATCTAGCAAAAAAGTGCAGCTGGGCTGAAGGGAATTCAAGCAACAGTGACCTGCATGCATTATCTTGGTCATGCCTTCACTTGCCAAAATGAGTTGATAGGCATCTTAACACTAATGAGAAACTTGGACAAAAAACTCTGCTGCTCCTGAGATTGTTATACTTGATATACTTCACTAACTTTGTCATGGACTGAAAATTAATTTTCTATGGACTTTAGTGTTAACTAGAATGGTTACAAGAGTGAATATGAAGAATGAGTAGAAAAAACCATTCAAGTGCTACAAATCAAAATTAATTTCTAATTCACTGAAATTCACTTACTTCTATCCTGGCAATTCTTTTTAGTATTGAACTGAAGGAAAAAGGATTTTTTAATCATATTTTTTTCTTTCAAGTATTTTTTCTCTGATCCAAATTATTAATTAAAAAATTGGGAGTTTCATTTGTGTCATCTTAAAAAAATACCCTATGGTTTCAGTTAATTCCATTGTTCAGGTCTGTTTAAAGATGTCACAATGACTTTCAGGTTTCTTGCAGACTTTCAGGAAAAACAGGACTGGGTCTAAACTACTCATGGGTAAGATAATAGAGGAAAAAGTATTTCTGACAAAATCTTCAGGCATCCTTTGCATATCACAAAGGAGGGAATCAAATCAATCTCTGTCTATATATCATATTTAATTTCAGAATTTTATTATTGTTTGAATAATAATTTTTATTCTAAAACTGATTAAATGAGTGCGTATAAATGGTAGGGAAATGAGGATAATAAAATTTATGCTCAGGAAGGAAAAATATGTTCATTAAAATTCAAATAACAGATGCAATCTCCTAGAACAGAACTGAATATATAATTCAAAATATAACATGGCAGAAACAAAAATAGAACTGCCAAGCAAACTGCTTCCTCATATTCTCTCTTTTCTTGGAGTTTTTCTTTTGGTATATATGACAGAGAAGAACAGCCAGACTTATGGGTTGGCAAACTTTAATCTTCTCAGTTTTTCATCCTTCTCCTGAACTAGCTCTAAAATAATATGCACAGTGGTAGATCCCACAGTCTTCAGGGTTTTTTAGGATTATCCCACAAATCAAGGCCTCTGCTTTCCAGACAGTACCACAAGATGTAGGATTTCTGCAAGTTAAATGTCTGCTCTCTATAATCAGAACTGACTAGTGGTTGTTTGCCATGGTTTGCATCAACATGTTCAGAGTGTAGAGGCAGAGCCACAGCAAGAGCTGGAATCCCTGCTAATTTTCCATTAAGTTAGTCTGGCAACTCAAGTACATTATACTGTAAATATGCAAACAAAAGAACTTGATTCATGTGTTCCTGTGGTTGCTGGATAATTTAGTGAAGAAAGCAAAAATAAGTGCACTTCTACAGTCACAAACTGTGCCTGCACAGCCAAAACTTTTTGTCTTCAGCCTGGATCAAAAGAATGCCCCTCGGCAACATCCCATCTTCTTATTCTGCTGGTGGTGTGGAATGTCAGTGCTGGAATGCCAGTGTCAGACACTGATGAGGGGTGTGTTTGCTAACCAGTGCTGCTTCAGAGCTCTAAACAGGATTTTGCACCCAGAAAAGCAAACTTGACATGACAGGTGATCTGGCTATACAAAGCTCAGAAACTCCCATTTTGACCCAGATATGTAAGACTCCCCTTTTTTTAAAACCAGCTCTGCTCCAGAATCACCATTCATGATACTCAAGATGAGTGGTTTCAGTGCTTGAGAAAAAATGTTGCCCATATTTCTGCTTTCTCTATTCTTAAGAAAAAGAAAAAGAGTATTAAAATAATTACCAGATATTACTGGGAGGTTTAGGCTACCTAATATTAAACATTTTAATGTAAGATTGGTTGTTCATAGAGTGAATGGAGAGTAGACACTGGAAACATTTCCCCAGTGCAAGAGTAAGGCAAACAGGATACTAATTTAGATTTATCAGATAAATTCTTCAGTTTAGGCAAAGAAAAATATTCCTGGACATAAATGAAGATTGCTGCTCTGTCTGCAGAGGCTACTTGTGAGGTCCTTTTTCTTGTGGTGGGCTTTCCTATGAGTGTGTAAGACTTTGGACAAGCCAATCATCCCTGCAAAGGTGATGTGGTGAAAGATGATAAGAAGGAACACTTTCTGTTGGGCATCTAGCATATCTAGAATGCTAGAAATGGAGTGCTCTTGTGGAATTTTCTAATTATGCAGATGACAGCAGCTACAGAGTGTTAGTCACAGCTGATCAAATGTTCTTAAGAAAAAATGAGGTACAAAGTTCAATGATAAATTTTATCAGCTGTTTTGATCATTGATCAGGAAACTTCAAGAGTCAGTGTGCCTGAATTCACCAAGCCAGTGTGATTTGTGTTTGACTATAATGTGCTGAAGCCCATGGGGTTCTGTGGGTTAACCCTGGAGTGTAGCTAAACCCCAGCTGGCTCTTGGGTTGGGGAAGAGAGTTGAATGGGTAAAAGTGCAAAAACTTGTGAGTTGAGATAAAGACAGTTAAATTGGCAAAGCAAAAGCTATGTGTGCAAGCAAAGCAAAACAAGGAATTTGCTATTTCCCATCAGCAAACAGGCATTTAGTCATTTCTAAAAAAACAGGGCTCCATCACTTGTAATATTTACTTGGGAAAACCATAACTGAATTTTCCCCTCTTCTTCATCTTTTCCCATCTTCTATTGCTGAGCACAACTTCATATGGTGTGGGATATGCCTGTGGTCAGTGGGGTCAGCTGTCCCAGCTATGTCCCCTCACGACTTCTTGCCCACCCCCAGCATACTTGCTGGCAGGGATGTGTGAGGACCAGAAAAGGTTTTGATTCTGTATAAGATTTGCTCAGCAACAGCTAAAACATCTCCATATAATCAACATTGTTTCCAGCACACAACACAGCACCATACAAACTACTCCGAAAAAATTAACTCTATCCTAGCCAAGACCAGTAAGACCATGACCATGACCAAGATCAAGACCAAGATGATCAGCATAGACTGGGGGCAACATGTCTGGAGACTCTCACAGCCACCTCCACAAAATTTCTATTTGAGATTTGTTCTTCTGGCAAGACACCTTCCACTACAGACTCACCTGAATTCTTGCAGTTTGCTCCTGCAAACTCTGAGCTCTTATGTTAGATATGAACCATTAGACATTTTTAGCACTAAACTACCCTCTGGATGTTCCTGCTGAAGATTAACATATTTATACCTTTTTTATCTAGATCAAAAACTGCAGCTGATACAGAATAGGCAGACATGGCCTAACATCAATTCAAGTTATATGACTATTAGACTCTTCCAATATTTCTCACTTCTTAACACTGCTCTTTAGATTGACTTGGCACTGTGATAACATGGCCCTGTGAGTTCAGTCATGTGCACAGCAAACTCATTTTCTCCCACTATATTCTGTTTTGTGGCTATTTGCTTCCTACCTACTCTCCTTGTGCAAGGGAGCATGGAATACCCCAAGACAAAATCCATTTCTCTGGAGACCACACGGTGTTTCCTGCACAGAAGTGATTCCAGAACTCAGTAAGAAGTAATTAAAGTTTGGATTCTGGGACAGCGGAACTGCTGATGTCAAATTTTTCAGATACCATCACTACAGCTGAAAAGGGAAAAAGCTATGGAAACCATACCCTAACTGATTATCTCAATTGATACCCTCAACCATTTACCCTTCTCTCATGCCTGCTGTTGATGAGTGATCACCTCTCTGTTATGTTTTAACTGCATTTTTAATCTTTGTTTCCTTTACAGCCACAATTCTTCCTATTTTTTATCTTGTTTGTGAGCAAGAAGTGGACTAGTCTAGTCTTGTGATAATTAATGACTGCATCCTGAACTGACATGGTGCATGTGCTGTGCTGCATCAGGACCCTTGAATATGTCAATCTTCACTCTTCTCTCACTTCTTATATAGTAATAAATAATTGTATGCAAAATTCAAAAAACTGAAAAAAGTAACAGAAAAAAAATATTACTTTGCCAAAGAAAATTCACCTTATTGCCAAAAAGAGGGACTACCTTGTAATCTCCTACTCTGACACAGAGATTCCCTTTTTTCAAAGACAAGTAAAAAATATTAGTGAAAATTTCTTTCCATTTCAGTGATGTTAGTAACTAAAGTTCTAGCTGTTTTTCAAAATCCATATTGTAGAAAGAGACTCCTAACAAATAACAGAGGCCAGAGAACTTAAAATACTCAAAAACTCAAATACTTAAAATACTCAGATGCTTAAAATACTCAAAACCAAGTGTTTTCCAATGAAAAATGCAGTTTTATACACACCAGTAAAACAGCCACTGCTTAGAATTACAATAATATATTTTGGTCTAGGACTTGAGTTTCGGTGGAATGGTGCTGTGGGGCTAAGCACACAGCAGCATGGCTGGTACAGTAAGCAGAAGGAAGATACATTAATTACTGAACATTTTATAAAGGAGCATGCCTAAAAGCAGCTCCGGTGTCTCATCGTCTGGTACCAAGGCTTAGAGTTCAGGACATCTGTGCTTTGCTTTCTCTTGCAAGTCCTTTTCCACAGAAGCAGCACATAACACCCCATGTGAACAAAGCAAAGTCAGCTGATTAACATCTGTTGGTCTGATTAAAGTCACATAGACTGCAAAAATTCAGGTTCCAGTAAGACAAGCTTGCTCTTGTAACAAAGCTGGGCATTGTGTAACAAGCTGCCTTTGCTATACCTGCTCATATGATTCAGAATCATGTTTCACACCTGAAAAGGGGGACCCAGGCTGCCTGAACTGGTTGTGTAAATTTCCTTTCATGTTCAACCACTAAAAGATATTAGTAAGCATGCCAGCTACTGTCCTTCCTACACAATACTGCTATAGAAGTTTTAGACTTTGGTTTATTTTGGGCGAGTGAGATTTAGGCAATGAGTGCATTGGGATTGCCTTGCTGGTATTCAAGCTGCTCACAATGTGATATAATTGTGCTGGTAACTGCATCACAAATGGCTGCAGTCACCCTAGAGCAAATTTTGTATCAAAGTGGGTATTAAAATGCAGATGTCAGAGAACGCAGGAGTGTATTTATAGATATCCTCTGCACGCTTCTAACAGATTCTCATGTCATCAGGGAGGGTTTCTAGAAATTTAAAGGAGCAAAATAATGTTCTTGTCAGCAAGACTCTTGTCTATGGTAAATGCTTTTTCCCCTGACACCTCACTACCAGTTAGGCTTAGTTTTGTCACTGGTTATCTTGTACCACCACAGTTCAAGTTTAGAACAAAGGGAACTTCAGACAAGGTCAAGTGTTTTACCTGAGCAGCATAGGGATGTCTAAATGCATGGCACATGAGCAGAAGGACCACAACGTACTCCATGAACTATTTCTGTCACCAGAAGAAACTTTTTTCTTGAAGGATATTGGTAATCTGTGAGTAAAAAATTAGGTTGGTTGATGCATCTGCCTCAGAAGTCTTGTCACCTTACCTTGTGTAGGTGTCTGCAGGATGCAGTGGGCAAAATAAGCTATCCACAGTGCTGTGTTAGCACACTGCCATCATCAGCTGCATGTGGGACACACTAGGAGAGTAAAATAGCCACATCAATTTTGAATCAGCATTAGATCATGTCTGTCTGCAGTTCAGTGTAAGGGCATATGCTATATCAGCTTCAGTGTTTCAGTATAGCCCCAGTGCTACAGCCACATTTCAGACGTCTGCACATACTCTGCCTCTGCAGTGCACTGCATGGCTATTAAAGCAAACAGCACCATCTTAATGCTTAAGGCTCTGGTGGGAGTCCAGGTGCTGGGAACAGTCTCTTCCAGTTGCAATGGAGAAGCAGACATCACTGGCAAGTAAGAATTTCAAGACCTAACATCTTCTACCCAAGTGACAAAGAAATGTAAAGAAATGAATATGCTAAATCCCTGACACAGCATCAGAGATTATACTTGTCCTTCTTTTTGCACTAGGAGAAAAGCAAAGTCAAACACAGATATATCTTACTGAGCAAAGCACAGTATCAGTGATGCAGACTGGTTAACTAGTTTTTCAACTAAAAAAAATATTTATAGGATAATTAATTTTTCCTCAAAACAGTGCAGGAGGGAACTGGACTGACACCTGACCAATGTGAGTGATAGGTTGCCATTTTCATTCTGAAGACACAAAGATAATTTAGCTCTGTACCCCCGCTGCTGAAAATAACTCTCTTAAAATTTGCTTTACATGCTAGCACAGAATGTCCTGTAGCCTGTGGCCAGGAGGATTCTGCAGGTAGGCATCACAGTCCAAAATAAAAAACATGGTTCCAGCTTAATTTTCTGATGCATCTTAAAGGCACTTAAAGTCCCATGCCTTTCCTTTAACAATTCTCAGGGTAGCTAAGATGGAATTGTCCCTGCAGTTCCATTTACTGAAGTCACTGGGTGATGGTGGCAAGAAATAACATCTGCTGATAAATGTGTTTCTCAGATAACTTAAAATCTTTCAAAAAATCCACCCCTCCCTGTGAAGTACATTATCATCACCAGGCTAATTATACTCAAAGCTGATATTCTAAAGGAGTTCAGGGATTTCCTTTTATAAGAAAGTGAGATGATGAAATGCCCCTGCAGTGTCTATTTCTTTCAACAAGTAGATTTTTGCAGAACTGCTACAGTCTGAAACGTCCCAGATGGTGCTTTCCAGTTGCACCGGAGCATGTATTTTCTGGTAATTGCACAGCTTACCTAATTCCCTTGATCCTGAAGTCTATTCTCTTGTAACAAACTTTTTTAAAGGGAAGCATCTGTTTTATGCAAAATCACACTTACCATTTTGAAAGGGTTGGGATGTGGAGTATATAAGAAGCATGATTTTGAAGACTTGGAGTGACTGTAGTGACCCATCTGGAGATTATAAATAAAATTTAGGACTTGAAAAAATTGAAAGTAAATGGTAAAACTTCAATAATTGTAGGTAAAAAGTAGGTCTGATAGATGCTGAAAGCCAAGATTAGCCTAGAACATACAAAAATTATTTGTAAATCAGGCCTCTGTGTACTGTGGCCTCTTGTCTCCACCAAATTACACAGAAATTTGTCTACAAATCTTTGTTGCTTTTTATCTTTTTATCACAGTAAATTTCAATGTGCCAGAGTAATCTATTTAACACTTCACTGAGGATTCTGCCTAGTGCACCAATATGAACAGTGACTGCATCTGGTGAAATGCTTATTCAGGTACATGGAGTGAAAATAAGACTTAAAGATACATCTGTGGTAGCAGTATGTTGATAAAGGAATCACTAATAGCAGAGACATTTTGTTCAGTACCTGAACACAAAATCTTTGGAAAAAGGACCAACTTAGGCCCTGTGAGTAAATTTAAAATACTTTTTTCCCAGAAAAAAGACTGGTAGAAGCTACTGAGGATTATGAAGGGGAAAGGGAGTTTGCAGTTCCCTGGGAATGGGGGGAAGCTCTGAGGAATTATCCCAAGAAATGAACTTCACAGATAACTTCATTGAACAAATTCCTTTCCAGTAAGAACAGTCTGGTGCATTGACAAAACCCTCAGTGAATCTTGATCTCTTTCAAGAGTGCATGGTAGTTTTTAAAGCTTTTAAAGCTCTGGGATTTTTTTGTACTAGAGGCTTTGGATTTGCTGTCGAGCGTGATGGGACTGTGTGTGGGAGAGAAGGGATTTGTGCCAGAGACATGTAGACAGCAGGGTGAGTGTGAGCCAGATATGTCTGCAATGAACAGCTATTTCTGGCTGCTCAGGACAAGGACACCTGGACTTCAGCATGAAAAAAAAGCAATGAATAAAGCTGAAGGGATGAAAACCCTCTAAGATATTGCAAATGACCTGATAGATCCTATTTGTACTCTTCAGTGACTCATGAATAACACAAGATCACACTGGTAGCTGACATTAGAACAAGCTATAAGTTAATGAACTGACACTGCAATTTTAATTTTGAAAAAAAATTAGTTGAGTGGAAAAAAGCCACCGTAACTTTTTGTTGATACATTTTATTACATTCCTCTGAGTAAGGTAGAGGGGAGGCATAAAGTCTTATTTGAAAATGCATATGCATTGTCTGGCAATACATTATTGAATTAGTACTTTGATCTCAACCCTGTTGTAGCAAGTACTGGTGAGTATTTTCATCATTAGTGAAATGACTAACTTAAATGGAAAACACAGAGCCACTAAAGTAAAATGTCACATGCTTATCTTTATCTAGTTGATGCTCCATTTTTTTTTTTTAATTAATAAAAGGTATCAAGCTCAGTAAAATAAGAAATCAAAGCCTAGTTTTCCTGCAACCACACAAATGCCATATTGTGCATTTCCTTTAGCAGAAGCAAGCTGGACAAGGCTGCTTTTGTCCATCCATCAAGATACTCTGTGACAACAGCCACGGAGATCAGTTTAAGAATCAGGTCACAGTTCTGTGTTTCTTTTGTGTCATTTACCCTGTGTTCTCCACCATCACAAATGAGGTATTAAGGAGTTACATGCTCTTCATCACATAACCCATAACTCAGAAAAGTTTCTCCCAAAACTGCCCTGAGGACTCCAAGCCAAATGTCAGATTCAGGACACAACAAATACCTTCCTTCATTCTCAAAACAAAATCAGGTTCATTGCACCAGAATTCCATATGTATGAGCACAGAGAAACAGCAAGCCAGGGCCACATTGCAATTGTGTGATTTCTGCAATTCCTATCAGCTCACTTTATGGGCACTTTTGACCCAACACACTTGATGTGGCCCATGACTGTTCCACCCACACGGTACCCAGAGCACAGTGTCACCACAACTACACAAGAGCCACATTTCCAGTGTCTGCAGAAATTGTAAGTGGCCATCTCGGTCCATCCCTCTGTAACTCCACAGAAATAAAGATGAGTCTGGCAACAACTTGACCTACTGCTGGACTCTGTGCATAGGGCAGTTCATAGAGAATGATGTTCTCATGTCTTAAAAGTGTGCCAAAACCTGCAGCAACGTGGGCAAGGTGACACCTTTGGCACATAATTGACTGGTATATGGATAAATAACAGTCCTAGTTTGTGGCTTTCATGTTGGGGAAGATTTGGCTGCTTTCGCAGTAGACAGACATGCATCCAAATTCCCTTAGTACCACTGAGGGAGGCCCTTTTTCTGATTTCATCTGTTTTTGAATACCTCAAGTGCAAAGACATTGTTCTTTGTGTAAACATCCATTAACTCTAATGCATGCCTGGACCTGCCCCAGCTTCCTGAATCACCAGCTCAGAAAGCATGAAAAAGGAAAACATGACAAATGCCACTGCAAAGTGAACTGAGTCCATCTCCAAAACCATGTAACACAGAAATAGAGGAGTCTCAAAATATTGTCAAGCCTTTACTCTAAGGTGGATTCAATTTTATGTCTAGGCCATTCCCAGCAGGGCTTTCATAGGTATAGTTAATATTTTCCTATCTCCCTGATGAATCTTCACTAATTAACTTAATGCCTCCTGTGGGTTTTACTTTATAAAGCTCTTTTGCTATTGTCATTTTGGACTAATTGATCCACACCTTTTTTGAAAGGAGGAATGCCAATAGGGAAGTGTTGGTCCAGATAAAGACAAATAAACACTAACAAAATATTTTTTCTTGAATTCTAGCTAGAATGTCTTTGACTAAAAACCAGAATCATGTTTCTCTTGGGCTCTTATTTTTCAATCTTTTATTGCTACCTTATTTTTTTAACTTTTTTATTACTACTTCAACCAATTATCAAGTACATGAGTTTAATAATTCAATTAATTGATTTTTGACTTCTCAACTTTTCAAAGGTATTTAAAACGCTGCTCCTTTCTTCTAGTCTACAAGTAACCCTTTCAGAGACTTTTGCTATTTGCATATTTTGTAAACATGTTCTACAACCTCCAATCAGCCAAGTCAATACTGAAAACGTTGAGTGATACTGGCTGAAGTCATCCTTCCAGGATCCTACTTACATGCCTAACAGAAAATCAGAAATAAGAACTGTTTGAGTGCAGGTTTTCAAGCAATTCTGCATCTACTGATCTTGACCTAACTCTGACCTAGGAAAGCCAAAATACTCTTTTCCCATTCTTTATGGATACAGCACATGGAGCATGAATTTAAAAAAAAAACTTTCCTAGAGGCAAAATATGTCACTATTGCTGTTTCCTGCCTATCCATCACACTACTTATTCAGAAAGTAAGAAAATTAGATTTAGAACTAGCTTTGGCTCAAGCTGCTTTTGGCAATCTGTTCTGACTGTTTCTCATCATATTATTACTTATTATATTTTTATTAATGTTTTTTATTCCTTTATTGCTTACAATTTTGTTTTGTGTAAGAGAGTGGTTCTGTATCTTTCTGGAGCCCTAAGGTTAAGCTTGACTGATTCATAATTCTTCAGAATGTTACACATAAAGAGTCCAATTAGTCCAGTGGAATCTTTCTGCTGAACAACACTGGTAGGTACAGCCAGTGAAATTACTTCTGCGATTTATCTCATGTTAGTGAGCTATGGTAAAAGAAGTCTAATACATGATGGCAATCCATGCTGATGTTCAAACAGGTATACATTTTAGGATATAGAAGAAAATAGGGATTTCAGCCCCAAGATTGGTAACCTCTCTCATATTGAGAGTACTCAATTCTATATTCTAGGTGTAACAGGTTTTCTGACACCCTTTAGCTGCAAAAGGTAAACTTGCTCAGATATACAAAATATCCTCTTGCTTTCCCAGCTGCAGTCATGCTTTTCTCTTTGAAACTTCTGTTATAGTTCCACATGCACAGAGCTGTGGACAGCTTCTGCACTTCAGTCCCCAAGATCCATCATACTTTTTAAGTGATTTATACAAAGCCTCTACAGACTCTTAAAGAAAACCTTACACACAAGCCTAGCATCTGAAACTATAATCACACATCTTCAAATACCCTAGCATTTAATATCACCCATCCTCTCCCTCTGCTTTTCTAACTATATCTGTGGAAACACATAGCCTTGAAGGAACTGTATGACAACATCTAGATTATGAAGAACCCCCTGGAAAAAGAATCTTTCTGATTATGTGTTCCTTTTTTTGCTTCATCTCTCAAGGCAATCATTTTCAGAAAGGATTTTATGGCAGATCAGAAAGCACAGTCTTCTATGGATTCCTCATTCATACCAGCACTAAATCAGCCATTTTTATCACCAGAAAAGCTGTGCATACTCCAACATATCATGGATTAAAGGAGCAATGAGGAAGCAGCTCAATGTTTAGGATACTTTAGGAAGAGGAAAAGCAGAAATATGAAGAAATGGTTGCATAAGTGTCCCAAGATAAACCAAATAAAAGCAAGGAACCAGATATATAATACATAGGGAAGTCTATTTTCTTCAGTGAACTGCACATATGAAATGGACAGCAGACTTGGACAGCCAATTGGACAAACTTTCCACAGAAGTTATATGGAGAGAGGCAAAACCCTGATTCTTGGATTTTTCTTTGTGTGTGCAGCTCATTCTATGGCAATTCATCTGAAATAATTAGGAGCTGCAGCAGAAGGTGTGAATGCCACTTGTGCAGAAGCCATGTGCCATCCAGGTTAAACCTTTCAGCTGACAAGAATCCTGAGAGGTGAGAAATTGAAAATCATTATAATAATTTCTAGAACAATGAGCTCATATTTACAACATTAGGAAAGAGGGTTTTTCTCTTTGAAAGCAGACTGGATTTCCTAATATAAAAAGATTCATTACTACCTAGACTGAGGAAATTGCTGAAGGGGACATGAGGACACAACCAGGGGAAGTCCCAAGGACCAGGAACACACTGAAAAGGTAAGTGGTGTGAGTGAGAGAGGCTAGAAGGTTATGAAAGGAAATGTGGTGCTGGATCAAACAGGGATCAGATAGGAACAGAAGATTTGGATCCCAGCAAGGAAGGATGTGGAAAGAACTAGCAGAACCTAAAGGAAAATGGTTAGGTAATGGGAGTTCTGTATCTCATCTCAGAGCCTCAGGATACAAAAATGAAATCTTACATTGAATGGAAAGAGCACATTTTTATATATGCACCAAAGTCTGAATTCTTCAGACTCAGAAACACAAAATCAATAATAAGACCATATAGGAAAGCTCAAAGTCAGAAAAACGTCTGAATGTTTTTAGTATTTTCATATATTGGCTTGGGAATAACATCCCTTATTTTTTTTAAACAATTTACATTAAAAATTACAGTGCACTGCAAAACAGAAATAACTAATGCCTGTAAAGTGTTTTCAACAACCTGACTCAAGTAGAGGTCACGTTAAAAATGTAAACTTTTAATCAGGAGATCAATCTGTAGGGATATGGGGAATTAACTATTTTTTTTTCTTGATTACTACATTCTGGCAAAGGCCCTTCAGTATAAGGAATGTAAATGAACAGGACAAGTAAATTAATTACAATGTATGACTTCCAGACACATTATTATTTAATCTTTGCACTTTTCAGTTGGCTTTCATCATCAGGCAACAAAAAAATTTCTTCATCATCATCTGTTTGCTATTTACAAATCTAACTCAGTTATCATCTCAGACTCCAGAATTCCAGGTCTCCCTGCACTCCATCCTTTCCTGCCAACAGTCTTTATGGAACATAGGAAAAAATTGGAAAGCTTTGGCTGGTGAACAGGGCATAGCCATAATATTTTCTCCTTCTACACACAACAGAACATCCCACAGTACGCCTACTGAGACTCGCATCATGACATCATCCGGGATGATGGCTCTTCTTATGCTGAGTTTCAGCATATTATTCATTGCACTGATGGCTCCAGATTCCCTGTGTGAGAGAGGCAGGAAAACTACTGAAGATGGATTAGAAAAGCATATATTCAAATTTATCATTTATCCTAAGGAAAATAAAAGTGTTTGTGCCTAGAATGGATTTGCAGTCTTTCACTGCCAGAGACTGTAAGACACATTTTGTTGTCCCAGACAGCACCAAAGAAGAGTAAGACAGGCATCAGCTTTCCTTTTTCCTCTCTCCCTTGTATGGAATTCTTTAGAAATTTTACTTTGATGTCATTTCAGCACCTGTGATGAGACTATCTCTTCCATGGAGAGTAGGAAAAGTATGTAAAGCACAAGCAGGAAGTACAAGACAATGTACTTCATCCAAATAGCTAAAATTCCTTGAAACAATAGATGCACAGGCCTCTTGACTTCTCTTGACTTGTGTATCACATACAAGTACTGAAGTTCATGAGTGTAGAGCAAGGCAATGTAGATCTATTCTATTAATTTAGTCCCTAATCTATTTGTTTGAATGTAGTCCATATGCTTCTATCCTGTGTTTTCTAATGAGCTTACCTTAATAGGAACAAACCATGTTAATTTCTATACAGCAGATTTTTGCCTCTAATCATTGGAAAAAGTTGTTACAGAGATCTAATACAGCATGGCAAATTTTGTTGCTGTCTTATTGTGCAAATAAAAGTTTTCAAGCATACAATATTTTCTTTAGTAACTCCATATCATCTATTTTACCTAATTTTTAATTACCTGTATAAAGCAGAAAATAGATAAATTCCCATTTGTATTTTTCTATATATCATATCAAGAAAAATTAATTATTCACTGCATAAACTGAAAATAAAAGGAAAGGAAACTAAAGTAATAACTTAGCCATGGTTCTTTTTGGTGAACAGGACAATAAAGAAAAAATACTTCAACTTTTCTTATACTTCTGAAGTCACTGAAAAACCTTCCAGGAAATGCTTAGTGCTTAAGGCCTACTGCTTTCATATTCAACATCTCACAGGATATATACTTAATATGTCAAAAAACTGGACTCAAAGTACTAAAAATGGAACTGCTTAAAATGAAATTTTGTTGACTATGAAACACTTTGTTTTGAGAGATATAGAGAAAACCAAAAGAGAGGAACTTGTGGGGTTTTTTCCTTCTCAGTTCAACCACTTCTATACATGACTGAGTACCCCAGGGAGCATTTCTAGTTCACCATATGCAGATTTCTGTACATGTTCAGCTAAAGTATCTGTTTTATCTGTTTCTATGAAGTGATTAGGAGGAGTTTTTTCCTAAATTGTTCAGTCCTTCTATGTGTGGCTCTCAGCACACTCACAAGTTTGGAAATGCACTCTGCTATGTATAGCAAATGAATATTCTTTGTGCTTTTCTTATGAGCTGAACCTGGGGAGGAAAGAATGAGTAGAAACAGTGAAACACAAAGTTCAATGAGACTGAAACAGCGAAGGAAAAAAACCCCCTAACAGCTTTATCCAAGAGTAATGTAAAAAAAAAAGCATAGAGAGTTTTGTGAGCTTGCTGTTGAAAAGTCTGTCAAGAACAGATGAAGCTAAGTAGGTCAAGTACAGGTCAGAAACTGTTCAGCTTGCACTGCTTTTAAGTTTTATAGAAGGCAGGTCTCATTTGTCAGAAAGTCAATGGGACAAAAATATCCTCTGTAAGTAGCTTAGGATCAGTCTTCTTTCAGTATACAGATAGTCTCACAAACAAAAGCAAAGACAAAATTCTCTACCATTGTGAAAGAGGATGGTGTAAGTAAAACAGAGGTTTGGAATGAAAATGTCCTGTTATATGATCTGGAAAACCAGTCATTTTTGTCTTGTACCTGATACACCCATGAAAAGTTCCTGAGTTTGGTTAAAAACCTCAGGTGCAAGCGAGCCAATTTCTTCAAGTCGCTTCAGCCAAGACACACAAGCAATGCCCCTCTCTCCTGACTGAAACACAGCCTGTCTCGCCTGTGAACCAGAGGAATTCCAGTTCCTCTCAAAAGTCTTCTGTCTGAGCTTGCAGACCAACCTGAGGAAGTTAAATAACATTTTGACATCAGTAAACTAAAACAAGACTTAAAATTATTTTTTGCATCTCGTTTGATCCCTATGAAAAAACATTTCTGTAAATCTCTTGGAAGGAATCCTTCATATGAGAGCCAATGGAAAACCAAATACAAAGGGAAAGTGTGAACAAAAATAATAGGATGCAAAACTTTAGAAAAAATGAGTTCAGTAATTTTGTGTAAGTCATTTTGTCTAAGCACCACATACAAGCAGCACCTTTTATGGATTCAGAGATTATTGGCGTTAAAAACCACCAATAGCATACACTGGCATAGGTTTAAGTACTATTCTAAGGCAACAGGCTTCTCTTGTACAGGCTCATGTAGACATAAATTGGGGCACATGCAACTGATAAGTGTCATTAGCAACTCTGGAGAGACTGAGTGCCCAGAAGCTTCCTGAGGCTGTGAATGTGATGTCTGGGATTTGTGGAGGCTGCAAGTTGGGGACCTGCATTCAAAATCTTCCTCAACTCTTTCTCTACACATGTGTCTTGCACCTAAGTGATTTTAGACTTTTAACATGATTCATTGGTACCATTGTCCTCTCTTCTTCCACGAGATCTTCCTGCCCCTTTCAATTTAGAATGTATGAAGAAGCATGCACATGCTTTCACACAAGGGAGACACAAGATATGCTCAGGTTCCCAGGGCCCTGTGTGGGGTGAGTTGCTTCACTTTCTACAGCACACACAACAGAAATATCACCCAGAGAGGCACTGAGGAATATATCAGTGTGATGTACAAAATGGAGATATTAAGAAACATTTTGTGTAGGAAAAGCCATGTCACGCCAGAAAAGCTTGGCAAGCCTGCTGGCTGGTGTGGCAATGGACAGGCAGCTGCAGGTCCACTGGAATCTACAGAATTACAGCTGCATTGTTAATTTTAATGAGATTACTCTCAGAATGAAAGTCAAACTTGAACAGCTTTGGTGACCTTTACTGAGAGCATTGCTTAAGTTGGTAGGTCTACAGCATGCCAACAGAGCTTAAATATGGGTGCTGCACAGTCAGACATACCAAACCTAAATCCTTTGAGTATTTACAGAGCACTTACTTTATAAACACAATGTTCTTACAAGCACTTGAGGCTGTGAAGTGTCAACAAATATTTATACTGCTGTGGAAAGAGGTTCTTCACACAAGCGTAAGAGGAAGCTTTGGAGTGCAAAGTAAATTAAAAACCAACTGTGTGTGTGTTGTGTTGCTTCTGTGCTCTACACTCTCTTTGCTTTGGCTCCAATCCAGACTGAAATCCCAACATTCTCCACAAAGGTAGGGAAAAGCTGTCTATAGGACTTAGTCTTCTACCTCCCGGACTAGAGCTGCATATAAAACAGGAATGTTTTTTCATTTTTAATGGAAAACTGTTTTCAAACAAAGTCATATAAATAAACAGTTCTGTTTGCTGTTCAGAGAAAAGAATTATGAAGGTGGCTCCTTGCCACCTGGGTGGAAATCCCATTAGCTGCAACAATTCACCAGATATGGTGAAAACGGTAATTTCACACAGTGCTTGATATTGATCCATAATTGTCCACCAAAATACAAGACAAAGGAGGGTTGCACTTAGTGTGAGAAACAAAGAAAGGAAAGCATCATCCAAAAATGCTCAAACACTGAATAGCTGCACCTCCCAGGAAATTGGCTAATACTAAAACAAACAAAACAAAACAATAAAGCAAACCAGCATCCTCACCTCAAGAAAATTAGAATCAAAACTAAAAAAAGCAGAGGCTGGTGGTTTCTGAAACACTGTCATGGTGCTCTGTAGACTGGACAACGTGTGCAAAACATGGACACAACACACTGGCTAGACAGGCTCTCTGTGCTGCAACCTCCATGAGAGGGTGAACCATGACAATGTCATGTCATGGTTCTTTTGGGAGCTGCATTTTTCCCTGCAGTGCACAGCCCACTGAGACAAAGAAAACAACGGAAATATAATCCTCATGAGTCCCTGAGGCAATATAGGGAAATAAATAAGTCTTGTTTTTCAGAAATTTCATTTTTCAACACCAAGAAACAAAAATTTCTGCAGAAAGGAGAGGCTTTTTAATGAAAAATCACATTTCATCCACAATCCAACTTTTTGTCAACAGAGTTCATATGAAAAATCTGTCTGCCTGATGAATTTTGAGGCCCATTTTCTTAAGAGGCCAGATCCAGTCATGGCATAAATCATCACAGTCCTATTGAGCTCATCACTGTGTTTACACCAGCTCTGGCCTCACACTGATTTTAACTGAAAAGACACAAACATTAGCTTTAATTGTCTGTGATACAAGAGAGATCTCTGCTGCTGAAGCACAGCTCTTTAGCAATACTTTATTTCATAGGAGTTAAAAAAAAGAGTAAAAGGACTAAAATGCCAGCTTAAGATGAGTATTTCCTAATTTTATCAACAAACTTCTGAAATCTCAAAGTGTTGCTTTTCAGGTGCTTTCAAGGGACAAGAAAAAGAAAGAGCAAATTAAAAGGAAATACTAAAACCACCTCAGAGACTGCAGCCTGAGGCTGTAATTCTGCTTTCAAGAAGAGACATTAAAAAGAAACCTCAGAAAAGCCTTGAAATATCAGGTAAAAGAGTATAAAAGTCATTCATGCTGCGTTTGATGTGGTGCCCTGACGTGGATCTTGGAATCGGTTTTATCAGCTGCAGTTGAACTGAGATGAAGGAGATGACTCACCTCCTCCCCATCTCAGGCTGCAGAGCACGAGCACAGGGCAGCCAGAGCCCATGGCTGATCTGCTGCCCATGGGGGAGAGCCTGGTGAGAGCCTCTGGCTTGTGCAGTTTTGCAGCTCTCGTAGAGTGCCCATAAACATATGTATCTTTAGAAAACTATCATGTGTTTTCAACTTCCTGAAGAATTCTTGTAAAATATAACTGAACCACATTACCCTTTGTCCTGTGCTTTTATTCCACTAATGGACAAATTGGGAGGAGGCTGAGAACAAATGTGCTATTAATTACCCAGATGGCTTTTTAATAGAACCTTGGATGATTGCACAGCCACTAAACATTGTCCAGAAATTTCTTAATAATGCTGGTGAACGAAGCATTCCTTGGGAGAGAATAAAGATGCCATTGAGTGGGAGGCTAAGTTATGTCAGGTTAGTTTAGGAGATAGCAGACAAAGGGTGTGTATTGTATGGAAGGAATGACAGGCTGTATCCTAGCTGTCCGGCTCCTCCAGCAATGACAGATTTTCTAATTCACTGCAGATTCTCATAAAAGTGGGTGGTCAGTTCTGGTGAACCAAACAGTGCACCTATTGATAGTGGGTGGGAGAGACGTAATTTCGAATTAACCTGGGTTGATTTAATACAGCAGAGAGTCTTAGTATCAGCATAAAATTAGGATTAATACATTAAATGTTAGGTCAGAATGTTAAATCCCATTGTTGAAAGACCTACATGCAGTCAGGCAAGGCTCAAAATGAGGATTTCAGTCAATCAAGGCTACAAGCTGGAGAGTGCCATGCTTCCACAGCAGGAATGATGCATGTAGGAATCAGAAACTGAAGATACTTTCCTGTTTCTCTGCAAACAGTAACTTTAAAAATTCACATTTTTAATGTTTCTATGTCCATATTAGTCTTCCCTTCGCCTGACATCATAAGATAAGAAAATAATCATCTCAGGCTTGTCCCAGCATTCAGGGAATGATCTCACATTAAAAAAAAAAGCAGTTCATCATGTTTACTGTCCACTTCTGCATTCACTTTCACAGAAGATTTTTGATACACCAAAAGCTATATAGAAAATTATTCTATCCATTATCATTATAGTTCCTCCTGCAATAGGATTTGAATTCGGGAGGAAGAGAACTGGTCTGGCTTGGAGTTTTTCCTGCCAGTAACATATGCAAACAAACAAACAAATAGACCTAAACAAACAAAACAAAACCCAACAAGATCCCAACCTAAAGGTTGATTAAATTGTGATAACTGCAATGAGGAACACATAGCATTAAACAAACCAGAGTTGGTACTGGCAAACAAAATACAGTACGTGAATTATCTGGAATTGAGAATAAAACAGAAGCCAGTGAGATCACATGTAAGAAAAGCACTTTATAAAAACAGATATCTGTGAGCATTTAGCAATGTTTGCTTTTTCACTTCAAAAATTAGCATTAGTGGGAGCTCAATCCATGGGTATTTTACAAAGGCATGATAAGTCAGAGAAATTTCTTTTAGCAGCATTCCCACTCTTTCAGACCAGCTGACAGTCCCTGAGGTCTCAGCACTTTTCAGGGACCACCAAGGGAAGGTTAGAGACCAACAACTGCAAATCCAGCATGCTGAAGTCAATTTACTGTTGCAAAAGGTTGCATTCTCTGAGCTAGTCAAGGTCCTGCAATGGCTTTCCCACCGGAACATTTGACAGCTTGGGTTGCCTCTGCCTTGACTACACCACCCTCTGCTTACCCCTGTTAATTTTGTAGTCTCCTGTGCTTATGTTTGTGGGCAATGATTGTGTCATTTCATTCTAAGGAAGAAAGTTTTTTATTCATATAATTTCATTGTGGGAAACTGGCAGTGAAAAAGGTGGCTAATCCAAGTAGGGACAATGGGCAGGGTTTTATAAGGTCATCCTATGTACAAATCATTAAAATAATGATTAAATAATTATTTTAATGATTTGTTAAAATAATTGGCCCATAAGTAGGGTCAAAATTGTGGTTTAATTTTCACATATTTTAGCCTTTACAAATGCTTTTCCCAGTATTTTAATTTATTTAAGTCTTTTTGCCTCATTTTGGTATGTCACTTTCAGCACCATAAAATTAACCCAGTTCTTAGGCAGGTTTAATAGTGTAAGTTCAGGTGTCACTTGTAAAAATAGACTTTTTTTTCCTTTCTTTCTCCCCCCTTTTTTCTTTTATCATGTAGTGAGTCCATCCAGTATAGCCTTTACAGGTCAGGAGAAAAACTTCCGAAATTTTGTAACCATAGCAGACAAGTTATTATTTCTTTTGCATTTAAGAAGCTGATGTATCCCCATGTGCTTGCTTTATTTTCAAAGGTTTGTAAGCTTCAGTCTCAGATTTTAGCAGTGCCACTGCAGATGTCTGAAACAAACAAAACTCACTCATTGAAACTAAAGATAATTTTAATACCAATGATCCTCATTTCTCTAGAGTACATCAAGTGCAGGCTATGCTTTTACTTAAGGAACTCTCATTGAATAAAAATATTTAATGCACTTTTCTTTGTTATGTTTTTGCTCATCCTGGTTCATTATGCTATTACAAAAAATATTGCAACACACCTTTACTTTCCATTGAGTTACAGACTTTTTGCGTCTTTTTCACTCACCACAAAAACTGCTGTGATGTCAAAATGCACTGTGCTATCCTGGTCCAATATGAACAGGATAGGATATTTTCCCATCCATCTGCAATAGGCTAAATTACACCCATCTCTGGGCATGGGATAGCACCTTCTCCCAAGGAGACACATAGCACAGTTCAATGAAGAACCTCAGACTTAATGAAAAATGAGTCTCTAAGGAATGCGCTTATGCAGGTTCCCAGGTGAGTTCTCAAAATCAGTAAACCTCCATTTGTTTATGGGGAAAATGACAAAATTCAGCAATTTTACATAGATTAGACATCTAAGCTAAAATTACCATAATACTGAGGAACTGGACAGGGAAATCAAGTGCATCATGGCTAAATCCAGTCAAATCCCATCTTTTTAAGCAAGCTGTAGGATCACCCTTAAACTTTTGCAAATAGATCCAATATCATTATTAGCTGACCCACCAGTGGGGATTTTGCAGTAATCTCTACAACTTCAACAAAGCCAGATGCAAAGGCTGTGCTTGTCAAATGCTTTACCTGACAGTCACAGAGGTGATTCCATGGGCATCTGCACTGCCCTACCTGAGAGGATGTGTCAAGATCAGAACTTGTGGTAAAGAGTCTCAACTCTGCTGGATTTTATAGGTTAAACTCAGATTCCCTTCAAGGTTTTGCCATCAGTATTTCCATTTAATTCCAATATACTAGTGGGATAAATAGAGAACAGTCAGTCCACACTGCACTCTCATTAGAGAAACAGGAAGGTCTTTGGTTTTTAACCTCTCTAAAGACTGCAACAAGCAGTCTATCAAAAGGTGAATGCTTCCTTCAGTATTTAGAGACTATTTAAGATTTACGCAATTTTACAGATTTTTTCCATAAGTCTCTTAGTGAGTCCAAAATAGACATTATGAAAGTTTCTTCCATGAGAAAAAAAAAAAGATAGGAAAGAAAACAAGAATTGATAAGCATGAAATAGTTTCCAGAGAACTATTATATATATACTGTAACTATTATATATATATGCTGTTCTCAGGCCTTAAGCATTAGCTTTGACTACAACTACCTCTTGAAAAAGGCACTATCACAGAAATGGCAACTTAACTACAATGAAGCATCAAGGAAAATATCTGCAGAGTGTGAGTTTGTCTTGAAAAGAAAACATTGCTACTAATGTACAAAACAAAACGTGATACATGGGATCAAGACAGAAGTTGCCTTAGTTCTAAATATCCTGGCAGTGTAACAAGCTAAGCTTGCTGTCTGCCAAGAAATACCTGGCCAATACAGTCTAATATCCTTTCTTGTTTTCTTTTGGACATATTTTTGTAATTGCTTGTCCTCAGGTACAAAGATGCTTACAGGAAGTCATTAATCTTTCATTAGACTATTCTACCATTTCTTAATTCAGAACAATAAAAGCTTGGAAAGGCATGCATTCTCATGTCACTGTCTACTTCAAGGGAAAGGAAGTTTTAATGGAAGATAAATCTGATCAAATGATAGCAAGAGATAATGAAATAACTGTGTTTAAAAGAGTAGTGTAACAGAGCAAAAGAAAAAGCTCTTGAACTTCACTCTTTTTCGTCTGGTACAAGACCAGATGGGCTTCGCAAGATATTACAGCTGAAAAAAATGTGATTAGCCCAGGATTTCTCATTCTCCTCTTCCTCACACCCCCTCCCCCAGCTCATCTCAAACACACACTCCCCCCTCCACCCCCTTTTCCTCCAGATAGAGGAGAAAAAACATTTTTTGTTTGCCATCTGAAGCAGGTGTGGTTGAGCTAAATGCAGAGAAGATGTCCAGCTGGAGGGACCCATCAGCCAGCTGCCCAGTGCAGGCTGCTTAGATAAATACCACCTGTTTCTAAAGAGCAGGGGGAGAGAGGGGAAGAAAGGCAAAACAAACCTAATGGTCACAGAGATGAAACCTGCTGATCCTCTGGTTATTGTGTAGGTACTTTTGTAGCTGGTTAGCTCCTAAACTCAACATGGGACTCACAGAAATGAGCATATGCAACGTATTTAATTTGAGTCTGGGCTATGATGAGACAGTTTCAGAAAATCAGGGGAAATAATTTAACTCATGCTCATAGCACATGTGCAGAATTACAAACACCATCCAGGAGGAGCAGAAGAGGATCCACAAAATGCAGTTTCACAGGTGCTTTCCAAATCAGGACCATGTTGGAGGAAAACTTAGCTAATAATATTAAAATCATAAGAGTACTGAGATTATTTATATTCCTCTTGTGCTAAAAATGTAGATTCTGCTTCTCTGTGCATCAGTAATAAAGTACAAAAAGTTACCATCCCTAGAAATAACAGCCTGCTTTTCTAAGTCAGTCTGTACAAAATGTCCTGTTCTTTTATTTAGACCATCTTACAGATGCAGTAATCTCTTGAGTATTATTTGATCTGAAAGCAATTATTAAGCAGTGATTACAACACATCTGTACTGCTTATGGCCATATATGATTCATTTGACTATGATAGACTGTTTCCTAACACTGTGAGACATTTCTCTTTCTGCTCAAATAGCCCTGAGGCAGACAACTTTTTTTTTTTTCTTAGCAGCAGTGAAGCCCTGTGAATGTTCACAATCACTAGATTGTGCTCACAAAGCTAGTTTGAATAGGACTGGAGAGGAATAATTACCCTTTTGAAATGCCTTTGTCCCCTTTGTTACCAATATTGTAGATGAAATTAGCCCTAACTTAGGAGAGCAGCATGGTCCTGTGCTCAGCATTAACCTGAGCCTGAAAACGTGAGCCCTCTTCCACGCCTGCTGCTCTGCATGGCCTGCGTGACCTTCAGTAATTCATTTGCTCTTTTTCTGCCTCAGTTCCCCAAGTATGAAATAGATATCCAGCTACAGCAAAGGGAACTTCATTCATATAGTCTGGATCTCGTCTTAGAAAACTGACAGAAAATAAATGAGAACAAATACAAAGTCCAAGGGTTTGAAGGTTCAAAAGGAAAGTATAGATTTTGCAGGACTGTGGTTTCAACTGCACTTCCTCAACTATTTGTGATACAGAGGTTTCATTGAAATGGTTGCCAATTTTTTTATTTTTATTGTTTAGATAGTAAAGGTTTTGTGTGTAAAAACAGCTACATATCTAGGGTGCAATTTATTTAAAGTAAACGTCTTTATTTAGTAAATTTTGCAACAGCCAAGTTTTGGAAAATTTTTACACTCTTTCAAGTATTACCTTCTGTGGAGAGTTAAAATCCATCTCCAGCTTTGCCTAAGTAAGATGCAAATGTTCTGCATCTGTGCAAGATCTTTTTGGGCACATTCCTGGGATGTGTCCCCTATAGTTTTTCTGTGCTCAGTCAACATCAGAAAATTATGGAATGAGAGGTGCCAGAGAAGAGTGAGCAGTTCTTGTAATGGGATGTCATGCATCAAAAAAACTATTACAGCATTTCAAATGAGTGCCCTAACATTTGCATAAGCAAGAGTGAATAATAGAAGCAGTAATTAGTGCTGAAATGTCATTTTCACAGCAAAGAAGGTAACCAGGGATGTTCCCAGGGCTCTGGTCAAAGACAAATGTCACTCCTAGACAAGAGTCACAACCGGTTTGCCCACATCTTTCCCCTTCTTAGACAGGATATTATAGAATGGGAAAAGATTCAGGAAAAAGCATCAAAGATACTCAGAGGGAGAGGAGAGTGCCCAGGCAGGAATCAGTGAGGACTTTTCTGCCTGGAAAAGGCATCTGAAGCGGACTGTGATCAAGGTCTGCAAAACAAAGAGTGGCATGACACAGATACAGATCAGCTGCTCCTTGTCTCTTCCTAACCACAGTCTAAAAGGCGTCAAACTAAATTAGTAGGTGGCAGGTTTAAACCCAACGAAAGGTATATAGATGTACACACCCAACAAATAACTAATATTTGGAAGTTCCTCCTACCACATGTAGTGAAAGGTAAGAGCTTACTAAGGATTTAAGTGAAGACTTTGGATCCCAGGGTCTCTCGAAAAAAATCTCACAAAATATTTGCAACAGTTTCTTGGTTTTCTTTTCCCTTTTTTCTAGGTTTTATGTAATTACATTAAATTATGCTTTAGCTATTAGCTGCTCTGCTGAGCCAAGCCAGTTTGCCTTTTCTTCTACCTCAAAAATTGAGTTAATGGGAAGATCTTGATTCTGCTAATTGTTATTAATAATAATTATAATAATAGTGAATGACAGGTAATTTCTGAATATAAAAGACCTATAAATTACTTTCTGCATTGCAAATACCTTGACCTGCTAAACTGTCCATGTCACCTTTTTTTAAAAATGAGCTATTCCTTTCCCCTGTCATTGTAAGAAAATATTCTGTAGGACACATTTGAAAGGGACTCTATTAATGTTTTCATTTTTCTATGAGGAGAGTCATCCATGTCCCATTATTCATTATGTGTGTGTGTGTGTGTGTGTGTGTGTGTGTGTAGGCAGTAAAAATACAGCTCTTACTCTCCTAACTCCCTTTATAGTCCTTGACTTAGCCACTAATTTTGACTTTATGAAAGCTAGTGACCAAGATTCTAATCTAATTCTTAGCATCCAAATAAATAATGCACTTCCACTTGGATAGTGCATTTTCCTTTCTGCTTTACCTGTGGCATGGCATAAAGGGAATTCTTTGTACACTAACAGTGGCTTCATCTTTCTGAATTGTAAAAAAAAATATTTCCTAGAACTATGGCCCAATAGTCTGAGGCCTTCTTGCATGTCACTTTATCTATGTAATCTGACCATGTACTTCAGTTAATGTCTGTCCCATTTCTGTGGCCCACTTACTTTACTAATGTTTGTAAAATAATGACTTTAGGTAACAATCAGCAGCAGTTGCATATAAATGACTTAAAAAAAAAACAAAAGAAAAGAAAACCCTATAGAAGTTTACTATTGGCTTATTTTCTTCCTAAGGGCCAAGGGCTAGATGTTGTGATATCATATATGCTGAAGGAATTTGTTTTGTATTTGAGGGATCTTTAAATGCCATCTTTTGTATTGCCATTTCAAATATATGGTTTTTTTTAATACACACAAAAAATAAATAGATCAAAAATGCACAAAAAAGGTTATTTTATTTTACTAGAAAACACAGAAATGTAAAATATCTGCTATACTACTACACTGCTTTCTGTTGCTGTTACCCTAATTGCTGTTACCCTGATGTTTTTGTTGTTTTCATTCACTTTTCCATGTGGCATCCTTGGTTCCTCTTAACCATGTGTGCCCAAAACAAAAAACTCTGAACATGATTCACTCTCTTGACCATCTCCACTGTAGTCCAGTTGTTGTCTTTCAACCAGCTCTGGGTCTGCCCAGTATCTTATGGGTTAAACAGAAATAAAAAAAATGGTGAAATCGTGTAAATTTTTTTATTACTCTTCTTGTTATTGTTATTTATTATTGTTATTGTTGGGGTTTTTTTGTTACTTAAGTCATAATGATATATGCAAATTCATTGTCTTAAGTTAAGTTGGTCTGTGATATTATTTTTACACATGCCAGAGAATCTTATCAAGTACTTGCTTACTCAGACATAGTGGCTGATTTCACACCGTGGCATGTGCCAACTTCTGCTTTTGAAGTGTACATATGTATGTATCACATATCAGATTTAAACCTTTCCAGTTCAGAGACAGCTTATGACACAAGTAAAATTGATTGGGTTTTTTTTTTGTTCCTTCAGTAGTGGAGAAAGTCCAACACAAGGCTACAAAAGTGATGAAGGGGCTGGAGCATGTCTCCTATGAGGAGACAGAGAGCTGGGACTGTTCAGCCTGGAGAAGAGAAAGGCTCAGGGAATCTCTCTGATATATTTAAAAACCTGAAAGGAAGGTGCCAAGAGGACTCTTTCCAGTCCAACAGAGGCAATGGGCACAAATGAAAACCATTCTGACCTTCAGAAAACACATTTTAAGAGTGAGGATGACCAAGCACTGGCACAGGTTTCCCAAGGAGGTTTCCCAAGGAGGTTGTGGAGTCTCCATTCTTAGAAATATTCCAGAGCCTTGTGGGAACAGTGCTGGGCAGCTGGCTCTAAGTGGCCCTGATTGAGCAGCAGGTGAGACCAGGTGGCCTCCAGAGGCCCCTTTCCACATCAGCCATTCTGTGATTCTGTAAAGGTTGCCAGAAGTACAGACATTTGCAAAGATTTTCATCAATTCTTGGATTTTTTTTTTAATTTTGTCCAGGTAAATCACTTCCTAAAATGAAGCAGTAGCTAATTATAAACAGATAGAAGCCTGTGACAGGTAGCAACACCATGTAGCAGAAAAAATGTCAATTATTAGAAATTCCATTATGTTATTTGCTTCAATGCTTCTCAAGAAAATAATGCGACACTTATGATCCATACAATGAGAAGTTCTTTGTGCTTGGTTTATGCCTTTTCATTGCTGACTTCAAGCAAAAGCTGTGTTATTAACTGGCATGTCAGCCCCTATATTTGGTACATGGCACACAGCTGGACTATTTGTTCTGAATGTTCTTTGTGAATTTAGCCTGTTTTCTTAGAAAACCATTTCTGAATTGACACTGGCTTTCCCTGAAGATGTCTTCCTGGTTTCTGAATGGATGATGAAAAAAGCCTCAGCCTAGCAAGAGATGAAGTTCAGTCAAATATAATTGAGACCCCTAAACCCAGTCTTCTCACCAGCCCTCTACCAGAACCAGATTTTTGGTGAGAACTCCTGGGCAAATGAGCCATAATTCCTGGCTGATAATTCTGCACTATAATCACTGAAAAAAATCTGTGCATGCATCCAGTAGCTTGATCCTAGCAGCTTGCTTCCATCTGATATGGAAATTTTGGGTATATTACAAGAGGGGGCAGATGGCAGCATGGCCAGACATACCTGGTGCAGTTTAAATTTCACTAGTTTTGGTAACCTGGAAGCCAAGCCCAAGAAAATTGTGTTGCTCTGAGATTTATGGGCTCCCCTTAAGGATCTGAACTACTACATCTTTATTTCTGTTGTTGCTGGATTGGTTTGGTCAAAAGTGGTTGATCAGACAGTTCTCTATTCTACACATCTGACCACAAAGTGTTCACAGTTTCTTTACAAATGCCATGGTAAGCAGAAGAGGTAACTCTAATTCGTGGGAGGCCTAGTTCAGGCCTGTTTCTGGATTTGAGTGGTCAGGTCTGATTGAATGGCTTGCAGTCAGTACCTGATTTCTGCAGAGAAGAAGCAATAAGTTCTTGTTTAAGCCAATATGTCCTTTTTAAATCACCGTAGCAATTGAAATCTTTCGCCAGGGAGAAAACAGGCAACAAATTGTCCCATTCTTTTTCCAGGTTCTTATGGTAAAGTGAGTTGCCTGATCTTTAGCAGAGATGTTGCTGGAGTATATCACGGTGTGGAAAGGTGAAATGTGTCTAGCACAAGGCAGGGTAATCCATTCCAGACTCATGTGTAATGCAGGGGAAACAGGTGCAAACAATTGAGCTCGCTGTCAGTAAGCCACAGTGATCGCTTTTGATATCTTAATCGTTAGTTGATCCATGTGCAACATTGGCAACATCACTGTCATAGCTGACTGCCTTCTGCACATCTGTAAACCTTTTCTGGGTGCTTCTTGATGTGTGCGTGAGTGCATGAAGTCCTGACATCATGAGAAACTAAATTGGGCATGATTGCTGCCATTTCCGTTTTCCTGCTAGAAAACCAGAGTTGACAAATGTCAATAACTGCTAATAGCTCACTACTGTTTGTCAGATGCCACACAGGACAGGTGTGGAGAGAAAGCAGTGTGTTTCTCTGAGCACCACTCAGCAACCAAGCCATTTGTGAGACTGCTATCTAATTGCTTTTGCAGATAAAGGAGTTGCTGTTTCTTCACTTCATGACCCCCTGGTAAACATTCAGCATTAAACATGTTCCCACTGTATCTATTGACCTCCAGCAAACCATGCTGCAGATTTCCTTACAGGTAATAATAGTTAGAAAATAAGTTTATCCCATAGAATAGCTTTAGGTGTAATGCTATCAGCCAACAAATTAGCCACTTCCTCTCTATTTTCCTGCAGAAAACATTAACACAATTATATATACCTAATTTATGATCTTCCCACAAAACATGACACTGAAACTACTGACACAGGCTGCTGTGGTGGGAGCTCCTGTTTCTACCTCTGTGGGGTTATGCTTGCTTGAGGACAGAAGGTTTTTACAGAGTTCAATAAGATCTGTGTATTCTGCCTATTTTAAACTTTTAATTTAATTTTGAAACAATAAAAGAAGCTTTGTATCTCTATACAGGGGCTTTTAATCTCTTGTTTGTGTTCATAGCAGGTTTTCACCTGAAAATTGTATTGCCTCAGAAGGAAGATTTGTTCATGCAAAAATATAATCAAAGCTTTATATTTTTCGTATATTTCATCAAGAATTATTTTGGATCCCTATTCTACATTATGAGAGTGAATATTTTGTCTGGCTATGAGATATATTTCTGTCACCATTCAGCCAATTAATTCTTAAATTATGTTGAAGCATTTCTTGAGAATAATACCATTTCAGGTCTGACATGCAATCTTTTATTTCATACTATTATATGACTTCAACATGTTTAGCTGAGCTTCTCCTACATTCACTGCATATTTCTTCTGACACACTTATTAACTCCTCCAAGAAACCAGACTAAAGTTACTTGAAGCATTTGATTTTCCCCACTGTTTGATCCTCTATGACTTACTGATTTATCTGAGGTAGGTAATCCCAGGCACCTATCTTCTAAAAAATACCACAGTGAAGGCTTCCATGAAGTTTTGGTATTTTCATAAAATGTCTAGAGAGTTTCTGTATCCTGGACAGTATAACAAGGATATGGGGAATATGGTTGATACATTAGATCAGACTCAAAAAACAATTCCTTCTCTATCTATTCACCAGCAAAAGAAGCAGATAGGCAGATAAAATCTACAATCATTTTCCCCTGTCATCAAAAGTAATCAGAAAATACAGAGAAATGGTCCAGTCCAATTCCTTGTTAATACTGTCAAAATCAAAAAAGGATTCATTTCACATTGCCAGGCCTCTGCTCATCTCAATACCCACTGCATCCTCATTTCAAAGGTGTCAAACAAGTTGGTTCTGTTTAGAGGATATTTAATTCCAGTTATTTCAGAAGCAATGTACAGTGATAAGGAACGTGTTTGCTTCACATAGGAATTAATAACAGAACAAACTTAATTCTAATAATGTTGAAGATGAGAAAGAGCCTGTGTGTGTTGGTGCCTCACCTTCTCTGTCCATGTGATACCACAGCAAAGAATGACAAAAAATTCCTATGACTATACATAACCTATCTATTGGTTATACATAACCTACCTAATCCATACTGTTGCATCAGTTTTGGGGAGAAGCAGCCAGACTTTATGGAGGAATATCCAACACAGTTGTAGTGTTCTTGCAGAGTTTGAAATCAGAGCTGAATATGATTATAAGCCATTATTTAGTCTGCCCTCCTTCTCCTGCTCTAAAGAGGATCACCTAAATAGGGCTTGAGACATGTTTCCTAGATTGTCCTAAAACCTTCCCATAAGGAAGATGTTTCCCATTTCTTTTCCTGACAGAGATTGATTAGGAAGAAATACACCTTATGATAGCACTCACATTCAAATAGAAGGTTAATTATAGCCCCTCATTAGACTATATCTCTTCCTGACTTACAAATCCAGATGGGATACACTTGAGTTTTAGATTTGATAACCCTTATAATTTTAGGTTGCAAGAGGTGAGTATTTAAATTTCCACATATGTTATAAGACACTTGTTTTTATATATATGAATATGTCAACATAACATATATATCCATTTAATATACATATGGTTACAGGTATGTATAATCAAATTAATTTACGTGTGACCAGTAGGATCCAATGCCTTTCTAAAGTCACTCGCCCTGTAAATACCTACAGTTAGTTCTTCTACTTCTTCCATCTTACCTTAAATAGATAACTTATTAGGACTGAGGAGATATGTAATGTTTATGATTAATAAGTGCCTAGCTCCTTTCATATGCCAAAAACAAGCAAATTATATCTCTGGGATAAGGAGTTGCAGCGCCTTCTTTCATCCAGCTTTCACTATCAACAAAAGTGGGAATGTTATAGGAGAGAGCAGCTGCACCCACATTAATTCCCACAATGATCAGATAATCTCAATAGCAAATTAAATTTACTACTTTCCTTCAAAAATATGCACTTCCATTTCTAGTTTTTTCCTGCTTTCTATTTAGGAATTTTTCAGAGATCCTCTGTCTTGACTAGGAATCTGCAAAGTGACCTCTGTGGTCCCGGGAAGCTCACAGCTTACAGTTGGAATGAAAAGCCTTAACTCTGGTTTTGTTTAACAAGTTTTCAAAGGCACAAAGCTTGACACACTCTCTCTTTGCAAGTTATATGTTTTTATGTACTGCTACTTTTTCCCATTGGAAAGATTTAACTCCTAGTGGTAACCCTTTGGGGCACCTGGCTCAGGAGAGTAAAAGAAAGGAAAGCTTGATTTATAGAGGATGCCAGTGATTTTCATTTCGCTGTGAAACTTGGCTCTGTCCATCTGATGCCTTTTAAAGCACAACCATGTGTGAAAAATAATGAATCTTTATAACTTCCTTTACCTTTTAAAACAAAAAGGTAATGTATTTCTTTCAAAAGCTGATTGCTTTTCTTAGTGTTATATTTCCTTTCAAAATATATTGCTGTATACAGTATGGATCATTTAGGATGGATGTTGATAGGTAATTCAGTAGTACATCCTTCGTGGTTCTATAATATCATAATTAAACACTAAAGCATTATGAAAACATATCTGGACAGCATGATTGACCTTTGAAAGAAAAGCCTTGTAAGACCAGAAAGGACTTATGTAATTATATGCAAAATTACAACCATATAGTAAAGGCCAGCTGTTTGCAGTGACATAATGCCACGTGTGTATTCCACCTATCCGGTCACATCCGTCCTCCCCAAACCGTGCTGCAGTTTGCACCTAATCACATCTGCACTTTACATTACCCACAGTCCCCCAGCCTGAGTCTGCCAGTAGCCCACTGACTCTCACCAGATTCAGGAGGAGCCCCAAGGCAGCAGAGCTAAGGGACCCCCAGCACAATAGGGAGTTTCTCCCTGTAGAAACCTCTGTAATGGATATTAATGGGTTTCTCCCAAGGATGTGGCCAGGGAAGTGCTCCTGGAGCCTGTGCTCTCTGCCAGCCCAGGGCCTGCTGGGGCAGGGCAGGAGAGAATTTGCATCCTGCAGACAGACAGGTGCAAAGTTATGTTTGCTCATATTTTGTCTGAAAATGTGTGGCAGAGCATATGAAGATACTGCCAGCACAATGCATGTGACCATTAAGAGCCTGGTACAGAGGGAGCCAGCACAGGCTGCACTGCTCTACTCTACTGCTGTGGAGGGGCTGAGAGCATTGCAGGCTTGAGGATCCACAGTCAGATCAACAAATCAGACAAATAAGTTTTTGGTTTGGCAGCCAGCTTTATCAGATAAAACCAGTAATTCAAACTTACAGAGTAACATTTTTTGGCACGTTCAGCTACATGTACCAGTAATGAGACATAATGTCAATATCAGAAGTTGAGATGGAAAGATACAAATGATAGATCAGATGTCTTCAACATAGATTAAAATGCTTAGTCTGGAAAAGAGGCAATCAAGGCAGTAAAATCACAGTCTCCAAAATCTTGTGTGATATGACATTGAATGGAAAGCAAATGTTCACTGCTATTGTGCTATACACAATAGTAAAATTCTGTGGCATCAATTAAAAATATCCAAAATTATACTCAAAATTAATAAAAGAAGCTTAGCCCTAACTCTAGTAAATCCCTAGAACATTATGGATGCTGAGAGGTTACACGGGCTTAAGCACTGACTGTACAACTCAGGGTAAAAATCTCCATTGAGGGGTATGAGAAAACCAGATAGTTTGTCTGAGGAAGACCCTGAGCTGCAAACAGGCAGTGAACTATCTATTTGCCCTATTCTCCTACATCTCTGTAAGCATCTGCCATTTGATGCTACTGAAAACAGAATAGTGGCATAAATTAGCCTCTGATCTCCTTGATACCTATATATTGATATATATTTTTAATTGCACTGCAGGGAAAATGGGGCAGAGAAAGCAGTTTAGCAGTTAGGTGGCATTTCCACCACTCTACAGTGATATCTGGCATGTACTCAGAACAAAAGATTTTTCAACACAACCAAATGTGGAGAAATTACTTTCCAATTCTCTTTCAGTCAAATCCAATCCTTTGGCTAACTTCTTGATCACAACCTCAGCATTTGGCCTACTAATTTAAAGAACTTCCTCTCTATCAGCTTGCTCAACCAGGATCACCACAACTCTCCAGAAACTCCTGTGTAGACAGAAAATGCCAAATACTTCAAAATTAAGTATGCTCCACCATTGAACCAATAGAAAGGCTACTCATGAAAATTATCTGCAGTCCAGGTTACCATAGCCAGCTAGGCTTCATAGCAAGGCACATGAGCAATAAAAAATGATCCGAAACCTGCAAAAAGGTTGTCCTTGACTGCTATAGCCAGACTAGCCTTTGCATTTGTAACTCACATCGAGGAGACTCTGGAAAGAATTAATTACTCTGGAAGAAGCTGGATAAATCATGTTTTAAATTATTTTTGTGGGCAGGGAGCCCTTTAGTCTATTAAAAAATGGCTTGCAAACTGACCCTGTATTCTATTTATGTATTAACTGAATAGTTTAATGCATTTCAGCTTTTTGTGAGTTGTTCCAAAACAGTCTGTCAATAGTTACATGAGTCATAGGTCATTGTCTCTGAGAGCCGATTGGGTGATTGCAGATTTTAATAAGAAGACAAAATGTGAAAAATAGCACCCAGAGAATAAAGCACTTGAAAAAGCACAGGAGTCTGTGCCAAAAGATTAATTAATTATGGTGAACTGCTTTAGTTTTGAGAGTTTTTATAGCCTTTCGTGCCATCTGAGCACTCTAAGCACCTGGGTGACATGACCTGAAAATAACAGTTAACTGGATTCACCACTTCAGCTTGGACTATTTCATACTCTACAGACTCATTTATTTTATAGGATTTGGGTCAACACATAAAGCGTGTTTCTTACAAAACAAATTTTTCATTTGCTCTAAACTGTTAAAGGCAGACAGTAAATGCATGGCCTTGACCGCAGTTGATCCAAGCTGTTTATTCTTGCTTCTCATTCAATGAAGAGCAGCTGCACAAGCAGACTAAGTTAAGAAACACAGCAGTCCTGTTGCAGAACCGCACTCCTGCATCCGCTGCCATGCCTCGGATTTCCCTCTGACGAGCCCCAGAGGTACTCACACACCATACAACAGGTGACTGGCTCAGGAATCTCCCTCCCAGGGCCTGCTTTATGAAATCAGTGCAAACCAAACTACTCCTTTTCATCCCAGCAGGGACAAAATAGCTCTTCAGGGGCCTCATCTCCTTTGCATTACCACATCGAGCTTGTTGTTGCCATACTTTCCCCATCCTTGCCAGCTTTGGTGCTTCCTGCCCTTGATACAGGATACAGTTTTGCAATTTTAAAAGGGATTGAACTTGGAGCAGTTGTGATGTCAGTGCAAGCAGTGAACTCCCTAGCCCATCTGCAAGCCCTGCCATGGGTTGCCCTCAGGACCACAGCCTCCCCAAACACACACACTTGCCACAGCTTGCTGCCAGGACTCCCACAAGCCATGTGCCCACCCTGGATGTTTGCAGCCCGTGGTACCCAAGTCATTCTTCCTGTCAGCCCCTTTGTCTCTTTTCCTTCAACATCCTACCTTAACTGCTTTCTGTCCTAGTCCCAGGCCTTCAGCTTGCAGGTCGTTGTTATGAGCCTTTTCCTCTTGTACACGATGAGCACACTTTTCCAACAGGTCTTACTCATCTTGCAGAAGGCTGCCATCACTCAGTAGTTATTCAGGTTGTCAACTATAATGGGGACATCTATGTTACACATAGATATTTATCTAATCACCAAAGTCAGATGAGATGAAATCCCTCTGAGCCTCTAAACTCTGGAGAAAAACTGTGTTTCCTGAAGGCCAAAGCATGCACAGAGGATATACAGCCTCAGGGCTCAGGGCTTTGTTCAGCATGACCAAAGCAATCCTTCATAAATCATTATCTTAAAAGCAGCAGCGATGGGTTTTAAATCCTCGTTCAAATGCTAAACATTCAGTTCCTTGGCTTAAATATTTGGTTCTTTGGCTTCTAAGCCATTAAAAAGCCTCTCTTTTAATGTTTCCTTCACAATTTTTGAGGACCTATAAATTTGTTGGGGTTCAGTTTAAATTTAAAGTAACTGGATTCTCATGAAACTCTCCCTGGGACTTTTAAGGAAAACACCAAACATCGCAACAGCAATCAGTCTTGAGAAGCAGTTGCTCTACCTTTCAGAGGCATTTAACTCTCACATAAATCATGGCATTTGAACTGATTCCTTGACTCACTATTAGTGATTCCAGAACAAAAACCAGAAATGTAGTTGAAATTTAGGCCAAATCCACCACAGACTGAAGGAAATTGCTGTGAGATCACTTGCACCACAGTGAGGATCCCTGGGGCAGGCGGTGGGAAGGATGCTTGTAAGTGCAGTTAGAACCATGTCAGTTATACTGACTGTCAAATTTATCACTTTATTTATAACCATGCCTAGACTAAATAGACTTTTTGTCTTTTAAGTCAATTTTTAGTACCTGTATTGTCAGGAGTTGAATTTGAACACAGGGAAAGAAAATTGTCAGCACTTTCTGAAATGAGACTATTTTTGTAAAAAAAGCATGAGTAAACAACTTCATTGACTGTTCAGACCATTCATCTTGCATAAAATCATAGAATACTAGAATCATAGAATAATAGAATGATAGAATGATTCAGGTTGGAAGGGACTTTAAATATTATCTAGTTCCAAACCCACTGCCATGGGCAGGACACCTTTCACTAGACCAGGCTGCCCGCAGTTCATTCCACCTGGCCTTGCAGGGATGTGGCATCAATAAATTTTCTGGAAAATTTGTTCCAATGCCCCACCACCATCCCAGTAAAGAATTTTTTCCTAATTTCTAAGCTAAACCTACTCTCTTTTAGTCTGAATGCATTCCCCCTTGTCTTGTCACTACATGCTCTTGTAAAATGTCCCTCTACATATTTTCTTGCAGGCTCCCTTTAGGTACTAGAAGGCCACAATTAGGTCACACTTCAGCTATCTTTTCCAGGCTGAAAAATCCAATTCTCTCAGCCCTTCCTCATGGAAGAGGGGATCCATCCCTGTAATAATTTTGGTGGCCTTCCTTTGGACTCCAACGGATCAATGTCCTTCCTCTGCTGGGAACCCCAAAACAGAGCACAGCAAGATCTTGGGCTTTTGTGTGATTCTAGCCAGTGTACATAAAACCCTTGGGACTAACCTCGCCTTTTGATGTGGAAAAGAAAACAAACACTGAGGAGGACTCTTCTCCAATCTTTTCACACTGTTCCATTCCATTTTGCCATTCCATTTCACACCAAAGGACTTCTTTTTCTTTATTTTACATTATCTGGGATGTGTGTGAGACAGATAATGCTGTGTGATTTTTGTGTTCATTGCTCTCAGAATATTGAGTGAGTCTCTGAAACATGGCAGAGAAGTGGTTTTAACTTTTAAAGGGCCTTTTATTTACAGCCATTAAGTAACACAGTGTCTGAAGGAAAGGGCAGACCACCTAGCCCCTCAAACAGTTGATATTTAATTAGACAGCAGTTGTCCACATCCATTAGATTGAGGGACAATTTGGATCTTCATTTGTCCTGAATGTATCTGATTGTTGCAAGAGCTGAAAGTAGGGGCTGACCTGACTTCCTGCTCTTCAGATCAAGAGTTACCAAGAGGTCAAAAAGACAAAACTTCGGAGTGAATTGTTTGAAGGAATCTGTAGCTGCTCCTTGGAGCAGTTTGCCAGTGGTTTTGCATTGGCACAGAAAGATAAGGAAGCTACAGCTACCACCAGTGCAGATGCAGTACTCAGGTGAGTAGGCATGGTAGGCATGCCCAAAGATGATATCACAGGGAAGTTATACTACTCAGAGGATTCCTAGATCAAATATATCACAGATCAGTTCTCCTTGGGATGGATGGGACACAGAGAAAAAGAGCTGAGGGTTGTGCTTAACGCTGCTTTGGGCAACCAGAATGGCTTTACAAGCACTTGCAATCACATCACTGTCTACTTCAACTTTGCTCTACATTTAAGTACAAGAAATGTGTTACTGAGTTTAGTATTATTTGTAGGAATGCTTGGAAATTTCCAAATTTTCTCCTTAAATCTATTTTCCTATTGTACCTTTGTGCTCACTTTTGCTTCGATTTTTGTTTTATTTTTTGAGTCAACAGATCATATCCCGGGAGGTAGATTGCATAATTGTGAAATCATGGAGACCAGAGAAACAATCCCATAAGTACTCCCCAGGGCATAACCAACATGGAAATGCAAAAAAATATTCTCCCAAGGCTGGTGCCTCCCAGACAGTTATACTCTTTAATGTTCTGTCAGCTTCTGTTTTGTACATAAACCATAAGACACATGGCCTCTTTGCATCATTATTTTGCAGCTGCTTTTATTGCTCCATCATTGACACTAGAAAAGCAGGTTGGAAGTAAAAACATTCACAGTTGCTGGAAACATGATGGTTGACCTGCCTTTCTTAGGTTCATAATTTTTCTTTATTCTGTAACTGGCCTTCAACCTGTTCAAAATTATAAAGAAATAAAAACTTCTCTGCCATGATGCAGGGAGAGCAGCAACAACTTGAACAGTGCCAAGGAGTTGGGTAATCTTTTGTTTTCATAGGGATTTCACCTTTTTTGTAGTGTGGGCCAAACACAGGCATGGAAAAGTGGAAGTAGGTGGGGCACCTGCCTAAAGAGATGGCTATACCTCACCTAGGTCTCTTCCTCCCCCTCAAGACATTCTATTTATTATAAGATTTTCCACATACACAACAGAAAATAGTGGAATGACTCTGTTGGCACTTCTTCATCCTAAGCCTCTTGGTGGTAAACATGCAGGGGGCAGTGAGAAGGCTCAGGTGATGTAGGTCAAGTCAGCAGGTGAGCCATTAGAAATAAGTCTACAGGTAAGGAGTCATTAGAAACAAGTTTATAGGTAAGGAGAGTCTCTCCAGGCCCAAACAATGCTGAGACCTGCTGGCCTTCTTCACTGCAGCATCCTTCTGCTGTGTCTTGGGCTGGGGACGGGCATGAGGATCAGTGCAGAGGGTGGCAGCCACCTCAGCAGGAGGCTGAGAATTGTGAGAATTGTGAGAATTGTGAGAATTACCCTGGCTGCTGTGTAAAAATCCCTGAGACATAAACTCCATTTTTCCAGGAGCAAAGCACCTTTCCAAAAGGAAAAAAAAAAAAACTGTTTGCATAATTTTTGACAAGCTAATTTTTAAAAATATTTCTACAAAGCATGATTTATTTCTTTTACTCCAGCTTTGGACTGGAATTGCACTTTTAGTTCATGTTTCTCTATGCTTCTAATGGCTTTTGGCCATGTACTCCACAGCTGAAGTTGTAATGGTGACTATAAATACTTGCACTTACAGAGAATAATTTGGCTTCTCATGCCAGAAGCCAGAGCCTGCCCCTGAGGTACCTTTGCTAAGGTAAAACCCCTGCTCCCTTCCCACTCTGAGCTGATGGATTTCAAAACCTTCCCAAACACAAGGAGGGGGAGTTCTTTGATACATCACATCTATTTGCCACAGCGATCTGTCTTGTGACAAAGTAAACACAAGAAGATGTCAAAATGTCCTGCTTTCTCTGGTTAACATTATTCACAGTAGATATAGTGTTTATGTGAGGGGGTGAAGAGACTTTAAAGCAAAAGGTAAAGTATAATCAAGGAAGGTTGGAAGGTTATTTAGATATATATCAGTTTTAGGCTTTTGATATAACATCATGATGTTAGCTTGGGTTAAACCCTTAAGATTGGGACTGGATATAAGAGGGATAGTCCATCATGGAGAATGGGGTTTCCAGAGATCTCTAAGGTTAATCTAAATTATCCTGGAGATTAGCCCTGAGACAGCGAATGGTTCCACAAACATCACCACTGCTGTCCCAGGAAGCCATGTGATACCTTCAAACCTCAGTTAGCATTTTCAAGGAGACTAATCCTGAGCTCACTAGTGAGGAGAGGACATAATTTTATAGTTGAGGCTGTCACTCTCTCTTGGGGTGAGTTATGGGGCTGGGCTGGCAGTGGAACAGGAGCATACAAGTTACAGGTCAAGCTCTTCAAAGCCTGTCAGCTCAAGCAAATCCACTCTGCAAATTTAAAGCTCTTCATCCTGAAGCATCAAGCAATTTATTCTGTTTTAAAAGAGAAATAAGCTGTGACCCTGTTTCTTATATTTCTAGCTACTATCTTTGACTTATTATAGTCATCATTCAACTACTTTGTGAGAGGTATGTAGCATCAGTAACATGGAAAAGTTCCCAGAAAGGTTTTGAGTACTTACTCTGCATGTTAAAGATGCTAAACTACCTGCTCTTTTGACACCAGAAAATGCAGATTGCTATCTGCAGAGATCTGCTACACTGATTTAATTCCAGGAGGCTTTCTTAAAATTAACTCCACATGCAGCTGCTGAACATAGGTACCCAAATAATGACAGTGTCATGACTATAAGTGACATCTGTGTATGCCATTGCCCCCCTGGCATGTGCCTATAGTCCACCTGATACATATGTTTTTCTTAGTACAATATAAACATGGAGTTTTCACTTTTCATCCCTAACTTACTTTATAAATTACATAAGGAAAACCTGCCTAGACTTCAGACTCCAGTTGTGCAAATATTTGCTTCAGTGCAATTTTAAGCGAACACGGTGGATTCCCATTGTTAAAAGTAGATTTAAATGGACACAAATAGGCTTGTAATAAATTAGGAAAACTTGGAGTACATAGGAAGTGAAATGATATGGACAACATGAAATCATGCCATGACTACAGCTAGATTTTAATTAAACATTCAAATAATATCAGACTACCAGGTACATACAAAATCATGTTTCATTGATTAGGAGCACTATCATGGTAAGAAAAATAACAGAGAGTAAGAATTGAAATAAAAATTATGTGTAGTTATGAAAGAATTATTGAAATATGGACCAGTGCAGATGCTCTGATTATTTTTACTTAATTGTACAATTTGTTACAATTAATTACAATTAATTATGATTAATTACAATTAATTGCAATTTAGTTAAATGTACTTTTAAGTGATGGAAGAGGAATAAGCAATGCATTAAAATTAAGGTAATTTTAAATATAAAAACATTTAAAACTGCTCTGAAGCCAGTGGGACTTTGTTTCACATGCCTAGAAAACTAGAGGCACATGTAACAGTTTTATGTTTCATTTAACTTTCTTGTTCAAAACTGAAATTATGTGGGAATCAAGGAGTAGGGAAGTCTGTTTCTGACTGAAGCACCTATGAGGATGCACTGTCTTAACACTGTCCCCTCTAAAATATTTTTTCCTACAAGAACACTTCACACTATTTGTATTCTGAGTCTAGGAAAGAAGGGAGGTGACAGCCATGACCATTCAGGTGGGCTCACATTTGCACCTCTTTGTCCTTATTACCAACCAACTCTAATTGTCAGCTGAAGTGCCCAAAGTTTTGAAACATTCAGACTTCATTTCCTTTTTCAGTTGAGAACTGAAATTGTCAAATACCACAAAAAAGACAGTTGGTCACATTTTCAGCTCAGTTTTCCGGATTCAAAAAACGTGGACAAGTTGGACAACCTTCAAGTAAACACACAAACAGTTCAAAGCACAGATGTAGATCCAAACCAAACCAAGAGCCTGGATCTTAAAGCTCCTGTGTTTCATGGATGCTTGGGTCCAGGTCCAAAAATCTCAGTGGGCCCCATTGTGCACAAAGGGATGAACCAAACCCATGCCCAAATCACCTTTCTTTTCTTCTTCCTCCTCAAGCTGTGAAACCAAGCACTGAGCATCATTTCTCATGTTGCTCTCCAGCTGGGTGGCTGTTAACAGTTGAAGGTAAACACAGATCCTTTGAGGCTCAGCCAGTGAAAAACCAAAGGTTTGAATAAATACTGTTGACTTAGCCATGATCTCATGAGACAGCAGATCTGTGTCTGCTCCAAACACCAAAATATTTCAGATGGCAATATGAGCTACTTTATTTTTATCAGTGAATAGAGTGGCAGTAAGAGGTTCAGCACTTATAGACTTAGTTTTTCAGAAGTAACCAGTAATTTGGGGTTCTCAGTATGAAACAGCATATGTTTGATTTTTTAGAAAATGCTGAATATTTTCATTCTGAAAATTGGAATGTCTTAGAATCGCCAGTTTGTTTTTGTTTGGGTTTTGGGGTGTTTTTGGGTTTTTTTGTTTGCTTTTTTTTTTGTTTGTTTGCTTTTTGCTTTTAAGTGTCAAGTCACAATTTCCAGAAATATTAAAATGTTGCTGCAGCAGACATGATTTCTCTAAAAAATAGACAGTCTTCTGCTTTCTCACATCCCTGGAGTGAGTATTTTTGTAAGAGATGTCTACACCTTGCTTGAAAAACTCTTTGTTGATCAGTATTGTTAGGTCCAGTCTGACGGGTAAGCATTGGCACCAGCTGCTAAATATTAATAAAAATAATAATATTAATAAAAAATATTCTGCTTCATAGGATCCTAGACTTGTTTGGATCAGAAGGGACCTTAAACATCACCTCGTTCAAACCCTCTGCCGTGGGCAGGGATACTCTCCAGTAGACCAGGTTGCCCAGAGTCCATCGAACTCTGCAAGGGATGTGGCATCAGTGAATTCCCCGGATAGCTCGCTCCCGTGCCTCCCCACGCTCGGACTGAATTCTCCTCCATCTCCGGTTTTATCCCGCCCGGGTTCCCCGGGAAGGGCCCGGAAAGGCCCCGGGAAGGCCCCGGGAAGGGGGGCGGGACGGCGGCGGTTCCGCGGGGAGGCAGCGCCACCTGCCGGCCGCGCCGCCGGCTCTGAGGGGCCGCGCCGGGCCCGCGCTGTCCCCGGCCTGCCCTGGGCACAGGGCGGCACGGAGGGCACGGTGGCGCTCTGTCTGTCATCCCTGCTGCAGCCCCCCCGCGCTTGTTCAGGGCACGGTGGCACTCTGTCTGTCATTCCTGCTGCAGCCCCCTCGGCGCTTGTTCAGGGCACGGTGGCACTCTGTCTGTCATCCCTGCTGCAGCCCCCCCGCGCTTGTTCAGGGCACGGTGGCACTCTGTCTGTCATTCCTGCTGCAGCCCCCTCGGCGCTTGTTCGGGGCCAACAAAGCCAGGGCAGCCTCTGGACTCCGGGAGCAAACGTGTGGGCACACATCGGCTGGGCCAGGAGAGGAGCTAAGATAGTGCTGCCTTATGAACTGAGGGTGCCACTGACCAACAGGGTTTAATTTACAGATTGTAACCACAGAATGAGGTCAATACCTGCGTTTGTAGGCTTTTGTTAATTATATGTTCTGCATAAAGTACTGAGGAGATCTTTACCTTCAGTCTTGGTTCATTTACAATTTTCATTTTGTTAGTTTATGCTCCTCTTGTTTCACTGCTACAAGCAGTTAGAATGTCCTTTCTTGTCAGTACTCCAAGAGGTCAGACAGCACCTTCAGAAATACAGAATAACCAAAAAAAAAAAATAGTGATTATTACCCAAAGAAGAAAGAAAATATAAAAAGATTCTCTATTTCTTCTGACATTATTCTCCAGTGAAAAGAATGCAGTGAGAAAGGCTTTCTGGTGTTGAACTGGTGATCAACTAACTTGGATTTCAGCATATAAGAATCATAAACATTTTGGGTTAAAAGGGACCATAGAGATCATTGAGTTCCAAACCCCATGCCATGGGCAGGAACACCTTCCACTAACAGGTTGCCCAGGGCCCCATCCAACCCAGTCTTGAACGCTTCCAGGGATGGGGCATCCACAACTTCTCTGGGCAACATGTTCCAGTGCCTCACCACCCTCCCAGTAAAGAATTTTTTCTAACATCTAATTTAAACCTGACCTCTTCCAGTTTGAAGCCATTCACCATTTGGCCTGTCACTACATGCTCTTGTAAATAGTCTCTCTCAGAAATAAGAAGACACTTTGTGTAGACAATACTTAGTGATGTTTAGAGCTAATGATCACTGTATATTCATCAGAAAGCAATGTTGGGCTTCAACCACATATCTATCTGAAGTGGAGCCCTGTTGTTGTCTGTATCCATGTCATTCCTTTGGCAGCAGTGAACTACAGCTTTCTTCCGAATGTGTTATTTCAAGTGTGTGAACAAACTGAATGCAGGAACTGACTCGGTCCTTGATGTTACATGTGAGGATTTTATAGATCTCAGTTAATCAGTTAACAAAGAATCAGATATTTTTGGACAGTTAACCATTGCAGCCTTCTCTCAGAATGCCTGCCTGAAATAAAATCCTTCAGAAGAAAAAGATAAGTGAATCTAGATAACATTTTTTAATTATTTTTACCCTTTAGTTTTGGGAGTTTTTTTGGTTCCATGTTCTTAGCCATAATAATCTGTGCTGGTTATAAACACATATGATCACCTATCCATGGACTAACCCAATCAGGAAATACTTTGTGGATTCCTTTCAGCCCCAGAAACGTACAGTATCATACCTGAAATAAATTCTGTGCAAAAAGCTTGGTTAAAAAGTTAGTTAGGGCTTTAAATACAATCTGGATTCGGCATAAAATCTAAAATTGTTTTTTTTTCTCCGGTCTTTCCACTTATAGCAGGTCTCATGGACTCTTCAGAGGAAAAGCATTCACTGGGATCTACTCTGCTACATCAAAGAGGCATGAGAAAAATTATTAACATGCTCATTTGTGTTTTCACTTGAGAGGATGGAACATAGCATTAATCTTTTTTGGTACTTCGTATGTTGCTGATATTGCACTGTCAGTCTATATTAAATAAGTCAGGCACAGTTTAAAGAGAGATTAATATTTTTATTGTTTGACTGGTTGATAGAATTGTCAAGTGCACCAGAGCACTGACAGGTGACCAGACTTTCCTTTTGTTCCTTTGCTGAAGAATAGCTTTGGGACACTGATAACAGAGAATTTCAGCAATAAAGTGATATTTGTCATATTTTTCAGGTGACAAAAATTTCAGAGAACCCCTTCTCCTTTCTTTCTTGCAGCACTTCATCACTTCTCCAGTAAATTTCTCTGCTCCTCAGACTCCTTCCAGCCAATTTAAGCCACCACCATCACAAAAGCCTTTTTCTGTGTGGCAGCATAAACCATGACAGCAGGTGCAGTGTCTGGGATATAATTATTCCTATTGGGCATGTTCCTCTTACCTCCTCCTTGCTGTCTCTGCTAGACAACCTCAGATGCTGGTGTAAGGCAGAAAGCTGAATTATCCTCAGTCTATTCACTCCCAGTTTCTCTCCCCAGCCCAACTCATCCTGCTAAGGAATAACAGTGCTGTGGCAGTGATCCCAAGCATTCCCTCACAGCTCTGCACAGGGCACCTTCCAAGCCACTGTCATAAATCTGGGGTCCTGCCAGAGGGATTGCCATTTGCTGCATGTGGAAGGTTAGAAAGATGCATAACATTTTGTAAAGCAGAAGCCTAGGAAGGAATTTGAAGGAAAAGAATGTGGGCAAGGGATCAGGAATTGCTATTTGAGATATTTTACAACTTGAAAACAAAGGAGCTTAGATAATAACCAGTGACAAGCTGAATGCCCTTTCTAAATGACAAGGATACTGTAAGTCCCCACTACTAATACTGTCCTTTCAACTCTGTTCCCCTCCACTCCATGTATGCACATATACCTACCTCATATAAGATCATATACATACACATAAAATCTCACCTGATTTCAACTATGGCCTCTGTTAAGAAGGATATTTCAACAAAAATGCTGAAGACCTGGTGCTCTGTGTTTTTGAAAGAGTAAAAGCTCCAAAACACCATGTTACTCCAGGGCATGTCACTTTGCCCTGGAGTAATGTTATGAACTTGATAGCCCATCCAGAAATGAGACTGCAGTGAAATGAGGTGATGCTTTGTTTATGTGAAAGAATATTTGTACTAGAGACCAAATTTTTATATGTATATAATCAGTCCTAATAGATCACTATCAAACTAAAGTAAACCTCTTAAATGCTCAATTTGTGTGTGTGTAAATGAAGCTCTGCAGAAAGGCCTCAGGATAGAATGAAGTTTATGAGATTGTAAATGAGCTCTATAAAACTGTTTGGAAATGAAACAAAGAGTTGTTTATCACTTGTTGTACACAAACCATCATCCCTAGCAAGCATCCTGGGACACCATACATTTGCGATTTTTCAGTTCAGGAGGATGAAAATATGCAATTCCTGTGTTTCAATACAAACAGACCCTTTTCTAGCAAATAGTTTGATTTTGAAATGTACTGGAATGGAGTATGCTGAAAATGTAAAAAACAGTGGATTAAGTTTAGTTTGTGTCAGGAAGTAAAATGTTGGTGAAAAAAATCCATATTGTGTTTTAACACTCCTCACTTGTGCCCCCTTTTTTTATGATATAAGGTTTCATGGAGATCAGAAATCACCAGGACTATTTTGCTGTGCCTTAAGATTTCTAGCCTTGACTCTGCTGTAGTTACTTGAACTAAAATGTTATATATTTATTACTCCTTGTCCTTCTGTATGTATGTAATTGCTTTATAGAAAATTTATATCATAAATTAACTCTCTGAAGACCAAAGATTCATTTTAGAATCATAGTAGGTGTGTGCTATGGTCACAGTTGCCTCTGGGGTTTTTGTACAGAGTAAATTATACAATACTTAATAAAAGTAATTGTACTGGACCTTTATTTGTGGTCTTGAGGAGCAGTGTGCCAACTCTTCCAGGCATTCATCCTCCTTTTTGTGACCCATTTTTTAACCCTAGGAAATTGCTTTTTACCTTACTTCATATTCAGAAGCTGAGCCTCCCTAAAGTGCCTCCATTACAGCAGGATCTGTTGATGAAAACTATCATAATAAGCCAATTTGGTGATTTGTTTTTAGAGTTTGCACCTGTTGAATTGTAGGCAAAAATTCAGTTAAGATTCAAAATAGAAAAAGAAGCATGGCACAGATGTCAGTTGTTGGGGTTGGAACAAAGTATACTGATCTTTATGGTCCAGAAATCTAATCCCAGCCTAGATAAAGTATTCTTTAGTCTCCTGCTTAATTTTCACAGATCTGTTTTTATAAGAGTCATGGTCTATGGAAAGATCTTTAAAATATAAGTATGCATCTATCCATATTAAAACACATGTAGGTACATACAACTAGGAAGAGCTTGAATCAGAGGTTACAATGGTTGAAAATTCCTATTTTTCTTTCTCCTCAATGAACATAGCACAGCTTATGGAGGGGAAATATTAATTTATCTATATTTACTACAAGGGTATCAACCAAAAATGTTCAACCAGTTTTAAATTCAGGAACTTTCTTCAAAGAAATGCAGATTTAACAGCAAGTGTTCAGCAAAAGTCATTGTAGAGGGCTGTCCCAAAGCCAGAGTTTAAAGCCTCATTTATTAACACTGCCAGTGCTCAGGACTTCCCCTTCTGCCCCAACCAAAGTCTCAGGACTTTGCACCTGGGACTTCTCCCACAAGTGCACAGTAACTGCCTGGATCCAGAAGCAAATTGGTTTATGGCAAGATCTTGCAGGCAGGAACAATGTCCTGATAGTTTCTTGTGCATACAGTCTAAAATGTTTCCTCTGTACAAAAATGCAGACAAACTGAACATGAAGCAAGAGACTTGTTGCAGGACAAATTTAGATTCCCATATATCCTAAAAATGATAATTTTTTTCACATTGGTGAACAAATGAAAACCCTTCATTACAAGCTGAATTCATTTTTCTTTTAAAAAATTAAAAGCTTTTCAGCTGGGTTGATAAATTAGTTTGATAAATTTCATGTCTGAAAAATGCATATTCTGGCTTAGGAAAGTAGGTTTTTTTCCTTTCAATAGCTGGCATGTTCTGACAAGCAAACAGCTTAAGCTAACATTTAATTAGGTAAACAGAACATTAGTGTTGGAGCAAGAGAGGCTGGTCAAGCATTCCTGACTCAAGACAACCTCTTAGACACTGACCAGAAATTTAAAAAAATATTCTAAATGTGGATAAATGCAATATGAGATGTTACAAATGCAATATTATTTATTGTTCTATTTGAAGTTTGGTAACAATTGTAAAATGTGTGTGTGTACATATGTACTTAAAATGAACATTTAATGAAATCAGGATACAAATGTTGCTGCTGATCTCCATATATATATAAATATATATAATGGGACAAGCCAAAGCACAGTCCTCAGGTTTTCCAGACCTGGATCAAGATCCAAATGCTGTGGCTCGTGCCCACCCCTACTTCTTTTCAAGGAACTCATTCATCAGTGGTGTGGACATTTCCCTGGACTTTATTTTAGCTGCCAGAGATTTTTTGGCATTTTGTAATAAGACTAATTGCAGTGCATGTGAGCCCCAAGGAATGAAGACACTTCTCTGCTTTAAAATTAGTAGCTGTGTCTGCCAAAGTGACATGCAGAAATATTCTGGAGGGCAGATAGAAAACTCAGAGTTTTCTTGGAAACTCTCAGATAGAAAACTGAGAGTTTCCAAGGCCACACAACAGAGTCCTGACTTTTTCAACTTAGTAAATACTGTTTTCCAAAATGCTTGTCTTCTTTTTATTCCTATGGGGTGCTGCAGTAAAACAAATTAGAGTGAGCAATTCTTGGATGTAGCCACTTGATTTCCTAGGATTCTGATGAGCTTTCATCTCTCTCTCACTGAACAGCACATCTTTTCTTCATTGTTTTGAATATTGGCTCCTTGGCTAATAAAATTTTACAAGTGATTTTTGAAAACAAACAATACTATATTTTCCCTTTTTTCCAACTCATGAAATAAATATTCCATCAAAGAGACTTTTATGTTTCACAGTGGCAGTTCTCAAATGACCAGCATGGTATCATGTTCAAAACAGGGCACGGTCCATTTTTACAGTAGATTTACTCAATCACAGTTACTAATCGGATTAGTACTGCTTTTATGTCTGACAAATTTTTAAAAGTTGGGGGTCATTAAAGCCCTTGCACATATAGAGAGCCTGTGGTGCTTGGCTGTGTTTTTCCAGTTAACTATTTCTGCTTTGAAAAAAATCAAACTTGGTTTTTTTATGCATATAGAAGCTAGGTTACTCTTTTAGACTGCAATGCCACTGAGCATTTAAATCTATTGCTCAACTTAGCAAAGTACATGCTTATGTATGGAGTTGAGAAAGAACATCAGTTTGAAAGGTAGAAGAGGCTGAGTGCTAGGGTGGGACTCACCCCACCATGCTACAACCCAAAAGAAAACTTTTCCTTGTGCTTTGCTCTTCCAACTCAACCACACACAAGAATGAACCCTTACCATCTGAATTGCAGGTTTTGATATTACTTCTTCACAGTTCCTGTCAAAAACTCTAATAAAAAATATTAAGGCTAGAATTTGCTGTCATGAGCTTGAAAGTGAATTCTCTAAGAAGTTAAGAAAAAACTACATGTACCATCAAAGGGCTAACTTGGCCACCAAATGACTAGGTTTTGCTCAAGAGGCTGAACTCCAGGGACATCAGAGGGCTATTCCAGTTCTTGCACAAGGAATAATACAAGCCTTGTTTGGGTGCTAGGTGTGCATCTCCCACTCACTCCAGCTAGTCCTACACGTTGCGTAGGAAAACAGCTGCAAAACTTTTACTCATAAAACTCTAGGAAAGTCTAATATCCTCTATCAGACAGCTGGCATAAAGCTCAAGTAGGATTAGACCTGTGTCAAAAAAGGAAGCAGAGAAAGCAGACAAAACCAGGTAGAAAATTAAGCCATTTCTTCTAGAAATTCCTCCCTGGAGCTCAAGACAGGAGCAGAGAGCATGCAATACCCTTTCCAATAGTGCAGCATTAAATTTTTTGTAGTAGTTCTGACTGGCTCATTTCTGTGCAGGCAGAAATGGAATGCAAAATTGGTAAAACACATACTAAATATTCCAGGTGTCATACAGCACCAACAGCAATGAACAGTGCCTGTCTTTACTTGGAAGTCAAATCAATTTCAGTTTTAAAGACTACCAAAAGGCTACCACAGGAGCTGATATCTGCAAATACTTCCATTGCTGCCTCCCCCAAATGCATGCAAACAAGCACCTTTCATACAGTTATTTGAATAACTTAGCAAGCCTTCAGGGTATAAGCAAAGATTAGATTTCTTAATGGAATTTTTTTCTTAAATAAAATAAGATATTTAATTTTTTTAACATTAATCAATTATGACAGAATTATTCTAGTAGAAAGAGATGCACTAGAATAGAAAATAACTAAAACAAAAAATGAATGAAATATAGTCTATGTTTACACATACTCTCTATAAATATTAACATCATGAGAAAGTTAATTAGTTAGCATCAGCCAAGTCAGGAAATGATCAAATTAAGTTTACACACCATAGCTTAGACTCTGTCCCCTGGGTACATGTATTGCTGTGAGATCTTTGATATGATATCATATGTCATTTTCCAACCATGAAGTGCAGTAGCATGCATTTTTTTAAAAAATATAGAATTCTCATATCAAATATGTATGCAATGGTGCCTTGCTCCCTGTATGTCAACTGTTCTTTTTAAGGGAAAAACAAAATAAAAATAAAAACCTAAAAGCTGATGTCTCCTTTGCAGATTGCAAAGCTCTGTTTATCTGTGGAGTAACAATAGCATATAAATATAAATCTAGTTTGCTATTCATTAACTGAGCTATTAGGTAATCTATGGAAGAGATTACTAATGTAATTATGTGTCCCTTTTATGGTCGTGTTTCATGTCTTCTCAGTGGAAAGCAGGAGAAGAATTTTTTCATTTGTTCTATCCCAAATTGTTAATTCCTCAAGAGTTCAGAGCTGAGCACCAGATGATACCTACAGAGGTTCTACAACTATTATTAATTCCTCAGCACTTCATAAATTAGTACAAATAAACTATACAGGGCAACACACTGACAGAGTTATACCTTCACAGGAATAATAATACCTATTAACATGCTACTATGCAGACACTGCAAAATACTGTATAAATGTTGAACAATATATGTCATAAGGTCATATCATAAGGCTTTTCAGCATAATTAAGGCTCAAAGACATTTTGCCATTTATAAGCAAAGGTAATGATTGAATTTACAGATAATCCAAATTAGAAAAAAAAATACTAACTTCTGGCAGTGCCACAACAGGTCTTCCAAAGGCTACTATTGAGCAAGTTGCCAAACACATGAACAAAACCTCCTGGATAAGTAAGTTTGTTTTAAAGGAAATATCACAAAATATTAAATTGATCTCTGTTGTGTTTTGTTGGTACAAGCTCTTCCACATCTTAAATCCTCTTTAAGGCCTCCTGTGAGAATACCAGCACCATTACATGCTGTGATTAAAGGGCAACTTGATCCAAGTAAATAATAATTCCTTAAACCAGGGTATGTTGAGAAATACTAATTGTAGTCCCGAAGACTCAGGAGCTTTTATTTAGGGGCACAAGGAGTAGGTTTCAGACAGAAAGTCACCAGAATTTAACTGTCTACTTTGAGCCAAGGTCATCTTAAACTTTCAGAGCAATTAGTGGAGACCTAGTCAATACAGTCAATGAAGACAGGAGAGAATTTCACTTTATCTTAAAATAAATAAACAAAAGTGGCATTCACTCTCCTAAAGACAGATGTTGAGAGCTGGTTGAGATGCTCTAGGATACTTGGGACAGACCCAAGGGACACTGGGCCCAAGACCTACAGAAAATCTTTGCCCTTCAAGAGCAGCAAATGGTAGCCAGGTGAAATATCCTGGAGCACCAAAAATGTCAGTAGACATACATGATTAGGCAAGGAAATCCCATCTGTACTGGACAGTGAGTTGAAGAGCTCCCTGTATAGTTATAATTTTGTGGACTAGACAGCTAGTGTGCATATGCTAGTGTACTGGTAAGTTTAGGTAGACACTTAAATCCCATGCATTGTGTCATTTCCATAGCTCCTAGCTAAAAGATGGGTGTCCACCTACTTCTGACTGCCTTAGCAAACTCACTGAGAGCAGAGAAGAATATCATCTTAGGAAAAGTTATTTGCCAAACACTGAACAATGAGGATCCTCAGAGAAGAAAAACACTGAAAGCATTAAGCATTTCATGTGTTTAAACTCTTGGCATGTTACTAGTCACACTGACCCAGTTTATTTATTCTTCTCAAGCAAAAGTAAACAAAAGAAATCCCTGGGTCTATGACAAGAAGACACTTACAGTATTCATCCATTTCCGGAAACATGTGGGGTAAAAGTATTGCCAGTAAAAATTTATTATGAAAATGGTCAAACAATTTGGGCATAAAGAATTACCTTTGGAAAGACTTCACTTCTGATTCATCTGTTAGGTTGTCTCTAGCTCAGAGCAGCAAGCCCTACAGTAGCACAACACTTCTCCATCAGCAGGTCAGGAGGAAAGACATATTTCATGCACACATCACTGACCCAGATCTCTGGCCAAAAGGGAGTGATATTGATGCACTCTGGAACAGGTTTATCTGACTCTTAATCAGAAAGGCATTAGCCTGACACAAGGGTCAAAGTAGGGACTATAAAATGCACTCATATAGGAGGGATGTCCGTGATTTCCAGAAAAGGCTTGGAAAAAGAGAGTCTGTGGCATTTCCTCTAATTATTTTTATTACCATGTTGGACTTCAAAACAGCAGCTCAGGAAAAGAAACAGTGAGGTAAAGTCTTGACCCAACTGAAATCAATTGGAATTTTATTACTGACCTCAAAACTTGAGGTCAGGAGGACAGGACAAAACTTGACCCTTTTTTAAGTTCAAAAGAGTGCCTACTTGTTTTGAGCATATAAATATTATAAGATGGGCAGGGATTAGTCAGTGAGACTAGGAAATCTCCCTCTGACTTCCTGTACAAAGCAGAGATTGTCAAACCAAACACATTGGCGTAGCTTGCTCCTGCTGGATGTTTTCCTAGGCTCTGTCAGGGCCCTGGCTGCACAACCTGGCTTCCATTGCCCTGAGCAGCCCCACCTGGGACACACACACACACACCCCTTCTGCCCATGGCCTCAGGAGCCCATTTCAGTTTGGCTGTGGGTTTTTCTGAATAGACACCAGGTCTGTGTGGTAGGAATCTTTCTCTCCAACTGTATTTCTAAGTGGAGCTCCTGCATGGACATCAGACCTGGGCAATAGCCTAGGTTTTGCTCCTGACTGTTGTTGCTGCCTGGACTTTGGCCCTAAATCATCATTCCAGCTTGTCAGAGACTCTCAGTTGAAACCCAGAAGCACGATCCTGTTCATGGCCTGTTTTCTAAGGAGAGCAAGAGTATGCATCATTTTTCATCTGCTGCTCTCTTTAATTTCTGTCTCCCTAGTAAGATACCAAGAAAGTTAGATTCCATGATTGGAACTGAAACATTCAAATTTCCGTGTTTCCCATTTGGTTTATGTTTTGTCATTTTCACACTGGTGGGTGGGTACTCATCTGTCTTTAATGTAGTTAATGGATGTACCCTTAATGGATGCTTATTAAAATGTGGATCTCTGAATACGCAGTTTCCTGTCACTCTGCAATACTGACAAAATTCCAAAGATTCTGAAGAACTGCCTGAATGGCAGATGCCAGGGGTTAATAATCAGTGTCACAACATCTAGTTGAAGGCCTGTCACTATTGGTGTGCTCCAAAGTTAAATACTGGGCCCAGTACTGTTTCACTTATTCATCAATGACTTGGATGAAGGGGCAGATGCCTCCTCAGCAAGTTACCTGACCACACAAAGCTGGGAGGAGTGGCCAACACCCCAGAGAGCTGTGCAGCCCTTCAGAAGGACCTGGACAGGGTGGAGAGATGGGCAAAGAACCATCTGAAATTCGACAACAGCAAATGCAGCACCCTGAACCCAGGGAATAGCAACCTGGGAATACCACCCTGCACCAGCACAGGCTGATCTGCTGGGAAGCAGCTCTGCAGAGAAGAACCTGGGGGTCCTGGTGAAAAACAAGCTGGTGTGCTGGCAGACAGCAAGCTGTCCAAGAGTCAGCAGTGAGTGTACCTTTTTGGCCAAAAAGGCCAACAGAATCTTGCCGTATGTTAGGAAGAGCATTCCCAGCAGATGGAGGGAGGAGATTCTGCTCCTCTACTCAGCCCTGGTGAGGCTGTGTGAGGAGTGCTGTTTCCAGTTCTGGGCTTCCCAGTACTAGAGGGACATGGAGCTCCTGGAGCTGGTCCCATGAAGGGCTACAAAGATGATGAAGGGACTGGAGCATCTCTCATATGAGGGATGCTGCAAGGGATGGGCCTGTTCAGTCTCAAGAAGAGAAGACTGAGAGGGAACTTCATCAATATACACGAGTGTCTGAAGGGGAGGTGTCGAGAAGCTGGATCCAGGCTCTTCTTGGTGCTGCCAAGCAATAGGACAAGAGGTAATGGAAAGAAATTGATACACAGGAAGTTCACTGGAACAGATTACCCAGAGTGGTTGTGGAGTCTCCCTCACTGGAGATACTCAAGAAACACCTGGACAATCCCATATCTTGTGTTGTAGGATGACCCTGCTTGAGCAGGGAGGAAGGTTGGACCAGACAACCAACTATGGTCCCTTCCAGTATTATGCATTCTGTGATTCTGTAGTGAATTTGAGTTGCCTCATTACGTGGAAAACTCACTACCAGTGCTAGAGCTTTACCTCCAGGTCCTGTTCCTGCATGTCCAGTACTTGCAGTGGACTGCAGGTGAGCAGCTTTTAGACTTGTGGTGAAGAGTTGGGACAAGCCTGTGATAAAAATGTGCCTACATTTAATAGCCCTCAAATAATTTTTATTCTCTACTCTCTAGGTTTTTGTTTGTTTGTCCCCTACCCCTCATCCCCACCCCTACAGTGGCTGAGTAAACCCACATAATCTCTTAACATCTGCTATATCTGTGGCAAGAGCTTTCACTGCATATGTGTATTTCCTTTTGTTTTAGAAGTGGCACATCTCTTTTATGTGATGCTCCATTCTTATATGACTACAGGTAAGTAAATAGTGAATGATTAGTTCCTTTCCTTTTCTAATTTTATAGACCTGTATTATACCACCTTTAGTTCCCTCTAGTTGGAAGAATTTTGATACAACTTTTTCTTTTCTGTGAAAGTTGTGAAATAGCTTTGATCATCCTTGTCTGTCTATAGAATCTTTTGTAATCATTCTTTTCCTGAGATGGGGAAATAAGAACTGCATTCAGTATTTGAGGTCAGCACATTGTGAAATTGTAGAATGGTATGGTACTGCTGCAAAAACAAGGCCTTCACAAAAGCGTTGAAAAACAAAATTTTATCTCAGTTTGGAGTTCAACTGCAGCTTTTCCAGCTCAAAGAGAGGTCAGGCCTACTTAAATTATTATCCCATTCAATCAAACATCTGTTCAACCCTTGATCTGTCAGACCAAGTCTTGGGTAATAGGGGATTGAAAGATTTCTCTAATAATCCAGAGACTGCTGAATAATCCTAGGATAATTATAATTCTTCAGGTAAATCCAAACCTCAACCCCTGTTTATGTAGCTAACCTTCACTACTTAGCTGCAGATGTGTTTAAGCCCATGAGTTAAATACCTCACTAGAACTTCTCTGGTAGTTTGCAAGGTCCACTGAAGTTCTTGTCTAGGGGAACTGAAACAAGTTAACTAAAATAAGAAAGCTAATAATTCCTCATTCCACACACTAACTGACATAAGTGACACTGATGCCACCTTTTCCACATGGCAACTTTTCTTTAAAAATGTAATGTCTAAGTTTCTGCTACCTGACTTTTTTTGGCAGACACCACTTAAAAGAGCAGCCTGACTTGATAGGACAGGGTGGGTTGAAAACATGCCATTACCTGTGGTGTAAACTTCTGTGGATAAAAAGAGAAATTCTACTGCTGGCACTGTTAACCTCCCATCTTTATAAGCCAAGAGAACAAGAAAACTCTGACAGTTAGAGGGGGAGTAGACAAAGAATGGAGTCATACAAAAAGTTGATTAAAAAAAAAATTAGTATCTGAAATTACTTTTGTCCCTGTGTTACATTCCTTTCTTTATTAAACACTTAGAGAATTAAATCTCAGAAATGGAGAATAAACCTAAATTCTGACATTATTACCATGCAAGGAAATCACTATACCAATGCCCTGATGCCTATTTGAAAAACTATGAAGTCTTTTTTAGCAATTCTGCTAAGAATGTGTTTCTAATGTAAACTGTTTTCAGATGAAAATAGTGCCTAGATAAAGACAATCAACTGCACGATTAATGCTAGAACTGCTGGTTAATAGTTTATGCATGAGGGAGATTAGTTGGCAGGCAACAGACCAAGGATGTCAAGGAAGGATTAGGAGAATGAAAAGCAGCCTCCACACTTTCAGTGGCTTATACAATACTGCCCCTCCCAGCACAGCAACAACCATCTGTTTTCATTACATATATATGAATATTTTGTGTTGCTTGTGTGCTATTTTTGTCAGTGTCATGCTTGCTCTGTTTGTTACACCAGAAGACAATATTGGCAGAGGTACTTTTTGCAGTCAACTACATTGCCTAGAGTACAAAAGGTAGAACACTTAGGACAAAATAAATGCAGGTTGTACAGACATATATAAACCAGGCTATAGGAACACAGAGTTAAGTCAGAAAGAAGAGAGGTCAGTGGCTCTGGAGTCCTGGACTAGCTGACCAAAACCAGATCAGTTTTGGATCAGTGAAACACTGTGGGAATACTTTGGCTGAAACCCAGAGGCCTTTATTCACTCTTAGACAGCACCACATCCACAGTAAAACACTCTGGGTCCAAGGTGCCCACTAAGCAGCTCATCCATATAGTACACTAATGCCTCCCTTCAGAGGGCTTTAGAGGTGGTTCCCAGGTTCCTGCCCTTGCAGCATGGTCATTCTGCAGCTCCTGTGGACACCTCCAAACATGGAAGGTGTGACTATTCGACCTCACTCTGTGGGAAGTTAGGGGAATAGCAGTATCAGGAAAAGTTGTGTGAGAGAGCAGCAACATGTAGGCTGAGATTTCTCACAAACCATTTAAATGAGGAAGACTACATTAGGCTTTTCTATTAACATTTAGGTGTTGAAAGCCTTGTAAAAGCTATAGGTCTTTCTGGCAATTGGGTTCCTTTTATGTTTCTCAGTTTTACCTGGAAATGCTAAGTACTGTGGCCTGCTCAAGAGTAACAGTGCTACTTCAGGATCTGGAAGATTTTCTTGGTGTGTTTGTTTTTTCAAGTTCTCACAGCCCAAAAATTCCAAGCCAGGAACAGTGCTGAATGCCGTAACTGTAATATGACTGCATTTAGGGAATTTTCACAACCACCCAGGTGCCTCCAGGTTTCCCTGCTTCAGCAGGAGGATTGGACTGTATGATTTTCAGAGATCCAACCTCAGCTGTTCCATGATTGTGACAGAGCTGAATAGAAAGAAAAGAAGTAATAAGTATGTAACAAAATTATGTCAGGGCAGAAGTGGAGCAGTGGCTTTGGCATCAGCACCAGAGGATGGAGAAATCACATAAAAACACGAAGGGGCAGGAAAAGACCTGGGAAAATGAACATGAGTGCACAGAAGCAGCAAAGTGGATGAAATGGGAGATAAACAGACAACTGACATAGTCTTTCTCTCTTTCTCCTACACCTCAGTTCCACTTAGGTGGTACCTAAAATCCCATTGCCATATTGTCCTACCTATGCATAGACTGCCTGTTCCTCAATGAAAAGCAGCAGGAGCCATAACTCCTGAAAAGCACCAGGTGAGCCTTCACAGAAAATGAAGGAGTGAGAGGGACAAGGTACAGGCAAGTCTTATCTGAAACTATTTCTTAATGGCTTGGAATATTTTTCATTTTGACTTCTCAGGCTGTGCTATGACTACACAGAGGATTAAGTGATGGTAAATTGCACTTGCTGAAAACTTGCTTCTGGAGCTCAGTAGGCAGTAGGAGAATCCAGTCTTCTAAAATTCAGGAAACAGGGTTTATTGATTTTTTTTTTTAGCATGGCACTATATTAAATGGATCAATTTATTCCCCAGGCAACACTCATCAATTTTCTGAGATTACCTGCAGCAAACTGTATCAGTAACTACAAAGTGTCTCCAATCTACTGCTGAGAAAGCCCTGTTTTAAAACAAAAATTCAGATGGAGGTCCTAAATCGTGTAGTATTCTTGGCTTTGTGTATGGCTGTCTGACACATACATAAGACACCAGCAACACAATATTGTTGGGACTTTTCTAAGCAGCAGATTTTTCATAGCTTTGACACTCACCCATTTGAAAATTGTATTGATACACAAAAGCTGGAAGACCTAGTATTTTAGTGGGATTCAGTTGCTTTCTTCCCAAGTGGTTGAGCTGAGTGCCTTCCTCAAAGCATGAGGGCCACCAACCTTGCATGTGTACTTTGGTGACTGCTGAGCCTCAGAGGTCCAGCCCACTTTGGTGAGGGAAAAACAATTATTGCCCATAACAAGGCCTGCAAGTTATTAGTTTCTATTCTCCCATGAACAATCCCTTATTGTCAAGAAAAACCCAAACCGAAAAAAAACCTTGTGGATTTGGGTTTTGTTTTTCTTTCTGATTGAGGAAGGCCACACCCAGCTGCTTTAATTACACTTCTAAATGCATACATGTAAACATTATTCTTCTGGCTGAGAGAACATAAGTGAGAAAAGTCTTTTTAGGGTTTCATTTCTCTCTTAAAAGAAAGAAATAAATTAGTTACTGATAGCTATTGTTGTCCATGTCTGATTATAATTATAGATGTCAAATCACTAATAATAATTTTATATTCATTTCTTCTATATAATAATAGTCATTCTTGTTTGAAACCACCATGCTTATTTCTTTTATGAAAATCCTCTCTTTAACACATCACAGTAGAAATGGACATTGAGCTTGAAATATAACTTTGCTTATATTATGCTTTCTTAAAATGCTCTTGATTACTCTAAAATTAGGCCATATTGTGTGTCCTAGCCTCTTTTCCTTGTGTTTATGTAACTGCCATTCAGCTCTGCAAACTATGAGTTAAGAGCATGTAGTAAAAGTCATGGTAGAGAACCCAGGGAGAGCTCACCAAGAGTAAATTGCTTCCTCTTTTCTTCTCAGGTGAGAAAATAGGGTCATATCAGCAATTTGCAGCAAAGCAATACCTAAGACATAATACTATACAAAAGGTCATAACTTAGGAACCAAGTTAACAAAGTTTTACCTAACTAAACTTCACCCTGTCAACATTCTTGCTGTAGTCAATGGGAAAGGGCACCTGAAAAGGAATATTTACCACATCCTAAACAGGTGGCAGGGCAGACAGGACACCAGTACCTTGGGTGTGACTTTTCTCTCCATTGATTGTAGAGAACCCTATAAACCTAACATACAATTTGAATTAGTTTATTAAGTTTGAGGTAAATACCAACCTACAAGTAACCTACAATACCACTCAGATAACTCTGCCACACACTAGTGCGTGTGGCAAAGCAGCACAGAACTATGTGAGGTACAGTTTTCTGCTTTGGAGAGGTGACAAAAGCAACTACAGGTGACTACGACCTATTCTCCAAAATCTAAGTTTACAAATGTCTATAGCCCAGCAAAATACAGCCCAAAACAGATGGAAGAGATCTGTAGCATGTAATCTTTCCATGTCATTGTACATTTTCCATTTTTCAGAGTCCAAATTACAAAAATACTCTCTTCTCACTCTGCTTTTTCATCCAATTAAAGAGAATGAAAAAGACCCTGTGGCTTACAAAACTGTCAACAGCATGCAGTCTCCATCATGGCAGTGCTGGGTATCTCCACACAGCATAACTCCAACCACACAAATGCATTTCTTCTCTCAGTTAAATAATTCAATGTTCACTAATGATGCACATCTTCATGTCAGATGTAGGTTTTTGAAAACCCAAATATAAGCACAGAAGAATTATAAAAAGCTAATGGTATTTTTCTGAAGTGGCTCAAACTTTTTTTTATGTAAACACCCAAACAAATTTAGTTGAATAAATACTTGCCATTGAAGAGGAGATGTTTTCTATTCCTGAAAACAAATCTCTGAAGGAAGCTAGGCCTTAAAGAAGGCAGGAGCTGAACTTGGATCTTACATTTGAAACCAAATGCCCAAAGAGCAAAGAACAGATAAGACAATGCTTCTGCACAGAAATATTTGTTCTACAGTGCACTGAACATGAGTCATTAAAAGTCAAGACATTGCAAAATATTAAAACTTTATTTATGATACAAGAATACAAACTTTATTTACAAAACAAAAATAGGATTATAGCCTGTGGACACAGGAAATAGCCAATTGGATACATTCAGCAGTAGCTAGAGTACTGCAAAACAATTTTGACCCTGAACTTCCTCTCTGTACCTTTCTGCAAGTGACCCACAAATGTGTAGCTTTGTCATTTACTTTCGCATAGCAGCCAGGAAGCATCCAGTAACATTTAGCACTTTATTTTCAGCAGTTTACCTACTGCCCACAGACCAAAATATTTAACTGTGTCTTTTCTAGGCTCCCATTAAAAAATAGCTAAATCAGGGAGACTTAAGATCACTTGTCAGTGCTGAGAAATCAAAGCTGAGAAGACAAAGCTTTTTGTTGCATTCCAGTTGAAACAGATATTCTTTTAAGCATTGTCATCCTCTTCACCTTGACAAAATGGCACAAGTAGTAATGATAATGGTAATGATATTGACATATTTGTATTGAGATTAGCAAAAGAGTTTCTGTGGCATGAGCATGCACTTGGAAATCTTCCTATTCTTTCTCATTCTCTTCTGTTACTTACATCTGTGTTCACTGTCACAAATAAAAAGTATGATAAAAATATGGAAACTGAAATACAGTCATAGGAAGGCTACTGCAGTTTGTATTTTCAACAGGTGTTAGCAAGCTACATTAATTTTGAACCAACACTCCTATCCTATCACACCAAGGTCTACATTTTAATAAGCTAATAAACATAAGACTTGCATAGTGGGAGCCTTCAGTGACTTGTATTTGTTATGTGTTAGCCAACTGGAGGTAAAAGAAGAGCAATTTTTGTGGAAGGTGGACACCAAAGGGTTAGCTGCACTCCATTCAAATATCAATTGTACAGCCAATGGGCTATTTTTTGCTATTTTTTGCTGTTATTCTACTAAAATTCTGTAAAATTAAACTAAAGTGCAAAGGAAATAGAGAAGAGTGCAAAGAGGTAGAACAGGAAAATTCTTTGGTTGGAATGAATGATAAGTACACATAATACCTCAGGTTCAGACGAGATATGTTGTTTAACATCTCAAAGCCTACAATTTTTTTGGAAGAATCTACACATGGTGAACTCTGTGGGCAGAGTGTAGGTAAGCCTAAAGAACTTTGAGCTGTGTGCATGCTTCTAGACTGTATAATATAAATAAGATATGTTAGTTTTGAAACAGGCTTTGAGATGTAAGACTCAATGGTAGAAAAAAAGAGATGGTACTTTCACGTGTAAATATACAAAGCTTAATGTTTGGGCTTGAGGCTTTTAGTGAGAAATACATGCAATACCAGTACCAAGCAAGAGGTGGAACTCAGCTCTTCGAAGGGTTAAAGTGAACTTCAGTCTTCCACCATCACCCTCTGGTACTGTATCTTCATAAATTTCCCCCGTTTATGGAGTGTTTTTGATGGCAGGCAATTCTTTGTTGAAAGTTAAGTGCTCTTTTATATGAATAAATAAAGAAGGCTTTGGTTTGAATGAATACATTATTTTGACAAATGTTTATTGGAAACCCAATTATGGCTTAATAAATCAGTGCTATCTGTGGTACATCAGGTGAGCTCACCCATGCCATCAAATGGCACGTTGAATATTAGTAGGATAATTAAAACAATTCTGTTGGATGTTGTTCTTCTTACCCAGGTCTGACAGTAGTCAAAACAGAAAGAAATTGTTTATTAATTTTATTTAACTTATTAAAATACTTTTTGTAAGATGTAATGGCCATACTTAACACAAAAAAAAGGAGAAAAAAACCCCATTTGTTTTCAATTTGCTGTTAGATTAAAATGACAAGGTCAAGCGCAATGCATGAACTGAATGGCAGCTGAATTTTAAGGGTAGTTGGGAAGCAGAAAGGATATATATGAAGTCTATTGTTTGAACTTTACACCCAGGTGAAGTGGGGCTTTGTTTGTTTTGTCTGAAGTGGTCACTGGTGATATGAAATGTGTCTGGAGTCAATTCATGTGCTTCCTTATCCTCCCTCCTACAGTGATTCTGAGTTAGAACAATCAGATGAATGAGAAGCCATTTTCATAGCTGTGAAAATGAAGGGAATCAAGTGAAAATCTTAAACTCGAGGTCAAGAAGAAAGGGAGGAGTTTAAAGTTAAATTTTTTTTTATTCTCATAATATTCCCCTCTAGATAAAAATTCACTGGAAGCAAACCACTAGGAATTCCCATCTCTTGAGGTCCCCTGACTGATGACAAAAAAAAATGGAGATGTATTCATGGAAGGACACTGAAGATCTTTAAGATTTATGAAAAGAATCTAAATGATTTCCCAAAGGACAATTTCCAGGCTTAGGATATGGCTAAATTTATATCAATTAGGATTTACAAGCCTAAAATAAAGATTGAAACTGAAGTAATTGGGTTTGGTGTGCATTTGAATTAGAATTATATAAATAGCCACCTAGATGTCTTTCTTACCAACTCAACTTCAGTGTAATATTCTTCTTAAGGGCACAGAAGAGGGAGTGAGAAGACATAAGGAGAACAACAGAAGACAGCACTATGTTCAACTTTTCTCCCCTGAGAGAAAATGAGTGTTAGGACTTGGCCAGAGAGATGGCAATGAAAGACTTCTCTTTGGAATTTGACAGTTCATTGAAAGGAGAAAAAAAAAAATCACCAAGACAAATTATTTTGTTACACCAGAAATTAATTTTCCTCAGGAGCAACTCACGCTCCAGATTTTGGGCAGTAGGCAGAGAACTTGGAGGCCTCACGGGTAAATTGCCCACACTAGGACTTCTTAGGATCTCATATTTCCCCAGAGATCTGCTTCTCAGATCATGTATAAAGTTTGAGGTTATCTTCTAAAAAATAGCTAGACAACATTTCATCATTTTCTGCAAGATAGAGATAATATTCTCTATTTTCCACCGTTCCTTAGTCTAGTCCCTTCTCAGGATTTTAGATTGAGAAACAGTAAAAGTGTGGAAAGCCATATAGGGATTGTCTTCACTATTTAGGATTCTATTTTTTCCATAGCAAACTAAGAATACATTCAGCCTAAAAGCAGGCATGCACTTTGCTGCTGAGGACACTATCACCAGTAATAAATATTCTGCAATAAAGATAGAACTTAGGACAATCATGGTGCATGAAAGCCTTGGACTTTTTCTCCTTACCTAAGAAGATGTTCCAGGGCTAGAAAATCTGGATATCTCTCTTCCAAAGTAAAAGTGAAGGTACTGGGTTTTATACCAATTATAGTAAAACTCAGCTAGTATTGCTTTGTCTCATGGATTATGCTTTTCTGTCCACATTTTGTTACCCCTAAGCAGGAATGAGGGATTTTAGAAGTAAGCTCTTCCTCACTACACCAATTTCTCATGTCAGCCTCAGAAAGGCAGACTGTTCAGTCCAAGCTATGCACACAGAAATTAATTTCCTTGAACAGGATCAAGGAGATGTACATGGTTGGCCTGGTAAAGAAAAGTGTGGACATTGAACAGGAAAGAAACATGTTTAGAAACTTTCCCTGAGCTCTGGTAAGGCTGAAAAAGTAACAAGAAAAAAGCAGTCTGCAGTCTATGAACTTAACAAAAAAGACACAAGACATAGCTCTAAAGAACCCTAATTATCAACCAAAGTTTCAGCCCTTTGCCCAGGGTTTCACAGAAGTTTGTTGTCAATAAAGAATATTAACAGATTTGATTCCTGGCAAAGTTTATCAGTTTTTCTTATCTCTAGCCTCTTTTCTCAAACCTAGTTCCCATCCTTTGCCTGTGGCCAATCTAACTGCAAATGTGACTTAATGGAAGGAGAAAGGAGGAAAGAAAAAGAACCCCAGGTTTTCATAATACAGATTAAAAACACAACAGCTCTGAAATACTCCCCCTTAGATTTTATTTCTGAACAAACTGTGGCTATCAACCTTATTTCATTGTTGTGGATTTAGCATTTGAACACAGAGATGAAATGTCTGGTTTCATTCTGCCTTCTGCCAAAAATTCTTTATGGACAAGCTAGTTTCATCTTTTGCCAGCCCCTCCAAGTGCAAGTCATCAGAATAGTTGCTGCTCTTTTTTCCAGTGATAGACAGAAGATGCTGCACCACTGCCTGCTCTGCATAGCCTCATATTTTAGTGGAAATCAGCATTTAAAGTGTTACATCTTAGAGCCCAAAGGAGAAGAAAGTTTCATGGAAGATGGCTCTTCATTTTCATGCAAGGCTCCTGTTGCCATCCATAAATCACTCAGGCTGCTATTATAACCCAGAACAAGCTGGCATCACCCCTAAATACAGAAGATTTCGTGAAAGATTACCAGAACAAAAACAACAAAGAAGTCATTAGAACACCTAGATGATAAAATGCTTGAAAACATCTCCCCAAATTTCCTTGTGGCAAGACAATGATTGAGCCATAAATCAAACCTATTCTTCTTCAGGGAGAAGGCAGTACAGTGTGTTAACATGAAGGACTGCAGCTCTTACAGTAATGGGGAGAAGCAGAAGACTGATCACTGCCCTCAGTTATTTTAAATGCACTCTTCTTTCCTTCCAGCAAGAAAAAAAAAAAAAAAAAGAAAAGAAAAAGAGCCTTGTTTTTAACAGAATCAACATAAGTTAATAGAATACAGGTTTAATGCTATATTTCATTTAATTTACTCTTAGTTTTTCCTATGTTACATTTGCATTGCTAAAAAACTGTGAATTGTGTTGGATGAATAGATTAAATCGTTTCTTTGACAAACTAACTTTCACCAGCACATAAGTGTTCATGTTACAGAGTCTTTGTATTGTGGAAAACAAATAGTTATTCAAAGCCACTTTGTACTCCTCAGTGATGACACATATGTAACAATGACAGAGAAACACACTGTCCAGCAAGAATTTGCTATTAAGGACACAAAAATAACCAAACCAAAAAAAAAACCCAAACAAAACAAACAAACAAACAAACAAAAAAAACAAAAACAAAGCTGTAATGTTCATTGCATTAAGAAATTCTGAAATCTATCAGTTTTCACTTTAACTTTTTGTCCTGCCACTCCATCCATTTCATCTGAATATGCCTGAGGTGTGCAATAAGTAGTGGGATGAAAATGGCTATAATAAACAACAAGAAAAATAATACCTAACACCAGACACAAAATAGTTATTATGCTTACAATTGTAAAACATATTTCTTTGATAATGGAAGGTTTCCAGAACATGTATACAAACAAAATACATAGAGTCACTACAGTGTGAGTAGCATAATAAATATAAAGGCAAACTTTTGTTCTTCTCCCCTTTATGTTAAAAAATGAAAAAATTAGGATGATTCCAACTACAGTTCTGTACAGATATTCCATCTTCTTAGACTTGCAAAATGTTGTATGCTGTTTCAAAGTCCAAGTGAAGCCACAGATCCAAAGAAATATCAGCAAAATTACTGAAATTCTGACACTGAGTAGAGTAATCAATGAAATACTGAGTATCCAAGAAGTGATGGTAAGCAATTTATAGAAGAGATACACGAACTTGGAAAGCACACGAAATTCATCTTTGTCAGGCAGAGATTTTCGTAGTGATATCTGATAATCAACCATTGATAAGGAGATACCACAAAAAGACATTATAATGGCAGCATCTAAACAAAACACAAGGAAAAATGTTACATCAGAGAAAAAGATACACTATTTTACACTATGATTGCTGGATGAAGTTTTAGAAAATGTCATGCTTTCCTAACACTACTTTTAACCCAGTTTTATATTTACTCTCTGCTCAAAAGCAAGTCACCCTAATTTTAAGGCTCACTTTAGTTACTTAAATCTAGGTATCTGATGCTGTTTGGTACACTTACGTTATCCTGCCCAACCCCTGGTCCTTAATGGCCTTGTCTAAGTTGCATGTCATATCTGCCATCTACACACAGTGACTTAGAAATTCCCAAAGTATTGCAAATAGACCCTAACAATTTAAGTTTCAGCAACCAATATATGTGAGTCTGCTGTGTCTAAAATGTAGAAATCTATAACTAAGACTTGATCCTTCACATGGTCATATCCAAGATGAGATTTGCCTGATCCTTTTCCATGAGTAAATTTTGACTCCATGGACTTTGAAGGATCACTAGACATTAATGCAAGTATCCCATTTGGTTAGATCAGTTCCAACCCTGAAAAAGTCAATGTCCTGCCAATAATTCTGCTAGTCTTAGAGCTGGAAATGGTACAGCTGCTGTCTTGCTTCTGGGAGCTGAACCAGTATCTCTTCACCATGTTGCCTTCTACAATACTGACATATCCTCAGATTTAATTTTGACTCTGTCCCTCACCTGTAACATGGGTGATGGTAGTGACAGCTTGCAGGGCTGCTTTAATTACATTACTGACTTTCAAATGGCTAGGTAGCAGTTTTAAAAGAATCTGTTATTAAAATCACACGTATCAAACTGCTCTGCAAATTACATGCTAATTGCATTTAAGAGCTTATTTTCAAGAGATGCATCATTATGGTTTTATTAGATATTATGACTTTTATATTTATGATGCATAGTATTTATATATGACTTTTCATTTTTATAGTGAAATCTTCCTTCTCATTGATTCAGCAGAATAGACCATCTACTAGACAGAAATTCTAATTAAATGCAGAGTAATAATACAGTGGAATACATGTTTTCCAAGGTATGTTAAAAATGTTATCCAGTCATGAGTTATATTTTTAGGTAAGATACTCAACTTGTAACAGAAGTAAAAAGACAGACTTACTTTGATAGAAATTAGTTTTGCCATGTTCCATGAGAATGTAAATCTGAAGAAAAAGTTGTGGTGTGGTCTCAAGAAAAGCCTTGAACACCCTGAGCATGTTAATATCAGTCACTGCATCAATAGCTTGTTTTTGAATGAAGTTGGAAGGGTCTGTTTCTGATGCACCTCTGCTACTTGTTTGTTTAAATGCAGCTTGACAGCCATATTTCAAAGCAAACCAATACCTATTTTAAAAAGGACACTTGATTAGACAGCACTTTTTAGAAGACCAACTCAAAATTTTACAGCCTGACAGCTTTTTCCATCTTCTACTCAGATAAAATTTTGTCTGATATCTGTCTGGTCTCAGGGATATCAGAGAATCATTTAAGCCCAGCAATATCATGCAATAAGAAAACTAATAAAACAGAATGAGACTTTTCTAAATAAAGAATACAAGCTCAATTTTGTTAGGTTCTTATTTCTTTAAATTACTGCCTTTCTGAAAATTCACTTGGCATCTCTCCTCAGTCTCTCTTTGAGATACTCATTCACTTTCTTTATATTCTTTTCAGGGTATTAATGAATATCCAGCTGTGAACTTCCACATCTATGTAAGTAGAATATAGATCCAAAGCCCCAAGGATAATACCTGATGAATTGCAAACATAAAACAGACTTTTAAGAAAATCTACTACATTGTTACTTTCTAAATAACCAGGAAGACTTATATTTCGGTAAACACTGAAATCAAGTTTTACCTTTTTTTTTTTTTAATCTTTGTGTCATAGTCATAGTTTTATATAGGTAACAGTAACAGGCAGATACAGTGCCTGTTGGTACACTATCAAATGAGATATTTATTACATACATGATGATGTAGGATAGAGAAATCTAGTCTTGCTATGACAGCAGAAGTCCTGAGATGTGGAGAGATAGGATACAGTGTAGAAAAGCACATGCATAGGATGATAAGGGATGGCTTGAAAAAAGGGATAAGAATGAAAAAATATGTGTGTAACAATTTTAACTGTATCATTATTATTATCATTATTACTATTATTATTACAGAAGATTTTTTATGTACAGAAGAATTCTTTCTTTTTCTGTAATAAATAGATCTAGACTAATAATGATTCTTGGAATCAACTGTTAGAATTCCATTTATACTAAGTTCTTGGCTTTATAGGTATATAAATCTATGTGTTTGTCCATAAACAGGATTTTTATCATAGCAGCCTTCAGACATCACTTCCAAGCCTATTTCTGTCTATTTAGTTCCCAGATGTTTTCAGCTTCTAAGATTTTTCTCCAATGAACTCATTTTGACTATAACCAGCAGGCAAGGACAGCCTAAGGAGTCCCTTTTGAAGAAAACTCACTGTTATTCGGACAATTTTTCTAGCCTTGCAAAGACTACTAGAGTCTTTCCTCATCAAAAGAGAAGCTAATTCAGTAAATAAATTATGACAGCTGCATCGTTCATTTGGATATATTTTCTTGAGAAACTAAGCAGAACACCACAGGCCAGCACCTGTTTATCTTAGACAGTTATACAAGACCGCTAATACACAAGCTGAGGAAGGCAAGGTCCTGTGCCTTAACTTGCCTCCTACTTACATCCCCTAAGACAGCATCTGAGATAACTTAAGGATTCCTGCTGAAGTGCAGCTTTCTAATTCCCTGGCCATCCACAGGATCGCACACACCACGGGCCTGATGAAAGCCGTGCCTTGCATTTACCGTACACAGAGAACAGAGGGCAGCAGATCACCAGCCAGCCAGATCTCACAGGATCGTCTCCTCTCAATGTAACACTGGAGCCCAGGACTCGTCTCCTTACTAAGGGAGCTAGAAAGAATCCCTGGCTCCTTCAGAGGTTAAAAGTTTGACACCTTTATCACCTTTAAAGACCAAATCCTTTAACCACAGGGAAGGCAGTGTAGGGCCCTCTTCCACAACCACAAGCAAGACAGCCAGGATTGTCAGTTCCTGGGTTAAGGGCATGCTAGAGGATTCATGACTTATTCCCTGGTATGTTAAGGCATATTGACCATACAAGTGAGAATTGTGACAATAGGAGTAGGTGTGGAACAGCTTTGTTACTACTCAAGAGCCTTTCCTTTTCTCCTTGCAGAGATTCATAGTCTGCACTCCTGCCACTCAGTCCATGAGCTGGCTCTGGATCCATTATTTACTCCCAAAGGAAATTAATTTTTATTTTTATGATTTTGTGTATTTATCTTACTGTTCCCTGAATAATCACTCATAAGCAAAGAACTGAACTGTTTTGCAAGGCATCTAAACCTTTTTTCTGTTTATAAAACAATTAGTATTCTAAAACATCTGGTTCTTGCATCTGAGATGTAAAAATCTGGAAGGTTTGCAATGTTTTCAAGAAAAAACAATTGGGTGGACTGCTAGTCTACTACTGCTAGTTGTCCATGGACTCACCCACCAGAGCAGCAAGAAGTGGAAACCAGCTGCACAAATTTTGAGCTGCAAAGCTCATAGCTGAAATCACTTGTCAGATTTCAATGCACATTCCTTCTGAGCACTGTATATTAGGTTTATATTGTTATAAGATGGTATGCTATGTATTTGTCACTAGGTGTAGCAGTTTTGGTTAGGCCACTCCTGACTTTTAACACTTTATAGAATACTTTTTTTTCTTAGTAAACTCCAAATACCTCTACTGCTCTTTGATTATGTATTAAGCAGGGTGGCCTTCTCTGAGCTCCACATGCTTATGTCACTTACTGTAAGTTCACTGCAATAACTTTTCATATTTTAAGAGTATTTTGTACTTATACTGTCATTCTCATCTGTCCCTTTGGCATGTAATATGACCTTTTAGGAAGGGCTCATAGCCAGCTTTTAGACCTGGTGTTGAAGTACTTTCCTAGCCTAGGGCAAAGTTCAGTCCATACTAAAGGATAGGTCAGGTTTAAATTTTCTCCTTTATCATGCCCACAGCTAAACCCTGTGCCTGCTCTGAAACTATTATAGCTATAGTTCCTCTAATCTATTTTCCTATAATATATCTACTGCTATAGAAGTTCTGGGCTTCAATATTAATTGAAGCAAAAAGTCTTTTAAAAAGGTACTACAACTGTAACAAAAATACATTAATAAAAAGTATTGGATTAGTTATGTATTTTAGATAGAGGTACATCCTAAATGGAATGTGAAATGGTTATGTCAATAATACAGACAAATGCAGGTTTACCATTTACTTTTTCTCCGTATAAATTCATCAAAGAGAATATGTTTTTTGTTATTTCAAGGTATATAAGCTACTTAGAAGCCAACAGAGTAAAAAACCTACAATTTCTTTACAACTGGAATTGTCATATGGTAAAGACAATGGTAAAGAATTAACAGTGTTTCTAAATATCATTCACTTTGACAGGAGGAAAAAAAAGGGTTTCTGCCTTTGTAGTGTTGCTTTGTAGAGAACACAGATGGCAGGGCTCCTACTTGTTATTAACACTCATGGAAACACAGCTCCACTGTCCCTCTGTTCTTGAGATGTTCCTAGATATTCAACATCATTTCACAAGTGATGAAGTTTGATGCTGTAAAATTAGGAAGGCTTTGTCTCTGGCTGGGAATTCACAGGGGTGACAGCTATTTTGTTTGTTGCTTCACAGCCTTCACATGTGACAAGCAAACGACCTTGCCAATGTTTCCATATCACATGCTTCCCCTCCAATTTCCACTGACTTTGTAACACAATCCCAGCATTATACTACACATCCCATCTCATCAAACTACACTGATAAATATTTGGGTGCCATTTAGAAATTCGTATAGGCAGGGTGTGAGTGGCCTGGCAATAATGATTGTCCTGTCAAAATTCTGGTCATGTAGTCACAGCTTTCAGCATTGTACAAATCCTTATCAAAGGAAAATTACTCTCTGCTGCATGTTAAATTTCACCTTCTAAGTATCAAAATACTTGGATTAAACCCATGAAATTAACGCAACTTAGTCAATACTTAGGTCAGTAAATTTATATCAAGAAATGTGATCAAACACAGAGCAGAATCACAGAATCCTTTAGTTTGGAAAAGATCTTTAATATCATTAAGAACAACTACTGCTCTAGCACTATCAAGTCCACCACTAAACCATGTGCCTAAGTGCCACATCTACCTGCCTTTTAAATATCTCCAGAGATGGAGACTCACCCACTTCCTTGGGCACCTGTCCCAGTGCAGTGAAGAAAATTTTCCTAATATCCAATCCAAACTTTCCCAGTGCAAGCTGGGGCCATTTCCTCTCATCCTGTCACTTGTTCTTTAAAAGGAAGGACTCATCCCCACCTGATGACAGCCTGCTTTCATTTGTAGAGAGCAGTAAGAGTTTGACACAAGGTGTTGGGTAACTTAACCTCAGTGACATCTCCTAGCCAGATGACTCAACATCCTTGTTATTGTTCAGCTCCACCTGCAGAGCCTCATACCAGTTATGCCAGGGCTCCTGTGAAGGTGGGGCAGTCACAGGGGAGACCCCCCTGCTGCACTGGGCAGGAACTTGTTGCCATTGCCCCCTAGCCTTAAGTCACTGTGCTCAGCCAGGTAAAGAGTGGATAGGGAATCATCCATCTCATGCATCCTGCCTGCCTGCCTGTGGGGCAGTCTGAGGAAAGGCAAAGTGTCATTCTAGCAGTCTGCATGGGTGTCTCTCTCTCTGATACCCCTCAGCCTACTCACCTCCTCCTAGAGCTCTGTCACTAAGCAGAGGGGTTCCTTTTCCAGAGTGCATCTCCCACAGGTGTGCTCACTGCTGCCAGCTGGTACTGCTTCAGAACAGGGCCCACCCTGCAGCCCATCTCACTGCATTTTAGAAATAGTAATGAAATAACCCCAGGTTCAGCAAAGCACTCGCATTTACTCTGATGTCACATGGATCTAGAATTAATTTTTACAAATAAGCAAAAAAATATTTTTCTTGTGCTTCTATTCAAAGTTGCAGGGCATTCTGAGCTGGGCATTTAAGCATCAAGAAGTGCAACAGCAGATGCCAGTATCAGAGTGGCTGCTGCCTATGTAACCTATTCTGACAGCAAAGGTTATGAATTGCTGATGTTTAGTCTCCCACAGGTGTGTCCTAGGCTGACAAAGCACACTGCTACACATCAGACAGCTCCAGAATTCACGTGGTGCCCTAAGGAAATGTCCCATTTCCCCACATTCCATGGCAGTGTTATTGTCTTAATGTTGTCTGCTATGTCACAACTGTTCTCAATTCTACAAACATCTGTGTGAGCCATTTAAATGGGTCAGGCTGAATATAATTTTAATCAACATAGTTAAAGTCTACATTTTTAACTTAATTTTGTCTCCTTGCAAAGCATACTATTTCATATGAAATATAATTGCAGGTATGCACTCTTTCCAACAAAAGAAACTAAAGCCTTCTTAGAAAAGAAATATTTTTAATTTTGTTTGCCTCTGATTTTATATATATTGTATAAATGTATTTACATCTATATATAGCAATATTATTTTCATATTTATTACTTAGCATTGTCAGTGTGTTAGCAAAACCAAATTGATTCCCATTGTTCTTTGCACAGTACAAACCTCCAGTTTCCAAAGGGTACTAATTTGTAAGTCACCAGTTCCAGTATCTAAAGGGAGCCTAGAAAAAAGCTGAAGAAGGACTTTGTACAAGAGCATGGAGTGATATGACAAGAGGGAATGGCTTCAAACTGAAGGACAGTAGCCTAAGACAAGCTATCAGGATGAAACTCTCTCCTCTTAGGGTGGTGATGCACAGGTTTCCCAGAAAAGCTGTGGATGCCCCATCCCTGGAAGTGCTCAAGGCCATGTTGAATGGGGCTTTGATCAACCTGGTCAAGTAGAAGGTATCTCTGCCCATGGCAGGGGGGTTGGAATGAGTTGATTTTTAAGGTCCCTTCCAAACCAAACCATTCTAGGAATCTAAGGTCAAAGATGGAGCAGGAAGTGTAAAAGGAGATGAAAGGAGGAAGGAAGGAAGGAAGGAAGGAAGGAAGGAAGGAAGGAAGGAAGGAAGGAAGGAAGGAAGGAAGGAAGGAAGGAAGGAAGGAAGAAAGAAAGAAAGAAAGAAAGAAAGAAAGAAAGAAAGAAAGAAAGAAAGAAAGAAAGAAAGAAAGAAAGAAAGAAAGAAAGAAAGAAAGAAAGAAAATGAAAAAAGATAATTTGATAAGGTTTATTCACATCTTATAATTTCAAGCCTGCAGAGTTCACTGACCAAATCATATTTAAAGGCTAAGCCCTCATTTTCCTCTTTGAATGAAGAATATGGGTTTCTGCCCCAAAGGACCTTCTGGAGAATCTCACCTTAACAAGTGTGACCTGACTTGACAGAATCTATTTTTATCCATTTACTGCACAGATAAACCTGAGAGAATCATTGTCTAAATTAACTACATAAATTAGATGACTAAGAGGGAGGACAGGAGGAAGTTGTACCTTGATACACCTAAGGAAAATACGTATAATAAAAGTATGTAATAGTTAATCAAAAAGGTACAAGCCCAGATGCCAGCTTGCTATTACCAGCTTATACTTTACAGCATGCATTACCACACTGCTGAATTGTGAGGGGTGGCTGAAAGAACTTTGTAACTTATGCATAACATCTTGGAAATTTTCCAAGCATAAGTAGCAGCACTGCAGAAAATATCATTTGTGCAATAGAGAACAAGCAACCAAGTTGACAACACTGTCAAAGGACAAAATAATGTTTACTAGATAATAAGGCACTCAGAAAATATGGAGCTAATTCTGGGAAAGAAGATTCAAAATTATAGAAATTCATGGTAAGAGATATTCATTGGAAAGGGTATGAGTTCAGGTAAATCCAAGAGTTTTGTGGATTGCATTAGAGTCAAGATAATCCACTAAGCAAACAAAGTTTCCTATCACCATTAAGTCAGTCCCTGAGGGAATACTGCTGCAAATATCCTTACTAACTATTCAGCTATTCATTTCTCTTCTGAATCTTGGTGAGTTTTCCACATATGGTTAGACACTCAGGTTGAAACATTACTTCTTCAGCTGTCTCGGATGCTTACTGTGCATAACATCACTTTGAAAACTCGTATTTATCAGTTATGACAGTAGTACATTTCAAAGCAATAATTTTTATTATTGCTCATCAAATGGCTGATTAATCAAACAGAGTAGGGTTATGACTGATAAAAATCATTACTTACAGGTATATGGAAGAAGAACTACATGTCCATCAAAACCTGATAAAATTTACCACAAAAAGCCATTTGTTCTCATGGAGCAGTAATTGTTAAGGCCAGAATTACTCTTGTCCCTGAAGCCATACTAAGCACTTCTTAATAACTGTCCTAAAGCACCATGATTTCTCAATTTAAAATAAATGTTTAAATGTGCTTACCTTATAAAAATTCCACAATGAAAGAGATGAAGTAGAAAAACCAATTTCAGCTTCCCTGTATCAGTACCTTCCCAGTCGTTTTTAAACCACTTATAACTAAATATCTGAGTTATTATTGATGAAAGACCTCTAAAACACATAATCAATATACTCCAGGAATACTGTCCTTGACAGAAATATCTACTAGCTACCCAGAAATCCACTACAATATCAACTACATAAATTATCATTCCACCAACTAAAAAAAAGAAATTCTGCTTAGTAAATTTCATCATGTGTGAAGCTGCCACTGTTGTCATTCTCTCCTCACTTAATGTAAAGGAATATAAATGCTTTCGTATAATGGAGTCTTTTTCCTGACAATACCACCTTCTCATATTGCTTCATACAAAGGAAAGCTGGGTTATCCATTTTTATTATAGCAAAGAGACTTGCATTTTTCCATGCTCTTGATTTAAATATTAAATTAACTTCTAAAATACAAATCTATTCTGGAAAAGACAAATGTAAATTGTCTTTTTAATTGATGGAGTCGTTCTTCAATTACTGATTCCTAAAAAGAAGAAGAAAAAAAGGAAAATTAGCAGTAACAATATTTTCATCATTTAAAATATCCTACAGCAATTCTCATGACCATTTGAACAGGCAAGTACAAAATGGAGAATGTGCTGAGATACTGGTGAACAATCAGCCCAAGAGAGCTGCATTTCTGAAACTGCTGAGGTCACCCATCCTCCCAAACAGTGACTCTCCTCTCAAACAGCTGTTGAGATAATTCCTAAGAGTTGTAAAACACTAAGAAACAAGTGTTTAAAAGCAGCTTATGGAAAAAAGATTGGTTCCTTCCCAGAACTTTCTAAATGTCTTAACTCTTTTCCTTTATTGTGCACAGCACAAAATGTTGAGAAAACTTTGTCTTGAGCACACACCATGGTATCAGAATAAACATCATTTGGCATCTTCCAACTGTGTCACTGCATTTGTGCACATATGTCCAGTGCTTTTATCATTCCTGCTTGGTTTTCTACATGCAGTAGGAAAGTGCTAAATAAGATTGCAGCTCTCCTGTAAAGAGGCTTGTAAGGAGCCAGACCTCGACCAGTGTATACCTCTTTGAAAAAAGTCTTCTGAGCTGTGTGTAGCCACATATAGATGATTTAACCACACAGCTCACTGCAAATATAAATAATTTGTAGTCAGAACTACATTTTACATTGCTCAACACGGAAAGGGTTCTTGTGACCTCTTGGGTAGTCCTTGTATGTCTTTCCTCTGTAGATCTTTGGTATTTGGCAGGTGAAACAGAAAAGGTACAAGGCCATACATTCTTTTTCTCATTCACCTCTGCAAAGCTATGAACTCAAAGTTACAAAGTCCCTTTACTTCATTTACATATCTTAGGAAAAAGCTGCTGGCAGCAAATGCAAAGGATGGGATGCAGGACATGCCAAGGCTGGGCTGGTGCCAGTGCCAAACAGCTGCAGACAATACATGGGGAACAGCTGCACCAGGGAACTTGGAGCAGGGAAAGGGCATGTGGAGGCAGGTCCCTTTGGATTTTGTGAATTCAGGCACACTGCCACAGAGGAATGAAATGAGATAATTGGTTAATAACTCATAAACAAAGGTAATGACTGTTCTTTCCTTGGGTTGACAGGGCTCATCTTCACTGTGACCTAGGTACAAACCTAAAAAAGAGAACTTAAGTTCTTCATTTCCTAATGAAGACAAGTGGGAACATAACAGCCTGAAAAGGTGATGAGTGTATGGATTACTTTCTTGGATCTAGGCCTTAGCTATTTCTAGCCTCTCATTCTATCTCCTACTTAGGTTTCATGTCCTGGTCCAGAAGAGGTCAGAAAGCTCAGGCGATCTTGCAGCTGGGATAGCTGGAATCCTTTCACTGTTCTTTCCTATTCTCTCCAGTAAAATACCACTAATCTCCTGCAAATCACTAATGCAATTTATATCCAATTCACAGTTAGATTCTGGGAAGTGGACTTCAGTATAAAGTCCATTATAAATTGAACTCTGTGTTTACAAACACAAAAAGACAAGTTAACCATGAGCCAGCAATGTCTCTGTGTGGCCAAGAAGGCAAATGGCATTGGGGAGTGCACTATGACCAGTGTGGCCAGCAGGTCAAGGGTGGCTATTCTCTCCCTCTACTCTGCCCTGGTCAGGCTGCATCTGGGATACTGTGTCCAGCTCTGAGATCCCCAGTTCAATAAAGACAAGGAATTACTGGAGAGGGTCCAGAAGAGGGTTACAAAGATATTTGGGAGACTGGAACATCTCTCTTGTGAGGACAGGCTGAGGGAGCTGGTTCTGCTCAAGATGGAGAAGAGACTACTGAGAGGAGATCTTATCAATGAACACAAAATCTTAAGGCCAGGTGTCAAGAAGATGGGGCCAGACTCTTTGCAGTGATGCCCAGCAACAGGACACTGGGCAATGGGCACAAACCTAAACACAGGGAGCTCCATCTGAACATGAGAAAAAACTTCACTTTGAGGGTGACACAGCACTGGAACAGGCTGCCCAGTTGTGGAGTCTCCTTCTCTGGAGATATTCAAAACCTGCCTGGATGCAATCCTGTGCAACCTGTTACAGGTGCACCTGCTTTAGCAAGGGGTTTAGATTAGACAATCTTCAGAGGTCCCTTCCAACTCCAGCTGGTTTGTGACTGAATTTCTTATGTCTGAAAATTTGTGTATGAACCAACTTAAAAGTTTATTACTAGGGTTCATTCAAGAAAATTCCAAAGGAAACAGTATTTACTCTATATGACAACAAGTCATTCTGCAACTTGAGTACCACCTTTGTCAAGTTGTATCTATGGTTTTTAGAACAGATTAAAAACAAAACCAAACATTAAACAAAACAAAACAAGTTCCCTGTTTGACTGTTACAGGAAGCACAATAGTAACAGGTTAGTCAGTACCTGGATTCAAACAGAAAGCTCTTTGGAAGACAATTTATGGCCAGATCAGGCAAGATACAAGGTTCACATTTAATGACTAATACTGTACGAGACGTTCAAGTGGCAAGGAGTAGCCTCTGCTCTTGCACCTGAAATGAGTAAGAAAGATAACAGGATTCCTCCCTCTAATTGCAGCCTCCCTATCCTTTTTTATATAAGCACTTCACAAAGAGGAATATGAGAAAGGAAGTTTTACAGGCAGACTCCTCTGAAATAACAGCATGAAGAGAAGATGTGAGCCAGGGGATTTCTACTCCTGACAAGCCTACTGTCCAAACTACTGTCATGTCAGCAGTCTGCAGACCTGTCTGGACATCTTGGTGCTATTTGAAGCCATCAGGTTAACTGAGATAAATGAAGAGCCACACATTATCAAGCATGTCAGCTTGCTCACTGTCTCACAATTATTTTGAATAAGGATTCCAGTCCTTAAAGAGCCTTGGAACAGCTGAGAAGACAGAAGGCATATATTTTGCTCATGGCAACCTAAAAAATAATTCTACCCAAGACTCACAAATCTATATGTGACTCACAAATCACAAATGTCCATTGTCTTAATTCCAAATCCAAGTACCAACACCTGCTCACAGGTGGACATGAAATCACTGTTGAAGATCCCAGCCTTTAATAGCCCCACATTTTATGCATTATAGTACTCCAAAGAGCACCATGGTCTCAGTACCAGGTGGGGTTCAATTAAGTGCCACAGGAGATAGTGTCTTGTATCAATCAGAATCAAATTGTCCCCAGTGTTATTAAACACATGATATCTAACATGACAGGGTCAGGAAAAGTAAACTGTCAGTCAACATAAATATAAGTCCCCTCTAAAAACTAACATACTGAATCAATTTGTGATACAGAATCTTTTTGTGATAAAACAGAAACAATAAAATTGGATTAGAAAGGCTTCAGGTCTCACTACATATTTAAAATTCTATTTTAAAATGCAGTTACCTTAATAATGGCCATGGATAGAGGTCTTTTTCACTTCAAAAACTGTAGATTTCCATATTCATGGCTTTCCCATCCATACCTTTACAAGACTTGCAATCTAAGGAAGTTAAAGGGCTTGCTGATATAACACAAAGAGAAACTCAAATCATATGGAAGCCATGTGACATAGTTAATGATTTGCTATCTGTCCTTTTAATGATTGTATTATAAAAATTGTATTCTAAAAGTTTTATATAGAAGTGCCTGTTAATAAGAAATACTAACTTTAACAGATTATAAATTTCTCTTCAATAAAATAATTTAACAATTTACTTCCTCAAAGTGAAAAATAAAAGTACCACTTTGCCCCTGTATGTTTCTGTATGTGTGTATTCATTTTCAAATTTAGACTTTAGTTCATTGGACCTGTTGAGCAAAAGTCAATAGATATTTCTAGAAACACAAATGTATGTGTGTGTGATTATCTTGTGATTATCTTATGTATATGTTTGCATATATATATTAATTCATTTATTTGTACACACATGCATATATCCCAAAGATCTATACAAAAAGTACAATTTTTTTGGCTATAATTAAAAACTGTTGTACAATGTACTTAAAAAAAAAATCCCTTCCATGCAATGATGCATGAAGAGACTGAATGTGGCGAAGGACAGATGATTAAAATTATTTTCCTCTGTAAAACTACAAGTGTTTGCAAGAGTCTGCTCCAGCTGAGCTGTTGTTACTCAACGTGAATTTTTTTTATGCAAGTTTAAAACAGCTGCAGAGTACAAGGCACAGGTGTGATCCTGCCTCTGTGACTGTGCTGCATAGGATGATGCTTACCTTCAGTTTGTAGCTTTTCTACCTCTTAGGACAGGAGGTACAATCCTCAGTGTCTTCATAAGAAACATGGTATCAACCTTTGTCATTTTTGTGTGCCTTCCTGCTTCTCCCTTCTTACACTTTAGAAATATCCTAGTCCTAAACAGTCCTTGCATTGCTTGAAAGACCATTAAGTCAGCCAAATCTCAAACTCACTGCTACGACCTGTGTTATAATAAAAAAATTACAAAACTCTGTGGCATAGAGGGAGGGGCAAAGTTTGCGTGCTGGATTCTTGGAGTGTAAATCAAGCAACCTACAAGATAAATTACTGGCTGGATGATTTATTTGTTTTCTGGTTAAACTTGGCATCAAAGCAAGCACAATTCTAAATCGTGACAAATCTCCTATGGTATTTGGTATATATCCTTTTATTTGCTTCCAAATGTAGTAGGAAGGACCCTGAAAGTATTTATAGGCATTGATGAGGCTTCTTTTCTCCAGACTGGACAGTACCAGCTCTTTCAGCCTTTCCTTATTATGGAAATGTCCCAGGCCCTTCATCATACCCCCAAATCATATCCCACAAACCTGCTGATGTGACTATTTTACATTCTCTACACAGTGTTGCCCCTCCATGCAGGAATCTTGCAGCCCATGGCCTTTCTCTCTGCAAAATCTGCTTCACTTCTTTTTAGTTTAAGGTCTTTTAACTTATCTCTGTACCAGATAAAAAGAATAAAAATATAATGAAACAGAAAGGAAAATTCTGCAAGTAAAAAATCATGTCTAGATATTCATGCACCAATGGCTATGAAGATAAGTCTCTCAAGACATTTTCTATCTGCTATTCAATTAATTATGACTAATTATTGCAGAATTACATGCTTGTGCTATTCTATTAAGCTATTACACAGCCACAGTGGAGAGGCATTTATCCTCAACATTTACACTTAAAATGTGGAAAAAAAGCCAAGTGCCAATACTCAAAGACTCCTTGAGTGCTACAAATTTGAACCTTGCTGGATTTTCAGAAATAACAGTCTGTGTCTTGTGTATCTCATAGTTGTTACAAAATTAATCATTGCATATCACCAACAATCTAATTTTAGGTTTATTTATTATTATTTAGGAAACTCAGCTGGTTTTGGTTTTTTTACTGGTAGCTTACCTGCTTCGGAACATTTTTCTCCTCAAAAATTTAACAATGCAAAACAGTCAGAGAACCAAAAGAACTTGGGGGTATACATTCATCTTTTCCTGTACCACATCAGAGCATAATAGCAGGACTTTCACTACATGCCTATTAACCTCCGTATTATAAGAGAAACAAGAGATTTTTTAAACAGATGGGCTTGTGCAGGAAATGGAGATGATCAAAAAACCTGTACTTCGTTCTCCATAGGTACCATTGCTGCCACCTACAGATAAAACAAATTCACAGCTCCTGCCTGACACCAGAAAATGCTTTACTACAGGACAGCAAGAGTAGTAACAAGTATTCCCTGCAGAACAAGTCTACAGCTCCCCAAACATTTCTTAATTTAAGGGGGGGGAAACAAAAAAGGTCTTGTCATGTTAAAAATAATGCTACCTAACTGAATTATCAATGACATATAAAATAATATAATTTTGGAAACCCTCTCTAAACATTCAAAATTTTCTTAAAAAATAGAAAACCATTTAAATATACAAATTGGCTTAGGTAGTAGCTTTTTCTAATGACCAAACTAAACTTTACCTGAAGACTGAAAATAGGTTGAATGTACTAATAGCCATACAAATATGCTACAAAAATAGCATAAGAGGGTACCTCAGGATTAGGTAAATTCAGGTCTAGTCACGGTGTCTTACAAAAGAGCATACAGGCAAATTATATGGGGAGAGACTAGAATATTGCGTGTAGAGTTTTCTTGATTATTTCAACAACATCTTTGCATGCATAGAAGCTTCTTTCCTTTGACCTGAAACATCCCTTCTGTTGTCTGTAGTTCATGCTTTAATGAGCATGAAAATAAAAAAATAAATGTAATGGGTTTATATCTCAAATAAGTAAATGGTATCTCAAATAAGTAAAGATTCTTCAGATAAATCAAAGAAATTCCTTGGAGGCCTAAATATACTGATTATCAGCATCAGTGGTACTGGCTGTGGTTTTATATTGCTATGATCACCTTATAACAGGTACCATATGAGATTCTATGTAAGTATAAAACAATCAGATAATATTTGAAATTCTAATATTAGCAAACTTATATCACCTGCAGTAATATCACCTGCTTTTATTTCAGGTTTATTCTTCATTTATATGTGGTTTAAGGAGAGAACAAGTCTGCCCTATTTTCTTTAACAATGTCACTTGAAAGGCAATTAAACAGGGGTTTCAGAGGAGACCCTGAGAAGTCAAGCAGGTAAATCTCAGCACCTTGCAGGATCTACAATGAATGCTGCTTACAAACACTTGGATTTCTACTTGGATGACAGTGACACAATTTCATAAAATCACAGAAAGGCTGAGCTGGGGAGGGACCACTACTCCCTCATGTTTGAAGGTTGAAGTTCATGTTTGAAGCCCCCAGCTCAAGCAGGGCCATCTAGAGCCAAATGTCCAGGACCATGTCCAGATGGGTTTTGAGCATCACCGAGGATGCAAACTCCACAACCTCCCTAGGGCCCCTGTGCCAGCTCCTGGTTACCCATACAGTGAAAAGTGAACATCCTGTGTTCCCATTTGTGCCCATCGCTCAGAGAGAACATCCTGTGTTCCCATTTGTGCCCATTGCTCAGAGTGAACATCCTGTGTTCCCATTTGTGCCCATTGTCTCTGGTGCTGGCACTGGGCACCATGACAGGACCTGAGGCAATTGCCCTGTGACAGAGCCTGGCTCTGCCTACTACACACCCTCTCTTCAGGGATTAGAGATTGGGTTTTTAGCTTTTAGAGATGGTTTTTAGGTTTGAGAGATGGGGGTTTTTAGGGTTTTGGGGGGGATTTTTGGGGTCTTATGTTGTTATTGTTTTGGTTTGGTGGTTTTTTGGGTTTTTTGTTTTTTGGGTTTTTTTTTAATGAGATTTTCCTAAGCCTGTTCTTCTCCAGGCTGGACAGCCCCAGCTCTCTCAGCTTTTCCTCACAAAAGAGATGCTCCAGTCACTTAGAGGTCCTTTGCTGGACACTCTCCAGCAGCTCTCCAATTTTATTAAAAATGCTGAATCCTAGATAACTCCTATGTGCCGTGCGGGAGCATACGCAGTTCCTACAGATACAGAGAAGGTGCATCTGTCTCTTACAACAAATTTCTCTGGAAAAACCCGGCAGGGCACGGACAGGCCTTTCACTGGGGAGCAAGAGGCGCCAAGCCGGCACCGAGAACTGAATTCCACCGAGAAATGGCCTCCTCCACACGGGAGAACTTTATCCGACGGCATCACCACAGCGCCTACCGTTAGCAACCGGGCTCCAGCGCACACCCGGCCCGCCCCGCCGGGGAACGGAAGGAGCCGCCCACAGGCGGGCGGGAGGCGCCGCGGCCGGGCCCCGGGAGGCGGAGCACGGCCTCAGAGGCTTCCGCCCTGCCGTATAGGCTTCCGTCCTGCGGCGTCGTGAGGGAAGCGGAGCCGGGGGTCGGAGCTGTTCCCTGCAGAGATGGTGTCGCTGCTGCCGCGCATCGAGCGGCTCTCGTCGCGGGTGGTGCGGGTGCTGGGCTGCAACCCGGGGCCCATGACCCTGCAGGGCACCAACACCTACCTCGTGGGCTCCGGGCACAGGTACCGAGCCGGCTAGGTACCTGCGCTGCCCCGGGGCCCTGGGCTGCCTCCAGCTCGAGAGGCCGCTAGCGGCCTGTTCCCAAATCCCTTAGTCAGCGCTAAAAAGAGGAAAGAAACCGTACAGCGTTACAGGAGGAGCTAGCGCTGGGAGGCGGCTTGGGCGGGTGGGATATGGAGTCTGGTCCGGGCGGCCCTTGGGCCGAGGCCGGGCATTCGGTGAGGGAAGCGGGTGTGTGTACCTCAGGTACTAAACGGTGGCTTCTGCCACTTGTCGCGGAGTTGGAAAAGTGTGGCCTACATTTATTACTTATTCTACTTTTTAAGTTGTTATGCTGCGAGGGTGGAATGCCAGGAGGCAAAAGGTGTTGTCTGGATATGGAGACATCCATTATTGCTAAATTTCTATCTGTTGGCTTATTTTATTAATATTACTTGGCTGTTACATGAATACTCTTTATTCTCTGGTGTGTCTCTCCCTCCCTTTTTTGTGATCCATGTGTAGAAGAGTCCTTATTGACACTGGAGAGCCAGCTATTCCTGAATATATCAGCTGTTTAAAGCAAGCACTGTCAGAGTTCAACATCACCATTCAAGAAATTTTAGTGACACACTGGCATCGTGATCATACTGGTGGAATACCTGATATCTGCAAAAACATTCCAAGTGGTAGGCCAAAGGTTTCAGATATTGCTGAAAATGTTTAATACATGGCCGAAAACATTAACCGAATGCTTTTGTGCAAATCAACTAAATTATTATTCTGGAATTGCTGTATAAACTATATGCAATTTCATGATTCTGCTGCAGTGTGTAGATTGAGAGCAATGAATAATCTGAATGTAATAGTTGTAGTACTACAGGTTTCCTTCAATACTTGAGCATACATTCATAGTGAATTTTTCTTATGTGCAAATAATGAAAACCTAGATTACTATCAGCATGGTACTAAGAGATGTGAGAAAAACTTGATACTGCTTCTGTTTTACTTGGACAGCAATGATAAATTTATTGTTATTTTCACTTTTGTAAAAACAAATAGCTTGAATTGTTAAAAGAAGCATACATAACTTTGGGATTCCTTAGAGGAGGTCATTAGTAGTTGCTGACAAATTCTTAGGCCTCAGAGCATGAGGGGAAAGCAGCCGGGCAGCGTGCAAGTAAAGTCTGACCTAAAAATTTGTATTCCATGTTGATAAACAGTAAGAGACATTTCTGTGTTGTTATCTGAGAAGAGAACAAGCAGTATGGATAATGTGGTAATTCTTAACATTGTTGGACTTTGTCACAAGCTTTGTCACAGGCTTAATTTTGTAAAATTGCCAGGTGCTTATCTGCAATGAAGCCTGGGCACTACTGAAAACAATTGGTGTCTTGGTGAGGATTTTTGGGCTTGCCAGCCTATCAGTGTGGTTGTAAAGACTAGCAAGGGATATGAATGCCTTTCTGGGTGGCTGTCTGTAGCTGTTCCAGCCAAGGTGTTTCCATTTTATGCACTGCTTGGAATTATAAAAGCTGAGAGAAGTTGCAAGTCAAAAAGTCTTCATCCAATTTTAGACAAATGTTGAGTGATGCTTCTGTGACTCCTAAAGCAAAATATGAGGGCCAAAATCTTAGTGGCATTGTAAAAACTTAGGGGAATTGGCTCATGGGTCAAGAAGGAATATTTGTGAAATATAATAATTACTGATCTTTATTAATTTCATTTGTGATTTTTTTCCAACTTCAAATCTGTAACTGGTACAGAGTGCTGTATTCAGGATCAGTGGCTTTCACTGTTTAGTGGTTTTGGCTCTGGAATAAGGCTGCTCTACAAATATAAAGTTACTTTATGGGATTTGTTTTTTTTAGTTTTTTATTCATACTGTATGATAATTAATAGTACTTATTCAAAAAGTAACCTGTCTGTGGAATTACCTTTGTTAGTGACAAACTCAACATCATTTTTCTTGCTTTCCTTAAATATTAGACTCGGAATACCGCATATGTAAGCTCCCTCGTGTCCCTCACTGTGAAGAAACAATAGAAGGAGGACATAAATATTCTTATCTTAAAGATGGAGATGTGGTAGAGACAGAGGGAGCCACACTCAGGTAACCATGAATTTCTTCAAGTTCTTTTTTCTTCAGAATTCTGACATGTACATGTATCCTAATTTCTAATGATTGCCAATCTGTACATCTAATCTTTTCGGGACTTATGCATGTAGATTTCCTATCATGATCCAGCAGGATATGTTAATACAAAGACATTGTTTTTATGAATGAGAATTATCAGAAATTAGCCTTTGAATTTTGTCTTTAGACTAATTTCCCTAGAAAAACACTTTCTGCTGGAAAATCGAATAGGATTTTACATATTTTCTCATCACTCTTACATAATTAGTTACTTTTAAAATTGTGGAAGTCTGTAGTAGTCTGGCTGGATTATTTAGCATGCCTTTCTTTTTACTTTAAAAATACATCTCTAGGAGACTCTAAAACATTTAATACTTAAAATATTACATTTTAGACCTTAAACCTGTGAGGTTCTTGTAGGGTGCCAGTTTTGGAGGACTTCTTTGCATGGCGTGTACTGTCTGTAATGTTAGTCTGAATGAGTGGGAAACAGAAAGCTACTGTGCCTCATGGAAGCACACACACAATAAAAAGATCTGACCATTCTGTTTTCAGACTCCTTTCACTAACAAGGCATTATTCTTATAAGAACAAAGTTTGCTTGTTTTCCTCATTTTAGATGGGAACTACATCCCACTTGTAGACTATGTCACTTGGTTGATTGCAAGGAAAAAAACATTTAAAAAGAAAAGCAGTATGTTTTGTGCAAAAGCATTTTATTTTGTAAGTGTAAAAATAGAAGTAAAAACATTTTACATTGCATACTGAAGACCTTTCACTGCCCTAAGTGGCCCATGTTTGGACAAAAATTTGGAGATGGAAAATAATTTTTTTTAATTTCAATCCAAGTGAGTCAAGGATTAGCACATTTTGAAGTTTGGGATTGTGGAGGACCAGGCATAGGCATGTTTTGTCTCAGACATTCTGACATGTGACAGGGAAGTTGTGATTGGCAGGGAGAGTCCCCTGGAGGGGGAACAGCATGGTCCTGAGTCAGCTGCCTTTTCTGCCTTCAGATTCACAGTGCCTCCACGAGTCCCTCACCCCAGCTTGGAGCCTGGAGGGCTCAAACAGGCTGGCTGTGCTGGTGTGGGAGTTGGGAGCTTGTTGAGGGGTGTTGTAAAATACAGGGCTTGTAGCCAACACCTGTGAGAAATCTGTTGCGACATTTGGGAGCCTGTTGAAGTGTGTCCTCGAAGTGAAGGGCTTCTTAGCCAACACTTCTGAGACCAAATAGTGGGCTAGTTTATACCAGAAAGCATGGGAGTTCCCAGACACATAGGCTGGTGTTCTTGTTGATCCTGAAGAGAATTTATAACATCACAGCCCCTATGGGTGGGTTGTAACATGGCTAATGCAGCCAAACTTTATGGTTGATTAAAAGCAGGTATTCTCACCTGGATTAATTCAGTACCCACTTCAAGGATACTCCAAAACCCACCACTGGTTCCAAAACTGCAGTATCTGCATGTTAAATTTTAGTTAACAACTGTCAGGTTTTCAAGGTGTGTCACAGCAAGGGGGCAAGACATGCTGGCAGCACCTCTCCACACACTGTCTGGTGTTTTCTTTCTGCTATTTTTTTATGATAGTGGTTTGGCTTCCTGGTGAAATTTCATCAAGAACTGAAGGATACCATGTCCCAAAGGTGAGCCCATCAACTTGATTTTGGTGTTGCCTCCACAGGGCGATGGCTCACCTGCTTTCTCCTGAGCTCAGTATTCAGTAGGAGCTGGAAGTCATTGCAGCAGATGATGCTGCACTTGTGGTCTCCCAGCCCTGCATCAGCTTGGCTGGGAGCTGTTTAGCCTTGCCCTGTACACCACACTTGGCACCAGCTCTGTCAGTTCCTGATCACTGCTTTGATGCATCTGCCATTAACGAGAAGGTTCTAATGAATATCAGCAGTGATGCTGATTGGAGTTGTGTTATTTTCAGCCTTCATCAGCCTCAGCATAAGGCCCTTCTGCTTTTCAGAAATCATCGTGAAAGGCCACCCCGGTGCAGCTCCTTGGCAGCTCAGGTTACCATATACTATATACATACCCACTGTCCCTTTGCTGCATGCTATATGCTGCTTGTCCAAGCTCTGGGTCCTTAATCCTTACCATGCAGGTGTTTAATGACCTGCACATAGAACAGCTGAGAGACCATGGTTCTCTGTATTTGGCAGCTGTGCTCCACTGTGCTATGGGGCTTTCAAGGAAAAATACATTTTTGGAGGCTGAACTTTATCTGGGTCGGGTTCAGAAGTTTGTGGTTAATTCCTAAAGGAAAGATATCATCCTTACCCTCCTTCCAAAGTACAACGTGTATGTCAAGAACATCAAGTGTTTCAATCTGGAAAAAAAAGTCAATTTGATTTTTTTAAAGCTTCAGAATAATGCCCTCTATAACAGAAATAATGCATGGCTAGTCAGCTCCTTTAAAGCACTTGTATTATGGTGTGTCATGTAAGTAAAAGCATGCTAGAGATGATTGGTGTTCTTTAGATGGTATAAGAAAATTGATTGGGATTAGGCAAAGTGATACTTGTTTACATCAACTTTTCAGCCTTTTTTTGGTCAGTTTTTTCTTCTTCTTGTTATGGGCTGCTTTGCCAAATGTATTATTTTACCATAATTTGTTCTGGCTTCAAAAATTAAGTATATATGCTGTATGAAAAACATATGCTTTTTTGGTTCTTTGAACAGAGTTTTATATACACCAGGACACACTGATGATCATATGGTTTTACATCTAGAAGAAGAAAATGCTGTATTTTCAGGTGACTGTATTTTAGGGGAAGGAACAACAGTAATAGAAGATCTGTCTGATTACATGAAAACTTTGAAAAAGTTGTTAGAAATGAAACCAGATTTGATTTATCCAGGTGAGTGGTTTTGGTTTTAACTGCTCTCTTTTACTGTGTAATTTTTAAATATCCTCTAAGATTTGAGAACTGTTATTACAATCTAACATCACTCCTGATGTAACAATTCAATTTAAGAAGCAGTAAGCTAAGCTGACTTTGTCATGGTGGTTTGCAAAACTTGAAAATTTTCAGTGATAGGAAATTTCTTAAATTTCTCTATTTCAGGGTGGGTCTTGTCTTTCTGTGCCCAAAGACTCCAGGAGCCGTAATTTTTCTCTGTTGGAATTGTACAGCAGATTTAATTTTCTTATATTACTCTATCCCTGTGCTTGAATGTTGTCCTGGAAGAAAAAATAACAGTTGTTTTATTCCCCACATACACTGTCGATGTGAGTAACCTACTAATGTTTTTTGAGAGTTGTGTGTTCCTTGCAGTACAGATTAATCACAAATTCATCTTGGAAAGCTGCAGAACTGTAAAATGGTAATCTTAGTAAATGATTTAGGTTCAATTTGAACAAGAACCAGGAGGCCAAAAATGTTCTAGAAATAAGTTGCCTGTTATTCAGTCTATGGATTTCCTTTAATTCTTTTCCTCTCTCTCCCTCAGACATTGGGAATGCATTTACTTTTCATATATACCACATGTCTGTTTGACAAGACTACATTTTAAGAATTCATTATGTAACTACACTTTAAGCTCCTCATTTGCTTTTTCAGAGCTACATCTCAGGATTTTTTTCCGACTTTTTCTGTTTCATCTTCAACTTGTCATTCCAAGCCACTGTATCTATGTTCTCAGTTGTGCCTTTTTCCATTACCCATCTACGTTTAGCCTACTCTCTTGTGTTCACTCTTAAAATAGCCTTCTTTTGAAGTATGTGTCCTTTAAGATCTCAGAAAAAAATGCTGTTTAAGGAAAGCATTCTTACATATTCCATAGATGTGGAGGTTGATGTAGACAGAATGGTGTCTTGGTCATATTTATTAACTTAACTAACCAACTTAACTGATTTAACTAACAATTTTTTAGCCTCCAAAATCTCAACCAAATGTTTTACTTTTTTTCTTTCTTAATACCTGCAAAATGCAGTCTGTTCCTCTAACTGAATTTCTGCCTTCCAAAACTCCATATATGTCAAATTCTGTTTGGTTTATCAATTTTATCTGTTATATTTCACTCTGTTCTTAATGGTTTTCTATCTAGATTACACATTCACCACAGCTGAACATTGGTGCTCTTTATTTGTGTTTGCTACTGTTTTATCTGTGTTCTTACTGGACTTGCAGTTAGGAAGCCAGTCTGACATCGGGCATTTTCAGTGATGATAGCTAAATATTGGGATGGTTTGGAACTAACTTTCTTTTTTCATCCATGCACCACAAAATGTATGTGCAGCTGTGCAAAAAGTGCTATTTCATAATCAGAACAATTGGTGATACTGTTGGGTATAACTACAGCAGAAGTAGTTTCCTTTATCAATATATTCTATATAAGTCTATCACTCTGTGCTGCAGTATTAGGTCTTCATAATTCTTCAACTGTTTCCTCCACCAATGCTTCAGCACTCATGTGGTAGCCTCAGAATTGCACGAATTTTTGTAGCAAACTGACTGCTGGCTACCTGAGAGTAGGTGAATTTTGTCAATCCTTCCCCTTCTATGTTTCTTTTTTAATTTAATGTGGGAATGACTTAGACACAACACTCATGATATCTAATTACAGATAATATTTGATGAGAATCCTTGGAACAAGAAAAGGGCATTTTAGTCAGCAGAGGGCTCCCCATCCTGTAATAATAAACAATTTTCCTTGGTAATACAGAAAAAAAATGGTGCCAGAATTAGGAATTTTGGAAGACTTAATGAGCCAATTTTTTTCTTCATTTCTGTCCTTTGTGCTGTAATTTAAAGTAAGAGAATCTCACGCTTCACAATGTGTTATGAGGAAATAATATGAATCTGTCTGAAATTAAAGCTGAATTAATGGGAAGACAATCATATTTTGAGAGTGCTTTTCATATGCTCAGAAACATTTTACTTTTATTCAGCTATTAATCCATTTATTTGTTAATAAATAAATAAATAAATAACTGTACTGCTGTCCCTGAAAAATGATGGATGGGAAAGTCCCACATCTGGTTTTAGTTCCAAGCTTTCTGAGATCATTTTCATGTACAGATATGCATACACAACAGCTACAGATCAGATGATGTAATGGAGATGAAGTCCCTTTAACTTTGCAAAATGTGGGTTCCATTTCAGGTTCTGGCATTGGTCTTGTAGTCTAAGTCAATTAAATCACTTGGAAGAGTAGGACCAGGTTTTAAGAATGCCTTGTGATTCCATGTGCAACCCTCAATTTTAATTACTCCAGTGAGACTTCTGTCATTAGAGAATGCAGGAGAATGGACAGTTAACATTACAGTCTCTGCTTTGTATATCTTACTATGTTTTTTTTTTAAAAAAAAATTAAGTTTTGGATGTATAAATGTAACAGTAGAGATACTGTTATACTTGTAATTTATTTTGGAAGGAAAAATAGCTTCATATTAAATATGTTTGAAATCATTAAATATAAACGCATATGCCAGTATAGCTTTATGTTTACACATTACATATCTTGTATTTATAATACTTAAACAAGATAAGTTTCAATGTATACTTAATAATTTCAAACGTGCTGAAGTGAGTAAGTTGAAATGTATAAATATTTTGACTTACAGAAGGACACTTTAGTTCAAAACATGAAAAATCAGTTGCTCTTTTTCTATAAGTTGCCTGTCATCAGGCAAAATAAAGCTTTGATTTTAAAAGCTTAAAAATTAAAAGCCCATTTAATCAGTAAACACAAAACTACAAGTAAAGAATACAGTGATTTTTTTTTAATAGTTAGAGAACCTCAAAAGAAACTGATTTTGATGATACCAAGTAACTTCTAAAATAAAGCTGTGGTTTTTTATAGTAGTTTCTTTTCTGCTCATTTTATAAAATACTTTGAGTTTGCACTCAGAGGGCAGAGCTGAAAGTTGCTGCTGCTACTTCAGGTGAGTTGTACAGGCAAAGAAATAGGAAACCTTGCTATAAAAAGCATGTGATGAATGTTTGTGCAAGTCAATTCCTCTATAAGTAACACAATAAATTTAATTTCTATGCATGTAGCTCTCATGGCTGAACAATATTTTCTCTGTCATTTTAATGTACTGTGAGACAGCATTTGTTTTTTCATAAACGTTAGTGATTTATCAATTAAGCCTTTTCATAATGTGATTCAAGGACCTTTAAGTAAGTTGAACATTTCTGATCTGCCACAGCCAGTCCAGGAAAAAATATGTTTTGCTTATTAACCAGCCAAACATAAAATGATCCACCTATAACTTACCCTGTGCTTTCCATTTTTCTTGCCCTGACACATTCCAACTGCCTCACTTATTTGGTTTCTATTCATTTTCTAATCAAACTCACGACAGTGTTTTTAAAGACATAAAATACAGTGTGTGAATCAGTTTTGAAGATTTGTTTGGGAAAAGTACCTGTCACAATTAAAGATGTCACCTTGGTGTTTGCCCCAACAGGACCTGAGGTACAGTAGTACCTGAGTCCTTTGCATCAGCCATTATTGTTCAAAGGCCAGTATCAGTTGAAATCATTAGTGTCAATATCCTTTGGGGAGAGGAAGACAGGCAAACAGAGATTATACAGTATCTAAATCTCATCTTTTAAATCTGTTCAGCAGTGAACTCCTCTCCTTTTTTCTAATGGCCTAAAGTAGTCTTCCCTTGCTTTCTTTATTCCATCTGAAGTATTCCCTTTTCCCCGTTCAGACTTCTAATATCCTAATTTTTCCTTTCCATCTTAATTCTTTGCAGATGCAGACTGCAATGCAGACATTCAGATCTTTTTCTCATGGCTTTTAAATCTACTAGAGTTTACATAAGAATGTTTCAATTATTCAATAGCATACTTAATTACAAATGTAAGTAATAGTGCTCTGGTACATATGTTTTGATTTTTAGGTCATGGCCCAGTAGTACGTGATGCAAATACTAGAATCCAAAACTACATTTCTCACCGCCTTGCACGTGAACAGCAAATTCTGAATGTTTTCCAGAAGAATACTGGGAAATCATATACATCCTCAGAGCTTGTAAAGATGGTATACAAGGTAATTGTTGATCAAAAGTTTTTAGATCAAACTAAAGAAAATTGAGGTTAGGTTCATAAAACTTGTATGTAACAGTAATGGTCTTTGAGTGAAAATCATGGTGGCTCTTTGAAAGGGATAAAAAATATTTCTGCCTGTTCAGGGTTCAATTATGAGTGTGCCTTTAAGCACTTGTTTAAGCACTTAATTGAAGTGAGGCCCACATGATTCTTAGAAACTTGTTTAACTATCCAGGTCTTAGGCGCAGTTTCATAAGACTAAGTAAAAATTAAATTGTAGTGCTTGGTTCAAAGTGAAAAGTGACCGTTAGTTGTGGATTTCCCAAAGTGTGTTTGGGGTCTCCTGAAGAATGGTTGAAAACTTGGTGTTCTTGATTTATCAGTCTGCAGGCGATTACATGTGAACTGCAGTTCCACAGCACAGAGAAGGTTATTGCAGCTCAGATGTTGGATAGCTTGTATGTGTCTTTAGACTGGTGTAACAGTACTTTGTTGCTACTTCATCATCCTGCATGTAACCTCTGCAATTTTTCCCTGTGGTGTGAGGTTACCCTCCTAACCAGCAGAAATAAGAGATACAGTATTTCTGCTTTGGAGGAAGATGTCAAAGTTGCCAATGGCTGTGGCTTGGCAACAGGTCTGTAACAGCTTCACAGCTCATTTTTATGATTCTGCTGATACCCAGTTTCCAAAAGAATGCCTACATCACCGTGAACATTTTGCAGTGCTGATGTACCATTACCTATGGCCATTCAGCTTCTGCAGTTCTCCTGCCTGATGAACTAGGTTTTAAGTATAGAGCCATATTTCTGTTTGTGTAAATCACAAACCACTTGTTCTGTCTATATAAGATCTTTTTTCAGTACTATTACAGCTTTATAGTACAAAAAAATGTATATGCTTTCAAAGTATTCTCAAGGTTTACAATTGTTTTAATTAGTTTTCTAGTGACTTTTCCTGCCCATACCTATTATTTGAAGAACTTTTTAATTTTCACAAAGGAAAAAAAGAGCTTTACCTTTATGATGGTGGAGCTGGAGAGGAGGATTTTGAGCAGTCGTCATGCAGTCATAGAAAGGTTTGGGATTGAAGGGACTTTAAAGGTCCATCCTCCCTGCCATGGGCAGAGACACCTTCCACAAGACCAGGTTGCCTAAAGCCCTATCCACCTTGTCCTTGAACCCTTCTAGGGATGGGGCATCCACAGCTTTTCTGGGCAACAGGTGTTACTGCTTTTTACATAATGAGCATTGAAGAATTGTAAGAGATATTTTGTCCTCCTGAAGCTGTTACATTTTTTTATTATTTGCTCACAGATACTAATTGCTACAGGATATTTAAAGCTATGCAAATGTTGTCGTGGAATAGAAGGGATAGTTATCTGTGGAGAAATGAATTATAAATTTGTCTTTAAAAATACTCACCTACACCGACAACCCAGGGCAAACCAAGCTCAGAAGAGGAGTGCTAGCCAAAGTTTTCATCACACAAATGTATAATGCAAAAAACTGAGCAAAGTAAACAAAAATGTGTTGTTAGATTGCCCATTTAACTGGTGCAAAATTGATTTACTGATCTTAGTTTCCTGTTGTTACATAACTAACTGAATGTTCCCATACTGATTCAGAAAAAGAAAATCTGTGGTAATAAACCATTAGTTCCATATATCGAAAAAATAGTTGATGATTATTTAAATAAATATAAAATGCATATTTTTTGTTCCCATTAGGAAATCCCTGAAAATTTACTTCCAGCAGCAGAACATAACCTCCTAGTCCACTTGAAGAAGCTGGAAAAAGAAGGGAAAGTGTGTAAGTTGTGGATGAAGGGTGGAAGAGGGTCATTTTTATTTTGATGTTCTATGCATTATTTCTCATGTTATTTTAGTGTGTTATTTTTTAGGAAAAAAAAATTCAATTTTTTGCAGCAGCTGTCCATTAGACAAATTGAAGTAGAGTGATGCACAGAATGGTTGTACAGTGTTAAAAAATTTTTAGAAAATATTTAACTAAGTATTTGACTGCTTAGAGCTCAGATTACTGCAATGCATATACCTTTAAATTAAACATACCATAGAATACATTCCTAATGCTAGCATTTATACCTTCCTGTATTTTCTGAAATTCATACCTAAATATGCATGTACGTAGCATTTTATGTGTTTAAGTTTTTGCCCATACTAAATATTTTGTGTATTTTTGTGCATATGTGTTACAGAGATGGTTAAAATCATGCAGTGTAAATTTTTACAATTTCTGATTAGTGTAGTACCTAAGTAGAGCTGCTGTATTTAGTGTTTTTACATTGTGCCTTTACTCTTAGTGAGCATATTGTTTCTGTAATGGCCTGTGCATATGGAAACATTACTCAGCCAAAGCTTAGGAAAATATTTCTTCCTGTACAATACATAACTGCACTCAGGACTGTCTATTTATAAGTAAATAATTACATGAATTTACAGCTGTTGCAGATTTTCATCATTTACCAACCTGAATAACAACATGAAATTAGTGTATTTTTTTCAGCTTAGAGCCTCTGTTTATCTTACTGATAGAATGTCTACTAGGTACTAACTGAATAATTGAGACTGAATTTTTGTAATAATAATAACAACCTGCTTTTTATTCAAGGAAAATAGACTAGAGTTAAGTGAATACAGTCATCACTGAAGTTCAGAAAATGTTCTCTTTGGGCTTATTTTGTGCAGAATGCCATAGAAACTTTACCAACATGGTACTTACTGCACCAGCTTTTAAATATTGTCTCAATTCTTGGTTATTAACATAATCATTGATCTGTACATTTCTCCAGTTTTGTGCCACCAAATTCATCAAGGGCATGAGATGCTGTTGGCTGTTTATCCCTTCTTTTCACTCTCAAAGTAGTTCAAGCACAGCATTTTCTGTTGAAATCAAATAGTGGATAAATGAACTTTTTCTTTAAAGGTAGTCTTCCCTACAACAGTGTCTTCATTTTGAATGCCCAGGAAATAATTTGGTTGAGTGAGCTACTGACTTAAGGTTTTGTTTTCTCAAAACCACTCTTTTCATGTTTACCAAAACAAAAATAACTCAGTTTTTCTCAGAAATCACATTTCAGTTTTGAAGAGATAGCAGGTACAGTCATGCATCTGTTCACAAAGTATCAACCACTTGAAATTATTAGAAAGCTTAAATAACTAGAGGAGATGCTCATCAGAATAATTATTGGGACTCTCCTACTCCAGTTGGAGGCCCTTGATTCAGATGTGTCTTGCTTTCCTAGAAGCACGAGATGTGCTCTTTGACATTTGTTTTGTTTTTTAAACTTGAATTTTGGGGCACAGAGAAAGTGAGACTCAATCTCATCAGAACACTTGGGGTTGCTGAATTTTTAAATACAAGCTTAGGCCCAGACCTATGGTAAATGCTTAACATCACGTGACCTTTACCCATTTTTCAGTTCAAATTAAGGGCATCTGTTAAGGAAGACTGATTCTGTTGAGTCTGAGCATGTAGCATACAAATGCTTGTGTACTCACAGTATTAATCATTTGATTTTAATATCCTTTGATGCCCTTTCCACATATTCCAAGACCTTGCAGCATCTCAAGTTTTGTTCTCATTATGGAGGACTTGAGCTGTAGACATAACACTGTCTTGCTTAATTTTCTCCAAACGTTTTTCCAAAGGAACATCTTGTCAGTATCAATAATGAATGTGACAGGCATATTACAACCTTACAAGTGAGTTACTCACTGTAAATGATGGCCATATGCTGCCTGCTGCAGTCATTAATTACCCACTCAGTACTAGGGATTGTGGATTTTGTGGGTACATAACTTTTATAACTGCAATTGGGAGCAACACTGCCTCTTAATTCAAACAAAAATGTTGCTCTTCTTACTTAAAACAAAAATAATGTCCTGTAAGCAGGAGTGTGGCACAATACACACGTGTAAGCTTTATCCCATGGCTGGATATAAATAATTTGATCATTGTTTCACATCATAGCTGATGAAGAGATAGAAATAATTTATCTTTCCTTAATTTAAGAGCACAGATTTTTTCCATCTAAAGGTTATAAATTTCAGAAAATGCAACAAGCACTCTACTAGCTCAGATTTTTTAATACCTAGAAAGTTTAATATACCAAACTTTAAATAACTAGAGGATTATTAAGACCTTTTTATTAATCACTCTTTATGCTGCTAGGTTACATTGTGACATATTTAATGTTTATCACCTTCAATTAAAACTGAACACTGGCATGAAGGAAGGTATTTCATTAGTTTTAATAATAAATATCATGTGTAGACATACATATTTATGTATGTCTACACATGATATTCTGCATCATGTATGTCTACACATGATAATTTGATGTTTATAAATAAAATCTAAGTATTGGTTTCTAACTAATTTGGTTTCTTTTTCTTAACAGTACGTGATGAAACTCCCAGCTTCAGATGGAAAAACAATTTATAAGTTAGGCAAGATTACCCAGGAATATATTTAATCTCCATGGTTGCTGTATGAAAAATCATAACAATGAGCTGCAACTGTATGTAAAATAAAAACTAATTTTTATTTGTTTTTTTAAAAAGTGGTAACAATTTTAAAGCAATGTTGCAGTAAATTAACTGATGTTTTTCACATTCTACTTCATTAGAATTTTAAAATACCCTGGGGGGTACTGAGTTAGTAAAATTGAATGAGTGTGAAGAATTGAATCCTACCTTTGTTATGAAGTGCTGAGTTTTATCATTGGTGGCAAAAGACAAATAGCAAGGTCTTATAAACTTAATATTATAGTATCTTAAAGCAATATTATAAACCAAATAGATCACATCTATAAAAGAAATCTCTAGTAAAAAAACCAGAAAATATGTTATTCTAAGCCTGGTTTCACCTGCTTGTGCTTCTCAAAAAGTGATTTTCTAATAAGTTACCTGTACATTCTAAAAAACCAAGTTATTTTTGCTAACAGGTGTAATACCAGAATTTATGTTCCTTTTCTAATTCAGCTGACTGTGCTTGTCTTTGCTGGTTGCTCAGTGCAGAAGTTTTAACAAGCACTGAAAGTAATTCTAGACTTTTGGGTTTTTTTGGTGGAAACACCATTTCTATGGAATTCATTCAAAGGATTCATTAATTTTAACTAACAAGTGTCAAGAATGCACAGAGTTGGAGCAGACTCTTAAATTCTTTGTAAGATTCTGCAAGAATGTGATTAAAAAGCTGTATAAATTGAGATATGTATTACATGCCATATGAAGTTTTGCTGTTAATCTACTTAAAGTAGAAATATTTTAACTAAAAGGTTGTATTTGGTTGAAAAATACTGTACAGTGTATTAAAATATGTTTGGAGATTAATTTAAACTGCAAGTTCAGTTCTCTGTGAACCTTCCACTTGCAGAATAGTACATAAATATTTGCATTACTTTGTCTATTCAAAGTGTGTGACATTTGATGATATATACATTTCTTATAGTATTACTCAGCCTTAAAAAACAAAAGCAGATCTGAGATGTTTGAAAATAACAAAGACAAATATATGTCCTTGAAAACCTTTGACCATTCAATCCTTTCATTTGTGAAACATGCATAGGTGTTTGGGTACTGAAGGCATGTCTTAAGAATTTACATTATTTTATGAAGCTGATGGCATTTGTTCTGATCAGCTGAGACAAATCCAAAGCAAAAATACTCACAGGAATAGCAACCCAAAATTGAAATCATATTCTGAAGTAGTAGGCAGACCCTTGAAGAAGAGAAATAATTACTTTCTGTAAAAATGATGCTTCTTGCAAACGTTATTGATCTGAAATTTGGCCAGATCATGACACATGCTCACTTTTAACTTTTTCTGCAGTGTCATTTTGAGGTTTTTCTGAGGTCTGCTAGGCTTCCTTCCTATTGTATTTTCTATTTACTTATATTTTTCCAGACACTTTTTATCTGTCCCTCCCACAATTTTTTTTTCTTCAATTCCTTTTGAAAAAATTACTCAATTTTCAAATGGACTTCTTTCCATTAATAATTAGTTTTCCTGTAGCTATTCCATGAATTTATAGTTACCTTTTCCATTGTTAGGCATAAAAACATAATTATCACTGCTTTTTTGACAAAGATAAAATGATAATTCACATGCTCTGGATGACGTTATTGTGGTTCAAGTGAAATGACAGTTTCCTGTCATGAGGTCTGAGAACCTAAGACAGCAGGAAACTGGTATGAAGAGGGGGTATCTCATTACCTTTCTGAGCTAAAGAACAAATCTAATGTCACTTAATGATTTTCTTCTGTTTTACTATAAATTTTGAAATACATGGAAATGGCTTTAGAATGCACTTGAAGAATTGTTGGGACTTGCAGGCAGTGAAGAAAGCAAGAGGACACAAATAGAAAACTCCATGTTCTGTCCTGTGCTGCAGCAAATGCCTGACATCTTCAAAAAAAAAACAAGGAAAAAGGCTGTTTAACCAGACAAGTCATTAATGATTGTATATGGTGTCTTTGGAATATTAATAGCAGAAATTGCACTGTTACTAAGATGTATGTATAATAAAGGATACTTGGCTGTGGCATCTTGAAAAAGTCTCAAGGCTCCTTGTTATGTCAAATGAAATGTTTATTCTTAAAAGGTAACAATGTAAGATTGGCCATGTATGTATAAAAAGGGGGATTAGCCTTCTCACAAAAACGTGTTCATCTGTTGAGAATGCATTAAAAGTTACAAATGAAAAGAGGGAAGGGGGCTACCTCTGTCTTAACAGGTTAGAAGGGCTAATACCAGTTGCTGGGATAACTTTCTAAACAGCTGGGGACAGAAGGAAGCACAAACTATGTTTCCAGCCTTCCTGCCAGCTAATTTCAAGATCCTGTCCTGAGAAGCAACATCATTTATTACATTTAAGGCCTGGACATTTGGTGGTAGGTATCATCTTTTTGAAGTTTTCCATTCTGTTCCTTGCTGATTTGCTTATTTATATTTGTTTTAAAATATTGTTCTTGGTTCTCTCTCCAAGCATGGTTAAATTCAGGAAGGGTTCCCAAATAGGAAGCTGTTTGTATCTTGTTATTGCAGATCATAATATGCTTCCTGCTGAAGTCTCCACAGTCTTGCCACCTGAAACGCTGTATTTGATTTGGTTGGGAAGGTTTTGGGACATATATGCACATGATGGTGGCTTCTGTGGTAAGATGCTAGAAACTCCCTCTGACTCAGATTGTATAGGGCTTCCTTCCTAAATAATGTGATCAGTTTGGAGCCTAGTGTTGGAAATTATGGATGTCTGGAAAGAAACATGGCAGACAGACCAGCTATACATGGCAAGCAGCAGACTGAGGGCTGACCATCCCACTTTGCCTGAAGTGCCATACAAAACTTCATGTGGCAGAAAAGGAGACTCCTGATAAAAGGAAGGTGTGGAAACCTCAGGTGAGGCAATAGGTTGCCATGTTTTCCATTTACAGTGTACCATCAGGACAAACACAGGGCCAAGCTGAAACTGAGGGCCTGTATGACTGGATATCTAGCCAGGCACTTGCTGATTAAAGCTTGAGGAAAGCATGTCTTGTCCCACTTAAGTCCTGTTTGTTATGTTCTTTGCAGAAGAGATGACCTGATTTCTTTTAAGCCTGAGGTGGGAAATAGATGCAAACTTCTATTGCAAAATGGAGTCCAATTTTTATTCCAATCCAGTGTATTTCACAGGTACAGTATGTTCGATCCATGACTATACTGTATGCAGTCAGGGATATACTTTCACATTGATATTGTTGAAATCATGTCCTACTTACTTTACATTTGCACAATACTGGTACACTCAGGGGATTAAGGCATTTCTAGAATACAAAACAACTTAGGACTAAAATATGAATGCTCCTTTTGTTTAAAAAAATCCAGCTGTGAAAGGAAATTTTTCTGTAGCTTTTTCTGTATTTTTAAGTGTCCTAGATCATCTCCAGACACCAAATGTAGCTGTCTTACTATAAATTCATAGAAAATCTGTGAGCATCTATACAGCTGATGAAGGTGTTTCATAGTTGAAAAACCTGGTGTTACACTGTGAATCTGTTCCATGAGTCACTGCTCCATATAACGGGAAGAAATCAACCTTTTTAAAATGGGTCACACAATTAATTTGGTGCACACTCTCAATTCTGGCAAAGCAAAGCAATACCAAATAGCTATGCCTTAATTTCTTGTCCTGTATTCATTCATAAGCTGCCGGCAGCAAAAGCCATTCTGACAACACTAAATTTCAGCTATACATTAGTCAGTTTCTTTATATTTCTTTTCCATAGAGCCACTGGGACTATCTGCCTAACAGAAGCTTTAAAAAATAAAGACAGCACGAAGTTGCGAGGGTTGAAGGACCTCTGAATTCAGCCTGGATCACCGTTCATTTCTCAGACCTCTTCCTTCATCGTTTTAACCTGACAAGACCCTTCTTTTACTGGGTTGGGTTTTTTTGCTGGGCCGGTGCACAGCGCGGGCTTTGGGCTACCGCCAGCAAGTATCGGCCGTCACTGCCAGCCTTAAAATAGAAAAGTAGATCTGCCAGCACTGCTGCCCGGGTGGCACGGCACGGCTCGGCTCGCCCGTGCTGCCGAGCGCCGGCCCGGCCGCGCCGCGGGTTGGCGGGTTTGAATTGGCGGGCGTCGGCCCCGCCGCCCCGGGGGCGGAGCGCGGGCGGAGGCGCCGCCGGCCGGCAGGGGCGCTGCTGGCGGCGGGGCGGGGGAAGCGGAGCGGCGGCGCTGCCGTTCCCCGGCTGCGCGGCCGCCTCCTCCCCTCCGCCTCTTCCTGGCCGCGGCCAGAGGAGCTGTGCTGGCAGCGGGGAGGCGGCGGCGGCGGCGGCGCCCAGCTCCCGGCCCGCCATGGCGATCCGCAAGAAGAGCAACAAGAACCCGCCTGTGCTGAGCCACGAATTCATCGTGCAGAACCATGCGGACATCGTGTCCTGCATGGCCATGATCTTCCTGCTGGGGCTTATGTTCGAGGTGAGGCGGCACCGACGCCCCCGCCGGGGGTTCTCTTCCCGCTTCCTCCCACTCCACCGGAGGCTCTCGGTGCTGGAGGGGAGGGAGGGCGCGGGAGCGCCGCGGCAGCGGGCGAGGCTGTGCGGGCTGCGGCGGAACCCAGCGGCTGCTCCGGGTCAGCGCCGCCGCCCCCGGCGCACCTGCCCGCCGGCCCACGCCCGAGCCGCTGTACGCGGGGACAGGAGCCGACCCCCGCCCCGCCGCGCCGCCCGAGAGCCACCGCGGGCGCCCGCCCTCCCCGCGGCGCATCCCCGCTTCCCCGGGCGGAACGCCCTTCTCCCCGCCTCGGCTTGGGCAGGCGCAGCCGCGGCTACCGCCAGGACCCGGGTCCCGCTCCCCCGCCGCCGCGGGCGGGAGGCCGTGCGGGGCCGGGAGCGGGCGGCGCGCTGCCCGCCGCGGCGGCGGAGTTCCTGCGGGCGGCGGGGTTACGTGGCAGCCGGGGAGGGAGGGAGGAGTGCGCGGCACGGCGGGGAGGGGGCGGGGGGCGAGGCCCGGCCGCCACAGCCGATCCCCCGCTCTTTGTGTGCGCGGCCCCGCCGGCACTACGGCTCCCGGCGGGCGGCGCGGCGGGGAGGGAAGGGACAGCAGCGGTGACGTGTCCTTAGGGCCGCCGCTCCGGTCCCCCCGCCCGCGGAGCATCCCGGGGCTCCAGGCCGCTCCGGGCGGCTGGGCTGGGCACCCCCGCCGTTCTCCCGCCTCGGAGATGCGCCGAGGTTTGGCAGCGGCGGAGGGGAGCGCTCCCTCCGGCCTGAGGGCCGGCCCTGCTGCAGGCCCTCCGCTCTCTGGGCCCCCATGTTGAATGCAGATGCTTTAAACCGCGCCTTTTTGGCGCTGGAAAGGTAACTCACCTGTGTGGCCGCCAAAACGTTATCAGTGATCTCAGATCCCTGATCATCAAATTAAGATGGTGTTGACTAAATGTTTCTGGTGTTCTAGGCATCTGTTCACACATTTCAGACATTTTTTAAGGGTTGTGGACCTTCCTGTCATGGTTTTCAAGATGGTTTAATCCAGCTGTTGGTACAGCTCAGCACTAAAAACCAGTGGAGTTAGGAAGAAAATTAGATAGATAGATAGATAGATAGATAGATAGATAGATAGATAGAACGAACAGGGCAGACCAGCTACACTGTTGTTTTTGGGTTTGCTATCAAAAATCACCAAGACAACTGTTATATGGTAATTTCCTGGAGAATGAAGTTAAAGAGGTAAACCTAAACTGTTTCTTTTCGTGCCTACATCAGGCTTACTGTATTAACAGTATTACTGGTAGGGTTAGAGGTTTTGAGGGGTTGAATGTGCTGAATTCTTTTGTTTCCAGATTTTTTAACCCACTGTGTTTTCTAACCCAGTGTAAAAAGGCCATGTGTCACTGTTGGTACAGATGTGGTATGTTGCAATTTTTTAAATGCTTTGATACAGTACGGGAAATCACTTGCTGTGGTTAATGTTGGTATGGTAAGGTGTTTACACTGCCTGACTTGTACAATTCTAGTATTGAGAATAGCTGATAGAGCCTTCAAAGGGCAGTTCAGAATTGAGTACTGCTTCAAATTGTCCTCTGAGGGCTCCCTTGATGAATAGGGAGCCCAAAGCAACTTCACTAATTTGAGCAAACTAGTTGGGTTCCCTGAAGTTACATGGTCTGAACAGTCTGCCACGTATTCAGGGTTTCATAGAAAATCTAGGGCTTGTTGACAAAGCAATGGTTTTGAAAATCTCACTTCCTATGAATAATTAATAGTAGTGGTAACCTAGTCATTATCTTCAGAAGCTCAGTATATCCTTCCAGGATTACTCAAGGAGCTTGGGTTTTTTGTCAGCCCTATTAATTACCGCATAGATGCTGGGTTTTTACAGCAACGAGAAACTCTCTGATCTGTGTGATAGATCAGATCTACTAGGTGATCTGCAAAGGTATCTATCTGAACTATGGTGAAGCACAGTTACTTTTCCCTCTCATTTATAGCATGTTGATTAATGTTGGGTTTCAATGAAGGTGTGTTATAGTAAAAAATAAGTTTCTGCTTTTTGTCAAAAAAGGACTTATACTCCATCTTATATATTGGGGATTTTAGAATATCCTCACCCCACTTCTCAAAAAAAGCCATTAGGACATCTTCTCTTCAAACTGTTTTTATTCATTCTGGTTTTTCTTACAGCTCATCATAAAGGGGTAGTACCACTACTGCTAAATTTAATTTTAGTTTGTTTTATGCTTCTTGCCAAAGGATCCCCAGGGTCAAAAGAATGGTAATTGTACTGAGTTGGTATCCCACTGGCCTGAAATTGTTTTCTGTTGTTTATGCCTTTTTTCCTTCCCTGTCCACATTTTTCAGATCACCCAGAGATTTATGAATATGATAACTGACTTCTGAATTTTATCAAATAAGAAAAGTACTTTTAAATAAAGTTTATTCTCAGCCACTGCTGAGTGCATCTTGGTCTAGGGGACTCCATGATATTGTACATTCTGTTAATGTAATAATACAGTATGGACTAAAGACAGAATTGTAGCATGTGTTTTCACTTTAGTGTTGTAGGAGAGGCTGTATGTAAGTAACATTTGCAAGGATCTTACATTTGGCAGGTTGAGCATTCTGTAAACAAACCCATAGGGACCACGCCATGTGTGCTGCCCTTGGAAAGTCAGGTGCAGTGGTGAGATAATGGGAGGTCAGTCAGGTTTTTGGGAGGAGACAAACGTGCTGGGCAAGGGTGCCAAAACTATGGGCAAATGTTTTCAGTTTAATGTAGTTTATTTCCATAAAAATTTACAGCACTTTTGTTTTTTTCTCTTTTAGATTACAGCGAAAGCTGCGGTCATTTTTGTTACACTTCAGTATAATGTTACCATTCCTGCCACAGGTATGTATCTTGCAGGAGGTTAGTTAGGAGACAGTGTATCAGACACTATCAGTGTGCCCTGCTTCCTAGACTTGTCAGGAAGGGAACTTGTCAATATCAAAAGATAATGAGCAGCTTTCAAGGGTTTCACTTTATTTGTATTAAAACACTGTTTTAACTAATTAAGTTAGAGACAATGTTTCTGTTCTGCTAGATTTGTCATTAGTGCTGAAACACCATCTGACTAGTAGATAAGTTCACATGAATTTTTACTCTTGCTTTGCAAGTGATAATTTTTAATAGTCAAAGTGGGGTGGTGGTTCAGCATATTTTTATTGTCCACTTTCAGTATATTTGGATAAGTTTCCTAAGTGCACTTAAGTTTTTAGTTTTATAGCATCTTTCCAGAGTCAACTTGAGTTTGTGATGTGATGGAGAAGATAACTATAAACAGTTTAGTGACCTAGTTCATGGTGGCAGTTTAATTTGACTTTTATTTGGTCAGCTGATGACAAGCTACTTCTGTCTGAAAGGCTTCACTCTGACAAATAAAGTTATGAACCATTAAACTGTATTGGTGCCTAACAGTTAATTCTCTTTGTCTTTTAGAAGAACAATCTGCAGAAACAATCTCTCTCTATTACTATGGCATCAAAGACTTGGCTACAATTTTCTTTTACATGCTTGTAGCAATAATCATACATGCTATAATTCAGGAGTATGTACTGGATGTAAGTACAAAATATTCATTCCTTTCATCAAGATAATTGTTGGGTTTTAATTAGACTTTAAGACTATTCACTTAAAAGTAAATTTCTGCATTAAAAATTTTAACTGTAAAAACATGCATTAAATCTTCAAGGTACTCTAATGTAGTTACTAAATAAATATGAAGTGCTGCAGCATATAAATAACAGTGGACTTTCATTTCAGAAAATTAACAGGAAAATGCACTTTTCAAAAACAAAGCATAGCAAGTTCAATGAGTCTGGGCAACTTAGTGCATTCTACCTTTTCTCCTGTGTTTGGGGAACGAGTATTCTTGTCTCTGTAAGTATGCTTTCTCTTCTGTTTCATTATGAGATTTCAAAAAATTCACTTATGTTGATGATAAATATGATTTTGGTTTCTTTTTCTAGTTTTAGCTGGTTTTAAAAGTGGGACAAGTTCAAGGATTCTGTGTGAGTTTAGTCATAACTGAGTATAAAGTCAGTAGTGTTACTGTTGCTCAGTCTTGAGTAGATTTACTGTCAAACTGAATAAGATAAAGCCATTTAACTTTATTATGCTATTTAATTCTCTGTAGCTTTTTATGTTGTTTTATTAATATAAAATAAATGTTTAGGAACCATACATATCATTCTGGAGCCTAGAGAATGGGTATATGACAGATTGTTGTAACCTCAGGTCACTGTGTGCTTTTAGGTGACATACTCTTTGCTAGTGGCTGGATGTGTATGAGCTTAGCTCATAGAAAGGGAAGGCTGTGCCTTTTTTATTATTTTCTTTATTTTAACATAAAAACTCCTGGAAAACCTTTCTTTGTCTTAGTCCTAAGTTCAAAGTTTGTCAGCAGTTTACAAGAGAAGACTTGTGGCTGTAGTAATCCTGGAATAACTTCCATCTCATAAGGACAATCTATCTTGAATAATCACTTGATTTGTTTGGTTGCTTTTTACTTTCTTAAGCCAGTGCAGCTGTCTTTTGTTTTGGGGATTTGTTTTCTGGGTTGGTTGGGTTTTGTTTATTTGTGATTTCTTGGGGATTTTTTAAAAAGAAAATTTATGGATCTGCAGCTTTTACTTGTGTACGTATATATGAGTATTTTTTGTGTGTACACTTGTGCATATACATAAATGCATATATTTACGTCCAGTCATTATTTCTGAGTAGAAAGTAACACCTTAGAGTGTTTATTGGGGTTTTTTGTTTGTTCTTTTCTTTTTTAGGAGAACTATATATCAGATCCAACCTCTCTGTGGAGGGACTATCCGCACACTCTGATTCCGTAAGGCCTCTTCCTTCAAGGATTGCTGGGGGAGAGGAGGGACTGTTTTAAGCCCAGGGTGTGTCATGTACAATCTGTGTAGGATAAGTAGTTTGTAAAATTATATTAGTCACTAATGTGTTTTTGGTTGTAGGTATGTGGGCTCAATTCTTTGACAACTTGTAGCATACAAAGTTCTTTTTATGTAGGCTGTTACTTAAAGAATTCATTTTTGCAAGCTTCGTCTGAATGGTTTTATTATTAAAGATATTTAGACTTGGCTGGCATGAAGGATCTCTATTTTTTCTCTTTTTAAGAGACTGATAAAATGAGTTCATTAGAAGCTTCTGAAATGTTTTTAAGTTCATTCATAATAAATAATATTCTTCAATTCTTGCTGTATTGTACAGGTTTCAAATGAAGTTTTTCTACATCTTACAGTTAGCATACTGGTTTCATGCTTTTCCAGAACTCTACTTTCAGAAAACTAAAAAAGTAAGTTCAAAACGTAAATGGGAGGAACTCCAGAGCAAGGTGGCTTTTTTTCTTTACAGTTAAATTCTAATTGCAGTAAAATTGCTAAATATCTGTTGTGTAAATAAAAATTACTGGTGTTTCTCATCCACTGAAAGAGTTTTCCCTCAAGCAAGTGATATTGTGATATTTTCTTTTCCACTCTTGGGGTTTTTTTCCCTTTGTTTCTCAGAATTGATAGTCTGAATAGGCTCACTGAAATCACAGCTGCTTCATGAATCATGATATAGGTGTAGAATATAAACTGTGAATAATTCTATACATCAAAGGAGTATGAAAGTCTGGGATTTTATTTAAATAGCATTTAAATGGGTGGATGAAAATGGGACATGAGCCGGCAATGTACTTTGCACCCCATAAAAACACCTGGGCTGCATAACAAGCAGCAGCCAGCTGGTTGAGGGAAGGTGAGACTCCCCCTGGAGTGCTGCATCCAGCTCTGAGGTCCCCAGCCCAAGAAAGGTATGGATCAGTTTGAGTAGGTCCAGAGGACGGCCATGAAGATGAGCAGAGGGCTGGAGCACCCCTTCTATGAAGGCAGGCTGAGAGAGTTGGGGTTGTTCAACCTGGAGAAGAGAAGGCTCCAGGGAGAAGTTATTGTGGCCTCTCACTCTTTGATAGGGGCTTATAAGAAAGATGGAGAGAGACTTTTTATTGGGGTCTGTAATGACAAGGAACAATGATTTTGAAAGAGTAGGTTTAGAGTAGATTTGAAGAAATTCCTTGTGATGAAGATGGTGAGACACTGGAACACAATGCCCAAATGCAGAGAAGTTGTGAATTTGCTTTCATTTGAAGTGTTCAAGGTCAGACTGGATGGGGCTTTGATCAGCTTGGTCAAGTGACAGATGCCCCTGTCCATGGTAAGAGGTTGGTCTAGGTGATCTACAAAGGTATCTTTGAGCCCAAGCCATTCTCTGACTGTGGTTGCTCTGTGAGCAGGCTGCATCTCTGTTACCAGTTCTGCTTCATTCAAGAAAATGGAACATAGGTGTTACATAACCACAGGTCTTTGTACAGGAGCCTAGAAGAGGCTAAGTAAAATAGTAACAAAATGCACTGCTTTTAGGCTGCTCATATGCAGTATGAGTACTGTTTTGCAGATGCAGTGCAGCTGATGTTCTCTTATTGTGATAGTGATACCTTCCAAATTTGACTTCACAGCCAAGTGTGGAGATCTTTCTTAAAATAACTTCAAGAAAGCTGTCACAAGTGGCCTAAGTGCTGTGTGTTGAATAGTAGTGTTTTACTTGGTCACTGCTTGAAATTGTGTCCTCTGACTTTTGCATTAAGTTTAAAGAGTGATAGTTCATTTGTTTTAGCATAGTTGGTATTTCTTCAACCATATCTTAACCTCTGCTATCTTGGCTTACTTGCCTTATTCCTTCTCTTGAAAAAACTGGCTGGTTTAACTCAGGTCTAGTTATCTGTCTTGCTGACATAAACAAGAAAATAACTTCTCAGCTCTGGTTCCTCTATAGCCATGTATACCTTGTGCATTCTTCCACAAGGCCTGCAGTCTCTGACAGTTTGTCTAAGCAGGCAGCATGGGCTGTTTAAATGTTATCTCAGTTCTAAAGTTAAAGTGTTGTAGGCTGGTCCTGGTTGTGCTTGGAGAAACTGACCATTTGTACTTACTTTGTCTTTATCTGAAATAACCAATTTTTCACTTTCTTTGAGATAATTTAGAGTAGGTCTTTCTCCACCTGTTTTCTTGCTCTCTGTGTATTATGAGTGTGATGTTTGCTGTTGTCATAATTGTTTGATTCTGTGGGTTTGTTGGATGTGATACTGAGTATTGAATAACGTAGTATAGGTCTTGTAAGATTAAAATTTTAGGCCCTTTTCTGAAGATAAAGCTAAAGATCCTTGCTTGAAATTTAGAGAATCTCTCCAAATGAGAGATGAATGAATATGATACTGAGTATTGAATAACATGGTATAGCTCTTGTAAGATTAAAATTTTAGGCCCTTTTTACAAGATAACGCTAAAGATCCTTGCTTGAAATTTAGAGAATCTCTCCAAATAGGACTTTTTTAAGCACAACTGAATGTACTCTGCTACCACTCTAAAAGAGATTTTTATTGTGATCTGGCATAGTTTAGTGGTCCCTCTGTTCATAGATGGCACAATCTGCTTTCCATGTGCTCTGTGCCTTCCTCTTTATTATTTCATCTCCATGAAGTGTTCAGTTCAAGAGGGCTCACTAAAGCCTGACTTTACATGGGACCATGTGCTTTTGCATGACTGGTTAATAACAATAGTCTCTGTATTTGCCAGAAACAGTGTGCCAGAATTTTGGATGGCCTTGAATTTTTAAAATTGATGTCAACACTTGGAAAACCTTTTATTTTGAATTGTAGACTGTTATTTTATTCTGTAGCAATCTGACAATTTGATGGGCAGCAAACATGTGGAACTGTAGGATCTGATGTACAGTAATACATGCAAAATAAGAAATGTAATAACTTGTATATATTCACAGTGATCATAACAAATAAAAGTGGATCCTTTTTAAAAGCATCTTTCCATGTTTGATGCCTTTTCTCACAGTAGCATATGTAGGACACTGAATATGACTGGTAAGTGAGCACTAAGTTATGTGTGGAATTAGATGATCCAGGCTGAGTGATTCAGTGCCAAACCAGGCCATGTTAAGGTAGCTGATACACCTGATAAAAGACCAGGGAATAGTTTGTAATAACAGATAACACAGTTCAGTGCTGTGTAACATTGTGTATAACACGTGGTCACTTTTTTCTTCCAAATAGGAAGATATCTTTCGCCAGATTGTCTACATTGGACTTTACCTCTTTCATATTGCTGGAGCCTATCTCCTGAAGTAAGTCAATTGTAAACTTTTGCTGACTCCATTCTTTGCCTTAAATATCTAACAAAAGGTCTGAATGTTTGTTTTATTTGTTTTGATAGTCTGACCCACCTTGGACTTGTTCTTCTGGTATTGCATTACTTCGTTGAATTTCTTTTCCACATATCCCGTCTTTTCTACTTCAGTGATGAAAAATACCAGAAAGGGTAAATAGTCTTTATCTTTAAAATTCTTGTGATTTCTGTCTTAGAGCCTTTTGCATTTAACTAACCAGAAACCAAAAGGGAGTTCAAACTGTTTCTTAAGCAACCACAGTTGTCCAGACTAGTGCTAGTACTTATATTTCTAAACCATCACTATAATTTCTACCTTGTTTTAGCCTATTTAAGTAAATATTAGTAGCAGTACTAAATGAAATAAAATCTCTCAATGTATACTAATGTGGGGGGTTTTTTTAAGTTTTGTAGAGAAAGAAACAGGATAGATTGCTAATATAGCCAGCTCTGTAAGAACTAAAAATGTGCTTTTGTTCTAATTGTGCTGGAAAGCACTTTCCATTGAGTTGAAATCAGTTCTCATAACATAATACAAGATGCATTTAAGATAGGTGCAAAATCATGTTTTTAGGTAAGTTCTTAGATTTCAAACAAATTTGCATGGTGAAAGGTAAGCATTTGGATTGTTAGTGCATGTGTTTTGAATGGAAATTTGATTTAGTGTTTGTGGTGTTTTTATTTCTAGATTTTCACTGTGGGCAGTTCTTTTTGTTTTGGGAAGGCTTCTCACCTTGATTCTCTCAGTCCTCACTTTTGGCTTTGGACTGGCAAGAGCAGAAGATCAGCAGCTGAATTTCAGTACTGGGAACTTTAATATCCTGGCTGTTAGGTACAGTAAACCTGCAACAGTTCTTAAGCATGTGCTGTAAACCGTGTTAAATACACAATGTAAGTGGTATGGTACTAATGCCAGTAATTCTGAATGATTGAGTGTTTTCATGCAACCAATGGGATCAGTAGGAATAGCTCATGTAAGAAACTTGTAAGACACAGTGAAATTAATTGATTGAATTTAGTATTTAGTCTATAGCTAAGAAATCTGTAACTGGTTACTCTTCTTGTCTTTGTTAAAAATTCCCCAAGCAACCAAAAAAAAAAAATCAAACCAGCAGAATTAATAGGAATATCCAATTACAGACTTTACTTTCAAATGTCTTAAAGTTAGTAAGTTGAATTCTAAATACAATTCCTGTCAGTATATCTTAGAGATCAAGGTATTTGTGCCCAGAGCAGCTTTGGTCTCATTTGAAGATTACTGCCTCTTTCTCTGCCTTTTTTATGGCCCCTATTGCTGCTGCATGATCCAACTGCCTGGTCTTCTTATAAATGCAGAAAAAGAATTTATTGAAACTTTGACAATGTCAGTATTACCTTGCAAAATTGATACTCTGAGCTGCAAGATACTCTTGAGCCATTTTCAGCTATTACTACCTGGTGCCCTGAGAGTAATTCTGAGAAAGAAAGCAGGAAAGAAACCTAGTACTTGCCAGTTTTGATGGGCAAAGATTTCACCACCACTCTATATCTAGTTTTGATCATCGGTGCTTAAGCCCAGTGTCATCCTATGCAAGTGAACTCAACTCTTGCCTTAGAAAATGGAGGTTACCAGGAGGAGGGGGTGGAAGTTGCCCAAAATCCTGAAGTGTTCTACTTTGCTTTTCTCTTTGAATAATGAGGCAAACTTACTGATGAAACTTTACCTATTATTTGTTTCTAGAATCAGTGTGCTGGCCTCCATCTGCATGACCCAAGCATTTATGATGTGGAAGTTCATTAATTTCCAGCTTCGGAGGTGGAGAGAGCATTCTTCTTCTCAGCCTCAGTCAGTGAAAAAGAAGTTTGTATCAGCTAAAGGAAAGACCTCCAGAAAAGAAAGAGGTTTGTATTTTCAATTTTTCTGTTCCCTTGACTTCTCCAAACCAACTTTAGGTCGCTAAAGAAGTATTTTGTGTTTAACTTGTGAATGAAATGACTCACCTAGAGAAGCAGTACTGGGGAATAGTACTGTGGGAAGAATAATTCTTTTTTTTTTGAGAAAAAACACTATATATTGTTGGGTTTTCTAACTGTCCAAATAAAGGAATTACTGGGGTGTTTTTCGTTAATGCAGCCTGATATTTTTTATTCTCTTTAATTTCATGATTTGAACAAAACGTGTCATGCTTGTGTTTTTTTTGGGACAGATGCAATTTTAGATCTCTTCTCTTAGACATTCATTTGTAAAATTTTCTTGCTGTGGATTTCAAGCTTCTTTTTCATTGCCCCAAAATTCTGAAGGTTTAGAGCAAACAGAGTTTAATGATCCACCCAGTAAAAAGTTTTGTGTTGAACTGTTTTTACAAAAAAGAGAAATTGGTAATTTTTTAAGGAAAGATAATAACATCTTACTCCTCTAAACCTGTGTCGAAGCATTTGGAAATGAACTAAAGAGTCCAGGTTTGACCTTTATTATGTCACACCTTTTTTGTGGAAAGGGTATGAAAGATGAACAGAATGCTCTTTCCTCCAAGAAAAAATTATGTGCTCTTTTAAAAAAAAAATTTAAATCTCTGTACTTCAGTATATCTGTTGCACCAACAGTTCAACTCCTCCCTATGTATTTAAGTGCTAGTTTGAATAACTTCTGCACCCTTTTGAAATGGCAGAAGTTGTTTCAAAAGCTTTCTTCAGCATGATCCTTTGCTCCCAATCTTTGTATTACCAACCTGTTCCACTTTTTGATATGTTGAAAGTAGTGTGTGTCAAGACCATTTGCACTGAGTACTGAGATTTGTAGTGAGAGATCAAAAATTTTTTTATTTCTCCCAAGTTTCTATTTTTATTAAAATTATGTGTTTTAGAGTACTACTGCATTCCCTTTAGAATGATTTGCAATTATCACAACTTGGCTTTTCCATGGTGTCAGGGCTTTTTTTTCATCTGAAAATTCAGTTGGATTTTTTTTTTTAATTGAGTGAAGGTAGTTTCATATGTAAGTGTCCTGTTTAATCAGAGCTTTATGGTCATGGCCTTCTCAATATGGAGATATTTTTTTTTATTTAAGTATTTTATCTCAAATAATTTTAAAATATATGCCTTGATTAGGAGCTTTTTTAAAAAAAGCTTTTTAAAATCTCCTAATCTATTTAATTCATGTAGTTTAGTGAATCTGCTGGGTTTTACCCTACTTCAATGGAGACTTGCAAGTGGTAAACAAATAATGAAAAAGTCAGTTGATTCACAAAATAATTGAACTATGTCTGTCTTGATTGTATTCCTTATTTTAAATTAACATAATAGAGCTCAGTTCATTCAAATTCCTCTGTTTTGAATACTCCTGTGATGTTGTCTGTTCAGAACACTCGTATAGGATGCAGCAAAGCAATGATTTTGAAGGAGTAATATATGCAATTGAACTCTTTAAAACACTTGTTTTTGATGTGTGTGTGTATGGTTGAATGTTTTTTTGAGAGCCAGGGCACAATAAAATGTGTTACTTTTAGTCTATGCCAAAAGCAAGAAATGACAGTAAAAAATCCTGCTGGTGATGTAGGTGGGATATATAGCCATGTGCTGATTCATGTTCTTTGTTTTACCTAAACTGTTTAAGAAAATATGATTTCAGTTAGCTGGCTTGGGTCTAATTAATTGTTTGTAAGTTTCTTTATTTAAAAACAATTCAAACATTTTCAGAAATATCCAAAGACCACCTTATGTAGGCTTAAAATGGTGGTGTCATTTATAGCCAGATATGTGCTCAAACAGACTTTGACTCTTTGGGTCTGTGTCTGGTCTCCTGCTCATGTATGGTTGTCATTGTTTTGGGGTTTTTTTGTTGCTTGTTTGCATAAATGGGAGCATTTAGGTGTCGTGGAGAAAGAGGGAGGCCAACAGTTGTTTTTTTAGACTGTCCACACTCTAGTGACCTTCAGCACATCTGTGGATGGAAAAAATAAGTTTAACCAGTTCTTTGTAAAAATATATAAATATATATATAAAATAATTGTTTAAAAGCACCCAAAAAACAGCAGCTGTTGCTTGAAGTCAGAATGATCTGGATCAGAGCAGATATGTTAGGCTGCAGGCATTGTAGCTGGCTATGCACTGTGCTCTTTAGATCTGTTTTATAAATATAGTTACTGTCAGGTAACGTCTGTTTCCTTGGTTGAGGTGAAACTGAATTAAGGGGCTGTTGGAGTTGTGAATGCTGAGGATTTTAGATTTTCTGTGCTGACACACTCTTAACTCCCAGGAGAGCACTACATTTGACCTGAAGCTGTGGAGAAGGCTTCCAAAATTAATTGATAACACTAGGATTACTGTGTAGTTAATTAGAAGTGTGTAATATCACAAGGTGATATTTTGAAGTTTTAAAACAGAGAATTTGAAGTTTTAAAATATAATAATATATATAGAACAAGATAGAAGTTTTAAAGCAAAAACTAGTCCACCTTCTTTACCTTCTTCTTCCTCCTTCTTCTTCTTAATTTTAAATAGTATTTTGTAATTAGACAAAAAAGTCTGCATTTCAGACTTCAAGTAATTAGTTATTAGATTAAAAGCAAAAATAATTTGTATAATTTCTTAATGAAATAGTTTAACCTTAAAAAACCTTATAACAAAAAATTGTTAACCATTTTATACCTTATTAGTAAAAAACTAAAAACTCACTACCTATGAGACTATAACATAAATAAGAAATAATAAACTCCTAAATGTAAGCACAAACTATGATCTCAAGTACCTAGGTGCCTGATCTTGAGCTCTTTCCACCTACACATACTCATTGCAAATCTGAACTAGTGTTTTACTTCTGTCTTATCTATGTAAATATCTTCATCATAATGTAAATGAGTTATATATGTCAAAGTATGTGCTTTAAAAATTGTGAGAATATATGTGTAAAGAGGATTTCCTCTATGTATCAAATGCTTGTAAAGGTAAGCAAAGGAGTGTAATTTTAACAAGAATTATGACATAGGTGAGGTAAATAACTAAGACCTGTGGCAGAGAACTCTGTATATAGTCTGCCTCCAAAATTTCATAGAACCATCTCATCTCATCTTCAAGTTGGTCTTTACTTCTTCACAGAATGTCTTCTAAAATATCATAACTGGTGTTGATTTTCAGTCAAGATGTATATAATGGACACATTTCAGTGTCTGGCCACATCAGGAAACTGGAATTTATTGTAGTAAACTTTAAATATTTCACTTTGTAAAAACTTCATTATGCTGCTGCACACTGAATGATAATTAAGAGGTTTAACAAAGAAGGTACATCAGAAAAGAAGTTAAAGGCTGTGTGTGTAGAACCCATAAAATGTAATAAAATATAAAGTGTCCCACTGTATTTAAAAAGTGTTTTCTTCCTTTTTTCTAGAAAATGGAATAAATGGAACAGTGACCTCAAACGGAGCAGACTCGCCTCGCAGCAGGAAGGATAAATCCTCGTAAAACTGGGTTTTATTAAGTTAATTGACTAATGTCCCCAAAGAATCTGCTTTTTACATGGATGGCCCTTCAGCACTAGAGATATTATGGATTAAAGAAAATACAATTCATGTTTTTTGATTATTGCTGTTGTTTTGAGAAACTTTTTTTAAAAAACCATTTTGACTAAGGAAAAAGTTTATCTCTCTTCAAATACTTGGGGGGAGGATTCAACACTTTTTAAAACACATTGATGCTTTTTTAAATATTTACTGTGATGAAATAACTTACTTAATGAGGATCACTGTTGCAGTGTATTATTTCCTTCCAGTTTTTGTAATCTTGGTGATACTGTTCTACCAACTTCACTTTTTCCAAGTTCCTCAAAAAGTATTGCAAAATTGAAGTAAAAACATTGTATGCATATTCAGATACTCTGGGTTTTCAGCTAATTACCTTGACTCAAATTTACATTTCAATTTGGGATTCCAAGACCACACCAATAGACTTCTTTATTTAGTAGTTACTATAGCTGCACAATGTCTGCTCTAAGAATTGCCCCATATCATTAAAACAAAACTGAACTAATTGGAAACGTTGCAGAGTCTTATTGTTTGTTGGTTAGAAATCTCTTACAAGGAACACAACACCTTTTTGAGATACAGCTTTTAGCACCTGAAAATTAGAAGGGACTGTGTATGGCCATAGAAAGAGTTGATTTGAGTAGCACTATCCACTTCTGTCTGTGCTTTTGAGGTGTATGTATCTTGGAGAACTGGTGTGCGTTGGACCTTCTTTGAAAACTTGTCAGTCTGATTTTACGGGTGGAGGTTATTACAATGTGCTGTGTTTGTTTTGGGGGGCAATCAATGCTCCATGAAGAGGGAATTAGATAAATGGATCAAGTGATGAGAAACATTCCTTTATTCTAACTGCTTTGCTTTGTTTCACCTCTGTTAGGAAATAGTTTGATTTCTCCTATATATATTTTTATGAAAAAAATATTTAAAAGCTACAGCTTCTTAAAACTGATTTATTGTGACCTCTGCTGCAACTGGAAAAATCTAAATTTAAGAATTTTTCCATTATCTTTCATAATTGTATTCAATGTGAAACCTTGTCCAGTTAGTTTTCCAGTTTATTATGCAGATAATGTTTCCTCTGTACACATCTGTAATGGGTGCAATTCAGCCTGTTTCACTTGAGAATGAGTGAGACAGTTATTGCAGTTCTAAGAAGAAGTTGCTAAATTAGTCTATCAAGTTAACCCAAGTATTGAACTGCTTATTGATTAAGGAGTAATTATGAGCAATCAAGCTGATAAATAAAATAATTTTAATTAAAAACTGTTATTATAATGGAGTCTATACCCAAGAAAATGAATAAATCTGCATTCTCATTCTGTATTTTTACAGTTCAATTGCTTACTATTCAGAATAAACATTCTAGTACAAAATCCTCACTACAAGCAACTATCCATTCTTAGTTGTTTAGTGCTGTTTAGAGTTATTCCAGTATAATTTATTACGTGTTTCAGCTGATGACAGACACAATTCCCAAGTATTTGGTTCACAGCTCCTGAAGTGGACTTGGCAGACTTGTACTTGCTTAGCTTGAGAGCTCTGGGGCAGGGTGCCCTCTAGAATGCCCAGTCTGCTTCAGTAGAAGTCAGTATCCCATGTCCTGGGACAGCCCATGTAGAACTGTGAATCTGTCCAACCTGACCACAAAACTGGAAAACTGGAACTCGGAAATTTTGAGACTCGTGTACATTATATACTTGTTGTTCAAAATCATGTTTTGTGTCTGATGTTCCCAGAAGAACCTTCAAAGATTCTGTGTGCCTTGCTCTCAACTTGTACCTTAAGCCAAAGGGGGGAAATTTTAAGTGTCTAGTCTGGTGCTTGGACTCTACATCAGTTTGCTTGTGATATCTGGTTGTACTGGGGCTGAAGGAATCATAAAGGGTGGAGGAACAAATTATGAAGCAGTCATTTAAGGTACTTCTTGAGATCTTCAAGACTTATAGGAGTCTGAGGGTTGTAATAGCTGTTTCCCTAAGGCAAACTATTTCTTGTTAACCTCATTCTTTGACACAGTAGTCTTGAAATGTAAACTTCAGGTTAATTTCCAAAAACTTCAGAAGTATTCTTGACTGTTAATACTGATGTTGCTTTTTGTCTCCTTTTGGCCTTATGGACGGACATTCTTGTCCTTTGGACATTTACAGAAGCACTTTTGTTTCCACAATGGCTTAATATTCATCATTGCCTTATAGGAGTTGTTGGTATCTGCCAAGTAATAGAAAGTAACAACAGGTGTTCTAGAAATTGGTTAGAGTATGGGAAGCCAGTATTTTCTGTCTCTTCTCTCATAACTAAAAATACATATTTATCATGTTTGATGAGGCAAGACCAGTAGTGTTTAATTATCTGCCTTGGGATAGAAACACTCAAACTTAGAAGATATTGAGACTTCTAATTTGATATTATTTGTTTTAGCATTAGAGTATTGTTTGGCTGGATAACTTCTTTTGAATTGCTTAAAATTGGTTTTCAAATGTTATTGCAGTTTTGGCTCTTTGCTTGTAATCTGGGTTTCAGTAAGATGGAAGATTATTAGTTGTCTAATCATGTTTTCTTAATTATGGCATCAAGAAAATTAGAAATGGAAATGACTGAGGAGTTCATTATTATATCCTACGCCAAATAAAATAGGCAGTAGTTAATTTATCCTCATCAATTACCAGGTCCCACAAAGAGAAAGCTTTGTCCATTTAGATGGATTTGAAGTGAATAATTACACAGACAGTGGATAGGGTTTGTTTGGTTTGGTTTTTTTTCTTCAACCTCCTTCTCTTTGCCCCATCTTGTCAAAACTTTTCAAGATTTAACAACAGATGATTTCAAGCCTTTTTTTGAGCTCCAAATGTGTGTTTGTTTTATGTGCCAGAATATTCTCTCAAAACCATCATTTTACTTTTAAAGTGGTTATATTTAATTTCAAAGTACAAACAAGGAATGCAGAGCAGCTGAAATTAATCTTCAGAGTTTTAGTTTTCATCTGGGCACTTTCTCCTTTGCTGGTTGCAAAGACTTATTTCTCCTGTGTGAATCATTCATGAATGTGAAAATACTCTTTGGAAATACTGTTTTTCTGGTGATCCCATGCCCAGACTTAGGAATGGTTCAGGAATTTGCTGAGCAGAGAAAATGCATAGGCTATTTCTTCTAAGTTTAGGTTATGCTACAGGTAAATTATGTATGTTGGGATAATGCATTTAGAAAATCAGCAGTTATTTGTAAGCATTTGGTATTTTTTCTAAATACTCTTTTTCTTTGAAAATTTTAGTTGTGTTTATGGAGTTATAGTACCCAGAATCATAAAAAGCAGTGTGGTCCTTGGGTATAGGTAATTGGACTTCTGTAAAAAGGGTCAATACATATCTGCAGTCCTTTGTTCTTTGAAGATTTCTGACTGACTGCACCTGAGTTGATTTTACTGGGGGCAAAACTTGATATGAAAGGGAAGGGAGGATTTCCATAACCATGCTAGCCTGAAAGTAATGTAGGTTGCTGCCAGAATTGTTCTGTCCCTTGCCTTAGCTAGCACAAGCCTTTCTGGTTGCATGGTGAGCTAGACCAGGGAGCTGGTGCACCTGAAAACAAGCATGTTTGGGTTTTTTCCATTTGGTTAGTTGCCTGATAGTAACCCCAGAGTTTTACAAGTAATTATGTATAAGCAAGAAGAAAAGTTGCAGGGTAAAGATCAATCAGGTTCTAAAGCATCTGTCCCTTTCAACAGCATGTTGCTTAAAAATTACACTAGATTGCAGTGTAGGAGATCTTTAAAGGCTTCCAGTCACCAGTACCAGAAGGGACCTGGCCTCTCTGGTAGTTCCTACATACCAAATCCATGAAGTATTAATGGATTTTTTTCAGATCTTGTGGGGGAAGGGGAAATACTCATTGTGGTTTACTGTACTGAGATACCTTTTATCTGTCATCAGGGTTTCCAAGCAGTGCAAGAGGATACTGGCAGAGTAGAAATAGGGATTTTGAAATTGTACATTGTCCTGGATCACACAAACGACATTACTTTCCTTAACAGCCAGGAAATTATGGGTTGTTTTTTTTCTTTTTTGGTGTGAGATTTTTTTTTTCCCACATCAACCCTTTATGTACTGGAGGAGGTTTTCCAGAGAGCTTCGCAAGAATTGCACTGTATGCAAGTCTTGGTACAGGGAGGGGAAGACTGTTTGGTTTCTCTTAGTTTGTTTTCCTGTTTTCAGGAAGTTCACCAGCTGATTCCTAGGTCATACTTGGGTTTGGTTCCATTTGTGACTCAGCCCTTTGGGCCTGTGTTGTAAATGTTGGAGATTGGCAGTTTCAATAGGCTCCCTGTGCAGTGGTGATCATCGCTGTCCTAATTGTTCTGTCTGGAAAATGTCAGTATTGAAGGGACTTGAACACAAAGTAGAGACAGTGGTGATGTTTGTAACATTTACAGCCTGCATACAGAGATGGTATCTGGAGGGGGGGGGCTGTGGTTTAATGCCTGAATCTTGTTATGCAAATATTTAGGTTATTTCTGGTGCAGGGTATAAGAATGTCCTACAAAATGAAAGCTTGGAGAATATTTAGAAAATCCTTTAAAAAGAAAAAGACTTGAAAGGACTGACGTCAGTTATCATCTGTTCATCATATTTGAATTTCTTACATTGCGAGCTGTGGATTATCTTTAGAGCACTGGATTAGCCCATGCTTGTAGGTTTGTCGGTGGGGTTGTTTTATATACTGTAAGTTGTTGTGGTGGATGTCTGGTGAGTACCCCCCCTTCACACTGCTCCCTGAACTACTCAGTTTTGGATCTGATAACCCTAAATCTGTACACAATAAGGAATTTTGCTCTTCAGAGCTAAAATAGGATCAGTGCTGGTGTGTTTCTGGATCAGACGTGCAAAAGAAACGTGCACATCAATATGTTGAGTGTCATCAGAACCTCCTTAATGGGAACTGAAACTCTTTAGGATGAATAAATTGCAATACAACTTGGATATAGCTCACATCCACATAGCAAGTGCTGTTGTGAGTGAAATGGGACTGCTGTTGGCATCTGCCCCTGTCCATTCCCTTTGGTGAGCAATGTGTAAGGAGTGCTGGGCTGCAGCAGCAGTAGGCTGACTGCTTTCTGCTTTTTAGAGAAGCTCTTTTGATGTTGCAAATTCAAAAGGCAACAACTTTTATTTCTGGTTAAAAAAAAAGCGTACGGCCTAGTTTTGAATCCAATGCACTTGCTCTTGATCTCTTTCTATGTGTCCTGTCACTTTTATTTTAGGTTTCTGCAGATACTTTAGTTTTATCCAGCTCAAGGATGGCAAGTCTATGATGTGAGTGCCAGAAATGACAACTCCTTTTTCTTCTTTTTGTGTTTGAAACTTTTTGCAGAATCAGAGCAGCTAAAGTGTAGCTTTATAATTCAGTAGTGTTTCAGTATTCATTCTTCGTCTGTGTTTATTGTGGTTAACATTAAAGGTCAGACATTATCATTCAGCACGACACAGTTGTTACTTCTTCATGCCACATACAAGAGCATTAGGCAATTTGATATACTGAATTGAAAAAATAATATGTTAATCAGTCTGGTTTAACAGAAGTTGATATTCCTGGATGGTTTTGCTTTGCTTATTGCAGTTTACTCTCACTGCCTTTCTCATTTAGGAAACCAGGCACTTAAGATCTCTGAATCTCTAGACTGCAGTTTTGCTGTATACCACGTGAAAAATTATGGTCTAGAGCTTTGTGTCTCCTTATATTTGTTTTTAAATGTTGAAGACTGTATCTTGCATTGTAATCAACAGATAAGTATTCAGCCCATGGTAATAAGAATACTGTAACAGGGTAGGAATTTCAACTCTTGAACTCCGGACTAGAAACCAAGCCAAAACTTAACTCATGTTCTCACGCAGGTGATTCCTCCTCTTTGTTTCTCGATTAATCATTATCTTTGTTTTGTTTCTGTAGATTGTAAGTTCTTGTGGCAAGGGTTGTCTTTCGTGCGTGTGTGTGCGTGCGCGTGTGTGTACCCAGGACAAGGAGGTCTGGAGCCCCAGTCCCTGGAAGCTGTAATAAGCAATCACCTTGTTATTGTTTTCCTGGATATCATAATAAAGAGTATCGAATTAAAACTGTGCTTGAATAGTCTGTTACAAAAATGGAAGCATGTCAATTGCTTCTGGCCTTGCTTACAGTGCAGAAGCATCAGGGAGATACTGCTCAAAGGCAAATATGGTGTTTTGTTTGGGGATATTCACTTGAACCAGGGAGCACCAGAGACAGGAAATCTGCTTAGGCTAAAGAGGAATGGCTTGTAACTTGGGCTGGAGCTGGGACTTGCACAAAATTATCACGAGTTCAGGACTGACTTTCAAACCTTTTGTCAGCTTGAGAAACTGCATTGGCCCTCCCTCTTGGGAAGGAGGGGCTTGTTTGCTGTAATGTTTGGGCAGCATTTTGTGTCCTTTGAGTAGAACTTTCCAGCTTGAGAGAGTAACCATGAACTTGGAGAACACCAAGAGCTGTGCTGGGCAGTGTCTGGTGCTGCCTGGGAACTTGCTGTTCTGGTCTGTCCACTCCTTTCAGCTGAACAACTTTTAAAGCCTTTGTAGACTTCAGCTTCCCTGATGCAGAAGAGCAAAATTTCATCCAATCTGAATCGCAGCCTCCACACTGCTCTGTTGGTGATTTGGCAATGTGGTGGGATCTGAGAACTGTACCCAACTTAGGGAAAGCTAGACTGCTTTTAGAAAACTTTGACTCTGAATGTTCCTTTCCATTAGGTTTGATTTGGTACATTGTAGAGGGGATGTCTACAGATCCCATGATCTCTGTATTCACTTCAGTTCGAGACACATCAGATTGTTGCTTTTGAAGAACTGTTGAACTACCTAAATATTTCGTTCTTAAAAACCTGAATTTGTAACTTTTAAATCTTCAAACTAATTGAAAGACTGTTAAGTGAAGATTAGTCTTTCATGAAGACATGTCTTGTTCTTGACTTTGTTGTTAGACATCATAGCTTAAACTGTGGCTTAAAAAGAAATTGTGTCAGAAAATCAATAGAAAACACATAATTAAAAGAACCAGAGCTACTTGCCACTGTTTATACCTGTCAGGTGACAGGAAACCTACTGTAAGTGTTGAGGACAGGTCTAGCTGGGTACATGGCATCTAAGATGATTGTAACAACTGCTACTCTATCTTTCCCCTGCTGCACCTCTCAATATCATCGTCTCGCTCTGATGCCAGGTTTGGAGTGATCCAGCAAATACAGATGGGAGGTGGAGCAGATGGAATCTTAGGAGTCAAATCATGTGATGAGTTTGGGATGTGGACAAAACAGCCACTAGAGGCCACCAAAGTCTGCGACAGCTGCGTTTGACTGGAGGTGACTGGTAGCCAGCAAGAATATCTCCAAAGGCCCACTTTTTTGCTGCTCTTTCAGCGAAATTTACTTGTTGTCTTTTAAGAAGCATTTGTGCTGTAACTCAGAAAACAGAGCATTGTTTTGACCAATGACCAATCTCCTTGTAGTTTTGACATGGTAATAAAACCTGGGTTATATTGTGCAGGGCTTGGAAGGTGTCCTAATTTGGCAAGAATCTACTTCCTCACTTCTGGTTGAGAGAATGGAACGTAGGCATCCAGTATTAAAGCTTTAAACTTTCATATTAGCCCAAAAGAGCAACACCTTAGACAAAAAGCAGCATTGAGAGTGCAAAGTAAGTCTCAGATTGCCTCTGCTGTCTGAGATCAGTTTTGTAGGCAAGTACACAATGCTGTGGCAGATGCTGCTTTCTTTGCTGAATACTTGGGGTGGGAGGAAATACAGAAAACCTGCTCTCTCTATTTCCATCAATTTTTAGTGCTTTCAAAATGAAGTTATTTGTTAGAAAGGCTTATGAAATTGTTTCCTGCACTGAAATTTCAGCTTTTATCTGCCAATGGGAGATGCTTGTTCAGTGGGAGCTTTACTTTTGGACATCTCCCTTTAGATGCTACAGGAGCTGTATGAAAACTTAGCCTGGAATAGTTAAAACAACTTCTCAGAAAATACAGGTTAAAAGTTGCATCCTACAGAATTTTTGTTATGGTAATAAGGAAGTTTTTTGTTCTTTAACACATTCTCTCTCATATAGAGGAAAAAAGTGTTTTGGTGTGACACTGGAAAACAGTGTAGTCCATTAATTTTTGTAGTTGTCTTTGGGGTAATTTTACCTTACTCTGCCCAGAAAAAAAAGAAAAAAAATCCTGCATTAGCTCTAGCTGTTTTGGGTCCTGATAGGATTGCTTTTGCTGCTGGAAAGCAGCACAGGGAAATCTATCTTTGGAAAAATACTAAGAACTATGGCTCTCCTTCAGGGATTTCCTGGGACTTTGGTGGAATCTGGGCAAAATTTTCCTGAACATCTGGATTTGGGTAGCCCTGTTAAGAAATGGCAAACTATCTGAATCATGTTATGATCTCTGAATGTGCTTTGTTTTGTAATTCATTAAACTGATGGCGATGGGTTGAGCGTCTGACTGGCCCAATCATTGGCTTGGCAGAGCCCCACAGTGTGTGAAACCTCAGTTTGTATGGCCCCACATCTCTGGAAATGCAATTGAAAACAGGTCCAAAGACTTGCAATGCTCACACTGAGAAGGTACAATATCAAGCATTCTCCTCTTACCCTGGCTATCACTTTGGAGATGAATGGCTGCACTGAGACCTGCAGGAATGCAGCAGGAGCCAGGAGCTGAGATTGTGCTGGAAGCAGTTGATTCCCTCAGGACTTGAATACAAACCCCCTGTTCCCCACCACCAAGCCTGCTCTGCTTCAAAAGCTTCAGAGATTTTAAATGGAAACCTTCTAATTTATAGTGACAAACCCAGCTTAGCAGCATGGGGAACATTAGGAGCCTCTGAGTAGAGAATAGAGTATGCCCCACCCTGGAGAGAATGATGTAAATCATTCTAATTCTTGGCACTGGTATTTAAATTTTGTTCATTGCATGCCAAAAAAAAACATTCAGACATTGTAAACTGTCTGCGTTGTCAAGAAAACTCTCAGAAGCTTTCTGGAGGAAAATTTTTTAGAAGGTAGAGGAAATGGTATAGTTTCTAGAGGCAACACAAATGGTGCCATAGTTCTCTTGACACTCTCCTTCTGCTCTCTCACTCTTCCCACTTCCCCTTCTATGCTCCACAAGTCAGTGAAGTCATGAGAATGAGCTGTATGAAGGCCAGAGAAGCTCTGGATTAACCCTGGAGGTTCCTCTTACAGGGAAGCCCGGCAGACTTCTTGTCTCCACAGCTGTAAGGCTTCTCTGCAAAGAGCTGTTGTGCTGGACAAACCCAGAAGACCACGTGCTCCAGTGTCTGGCACTCATAGCCCTTTAGGGAAGGGATGCAAAACTGTGAGAAATGTCCTCATGTTTCATCCCCCCAGTTTCTGGCAGTTATCACTTCACAGGCTTCTGGAGCATCTGGTACATCAAAACTGTAGGGTTTTTTTTTTTCTTTTAATTTTTCATGGTCGCCAATAGAAGTATTCTACATGCATTTGTGTAATCCCTCTTGAACCCATTTAAATACTTGGCATCCACAATACTCAATAAGTTACACAATTTAACTATGCCTTGTTTGGAAAAAATATTTCCTGCGGCTTGTGCTTTAAACCTGATGATTTCCTTGTGTGAGTCTCAAATAGTGAATAATCGTTCCCTCTTCATCACTCTCATATTATGCTTGATTTTATAGACCGCTCTTTTTAAAGCCTAAGGGTTCCCTCTCTGTTTAGTATTTTCTTGTGCAGAAATTTTTCTGGACATGTGATTATCTGTGCTTTTATGTACCTTCTCTAGTTCACCTAAATGCTTAATTTTTGACCTTATATGTTAAGTTTATTGGAAAGAATATCCTAACAGTTCTTACATTTCTAGATTTAATTTTTTTCTATCTTGAACCACTTTTTTCTGATACATATTTCACATCATAGTTTGGTTTGGGCTGCAAGGGACCTAAAGATCAGACCCTCATGCCATGGGCAGAGACACCTTCTACTAGACCAGGTTGCTCAGAGCCCCATGTAGCCTACCCTTGAACACCTCCAGAGATGGGGCATCCACAACTTGTCTGGGTAACTTGTTCTGGTGCCTCACCACCCTCACAGTAAAGAAATTGTTTCTAATATCTAATTTAAACCTACTGTCTTTCAGTTTGAATCCATCTCTACTTGTCCTGTCACCACATGTTCTCGTTAAAAATCCCTCTCCAGCTTTCTTATAGGCTCCTTTCAGGTACTGGAAAGCCCCAGTTAGGTCACCCCTAAGCTGTCTGTTTTCCAGGCTGAACAAGCCCAATTCTCTCAGCCTTTCCCCTTTAGGGATTCCCTCTAATCATCTTGGTGGCCTCCTCTGGACTCACTGCAACAGGCTGATATCCTGTCTGTGCTGAGGCCCTCAGAGCTGGACGTGGCACTGCAGGTGGGGTCTCACCAGAGCAGAGCAGAGGGGCAGGATCCCCTCTCTCAACCTGCTGGCCATGCTGCTTTGGATGCACCCCAGGACATTTTTGGTTTTCTGGGCTTCAAGTGCACATTTCTGGGTCACATCCAGCCTCTCATCCACCAGCATCTACGAGTCCTTCTCAGCAGGACTGCTCTTGATCTGTATTGAGACCAGCTGTTGCCCCCACCCATGTGCAGCACTTTGCATTTCGTCTTGTTAAACCTCTTGCTAAACTCCTGTGGGCCCACTTCTCAAACTTGTCCAGGTCCCTCTGGATGGCATCCAATCTTAGCTGCAGGTGTTTACATGTCAGTTGAGCTGCATAATTATATTCCTAGAATGCTGGGATAACTATATTCCTAGAATGCTGGGATATCAATTGATTAGGGAAACAATAGCTCCTCACAAGGAAAATAAACAGTGACTTACCAACACAGAAGTGAAAGACTTTATTTCGAATGCAGCCTGGTCTTCCTTGGACATGCTCACTTTTTTGGTCTGTTGGCTTTGCTTGTAGTGTAGAGCCTGTGAAGTGGTTGTTCTCTGTTACTGCTCTGGTTGATTCTATCAAAACATTTTTCATATGATTTGGGAAAATTCTCTTTGACAGTACCATTTATTTGCAAGTGAAGCTGGCTTTAATACCTTAGTTCTGCAATATTTCAGTAGCAAGCACTGGATGTTTTGACATGAGGTCTTGAAAGAAGGCAGCATAACCAATTAACCTGTTTTGGCAAGAGCACTGCTGGCCCACCTTCATTGCTGGGAGTAGCTTGGATTTCTTTGGTGATCAGCTAGTTCTTAAAGGGTCATAACTAATCTACACAACATAATTTTTAGAAACAAAAATCTTCAAGACAGAGCTACCTTATCATACTGGTTTGTTTTGTCCTTTTCCCATTTCACTAATCACTCATTGTTGTCCATGGCAATTTCATAAACTGCAAAGTTGTTTTCTTTGAGTGAGGAACTATCTTTCGGAGTCCCAAGCAGTACAGTTTGATCACACCAAGAGCAGCTGGCTAATATTTCCAAAAGCAGATTTCGATCTGAGAGCAAAGATCCCAGTCTTTTTATGAGCCTTGGAATAGTGATTTTAAACTTACTACCTGCTTCTTTTTAAATAGTGGATCATATTTAGCTGACATAGATACTAGGACACTGACTTGAGGATCTGTGACCTACAAATGTACTTTATTTGCTGTGCCTTGCAGTGGCTGCTCTATAGGAAAACAGTAAGATCTTGGGTTCGGTACTGTCAGATCCATAGGGAAGGTTGTCAAAAATCACCAATAATTTCAAAAGCAGATTTTGCTACTCAAGACACACCATGATGAAAACAAGATGTTGTGCTGTAGTGCTTTGGATTGTCCATATTTTCAAGTGGGAGTCTTTTGACCTGGATATCTGGATGATACTGTGAGTTAAAATAGCACATCTGCTCTAGAATAGCTAGAGGCCCCAGGACTTGCATCTAGATATGATAAAAGATGATCTGTGTATCAGACAAGGCAAACTGGAGAAGAACTATGTTCTGATCCAAGGAGCTGATGGTCCAAAGGCTTTTGTGACACCATCGAGCATGAATTACACTTCAACCGCTGGATATGGGCGTTGGAAATGTTGCCTTAATGTGTTGTTAAAATTCATCGGAACCTAGAAGATACTTGTGTTTTCTTGATTGTGTTTTTTGTTTTTTTAAAGATGAGCTAAAAAGAAGAACTGAAGAAGTCTAGGAGGTGTTTGAGAAGTGCTTGAGAGGTGTTCTTATAACCAAGACCTAGAGACTGTGGAGTGCCAGTGTTCAGATGAACTTGCAAAAAGAACTTTGTTCTGGAAGTCACATGCCTTTGAGGGAGATGCTGACTCCAACACTCAGGCTCTGAGGTACAGTATAGCCATTTATTCTACTCCAAATATGTCCCCAGAGGACTAAAACCTTTTTTGAGGCTTTTTCCCCCCGCTCTGGCATGCAGTCCCTTTTCTATGCCTGCAGCTATGAGCAGCACTTGTCTCTGGGCCTGTAATTTGGTGCAGTTTGGGACTTCCAAGTTCTCCAGTGCCCCTACAGTTCTTGGCAGCAGCAGTGCTGCTAAGCAGCCAGAACTTCTGATCTCCGTTCAGCCTGCAAATGAACATTTCATCCAACACCTCTATACCTGTGTTCCCCAGAACAATCAGACTCTTGATTGCATCCTCCACCCCTCCCTCCCTTCCTCCCTCCCAAACTGGAGCACTGCAGAATAGCTGCACAATGGATGACTATACTTCCAGCAGCGTCTGGAGCACTATAAATAGCCTTAAATAAATGCGCGCAAGGATCCAGCGTATTGTCTGAATGATCTAAAATTAGATTGCTCTAATGTTTGTGCATCAGTCTTTCTATGCTGTAGGAAAATGAATTTCTTTCCAAAGTATTTAAGCTTGAATTATGGTTCCTTAAGGATGGGGGAGGGTGGGGAGGCTGCTTGAAGGGAAACTCCTGCAGGGATGGGTCTAGTTTTCTTTTAAGGTAGAGACCAGCCACAGTCACTACAGAGGGAAAAATAGCAGCTGCAAGTTCCTGGAAAGCACGGACATATGTAGATTCAGTTTGTTCCTAAAATATCATCTTTTTGCTCTTTTTATTTTTGTCTTTCAAGGACATTTGCACCTTGAATGCAACAAACATTCTGAATGAGAAGGTGGGGTGGAAAAGTCTCAGAGAGCACATTTCCTTTTTTTGACTGGGATTAAATGACATTGTTGTCCTGTGTTCAAGGTATTATAATTCTTGATCTCCAGCCATTCTTTGCAACACATAACAGTAGCTGTGTATTTTAGATAAATTTGAACGTTTCCTGGTATCAGCTGGAAATACCTGAGTTGGCTGTTACTCCTAAATAAGCATATTTGCTCATACTGTACAATGCTTTCTTATTCAAATACCTTGCTATTGGGTTAAGAGAACACAAATTTCCACAATATCAGTCTCCTATTCCCATTTTCACTCCCCAGCGTTTTTGGGGAGGAATTTATTGCAAAATTATATTTTATATAAACCTTCTAATATACTTGGCTTTTTAAACAAATTGTGATTTGTTAGCAATGAAAGCACAGAAAATTATTCATTGTTCTCTTGATTAAATTGCAGCTTGGCTAGAAGTAGTACTGGACTTTTTGGGGTTTTTTCTATAGGGACCTGTTTATGCAAGCTTATTGTGCTAAGCTGCATAAGAAGGGTCCACTGCATTGAGACAAAATGAGAGGCATTCTCTGTTGTGCTCTGAAGCTGGAAACCAGGGCAAGGGAGGGGGCTCTGAGGCATTAGGGTGCCTTGGTACAGCTCTGTTGAACAGCATTAATAACACATCTCTTGTCTACTTACATGCAATAAAGGACTCTGTCATTACACTGTGTGCTGAACTCATAAATGCCATTCAGGTCTGAATTAACAGGTAAATTGATGAGGTCTGTGGACTCTCTGAATGCTCACAGAAAGTCTTATCTAGGACTCTGCACAGTCTGAGAAGATATTCAAGGGTGTGTGTTAATCCTGTGTAGGGATCCAGTAGTTTCACATCTTCAATTTTCAAGCTAATCTGTGGGCTTAACTATTGGTTATCTAGAGGGCAACAATTCAATCAGTGTTTGCATATGAAAAACCATATTCCTTACAGCCTCTTTTGTGAGGAGCTGTAGATTTCTCCATATCAGATCCCAGTTTTCTTTGCTGTTTTTATCAGCCTTTTGAGGGAGATGAATTTTTTAGCCTTTCAACACAGATACAAGGTGAAATTGTCTGTTCAGAGTGAACTCTGTGCAAGGTGTATTATTGTACTCATACTTTTGCATGCATGAACGCGTATGTGACTGTGCATTGAGATGCAAATCCCGGCAAATAATCCTTTCTTCTCTGAATTTTCATGCAAAGATCTGCAGTGCCGCTAAATTAGCAATAGTGAGTTTTAACCACACGAGGGAGCGATGCTTATCTGCGCTGGGAACGCTGCAGTCCCTAGCAAGGCTTAGCACCTATTTACAAGATTAAAAGTCTGTATTTCCCGTTCTTAGCACCGTTCTTTCTGGTTTTTCTGTGTCTCTTGGTGATGTGTATGATAAAAAGAATGTAAGTAGAAAGGATAAAGTAGATCATGGTTGATTATAAACCTCCAACTACATCAACTTTCACCTGAAAATGGCAGAGTGGTTTTGAGCAGAGTGAATCCACCAAAGCGTGGGTACGTAATGCTGAGCCCACAGCCTGCCTGAGACACCGCTTCTGACAGAGGATTTCTCCAGCAGAACTGAGAACTGCAGCTACATCTGCTGATTCTCCAGAGCTCTGCTTTCCTCTCTGATTCCCTTCTGCTCCCTTGGAGGCAGCAATTGGAAATAGAATTTTATTTCATTTTACTTCATAATTTACCCAAGAGCAAATGAGTTCAGAAAGCAAATGTCTGTCTTTTGCTCCTACAGGCTGCTGTTGTACTTTTTCCATAATTTTTTTTTTTTGGGGGGGGGGGGGGGTTCCCCCTTCCCTGCCCCCATCAAAATATTCCAGTTAATCTATTTAAGAGTTTGTCCTGGATGCTGGCCACTTTCTTAGATGATTCCTGAGCTGGGATACAAGCACCTGCAGAGGGGAAGCCAAAAGGACAAAGAAGGAGGTCTGGTTACCAGCTGCAGGCTAATGAACGTTACATCTGATCATGCAAGAGCACTCATAAAACAAGGAGGAATGGGAGCAGCAGATTGTAAGTGGCTGGTCATTCTGGGGGACTGTGGGAGACAAAAAGCTTGAAAGTCAAAAAGGAGGGGTGAGGAGCAAGGAGGATTGACTGCTGGTGGGGAAAGTGCTATGGATGAGATTTGTTCTGCTGTTCACCTTGAGGTGCTGGGGTGAGAACCTGGTAGGGAGGGCTGGTGTCCTGGTCTCCTGCAGGCAAGGAAGTGGCTCTTTAGAGGAAAAGAGTTCTAAGTGCCAAGGGTGTGAGACTGGGAAGCAGCCTCAAGTCACTGCTAAGAATTGTCAGATTTGTAGGTATTTGTAGGCTGCTGTGTGTACCCACACCGTGGATACAGATCAGGGTTAGAAGACTATCTGCTGCCTCCTTATCTAGTCACTTAGCTAAAAAAAGATCTCAGTGATCTGTCATTAGTTAGTGACATGGCTCTACAGAAAACCCTTACTATCAATATGCACTCATCCCAGCTTCACCTGGAGTCCATGTAAGCTTTCTTGTTTTACCAAAAAACTATAAGGCTAAAATAAAGTATAAAGGTGGTGTTATAAATGAAAGACGCTGCCATTCTTGTTTTATTTTTCCTTACGTGCCATTTTGCATTTTGTTTTCATGCAATAGATCTCGCTTGGTGTGGTTTTTTTCCATATCTTCCTTTTCATGGAAGACTAGAGAGCTGGTCTGTAATGCAGAGACATCACACTCTTAATGGCAGCCTTGTCACTGTTCATGGACTCTCTTCTCTGGCAAAAATGAGAAATGACATGCATTTTGCAGTAGCATAGCTGCAGCAGCCCCTGCTAGCCTGGTGTAACCTCTGGACAACCAGCAGGGCCCTTTCCCTCTGGAGGAATCCATGCTTTTATTGGAGGGGGGAAAAGGGAAGGACCATAAGCAGCTTGGTCTGGGGGGTTATACCTTGGGTTTCTTAAACAAGCATGTAGTAGTAATCCACACTCCTTCCAAGCTTTCATAGGGGTTATCAAAAAAACCCCATGAGGATCTGTTATTATAAAACCCAGTTTTCATATAATATCATCAAATTTGTTTCTTCTGAGCTTGTTATGTTAAGGCACTTCTTTTCCTGCTATGAGATGAATACAACTGAACTTTACATTGTGTCCATGGCTAGAATATGAAATGATGAGGAACAAATGTGCTTCTGGCAATGTTCTTGGGGTTAGTAAGGCTGTAGATGGTCGATTAGGCTGGGGGATTCGGTAGAAGTTTAAGTATTTGCATATGATAGAACTGATGGTTGTTAAAGTGTTTTATTACAGGGTTTGATCTAAGCTATAATGAGAGTCTGAGGCTGGAAACAGAATATTGCCCTTCCCACCAACAAAGCTCTATGCATTTTTGACAGCCAACATGACCAAAAAGCTGGAACTTCCCAATGGGTGTATCCCAAAGAAGAAATTTTTGTAATGCAACCAGAAATGTGCTTTAGATCAGAAAGACTGGGTAGTTTTGATCTGCTTTACTTTACATAGAACAACTTGGCCTCAGTCAGAAAACCCTTTGTATAAAAAGTTAGTTTTTTATCTGTTCTAGATGTTTGGATGATTAATTGTTTTTCTCTGCCTCATTTCTGAAGGATGCTTGGATCCTTAAGAGATAGATGTTTAATTCAATAACAGAATTAAGCTAGAAACATTCAAGCTGGGAAAGAGTTTTAGGACTGAGTCTAACCACTAACCCAACACTGCCAAGCCCAGCACTAAACCATGTCTCTAAGTGCCTCCTCTATACCCCCAGGGATGGTGCCTCCACCACTTCCCTGGGCAGCCCGTTCCACTGCTTGACAGCCCTCCAGGGGAAGAAACTTTTCCTGATGCTAATTCTAAACATCCCTTGGCACAGCTTTGAGGCATGCTTAGTTCAGTTGCCATTCTCCCTTCTATAATTTATTTGCAGAAAATGAAATTATCATGGTAGCTTGTGTGCCTTAAAGATCTTTCTGGAAGCACAGGTTCCCTCCAGCACTGCTGGACCAGGGGAACTGTGTCCTTGGGCACTTTGATATTGCTGCAGATGTGATAGTGTGGCTTTCATTCTTGTAGCATGGCAGTGGTGAGGAGAAAAAGAGAATAGGGCCACATGTCCTGTTACAGTCAACTTGGCTGTATGAATATGTAGTTTTAAGAAGGTTAGAGGCAAAGTTGACCTTTCCTGGTTTTTTTCTCCATAAAACACTAGTTTTGATTCACAAACACACTGCTTGAACATTCCTGAGAGCATCACTTGGAGAACATGGAAAGGAATAATGCTTGGAAATGCTTTAGCAAATCAAGAATTATTATGCAGGGGAAATGGAATCATCTGTAGGACAGCCAGAAGAAGTCAGTGCTGAGATACAAGTGCTGGTAAACAGAAGTTTGAATTTGGTGTGGAAAACAAAACATTTTATATGTGAAGTTTTGATCTTCCTGAAAAATAAACACAAAAAAATAACCCCAAAACCTCACACAAACAAAAAACCAACCAAACAAAAACACACCAACAACACCAAACCAACCGAGATTTTAAATAAAAAAACAAAACAAACCCCCCAAAAAAACACATCCCAAAACAAACAAAAAAATACTCTATCTTGCTGATAGGCAAGATAGAGTTAGTTAATATCAGTACTCAAAGACCATTCTGGTTCACTTTTGGGCATGCTGAAGAAATGTTAGCATTATGGGAGCAGTGCTTCCATGGGACAAGGAGGGATTATTCAAGTTTGGCTTTGCCAGTCTCATGATTTTAAGTGCTTCTGTTGAGCTCAGACATCCTCTCTTCTTTTTGCTTTACTGAGATGACACAATGAAGGAATAAAGCCATTTTTCAAAATATTCTCATGCTCCTAAAATGTAGCTGTGAAGTGAACAACCTTATTCCTGTTTGTAGTGAAAGATTTCCGGCATTACGTGGTCAGTCGTTACTGATGAAAGATCACAAAAGTAAACACAATAACAAACCAGTATTCACCAAAAAGCCTAACAAAGCAAAACCATTGCATTTATAATTATGTTCTTAATTCCAGAGCTGCTCTGGGAGTTGTAGCAGGGGAGGGTTATTTCACTGATGACTGAATCACAGCACTTCTGCTTGAAAGAACGGTATCAGTTTGACAACTCAGAGCTTTATTGCTCAACAGCTTTGAGCAGGAAGAGGAGCCGATAGTCATCTCGGAGGAGTCTGAGGACAGCTTCCAAAGCTGGAGCCTGGCCAGGAGTCTGGGCTAGGCTGTCTTGCTGAAAAACCTGTGCCAAAGTCTTTTCCTTCACCCACAGTCATCCAGCACTTCACATTTTGGTCTTGTTCTGTAAATTCTGTCTGTTTTTTTAAAAAACACTCTTCTTGAAAACCTTATTTTAAAATACCAGTGATCTAAAAATAGGACTTGTAATGCAAAAGTGGGGAATTTTTTTCCTCAGCCACTAGGTGCTTCTGGATATGCTCATTTTAGACATGTTGTTCAAGTGTCAGCTGGATGCTTTAATGCTGTGACTATCCTAGCTCATCTCCAGTTGCTGTTCAAAAACAGGCTGAACAGAGTTGCTCTCTGCTGCTCTCTAGTCCTAGGCAAGCAAAAGCTTATAGAAATTGTATGAATGTTAGACAGTTTTGCTTGTTTTCTTCTTGTTCCAGTCTTCCATGTTCCCACTTTGTACATTTACACCAATGGAACAGTCAGCATTAAACTTCATAATGCCCCACTGGCTTGGAGATTACACCTCTTCCATCCTCAAGGAACCTATAGTACCTCAAAATACAGCTAGCCCAGAGAACTTCTGGGAATTTAACAAAGGCCTATGTTTTATCACTGCATTAAAACTTACTTCTTTCCCTTGTTTTTCTTTTACTTTTCTTTTTTTCCCTGCTGGGTCCTAGTTTGGGTCCCCAAAAAAGATCTTAGATTTGATGGGTTGTATTACCTAGGATTCCAAGTGAACCAGCATTGCTCTACTGCTTCAGATGATTTGGGTTTGCATTTTGGGTTGGGGTTTTTTTTGTTTGTTTTCCAGTTGTCTAAAGTTTCCCAGGTCTTTAGTGCTTTAATGATGAAAAGCTTATTCTGTACGGGGTAGAAAAGCTACAAAAATGTAGCAGCTAAAAAAAGGTCTTCAAATTCCTATACCTGTTCTTATGTTGCTGTATTCTTTCTGAGAATCTGGCTTTTTAAATCTCCACCTCTTTGCTGCATCCTTCATCACTGCAGAGACACCCTACTTAAGTAACTTTCCACTTATAGCAAAACAGCCCAGATTCCTGTGCAGTGCATCAGCCTCACGCAAGACAAGATGTTAATACAATAGTGCTACAATGCTAAAGCATTATTCTCCACCTCTCTCTTTTCAGAATCCTCTTCATTTGTTTTGATATTGTGTTTATGTTCCAGCTTATGTTAAGAATATTCATAAAAGCAGACTTACATGACCTTTCAAACTCTAGTAAACTGAAAGCAAAAATTAAATGTTCACTTTTGTTACAGCAAGGAAATTCTGAGTTAAGGGGGGGGTTTCACTTTTGGTAGCGAGAAAGATGAGTGCTTTGCATCTGTTGTGTATCTAATTGTCAGCAAGGTGATGGAAATGCAGCTCTCCTCTACACTGTAACTGACTTAAAGAATGACCTAGGGATAAAATTATTTGACTCCAGGTTTTTACACCTGGCAAAGCAGTGGTTGGTGTCAGTGGTGGGTATTGCTCCCAGCTGCAGACGGATGCTCTCTGATGCAGAACAATGACATGTTATGTCTTAAAGATGCAGGAAACAGAACTCACAGACCACAGATTTCTGAAACTCACAGAGGGCTTTTGAATGCCTTGATTTTTGTTACTCTTCTTGATGCCAGCTGCTTTTGAGTTGCCTGTTTGTCGCACTCACCACCAGGCCATCTTCTTAAACGTTCCTTTCAGGATTTCAGCTTGGCTTCAAAGCAAAATACACTGAAAAACATTAATGATTTTTTGAAATGTCTGAGCCTTTGAAAAGCATTTGGAACTGATTAGCCAAAAATCATTACAAGCAACTGTGAAACAATACTGTGTAACACACAGAGCATTTGGCTAGGACAGGCTCAGGATATGCTGTTCACTTCATATATGCTGTCAATCATTTTTATTTGTTGCCTACTGTACAAAAGAAATTTTTCCACCTTCAAAGTACATGAATTGTATTTGAGACCAATAACAGGGTCACCTAAAGGAATTTAGAGGCGTTGGACTTGCAAATTCTTGTCCACAGTCCAGGGATGGTTAAATGGCACATTCACTACGCATGGATCAGGCTGTCTTTATCGTGCTGAAAATGAAGGTGTCAGATTTGTAGCACATGGATAGATCCATTTAGTGATATGATTCCCTTACATGTATGCAGCTCTATCCCCAGTAAAACAACTTGCCCTGACAGAAAAGCTCTGTCCCCTGTGCTTTTTCTGGAGCATGGTGAAGTTTCTCTGGTCATATACTAGGAAATCACATAGTATTTACCATGTCTTGCAACTCTATTTCAAATAATGGGGGCTCCCCAAATCAGTACTCAGGCTCTATAATTCAAGCCCTTGCCTTAAGATGACACCACTTAGCTAAAGAGCTCCCACAGCCATGTGAGGACTGCTTTTCACAACAGGAATTTTTCATGGCCCTTACCTTAGGTTACTGAGAAGAGCCTTAGGTCTTTACAGTCTTTTGCTCTGCTCCCTTTACAAACTGGAAATATTTTCAGTTATATATATATTTATATATCATTTCAAATTTTATATATTTATATATATATATAAATGTAAAAACCATTCACATAGCAAAGGAAAGGCAAAATGAAACATCAAAATATAGGAGAAAAGCCTATGAAAGGACTCTGTGTGCAGAGTATATATGTATGTATAGATGTATATACATATGCACACACAACTTTCTGGATGCTTTCTGATTACATGCCAGTAAGAGCTATGATGTATCCAGGGTGTTTAGGTGACTGGTTTCCCTATGGTGCTTTTTGCACCATATAAAAGTAATACTATTTGAAATGGACAGCTGCTATGGATCAGGAAAAACCTTGTATGGAATACCACAGATAATTTCTTGGAAATCTGTCTCACTTAATTTTTTGTGAAGGAGGGTTTTTTTGTTTCTTTTTGAAAACTACCTGTCAGCATTAGAGCAGCATTTTTTTGTCAGTGATTTTTTTATATCAGAGTTTGTGTAACATAGACTTATTTTCCTCTAGAAGAGGCTTTCTTGTAAACAACAATTATATATATCTATATTTATATAAAATACATTTCAACTTTGTTTTCCTTTTAGCAAATTATTCTGTATTTCATGAGGTTAGGGATTGTTTTTGCCAAGAGACTGGTTTTTGCCACTTGTAAAACTCATTACGCTACTGGCTTCAGTCAAGATGGCCAAGTGTAACATACGGAATTGCTGTTCTGTGGAAATGTGTTTATTTTTCCAAGAGGTGATTGTGGCTCCCAAAATAGCTTCTGTATGACTGTGTAGTAAATTTTAGATTTGCCAGTCTTGGCACTGTCCTTTCAAGCAATTTATTTCCTCCTCCATATTACTTCAACAGTATCTTTAATGAGTATATGTCTCAAGCAGGCACAAGGGCAATTTGAGTCCATCTCATTTCCTGGTAAACATGCAGCCTTCAGTGAAATAAGCTCTTCTGCATTTTAAGTTGTGTGCAAACTTTCACTTGCATTTATTAGCACTTCCTCAGATCAGCCAGTGCATATTATAGCAGAAAGTGAAAAAGAAGACTTTTATTTTATTTAATTCTTAGGTGAAAAGAGTAAGAGGAAATAAAAGCATAATGTCTATTTTTACTTCTCTTTTAATATTAATATTCCTAAAGTGGGTAGTGCAAATCAAGCTCAATTGCTTTTATTCTAATAAGACCCTTGAATATTTGTCATGGTTTAACCTCAGCTGATAACTAAGCCCCACACAGCCTTTCACTCACTCCCCTCAGTGAGATCAGGGAAAGAATCAGAAAGGTAAAACTGAGAAAACTCAAGGGTTCAGATAGAGAAATGTAATGGGTAAAGCAAAAGCAGCACACACAAGCAAAGAGAAACAAGGAATTAATTCACCATTTCCCACAGGAAGGCAGGTGTTCAGCCATCCCTTGGAAAGCAGAGCTCCATCACACACAGTGGTGACTTGGGAAGGCAAACACCATTACTCTGAATGTCCCCACCTTGCTCCTTCTTCCCCACGCTTTGTATCCTGAGCCTGATGCCATATGGTGGGAAATATCCCTTTGGTCAGTTGTGGTCAGCTGTCCCAGCTGTGTCCCCTCCCAGCTCCTTGCATACCCCCAGCTGCTCACTGCTGGGATGGGGTGAGGAGCAGAAAAGGCCTTGACTCTGTGCAAGCCCTGATAAGCAACAGCTAAAACATTTCTGTGTTATCAACAGTTTGCAGCACAAATCCAAAACACAGCCCTACACCAGCTATGAAGAAAACTGATCCTACCCCAGCCAAAACCATTGCAAACTTTTTATCCAAAAAGACACTGACGGGTATTGGTAGAAGTTTTGTCTGAAAACCAGGGAGAAATCTCAAAGCATTCCTCAGTGATTAGGAGAAACAACATATTACAGGGGTGTTGCAACATGAATAAGGCATCAGAAATGCAAAGAAGGCAGAAGAAAGTCTAGTGAAACAGAAGAAGGCTACCTAAGGAGCCCAGCAAACAGAGGGCTGCTCCTCCTTGCAATTTAATTAAGCAAATCTTGTCAACGGCAATGATTAGGTCCGTGAATCCTGACAAATTCATTAAAAATGCCTTGTATGGTATTTTCACTTCCTGCAGAGCAGTCTCATTAAGCATTTCCCTCCATGGGACCCTTGTGTAGGCTCAGTTGCTGAACTTCCACAAGTTACAACATCCTTCATGCCTCTTGGGACAGAAGCCAAGGTGCCTTCTGAAGAGGATGTATCCCTTTTCCTGCTAGGGGCTGGAAAGGGACAATGCAAAATAGATTAAAAGAAACAATGATTGTCTCTGGGAAGGGTGGCCGGTGGTCTGGGACCACATTGCTGAGAGCAGTGGGAGGTGACATCTGTGTGGAGAGGGGATGTTCCTCAGTAGAGTTCCATCCACAGCTCCATTTATCAGGGCTTTGCCAAGGACAAATGTTTGGGGCTGGAGAGCAAAGGGCTGTGGGGCAAGGGCTGTTTGTGAGCTCTCTGCACTTTTCAGCTCTGTAGGGAAGATCTGAACTGCTTGGCTGTAACTGCTTGGGATGGGGCAAGTGTGGTGCTGTCTTCTACAAGGTCTCATTTTAGAAACAAGCTTTATCTCACAGTCTGTCCTTGTCAGAAATAAATTAACAGGCCTGTTCTTATTCTCAGAAAATTATTTCTGTCACAAACAATTATTTTCTTCATTTTGGGAAAGAGATTTACAACTGAAATACCACAAAAATTGAGTTGCTGCTTTACTGATAAGGTGATGTTTACATTTACTTGTGGACTGTCTCTGTAACACCAGCTAAAGACAGATAGTAAATCTTCCAGTCTACCTAAACCCAACTGCTTTCCACCTTCCTTTCTTTTTGGCTTTAATGCCATGTTGTCCTATATACTGAGTTATGATAATTAGTAATAGAAAAATCCTGTTAAAAATACTGAAGGCCTGATTTATTTTTATATCAATAAAGCTTTTGTAATTTCTCAGCTGTCTTGTAGCTTCAGAGAAAATTCGGAGTACCAGCAGAGTAAGTGTAGTGTGGGAGGGGTTCAGCTGAAGCATAAATTAACTGTATTTCATTTCCCCTTAATAAAGAACTTCAGTTTTTCCACAGCTAACTGTATAATCAATTTGATCCCCTGCTGGCTTGCTAACTTGCTGTTGGCTTTGCTTCAATAATATCAAGCCTGTAATGAGGGAAATGGGAGGCTCTAATCACACAGAGGAGAAATAAGCAGCTGCAACTGAACGTGTAGTTTAACTGTGCAGAATTTTGCTGCAGCTTTTATCCTGAAGAGCTCCAATACATTTCCCCCCATGTCCGCCTTGCTTTGGAGACTAAAAAGCAGTGTACTCCTCCAGACTCATTAATCATATTTCACTGATTGGGTGACACTAAATACTTAAATCCTATTCAGTTTTCGGCAGCCTTGAGCTCACTCCTTCATCTCTGTAAAGTTTTAGCTGTAAGCTGTACTTGCATAGCCAAGGGTGCATTGCAGCTCTGCTTTGCTGTGTTAGTAATGTCACCTAATTCGTTCCATTCTGCTGTGAAATTGTTGGTCAAAGTATGCTTTAATTGTAACATTATTGTGCCACAAGTCTGGAAGTGCTTATAAAGAAAAAAAGAGAATAAATACAGTATAATAACTGCTGAGTTTGTTTTTCCTGCCTTCACCATGCCTAGAAATTATACCCTGTGTTATGGGTTTGTTCAGTTACTCACTTGTAATTCCACATTTTTTTTCCAACACTTTGGGTATACAAGACACAAGTTAAACATACAAGATAAACAAAGATTATCTTTAGTCACAGTATCGCCAGACAAAAGACTCTTCTGAGCTAGCAGTCTCCACGCCTACATTTCTATTTCTGCTCTTCATTCTAAATGCTCCACTTCTCGTTGCAGATAATCTGCCTGGCAGAACTCTGCAAAAAGGAAAGTCTTTGTGTCAATTTAAACATTTTAGCTGTTTGTCTGGGGTTTTTATTTAGGTTTGGATTGGGTTTTGTTTGACTTCACTGTTTGTGTGAGAGTGACTTCTGCTTCATATTTGGAGTTTTTTTTCTTGCCAGTGCATGGGGGAAATAGCTGGTGAGAAGAAGTGGGGGTTAAAGTTCAATTTTAGTTTTCTGCGTCATTTGATCTCATTTTGACTCGTGGCCATGTGATCAGGCAGAATTCAGTGCAAGGAGAGGCAGAGTGGGGGAGGCTGAGCAAGTGTCAGAAAAGCTTAGAACAAAAGTAAAGATCATTAACTAAAATTTGTTTTTGTTTACTTTTTGCCCTACTCCCCTCCCAATTATTAATGTAAAAGTATACTTCCTAAACAATTTCTTGTTGTTTCATGTCTTGTTTTGGAGTCGCCTATATGCAGATCCCTGACGAGAAAAGCTTTTTTTTTATTGCACACAAGCATCACAAGTCAATATTGCTGCAAAGTTATCTGCCTATTTTCTGTGTCATTAGAAAGTCCTTGATGTCATTCCAGAATATGTGTCCTGTTTATGATGAAAATTTAAAAACCAAAGTGATGTAAATGTAATTAGGAAAACAATCTTGGTTTGATTTATAAATGGGATGATGCTTACCATTGATTCTGCCAATGCAGTGCATATTACAGTGCATGAAATGGCCCTCTGCTTGAGAGGAAAGAGATCAGAACTCATGCATCACCCTTTTTTCCCCAGCTTTGAATGGCTGTCCCCTGTGTGTGCATGCAGGCAGGTATGTGAACACGTGGGTGCCTGCTCAGCTATCAGGAAGCTGACAGGACCTGGGATGGCTCCTTGCCCTTGCACTCTCTCAGTCTCAGAGGACCACGCTGTTGCCAACAGTGCCAGGGCTCCGTTTTTTCCTCTCCTATGTTTGGGCAGAACTCATTAAATACAGCCCAAAACCAGAGCACACAAGAAATCCTGTGGGCCACAGCCTGGTAGGGTGGAGTCCTGGGGATGCTCTCTGGGGCCAAGCAGCAGCTGGAGGTGCTGTGGAGGAGGCAGTCTGGCTGCAAATCAGGGATAAGCCAAGTTCATGTGCTCATTTCAAACATCATGGGTAACAGCCAGAGGAAGAGTTTTTGAGGAGTGAGGGATCCTAGATATGTGATGGTGAGCATTCTCTGATACTGTTTTGTTTGCTGGCTGGACTGAGCAGTTCCACTTGTATGTTGTTTTCTAGTAGGATCCCAAGATTTATGCAGCAGATGAGTCTTTCTATCTTGGCTCAAAAGACAGAGTTGCATTGCCTTTTAATTCTCATGAGTCACCATTTTCAAGACTGAGTGCATAAAATTAAGGATGAGAAGTATGTTGTTTTGGTTTTAGCCCTTAAGAAAGGAAAAAAATATTATTAATGAGGTTTTACAGTTCTCCCTCTGCATAAGGAAGAGTGTTTTTTTATTACAACATGACTACTCCAAAGTTTCAGAGAATAACAGCAGCACTGAGGTAGAAGTGCACACAAACACTACTGGGTCTGTAGCAGCAGTTATATTTATTAGAAATTAGGCCAGTAATTGCCCATCCTCAAGGCATTTGCCACTAGCAGCCATTGCCTGCAGTACTGGTTGAGAGAGAAGAGCTGAAAAGTCTTGAAATAGAGTCAGGGGCAACACAATTCAAAAGAAGCTTTGGCAGGATGAGAGAGTACCAAAATCTAATGGCAGTGATGCTCTTTGCTAAACAGCAAAGTTTGTGGCTTTATACTTAAAATTATTCAATATGATTTGAGTGTCAGCTTTCAGAATGACACATTATTAAAATGTTGGTCAGAATTCCTGTGAAAAATGCAGATAATGAGCCTCTGATCCTCATGATGAATATTGTTCATGAAATAATTTAAGAATTATTGAGAGCATATACATCTGAAAAGGAGCTGCTTGTCTTCTCCTTTCAGATCTTGACTCTTTTGTTGTGACTGATGGAGATGTCATTTGGCACAAGGCCTTTGCAAAATGAAGCCTTTCTCCGTGGGACTAGCAGAGAGAATGACAACCCATTTCTAATTTGCCACCATTCATCTGCAAGAGACTTTGAATGGTTTCTGGCTGGAATGATTTGACTCAATCAAAAAATATAACCATTGCCAACCCCCTTCTTCATTTCCCTCCATCATGTTTTATCTAATGTTTCCAAACTCTGCCTCCTGTAAAATTTGTGAAGGGGAGATTTCAAAACCTCTTAAGAGTTAATGTTCTCTTTGCAACCTTTAAGACCTTTTCTCTCTACCCTTCATTTCAGTTCGTTTCAATCTATGCCAGTGCGCTGCCTGTCTTCTGGGAGTGAAAACTGAGCCAGATTTAGCTAGAAGGAGTATCTTTCTCTGCTCTATTAGAAGAGAAATGCCAGAGTAGCAGCCTGAGTTTTGCATCCTCTTTGTGCTACAGCATCACAGTTGTGAAACTGCCTCCAAATCGCTGTCTAGTGTCACCTGCAGGGCTGCCTGGGCACGCCTGCTTCCTCTGCTCCACCTTCCCTCCACTGGCTTTGCCTATACTCTCCCTAGAATAATTCTCAAAGCTTGTTATTATATTTTCTTACACTGTTTTCATTGTCTCTGGTTTTTGTTTTGGTTTGGTTTTTTAATACTATCTCCATTCTCATTAATGCCATCAGACCCTCTCATTTTAGCATTATGTGATGTGATTAGCATGTTGTTTACAACATGCTCTGCCATTGTATTAATGAAGCTGGTAAATGAGATGAAACCAGTTTATGAACTTCCTTAAGCTCATAGAAAGCTAAATAAACTCATATTCTCACTGCTTACCTTTCTGGTTTTTAAAGATGTCTTTAAATGGCTTTCAAGCCATATAAGTCAGCTTGAAGTCACCCTTTACGCAAGATTAACAAGACACATCACCAACTGTCACACAAACCTGTGAAACAGGCCCTGCTATTATTTCATGAGGACAACCAGGTTGGGGATTGCAGGTATTACTTCCTTTTTCAAAGCATTTTAAATAAAATTGTATCAGAAAATTTTTAAAGCAATTGGTATTTCTTTCAGGTATATTTGGATCCTTACTGAGTCTTACTTGGAGCTATCATTTTCTCTTCTGATCTGCTGACTTGCAATAAAAATCAAAGCATTCGAGCCCTTCCTTTATGAGGTTACTCATTATGAGTCTGGAAAATGTATGTAGAGAGATAAATGTTCTCCAGAATACTCTCAAGTAATTTCTGACTTTTAATTTAGAAAATAGGCACCCATGTGGCTACAAGTCCAGACCATGGGCTGTGTAAGACACTTGATGTTAGGATAAGGGAAAATGAAGATTTTGAGTAGATTGAAATATAGGGACTTATATACTTTCTTTCTGGTCTTAACTTCCTCTAGAACATATTCAAATACCTTTGAACAGTTGAATCTTACTTTTTCTGGACAGTCTTGATTGTTGTGGATATCCTATACACAGGTATGTTAAAAAGATTTACCTGCAGCTTTCTGGCTGAAAAATAAAAAAGCATTGTAAGAATAGTAATAAAAATACAGCATGTAGCACTTTATTATAGTTTTATAATGCTCTACAGAAATTAAGGCACCACTGCATCCTGTGTTATTAGTATTAATTGCACCAACTTATCATGGTAATATGGTCAGAGAGGAATTTGTCAGCATCGCACAGCACTGTGGTTAGGTTGTCTTACTGAAAGATATTCCTGGCTTTTAGTTTGGTACTTTCCCAAAACAGTCAATACATCTGATATGAGTTTGCTTGTTAGTGATTATTCTGACGTTCTAGGAGGTTGTTTCTCCATCTCATAAATAAGCTGTAATTTTTATCTTCATAGTTTTATCAGATAGGATGCTGCATTTTAGTTTTTCTTTTGAGGAGGTGTGACTTAACGTGGTACTATTCATTGTTGGACAGTCCACTGTACTCTGCCTCTGTCCCAAATTTTCACAGGAGTCAGTCAAAATATTCATCAAAGTTTGTGCAGTTGTGTATTTCCTGAAGGTATTTTCAGGCCACAGTTTTAACAAATTGCTAGTTATTCTGTGTGCCCCATTTTCTGAGAAAACATCAGAGGGGACCTGATTTTCAGAAAGCACTGAGGATAGGAGAACAAACCACATTAAAGTTCCAACTACCCTGAAATTACCAACTGTTAAATCTTGACAATCATTGCATTAATTTCCCCAGATTGTACCCTGTACTTTGCTTATCATCTAGTATTAGAAGTAACAAGTGTTTTCTCTTGCTATATATTTGCTGTAAAAAGAATCTAATTGAAGAAATTTCAATAAATGTAAAATTTTTGTGCTATGCTGGATTTATAATAATTATTTTGATTGTGTTAAAACCACATAAATACCAGTTTTAAATCCCTCTCTCAACTGATTTTATCTTGCCTATTTATTATGATTTAATTTAGTATTTTTCACTTTGTTTTTACAGTTTGCTAGGACCCTGAGTTATGATGTCCCTCCCACTATGTTTCCCTTTACTTTTATTTATTCATACCAATTTTCAAAATTTTTTCCTTAGGATATCAATTTCTTCCACCAGTCTCATAAAGATACCTTGCTCTCCTGTCCTGTATTCTCTTTTCTGCAGAGTGACTGGTTTTTTTTCTTTTGAAATTTAATGCAGCTATAATTCTTTCTTTGACTTTCATCCTCATCTTCTAATGAAATTAAACATTCATGTCACAAAAATTGTGCTCAGTAAAACACAAAGATCTGTTTAGTGTCTCAAGTTATATTGTAGTATTTCAGTGAAGGGCTTGGACAACTGTTCTTCATTTCTTAATGGAACTCTAAGCAAAACCATGTTAAACAAGGATTTTTTTTTGCTCTCCATTATTTTGTTCATTTTGAAAGATGATATCTCAGTTTTCCATGTGAAGTTTCTAAGTTCATTCTCCAGCTAACCTAAAAAAATATGTTGTTTACTTTAAAAGATTTCAAAGTCTGGGCAAGCTAAGATAGGGAGACTCAAATCCACTTGCATGACAATATTATACTACAGGTCGTATATTCTTTTTTTCTACAGAAATGGGATTATGGCACGAATATACAGGATTTCTTATCCATATAATTTGATGGCAGGAAATATTAAAATAAACTATAAACTCAATTTGCAGCTTGTCTTAGGGAGGAAATTGGGATATTACTGAGTAAAATACAGATTGCAGACCAGCAACTAAAAAACATGGATTTGCAGAAATAGAACGATTACATAACGTTCTCTGTCATTTTCTTTCAGTAACATTGAATATAATTACCTCACCATTTATCTCAGTAAATGTTAGGTTCCCAAACAAAGCTACATAAACAGAAATTTTGTATTCCTTAAAAAGAAGGCCTTGAAGAGACTTCAACTACCTATATTTTTGATGAGGCCTCTACATCTTAATTCATGCAATCAAATCAAATAAGGAATTAAAGTCCAAAGAAAACAGTTATTACTTTGTGGGAAATTCACTTCTACAAACAGAATTAGTATACTTTGTTAATTTTTACAACAAGGAGGGCCTAAGTTTTAAAGGTGTTGTACATCTAATTAGTTCATAAGCGAATTAATTGCTTATGGAAATTGTTCTATGGAGACACAAGGAAATTGCAAATAAGCTTTGCTGCTGTGAGCTCCATCTCTGTGCATCAGGCCCATTGGCATCAGATGTGTTTTTCTCATGCTCATTTCAGGCCTGTTCACATATGAGAAGTCAAAATGGGTGCCTGTTGGTACTGAGTGCTGAGGCTGCTCCTCTCTGGTGTGCTGCTGTCTGGTACCCAGTGTCTGGTGGCTCCTGATGAAATGCATCACCTACAGCAGGCAAGGGGGTTTGTTTGTTACCATTAGATAGAGACTTTTTTTTCCAACCTTCCCCCCATCAAACTGGTGTCCAGGTTTCAAGAAAAGAAGTGTCACAAAAAACAAACGAACAAACAAACAACAACAATATTTGTTTTCTTTTTAAAAAGCAAGGAACAAGTAAACATCAGAATGTTTATTATTTTTGTGTTGTTTCCTCTCATAACTATTGCTTCAAATTGACAGCAGTGCAATTTTTTTCACTGCTGAGGCTGAGAATTGGCTCTGGAGAGCTGGGGAGCCACATTACACTTCCCAGCACCTACCAAGGCAGGTGTCCCAAGCTCCAGCCACCCCTGAGATCATGCCCTTCCCCCTTGTGGCCTCCTATCTTGGTCAGGATGGAAAAGAAAGAGGTTTCTCTGTTGAAAAGGGAGCCTGCAGATTTTTTAACGGTTCAGTGAAAGAGGAAGTGAAGACCAAGAGAAGATATGATAAAGATAAGGATTGATTTAAAGGAGTGCAGCAGGGCAAGAGTACCCTACTAGAAACCTTCAAGGTTATAACCCAAGAGGTGCATATTTGTGCCTCAGTCCTGGTTTGAACTAAAATGGACAGCTTGACCCAAATGTTATGTAACGTCTCATTATTTTGGCTAAGATGTCCAAAATAGTGGGTTTGTTTTCTAAAGGTTGAATGCTTGTATTGCTTTTTCCACAATTAAAACCATGCTGGGATGGCTAGTTTTTGTCAGCTTTGAAACTTTGGCTTCCATAGTAGTTTGGTTCAGAAGTTTTACAAGGACCTGAAGTATTTGCAAGCACCTTCAGTGCCTGAAGTCTTGCCTGACTTACAATACCTCAGCACCTATTGCATCTGGAGCCCCCAAACACACACGAGTTTGGATGTGACAGTAGGGCTTGATAACTGGTGTATAAAACACAGCAACTGACTGTGAAAGAGTACAGCTGTTCTGTGCTTTTTAATAAGAACCTAGGATGTTTAGGGAATTTCAAGCCTTCAGTTTGGAGCTTGGATATCCAGTTTGGAGCTGATACACTGCAAGCTGTTTGGCTTCCATTGCCTTGCTCGTTGCAGCGTTTCCTCCTTAGAACAGGCAGTAAGGAGCAGTGTCAATAGGAAGAGCCTGCAGTACAGTGAGATGATTGCTGCTGGCTGGAAAAAAGCACAGGGTATAGCCAAAGAAAAGCTGGCTGTAGTATGCTTTTAGTGCTTTTTTTTTCTGAAGTAAGACTTAGTTTGCTCTGTGTAAGTGACGTCAGCCCTGCAGTTCCACCCCATTTCATGGGGCAAGGAAAGGGTAACACACAGCACTCCTAGGAAAAAGAGCTGACGCAGGGGTTTGGTGCAGATTTCTACCTACCTGTGTGTGAACCAGTTACACAAGAACTACAAAGTGTTCTTGTCCTCTTTTTATTTTTTTCCAGTAAGTGGTAGTTGCAGACACTGTGATTTGAGTTAGGGCGAGGTTCCTTTCTGCTTGTATTTAGAATAATACTTGCATTTACAAAACACAGTGTAGGGTTGAACCTTCACATTGTGCCTTTTGGCAGCTTTTTTTTCAATAAAATGAACCCGTATTTCAGTGTAGATTCTATCTTCATTGCAATCTGTACAGGATTTTCTCATGTGTTTCTATCTGGATTATAGGTAGGTAGGTAGGTCTTAGAGAAACATATGAAGTTTGAGATTGCTGCAGGTATAAAGAGATATTTACATACCTTGACTATTCAGGAACTTTTTTTTTCTTTTTTTTTGCAATAAACCTTTCTACTTGCTCTGAAGTAGCAATTCAGTCATGATTTAGTAATGGATTATGGGATATCTAAAATGTATGCACATTTCCTTGTGTAAGAAACAACTTCATTTTCATTTTCACTTTAATTTGCATTTCATTTCCAGAATTTCTGACTCCAGTCAGCAAACTGGCATAGTGCATGAAGAGAAATTATCTCTTGAAAGTGGTCTTGTTTATTAGAATTTTATCTACTCAGAAATTCACATTTTTATCTTTTCTTCTCTTTATTTCTATTACTTTGTCTTTTTGTCCTGACTTCAGCATGTTTACTTACAATGGCTATGAATAATTACAGCGGGTGATTTTATAGATGTCATTTTATATCTATAGGCACATTTCTAGATAAAATGCATTGTATTAGAAGTTATGTTTTAAAAGCAATATATTTGAATGGTGGTGTTCAGATGAAATTCCAGATGTTTAAATACTCTGCTTCTACAAAATAAACAGCATTAATTAGAAATTACTCTTGCATTACTTCTTCATTCCATTGTTTGGGGTTTGCCAGCTCACTTGATTTTCTCGTTTGAGTTATGTGAATTAGGAAGACTTATTAGACATAGGCAAGGCTACTACTCCCTGCTCATGCTCTCCCTGATCTCCATGATTATAATTTACTTATTCTAGTTTTTGTCAGAATAGTGAGAAAACATAAGGAAAATAAGCTTACACAATGAGAAAATTACAATTTATTGCTACATAGCTGCAGAGGCCTTCTGATGTTTAAACAGAAATATAATACATGACATCTCTAACAAATGCATTTTCTTACTCCTCTAAAATTTGCAAATATTCACAAACAATGTGTCAGTGAAGGGGATGCTAAGTAAGACACTGTGGAACTGAACACCCTTTAAAGTAATCAATCAAATAGAATTCCTGAATAATATCACAAGTAGTTCCTCCATAGAAGAGGCATGTAACCAATTTAATAGAAATGTGTAATATTTTACACACTCAGTTTTCATGGGTCGATTATAAACTAAAAATTGCATGTAAGATATCCAGTATGGAAAACCAAACCATGTGTATAAAAAGTTAACACATTCAAAATTATACACAAGTTATACACAACTATACATTGTTTTCCTTGAATAGAGCTTGTTCCACATGTCACAATTCAGGTTCCTCCTCTCTGACTATTAATCAAAGAAAAGGAAAGACTTTATCAAAGTAGTAGGGGATGAAATTTAAGTAATATCAAAAAAAAGCTTTTTTTGCTAACAGACAGGCTTTGTCTCAAAATTATAAGTGTTTAATGAATAGTGAATTGTTGGATTTATTAATTGTATCATTTTAACAGAAAAAAAGAAATACATGGATCTACAATAATGAGCATGAAAAACAATCTTTAAAAATACGTCGGTAGCAAATAAATTCAACTAAATGCATGTTTGGAAGGCATATTTTATTATGCATGATAGCCTTCCAAGAACCAGCTAAAACCAGGCCCACTAGCTTCAAACAAACACATTTCAGTTTCTGACTCCAAATAGCTTAAATAGCCTCCTGATTAGCAAGGTGCTTAGGCATGTAAGTAGTCTCAGTGAGTATCCCCAGCAAAGCTAAATATATTTGCCAAATCACTTAACTAAGGGTGTCTCCTGAATTTTTTGAATTGTTGCATTGTTTACCCTGCTCTAGTTTCTACCAAGTGACTCAACGACAGTTTAGCAGCTGGAGTAGGACAGCTCTCTATCATACCAAACCCTGTACTCGGCCGGTTTCATTGCTCCCTTTAACTCCACTCTCTAGGTGGAGGGTGAGGATGCGACTTGTAGGTTGGGTTGGCGTGGTGGGGGTTTTTTTGTTTGTTTGTTTGGGGTTTTTTCGGGTTTTTTTTTCCCCCACAGTCCACCCACTCCTTATCTGGTATTTAGCTTGCAATGTTTGGCCAGGGAAAATCTTTTTGCAATAAACTTGTACAGTCCTTAGCAAAATGGGATTGTGTTCAAGAGGTAATCACTGCTACAGCAGAAGTGTAGTGCCCTGTGTTTAAACCTAGAGTTGTGTGACCTGTTTAGAAAAATACATAGCTGTGAACAGAATACCTAAGCAAATGTGACCATCTCAGTTTTATAAACATAAGTAGTATCCTTCTCCATCCTCGAAGGTTTGGATTTTTTCCCTACATATCGGACTGCTTGTCTTAAGAATGTAATGAGGTGTTACTGAGCCTTTTCTGTAGTTTCCTGATGGTTCTCTGATCTTCTTGATCCTGATTTGTAGAAAAACAGCACAGAAAATAACGCTTGTGCCATTGTGTTTGAAAAATTCAGGCAGATCTGCTCACAAGCACTAGCGGTGCTATTTGTTTATTATGCTTTGATTTAGAATCTCGATTTTGCCAATATCTACAAATATTTGTGCACTAAATAGCTGTGTTAGATTTCTTTCTTCAATTTTTGTTTAAGTAATGGCTGGGAAAGGTCTTCATCTGAAGTGGTGTATGTCTTTACATCAATGCAATGCATGTAATAATGTACTAAACTGCATTTTAAAATTTGGAGAATCCTAAAGTTAGGATGGTAGATCTGATCTCTGAATAATAGTGAGCAATGCCACATTATTGTAGGGGTGGGGGAGAAATAAAACAATTCTTGGGATGTGGAAAGTTGGCAAATGGGATGGCAAATTATAGCAATGGCAAAGTAATGCTTCCAGCATCAGTAAGGCCTCAAACTAAGCAGTATGCTCAGTGTCTAAAATGAATTCCTTTCTCTGTACCAACAGCAGAAAGCCCACAGAGTGAGCAGGGACTGGCAAAACGTGCCCTGGAAGGAGAGCAGGAAGGAATAGGATTTGCTCAGGATAGCAACAGACTGAAGAGAAAGAGAAACACTGCTGCAACTCTGCTTAAGGGCGAGACCAGCAAAGAGAAAGGGGAAAAAAAAAATCTCCATATCTGTGGTAGATTTAAGGGGAAGATAAAGAGCTAAACTGCAGCAAAAGAAACCCTGTTTAAGCACTAGAAAAACTTACTGGGAGATGTTTAAAGCAATACAGTTGCCTGGGAGGCTGAGATGTCTTCATTACAGGTCATTAAGAACAGGTTAGACCGATCCATTAGGAATGAGACAGGTGTTGATCATCCTGTCTTAAAGGAGGGGGTGGACACAGATGGCCTCCTGACCTCTTTCAGCCTCATGATCTTGTTGTTACATTTTTTTTTCTGGATTCAGGTTATATATTTAACCAACCCAGCTGTATTTAAACTATGAGGGAAGGTGATAGTTTTCTATAAAGAAATTAAATTCTTCTTAATACTTTGGTTCTCTCTCATGGACGCCTTTGTCTCAGCTTGCTCTGTCCTTCATAGGACTTTTTTTTTTTTTTCCATTTGCTAAACATATGGCTGAGACTTAGCAGAGGAGAGCACAAAGGACAATTTGTTCTGGAAGCCTGCATCTCAGCAAGCACAGTATTTATAAGAATCTCATCAAATATACTTGAGTTGTCTAACGCAGGATCTTTCCTAAGTGTAAGCATCAAAACGAGTAGGGGAAAGCTTAGGCTGTGACCTGCCTTCAGAGAGGGACAGAGCAGAAAGGACTGCGAGGGTGGGGGAGGAGGAATAGCTTTACATCGCTTCTCTTCGAAACCTTGCAGCTACAGTGGCTCTTGCAAAACACTTGTTGATTTAAAGAGTGCAAGCAGAGCTATTGACATAGCCCATTACCTTCGCTGTCAGGTTGGACTCACCAGACAATGGTAAGGCTGAGTTGGTTAAGTTGTGTGTAAGTACACACATGATTACAAATTGTGCTTTTCCAAACCATTCAGTACATTTGCATCATCTTTCAAGCACCTAGTCAAGCATGTTTTTGTCTTACTGCAAATAGGAGCCTCCAGTGAGTGCATCCATTTCGCTTTTATTCCCTTTCCTCTTTAATTGTTTAAATGAAACAGCTTTACTGTCTAATATTTTTAAACACTGCTATAATTATTACAAATGTATTTGAAGACTTAAAAGTGGAATGGCTGCATTGTGACAGCACAAGGAAAAATATCAAAATAAACACAATTGTAGCCTCTCTCTTCTTCAGCCCTGGCTTTTGCTAACTTCACTATTTCCTGATGAGCCAATGGATAACAGGCATGTGTAGTAAAACCAAAACCTCTGTCTAGAAAAAATAGAGGTGAGAATGTATTATGGTATAATTACAACTTCAGAAATGTGAACCATCTTTTACTGATATAGGGCTGTCTCCTTGAGTGTGCACGGAGGCTGGAGCACAGACTCATTTCGGTAAGGTGACAATTTTGATGACCTGTGATTATTTAAAGTGCTGTTATCTTTTCTGCCCAGTTGAAGAAAGGAGAAAGAAACCACAGAATTTTGTATTGTGAACAATGTGTCGTCTCGGCCATACGGAGGTTCATGTGGCAACACTATCTACTCCAAAGGTAGGGAAGGCAGTTCCAGGGGACCACTGGAGTCTGCAAATCCAAGGAGCTGCGCAGGGAAGTAGGACAGATGTCCAAAACTGATTAGGGAAATCTTCAACAGTTCTGGTCGTTTTGCACTCTCTGGCTCAGTCTTCAAGAATGACTGCTCCTCATTCCTGATGCCTCTGGTGAGTCAGATGAAACCGATGTCAAGGCGTTTTCAGAGGCCATGTCATTAGGGTGAAATGGAGGTAGTCTCAGGGGATGGAAAACCTCTGCCCTACCACATAGTCCAAAAAGCTCAGGGACGATTTTTATTTCTAATTTTGTTAGATTAAAATAATTCCAGATAAAAATTTTGTTATTCTAGGGTTTAGGGTGGTAAGTCAAACAACAAAAAAAAGAGTTTGGGAAGCTCTAATGAAAATATAATTGTTTTAATAATAAAAACAAAATTTAAAAAATCCTAATGATTAAAAAATTAGAGCAATAAGATTGATTGTCTGAATTTACAGAAGTATAACTTGAAACTCAACTCTCTCTTGAAGTGAAGCCAGGCTCTCTAAATTTACTTCATGCTTTCTGGACTTTATTTACTTCAGTTAAAAGTTTCTAAGATCAAGCTTCTGTGCTATCTGTAAATCAAAAAGCTATCTGTGGCCTCCAGTTTGGAAAGTCATTTAACTGGTTCTGTGACTAAATCACTGTCATCCTTCCCCCTTAATTTCATTTCTTTCACAATGGTATTAGGCAGGAACTGCAAAAGAGGGAGGCAGATTTTAAGTCTGCTGCATGAAATGTGTTGCTTGTACAGACATGCTTAGTTTTTGACAGTTAAAAACATGCTTCACTACCGTTCTGATTTTTTTTTTCTATCTTCTGGATTCTAATTACATGAGCTGGTAAATTTACATGTGTACATAACTCTAGATTTACATAGTAAGTGGACAGTGGTGAGCCGATGTTGAGCAGACTCAAGGTGCAATCATCTTAACAGTAAGTTTAGAAAGTACTTTCAACATAGAAGATGTAGAGTCACTTAGGGTTGCACGCTCATGATTGAGGAGGAAGGTTTTCTAATGTATATGGTCAACAATGAGAAGTAATTGTTAATTGTGAATTAATGAATCTGCCTTACAATCAATTTTCAGAGTACATCCCAAAGAGAGCAGCACAAAGGGAACTTGTAAATGTGTACATCTGCACTTGGTGATGGTGGGATGGCCTTTAATTATGCCATCTTTAAATCTTGTGAAGGTACAAAAATTTGTATATTCAAGAGCAGGAAATCAAGGGAAGAAGACAGTGCTGCACTATTCTAAACAAAAGGTAAGTTAACATATTCAACCACATAATTACAAGGGGAAGACAACACTGCTCTTTAACCAGCAAAACCATAATGAAACACTTCTACCTCTATTTCTTATAAGTAGCTCAGTTCTGCCCCTTAATATGTCTGCTTGGAGGCTGCTTACCATTTTGGTTAAAGGCAGAGTACAGGGGTGAGCTGGGCTTTTTTAATCCTCAGTAGGAGGGATGGCAATGTCTTCTTTAATAGACTGCATGAATACACAGAATATGTCACAGCACAACTATTGTTGAACACATGCTGCAGGATGAGAACATGGGAGAGACCGAGAATAAAGACTAGCAAAAAAAAACCTAAAAGAGAAAATAAGAGAAAATAAGGGCAAAGGGTGGGGGGGGGAAAGGTGGTTAAAGAAAATAACAATTGAAGTAGGAGAGCAGTGCAAAATAAAGCAGAATAGCATAAAGAATTTTTTCCTACAAAAATATCACAGAGGCACAAAATTCCTGAGGCTGGGAAGGACCTCTGGAGATCACCAGGCACTGGGTCCAGGACTCCAGGGGTATCCAGCAGGCACTATCCCTCTTCTCAGGGTTGGAATTTGATGTCACCTGCTCAGAAGTTCCCTCACAGTGTTCAAGAAGAGTTTTAGAGGCAGGTTTTGCTTGTCTGATCCAGCACTTCATGTGATCACAATTATACATAGGTGAAGGAAAGTAAAGAAACAACAGGTCTAGGTAAATGGAGGTGCATGCAGCCAGGTAAAAGGTAAGGGTTTTGGTATGACATTACAGTATGAGACAAATAAATACACTTCTGATAAAATTACATCAGTTGTTCTTTGGTTCTACAGGTGTATTTCCTTCAGCTGAACATTATTTTTTCTTAGCATGAATTGTTTACTAAAGCAGCATGAGTAAAATGAGTCTTTTATTCCAGTATAAAAATATTTGAACAACTATTGATTAAAATTCTTATTCTTAGTGTATACATTTCAAAACATTTTATTTGGCAAAATTTATCCTTATTGGTTTTTTGGTATTAAAAATGTATTAAGCTTTTCAAGATTATTTTATTTAAAAAAATTACAGTGAAGCAGATTATTGAATTAATAAGGCATAAACAGGCAACAAGATGTTTAAGTAATCACTTTTTTACTTAGGAGCTTGTTATTGGAGGTGCATAAAAATATATATTTATCTCTGAAGTTTTTCTAGGAAAAAAAATTTCTAACCATATATGCACTACATGCATATGATATTCTCTTCACTGCAAGCTCTTAATGAGGTTGTTGTAGCACTGTATCAAATCATGATAAAGCCAAAGTGTCCTTGAAGAACCTGAGCCAGATCCCAGATGCTTTAAAGGAAGCCATGTAAGTCAATGTGTTATTTTGAAAGGGCAGACTGTGGTAAAGGGCCAATGGAAGCAGGATACTCAGCAATATTTGGAGATGTGAATGGAGGTCAGAGGGTCACTGTAGTTGTAGGAACTATAGGGTGTGTGTGTCATGCCAGGGGGTGGTGTGGTGGTGTAGTGAGTAAAGGTAGGGGTGACTGGGGAAGGTGGAAAAAGGCAAATGTCAAGTCCATCTTCTAGGAGGGAGATCCAAGGAACTACAGGCCAGCCAGGCTGACCTCAGACTGTGGGAGGATTAAGTAGCAAATCCTCCTGGACACCTTCTCCAGGTGTGTGAAAGGCAGTAAGGTGCCTGGGGGCAGGCAGAAAGTTAGTGTATCCATTTCTCTCTTTGCAAGGGTTTACAAAGGGCAAATTCTGCCTGACCAATGTGACTGGTTTGTATAATGAGGTAAGTGAATCTGTGGAGGAGTGGAGAGCAGCTGATGTCCTTTACCTTGACTATAACAAAGCTTTAGACACAAACGACTACAGACCTCCTCTAACCACACTGGAGAGGTAGGACCAAGGCTAAGTAGAAGATAAGGTGGAACATTGGCTGCACCATTGGTCTCAAGGGCTGCCATCAGCAGGAGCGGGTCCTGCTGGTGGCCAATGTACTTCAAGGGTGGGTACTGTGGAACATGGTCAGTGACTTCAGGGATGAGATGAAGAGCAGATCACAGCAAAGTGGGAGATAGAGGCCAGTGCTCTGGACAACCTTAGCAGACTGCAAAAATGGGCTGGCAGGAACCTCACAAAGTCCAATGAGTGGCAGAGCAGCATCCTGCATCTGGTACAGAACAGCCATTTAGAGGCTAAAGCAATAGGAAAGGATTTTCAAAAAGAAATTTGGAAGTCCTGGTGAGCAACAAGTAAGTCAGCAGTGACCTTGCAACAAAGAAGGTCAAGAGCATCCTGGGCTGCCATAGGAAAAGAATAGCCAGCAGGTTGAGGAAAGTGGCTATTCCCATCCATAGAGTGAGAGCACATCTGGAAAATTGGGTCCAGTTTTGAGCTACCCAGTGTGGGAAAGATGCAGACATAAAAAAGAAACTCCAGAGGAGAGCCACCACAATGGTGAGGGTGCTGGAGCACATGATGTACAAGAAGAGACCAAGAAGGTCAGTCCATTATTCTGAAGAAGAAAAGGCTGGTATAAATTTTAATGTCCTCCAACTTCTTAATGGGCCAATATAGAGAAGATGGAGCCTTCTAGGAAGTCCACAGTAGCCTTTTCATTGTGGGAAGCAACAGGCATAAGCTGAAACAGACCAATTAGACATCATGGAAAAAAAACCAAAACAGCTCACAAATGTGTTCAAACTGTGGAATGGGTAGTACAAAGAGGCTGTAGACACAGTAAAAATCATCTGGTAATGACTCTGGAAAACCTTGCATAACTTCAAAATTGGCCCTACTTTGAGATGAGGCTTCAACCAGAAGACTTTAACAGGTCCTCTGAATCCTGAAGATGGTTAAGATAGTGGAGTATTTTTACACAGTTTTAATTGGGTTTTTTTGTGGGTTTGAGTTAGGTATATACTGTGTCAACAAAAATCTTACTGGTTTCATAAAGACCATATTTAAATCCACTTAGGAAGGTTAATGAATAAGTGGGGATTCAATTCCCCATAAAGGTGGGCAAAGTGATTCTACAGAGTAAATGCAGCTGCTCATGAAAAAGGCTTTGTGCACCAACAGCTGTGTTATATATTGCCCTGATGTCAGCAGGTGCACATAAACCATTCTTCCTTATGCATATAAGCTGCAGGTAGAGCTTTATGAGACAGCAGCCATACCTGAATGGCCTACCAAGTTCATAAACTACCAGCAATTTGTTCATAACCTTTCACCTTATGGAAAAATAACTTTACTTATTTGAAAAGCAGTTAGAAACACATTGGCAAGTGCTAGTTTTACTCTGCGTACCAATTTTTAAAGAAATATGGTACGTAGAAAAGGCAAGAAAAATAACATTGACAATATATGACTGGGAAAACATGGTTGCATTCAGATTTTGAATTTTTTCCTCTTAATTTATGGGGGCAAAAAAGTTATATGAAAGGAAATTCAACCAAATTTCTCTGAAAACTCAAAATAATTAAAAACTTCTCTCAATGCTAATTTTCACACTAGGAAAGGTTTGAAAATCACAGTGAATAATCAAATGAATGCATAAAGGGATGTTGTGAACAAAATAGCAAGCAGAAGAATGAAGGGGACGAAAGTGAATACAGGAGAATGACAGGAAACTTGTATTACTCTTGTTTAGAATGGATGAAGTTTTTGCTGAAAAATTAAGCCCAGCTCTAGTCAACACAATGCAGCAAGGGTGACACTGGAGAAGTTTCAGAGAAGAGCTGTAATGCTGAATAAAGTCTGTACTGAAGTGTGTTTATGAAATCTATTTCCCATCTGGAAGATGGTCCCTTCTCTTTAAAGAATAGCAGTTAGGAATAACATAATTACTGGGCTTTGCATACAATGACACTTGTAACCAGGGCTTTAGGTTTTGGCCTTGGATGACAAAATGTATTTGCTTATGAGTTAGAAGCTTGTAACAAATTTCAGTGGATCTGAGCATATGTGTGTAGTTAAATCTCCTCTCCCACACAGTTTGACTAGGAAACTCAGCCACATAGGAGCCAGGGCTTTTGTTAATGTTGAGGCTAAAAACTCCATGTTATATGAGCTTTTATGCTCCTACCACAGCAAGTTAAAGATCTTCCTTGCTTTTCCTGGTGGATTTAGGTATTAGTTTAATAAAGATTTTTGGTTATGTTTAAGAAAGTTAGATGTCAGAAAAAAAAAATAAATCAAGCTTTCCTAAATAAGAAAGGCTGGAATTGAAATTATCTGTGCAATTCTAAATTGGACTGTTTATGGTCACAAAATTAAAGACATACTTTTTTCTTTCTTTTCTTCTGCCCCAGTGAACCACTGTTTCACTTTGCATCAGAGAATGAATCACAACTGTGAGGTAAATGAGATTATTGCCTATCTAACTGTTTGCTTATTTGCTACAGAGATTTGCAGAGATATGACAAATGAGGTCAGAGGAAAAGTTTTGTCTCTCCAGGACTCTTTACCCCCCACTTCCTTTTTTTTTTTTTTTTTTTTCTGGGTGGGTGTTTTTGGTTTTTTTTTTTTTTAAATTTTTCTCCCCCTCAAATACAAGCTACTCTTACTTGCTATGTTATTTCAAGGTAATATTCTGTTTTGTATGTTTTACAGACAGAATTAATCCCCAATCTCTTTTTTGCCTGCCTGTGTATGGGCAAGGTGGAAGAGCTTCCTGAAGACTAAGTAATTTCTCTGCCAAATACAACTGATGGGGAGAGATGTTCAGAAGGGTTGTCCTCTCCAGTTGCTGCAGTATTGTCTTCTGAAGATGATGTCAAAAGTACTCCAGCTAAAACAGTGGCATTAAGGTGGATTGGATCTTTGGTTACTATCACATCAAAGCTCCAATTGAGCATGTAAGAACGACAATCCCTCCATCCCCATCTCTAATGGGACTAAATTCAAATAGATTTCTGATGGCCATCCCTCCCATTTCTGAGTTCTCTCAGTAGAAGAAGAAAATATTGCAAGTTTTCAGCTAGTTTATTGCAAAGGCCTCTTTCTTTAACATGGGGGAGGAGTGTGGGAAAGAGTTTTCCTTTAATTTGTTTGGAGAAACAATTGAACTATTTTTGCCCAATGCAAGAAAACAGCTTAAAAAAATGAAGTCAGGCAAGTATGGGAAATTTTATGCAGCACAGTAGGGCAAAATGTAACCATCTGAAAAACAGGGATTATGATCAGAAAAATATAGGACGAGCCTAATTGCAAGCAGAGTTAGCTATACCACCAGGAACAATATATAATCTGCAGATAGCTACAGAACAACTTGGGGCTGCACATGCAGGCTACAAAATGTCAAAAATAACGAGTGTTGCAGGGTAAAGTACAACTCGCCATTATCAAAACGTGTGAAAACGTAAAGCTTTTCTTGTAAGATAGGATTTCTGCATCACGGATTGCTTCTTGAACTAAAGGGCAATGTTTAACAATCGCCCTCCCGCCCTTAACAAATTTTAACTCATGGATTCACTCCTCCGATCTAGGGAAATCCTGCATCTCAATCCCCTTGCTCCCATGAGTGAGATACAGCTGACACGATTTTCAGCTTGCGTCTTTTTTTTTTTTTTCTTTTTTCCGGAGGCAAAGAAAGGAAATAAGACTGTATCCCCCCGCCTCGCTTCCCTGTTTTCGTGAATATGGGCCACCGAAAGCCGTAAGAGGGCTGACTGCTCCGGTCCTGCCTGGGAGCGGGGCTCCTCCAAGGACGGACAGCGAAGGGCCACAGCCAAAGTCTCTCCCTCCGAGGGCGAAGGACTTTGTTTTTCCCTTCCCCTTTCTCGCCGGCTCGGGTGCCGAGGAGGAGGCTCCCGCGAGCGCTGCGCAGGGCTGCGAGCGGGGCGCTGCCATTGTCCCTGCGGGCGGGGCGCCGAGCGGCCCCGCGCTCCGCCGGCGGCAGCGGCGAGGGGCGGTGGCGGCCCCCGGAGCGCGCCGCGCTGCCGCCCGCCCGCCCGGCCCGGCCTCCCCCCGCCCGCGGCCCGGCCGCTGCCGCCGTGCCCGGGGGCAGGGGGGAGTGACTTGTGCCTCCCCCTGCCTCCTCCCCGTCCAGCCCTCTTCTGGGTAGAAGGGGAGGAGGAGGAGGAGGAGGGCGAGCGGTGGGAGGGTCTCCATTGAAATAAACAAGCAGGCAGTTATTAAAAAGGAACATGGCGGCCGCAGCCCTAGCTTCAGCTTCATCTTACAAAGCGAAGGTCAGCGCCGGCGGCAGCGGCGGGAGACGGCACTGACCCCGGTAACGGCTCCCGCACGGCCCCGGCGCGGCGGGGGGTGTGCCCGGGCCCCCCGCGCCTGCCCGGCCGCCCCGTGTAGCGCCGGGGGGACGCCCGGGGCCGCGCCGGTGCGCGGAGGGGCGGCGTTGGCGGGCGGCACCGCGGCCGCGGCGAGGCGGCTTCCCCCGCGCCGGCGGCGGGGGGAGCGGGGCGGGGGCTGCGGCCCCTCCGTGGGGAGCGGAGGGAGCGCGGGGCCGCCCCTTGCCGGGGCATCGTGCTCGCACCCCCGCGCCCGGCGGTGGGGGGGTGGGAGCGCGGGGTTACTTCTCCGGGACGTCCCCGTGTTTGGGCGAGGGAAGGAGGGGGGGATAGGGCACCCCACCCTGCCGGGCCGAGGGGGCCGGTTTCCTGCTCCCAGGCCAGGCGGAGGTCGGGTGCCGCCTCTCCGCGCCCCTGGCTGGGGGGGAAAGTGCGAGGAACCGGGAAGGCGAGGGGCTGATCTGGGGGTCAGGGACTGCCCTGGCCCGGCTGGGGGAGGATGGGGCAGCGGGGTGCGATTTGGAAGGGACTGTTCAGGACGTTCCCCCTCACCCCCACCACGTAGCGATAGCGAAACTTGAGGGAGGGTCTCTCCCCGACGACAAAAGGGGTGATTTGGGGAGCAGAGCGACGCCGCCTCCCCTTCCCCAGCTGACAACGACTCGGTGCGCAGCGGCGCGGGCCGCTCCGCGCTCCGTCCGTGGGGCCGAGCCGGCCGCCCCCCTTTCCGCGCCGGGCAGGGACCGCGCCGCCCGGCGCCCTCTCCCCTTCCCCCTGCGCAGGGCGCCTCGCCGCCGCTCCGCGCTCTCAGGGGACGCGAGGGGAAGGAGGGGGCGAAGCGGGCAACTTCTCTAACTTTCTGCGCGGGGGTTGTGCCTGCCCGTGCGCGCCGCGCCGGGCCGAGCCGCGGGGGCGGGCGGCGGGGCGTCGCAGCTGCGTGCGAGCGCAGCCCGGGGCGCCCGGCCGCCGCCTCCCCGCGGCCCGGGGAGGGGTGGGGGCCCGGCCGCCGCAGTGCCGTGTGTCTGCGTGTGTGCGCGGGGCGGGGAGCGGCGGCAGGAGGAGGGGGAAGAGCAGAGCAGCCGGCCGGGCGCGGGGCCGGGGTCCCTGGGCGGGTGCCGCTCCGCTCCCTCCCGCTTCCCCGCAGCGGGCGGCGGCTGCAGGCGGGCCCTCCGCGGCGAGCGGAGCCCCACGCGTGAGGGCGGGGGAGGGGTGCGGAGGTGCCGCCGCCTCCGCGGAGGGCGGGTGCGCGGCCCCTCCCCTGCTCCGCGGGGGGCGGTGTGTGCGCCGCCGCGGGCACCGCGCGGCTCCGAGGCGTAACAGGAGCCGCGTCCCTCGCCTGCCTCGCTGCCCCTCGCTCCTGCGGCGCCGCTTGGGCCTGAGCGCTCCCCCCAGCCTGGGGACCGCACTCTGCTCTTGCCGGAGAGGAGCATTCAGGCCGTGTAGTTTGTGGGAAACCTGCCCGAGAGCCTGGCAGAAAAAGGTGGGGGGGGAGGGAAATAAAAAAATAAAATTAAAAAAAAGGCCAGGAGGTTGCTCGTAGTCACTGGGAAGTCGTGATATCTGTGTATCATGATACATACTTAGTTTGAGTTAGCCTGTATACTTCGGTCTGAAATGTGTGTATGTGGGACACTATAAATATACTTGTAATTTAGCTTGGCGAGTCTCCTTGTGAAAGGAGAACAGCCTGCTTGTTCGATAATAATCAATTGTTGTTGTGTTTTTATATTTCTTTTTTTGTTGTTGTTGTTTCAGAGTAGTAAGAAGCAGGTGAATAGGCTTTAGAACTCAACCCATAATGTTTAGGTATAATTTGAGCTAAGCATATAGTGCCTGGCTATGGCAGTTACAGCAGAGCTCTATTGCCACTGTAAATAAGTAAGCATTTAAGACTGCCAGTCTTTGTACTTAAAGCATTTTTTTTCGTTTTTGTTCTGCCATTGTGGGTGAAGGCAGTAATTTGGATTTTATCCCTTTGGGTTTTTTATGTACTGAACTATAAAAACAGCCCTAGTCAGTTAATTTCCTGGCTCCATATAACCCAGTGGCAGTGTTGGGCCACCTGGTGGGCTCCTCTCACGGGGGAATCCTCTGGCATCGCCCAAAGGGATGGAGCTGCCGGTCCACTGTGTTGGATACTCTCTGAGAAATGCCCATGTTGTATATAATTTTTAATGTCATACCGAAACTATTACACCCCAAAGCAGAGATCTTGTTTGCTTAAACACAGCTTAGTGTGGATGGAAACTGGTTGTTTTATCGTACTCGGTGTAGGTACTTGATGCCTCCTACTTTTTTCCAGAAGACTTGTTTGTTTACGTCACCAGTGGTGTCACAGATAGGATATACCAGGTTTGCACATCGTTCCACGTACAGACATGTATGCAAGCGCATATGGACAGTGATACATTTGTATCCCTTACTTTCGCATTTGTGGTAACAGCTCTTTTGGGGACTGCACATAGAAGTTGGCTCTGTTGTGTCATATGAGATAAGGAAAGTTGTATATTGCCCCCAAAAGGTTAATCCGTAAGTGCGAGAAGCTTAATGTTCATAGGAAATCTTGGTTATCTACAATCTTGAAGAAAATACTTTGTCATGGACTCAACCTTCAAGAATATTGAGTACAACTTTAAGAAGAAAGATTCATCTTTTTTCAACATCACGCATTATTTTGAAGAATTGCATTATTTTTAACATGTTTTTATCTCCATGGGCATTATGCAATAAATGCATGTCAAACGTGCTGCAATCACCTCATCTTTTTAGTCACTGTACTCCTTTATTTCACATAAAACCTGAAGATTTCTCAACTTTGTATTTTCTCAGGCTTGTGGTCTTTACTAGGGAGAGAATCCATGTCTGATGTGGTTCTTCAGTATCTCTGCAATGTCTGAAGGCACTTCTTTACTAAGTGTATAAATTCCTCATTGTGTGTCCTGGTGGTGTCAGTGCTAAATTTGAAACTCAAGATATTTGAATACTTTATTGCATCAACAATGGTACTTTTGGAACCAGTTTAAGTTTTTAAACTTAATCGTGTTATTTGAGAGAGAAAATAAGGTTATTTCAGGTGGAAACTTCAGAAAATATAAGGGATTTATTCCCATATAGTGTAGTGTATTGCATTAAACTGAGACTCTGAAGTAAAAATGAATTACTTAAGAATAATGTTTATGTTTTTATAATAATTTAGGGTGTAGCTTGCTCATTAGAACGCTGAAAGGCTCTGTTGAAAGAGGCATGTAAACTGTCTGTAGTGTTGGCATTCCCAACTTTTCCCTCCCTCCTCCAAAAAACCAGTAAGAGCTAGCCCATCTGCAGGGAGCCCAGATTTTGCAGCAGGAAGAACAAAGTCAGTGAGCGAGCCAGCTGCTGCTACAATGCCCACTGTCTTCTGCTCCTTGCCTTTGTTGCTGATGTCACCGTCTCATTGGCAAAATCTGGGCTTCTGCGCTCAGCTGGAGTTTCTCTAGCACCTGACACCAGAATTGCAGAGGCTTAAGAGGTCTAAGCCTTGAGGATGCTGTCAGTTCGTTTGAAAGAAAAGACGAACCAAAGACTGCTACCAAATTTAAATATAAACGTAACTCTCTTTGTCTGCCGAGCACTAATAGATTGTGCATTGGAGAAAGGGAACACTGAACTAAAACTGTTCTTGCCATGCTCAGTTCTTTGTACATTTGCTGTGGCTGGCCTCTCTAAACAATGCACAATGCATGCAAGTAAGTATATTTAACAAATTCCACACATTTCTTCAGTATTCTGATAGGCATTTAAATGCTCAATATTCATTTATGTCCATGTTTGGCTTTAGAGGTCAGAGGTTAAATGTGTTGTTACTGTATATACTCTGCTGTGTGACACAGCATTTTAAACTAAGAACAGAGTAACATTGATAATTACTTTATAGAAGGCATATAACAGCATTCATTCATCCACCCATTTTCTACTGTTAGTTAACTTAGTTATAGACAGCTACTCTGCCAGGATCCCCTATTTTTATTTTTAAATGAGGTGAAGTTCACTGCACTGCTTTATTTTTGTTAGTTGTTAAAACATTCTTATACTTCTGGCAGCAGATAATGACAAATTCTTCAATGTAATGCTCGGAGCAAAGGAGGCGGAGAGGGAGAAACAGGGAGGGAGAGGAGGGGAAAAACCCTCCTGAGCATATGGAGACATCCAGAAAAAGATGTGCATCGTCAGCTGTGATTCCATTGTGTGCTTGCAGACAGGATCTGAGCTCTTCTTCTCTTGGGAATTTAAACCTTACAGAAGTATTCTTTGGCTTTTACCCGGCAGGATAATGGAGCTTAGATAACATATATTTCATGTATTTATTATAGATAATATTTTGATAATATTTTATGATTTCAGGGAATAAAATACAGTTTCCAGGACTCCTGCTCTGTGTTGGAATCGCATTTTAAACAGTCATATGTATTGCTGAAATGGTAACTTAGAGTAGTAAGAATAATTTCTAATATTACATCAGTGGTTACATATTACAAAGGCATCTTACCAGTTCTACAGTTAGTAGTTTGTCAGCAGTATTTACATTATGCAAACCCTCCCTATTTTAATGATTCAGTAGCTCAGCCTTTTCAAAACATACCAAGTAGAAATCTGACATGAAAAATGACAGGTTGTATAGTTTCATCAATTTAGGATACAGAATTAGAAAAAAAAAAAAAGACAAAAAACCTAGGGTATTTTTTAGACAGTTTTAAGACAAAGCAATTTTGTCAGTGTTGTGAATATTCAGAAATAGCATTTATACGATGGAAAAATGAGTGGAAGAAATTAATTTTCTTTCATTCAGTCCTGAATTTACCTATTACCTCGAAGAGCCTTTCCTCTCCTGAGCATCTGGAATGCTTTTGCCAATTTTATGCAATTATTTTGAGTTGATGAATAGTTTGAAAAATAGATCTTGAATGTGGTAGATCTGCTGCACTGTGTTTTGTAACTGTTTATGATTTTTCCATCTTTTTCTGTGGAAATTGCACGTTATTCAAATGAAAGACTAATGGAAATTTTATTTAAGAGTTTTATGGATATATAATGGAAACAATTCCTATGGAAAATGTATCGTCATCAAAGCGCTTGACATCTTGAAGTTTGAAATTAGTTCATTAATTTAAGTGTCTGAAGCTATACCGCAGCATATTAACAATATGCACATTTTTTTTCTCCTGCAGCTTCATCATTATGCTATTCCAAGTCTTGCATTTCCTTAAATGGCTTCCATAACAATCTCCCATTAATACAGTTACTGACAGATATTATTTTTCCTTTGCTCTCATTTTAGCAGTTACAACTGATAGTAAATCTCACTCTTTCTGTGAGTGTGCTCCCATTACTTAGATATTAAGGTGCTTCTTTGGAATGTGCATTTGTTTTTTGCACCTAAGATGCAGTGTCCTCAGTAAATCCTATTTACATTTTTCTCTTTATTTTAAACTTAGAGAAGTTATTTTCTGTTTGGAAAGGAAAACTTGTATTTTGCTGGAATAGTCCCCATTACATGGAAATCTTTATTGGATTAATGAAAGGGCAGAGAGTATAGGTGACAAATTAATTAAAATATCTACCGAATGTGTTGATTTGTCCATAAATCTTAGGTAGTATGGATCACATGAGCTTCTATGAGGGGACATAGTGAGAACATATATCTGCTGTAGTGTTGACTGAGAGTTGCTATTTTGATGCTTTTTTAGTGAGCTATGTAAGACATATTGTTGCTCTTGGGTAGGATTTATAGTGGGCATATCACAATTGGCTGCTTTATTGGCTGCCTCGGTGGAGAAGCCTGGGACTGAAGAATGGGCATGGAAAGTGAAAGAACATTTTGCTTGTTAAGTCAGAATTATTATAGAATTTTACTCTTACTCTGCCTATGCTGTAATTCATCTGTGTGTGAACAGATTCAGTTTTTCATTGCTGTCAGTATTGATCTCTAATGAGCCTGGCCCATGGATTTTGAAGAAAATCACTCCAATTAAAAACAATGCAGTTTGTCACCTATTTGTACCTCATGGATTATGTAGGAGATATGCTAAACTGCATTAAAAAATAAAACTTCTTGAGAAGAAAGTCTATCTATGAATAAATTTGAGAGGGCATGCTCACACTTTTATTACACATACTTTTATGACCTTACAAATTCATATGTCTGTGTGATGCAATTAGAAATTAATAAAAAATCCCAAAAACCCAAAAGACCCAAAGCAACCCAAACCCTATGAAAACCCACAGTCCTAAGTTTTAATACTTGTGAATCTGAGAGTTCAAGTATCATCTAGGCTACAGTGGAGATTATTTTTCTTTGTTCTGCTTACACCATGCTTTGAGTTCACAAAGTAGCTTTTCAGCCCTTTCTCTTTCAAAATTATTGTCAGGACTTGCTGACCAAGTACTTATGTATTCTGAGAATACATGTGATTATTGTCAACTAATTTCACTTGCTAGTCTCTCTCAGTTTTGTACCTTGGTCTCCAGATACATGAACAATGTCCTCATCCTCATCCTGTTCTATCAATTTTCTGAAATAGATTCTTTGTGGAGGAGTATTGAGTGTATAGAAGTAAATAAATTCCAGTTTTCAATTAAATTCTCAAGGAGAAAAGCTCCTCTTCCAGTCTAAATCTTTGTATTTTCCAAAATTAAAATTTACGGCTAGAAATGTACTATTTTCTTTAAATGAGTCCAGAAGAGTTGTTGCTATTATCTGGCGTACAAAAAAAAAAAAAATTGTTGATACTTTCCAGGCTATAAAATGTAGCTCTAATAGCATAGTTTAAAGGTTTTTTATTTTAATTGCTTGCCAATTTTTGTTGACATTTGCAGTGCAAACATACTTTTGCTTGTTTTGCTGGATTTTTTTAAGTGTTACTTTGAAACAAAGATACTGAATTTTTCATGAGGCCTCAAAATATATTTTGCTTCAGTTCTGTGTGAAGCTAGTGATAACTGCATGATGGTGAGATCATTTGTGTCTCCTTTTCTTCTTAGTTTAGGAATGATGGAACCTGAAGACTGAATGTAGATGAGAAAAAACCTCTGTAAGCTCACCAAGTTCATGCTCACTAAGCTTGCATGCTGTGGATGATCTCTTCCAAGTATGTCTGAAAGTGGCAGTTCCCACTCCCTTTCAGCTTAACTATAGTTTGTAGCATTGATGTTGTGTGTTTTGTTCACAATGACGTTTTTATGGACCACAGAGGTAAACACACCTTAGGTACCTGGAATGGAGACCAGAAGGGAAAGAAGTGACTGTGCACAAATGGAAAATAAAGATGTAAAGTGTTCTGAAGTCAGAAGACTGTGTGTTGTTCTGTTCCATATCAGTTGTTTTTAGTTGAGGTTTTTTGACCTTTAAAGCAGTTTTCTTTTATTCTTTGTGGGATGGAGGAGTGGATAGTGGTGTTGGAAAATGGCAGGTGTGGTTGTGGTGCATTCCATTTTTATATTGTAGGTAATGTTGATAATTTGTATATTATTTGAGGCAGTGATCTGCTCTTCATGTGGGCCTTTGTGCACCACTATTTACAGAGTTATGCCACTGTGAGACCTGGCTTCTTGCAAGAGTAGTTCCCTTGAATTCTGACGGTCTTCCCAAGAAGCTCCTGATTCTTGTGGGTTGGGTGTAAATTTGCACAGGCATAGGTGGTAGTTGGCTTGCTTCTTCTTCAGCCTCCAGAATGGGCTTGAGAAGGGAAGGCAAAGGACTAACAGATCATTTTGTTGTCCATAACTTCACGTTCATCACTTCTTTTCTTCACTGACAGACTAGTTTAGTTAGAGAAATGTATCAGAAATATACTAGATAGTACATCTATTCAAGTACATGAGCCTATTGCTAGTTGCTGTATAATTCAAGAGGTTTTTTTGGGAAGAGAGGTCTTGTTAGTCATGTTTTTGTGTTTTGAAGGTAGTGCTCCTGCTGTGAAGCTATAATGCATTGTCTTTGTTTTCAGACAATATTATTGTTAAGCGTTTTATGACTAGAAAAATGAAAATCAGCAAAGCTTGTCCTTTCCAGTGGGCCTTTGTGGACACTACTGTAATGGTCAGGAGCAACATGACTTGTGTACAGACTCCTTGAGCAGCTGTATTGGAGGCCACAGAGACCAGGAGGTGGGATGCAAAAAATAGGGAAAATCAGCAGGGAAATAAAAGTGAGCAGCCACTTGATTGTCAAGAAACAAAATGGTAGCAGAGTACTCATTCACTAGTGCCCAGCAGGTCAAAGACAGGGGATGAGTGGGAAATGTTTCCTGTTTACTGCTCCCTGGGGGAAAAGGTCTCCCCACTGTGGGCTGGGGCTGCAGCCCCCATGTGCTGCTGAGACTGTTGGCTTCTCTTTGGTGTCTCTCTGAACTGCCAAAAGATCTAGCAGCATACTTAACATTTTATTCCAAAACAAGATGGTTTTTTTTCTGTCAACAAGGACCCACTCAAAGCCCTGAGTTTGTGATCCACAGAGCTTGTGTGCTTTTTGGACATTCCTGAGGAAATAATGTAGGCTTATCTTCCATGTGTATATTTTATATAAGAACACTTCTTTGTTAGTGGTGCCCTTAAATAGTCTGTTACTGTAGTGGTATCCTGTCTGTAACTGAAAGAACTTATGCAGAGTTTGTTTGAAGAAGGTTTTTGTAAGATGGCAGAAATGGCAAAGAAAGAGGTTGATTCTAAATTCTGCTACTCTCGAGGCATAATTAGTGTATGGCGGGGTTTTTTTTGCTGATGACTCTTGTAGTGTACCTTTCATTTTATTTCTGTTCTCATTTGCTTTATGTTCTGCCTTTTTGTTTGTCAGAATAGGAAAGTAGAAAACTATTCTTTGGTGGTTTGCTTGGATACATTTGTCATAAAATGCTCTTTGACCTACAAACAGAAATTCAGGTATAATATTTGTGTGGGCAGTAGCACACTCCTTCTCCCTTGAAGGAATTATTTTGCTGTGCAATGTATGGCCTCTGTTCTATGGACTTTTTCCTGCTTTATGGGACTCCATATGAGTGAAAGGCTTTCTGTTCACTGATGCTTGTCACTTGGGTCAGGAGTATTGTAAGTGGAGGCTGAGAGAAGAAACATGCTTCTGTACATGCAACTTATAATAATGGTTGAAAGAGCACCAGTTTCTCCTTTTTAGAGATTTGAAACTAATGTGCTGTCAAATCAAGCAGTCAACCAAAAAAAGGAACCAAGCACTTCCAGAGTTCTCACAGATTCTTTAGTGAAAATAGAGGCTGTGTACTGTGTAAGTTAATGTAAACATTTTAGCTGCTATCACTGTGAATTTGCAGTAGGCAGCAGGTAGAAAGGAAGTTGTGTGACTGGAGTGATTGTGCAACTGGAAGGGGGTTGTAGTTATGTCTGGAAAAGCAGATAATGCTCCACAAAGTTTGTGTTTCCCTCGTTGTGTTTTGCTTAAAACAGCAATGTGCTAAACATCGTATTTTTGTTCTTCTATGCCCATCTCCAAAAAAAGACTAATATTTTTCTCTCAAATTTGTTCCTAGCATACTTGAGATGTATCTGAGTAGTGAGGCCCCCTGCATACACAGCCCCTAGAAATCGTTGTCTGCATCGCTGAGTCTTGGTGAGTTGTCTATATCCTATTGCATTTAATTGGATTGTGTTGCAGTTTTATCTTCTTCACTGGGGAGTTTGATGTGAGATGTCTTAAATTGATTGTGTGGATACAGCAGAACAAACCTTGGTTTTAAGTAACATGGGGTACTGTACACTGAGTGGAAAGACTAACATTTTGGAAACTTAGAAAATGATGGTGAGACTGGTTGTGGAAGCAGAGGGTCCTTGCTTTGGTGCCAGGACCAGGAATGGGACTTTCTGCTGAGACAGGCTGAAGGGATCAACATGCGATATTCTTTCTTACTAGGTTTGTTTGATATTTTATACTGTAACTAAGGAATTGACATTTTTCAGATGTGCTGATTATGGTCTGTCTTATGGCAAAGGTTGAATATGAACTAATATAAGCTTTTCCATCCAACTCTGTGCACTAATAAATTACTTAAATTGAGGGTTGAAATTGGTATAATGACACTGATGACTTAAACTGCTTGTTGCTCAAGAATTACTGTCTTACGACTCCATCAGGCAGTGCTGTGCCTGTTTAACTCTGCTCTCAAGAAGGGATAATACCACTGAGAATTAGAAAAAGAGACCCCTGCGGATTGTTTAAATGCAGACTAATAATAGTTTGGTAGTGCAGTGAAAGAAAGTAGAATATAAATGCTGTGGTTTTATTTTAGGTATGTTTGATATGTCAGTATATTCACTTGGTATAAATCTTTTACAACAAATACGCATTTGAGATTTTATGTGAGAACCTTTTCAGTGTACTCATGAATAAATGTTGTCTTTTAACACATAGAGTGACTTATTAAGGTCAGAAATATGTATTTTTGAGGCTTGCACACTAAATATAGAGGTGGGAAATGAGCCTGCTGAAAGAGTTTTTAGTTGTTTGGGGGATGACTGTTTATAAAATGCCAACCAAATATGGGTAAAATTATGTAAGCCCACATCAAGTATCATTTCCTCTTTTGTTAATTATGTTCAGCATTTTTTGAAAATTAATAATGCTTTTCTTTAAACTTTCCTGATTTTATAGCATCAGTGAATGAGAAAGCAGGTTAAGCAGTTTTCCAGTGCTTTTTTCTCTTTTCCCTTTTCAGTTCAGATAAAACACTCTGAAGTTCATTCTATTCAATGAAGTTCATAATTCTGGTTAATAATTTGTTTTTGTTTTATACTAACTTGAAAATTCTTAGCTGCAGAGATGTTATTACTTATTTATACTTATTACTTACACCATATTAGTTATTATTTATTTACACTACTTACCTGGACTGCATAATCATAAGGTACTTATGCAGGTCTTCTCAATAATAATCTGCTTTTGTAATCATTTAAGCAAATTATTAAAAAAAATGCAAATACTCTAAAATATTGTTTTCCTAGTGAATAGCACTCAGAATGAGTTAGGTGTATGTAATAAAGAGAAGAATGTCACTGCCAGGATTCTCTGTAGAGAACATGAAATTTTGTTGTCAAGTTGATCGTATGTTTGTTTTCAGTTGTCTCAATTTCAAATTTCGATTAAAAAATAAATGCATTAGGGAAATATGAAAATAAAAAGCAATTTCCATATAATTACTTGGGTTTTTTCCTAATTAATTTATATGGAGGAAAAAAACCAACCTGTCTTTTCCTTAGTGTTGCTACATTCTGTGCCAAAACTATAGATTTGGTTGATACAGTGATAGAAAATAATCTGATAACTTCACACATGCTGACCGAAACACAGTTTCTGTGTTTAGGAAGTTCAAAACCTTTATTAAGAGCAAAAATTATATGAATATTTGTGTGTGAAGTCTATGGTGATGACATTAAACCACTGTAAAAAAATGGGTGTCATGAAAGGATTTATAGGGCAAGGATGAAGCAGAGAGGTAGCTTTTACTCAAAATATTTGCTTTAAAATGTGTGGTTATCTCTGTGTTCCTATTATAGACAGTTCAGCAAAAGTAGGTTCCATAAGCCAAAGAATTGTTTAAAATTTTGGTTCTGTTGAATCCTTGGAAGTCTTTCTATTGAGTTTTGAGTGTCTAGGGCTTCAGTCCTATTATTTGACATACTTGCATGCTCACCTTCTCTGTTGCAAGTTCAAAGAGCTGTAGCTGTTTATTTTAACCAGTATACCCATCTGAAATTATACTAGTGTTGGAAGGATACATCAGTTGGAGTGTCATTTAAGAAATCTGGGCCTTGGCTTTTGACTAGTGTTGCTTGTGGAATTATAAATGTTGCTTTTGACTGTATGTTGTGAGACTGCACCACGACTCTGACTGAAATTGTGCACATTCAGCTTGTCTGCCACTGTATCAAGTTTTTTGGAAAATGAACCTACTAGTTAAAGCTTATTTAGTCTATTTTTCATTTTACTTGAGGTAGTGGGTAGCAGCTGCTGTGTGCTCACAAAAAAGGGGATGCAATTAGAATGATGATAAGTTTAGACTTGCAAAAAACCCAAACACATACAAAATCTGTTTTAATTTCCAGTCTAAAAGTTACCAGTCAGAAAGCATTTTTTTATCTCTCTCTCCTTTTTTCATGAAGTGGTTTGCTTTGTAAGGAATATTTCTCAGCAAAAAGAACATAGATTAGAGAAATCTCAGTTTTCTGTCACTCTTGATCTGGAGAGTCTGTTTCCATCTAACTTTGTAGTGATTTCATTGTCGTTTGTGTTGTAGTTAGTGTCAAGTGTGATAGAAAATATTTGTGTGTCTTTTCATTCTGAGTTATAGTGCTTGTTGTTTACAGCCGTAGTAGATACAGAAAATTCTGACAAATGTCTCATTTTTGACTGTGTTCTCCTAATACATGTTTGTGTAAAGGTAGTGCTGTCAGAAAATAAAGTGCAGTACTGAAAATAAAATTGCCTTATATCAAAACAAGTTTTTAGAGCCTTGGGTATTAATTTAAGGATGCAAATGAGGAACTTTGAGTAGATTCCAACTATCAGACCTGAATAAGGCTAGCTTCTGTGAGCTTGCAAAGCAGGGCTGGAATGATGCTTACCTAGAACCCTGGAGTCAGTTCAGAGCACCCTAATTCCCACAGAAGCTGTGTTTCTGAAATAGCTGAAATAAAATATTGGTATGTGTAATCTTTAATGAATTTGGTCTTCTCTGTGAAGGATACTTAATATATGTTGAATTGGTTTGTGATAAATAAAGGGAATGTGTTTTCATTGCTAGACCTCAGAACTGGGGAGTTGTGTCTTGCATGAAATGCGATAAGATTATTCTGTGTTCAGTCACTGCCGTTCAGTAACGACATTAGTTAACATGAATTGCCTGTGAAGATGCTTGTAAAAGTGGATGCTTGATTATGGTGAATTTAATGTAATCAGCGTTAAAATGGTACTCCTAATCTGAGAGTGAAGTTCTGTGTGGGTGGTACGATGAGAACTGAAGTATTAGGAAATGAGCATCTACTAAGATTTATACAATTGCCCCCTAAAAGCTTTTTTCCCCTAAAATTGGAACTGGGATTTTATGAAAAACGTTATGTTGTGGAAAAGTTGAAATTTACACAAATGTAGTATATTGCATTTCTTTCCTTTAAATTTTATTAAAATTTGGAGTACTGTAGAGAGAAATCTTGTGCTTGCAACTAGCAGAACTAGATTTGTTAGTAATGAAAATACTTTTAAAGTACTTTCATAGTTTTGAGGCCACAATGTTCAAATTCATTGTAAGGCTGGATTAAACTATTCTTATATATGTAAAACTCATTAACTACTGTAAACGGATTTAAATGGAGTGCTCTGTCAGTGAACTTTTTACTGCATTGATGGAACCAAACTTAATATATATCCAAGACTGTTGAAAATGCTCATTCAATTGATTGAAGCTTGCCTTTTGTATGTAGTTATATCCTGGAAGATTATTTTGAACATTGCAGTTTCAGTGAGATAAATAAAAAATATTTAGGAAATGGGATTGCTAACTTGATTTTATTCACTTCTTAAATATTGGTTTTGACTTTGTAATGGACTTTGCTAAGATTTTTCATTTCTTACCTTGATAGGAACCTTTTTATATGGACAAAGTTATACTGTATTAGCATTAGCAGAAGAAATAGCTGTCATTATCATCTGTGGAAAATCAATGTATATTTTATATATAGATTGATGGCATTGTATCGCCAGTATTGGAGCCTCGGAATTCTAGAGGGGTCAAGAACAGGACAACTGAGCACTTGCATCATCAAAGAAGATGAGATGCATTTACTTGGGCAGATTTTCCTCTGGGCCTGCCTTTAGTCCCTGAATTGGGAAGAGTGAAATATTTACATGGCTTGGCTCTTGACAGTAAATAGTATTAATTAAATACAGGGCTTGGAAATGGTACTGGTATTTCAGATGAAGGCCAGTAGATTTTGCCTTGGCTTTCTGGAAATTGAATTCCAGTAGTCTGTTTATTTGACAGCATTAGAGTACAATGCTTTGTGGTTCATGGATATTTGTGTACATTAAAGTGGGTGAATTTTTCCAATACCACAATGTGTTAGGCTCAGAAGACTTATCTGCTGTAATGGTAAGGAAATTTGTAGATGATTATAATATAAAGTCTTGTACAATGTGTTTGTCTCTCATTAATTTGCTTTTATATTAACTGGACTGCCAAGAAATTACAGGTTTTCTTTTTAAAATAAACTTTTGGATGTTGAAAAATTCAGATGAAAGGTCCTAAATAAATCACAGACATTCAGTATTATGAAAATGATTTAGAAATATTGGTGAGTGTTACAGTATCATTGGGCAGGGCTTTAACTATTCAAATATGTTACAGAAACCTCCTCTAGTCATCTCACCACAACCAAAAAAAGGGTACTGGCACTCTTCTGTACACAGTATTTGTTACAGTATGTGTGTAAATGTGTTGCTAAAACTTTTTTTGCAACTGTGTCCATGATAAATGAAGAATATGCTCTGTTCTCCTATTCCAACATCTGTTGTTATGGTCTAGATTCTTGCCTTTTTTTCATTATCAGTGCTTTTCTTCCTTCAGTAATCCCAAATCAATAAACTACAGCATTCTCTGTACACCAAACTCTGTATCTTTCAAAATGACAACAATAAGCAAACTAGGAATATTTAAAATTAGAATTGAGACAAGAATTAGTTTTATAGTAGATATTGCAATTTGGTTTTTCCTTGAGGGAAGCTGTAGTAGTGTCAGGAGGAATTAAAATGTTTCTATTCACATTTTTTCCAGTGTGTTTTTCTTAGCTTGTATTTGAATGTTCTCACTTAAACTTTAAAACATTATCCTTATGAGTAACACATAAAATTGAAGATCCCTTTTTGCCTTGGATTCTTTTGTCTTTCAATCTCTAGTTGCCTATTTTACTGCTTAAGAGAGTGAGACATCCCCTACATTTCTCTCTTCTGGTTGTGAGCTTGAAACTACTGTGTGGTGACACAGTTTATAATAGTATTTTAAAATGGGATAAAACCATCTACATTTCTCTAAAAGTAGGTGGTCAACACATGAAATTTCACTTGGGTTAATTTTTATGGCCTTTCAGTTTTCAGATGTGGTTTTTTGCTTGGCTTCTCTTCACAGATCCTGGTTAACTGTGTTTTTATTGCTTAGTCCTGCTGAACAGACTCATGTAAAACTTTTTCTGTCTCGAGTTACAGTATGTAACTTCCAGAATGTATCCTGTGGTGGAATAGGTTTTATCTGGAGCTGATGGCACATAGAGCTTGATGCATGACTACTAATGTTTAAAATATTCCTTGTCCCTGACTGTGATTTTAGTCTTTCCTTCCTCATGAGCTTACTCTTTTGTCAATATCCAAGTTCTAGGCTCTTGATCAGCTGTATTGGGTTTGCATGGCCAAGCTTTGGTAATGGGTAGATTCTTTGAGAAGCTTCCTCCTTGTCCAGCCATGAGTATGCTCAGGGAGTTACTGGCACTTCTGCCAGTAACCCCTGGCAGTGCCAAAGACAGACCTGCTACTGGTCAAGTCTGGGCCAGTTCAGAATGGTGGTAATGCCTCTGAGAGAACATTTAAGAAGAGGAAAAAAAAATCCTTGAATCATTATGCAATTGTAATTGTGGGCAGAGAAGAGCAAGGTGGGAATGTGTGACAGGAACAAGTGTGCAGACACCAAGGTCAGTGCAGAAAGAGGGCCAGGAGGAGCTCCAGGCGCCAGAGCTGGGATTCCTCTGCAGCCCATGATGGCCATGGTGAAGCAGCTGTGCCCCTGCAGCCCATGGAGATCCATGGGGATGCAGGGATTTGCCTGCAGCCTGTGGAGGAGCCCCACCCTGGAGCAGGTGGGTGCCTGAAAGGAGGCTGTGAGCCCATGGGAGGCCCATGCTGGAGCAGGGTCCTTGCAGGGACCTGCAGACCTATGGAGAGAGGTGCCCATGCTAGAGCAGGTTTTTGGTAGGACTTGTGATCTTGTGCCTGTTCTTGAAGGACTGCACCCCGTGGAAGAGTGAACTAAACTGCAGCAGTTTGGGGAAGGCTGTTGCCCATGGGATGGACTCAGATTGCAGCGGTGTGTAGAGAACTGTTGCTCCTGAGATGGACTCACTTTAGAGGAGTTCCTGGAGAACTGTCTTCCATGGGAGGGACCCCTTGTTGGAGCGGGGGAAGGACTCCACTTCCGAAATAGTGGCAGAGACAACAGGCGATGACCTGACCATAACCCCCATTCTGTCTCTTCCTGCACCGATGGGGGAGAAGGCAGAGCTGGGAAGGAAGGAAGGGGGAGGAGAAGGTGTATTTAAGGTTTTATTTTACTTCTCATTATGCTTCTCTGATTTTGTTAGCAATAAATTCAGTTAATATCTCTGATTCTAACCTGTTTTGCCTGTGATGGTGTTTGGTGGGTGATCCTTCCCAGTCCTTATCTCAACTCATGAACTCGTTGTTATACTTCCTTTCCCGTTCATCTGCAGAAAGGAGTGAGAGAGGTCTTGGGTGGGTGTCTGGCATCTGACCATGGTCAGCCCACTACATCAACATTGAAATATTTGAGGAACCAATACCAGTGAGTCAAATTGTATAACACTCTTGTTGCCACACTTAAAACATACTCAATACAAATCTACAGAAGGCAAAAAAACCCCCAAACCCAAACTACCCCAAACCAGGCCATCTTATATGAGATATCACCTGCTATTCCACCACTGTCACACCCCAACCATGCTACCATCCCTACTGTACACCACAGGCTGTGTGCCACAACCTAAATGATTAAATAGATTTGTTCTATTAATTTTCAGCCTTAGTTGGTTAGTGCCAAATGTGCTTTGTATATAGCACATATGTTTCACAATAGTATGTATTTATTTTTGAATACAGGCATGGAACCATGCATATGGTGCTCTGGTCCTGTTTTAGGTATTGTGGGCACTTAAAGGGGAAAAAAACCCTAGCAGCCTGCTGCTGCTGAGCTTGATTCCAGTAACAGTAGTTATCAAAGTTGCATCTTACTTACTCGTCCTCTTATTTGCTTCATCACTCGGTTTCTGAGCTATTTCCTTCTGCCCCCAGCTTCCAGGAAAACTGGTTTGTGGTCTTCTGATACAATGTCATAAAGCTTTGGGATAGTCCCATGTTTTGTGTCAGGACAACTTGATCCATGATTGTGAGACTCTTTCTAGAGAGTTGAACTTACTTGTGTGTGTCTATTTTGAGGGGGAATTGCTTACTGAAAATTTATTTTTGGCTAGCTTAAAGCTGTTAATGAGTTGACTGGAATTTCATAAGTAGCTTCATTGAGGAAGGGGGTGAAAGTCCCTGCTAATCAGAAATGCTGTAATGGCTCACTTAGGAAATTCTGAAATGAAGTTTTGGATTTCAAGGCTAGAGTCACAGCAAGACTCAACAGTCAGTAAGCCACAGGAAAGGCACCTGCGTGGCTACGGGTACAGCTCTGAGTGGGAGCTGCTGCAGGGTGCAAGGAGAGGCCCCTCGCATGGCCACCATCTCAGTGGCACAGCTGTGCCCTGGGTACAGGGACAGCTGATGGCTCAGATGGCTCCCTGCTTCCTGGCCTCTGCTCTCACTCCCTGGCTGCTCCTGGGCCCAGGGTGGCCCTGCCTCTCCCCATTGTGCCAGTGTTGTACAGCTGTGGCCCAGAGTGTCACCCGCTTCACCCGGGACGGCTGCAGGGGCTGTGCCTGCAATTGCAGCAGCAGGCCTGGCCCTGGGGCTGCACCCATCTTTGCTGAGGCAGGGAGAGGCTGCAGGGCCGATAGCAGCCGGCCTCCGCCTTCTGAGCACCGGCATCTGGCTGCTCAACAAGATGGAGGAGGGAATTGCACCGCTCCTGGTTCAGAGCAGAGATCTGCTTCTGGGTCTCCTTCCTCTCAGGAGATGGCTGCTTTCTCTGGGCTGCTCAGTGTTTCTGAGCAGAGCTTTGCTGCCTCTGGAATAGCTCTGCTTTTTTACTGGTGTGTAAATACTTTGTCAGAGACGTGATTTTCCTACATTGGAGGTGAGCTTCCTATCTGTTTCATGTGTCCTACAGTAAAGGGCAGTAGTTTCTTCTCATGCCTACTTTTATAGATGTAATTTATTTATCTGCTACCCATAAGGTTTTCTTCTCAGAGAAGGTACTGCAAAGGAAGCTAAGGTATACATTCACAGATATATTTAGCAATTACATCCCCTTGTGGATGTTCTTAATGCTTTGAATAGCTTACCCTACTTCGACGTGAAGTAAGCTATCTGAAACAAGGGCATTTTTTCCTGGTGAATTGACTATTTGCACAACTTGTAACAGTTTTAAAATATGTGTTTTTTCTGTTTAGTGGCTGAAATAAAAAATTCATTATAGACACACCTCTGCTTTTGTATCAGATGTATGATTGTCCATAATTAAATGGATGCATTTGACTACAAAGATGTAATACAATTAAAGTTTCATGTGGTTGCCACTGCTTATGCCATCTTTTCTTTCCAAATCTGTTGCTAAGGTCAGTGCGAGGTATTTTCTTGTGTAAAACTGATGAATTTTTGAAAATCTGAAAAATTCTGAAAAAATCTGAAAAATCTGAAAATCTGAAAAGTTCACTAGCTCCATCCTAGTGAACTTTCTGCCTTCCAGATCTCTGCTGTGTTTGTATTAGTTGAGTCTTTAAAATCTGAAAAGATCAAAATGACACCTATTTCGATATCTCAGAGCAATTGAGGAGTAAAAATGTGAACTATGTATAAAATGGCCAGCAGTGCTAGAATTGAACTCTTAAAAATTTAAACCCACTAGGGAGTACTTTGTGTTATGGTGGGAAGGGCCATAAGCTATAACTTTTCTTGCTGTTGACATGATTTGGAGACTGTCTTACTGTTCTGATTTTGTGGAAATATTGCTGTATAAGCATAGTGGTAACTTCTTCATAAATGAGCTGTACTCAGTTCTGTTACACTTGTGTAAATAATTTCTACTCAAGTTGTATTGCGGAAGCTGAGAAAGGACGGCTGTGACCCTGCCCTTAGAATTTCCTCAGGGGAGTAGGGACTTTTTGTAAGAGATGAGGTTCTGAGAAGGGAAATAAGGTTTCTTGCAGAAAGTTTGAGCTAACTGGCAGTACAGGAAAGATGAAAATGTAAAATCCAATATTAGGTCAAGCCTGCTTCTGCTAATAATTCCCTTGCATTAGCTGAATGTAAAGACAACATTGTGTTTTATTGGTTTTTAAATTATTTTGCTTACCACTGGCAGGGAAGGAAGTCAGTAAAAGGGAACTGGTATTTTCTTACACAGACTATGTCTTGAGGAGGAGAATAAATCTGCAACAACATGAGACTTATTATTGCATATTTTAATAATTAAAAATGTGGGGGGGTTTTGTGGTTTTTTTCTATGCTGTAATTTGTACTGGTTGCAGTATCAGTTTTTAGTTCTGTCTTGTTGATTAGTTTAGGATACCAGGTGATACTAGCCACTCTTACACCATGCTGGTGACAGGTTCTGTGGCTCTTGCTGTGCTAAAGCTCCTGCTCTGGTGTTGAGCAGGCAGCTAAAATGATTTATTTAGGCTGGCTGAGGGTCAGCTACAAAAATTGAACATATTGTTGAAGTTTTTTTTTAATTCCACCAATAGTTTACGTAAGGTGGCAAGAACTTCTTTTTAGAATTTGGGGACTCGGAATATTTGCCCCTGCATGTGATTGAAATTTCCCTATAATGTTACCCATGGGAATGAACTTGCATAGGTAACAGCAGGGATAGACCTGGTGCTAGAGAGCCAGGGGCTTATTCTTCAGTGCTAGGTTTGCTAGAAGTGTACTAAACAAATCACTTGAGCTCAAGTTCCTCATTTTCTTAGCTGTAAAATGGAGTCAATTCTCATTATTTTCTCCATATGCAAAATTCAGATTCATTGGCATTTGTGGATTGTGTTGAGAAAATAAATGTATTTATGTATTTAATTTCATAAAATGTAAATAAAGTGCCTGCTTCTCTCTACCAATGTGAATTAATACTGAAATTGTAAAAAAATGCTAGAGAGAACTTGCCTATTAAAACATTGAAGCAGTGGCCTTTTGCTGTTTTATTAAACAAGAATCAACCTAGATTGTTTTTAGTTAGCAGTATTTTTGTCTGCTTTTGTTATGAGATAAAACACCAAGTATTGACTTAACTTCACATTTCACAGGAGAAGAATTAAAAATTATCCCTGTGAAGGGTGACTATGGAGTTACTCTTTGAAATTCTAATTTAACACTTCAATAATGGGTCAAGCCTGCTCTGAATCCTCTGTGGGATTATTTGATTTGCTGTCTGGTTAACCTCAAGGAAAATGGGATGTCTTTAAATTACTAGAGGTGCTAGCTATCACCTTATAATGGAACCAAAAGGGAAAATTTATTGTTTTAAATTAGGATTGTGACCTGATGACTAAGGTCTTGTATGAATGGGGCTTATTTTTAAGATCTAACTTAAGGTTGAAATTGTAGGGTGGTAATTAAGGGTTTGTTTTTTTTTTAGTTGTTGTTTGGTTTTTGGTTTTGTTGGTTTTTTGGGGTTTATTGTTGTTTTTTTTGTTTGTTTTTTTTTTTTTTTTTACTGACCATCAGCTTTGTAATTGGAGATTAATATAATTGAGGGATAAGGGGGAAATGTCTTCTTTAACTGGGGGGGAGTTTGGGTTAGGGTTTTACTATTTGTTTTGTTTTCAGTGTTATTTACGCATGGGGAAGTTTTTGTTTTTGTGTTTCTTCTATTTGCATAAATGTTTTGTGCCCCAACAGGAAGAATCTGTATTTTTTTCATAATAAAATTGATTATGAAATATAATTCACGTGACTGGAACTGAAGGGAGTTCTGCTTTTTATAAGTAGATAAAGAAGCAGCTTGTATATTTTGCAAGTTTATGCGTGTAAAGTTTATCCTGCCAAAACATTTAAAATTAATTTGCAAATTACTGAAATACAAGTACTCAACTGTTTTATGCTGTGTCATACATGAGGGGAGTATTTGGCAGTTATTTAGTAACTTGAATTTGGGGGAGTAAAAGCAGGGGATTTTCAGTTAAAAATTAATTCACTCTAACATTTTACTTTTCACTATTTTATATTGGAAATTTGGTACATGTTGCTGTTACATTTTTTTCAGCCACACTTCACCTTTAGAAGTCATAACAGAACTAGTCATATCCCAGCTTACTTCTCTGTCTTACATGTTAAGTTGAATTTTTAAAAAACATCTGTAGTTTGTGGTGTCACAGGATATAAATTAAGACAATGAAATCTTAGCATAATGCATCATTTTTAATGATGAGGAGTATTGAATGGAGACAAGCTGTGCAGTGTGCCTTGCTTATATTGAGAAAATTCACAAGACTTTTTGACATCAGTTTTGACATGAGTCGTGGGCTCAGCTCCAGCACTGTTCTGAGTGTAGCCTGTCCTGCAGAACTTTCCATTGCCACACACCACGTGCCTGGATTTCACTTAAGATTTCTGATTTGAGTAACTGGGTCTATACATAGCTCGAATTGCATATTTAACAGAATTTACTTACTGTTGGTTCTGAGAATTTTTGTTCCTTTTTAAAATTAATGCAGCTATATTTATTATGGTGTAGTTAGATATGTATAAATTTGAAATAAATTTTGAATTGTATTTCAATGTTTTGTATCATGTTTCTGAAGTTGGTAATGGATATGGAAATTGTAGTCTTGACCAAATCTGAGGATTTTCAATTTTGGGAAGAAATACTAGGTAAATAGCATGGTCATCAGTTTTGTACACTTGTAGGGGAAGGAAATTTTTTTAGGATATGAGAGTTTTTTTGTGCTCTCTGAGAGCTGACACATATGTAACTAACACAATGCAATAAGGTTAATAAAGAGAGAAAGGACTCACATTTATTTAACAGTATTCTGATCAAAGGTTTGTTTACAAAAGGAAAAAAACCAACCTCTCCTGCATTAAAATGGATGTAATGAAGTGCTAGTTGCAGCAGAAGCAGGCAGGGCTGGGCTTGCAAGCCTCTATCTGAAGAATTGCTAGCATGCATGAGCTGGGCTGCTTGTCCACTTCAAGCTGGATAGCTTTCTGGTGATAGGAGAGGTCCTACAGGCTCCCATTTGCTGGTTACTAAAAATAGTGGTGCTGGAGTGAGGAGAGTGCAACAGCACAGCACCGAAAAACCTCTGCAGCCCTCCAAACACTGAGATTTAACAAGCAAATGGTTAAATCAAAACACACCATCTCTCTGGTTTAGGCAGAGTTAGAGGCCAGCTCATCTCCTGAGTGTGGTTTGGGCAGCGTTCCCTGGAGGTCACTCATTGGAGATTTTGGGGAAGAGGGGGGCTTAGAGAAGCACAGGTAAAAAAGCTTTTGTTAGGGAGGGTTTTATTTGCTTCTCTTGTTTTTTTCCTAGGGGAGTTATATTAACCAAAGTGTCTTAGGGGAGTGTGGGGAGTCAGTCAATGGCCAGACAGAAACTTAAAAGTATTACTGTGAAATAAAAATCCTCAGATTTGGGCTTCTGTGAAGAGTGAAGAAGAGTGATTTTATTATTGACAGATGAAGTAAGTCCATCTTGATTTCTCTTCCCCTTAACTGAAGTGACCCTTCAAAAGGTGAAAGGTGGCTCAAACTCTGATTAGCTGAGATTTGGAGATTTCCTGAATATAAGGTTACATGTTTTGCCAAATGAAATGGCCACAAATCCTCAGGCTTGATCTAAAATTCCAACTTGGCTCAAAGAAGAAAAAAAGAATACCGAGTAATAACATAATTTACAAAGACTGTTTCATGTGACAGTGTTTTGTTTTTGCTAGCTACTGTTTTCTCTCCATTTTATTTTTTAACAGTAGATATGTAGTTTAAGCTGTATTTCAGATGTGCCTTTTCTTCAGTATTTATGTACAAAACACCACTAAGAATAAAAGAAATGCAAATTTTTCTTTTTTTTTTTTCCAAGCTTGCTTATAGCATGCACAGAGAAGTGATAAATATGGAATCCAAATGGAAAACTTTTCAGTATTGTAGGTATCATTTGTCATGAAAGAACTAGTCACTCAGCAAACCATTTGTGTGAGTAATTCATAAGACATTTTCTCTTTGTGATCACAGCATTTCCCCCAATGGCAGCAACTGCTTTCATGTGAAACCAGTAGTAAGAACATGTATTGATGTATTTTTAATTTCGTTTAATGTAATTGAACACCTGGAAGTAGACAGAACCATAATCATGTGAGCAGCCAGCTTTCCACAGAACCTCAATTTGCAAATGGCCACTACAGTTATTTAGTGTTTAATCTTTGTTCATGATCCTCAATTTAGTGGCCTGTGCCATTGTTAGGGTTAGTTTGACATCTGGCCAATATTCCTAACTGCTTACTATTAAGTACTTAGCATGCTTGCTGCTCTGTGTGAAATTGATATATGTTAAGGTTCACTGTGGTCTTGTGAGGTAGGGGTTGTACAGGAAAGTCAAGGGCAGAAATTAGGGTGAGAGATTAAACTGTATCTTCTAGATATTAATGAGAAAATCAGTAGGGTGATGACTAGCAGCAAGTAAGATGGTTTAATTTGTAAGCATTGATAATGGCTCAGTCAACTGGGTTTCATTTGTAGAAGCACACTATGACAGAGTGAGAAGTTGGTAGCTCAGTAGTATCTGTGCAAACAAGCTCCATCCTAGTGAACTTCTTGCCTTCCAGATCTGTGCTGTGTTTGTATTAGTTGAGTCTTTAAATGCAGAATAAATGAACAAGAAAAATAACTCTCTGGCAAAAACTAAGATGAACACTTCATAAGGTGTTTAAGAAAAACAATCTTGATTTCCCTCACTCCCCCCTGCCTTCTCTGCCTTCACAGTCTCTGCTTTCTGCTCATGTCCAGCTAAGATAATACAGTAAATGTCTGAGCTCTCACAAGTAAGGCTGTCACATTGATGTTTAACTGACTTTGAAACACTGCAGCTGTAAAGGGGAAATGAATTCTGTTCTCTGTCAAAGCCTGTAAAAGAGTGTTTGTTTTAGCAGCTACTGAAGATGGAAGTGTTTATTCCATGACTGCTTTGGTTGTCAAAGCTGGACATATTTTCCTGTATTAATAATATTTGGAGTTTTTCATTAGTTATCATTTCCTGTTGGCTCTTGAAAGGAGTATTGAGATGCTGGTCACTGTCTCAGTCTTTTCAGCTCTTCCAAATCTTTTCAGCATTTGAACGGAAATCGTGGAATTCCTTTAGGATGGGGGTGTATGTGTGATTATGTATTAGATAAAACTTTTAAAGCATTTGCAAATGTCTGATGCTTTTTGATCCCAAAAGGCAATATCTTTTTGTGCAAGAGACAGAGGGCCAGCTCTTCCAGTTTGTCAGGTGATGGAAGACTGTACTGAATATACATGAAATGCAACTTATTACTCATCTAGTTGTTTTTTCAGATGACTTCTGTCACAGACTTTTGCTCCTGATACATAATGTTCTTTTGATATTAAAAGACTGACCAGAATTTGGGTGCTTACTGTTACTGAAACATATGTTATGCTGTGTAATTTATTTTGAAAGTGGCTTATTGCATGCACTTACCAAATCCTAGCTGTTCAACACAAATGAAATCCTTCTGAAGTTGTTTCTGATGCATTGTTGCTATAGTGAGGGGGGAAAAGGTGAGGTAATGGTGTTGGAGTACTTTTGGTTTGTTTGGCTGCTTAAGACAGATCATCTAGAGCTCAAACTTAATTAAGTATAAGGGTTTGAAACTGGAAACAATAACCATGTTAAGTAAGCCTGTCACGATCTTGGCATCATTAGAAGAGAGAGCAAGCAGTGAGGGAAGCTGGATTTGTGCTGGTGTTGGTTCCAGTGGTATATAACTTACTAATTACCTTTGCTGTGAAATGGTTGGTAAAAAGCCAAAATACTGCTTCCCTAGTTCCCTAGGATCCTTGTTTTGAGAGGATTATACTTCCTAGTGTTTTTACAAGAATTACATGGATACCAGAATATTTCCCAAGCTTCTCTTTGATGATTGGTACAATGTAACAGGGAAAGCTTACCAAAAATTACTGAGGAAGTGAGCAGGAGAGAGATAAAAAAGGTGTGAGAATAAATGAATCTGGTAGTTGTGTATTTATGTATCTTCCCTGCCTTTGTCCTTTTTAGTCTGGTTTCTGAAGGAAGTGAAACCCATGTGATCATGGCTGAGATAAATCATGTTTGTGTGTGCTTGTGGGATAGTGTGTGTGTGTGTTTGCCCTTCCATTGCCCCAAAGAAGCTGTGCTTCTCTAGGGTATGAGAAATTATGTCATCAGGTATATGACTGTCATCCTGTTAGTGAAAGAAGGACCTTACCTGTTGACAGCCCTTGTGTGGCATCAGAAAATCATTATGGGAGAGCAAAATTAGGGCTGGCTGAGGGCACAAGGTCAGTCAAGTGCATTTTTGTCAAGCTAAATTTCCATGCTCCTTAGTCTCTGCTTGTCACCTGGGAATTGAAGCACCTTTTCATGCAGCAGAGGGATTATGAGGCTTAAGACTTCTTAGATTAAAAATCAGAAGATAAGTTATAGGAAGACACTGTGCTTCAAATGTGCTTCAAAGTCTGTTGAAAAAGACATGTACAGTATTAGTATAATCTTCTATAACGTACATGGATATTTAAAATTTACACCTCCCTTTCTTCATAGAAAAGTGTGAGAAACTCCATACACTGAGAAATTCAGGTTAAATATGAAAGTTAGAGATAGTTTCATTGTACAAAATTAAAGTTACTGCTGATAGCTCTAGTCTTGATTTTCATCTTTGAGTTAGCCAAAATGTCATGTCTTAACATCCTTTTTCTTTTTCCTCAGTCTCTTGATTTTCAAGGTAGAGGCAGAAAGAAAAAGTACCGTGTTCTCTGGCAGTGGATCAGTACAGGCCTTCATTTGTCCTTCCCCACATCTAACATAATGATTTTGACTGTCAGTGCTGCAAGTTGTTTGTTTCAGCCTCAGATAATCAATCTGATTAAATACCTTGGTGGTATTTGATATTATACAGAAAGCATTTGAAGTGGCAGTAATATTTCACTGAGCTGCTGCTCATGTGGAAAGCTTCATTTTAATAGTCTTGGTGATAACAAAAACTTACTGAAAAGAGTGAGGTGTATGTATGTATATCTTTTGCCACAAGTGATTGTAGGCTTACACCACTGTGAGAACTTTTCTTATGTGCTTAGTTGCTGTTTGGATGAGTGAAAGCAGTGAGATTTATGCAGTTAGTCTGTACCAAGTGTTACTCAGTAAAACAATTGAGGGGAAAAGTCCTTTGCATGGCAGCATAGGAGAGGCAGGTGTCACAAACTCCAGCTGTTACTGCCCAGTTTTGTGCACGTCAGATTTCTGTGTGGTAGAAGATGCCCTTGGCCAGGTCTGATACTCCTGGTGAAGCCAGCTGTACTTCAGCCAGTTTTAGCCCAGGCTTCACTGTTTCTGAATTTCAGTGGTGGGAGGACTTTGCTTCAACTTACATTATAAAATGACACCTAATAACATTTTCCTACTGGGGTTAGGAAAGCCCATCACTTCCACTGGGATTCACCAAATCCAGTGCCTGCTGCAGTGTCTGTGAAAGCCAAGTCATAGTTTTATCCCTTAAGTCTCACCTGTTTCCTCTTCTGTCTTCAAAGTAATTTTCAGAGAGACTAAAACTTTTCTACTTCATAACATCAAGGCAGAAATTAACTTTGCAAATTAAAAGGATCCCAACAACCGAACTGTAAACTTTGTTTCTAGTGAAAACTTTCTTCATTCACCTTCCTCAACATTTAAATAAAATGTCACAGTGTGCCTGGTATGTGAATAAATGCAGACCTGATTTAGCTTCCTGACTACAGTAGAAAAAATTCAGGCATACTTTTTAAGGAATGGTTATTTAAAAGTAATGTGTTTTTGTTGCAACATGATTATATATTTAACAGGAAGCTAGGTTGGAGTCTTTATGACTAACTCTTATTACTACTGCTCCATTGGTTTCCAGGAGATGATGACTATAATGATATATAAAATCTTCAGCTAGCTAGCATAATCTTGGACAGCTTTCCTTTTTGTCCCATGGTACAAATGATTGCTCTCAATCATTATTTTATAAAGAAACAAATTAAGTTCAAAACTTATATTGATATAATATTTTCAGTTTCCTTCCAACTTCTTGTTAGTCTGTATGGATTATAAGATGGTAATGGGACCACATCCTGAGGTTTTAGTGCTTCATGTGCTCAAGTACAAAGTATAACTGGAACTTGTGTTTGATGTAGAGGAAAAACATTGTTTTTTAAATCAGCAAGATATGCCAAAATAATTAACTCTTTGAGATGGAGTCAAGCAGGGAGTTATTGGGAGGAATTTTTTGTCCCTCTTGCATATGTTTTTAAAATACTTTTCTTATTGACAAAAGTAAGTATACAATGAATAGCAAGCATTCCTTGACCCCATGTCATTTGCTGCTTAGGAACAGTATTTATCTACAATAGCTGTAAAGGCTTGCATGAGTAATAACTCATGCAATAACTCCAGGTAACTCTTTCAAAAAGCCTTGTGTGGAAAAGAAATATTTGGGACAGAGTTTCATTTGAGATTCAGAAGCATTAAGCATGAATATTTTTCTGTGGACCACCAGCCCTGTTCAATTACTTTGGTAGCAATGCAGATGCATGCATTTTATGATTGTGCTTTAAAATACCAGGAATGTTGCTGTCAGTGTGCCTTTTACCATCCTATATTACCATGATTTGACAGCTGACAAAACAAGCATGTGAAGGCTGACATTTGTGCCAGATGTCTTTCATTATATATTTTTACAGGCTTAATTTTTCATGTGTGCACTTCATATTGGCAGCTTTAATATATTTTGCAGATGAAGCTTAATTGTTTTTCTTTTGTGCACATTTATATTTTAGTAGATTAAAATTTTACCACAAATGTACTTGTAATTTAAATGGCTGTGCAGAAAGTAGAAGCTTACCGAAAACATGACCTAAAAAGGTTCAACCATTCTTTTGACTTTAGAAAAAAGAATAGAAAGTACCTTACTTACTCTGGTAGAGAAGCTTTTGACCACCTGAAGAACTTAACAATCCATTTTTCTTTTCATCACCTTTTGGTGGCCCTTGAGAAACTCATGTGATACTGCTTTAAGGAGCAGAGTCCTGTTATCCATAATCAAGTGTGTAATTTAAATTTTTTCACTGATTCAGCTGTATTCTGTTAATATATGTTATTTTATGGCAGTTTATGAATCAGGTGACAAACAAATGAAGTACCTTCTGCCGCCTTGTTTCCTAATGTGTCTGGGAAGTGCCTCCTAAGAAGGAATTAAATGCAGTGGAGTCTTTTGGTGATCCCATAGCTCATGCTATAGACACACACCAGCTCTCAGCCTCTTTTCACAAGAATATCTTAGGAAATGGTAGTGGAGAGTAAGAAACATTATTTAATGCTTTAACAAGTGTAAGAAGTTAAGTAGGGTAGAATTAAGCCAGATGTTATTTTCCTTTTCTCAAAGATAGAGAGACACCTGAAAAAGACAGCGAGACATGTAAAAAATGCTTGTTACATATGAGGGTGAGATTATGGTGTTGGACATTTTTTTACAGACTGTATTGATGAAAGGGAGATTCTGAAATAAGGAATAGCCACTACTGTAGCATTTTCCTGAGCTCAAGTTGTAAAACTGCCAACTTGCCCAGACCAGATGATGGTTTTAAATACCTGTAGTAAGTGCCAGGACTGTTTGGTGCGTTGTCTCGAGGTGATCCTCAGTCTCACTCAAAGGTTCATCATCAATCTTATTCTAACAGGACTCTCTTGAGAATGTATTTGCAAAGGAAATGGTTTTGGTAAGTCAGTTCTTTGATCTCTGTGTGTTAGGAAATTAATGCTGCTAACCTGAAGTTGAGCTGTCTGTAGTTGCAGCGGTGACCCCTTTTCCTCACTCCCATGTGGTGGCAAGATAAGTGAAAAGGAACAGAAAATGGATGTCATTGCTTTTGCCCTAATACATTTATGATACTCTTCCAAATGAGATTTGATTCTGGAGAAAACAAAATGGTGGGAAAAAGATTTGTGATTACAAGAATAAGATGGTATGGTCATCCACTGAAGTCCGCTGAAAATGATGGAATAAAATTTAATGGATCTTTTTAAAACAATGAATGTAATTGTTGACTCATTTATTTATTTCCTTTTACATAATGTCCTACCCACATACACATACTTGTTTTGCTCCACTGTACTTTACAAGACTCTGTTTGCACCTAATGTTGTTGCTGTAATCCTGTCCTTGCTTCTCTCAACTCCCTTAAGAATTTTCAAATAATAGTTTGAGATATTAACACTTCTCCTTTTGAAAGATATTTTTCCTCAGCTTTCCAAATGAGCACCACTTTGAATTGTACTTATGATACTTTTCATTTTTCTGCAGTTAAGAAACCAAAATGAAGTGCTGTCATCCTTTGTTTCCCTTTGGTAACAGAAACCATAAAAATGAATGCGACCTAATTTGTGCTAGCAAAACTGGTAATCTTATCTGCATACATCTGAACACCATTCAGAATTCTGGTCATACAAAAATCTTCTCTCATCTCCCTTTCCTAAATGCAGAATTTTTTTGCATTTTAATATAACACAGTCATGGAGATAAATGAGAATTTTGAACTGCAGAAAGGCTTTAAAAACTTAAGATACTTGTTTATTCTAGCCAAGTGACAAATGTTTTTGGCAAAGACACTGTTATGGCATGTTAGTTCCGTTGTAAATATATTAATTTGTATATTTGACTACAGATACTATGATGGATATTTTTATAACCATACTTAAGGACGCGTTTTATTCTAAGATATAAGATATCCTCTAAGATATCAAAAAGTACATAAATTTCTGTTGTACTGTTTATATCAGTAATAACCAGGAAATTCTAAATTAAGACAGACACTTATTTTTCATGTACAACTTTATTCTAAGGTTTCTGTTTCTAGATCTCCTAAACTGAGAGCTTGAAACAGTGATTTCCATACTCATGAATTTCTGTTTGTTTTAGTATGGCATTGTTTCAACATAATTATGTGAATTATGTGTTTATATCCCTTCTACGTATCTCAGGATTTGGTCAATAGAAGAAGTTAAAAGTCCAGCCTCTTGTGATTCCAATAACCAAGTAAATAAATTGTTATAAACTCTGGCAGAAGCGGAGAGATTGGGCTATTGCATCTAGTGCTGTTCTACAAATTAAATGAGTGTTTAGTGCTCTCCCAAGTGTAATACACAAATGGATGTTACTGAAATATGCACTGTTATTATCAGGCAAAAGATCTAAGAGAAACAACCCTTAGAGTAACAATTCTACTTTTCACATAAATGCCTTTTATTCCTCTCCTCTACATGCTGTTTTTCCTGTCCTTTTTCTATCTACTGGTGTTACATCACTTGCACACTTGGTTTTTAAAGGCTCTTGTGAAAGTATCACTCTATTACTTCCAGCTGAGTAAGTACTCAGTTGCACCTCATAAGCTTTCCAAGTCACGTCTTACAGCAGTGACAACCCTGTTAGGAAAACAACTGAGTTTTTAAAGCCCAGTTCTTCTTGTGGCGCTCGGCGCTGGCGATGCTGGGAGCTGACTGCGGGCCTGTCGATGGGCGATGCTGCGGTGATTGCAATTATTCTGTCCAGCGGTGATGAGGATGTTGATCGGTTTTCAGATACTAATCCTGTTCCTTAATATAGCAGTTGGGCACATGTGCGAGCTCGTCCTGTTGAGGAATGGCCTTCAGGGAAAATGAGTCCTGAAACATTTGGGCACGGAGTTTGTGCATTTCCTAGGAACTGGAGAGTTCAAGAAGAAATGGCGGACGATTTCAAAGGCAATGACAAAGTACCACTGGCCAATGTCACTGAAAAGCAAGTTAGACAGTCTTTGTAAGACAGAGTATAAGACTTCTTTCCTTGATTGCATTTGGTAAAAACGGTCTTAAACTTTTAGACAAAATTCTTGGGCTATTCAAGTGCTGTCAGGAGTGAAAAAAAAACCTTGAAAGTGATATGCAAGGTGGTTTTTCTTCTAGCACAAATTCAACTATTCAGCCTTAATGTCAACAGCTTTTGTCACGGGGAATGTCATATAACCAATTGCAGAGTAAAATCTCAGCCTAGCTACTTAGGGATGATTCCTTTCCTATTGTAAATTAGTGGGAATTCTTGTGAAAGAGGCTTCTAGATCAGGATTGTTTTGGAGAAGGTCAGTGGAGGCATCAGCTGCTTTCATTTGCCTGTCATAACTGCACGTTATGTCCATCTTTGCTCTGAAAAGTTGTAAATAATTACCTGTCATCCCACAAATAGCCCAACAGAGTTGTGATAGGAAAGCCATCTTTGAATGGCCTATACACAAAAGGACAAGTGGTTTTTCTGTGCATTTGGTTGTATTTGAAATTACTTTTTGCTGGAGTTTTTCTTTGAGCTGTTGTTCTTCAGCTTTGTAATTTCAGAAGACTGCCATACAAAAAGTTCAAATCTTCACGGTAAGCTACTAGTACTCTTAAATCCATTTTAAAATATTTTTTCTGCTGAATTATGGGTGCTTGGTTTAGTTACCTATCTTTAGACAAACATTTTTGTCTGATAGGGCCAATTTCATGATCTGTGGGGAAAGTATGTTTAATTTGAGATCCAAGGACGCTTCTGAAGGACATGCATGCGTGTGTGTGTGTGTGTGTGTGTTCAAAATAGAATTAAGAATAAATCATCTGGGTTTTTTTTCTTTTTGCCCTTTTTAAAAATTGTGAAATTTTTGTAGTTTAAAAACTGTGTTTCAGTGAATTTCCCCAATAGTGGAAGCTTTTTACTTTCTGGTTCTACCTTGTTCTTAGCTTGCTTTTCATGGCATTTTCATTTACTTTGGCTCCTATGAAATATGAGCGTCAGATTTCTAATGCACGGCGTGTTGGAACAGGTTTTACTGCATCTCCTTCCTTTCCATTTGTGTGTTTGGGTACACACAGGCTTGAGAGTAATCTACCTTTGCCTGCTGATTAGAACACTTCATTTCTTTGCAGGGTTGAAAAGAAGATTTACTTCTGTAGATCAATAGAAATTTACCTGTTTTGAGCTTAACTTGTAGTTGTTACGTGTTTTCTGTACTTTTTGTAGATATGACTAGCTTATTTTTAATTAACTTTTGGTCAGAAATCCACAATATTGAGAGGGAAAGACCTCAGGCAAACCAGGTATATATTCCAACTCTTGGGATGACTAACATTTTCTGCTTACTGTCAGAAGCACTTCAGAACTATATTACCTTGTTTTCACATAAAAACTGGATTCATGTCTTGCTCTTGCTTAAAATTCCTTCCCTCCCTTCCCCCCACCTTTTTTTTTAATTACTGATTTTTTTGTCTGTGCTTGTAAAACCTTAATGAGACATCTAGATTTGAGAGGTCAGAGTACTATTCAACTTAGCTGTAGAACTGTGGATTTTAAGTTTTATGTGATGGGAAGAGTTTTCTTTGAATATAAATTGTTTATATGGTAGTGTTTATTCCTGATAGCATTTTGAACACATCTGCTATCATGAGGATATGCTTGAACCTTTTTTGAAGCATAGTTGAAGGAATGAATTCTGATGGCACCTCTAGTATATTTGCAAGGCCTTTCTAGTCCCATTTATAGTCATTGTGACTTTTTGTGTTCTGAGGGACTGCAAGGAGAAATGTTCTTAAAATTTGTTTGCATAGCTATTCTCTCATGATATTTGTACATAGTGTTTCATAAAAGCTCTCAGTAGCTGCCTTAAGATAAGCCAGAAGAAAAAAAAAAAATCTGATAATAGTCTGTATTTCACATATGCATTGTGGAGTTAGTTGTTTTAGAGGACTCTTACATGTTTTACAGAAGCAAACCAAAATGATGCCATCTTTTTAATAAGAATGCTAATGTTGACACTTGGAGCAGTTGCTGAGGTTGTTGAGATTCTAATACCTCTATCATGCTGTCTGGCTTTATGTGAGCATTTTAGTTATTTTGGCTTAGTCATTTCTGCCTTTTTATTGCCAAGGTTCCTAAAAACGGAGGCAGTAATAGTTTGTTCCTTGACACACTTTTGTGCTTTACTGGGACATCGAGAACTCTTCAGGGAATTTTACAGAACTTGTGTAATTATAATTGTGCATCAATTTGTTCATGTAAGAAACCAGGAAGATCCATGTTTGTTTCTGCAGCAGCATAAACTGAAAGGTTGCAGCAGCCAGTCCCATGCTTAGTTCTCCAGGTTGTGCTGCTTGTGCAAAGATATTGATCTCCAGCGTGTTTAGCAATCTTTGCTTGGTTGCCCCTTTGTACATTTCAGGATTCGTCAGACATGGGATATGTTGCCCTGGAAAAGGGCTCATTTGACAGGAGGCTTCATGTTTTCCCCTTTGGGGCTTTTCCAAATATTATGAAGCACAATTTAAGTTTTGCAGGAATGTTCAGGCAGTAATGTCAGCCTTAAGTTTTAACATATGTTGTATTAGTTGTTTATCATGTAAGAGGAACCTGAATGTTTCAAGGCATTTATTTGAAATCCTAGTTCACAAGGACACTTGTTTCAAGAACTGAAATGTGTTGCGTTTGTGTGACAAGGGATAAAAATTAACATGCTACCATATCTACTTGTTTACTAATATTATACATTAATGGAAACACAGTGTTTATTTAGAATAATGCTACTTGGAATAACACTTTAGGGAAAAAAAAAATCTGTATTTTTTTTTTCAAAAAGTCATGAATTCTAAAACTGAGGGAGTGCTAACATGACTTTCCACTGTATCATAGAGTAGGGAAACCTTGTTCTGTTTTTTTATTAAATTCTGTACAAATCCTGTGATTACTTGAATTACTGGATTATCTTTTAAACCTTTTTGACTGCATGGAAGGGATGCACTGACATGGCACTTGCTGTGATCGTAGGAAAGCCAGAAGATGATGCTTTGAGTGGTCAAGTGGAACCCACTGTGTGTTCTGTAGATAACAAAATTTAAAAGCACAGACTTTTAACTCCTCACTTATACCTGGTGTTTGTATGGTGCATGTGTTACCTAGGGAAGTTGAGCTGGCAGAGGCAGAGTACACAGAGCAGCATTCCACAGAACTTGTGACTTTGTACCCAGAAAGTGTTTAGCAACCTGTAGAGCTTGTAACAGCAAACATTTTAACTAACTTTGAAAAAGTTGCTATTACAGGAAGAAAATAATAATTTAACCTTAAATAAACACTTTCTGAAACTTAAGGAAAAAAGTTTTATTACTTTGTGGTTTTGTTTCTGATTGGATTGTGAACGTATGCAAAGGTTTTGCCTCTTCTTTAGTGCAAGAGTTCATCATAATGGATGCTTGGTAGGATGATTTTATACATTATAAACAGCAAAAAAGGATAACTTAATATGCAGGTAAGCTAGGAAGAAAAATGAGATTTTGACAGTACTGTGTAAATCTGACTAATCAATAAAAAATGCAGTCTGAAGCGCATATGTACTAACTGCCTGTCTGAGGTGTGTGTCTTGGCAAAGGGCATTGGCTTTTTATCAGGTGGACAAACTAAAAGGTAAATGCAGTAGGTATCAGGAAAACTAAAAGCTCAGTTCTGGAGCAATATAGGATTGCCTGGATGTAGTAGTTCTGAGGCCATAGGAAGTTTAATAGCAATAATGATAGTGAAATTGTTAGCAATTTGAAATGCCTTAAGTCCATCTGGAGGTGGGTGAGACTTTTGGAGCACCTTCCTTTTCTCCCCTTATGGCTCTGTGAGTATCTTTGCAATCAGATTGTCATTAGCCATTAAAACTGATGGTTTTGAATGTTGAACGCCAGTGGAACATGTGTTGTATTTTGGGTGTTTTTGTTGTACTGTTTCTGAAGATGAACAGACCCTTTAACATGAGTTTATTTGTCAGCCATGCATAAAATTAAGGTTCATTACATACTCTGGAGTATATATAGATCCATGCCACTTTGAAATGAGCATTGTGTGTCTACCTGAAAGGCTGGTGTTCCAGTTTAGCACAAAGATAGGTGTTACCGTACTGATTTAGGTGGGCAGAAATTGCTCCTGTGCTTGGGCTCAAGCTAAGGGCTGGCTCAAACTAAGGAATAACTTCCTGCTTGCTTCCTGTGCTTACATATCATATAAAGGTAAATGAAAGACAGTCAAGTTCTGACAAATCTGTTACTCGTTGGTGTGGAGTTTTAGGGCTATTTAAGGAATAAAGTAATGCTTCTGATTTGTTTGCCAAGGATAGTGAATTCTGCTGTAGAATTTCAGTGAGTTGTTCAACTATGAATTTAAATATTGAATAGAATGGTGTTTCCTAAGCAGTTATTTAAACAAAACATTGTCTGAGTGATGTTCAAAAAACCTCTTTTAATTGGCTTTTTAAAGCTAATTAATGAGAGGGCCTTCAGGTCTTGAAAAGCTCGCGAGAGTTTATATTTGCTTTTCAGCTTTAAAAGGGGTTATATAATTGATTAGGATGAGCAGCCTCTACTTTTCAGACTATAAAAAAGGAACACAGCTCCAAAGACACCAATTTGCCAAAATAGCTTGGATATATTTAGAAACATTATTTAGTAACTAGTTTTTACCTAGGTACTGTTTCTATAAAACCTCTAATAGTTATTGAATGTGTATGAAAGAAAAGGTTACCTATTTGACTTCTGAAACATACTGGGGTTTTTTTGTGGTTTTTTTTTTTTTTTAAACTCAAATTGAGCCAGGATATTCCAGAACTTTTTTGCAATGAAACAGCTCTTCTCCTTCAGTATATTCAAGACCACCATGCATTTCTAATGGAGACTTAGAGGGAAAATGCTCTAAATAGAACCATGTGCCAGCCATGGTCTTTTGAATCACTCTTTGGAAACCTGCTGCTTTTTAATATTTATTTCTAAGCCTATTGTATAATTCTTTTGGCCACTGCATGAACATGCATTTTAGTAGTGTTAGTACTGTAAAAATCATAACACTGACTGTCATGATTTTTTTCTTAGATAAATCTACTATTACAACATTTTTCCAACTCTTTAGTGTTTGGTCTGCTGTATTGGAAGATGTGTAAGTTTTTACACTTGAGTAACTGTACATGTGGAATCACTTAAAAATAAGAATAAATACATTTCCACATATGGACTTTTCATGAGTCTGGATTTTCAAAGCAGCAATTAAACACATTCTTCTTCTTCTTCTTCTTCTTCTTTTTTTCCCTGTTTTTAAAGAAAACATTTACATAACATCTAAGAGAGTAACATGTACCTTATTAAATAGGGTTATCTCCTGAGCTGGAAATTAGGTGTGCTAATTTTTTTTTCCTGGATTCAGCACTTATGACATGTGAGCAAGTCTAACTTTTGTAACTGATTGCTATGGGCATATTGACTTGAAGATTTTCAAAGTGCAATTGCAGAACTGCAGACAGTAACAGAAAAAGGTTAAAATGGTTAAATTTATTTTTGTGTTCAGGCTGAAAAGTTACAGAATGAAGTCTGAGTTGCTTGTATGGTAAAGCTTTCAGGTTTTGGTTCATAGTTTCTTACATGTAATTCAGGGAGTGGTGGTGAACAGTGCTGCATCCAGCTGGTGGCCTGTCACCAGTGGCGTCCCCTAGAGGTCTGTGCTGGGGCCAGTTCTGTTCAGTATTTTTATTGATGACATTGATGAGGGCATTGAGTCTCTCATTAGTAAATTTATGACACTGAGCTGGGAGCTTGTGTCAATCTGTTGGAAGGTAGGAGGGCTCTGGGGAGAGACCTGGAATGGTTGGATAGATGGGCAGAGTCCAATAAGATGATGTTTAACAAGTCCAAGTGCCGAATCCTGCATTTTGGCCACAATAATCCCCTGCAGTGTTATAGGTTGAGGACGGTGTGGCTGGACAGTACCCACGTGGGAAAGGACCTGCGGGTGCTGGTCCCCAGTGTGGACCTGGTAGCCAAGAAGGCCAAGGGCATCCTGGCCTGCATCAGGAACAGTGTGGCCAGCAGGAGCAGGGAGATCATTCTTCCCCTGTACTCAGCACTGGTGAGGCCCCACCTTGAGTGCTGTGTCCAGTTCTGGGCCCCTCAGTTTGGGAAGGACATTGAGATACTTGAGTGCATCCAGAGGAGGCAACGAGGCTGGTGAGGAGCTTGGGACACAAACCCTGTGAGGAACAACTGAGGGAGCTGGGGTTGTTCAGCCGGGAGAAAAGGAGACTCAGAGGTGACCTTATCACTCCCTACAACTCTCTGAAGGGTGGCTGTAGCCAGGTGGGGGTTGGTCTCTTTCTCCAGGCAGCAACTGACAGAACCAGAGGGGACAGCCTTAAAGCTGCACCAAGGGAAATACAGGTTGGATATTAGGAAAAAGTTTTTTACAGAAGGAGTGATAAAGTACTGAAAGGTCTGCCCAGGGAGGTGGAGGAGTCACCATCCCTGAATGTGTTTAAAAAAAGATTGGATGAGGCACTTGGTGCCATGGTTTAGTTGAGATGTTGGGGCATGGATTGGACTCAATGATCTTGAAGGTCTCTTCCAACCTAGTTATTCTGTGTGTGATTTTGTGTGATTAGAAATACTTGAAAAAAGCAGCATTTTTTCAGTCTAACTGTAGTGCTATTTCTGTGACATTAGCAGACCTCTTGAATCTAGTAGCTTTTGGCTTTGATTTTTAAAGGCAATTTCTTGTTATGTAATTATTTCATTGTGTTCATGTTTGAGTTGAAACCTGGTATGTTGGGTGTATGCCCAGATTGCCCAGGGTAGCTGTTCATGCAAGATACCAGATGTGCACAGCTACCCAGGGCTGGTGTGTGTGCTCTGCCCTCCAGCAAAGGTACAGCAGCATCAGCTGTTGTACTCTCTCATATAGCTGTACTCTCCTCTTCACCTGAAGGTAGGTAGGAGTTGCTTTTAATGGTAAGTTCTAGTTAAGCTCTTTGTATTTTACCATGATATAAGTAATGAATTCTTTGCTTTGATTTTTGTTTCTTGGTACCAAAGTCTGTGTAAGATGGCAGTCAGTAGGTGCTTAGCCCAAGAATGTCCATATGTAAATTTTGCCCTACAGACCCCCCTTTTCTAGCCACCCATCTGCTTTGGCTGTATGTCTTTCCTGTGCCAAGTGAGTGCTAGACTGCTGAAGTGCTTGATGTTGGTATGTGTGCTGGAGGGTCCTCTCTCTGACTGCACCTGCGTTTTTTATTTGTTTATTAGGAGAGCAGGCAGGTCCTGTCTTGTTGGTGGCCTAGGGGCAGACCTAAAGAAGCAGGGTGGTTTAAACCAAAGTATTTGGTCTTTGAAATGCCTCTTGGATGACAGTTATGTAGAGGGCTTGTTTTCTAGCATTCCACCCCTCCTCATGTCTAAACTGTCAATGGAGACTTGTGGGAGTTCTGTGAGGCTTTCTGAGAAGTCTGCAATAACTGTCTAAAATGATTCTTAGTGGAAAAGTTCATCAAGCTCTGGTGTGACTCTGAGATGCTGTCTTAGTACCAGAGTCCTGCTTTAAAGTTGCCTCTGTCATGTGTTGTGGCTGCGGGAGCGAGCTCTAGGAGCCAGGTGATCTGTTGACTGAAAGAAAGTTCATGTCATGAAGAGCTACTCTGACCCACTTTATCCATCTGTCTGGGCTAGTGGTTTTCTTCTCTCTGAAGCAGGAAGGATCAAAGATGCCCAGCTGTGGCTCAGCATTACTTGCTGCACGGAGCTGGCTAAACAGGGGGATAAGAGAATTCGTGAGGGTTTCTCTAAGCAGGCACACCTCTTGTGTCAAAATTGCATCAGTTCTGTGGAGTTGTTAAGGATTACATACCTGGAGGATTACATACCTTGGAGTAATACCTTGTCAAGTCTTCATCCTTCATCTTGGAGTGAATCAAAGTATGACTCTTTTTGTGATGTTAATGTTTGATATGCTGGTACTTCTTGGTAAAGATGTTGTTTTCTTCTTCTAAGACTGCTTGGTGTCTGATACAGGTCTGAAATCTTCCTCCAACGTAATTTTACCCTCCATGTCTCTCTAGTCTCTGTAGTATTAAAAATATGCTACTTTTTCCCCTTAGTGGATTTCTTCCTTTACTTTGGTATTTCTTCAAGAAATTTTCTTGTTAAAGATTATTTACTCTGGGAAGTCTTTCTTTAAAAACTGTAAATGTTTCTTTGAACACTTAATTCACACCATACAGAACCACTGAGCTCTAGCCTGTAGATTATAAGAATATAGATTTGGGAAGTTTTTCTTGGAGAGTCTGGTGACTGTGCTCAGCAAAGCATGTTTCTTTCAGGTGTCTTTAAGGCATCCCAAAGTTGGGTGAATCTTTCATAGTTCAAACTATAGCAGGGCATGAATGTCCAAATTGTGTTTGATGGGCTCATCATAAATGAAAAACTTACTTAGACTTTGGTTGTTGCATTGAGAAGTTGTGGAGTCTCCATCCTTGGAGATGCTCAAGGCCCATTTCAGCCATGTCCTGTGCAGCCTGCTGTAGCTGATCCTGCTTTGAGCACTGGGTTGGGCTAGATGATCTCCAGAGGTCCCTTCTAACCTCAGCCACTCCATGTTTTCAGTGTCACTGTGTCTCTGGTGTAATGTCCCCAACTGGGGGAGGAGGGTGGGACAGCCGGGATAGCTCCATGCAAGTTGAAGCAACAAGAAGAAAATTTCAGACAGTACTGGCCTCTCTTTGAGATTATCTCTCTGATTGTGTAACAGCTTCAGCCCTGAACCTTCTGGAGTAGGATCAGTTGAAACCTGCAGCTGTGGATGAGGGCTGTGGCTGATTCCCACAGTATACCCCTCTTACTTCACTCAGTGTGAACAGCTCTGTCCTGTGACCAGAAATGATAGGACAGAAGTTAATAGACGTGGGGAAATTAAAAACACAACAGTTGTCAACTGATTTCTTTTTTATCACCCCAGTCCCAGAATTAGGGGCACTAAATAAAGTTAGCAATGGTCCTTGAAGTGTAGTGAAACTATGTATGTGCTGCCATTTAAGGCAGAGGTATGTAATGTGCATCCTGCTCTGGTGCTACCATAATTTGTGAACTCTGTTCTGTGCTTCTCTGTTCTGAAGCAGGAAGAGAGGGGGAGAAAAAAAAGGAAATTCAGAGTTCAAGGTTCCCTAGGCCAAAGCTTTAATACTGAAAAAAAGTACTTGGTATCTTGAGGAAGAAAAACATTTTGCCAGAAGAGATTTTCCTATGGCAGTGAATTTAGAATATGTGAATGAGAGTAACTTCATCATCTGGAAGTTGCTATTCAGTGGGAGGGAGGGTCCTGCTCTGCTTATATTTGGTTGCTGTACTCATTTGCCTTTCTCAGCATGTTGTTTTTCTTAACAGTAAAGAAGATAAAGTTAATGAAGGAATGATACTGCATAGGTAAAAAACTTAATCATAATGTGTTTGCATGACACAGTAGAATATCCAAAGCAGCACTGATGACTGTCAAGCTACCATTTCCCATGTTTCAAACTCTTGAGTGTTTAACCTAATTTACATTCTGTAATAATATATGCAGGAGCGTTCTGGGGTTTAATAAGTGGGAAGCAGTAAGGTTTTAATTTTGAATTGGAGCAGTGATGCCTTAAAGTTTTCAACTGAACTACAAAAGTGTCTTCAGCTAATCTACAAAATTGTCTGCCACCAGTCTTTGATACACTGGGTGGTTCACTTTGGGTTTTAAGTGTTTGGATGGGCAAGAAAAATCCTGGTCATGACTGATCATGCAGTATTTTCCCTTGTCCAAGACTGAAGGAGATTATTTTCTTTGTTACCACCTTGTGGAGTATAGGCTGCTTTAGCTGTGTGCTAATTCTGGTTTTTTTTAGAACCACTGGATCGTGGTTGGAGGTAAGGGATCTTCAGGCTCTCATGGTGTTTTTTGGAAGGTCTCCTTTGAGAGGATGCTGGAGGAAAGACTTTTCTGTTGACCATTTAAAATTATTCTGACATTTACATTGCTGCTTTGGTGGTGAAATGAGCCCTGCTTTATAACCAGTGGTTATGACTACGGTATGGTGCCAAAAATTTGCAGGAATGCAAGAGAGGAGAAAAATTTGGACTACACCAGCATATACATCATCCAGAAGTGAACAGAATTTCATGGGACAAAATGAAAACAGTTATGTAGCCCATGGGGATTTCCTCTGCTGAATATCAAAGGTATACTGTAAACCACTGAGGTGTAGGCACTTCTGCTTGAAAAGCTTTCAAGATCCTTTGTGATGAAAGTAGTTAAGCAGTTGAACTGTAAGGGTTGCTAACCAGTCTCGTTAGAAAGTACATAGCAGTGTTATTTGAAATGTCCCATTGACCTCAATAAGTCTTTGTTTTATTTCTTTTTTTTCATTGTTGCTGTTTGACATTGAGACTGTGTTGAAAAGACTGTGATTTGATGTTTTTGGGTATGCCTGGCATTTTCATCTTGGCGGCCTGGCTCACACTGGGCCAAATTCAACTTTGACAAACAAATGTCCTAAAATTACTAGAAACTTCATTCTTTTAAAAGCAAAACTGAAATTACAGGTTTTTGCCTATCATGGTTTCTGAAGTTTTTAGGAATAATAAATGTTTTGGTTGCTAGATGGTATGTGTATATTATGTACTTAACTGTTGGACAAAGAATTATTATGATCTGTACTAGAAGATAGTAGTTTTTTCCAAATTACAGAAATCACTACCATGCAAAAAACAGTCTTGAGAATAGTAGGAAACCCTTGCAGAGTATCATCAACTTCTCCTTGTAAACCTTGTAAGACAGAGGTTTTAATTCTGAATAGATCTTTGCAAATGACCAAAAAACTTGCTTAAAAAGAAAAAAGAGGGAGTTTAAGGATGTCTGAGTTACCTGCTCCTGATTTTCATGAAACTTCTCAGCTATCTGGAATATTCTTCTCTCTTTTTCAAGAGGGCACTGGCCAGTTGGTCCAAAAACTGAAACTGGCAGGCATGTTGCAATTTTAAATGTTTTGCTTCCCAAGGTATCCATGCTGAAAACCAAAAGTTTTGTTCAAATTGTAAAAGGCAGATATATTTGATAGCTTTGATTACAAAGTTAATTTGTTTGGTGTGCGTAGATTTAATCAGGATGCAACTGGAACTCTCTTAATCTCATCTAGCAAGCACCTTCAGTGACTAATTGTAGCTTGACTTCTGGAGTGGCAGTTTAGAGATCTGAGAATCAAACAGTTAATGAAAAGCAAACTGATGAGAAGAGTGCTGCTGAAATCTGAGGAGTTCTACAGTTTTCATTTAGAAGTATATTAAGAAATTTAAATTAATCAAGATTTAGAGTAATCAAGATACATCAGTTGTCCTTCAGGTATTTTTTTCCTCTATATTGCTCTGACATTAAATAAGCGCATACACAAATGATTGTAATTAACTAAGGAACTACAAAAAAAGCTTTTTAGAACATAAACTACCCGAAGGTTGCAGTTTTTACTGATACAACCATTCATGTAATACCACTGGTAAACAAAATACAGAAGGGATTGCAGGCTAAAGAAAACACAGCTCTGTGCCAGGAATACCATCTCCATTGCACTTTTTTAGCTGAGCTGCACAGAGGGCTCTGCAGTCACGCTGTAGAACAGCAAGTGGTTTTATTCCACCAGCCTGGCCAATATAATCAACATTTATGTGAACAAATTACAGATAACTGCAACAGGATTATCTCTACTACTTAACCTGTGATCTCTAGAAGCTCAGTGCACACATGTAGTCAAGAAATCAATGGCACTACTACAGCCAGCCTGGGTTCGCAAGGAGAGGTGTTAGTTGTCTGAACGGAGTTGGAAGCAGAGGTTTGTTCCAGGCAAGATGATTTGTGGGGTTGCTGGAAGACATTTCATGAATACCCCATCTTATGTTCTCTGGTCAGGTGAAGTAGGAATGATATATTCTTCAGCAGCTACATGTTGGCTCTAATGCCCCTTCCAAACCCCTCCACATTTTTTTTTTCAAAAATATAGTACAGTTTTTCTGTATTTGACGTGAGAAGCCTAAGGGACTTCTTTTTGTTTGTATTGATATGTTCCTCATCTGTGCACATTGTTCTCATTATATACTTTATGAAATAGGCTATTACAGGGATAAGCTAAAGTAAAAATACATGCAGTAGTGTTGTTCTAGTAAAACAAATGAAGATGGCAAAAGGTGTAACAACAAGAGGCATAGTCACAGGGTCAGAATAGAGAGGTCTTGGCTGCCATTGCAACTAGACTGGCTGTGGCATAGCAAAATGACATACAAGAATGTAAGGAATTAAAAGTCATAAGATTACTAGGAATTTTAAGACTCAGCTGAGTCTGAGTACAGAAGAAAATTTTAGTGCTTTATTAAAATCAGCAGTTAAACACAACTTGCAGAAAAAGATAAACCCAGAAAAGTCATAACTCCAACCTAATAGTACAGATATTTTTGAGGAACAGCATATTAGTAAAATAACTCTTGAATCTCTGCTCTTAATAGAATCCAGTCCTGTAGTTTTGTAGCAAAGAGAACCTCCTTTGAGAATTCTATTTAGCAGCTAAATCTTATGAAATTATGCATTACCTGATAGATGAATCAAATGAAAACAAAAGGAAGTAGAGAATTAGAATAAGCAGACTAAACTGAACATTTAATACTTGTATTAACTTGAGTTGAGCACAGGTTCTGTATGTGTAGGACTGTGTGCTTACTAGTTGAGCTGTCTTGTTTGAAGCTAAGGTTAATAGCTTAAAAGTTGATTAACTTGTCATACCAGTCTCACCATAGTTTTGTTTTTCCCAAACTAGATGAAAGGTTTCTTTAAGTATGGTTACTGTAGTACTGCATTCCTGATGATGCTGGTAGCTAATGACACTCTTTGTTGTAGAAATCAGGAAATGTGGGTTGAGTCTCTGGGGTCTGTGTGGCTGGAGCACGAAAATATTCTGTTCTAAGGGGCAAGGTCTTGCTGGAACAACCTGGTATGTATCATTGCTAGTACAAACTACGTGTCTGTAGGTTTTGCTTTGCAGATGTATTTCCTTGCTTGCTGCAATGCTAATTCACTTCCACCCATGCCAAGATACTGCTAAAACTAAAACTGTCTTTTGCAGTGATATTTCCACATTTCTTAGTGTGCTTGGTATGGGCATCTTGCTTCTCTCACCAATACTGTTGTATGACTTTTTTTTTCCCTCCCTTCAAAACCCAAGCATAGGCTCTGGTTGTTTAAATGGGCTGACATTTAACAAAAATTAATTTATTTCTACTAATTAAAACAACCCTTGTGTCATACAGCCTTGTATTTCCATTTGAATTTTTAATTTAAATATAAAGAAATTATTCATAAATGTTTACATAACAGAATGTTTGCATAAAGTGCATTTAATGTACACCAAGCTCAAATGTGTGAGACTTTCTTGCCTGTTTGGCTTGTTTATCTAAGTTCTCCATGGAGTGTGGGTGGGGCAGAATTGGCATTGGAGACTAGAAAAAGATTTATGAATTTGCAATTAATGTAACTGAAATATTAGGATCCTTGTGAGAAATTTCATTTTGACTGTGTTTATTGAAAAGCAAGATAACTTTACTGAAGTCATGTTGACACAGCTTCCTGAATCAAATACATCTGTAGTATGCTGGATGTTAATGAAAGGTCCTAAGGTTGCTTGTTTCATGTCTGAAGGAAACATTTTCTGTGGAGATACAGCACCTGGTATGTCTTGAAGTTGCTGCTTGGGTTGAGAGCCTCATTTATCACCTTCTGAACCTCTAGTCTCTTTGCTATGTGTTTCAATCTTTGAAATATTTTATTATGTACTGACATGTTATATCTGGCTACATTAAGGACCAGCTCCTCAAATATGATCATAAGGGGGATAGTTCATTTCTGTGGAAACAAGTTTAGTCTGATACAGAACATGATAATTGTTTGCAAGAGAGATGTTGCAGTTTAATTCCTGGCTCTCCATGTTCACTCTTAAATAATTGTTGTACACTTCTGTGTTCTGAGCCATGTTCTTTGATGCAAAAATGTAAACAGAAAGATCAAACCATATAGGTTTTCAAGATTTCTTGAAGAGATTGTTGTCACTAAGGTGTGTGTACAGACTGTTCTGAGGGACATCTCTTGTGCTTTCCTCATTTCTTCACAATCAAGTCTCATTTTAGCATGATGAACTTAGTGAGAAAGCACAATGATTTTAGTTTCCATGAAGACTGAAATATAAAGGGAATGTGTCAAGGAGTTGAGCAGTGACATTCTTTTGTAATGTGCTTATTATTTCTGGCTTTCCTGGATGGAAACAGGGAATTGTCCACAAAGAAGTGAGAAAGACCAGAAATGTGTATTTGTTGTCCACTTTTGGGATAGGTGGCAAAACATTGTTTTCTGCAGGTTTACTAAGCAACAGTGGGGTTTGAGGAATTATGCAGTGGTTCTAAAATGACCTTTCAAATAAACTTTTTATATGAAAAAGATCTGGAATTTTTAAAATATTGCCTAATGCATTGCCTTTCCTGCCCTCTGCCTCAATTCTGCAGAATGATGAAAAAACCCCTAGGTTTTACAGGTTTCCCAGTTACATTCTTTGCAGAAGGAGTGAAACTCCCAGTATCCTCACTCAAATTTTTTTCTCCTCTGAAATATAAAACATAATAGTAGTATATTAAAGAGTTAAGTACAGTTATATACTGTTACTATTTGGCAAGAAGGCTACAAATGTTGAAAGAGTGAATTCATCACAGATAAGAACTTAAAAAGAGGGTGGGTTAGAATACGAGTTGGATTTTTGGAAGTGGATTGGAAAATTAATATTCCAATAATTCTCCTGTAAAATGCCAAGATACCTATACTTCTAGCCTGTATTTGTTTATTCAGGTTTTAAGTCTTTAAGTTGCATTTCGTAGGATCTTATGAGAGTGCTCTCTAACATAACTGAGATTCAGTAGAGTAATGCTTTCTTCATTTCACTGCCTTAAAAACAATTTCTGCCTCTATTTTGAGTACTATTTTTATTTCCCATCTGCTTGAAACAGTTGACTTGCAAAGGCTGCAAGCAAAGATTGGCCATAAAGATACAGCAAAATTAAAAATACAGCAGAATGCTTCTCTTATTTTCAGTTGACTTAAAGCATTTTTTAGCTACAACCACAGTTACTGTATGTTGAAGAGCAGGAGGCTGTGAGGATGGACTCTTTCAGCTGTAGTCAGGGATGGAAAATAGTTATTGTTTCAGGATCTTGACTTTGTTTTTTGGAGGCTGCTGGTGGTGTATTTGTTTGTTTTTTATTTGTAGACAAGTATATTAAAAACCAAACCAAAATACCAGTGCCCCCTTTGTCGCAACCCAAAACTCTGCCAGGCTTCAAATTGTAACTTAGAGTTGGAAATAAGTGCCTTCTGCCTTGAGAATGAGAACTGCATATCTAAGATCTTTAAGTCTTCTCGAGTGATATTAAATCAGTGAAGGAATGGTGACTACAGTGCCTTTTAAAGGTTTTGTTTTCCACTTTTTTGCATTACTTTTAAATTTTGTTTTATTGTTTTGCTTCATGAATAAGAATCATGATGTTATAGCCAAACATCAGACATATTAGGAAATTTGTCTGTTTTCAAATTCTGTCAAATCTGGGCGTTCATTCGGTTAGAGCCAAGGTTTCATGACTTGAAAAGGCAAGAAAGATTCAGTAGTAAGAAAAACTGAGTACATTGTCTTTGGGAAAGCATTCAGGTCTCTGATAAGACTGGAATTCTGCTGTTGGTTACGTCATTCACGGGAAGCCACATGCATACACTTGGTATCTGGCCTTAACTTGCATAAGAGAAGGCCAATCTGTAGAAATACTTTTTGTTTTGTTATGGTAATGCTGTGTCTTTTCGGTCTACTTTTGTGCCATATTGAAGTAAATTTATAGGAGAATTTTTATATATACTGATATTTCTAAAATGTAGTTAAGAACTATCAGGACATTGTTTTCTATAGTCCACTGAAAATTCTTCTCCTATAAAATCTGTCTTATTTGGGTTACTTGTTGGATGATGAAAAAATTAGGAAAACTATTAAAGTATGCATTTGTTAAACTTTCTGTAGCGTGGTCATTGCATTTAGTTCTGGATTTAAACTCTGAAAGGCGGTAGTGTGGGTTGAGGGAGACTGAAATCTACATTATTTTGCAAAAGTTAAGGGGAAATAATTGAATAATTGTTTGGTAATTTAATTAGGATTTTAGCACGACATTTAAAATATATAACCAGTGCTTTGGATTGTTTCACACTTGGAAAACTTTGCCCTTATAAAGGAGATGGATGGAAGACAAGCCTAAAATAGACAGCTTGGCACATGCTTAACATCTTTAGAGGGGTTTGAATGTAAGGATTGTTTCCAATAAGATAGTTCTAGAAAAACCACAGCATTTTAATCTGTTTGATGTTTCAGACAGCAAGATTTCCCAGTTGTGTGATAACCTCAAATAAAACTGCACAACTGCAAAAAGCTGCAGAACTTGAGCAGAAAATAATCTGGAATTATTCTATACAGATTTTTTAGAAGTAGAAGTACTAAATGAATAAATCCTCCTTGTATTCATCTCCGAAGTAGTCTGTACTCTGTGGGTGCTCTTATATCCTGTTTTTCTGCGAGTTTTGCACCTGAAACTGTAGTAAGAGGAGAACACAGGTTTCTGCTTGCATGGTACCACTGTGCCCCAGCCCATAACCATTCACCCACGTGTTGCTGAAATGTCCAAGGAATAATGAGCTGCCCTTTCTTCTGAGTTAGAATTAAAGTCTTGCTTAGTGTGGAGAAGGGGAGCTCATGTTGGTGCAAGGAGTTGTCACTTAAACCTCAGTTTTCTGTGCATAGTCTTACCCTTTTACATGGATTGCCTTTTGCCATTTTCTGACTGACATAAGAAATGTGGTAGCTGCACAGCATAGATGATCCCTTGGTAAAAAGTCAGGCATTCTTACAGTATATGCAGGGTGCTGTGGGTACAATACCATTCACCAGCATTGCATTTGTGCTGACTGCAGGGACCTCAGCTCCACTGCAGAATTGTCATCATCAGTTCAGAACCAAAGGCACTTACTGATAATGACTTGCTGAAGGTTTCATCATAGAGATAATACCATAATATCCTAGAGATATTAAAGGTAGACCTTTATTGTTTAAGTGATGCTGGAAGATCTTAGCCTGTGTCCAATTAAAGGCAAAGCTTATATTGTGTTTAGCTTGTGTGCATTCACTTAGCACAATGTGTCACCACTATTTTTTGTTACAATAAACCTTTAATCTGTTTATATTATTGCACCTTATAGGCATTAATGCTTGCAAGCCTAGTGGGATATTTGCTAGGTGGTTATGCTAATAAATTTATCCACTCAATTTATATTAGTGTTCAGTCTTGTCTAGTCTGGGCTTTAAAGGTGTGTTCCTGATGGATTTGCCTAGCTCAGTCTAATTAGCACTGCTGGTTGATGGACTTAAAGCCTAAGGGGAAGCTTAAGCATTAACTTGTGAGGTTTAGCACTTTTTGAAGAACAATTGCTTTGTTTTAAAGTTTTAGCAAGGGGCTAGTTAGGTCAAAACCAGTAGGAGATTCAATATCACTGTTAATTTCCAGGCAAAGCAGTGCCTTAGCTGTGTGCTTCCAGAAATTCAGGCTTTCTATGATTCACTGCAGCTTCTCTTCCGTGTATAGTACAACACAAGTGAGAGAAAAGATGCTATTCTTTCCCCATATATCAGAAGTTCTAAAAGACCTCTGAGATCATAGAGTCCAATCCTTGACTGACCACCATCTTGTCACTGAGTGCCACACTAAATTGTTTCTTGAGCACTTCCAAGGATGGTGACCCCACCACCAATGTTTAACAAACTTTTCCATGAAGAAATTCTTCTTGATGTCCAACCTACCAAGATACCCTTCTCTTTGAAAGGTGATCATTGAAACCTTAGAAGTTCAGTGTTTAAACTTGTTTTTGGAGTAAAAATAATATCATTACAGTGTCTGTCTCTTTCAGGGTTTCATTGCTTGTTAGTTTTGAATTATTAGCCCTTTTCAGTAAATATTGACAAATATCTTAAAGAGAGGAGGAATAAATATCTTAAGACATTTATAACAACTGAAAGTTAAGTCAAGGGGAGAGAGACATTATTAGTGGCTGAACTGTGGAAGAAAAAGTGAGATCCAAAGGACTTGGCATAGGTTAGGATGATTTCATCCATGTCTCAGGCACAAGAAGAGCTTTACAAGGTCAACCAACCACATGGCACAAATCTGTAGGAAAGTAAGCTTTGTTAGTCATAGAGCTTGTGGAGTGACTCTTAAGGAAGCTTGTATTATTTTACCAAAAGCTTTAGCTTAAGTAATCTGTGTTTAGAAATGTGGCCATGGGAGTCAGCAATTCATTGTTTGCATGTTAAATTAGCCAATAATTCTAGTTTAGATTTCAAAGGTGTGCATTCAAGATACATTGCATTGTCATAAGTAAAGTCCAAGCTTAGTCTTGAGAAGATGTACTGGAACTGATTAAGAAGAAAAGTTAATTCAGAACAAGCTTGCAAATTTGTTTATTTGTTAATGTTTATTTGTTAACTAAGACCCATTCTGTAGGGTGGTTAAAACATCTGTTATTTGGGTGTAGTCCTTCATATAAGTAGTTTAAATTTTTTGCTAATAAAACTTTTCAAGTAACTTCTCTCAAGGTGTCAGATCAGAGAGTTTTTTTTTCTGTATAGTAGTGGAAAAAAATTTTAGATGCAGTTGTAGAAAAAAGATCGGTGCTCTGGGAAACATTGGTCTGGCATCACAATTACAGATGGCATATGAAGCTAAATCTTTTAGATCCCTGTTGTTTTGCAAAGAGGCTTGATGCCATTATTTTCTCTTTTTGGGAACACATGGAAGAGTTTTCTTTGAGTCTTTATACCAATTAGGTAATTGATTATATCTTATCACACTCCTCTGTATATGAAAATCAGCTTGTATATGTGCCTAAGTGTTGCATAATGGTATCAGAAGACATGTAACTTTTCTAATGTATGTAAAAGTGCTTAGCAAAGGGCATTTTTTAATGAGGAGATTGTTTGCTTTTTCCCATAAGACTTCTGCTTCCTATTTGTAATGTTATCTGTTTGTTTAGATAATTGTGAAGAAGTGGAATTTTCTTTGCAAATGTGTTGTTTTTCCTATTAAATCAGAAACTCATTTATTGTGTGATGGGATGAAGCCTCTCTGGCAAATCTTATAACTGTCTGGTATCTGTTTCTGACATTGTCACTACCCTGGAAAGGTTTTAATTTCAAGAATTTCTTATGTCAGTCAGAAATGCAAATTTGTTGATTTTAGTACGATTTTTTGGGGGGTCATAACAACCCTATGCAGCACCACAGGCTTGGAGCAGAGTGGCTGGAAAGCTGCCTGATGGAAAAGGACCTGGGAGTGCTGGTTGACAGCTGGCTGAACATGAGCCAGTGTGTGCCCAGGTGGCCAAGAAGGCCAATGGCACCTGGCCTGTATCAGGAACAGTGTGGCCAGCAGGAGCAGGGCAGTGATTGTCCCCTGTGCTCAGCACTGGTGAGGCCACACCTCGAATCCTGTGTTCAGCTCTGGGCCCCTCAGGACAAGAAAGACTTTGAGATACTGGAGAAAGTCCAGAGAAGGGCAAAGGAGCTGGTGAAGGGTCTGGAGCACAAATGTTACTAGGAGCAGCTGAGGGAGCTGGAGTTGTTCAGCCTGGAGTAAAGGAGACTCATGGGAGCTTCCTACACGCTCTCCTGAGAATGTAGTGAGATGGGGCTTGGTCTTTTTACCCAGGTAACAAGGGACAGGACAAGAGGAAATGGCCTCAGACTGTGTCAGGGGAGGTTTAGATTGGATATAAGGAAAAATTGTTTCACTGAAAGGGTGGTCAGGCATTTGAACAGGCTTCCCAGGGAAGTAAGTGGAATCATCATCCCTGCTGGAAGCGTTCAAAAAGCATGTGGCTGTGGTGCTTGGGGACATAGTTTAGTGGTGAATACAGCAGTGTGAGGTTAAGAGTTGGACTGGATGATCTTCAAGGTCTTTTCCAACTGCAATGATTCTGTGATTCTGTAATTTTATGATTCTCTTTAAGTCTTGGTAAAATTTAAAATGTGTGAGACATCTTAGAACTACTATAATAAAATATCGTCTTCAAATCAGTCTTTTTCTACTTTGAGATCATAGCTTAATTTTTTCTTATTTCTTACCTCTGCTTAATTAATGAAAGGGATCTGTGTGGTTCCTGTTGTTTATATATCCATGGACTGAGACTATTGCATTGTCTTGCCTTGCTGTTTTATTAGCTTCATTAATCAGGGAAACAAAGTTGATCTTCTGATTTTTTTTTAAGTTATGTGGGTCAGAGACAGATTATGATACTAATTTAATAATGCCCTCTTAATGAATGGCAGATCTTTGTGTGCACGAGAAATAATGATGGAGAACACTCAGGTGGGTAAGATAAACTGGAGTCAGAAAGCAGAGATGCAGGGTGCCAGCCATTCTAATACAAAGCACCTTCCTTCCTAAGTGATGTCATCAGCAAAATGAAACAGCCACTTGTTAAATGGAGTTGTGATCATGTTCTGCAATGAGTGTTGACATAATTTAGGGATTTAACGTGTCTTTGAAAACAAATTAATTTAGGAGGACTTCAGTGATGCTGGACTTTAATTTGAGCAAAGTGATGAAGCCGTCGTGTCATGCGTGCTGGTATGCAGATGGTAATTCTGCAGCTGTGCTAATTTGAGTACAGCTGAGATTGACTTTTGCTGCAAAACACTTGCAGTCCATAGTTAATGCCACCTTCTGCTTCTCATTTGAAGTATATTTCTTTTTCTTTGTGGTTGGAATCCTCCTGGTTCCATTCAGTTCACTTTCCACTCCAGTGAAATGAAGATGGTGGTGAATGAAGTGAACTTACTTCCCCAAAAGGCAGCTAGATGAAAATGAGGCAAGAATCAAGTTAAGGAGTCTCTTGGGAAATCATTGTGGACTTTTTAGACTGCTGTTTCCAGCATATTGACATCTGATCAAAGTTATAAATATATAGCAAAGGAAAAAAAGTATATATACACTGATTAGGTTTTTTAGAAAAGCATTCACTTTTGTTAGGAGAGTGAGCAATTACATTTCCCACTTCACATGCAGATTTATGATAGGAAAACTGAAACAGACTAATGAGGGAACCTGACTTTGTTAGAAATGCTGTCATTAATTAGTTGTGATTTTTCAAGACAGCCCTGTGGGAGATAATTCTAAATGTTTGTAACAGAGTGTAAGATGAAGATCTGCTGAAGTCACACTGTAGATGAGAGTGGTTGACCCTCCCAAGAGATGAAGAAGGGGAGAAAAGGAGGATACCATGGGAGATTACAAACTGAGGAATACATACTAAGTTTCCCTCTGGTAGTACCATTACTTTGGGCATTACAAATATGGAGATGGCAGCGTCCTTATGTAAGATGTTGTGCACCACACTTTGAGAAAAAAAGGCATTTTATCCCATTGTTTGAATTAAAAAGGATGAGTGAGCACACAACAAAAAAATGCTGCAAATTTCAAGGCATGATCAAGTCCAGACTAGTTAGGGTGGACAAAAAGGACCTCTCTAAAGCTAGGTGCACCATAAATTGTGTGTATTTGTATTTTACACTACAAAAAGTGTGAAATACACAAATGATAAGCCATGTGATTTGAAAAAGAAATGCTTTAAAAAAGTCTCAATAAGACACCAACACTGCAGATTTAAACTGATTGAAAACTATTAATATTATGAAGAGAATTAAGGTACTTGGGAATGATGTGAAAGAAATCAAAGCAAGGCAGGATGGAGGGAGAAGCCAGATCTAAACCAGTAGCTTGTGATAGTAGAAAGTAACAAAGGAAAAAGCAAAGCAACCCAAGGAGAAAACTGTAGCTTTGCAATTAATGGCACAGAAAATGAAAAGTGTATTTCTCTTGTATTTTTATTTTTAAAAAAATTAATACTCACATGTTTTGAGCTCTTGAGCTGATGATGAAACACTTGCCTTTCCTGGCTCAGGAAGGCTCAGGAGGATATGAAACAGCAGAGTAGTTGAACATACTGGGTTAGTTTGTTGACTTCTATCCATAACGTCATGGGCTTATCCTGCAGAGTTATCTGCACCGGTAATGTAGACTTTTCTTTTTTATTGAGCAGCCCCACACTCACACCTAAACTTGTCACATGTGGAAAATTTAGATATACTGAGAAGTTTCTTACTGAGAAGGAATGATAAGTAGCTTTCATGTTACATGCTAAGATACAATATGTTCCAGAAAGAGAGCTCAGGGATACTTCAGGTGATGAAGTGAAGGTTGCTGTCCAGTCCCTCCTCCCCAGCAGTAGCTGTGCAAGGGCAGTACAATGTTCCCGTATGAATTTTGAAAAATAGTATTTATTTGTTATTTTGCTCCAGAGCCACCAAAAAAGCTCCCAGAAAACCAAAATAGAAAAAGACTTGGGGCAAAGGAGTAGGAATCAGGACTTTCTTCTCCTCAAACAAGCTCTGTAATTCTAGTTTAAAAAAAATAAATTTGCTATCACTTTTTGCTCATGTTTCTTCCAGTCCTTCTGCTCAGTGAAATACCTACACAGAGAGAGAGCAATAGATCACAACAGATCTTCTGGTTTGTTAATCTCTTCTCTGTAATGGGATCAGGTGTTTACTCACTACACACATAAATAGTGTGAGTGTCCTTCAAAGGGAACCCAAAGGGAAAGGTGTCAGATGTTATCATGTGAGTTCCCCAGCATGATCAACACCTGGCTTTTTGAAATAGTTTATTTTTTTTTAGTTCACAGACATCTTGAATTGAGGCTGTGTAATTTAAATATTGCATTTGTATTCAAGCTCATGCTAGTAGATCATGAATGAGCAGTTCAGCAACAAATATGATGCCAAAAAAGCAGAGTTGCATTAGCAGTATATTTTTAATGTATTTCACATTTAATTGAGACATTTTTCATCAAATGACCTTTTTTCTCCAAAATTAGTACTTCATTCTTTCACACTTAATTTGTTTAAATGATAGAATTGGCTCCCTTATGCCCCCATCCCAAAGTCAGATTGATTAGTATTTCATTAACATTTTGTCTGTAGTCTTTTATAGATATATAAAACATAGAAACCTGGTTTTATATGAGATATATAAATATGTAGAAATGTGCATATATAGAAAATAAAATTTAATTAATAAAAAATTGTGGCCTCTAAAGCTGATAAAAGGGGCAAAAGTTGGAGAAGGTGATATTTAAAGCCAAACTGTTGGATATGCTGACAGATCTCAATACGAATATGAAATCTGATTTTCAGTTTCCATCTTCACCAGGTTTTTGTGCTAGGTGTTGCCTACAGCTGAATTGGGCAAGGATTACAGTCAAAAAAATAATCTTCTGAGCGAGGCAGCTGTAAAGAACAGAATTCTATGCCAGGCTCTGCCACCAGCCCCCCATGTGACGCTCGCATGTCGTTCAGCGTTTTTGGAGGTCGGCACCGAGTATTCATCTTGATTGCATGTGCTCAGCTTCAGCCTGATTTGCAAAAATGCTGAGTGCTCAGTCTTCTCAAGGAGAAGCTGTACTTTGAGTCAGGAGATTACGTGGTTTGAATATTTAAATGAATGTATTTCCTAAGTACTGTGGAAAAGAAAGGCCTAAGTTTCCATAATAATCACCTCCCTTTAGATGCTGCCTGTTGCTCATGTTAAAAGCTGATCCTAAACACAAATGATACTGTAAGTGAAGCAGGTCAGCCTACTTGTGAACTTCATAGAAAGTGCCTTTATGAAAATAATACTCGACACCGAGCATTTCTGAATGCTGCACCAGGTGGTGCGTGCGGTCATGCAATGGGCAATGGAAGTAAGACAAAACATCGAAGGCAGGGAATACTGTGGTGGAGTGCAGAGGGCAGCACAGTTGGAATTTGTGTGGTTAGATGCATTATAATTCATCCATGTGAGGAAACTGATTTCCTCAGGCAAGCTCAGTTAGGTCCTAACTCAAGAGCTTGATTTTCTATTCCTCTGCTGTAGTTGTGTGGGGGTTTTTGGCGTACCCTAGCGTGGAAACAAAGTGAGCAAGATCAGAGCCCTTATTGTCACGTGAAACCTGGTTTTGATGGGGTGAAGTGATTTTGTGAGGGGTTTTTGGGTGCTTTTTCCTCTTTCAGTTTTGTAACTTAACTCTGTTGAACATTGAGAAGGTTTATATGGATGGAAAAGCAGCACTGCCTCTTCAAGATACAAAGGTAATAGCAGAAAGAAGTAGCCCTAGGATCACTTACTTCCACTTGGTGTCTGCAGATGGTTTTAATGGCTTTAGTCTCCTGCAGATACTCAGCTGCACTCATGCCAAATTAACTATTATCTTGTAACTGGTTATAAATACTAAGGAATAAAATTTGAAGAAAGCTAATTTATGGTTGGAACTCCAAATCTTCTCTTGTAAATATTACATGTCTTATTTCATTCCCCTTTTAGTTCATTGCCTTTAGCCTTTCATCAGCTCTTTGAGGTGAGGGAACCCAAAAAGCATTACCTTAGATCATAGAAGTCATTTAGGTTGAGAAAGACCTCAAAGAGGATTGACTCCAACCATTAACCCAAACACTGGTTAGAAGGAAGGGTTCTGGGATGTGTAGGGATTTTGCTAATATAAGTAAGTGCACAACTTGCTGGTACTGGAATGTGTATGTAATAGAGAGGTTTATTCTGTCTCTGTGGATGATTAGTGGTACATGTGGTATGAGTGCTCATGGTCTTTCTGGGGATCTATTTTTCTTTTTTTTTAGTATTTTTTTTTAAGTTGTGTACTTTGAGAGGAACTCTAGAAGCTCATTAAAAGAAATTCCTGTTTTGTAATGAAATGGACATTTAAAATGGCCAGTGTAGGAAAGATTCATACAGCATCACAGAGTTCTTGGTTTAAAGCTGATGTAGCTCTTCCTTCTCTCTCTAATAAACAACCACAAACTTCATTAGCTGCAGTAATTGTGCAAAACCAGAAGTAAGTTATCAGATCATCTCAGGTGTATGGGGTGTATGTAGCAGAAAGGAAAATAAATAGTCTGTAGCAGATGGTGTTTTGCCATGTGAATAGAAGCTATGTTGTTCCAGAAATGCAGACATACACATAGTAAATGAAAATAATATTGACTATCCAAATATTAAAATTAGTAAACCCATAAGTATTAACCAGTATCACTTGGGTTTGGCTGTTTCTGGTATTTTTCTTCTGTTGGTGGGTTCCGGGGAAGAGGGAGTGGGCTTGAGGGGTTTTCTTTTGGGAGTTTATTACTTGAGAAAAGGCTTAGCTGTCTGTGTTTTCCACTCTGAGATATGGGGTGAGTGTACTTTCCTTGAAATAAAAAAAATCAGTCTCTTGTGATCATATAAAAGTCCATGCTTAGAAAACTAAGGAAATATTAGGGAGTAAGCAATTAAGTAGTTTTGAAAGGCAATGTGCATGCCAGGAAAAGTCCCATTCTTTCAGTGGCTATTAATTACTGTCATATATGGAGATAAGGTAATGTAATTTTAATATTTAAATGTTACTGTTCCATTGTCAGTTTCTGCTATTTCATTGTCATGACATTTTGTTTGACAAATAATTTTGCTGAGGACTTCAGCAATGGATAATTAACCACAACTGTGGCAGAACTATGCAAATTTTTGCATGTGTTATTGCTAGTGCCAGGTAAAAGTATCCCAAGTAAACAGAAGGGGACAGTTGATTTGAGGTTGACTGATAAACAGATATTCCCTCTGTGTACTGAAAGCATGTTTTCAAGCAGTTGTTTGCTTTGTAATTTTAGGTATTGTTACAGAATTTGATTCTAAATATATTAACAAGTACTGCTGGAAAAATACTGGTTTTAGATTTCCAGCAGAAAACAGAATCAATATTTCCAAAATATGCCATTAGATGTAATTGTTTTCTTTCTTGGTCTCAGCCTTTTCTCTTGATAATGTTTATTGCTTGTGACCACGAGCATCCTACTACATCTTTGGAGATGATTTACTTAGATCCAGATGTGTTTATGTCCGTATTTTAAAAGAGAAGTAGATAAAGACTTTTTTGGCATTAGTGCAAATGCTTCTTGGGAAAACTCTGTGTCAAACCTCCTGACCTAATGTGTTGATATGAGTGTTGTTAACTGAGCTCTGTACAGCCACATTCTCCTGTTGTGCACTTTCCTTTCCTATTTCAGCTCTTCTAGCTCTGAGTGATTTTAGCACATCTCTGAGTAAGAGCTCAAACCCAAATTGCCACTTTCTAAGTGAGAGATCCTGGGCAAGTTTGGGAGTTTTTCCCCTCCTCTTACATGTTTTAAAGACTGGTTTTAGAAAATCCACACTGCTTCATCTCAGTTAGAATATAACCTTTTTTTGGTCCAGGTCCACTGCCAACTTTAAAATTAAAATGAAAGCGAACATTTCTAGTAAGTTTAAATATTTTGTGGGTTTTTTAAATGTTATATTTAAATATATGTGTAATGACTGTTTAGTTTTGCCTCCCCTTTTTTCCTATTCCAAGGAAGCTCATATGGTCAGGTATTTAAAAATAACTTTCTGAAAAAAACTCCTGGAGTCATGTTTACTCACATAAAGCCTCAGCTGAGATGGGCCTAATGTTTAGCCATGGAAAGTGCTGGGTTGTGCTGCTTCTGCCTCTCGAAGCCAGGCCTGCAGTGCTGTGTTGGTGATGCTCCATGCTCGTGCCCATCCTCTGGCTCATCACAAGTTTCCCTGTGACAGACACAATTAGTTTACTTTCTTATCTTGTTTGTGATGCTGTAGCTTTGAAATAACTTGTCTTTCCAGCTGGTCAACAGCTCAGCAGCAACTGCCTTCCCTGTACCATCACCCATAGCCTTCCCTGCCAGATCCCTGACTGCTCCTTTTCTGAAAAAAGAATTTTCTTAAGACTTCTAACACACATGGACTATATTGCAGACACATTTGATACTTAATTCAGGGCCTTAATGATGATGTTAGTATACTTTCTCATCTTCAGGGCAGTGGCTACTACAGTTGCTGCTAATTGGAGCAACTGTGGAGCTGGGGTGAATGGAAGCCCTTGCAGGGACCCTTGTAGGACAATATTTGGAGGTACTTAAGCAGGATTCTCTTTTGGGTTTAGTTATGTAGTTTAGTTATCTGTATTTTCATACAGATTTCCTTTGTTTTCCATGGATCTGTTCTGACTAATCCTTTGGCCTGTATTTCATTAAAAGTGTTGACTGCAGAATGATGGTTTTGGTAATAGATGAAACAAAACTTTTCTTTTTTTCCTTCGCGTGTGCATGTACAAAATAAAAAGTACAGGATGACCTTTTTTATTTGGTAATTGAGAAAGTGCTTGACTTTGTTAGGAAAGCCATAGTATTAAGAATGCTGGTCCCTAGTCTTTTTAAAATTACTGCCAGTATGGTGTATCAGTTCTCCCACTTATCCTCTTATGCAGTCCCCTTCCCATCCCCCACTGCTCCCTCCCTATTTTTAGAGGCAGTACAAAGCTGTTCTGCTTCAAATGAGGAACAAAGATTAGACTAGAGTTTTAATGTTTTGCAGCAGATTTCTAAAATGTTAAATGAGCCAGATTAGAGCATCCTATTCCTAAAACAGTTCTAAATTGTTTCCATGTTGTATTCATGAATGCTGCATTTGTTTACTTCTAAAATTTTCACTCCTTACCCTAAAACCATCAGCAGATGATGGCAGAAGTTTGAATTGTGGCAAATCTGTGTGTGAGGAGCACAGATTCCCTTCCCTGTTTGAGAAATGGTGCTGTGTAACATTCCCTGTGCTCTTGTGAAAACGAAACTGAAGTTCAGAGTCTCTGTGCTGCTGTGATCTGCAGGCTGCATACTGAAGAGAGGACTATTAAAGAAGGCTGTTTATGTGGTGGTGATAAAAATCACACGTATTTTCCGGTGACTTAAAGACCCTGCAGCTTTTATTAGACTTTGAAGAAAATCATGCGCATGTGTGCATCTTTATCTGTCTTGATAAATACATGTAGCTTGCTTGGAAAGGTGTTGTTAAGACTACTGATGTTTACATATGTGTCAGATGCAAGATTACAAACTGGGTATGGAATGAGACACTAGGCTTCTAGCATATGTGAAGCATATTGCATGTTTCACAAGAATTCCTTGGTTTAATGGTAAAGTGATTATTTACAGTACTTAATAATGTGGGAAACATTTGTGAGTTAGCTTGTAGTTCTTTTTACCTTAAAGAATGCAGTAGATAAAAAAATGCATTGCCAAAACAATGGGACAATTCAAGCAAATGCTGTGAGTATAGACAGATCCAGAAGAATCTTAGCACAGCCAAGAATATTTCACTTGAATAAAATTATTAATTAGTTATTCCAGTTTCACAGTCTGAGATTGTAAAGTGTTATGAGTGCTGTTATTCATAAGCTTCTGCTGTAAAAAATGTAAGAATGTGATACTGGGTATGTTTACTGATAATTAAAATTTAATATTTTCCCCTGGATATAATAGAGTGTGCACCTGATTTGATGTGAGAGGTAGTTTTTAACAGGGCAACACGTTTTATTCAGTTTATCAAAGCCATCTAGCTATTTTTGTAGTTAAAAGCCAGTCAGTCATTCCACCCTCCTAGTTTTCTTCTGTCTTGAAAGCCCCATCCTCCTAAAAAAAAAAGTTTGTTTTACTATCTCAGTTTGCCATCAGACCTTTCAGCTTAAGGCCTTGCCCTGTCTGTCCCCATGACAAATTCTGGATACTCTGCAATCACTAGTGAGGTGATGAAACTGTCACTTAAGCATAGGTGCATGCAGTGGGGCATGGAGCAATGAGCTATTAAAATTTACATATTTATGCAGCTTGCTTATCCACCATTATAGGGGACCTCATTTTGTATCTTTATGCAAAGCTCATCTGGAAAAAAAATCTAAAACTAATTTAATTTGGCAGTGCCATTAGGGTGGGCTTTTTTCCTTTCTGTGTTGAACTGTCAGTTCAGGTTTTGCTTCATTTTATAAAGGGTTGCACTAACACTCGCTGGAAGACACGAAAGTTTCATCTTTTGTGAAGCTGATACTGAGAACAGGTCATAAAGAATTATGGAATCTACACATGGCTGAATGGATCTGGGCTTTTATAAAGCAGGTTTGACACCCAGCCAGTTTTGGTCTCTGCAGACCTAATAAATGAAAGAGATTTTTCCACTGCCCTGTCACAGAAAACAAAAACGCAGCTTATTGAATTGGCTGTTCACTGCCAGTTTAGGAAAAAAATTGTCATTTTCTTGCCCTGTATAATAAAAGCAGTACTAATTAGTAGAAAGCACCTAACCAATCTTACATGCTTTTCATCTAGTTTTTGAAGCTTTTAAAAATTCTTTTTTATACATACTGTGGTAAGAACTTCTCAGGATTTCAAATGTTGTTAAACTTCAGCAATCAAATTGCATATTTTCAGCCACCTCTTAAGCAGACAGGAGTTGTTACAAGAGTCTCTTTCAGAGTTGCACTGTTGGTTTGCAAACTCCTTCTGACATCTATAAAGGCAAAACAGTCCTTTTCTTCTTTTTAAGTTCAAAATAAACCTCTAATTGGTTTATAGGGCCTTGGACTCAAGTTGATGGCACTTCTGTTTGTCTGGGATGCAGAAGGAAGACATGAGGGGGGAAGAGGGAGCCCCTTGCATCTGGTTAGCAGGCCCAGCTCTGGAATTGCCTGGAGATGAAAGAACCATTTGATGGTGGCCATTAACACCTTCCAGTGTAATATCCCAAACTGCCTCTGCCCATCCTCCTAGTACAGCTCCCAGAGCTGGCACTCTGATAGATCTGTGGCACTCTGATAGACCTGTGACATGCCCAGGAGGAAGATAGATGGGAATGAGGATTTGAGGGGTATGGGAAGTGAGGTGAAAGAGGAACAAGAAGAAATGTGATGCAGGAAGCCCTGGTGTAACCAAAGGATGGTTTACAAAACCTTTTGCAGTCTGTTGGTAGACATGGGAATCTGTCCTGCTGTCATGCAAGAGGAGAAATAGAGTTAGGCATGCCCAGCTGGCCACTTTTTATAGAAGAAAAATCATTTGCATCTAGAGGTGGTTGGTTTGCATGCTCAGCTGCCCTGTGCATGTGCAGGGGTATCAGCCACCAATGTGATGCAAGAGCTGGGAGTCTGCAGGGCCATGGACAGGCGTGTGCACCAGTTTTTCCACATGTGCCCTGCTGGAGTGGCTACTCAGAAAACTGGAAAATGCAGTTGTCTCCTTTGTAGTCATTAAGGTAGCAGTAAAACTGGCCTGCCTGGTTAGAAACCAGTCAGGTAGCAGTCATGTTAATGGCCCTTAGCTTCCCCAAAAGGGGCTGAAGGGAGGAGTCGTGCTCATGTGACTCAAGGAGTGGATAAGGTGGGTCAATAGTCTGTGAAATAGAGGGGGACAGAAACGTGGCAAGGGGGTGTTCAGGGTGCTCTGAATAGGTGCAGTGAGCGTGACCGATGGTTGCAGCAAAGTGTGAAGCTCTCTTTACCTCCTTTAATTTATGTGTAGTCAGAATTTCTTTGCACCCTACCTTGCATGAGAACATTAATTGGTGAAAGCTGGGGACTGCAGTTGCACTGAGCTGTAGGTATAGCAGCTTTTCCACTTGATCCCACTTGCACTTAATGAACACTTGAAACCAATATAATATTCTCTCTCTTTCTCGAGAGAGAGATGCAATTTAACTCCAATTGTGTTCAGCAGAAAAAACAGCAGTTTCTTTATTTCTGGGGCTATCTGCAGAAAAATCCTGGAACCAAAGAAGATGAGTCACCAAATTTAGTCATAACACTGGAACTGGTTTGATTTTTAGAAGAATTAAATAGCACTTTTGGGACAGCTTTTTTAGACATTAGAAATTAAATATATATGTTGTGTTTGTTTTATATTTTCATAGATAATGTTCAATTTTGTTTTATATTTTTATATAATGTTTAACTTTATATTTTTATATATAATGTAATCTATATAAATGTATATGCATAGTATTAGTCTTAGTAAATTTAGTAGATTTCTCTCATTTGAAATGTGTATTTAAATGCTCTATGTTCTTTTGTGACTTGGGAATGCGTAGGATTAATATATAATAATTCTCAGTTTCTATGTTGTAACTGCCACTGGAGGTAAGTATTAAAACCATTTCACATTAAAACCAGATTGTGACAGAGAAGCTAACCCATGTCTCCATGGGTTTCATAGTGAATTGATGGTGACTTGGCTTAAAGGGGGAAAAAGCCCATGCTTGGCAAGAAATGTAAAAAAAAAAAAACAGGCAGTGCAACTTGAACCAAAATACTGAAGTTGGCGTTGATTTTTTCCACCCTTTCTGCTGAAAAACTTACAAAAACTTTTGTAACTGCTGCACTGTGGAGTTTGAAGTGTATCCACCACAGTGGCTGAAGGTGAGAGAAGTGCTGCTGGAACCATGAGTGGGGCAGGTTGATGTACTGGGGGCTTTCTTCACTTCTTGTATAGGGACCTGGGACAGGCAAGCTTTGTTGCTAAGTGCTTCCCTAAGTTTTTGAGGATGTTTTCCCCTAACTAAATTTTCTTAACTGGCTACTGCTATCACTTTGTAAAATTTAGGCACTTATAATGCTGGTGTATTATATAGTTTTGCCAGATTAATTACAGAGCAGTTATGGAGGCTAGCAGCCATGCATTGCAGCTTGGAAACTGCTGTTTAGAGTATTCAGAGATTCTTCAACCTCAGTTGGAAAGAGACAGGAGCTGACAGTAGTCATCAGATTTCAGAGGGCTGGTCTAGCTTAATCAAATGTACTTACCTGGCAGTGAACATGCCTGATTCCTAGTCTTTGGGCTAGCAAGAGTTAATCTGTCTGTGCAAAGGGGAGAAGCAGCCACAAGTGGCTGAGACAGTTTGGCATGGCAAGATAAACTGAGCAGCATAGGATGAATGCAGGGAACTTTTTAATAGTGAACTGTTAGGTTGGCTCAGTACTCTGGTGTGACAGCACACTTTGAGCATTTCTTGCCAGAATAATGTGATGGTGTTTGGGGTGGTTTCCATGAGAGGAATGATTTGTGGGTTCCAAAGATATACCAAAAAGGAGATTATTAAGTTTTACAAATGTAGCCCAGACAGTAGAGGAGAAATCAGTGTATTAAATCAGAGCTGTCAAGCACTGAGGCACCACACTCACATTTCCTCACACAGTATCTGTAAGAAAATATTCTCTGCTCCTTCTCATCATGGATTTGAGGCTCGGAACCTAAAGTTTCTGGAGCTAAGCACACTGTTGGCATAGCAAGGTATTGTAAAAAAGGACATTTTATTCAAAGAATTTCTCAAATTAGGCACAAACAGTATAATAGAGGTTAATAGAATTTACTGTTCATTATTTTGGTAAGGAACCTATGAATAACATGCATTTTTATGTGTTTAGAAGCAATAATATTTCTCAGTTCTCCTATTTTTTATTCTCTGCTCTTTGGAGAACTCTCTTGTGTCTCTGGAAAATGTATGAATTATATCATGTAGTTTTGAATTTCTGAAGATTTCTGAAAAATTGGTGAAAATTAAAGCATAGTTTTATAATAGTCTTAAAGCCCTGTAGCAGAAATGGGGGTTTGCTCACAAAAATAAAGGGTCACAGTGTATTTCTGCTGCAAGCCACAGTAATAAGAGGGAGATAACTTTACAAGGTTTGCTTTGGTACAGTACCAAAGCCACATGTGTGCCAAGAGTGATCTTCACCTTGAGATATATCCTAAGAGCCATCTCAGTGGCCAGAGTGCATATACACACTACAGGTGTATATGCATTTATTCTAAGGGCTTTTTGTTAACTTTCTATGCACGATATCCTTGTATCTGTGCTGGTACTTAGTTTTGCTTTTATAATTCTGATTTACTTTAAAAATAAGTTAAATCACTCCTAAGTATATGACTTCTGATAGTCACAAATCTGAGACTCAGGTGCATTGTTTTGAAAACAGCAGACTATAAGTAGATTTATTTTAGTAGACAGCATATGGATTACATACTGCTATATACCTCTTTACTGTTTGTTCTGTAGCTATTTTGGCACTGTTGTTCACAGACTAAGGCAAACAAATTCTCTTGTAGAGTACACAAAGTGAGGTGAGCTTAAATGGTGGTCTCAAAGAAGTGCTCATGACATAACCAAGCTTTAGTCAGGCAGAACAGTGCTGATGTACCACAAAGCTATGGCATAGTTGACTCTTTGCATCTGGTGTTTCCCTCAATACTTGCTAAAGAATGGAAAAGTCATTTGACCTGAAGAATATTTGACTGAAACTGGATTACCTTGAACTCTCAATGGTGGCTAGGGTTAACAGTGGAGGGCTGGTGTTGTGGGTGCTCATTGTGCTTGACTTGGTTTCTGAGTGTGCTAGTTCAAAACTCAGGGGGAAAATTAAAGCCACTCAAGCTGCCCCCTTCCCACCCCCCACCCCGCTTCTGGTAGTGGAGGAAACACTAGGAGAGATTATAAAATGGAATCACAATTTAGTGGAAAATTGCAATAACCACAGCAATGTTAATAAAGGAATGTAATAAAGTGAATGTTTTACTCACAACAGAGGATTTACCACTGGACAAACCAAACCACTTCCTGAAGACAGAACCCAGTGTGGCTTCCCAGCCAAAGGCAGAATGGCAACTGGCCCCATGCTGAGCCATGTGGTGGATGGGAAAACAAAGGCAGCAATGGAAAACAATGGCAGGGATGCTCCTGGCCTTACTTCCCTCCCAGCTGGAAAACAGTGGAAAAACAGACTAAACCTGGTAGGGTGTGACAGGGCCTTGAAACAGCTTAGGGGACCCTTCCTCTTGGCCTGACTGTGGGAGTGGGACTGGGATGCTCTGCTCGGTGGTTCTGGCCGCATCTCGGGCTCCAGCAGCAGCTCCAGCGGCTGCTGTGGCTGCCATGGATGCGGCTCCAGTGTGCTCCATGTAGCTCCAGCGGGCTCCATTTTTTTTTTTTCTGGGGCTGGCTGGTGCTGTCTTTCAGCACCAAACCAGAAATGGTGACGTTTGGAGGAACGGGGAAGGGACTGCTGGTGGCAGAGAGGGACAAGGCCAGCCGAGCTGGCCCTGGGAGCTGCACGCGCCCTCCCAGTGTTCTGCTTCCAGCCTCAGCTTCCTCCTGCTGGAACCATGTCCCCACCATGACGTGGGTGGTATGGAATTAAACAGTGCTAGAAACTCCACCCTTTTTCCTCTAACCAGGGCACCAAGGCAAGGGCTTTTTTTCATATGACAGTGGAACACAAAAGTAAGGGATGCAGTGCCACAGCAGCTGGAAGCTGTAAGTGCCGTTGTCAGTATTTGTAACTAACTTTTTTTTTTTTTTTAATAATATGCCCCAAGTCAGTAAAATCAATGGAATACAGGTAGAAGTTCATTATTCCATTTTAATCTACTTTTCAGTGTGAAGGCAAGCTGTGAGCAGCTGTGTGCAGTGTATTGTGGGGCAGTAACCTGAATGTTGGGAGTCTGTTAATTTGCATAAGAACCATAATGTTTTATACTGAACTCATTGTGTCATGTTATTTGAACAGATTGAAATGAAAGAATAAACTACACTTTAAATGTTGAGCAATGCATGAAGTAGTTTTTATGTTGGTGGTAGTATATAGGATTTTATAGTTATGTAGGATTATAGAATTCTTTGAGAAACTTCTTGAGATTAAAAAGGAATCATGATTTGGGGATTTCTGATGATTGAAAGTTCTAGTATTGTAGGAAATTATTTTCCTTATGATGATTTAAAGATCAGCTTCCCTAACAGAATTTATGACAGAATTTGTTTTATTCATACAGAGAAGAATCCCTCACCAAATGATGCCAGTGTTATTGATCATAGCAAGCACACTGTTTGCATTGTAGTGTGCCTTTGTGATAATTGTATTAGCAATAAAAATAGCTGTTGAAAGCTTTCAGGGAATAATTTGCATTTCAAAAATGCTGGAAACTACTTAAAAAAATAAAATAAATAGAAACAATGAATTTATGGACTTGGATGCGTCTTTGCTGTTAGAGAAGATATTTGATATGCTTCAGCCAGCTGTCTTAAGTCCTTGTAGGAATCCACTGTTCTAAAGAGGCTTAGTCTTCAGATGTTTAGTTCATTGCACTGTGCCTCACCTTTTTCTTGACATATATAACCAAGTGTTTATACATTCACAAATCTTATATAAATATGTGCAATCCTAGAACCTTTTCAAGCATATCCATTATCAGTGTTTTATGATTTGTTTTACATTAAAGCTTTTCTACTTGAAAAATAGTGTTTTAGTCCATAAATATTGATTTTGATGACAAAATAATTAGGTTAGTTTATGTTAAACAAACACATAGCTTTTTGGAGGTCTGCTGGATTTCAGAGGTGTTTTTAGAAACACAGTATAGTGGTCTGTAGGAACAAAATCCATTGCAGTTGCTTACAGTTGAGAGACAGCTAGCAGTGACTGATACTTCTAATCACTTGGGCAATGCTGTATGAATTCAGATACTTTGCTTTTTCTTCAGTGAAAAAAGTCCTTTGCTGACAGCAAATGTGTTACACTCTGCCAAATGAAATAGTGCATGAAATTCTGCTCTTGTTTTTTAAGCAAGAAGTTTTGTGTACTTTCCATGATTGTACATTGAAGTACTGAAGTTTCATTCAACCTAATTATATTTTTCATCTGAACTGTAACTAGTGATCAGATAATTATTCTGGCTTAAAAAAAGTACATATAGCTAATATGGATGCTTGATAGCCAGTTTCATTGCTAAATTGAATTCAAAATATGATAAAATTATTTATAAGGAATTTTAGAAAATGGTAGTGAGCTTTTAATGCTCATTTTGTTTTACATATTGAGGTTGAAGCTTCTTGGTGTATTTTCATAAAAATTAACATAATTGTTCTGGGAGTGTGCATGTGGGTCCCATACTTCTTTTACCATAGTTGTTAAGAATTAGGTGCATCAAATGTCTCTAGACTAAATATGATCTTGCAGGAATGGCTAATCATGCCTTGGAAATAATTATTTCTTATTATTCTTAAAAATAAATGTCATATTGCATTTAATCCATGTCATAATTAGCATCTGTCTGTGAGCATGCAAATGTTTTCCTTTTCCTGGTCTCCTCTTCTGGACCTTATTTGTACAGAATATTTACATGAGCCATCGGGAAATTGTTGCCCTGTTTGCTCTTATGAGCTCAATATAAAAATCTGTAAGTTGGACTTTGCTCTAAAAGAATGTTACCTGTTTTGATAGGTTTTGTTTTTTCTTTTGTATATATTATTTCTTTTGTATACTGATAGCATGCTGCATTTGTTTTTCATGCTGAGATAAATAACTAAATAGCTAAATAGAGAAAAGGAAAGAAGAAGTCTCCCAGTATTTCATTTAAGAAGGCTATTTCCACTCCAGGCAGGGGCAGGTGATCACAAGCAATAGTACTGTGTGAAGTTGTCCTTCCCTTTTGTAACTTTACAGGGCTGCTCCTGATTTACTGCAAATGTAAAGTAAAATGGTTTTGCTCAAATTATCTCTATTAGCTGTGTGTGACCGTAATCAGGAATGAAGCTATCCCATTTTACTTCAGGTCTTCCTGGCCTGGGAGTACTTTTTGAGCAGCTGTAGCTTTTCAGGCAGTCATTGGTACTTCCAGGATGAAAACATCTGAAGAAATGCCGGCTGTGCTGTGCACTCTTCGATGATGCTGTTTGCTCTATTGCTGTAGGCATGCAACAAAACTGGTGCTGAAGGCAAAGGCAGCTTGCATGGCATGGGGCTCACCCCAGCACTGTCCACCCACAGCTGCTGCTCCTCAGCTTGACCACTCAGGTGGTAAGATTTGCACAGTTCTTGTTGGAGTGAGCTGAATGAGTTAAGCTGAAAATTCTTGAGCTGAATGAGTTAAGCTGAAAAGAGAGTGCCAGAAGTTGCAGTAAGGAAGGCTGCCTGGTACTTCCCAGTATAGGATGTTCCTTGGAGTTTTTTATAACTTTACAAAATGTTAGCCTTTGGGGCTCGGCAGTTGCCGCCAGCTTAATTTTTTTTGCTGCCAAAATAATTTCGCTCTCTGCGAGCATGTGTGGAAAAAGTTGTTTCTCATTGTAGATTTTTAAAAAACCCACAAACAAATGAAACAAAAAAACCTAGTCTTTTTTTGGAAATGCTCCATGTCCCTCCCTTTGAAACAGAAACTAGGAGTTGGAGTGTGAGAAGCGCTGGTGAAGGGCACTGGGGAAGAAGAGCCGATTGCAAGTCACAGCTTTGCCTTTGTCAGCACTGCAAAATTCTCAGATCGAAACAAACTTTAACTTTTTAAAGAAATGACAGATCTCACACTTTGTCTTGGGCATGTGAGAGCTGTGTGGCCTGGAAGAGGAGAGGGAAGCTGGATTTGTACCCTGGTGCCTGAGAGCCAGAAGCAAACCCATGGGACATTGACACATGCGTGGGACCCTAGTGTGGTCCTGGCCCCAAAATGCCATTGACTGTGAAGAGGGGAGGCAGATGTGGTGGGAGAGTGACAGTTAATACTGGGGGAATGAAGGGAGAAGGGGGAGTCAAGGGGAGAGTGTACACTGCCAGCCAAGCCTGGAAGTGACTGAGCTGGGAGAGATGAAAATCCTTGGGGAGCAGGGTAAGGAGAGACTTGGCAGGGGTGCTGAAGGTAGGAATGAAGAAGGACCAGGGCTTGAATCAGCATGGGCCAGAGAATATGGCTCGAGGAAAACAGGCAGAGAAGTTTTTTCTAGAAGGTCCAGAGATCTTGAATATTAAGTAAACACTCTTTGATTTCAGTAGAAGCTCTTTGAGGGTGTTTTCAGTCATCACCTATGGCTAATTTCCATGCAGAGAATTTCACATTTGCAACCAATTTGATACTACTTTCCCACAAAAGCTGCATGGTACATCTGAAGATTTCAAACCAACTGCTGGTTTTTTGTAGGTGCCAGTGTGACAGTGTCTGATGTCTCCGTTTCTTATTTCTAGAAGTGGTGAATACAAACATTTTTCCAGTGGGGCAGTGTCCAAGTCAAGGATTGTCAAAACTGAGCTTATCTTTGCAAATCTTTTTTGTTTGGCCCATTGTGGGGAAGCCTTTCAATTTAATGGTATTAAGTCACATGATAATGTGCTGGGGTTTTTTTCCTGCAGGACTCCTGCTCTGTTCCATGCACAGGATGGACTTGCTCTGGGAATGAATCTGGTTGATGCATTGGAGAAGGCTGTTCTCTGGAGTACCCCGCCTCACTTCCAGCAGAAGTTGGGACGTGCGTGGTGGACAAGGCAGGGGATTGCAGAAGGCAGGAGCCATTCTGGTGCTCTGTGCAGCTGCATGCTGCCCTGGCGAGTGGGACTCCCTTCCTGGCTGTGCTGCAGACTTCCTAGGTGATGCTAGGTAAGCTGCTCAATCATAGCTTTTCTTATGTCTTTGCTCACTGTGTCTTGCTTTCTTGTGGATGACTTGAGATCTTGGGATCTTGCTTGGAAAAGTACTGACCACTGGTGGCTGGGGGTGAGGCAGTGGGGGCTGAGGTTTGGAGGTGCTATATAAAGCACAGGGTAATGCCAAGTGCTGTGAAAAAATCAGGTCTGAGTTATGCCAAACTGGAGACAAAGTTGTCTTCAGAACTGGAGAATCATTTTGACCTTAAAGCTGTCAGTGCTTTAGTTAGGAAGCTAGGAATAACACTGTTATTCTAGGTTAGGAGTAACAGGGTAAGGGTAGGACTAACCATTATGTTGATGGAGCACTCAGCAGCACCATTGAATTCACAAAGAAATCACTTGTTCTGTCTTCCAAAAAAAAGTTTGAGTAGTGTGCAATAAATCAGGTATAGGACCATACTCCAAATGCCAAGAGTTAAACAGATTATTGTTTTGATTAGTGGTAATTTTGTATGTTTTTGAGCAGTGCAGAGGTGCTGTGGAAATGGTATGACATAACTGCAATGTGTACCATGCCACAAAAGCCAACAAAGGCAAAGTTTAGGTTTTCTGGGACTTAGCTTCTGATATTTCCTCCTATGAGTGCTTGCATCCAGATTAGTTTTAGTGTAGATATTCGTATCGTGCAAGATGATTTGGGGTGCAAGAAGCACAGCATTTTTTGATGCTGTCAACTCAGATAATAAATGTACATAAAATTAAAATGACATGTAAATTCATCATTCATTGCAGGCACATGACTCTTGTGCCTGGTTATTGTATCAGATACTAAGTAGTGCTTGTAATGCCCACTATCAAAATGACTTGGAGTCTGAATTTCATCTGCATTTCCTCATGCCTGGGGTTTGTATTTTCCCAGTGTGATGTCCATAGCTAGCTGCAATGCTGTTGTAACCAGTAGATAACAGAGATTTTTTTTGCCAAGGCATGGTTAAGCTAAATATTGTTTCAACTTAGCTAACCTGAATGCACAAAAAACATTAAATCAGGTTTTATGAATTAACCAAGAGTGTGTTTTCAGTGCCTAGAAACATAGTGAGTGTGTTTGCCAGATAAGCTATTTCTCTCTATTGCAGGGAAGAGAGAGAGAAAAAAACTATGAAGGTTTTATAATGGCTGAATATTATATTAAATACACAGAGTAAGAATGAACGTTCCCCTTCCAGCCTGCTCACAGGGGATCTACTACATACAGCTCTGTGAAAGGCTGCACTAATGCTTTAGGTGTTGAGCAATATTTCTAAGTGCTGCTTTCTAAGAAAACATGAGGTATTTTTGTTTGACTACTGCTGCGCAGTGTGCAAGTCTTTCTTTAAATCTTTGAAAATAAACAGAAAAAGGCAGTGGGGGTGGCAGGGAAACAATCTGTATTTTATGAGCAGAAGTTAAAAATGAAATTATTTGCTTTATCTAGAGTATTGAGAGTTATGTTGCAATTAGACTGATGCAATAGCAGCCATTACGAAAGGATCTCAGCACTGGCAGAGCCTGCTGGAGGGAAGCAGGGGACTGGAACAGCAGGGGTGTTGTGGGCCTGCAGGGCAGTGCACTGGCACAGCCACACCAGGGAGATTATCAGCTCATGTGGGACAGGAATGCCAAGGAAAATACAAACTCTGCCATTCCTGCATGTCCCATAAAACAGGAGGGGGGGGGAGAGAAGGAGGGTGACTTGTTTTTATCAATGTGCCTACTTTATTTCAGTGTCACGTCTAATCCGGTGTGGAAAATGTTTTCTGTTCTGTCAAAGAAGGAATGGAAATGGCAGCTAATTATGAGCTAATATACTTCAAATGCTGCTAATAAGAGTGGAATTTTACTCAGCTCACTCTGTTTCTACAATAGAAAAGTAAAATTTCTCTTGAGTCAGCTGAAACATCTGTTGAACAAATTGGTTCAATTTCACGAGTCTGTTGCTAATTCTGAAAAGTAGATGGTGTTTTATAAGATCAGTAGAGTCAGGAGGTTAGAGCCCATATTCTTTACTTTTTTTACTATTATTAAAGTAGGTCATGTCAAAATGTCTTGTTTTTATGAATACAGTAATAATGTGGTTAATGTTTCTAGTATTTCAAGCTTTACCTTTGGTTTAATGAGTTTGCTTCACTGTTTTTAATCAATATTACTAATAGTCTTTAAAGTAGTGGACTTCCAGCTTTGTATCAAGTTCTTGGTAGTAAAGCAGTTGAGCAGGTTTTAAAAAAATCCTCCTCCAGTGCATTTCTCTTTCTAATTTCCATTTTTGCCTAGTCTGTTTTACTTACAAAGTTTAAATATTAATAGAGTTTTAGTTGCTCCTATTGCTGTTTTCTCATTTGGACTGATTCTTTGTAGATTTGCAGATGTGGGAAAAATACTGTAGATGACAAAGCAGTTTATGGCTTCACATGCTAGATGCCTAAGAATGTCTTAGAGTCAACAAGCTGACGTATGAATAATAAGAGAAGAAAAAAGGGAGACATTAAAAATAGTTTTTCCAAGATTTTGTTCCCACGTGTCAGAAATGTTTTAATTTTATCTCATATACGTGCATGCATCTTAAAGTTCTCAGGTATATATCTTAACAGTATCATCACTGAAAGGGAATCACAAATATAATGCAGATCAAGTTCAGTTCTGTGTGCTTTACTGTTAAATATTATAAAATCAATGCAAGTTCTTCCTATGTACTATGTACTACTTCCTATGTACTGTGTATTACAGCCATAACTGGTTGCAATTCTGTGACATATTTGAAGGGGAAAGCTGGAGATTGAATTTAGACAGTGAATATATACTTTCTGTGTGCTACGTATATTACATGCAAAATACAAGATTGGCATTAACCATGTGCATTCAGGGTAATTGTAAGCTATGATATTTTCAGCTTTGTGGTCAGGGTGTCTATTTAGAGTAGCTTAGTGTATGAGGGATGTGGATGAAAGTTGATAATATTTTCTAATGTTACTTAAAAAGTAAAGGAAATGATCTGTTGATTACAGCTGGTTTTTAAGCTGTGATATTTCTTAATTATGTAGTAGTTCGTTTGTCTCCCTTAACTTAGAAGATAATGGAAGTACAAATAGGAGAACAGCAGTGTGGGATATCATTGCTTTTGAGGGATTGCTGAGGAGGAATGGAGATGTACAGACAAGTTTTCTGAATGTGCATGTGAGTACTGCCAGTGCAAAAAGCTGCCCCACTGCCGATAAGATGTTGCAAACTCCCCATGTGTTGGTTTTGTCCTTGGTGCAGCTCACTGAGGCTGCAGATGACGTTCATGAAATGAAATGAGGGGAAAGTTTTGTGGCTGAAATCCTGTGCCAAGTCTTTTTGAAGTTGTTAGCAGCAGCTGTGCTGTAGCTAAAGAAAGGCTTTCTTTGCCTCCATCATAACATCTGCATGGTCTTTAACAGCAGAATTGTTCCACTGTGATGTGTCATTTAGCTAATCTGGGTTGCCTTCATTAAGTCCTTTTTTTCTTCTCCTTGTTAGAAATGCTCACATTACTTTGGGAAATAAGTTTTTGAAGATCTGGACTTGAGCATTTCTGTGTAGAAACAGTAGGCTTCACTCAGAAAAAAAGTCAGAAGATGAGTGAAGACTTTGTAGCTCAGTGAGTCTCTTCAGTCTGGGCAGCTCTAGATGGACATCATGAATTGGATTTTTATGTGTCCTCTCTTGTTTGGAGGTTAGGGGCTGAACATGCGGCCAGTTTTTGTGGAGATGCCACAACTGTGACATCATGGTAGCTAGCATTGGTCTGACAGCTTCCAGAAGTGTGGCTTGCACCCTCTGGGCTGGGGTGTTACCCCCTCTCCCTTGTGCCAGTGCCACTGCAGCCACAGCTCTGGGCTGAGCTGGCTTAGGGAGCCAAACCAGAGGACAGCTCAATGCATTTTTGATTGAGTCACTTGGCTGGCTCTTGACCTCTTTGAACTTCCTAACAGCAGAGTTGGACAAATGTCTCTGCTGAAGATGACCTGGAAGAGAGGGATGGCAGGACCTGCCTCTTGTAGTTGTAAATTGCTTTCAAAACCATTTCTTGGTTGAGAAGGCAACACGGGAAGGATTTTTAAAAAATGCCTGCTTGACTGTATATTGTGTTTACTTTTAAAGTAGAGAGAAACCAATCAGTCAGGTAAAATTTTAGCTTTTTTTTTTAGTGTTTCTTGAAGTTGAAGGTTTTTGCACAAGGACTTTTAAACTGAACTTTTATTTAGTCTTTTTGCAACGTGAGACTAAGAGCTCTGTAATTGTTCACTCTGTTAGCACTGTGAAGCTGGTGTGTTCTTAATGCCTAAAGGATGGGATCTCATGGACTGAAATATGAGGTTGTGGTCTTGCAGAGCAAAACAAAGGCAGTGGAAATGCTGCCCCTTCTGTATTTTGAGGATTTTGGCTATCTTGACTGTAAATGTCTTGGATTTAGAGGGATACCTGACTTTCAAACAGTATGTTCTGAACTAAATTTGGAGGAATACACTGTAAATTAAATGGGGGTGTGTGTGGTTTTTTTGGTAAGAATTGCCACATTTTATCATCAGGAATTACTGGACATCCATTTCTTTTCTGGTTGAACAATAGGATCAGTCTTCCTTCTGTAATCTTGTAGGAAAATGACTGTACTGGAAAAGCAAGAGTGCTGATGGTACGCAATTGTACTCATTGCAGAAGTTTGGTTTGTGAGTTCCAGTTCACATAAATAAGCAAAATGAGAGAAAAGGACAGGAAACATGCTCCTGCCTATTAGGGTTTTTAAATAATATTTGCAAAATTATCTTCTAGTCAAATTGTGATTTTCTTCAATTTATGCTAGTAAGGCTGTGGTTACTCCTCATACTCACTGTCTGTAAAATTGAACATATACTAGCCACAATGAAGAATGAACACTACACTGTGCAACATAATAAAGTTTTCATTATTGCTGCTATTACACATTATTTGAAATACTGCATATTGAATGGAAAAGGTTTGGTCAGCCTGCATGTGCAGTTCAGAGTGCAGCCTGCCTGCCGGGGGAGTGTGATGCACCTGCCTCCTCATCTGAGAGTGGCATGACCACGTCACCAGGGACTGAGTGTGCCCTGGTGGCAGCTGGGCATTTCAGTCTCACACGTTAAAAACATGTGTTTCCTAATGCCTAAAGAGCACAGCTAGGTCCTAGGAATAGATATGCTTGGCAGCAGTAGTCCAAAATATGTATTTTATTTACACATTTAAAAATAATTAGCAAAATAAGATCATAAAATCGGTAAAACTGAGCACATTTAATACATTCTGGTTCCAGTGACGTTACTGTGAGGTAAGGGCAAGCAGACCACAACTTGTTTCAAAAACAGGAAGTGCCCACATTTATATAAATTGCATAGTTTCAGCTGTCATAAATGTGGTTTCAATGCAGTTGCAGGAGTAAAGCCCAAAGTAGTTATAACCAGCTTACTTCCTCTTCCAGTCAAAGTGCAAATAGCCATATAATTAACAATCTGTGGCTCATTTCTGTAGCTGGGTTAAGTATTCTGTTTCGCCTGTTCAGTCACTGTATAAACACAGAGGGAGCTTGACTTGGTTAAGAACATTTTGAAACACAAATATCCCCAGTCATAACCAGATCTGCAGATTCACAGAAGAGGGTCTTCAGTTGCCCCTCGAGCTTGGCAGCAGCAATGAGACCTGAGTGTGGCTGGATCTCTGCCAGGCTCCTTGGAGAAGAGCGAGTCTTGCCAAGTTGGCGTCTTGCCATGGTAAACTGCATGGGGCAGCAAAACCTGCTGCAGAGCTGGTAGACAGTTTTTCTCTTTAGGGACTTCCCTTCTTACATTCCATTACAAATTGGCTTTATTCAAAGTCTTTTATCATTAATTTTTTGAGGACTGATTGCTCAGCTTTTTTGGACAGCTTTTTTCTGAGTTAATTCAGCCATCCTGCCTTTGACTCTACTCATGCACTTAGTGTGACACAAAAGCATGAATACAAAAGGATAAGAAAGAGTTCCTCTCCTGTTCCTGTGCACTCTCAGGTTGGTTTAAATATGCTTTAGGCTGCTTGGAGAGCCTTTGAAGAGAGCCCTAACTTCTCATCCAGACAAGGCCTGTACACTCTCTGTCTCTGCTGGTATAATGCACTTGAGCAGCAAATACCTACTGAAAATTCCCCATGTACTCTACTTGCTGGAGAGGACCATTGAGGAGCCTTTCCAGGGAAAGTTTGCTCACCCACGAGATTTTCTGTAGGGAAGCACTGCAGAAAATGAAGCTGCAACACTGGCTGCATACAGTGATTGAGTGTGCCTTTTCTTCATGTGATAGGTAGCACTGCATTTTGCAAAGCCCTGTGAGAAACCTTTAGGCAGAGCTCAGCAACGATTCCTCTGTCCTAAACATAATACAGAACATTCCCCTTCCCTTTCCTAGCTTTCCTCTTCAACTATCAGATAAATAGTAAAATATCATAAATTCATAGTGGCTACCTTTTGTCTTTAGGCCTTAAAAGGACTATTTCATCCTGTTCCAATGTTTTAATTTCTTCAGGAAAAGCTGGCAGACTCATTTTGTTGTAACTGGAACAACCAGAAAAGCTACATCCATGACCAGCACCTTGACTCCTGTTTGAATGGAGTTTGGAAAAGCAGTCTTAGCAGCCCATGCATAGCAAACAAGATATGTACAACAGTGATTGCAAAGGGAACAGAAGTCAGGACAGAGTTGTGCTTTGAGCTCCAAAGTGTTTTAGCTATGATGGACAGAAAAGGGAACACCAAAGAAAGAGAGAGCTCCTTTGAGTCTTGTAAAAAGTCCATGGTGGTTATATATATTGAAATGTTTCTTTCATTGTAATTAAAATTTGGAAACTTTTAGGACACAACAGATTTATAATATTTTTAATTGTGTAAAGGATTTCTTTTTATTCTTATAGAATATTCCACTGTTTTTAAGAGAAGAGCATTCAGCTGCCACTCTGAAGAGTATGGCTGCACAGCTTCTGCTGCTTGCTCTGTGTCCGTAGGTAATAATTTATCATAACATCAATATAACATTACCTTTAGTCATTCAGAAAAGCCTTATCTTAGGTGCTTGCCAGAGTTACTCATGTGTTTCTTTGCTTAGCGTGACATGGCCATATTTTCCCTCATGGCTTAGTTCCTAGCCGGGCACAGGCGATGAAATGTGCTCACATTGCGCTGTGCTTTATCACTGACTGCAGCGATTGGGCCGAGCTGGGTTGTAAAAGACAGTAGGGCCAGTCAGCTTGTTGCAATGAATGGATTGCTCTTATTCCTGGAGGAGGATCATCCAAACAGTGCTCTCTGGGCCAAGACCAGCCTACAGGAAATTTCCATCTGCTCTGCTTTTTACCAAAGGAGATGGAGAGCAGCTTTGCTGCAGCAAATGCTGCCCAGCTACTGGACTGCACTGGAGGCTTGCCACAATCCACTTTAGAGGGCTGCCTCTGAGGGAGTGGAGGAGCCTCCCTTCTCTTGTGGTCTGGCTTTATTTCCATGGTAATATCTTGATAATATTTCTAGGATGGCGACTTCCGGCATGTGCAGGCTGGCCAGGCTGGTGACTAGCCCAAGGACTAGGAAGTGAAGTCTGTGAGAATTAGCTGGTGGGAGGTTCTGCAGCCAACCACTGAAACAGAATTGCCAACTCCTTGTAGTAGATGACCTCTTTTAATAGAAAACCACATCCTTTAAAACACTTCATTGAAAATGCCCTTATCAACTCCAAACTCCTCTGCCATATAAAAAGCACCTTATTTGCATATGAAGTAATTCAGATTCAAACTTCTAATTGCCATTTGGGAAGTCAAATAATAATATTTGAATGGATTCTGATATTATAGTTTTATATTGCCTTTTAGGAGAATTGCAAGATTAATTTGAGACTGTAACTATTAAACCCAAAAAGAATATGGGAAGATGGAAAGCCCTGTATATATACGAAACAATAATATTAATAAAATTGTATGTGTACTCTTCATTGTCATGCAGTGGTAGTCTATAAAATTTTTATTATCCTGAGATAATATGCATATCCATTACATGAGAGCACTGAGTACCTTTTTAATCTGTGCATATTATCCAAAGCAAATGCTTCTAACAATTGTCTCCCCACTTGGTTGTATGTTTTTATCATCGTAAGGTTAAATACTAAATTAAGATTTAGATTTATAATTTTTTTAATTTTTCTTTTTTTTTTTAGATTCGTTGTTTTAAGAATTTTCACACCCAGTAAATCATTAGGCTCTTGTACTAATGAAAATGGTTCAGGTGAAAATGAAACAGTAGAAAAATCATGTCCAAATTGGGTGATATCTTTAAGAACTCAGTTTACTATGATTCAATCAGCTGATGGTAGAAGTAACTTCTTACTTTTTTGTATGTGTATTTATAGAAATAATCTGGATCTCTTAATTCCAATACAGTCAAATGGAAATATATGTGGTTGTAAGGAGTTACTGCAATTGGCTTGGTCTCTAATTGTCCAGCAGAATTGTTGCTCTTAAATAAAAGAAAGAAAAAATTCTGCATCACAGATCCCTTATGTCATTGCTCTGTAAACCTACATAAAATCCTGGTACTTGTAAATTCCCCTGAGCCTCATCAGGTTCCTGAAAAGTTTCTGGGTCTGGCATGGATGATCTCTTTGCTGGGGACAGATTGTTTCTCCTTATCAGGAATGGGGCCCATATGAGTGAACTAACCATATTACCAAGACCAGTGTTAAATTCTCCAAATTGCTCCAGTAATATAAAGAGTAATATAAATTCATGCTCAGTTGCAAACTTTCTAAAATCACTTTTTGCATTGTAAGAAAATTAGAAGAGATGCACAAACTTACATAAAACAGTGAGTGGTTTTATAGCATTTTTGTGCTACTGGATCATCTTGGGCTTTGAGTCAGGTTTCCTGAATTCTCAACTTCACTTCTTCAGTATTTTTGTCTCCTGATAAGTAGTTGCTCCAGTTGTTTGAGCTCTGCTCTAGATCAGACTGTTCTGCCAAGGTGAAAAATTTCCCTGTGTAGAGACACGTTGTAGATAGCTCTAGGTACCTTCAGCCTTCTCTTTTGTGTTCTTAAGAGTCAGTTCTGTTGCCTTGTCTTCGTTTCTCCATTTATACTGGGCTTTTTCCTCCGTTCATTTTGCTGCTGATAAGCTGAGTGGAGTAGGTTTCTGTAACAGCATCCATCTTGCTTTCCCCTGGGTGAAAGACTATTCACTTGTTCCTGGCCTGGATCATAGGTGATATCAGTCCTGTTAACAGATGTCTGAAGGCTGTGTGTATATGTGCACACAGTTTGTTTATTTTTTGTATTTATGTATTAATATGCATAATAAACATCTTGTTGTATAGAATTATGTGATAGCTAATGTCTGGCACATGACACCATGTTTGCCAGTTAGATGAACTGCTTTCATTGCTTTAAAATATTGACTTCTGTTTTATTTTGCGTTTTATTTATTTCTCTACAAAAAAATGAAATATTTTGAGTAGCTTTTTCTGTTTTCCAAACATCTCATTGACTTAGACTGAGCAGTTTATGGAACATATGACTTCATGTATAGCATTCTGAGGAGATGTGCTTTGCACATATAAAGTCTTAATCTTTGCTGTAAGAGCTGCTAAGTCCTTAGTATGGTCTTTGCTGTACCAAAGAAGTGAGATGGTAGACTGGTGTTGCCTCAAAATCTACATCTTGATTTATTTATTTGGAGTAATTTTTTATTCTGTCTCTTAGTAAATGATTTGACTTCATAACTATTAGAATTTTGCATGTGAACGTATTTTATTACCTGCTTGGAAATGCTTAATGCTGTTATTTGATTGATTATTCTCTGGTTTATATTACTTCACTGATCACAGTGGCAAGGGCTGGTTTTATATTCTCTTGTTACATTTATGAAGGGTTTAGCAACTAAAAGTCAAATGTGAAATGGAGCAATGTAACTATTCATGCAAGTGCTGACTTGTGTTTATATTCTTGAAGATTGAACAGACTTGTATAAATGCTAGATTAAAAATAATTTTAAACATCACAAATCTATCACAATTCATAGATTACAGTAAAATACATATCTGTGGAAAAGTATCTGGTTTTATCTCCTGTTAGAAGTTAAATGGGCCTGTGTGTCTGTTTTTCTTTAAAAACTGTCCAACAAAATGTGCAAGATGGATTTAAATATTGTGGTATTACTTTTGGATGACCTATTAGTAGAGCCAGCAGTTTAGTTAGGTCTTTCTAAGTTAGCTTTCTGTGAAATAGCAAGAAGGTCAAATATTGTCCTTTCTTTTTAACCTCTTTTCCTACAGAAACAAGGCTCATGAGGTCACACTGTGCACTTGTGTAGATGTACACACATCCATTCAATTTTCCTCATTATCTTTTGATCCTCTTGCTGATTTTGATCACATTTTTTGGCACAGTGGAGAGCTCAAAATTCAGATCCATCAGGTTTTTTGAAAATAAGTAGCTGAGTATAGGTGGAACCACCTAAAGGTGCCCTGACAGAGGGAAAGGTTGTAGCATGAAATAATCTTGTTAGTTGTCTGGGAATCCCAGTGATGGGAAAAGAGAGGCTTTAAACAAATGTCCCAGCTGTGGGAAAAACTTCCTTCAAAGCTTTCACCTTTCTAGACACCAAAGTCAACCAACCAGGAGGTATAAATCTGTGGGAGATGAGGCTTAATTAATTCTGTTGTTCATGAAACTGCTTGTTCCCTTGATATTTAATAATAGTAATATCAGTAGCATAAATGTTTCCATGAAGTGTTCCATTTTTGCATATTTAGTTCTTAAGGTAAATATATAGGGATATTCTTATGGCAGTGCTAATTTTCAGAAACATTTTTCGTTTTTACTATGAACATTAATTTAAATGTTTACAAAAAGTCTCCTCTCCCTATTAGTACAGATCGAGCAGTTCTTTCCCCTTACTTCTAAAATGACAGATACTGTGAATACTTTCCAGCTCTGTTTTGCATGTGGTTCTGGATTGCAACTAGCCACAAATGCTGGAGAATTCATGGCTCTATGATTGTGCTCCAAGGGAGTTAACTGGGAAGAACAAGGTCGGTACAGTACGCTTACTGAATATGGAAATAATAATAATTATGAAGCCAACCAACAAGAACTGTATTCTTAATAAAAAGTGTGGGTTTTTTCAGTGTAATCATATGACTATATAATACAAAAATTGCTTTGAGAGTAGGTCAAAGATTACGCATAGCAGAGGCTTGTGTGATTGGTTATGAACAAGCGAAAATAGGGTAAACTTTTGACCCGGCAGCAGCAAATGGAGCTGTGTAAAGCACCTACAGATGGCAGGATTTAACGTATAGTCGGACTCTCGCCCTTTCACAGCAATTACGATCATATTACAGCAGGCACCGAGGGGAAGGCGCTCTGCAGCTCTAATACAGGGCGTCTTTGAAAGTTTTGAATATGCAGTTGCGTTTTGTTTTTGTAGGGCCATCAATTAGCTTAGCAAGAAGAATCCCACTTTTGTTGCTCGTGTTTGACTCGATGAGTTCCTGACCAGCGTGCCGAGTCCATTTGGAACAAAAAAATCATTTGAAATGGCCTGAATAATTTTGATAATTCGGACTGCAGTAGATTTAGTGCTAAGCTTGAAAGACTCATTGAAAGTTTTTATGCTGTTGTGCTGCCGATGCAGGCTTGAAGGGATGAGGAAAATGTCGTTCCAGAGAGATCTCTGGGAAACAACACTCCCAATCAGCCCCTTGGATTCTTGTGTAGATTTCGGCATCTTCCTGGTTAAGTTTTAAACAAGTTTAAAGTTTGCAAAATTTAAACTTCAAAAACACCAATCAATAAACCACTTATTTGACAAGACTGTGGCATTTAGATGATTCAGTGTCTTTTGGTTTTGTCGTGCCTATGAAATACATGGAAAATTAGAAGAAGTGAAAGTGTTGTGAATTAGAAACCAATGATTGCCCATTTCCTGTAAATTTTGTCAGTTACAAAATCAGAAGCCCAGTTGCACTTTTGGCACAGACTGATAGTTCTGAAGTTCTGTGAGCATATTTTGTGTAATTCACTGCCTGTCGGATGTTTGTGTATCTTGTGTATGTACTTGTACAAGCTTCTCCCACAATTGTTCCTCCTATCAGGCTTTGACGTATCGGCATTTGGGAAAAGAGTGAGTTATAGAAGGCATGCTTCCTCCTAGCTGGGATCCAGCCACTGTCTCCCTTTCCGTCTCTTTGCCTTGCCTTCTGGTCTGTAATCTGATGCGAGTGCCAGATGTGGGGAGGTGGAGCAGAAGCAATCCAAGCTTTTTAGACCATTTCATGGAGGGGGTTATTTTAATATATTTGTGGTTCACAAAAAATTTTCCTTTGGTTTTTCAGAATGACTTCTACAGAGAGTAGAAATTGCAAACATATGGTAGTAAGCTAAATAAGATACTGGAAAATGCTCTTTGGAGGAAGGGAGAATTTTTAAATACTGATAAAGCGTGGTTGGTTGGATTTGGTTTGGGTTTTGATTTTTTTTTTTTTTTAATCATGCTGAAGCTTGCACTGTACATAGACTGCTGGGTGTAATTCCATTTCTTTTTGGAGATGAATTGTGTTCATTTTCGCCATGCCTGTACCTGCAGCAAAGAGCTGCTGCTGCAAGCTTTAAGGCACTTAAACGGCTCAGTGACTGCTACTGCATGAGTTTGATCTGGTCACACAAGATTTCGAAACTTTTCTGGTTGTTAAAATGCAGTGAAATAGAAACTACTCTCCTCAAATGTCAAACAGTGCACACTGTCATAGATTAATTCCTTCTACAGTTTTATAACCCCCCCTCATACACAAAAAAGCCCACCACCAAAACAAACTTTAGGTCAGTTAAAAATCCCACTGCTGCATTCCCCCTTTTTACAGATGGGCAGCTTTCAGATCACCAGGTTTGAGTTGCATTCAAAATTTTCCTGGCTCTGTTATGTCCCAACTCTTCAGAGTGGGCTCACAGCCACAAGTGCTGCCCTGTGCTCCTTGTGGAGGCTGGGCTGGGGATGTTAGGGTAGCCTCTGCCAGAGGTAGTGGGTTGGCAGGGTTACCTCACAGACCTCATTAAAACCTCATTGAGTAATCTTAATCTAAAGGCAGTGGCATAATTTTTCAGTGTGAGGTGGTTGTCTGTTGCGTTCATGACTTTAATGAATTAAGACTTCTTTGCTATTGAATATGACAGCTATTCCACCTGAAATATGGGGCAGTTATTGTCAGCTTTCTGTGTCATGCGTACCAGCTTCATAGAGGTATTCTGAATTTGTTGTACTTGAGAAATGCAAATGCAAAAACAATTCTGTAGAAAAAGATTATTCTTAATACATGAAGTAGAAAGGAAAATTAATTAAAGAGGTAGGTTTCATATTTGGGAAAGAAAAGGATTTTGGGAGCCAGGATATCCAGACTAGTTTTGTCTAGTTATATTCTTGTTCTTTTTGAAGTCTAAAAAAGTATTGAAACATTATTACTGAAATGGTATTATTGAAATATTATGGGATTATTCCCACAGTTTCGCTGATTAAAATAGAAATCTAATTGAAGGATGTGCACTTTTCACAGCTATTATGTAAATAACTAGTCTTGTATTCCAGTTCCTGAAATATCCTGAACAATTATAGTTACCTGATGAATACCCTGTATGCTGCTTTAAAATATAAAACCTTTTAACACATCAACCAAACTGGGAGGGGGTGTATTAAACATGTAACAGTGACCTGTGCTATATAATGGCTGCATATTCTTCTTTTAATTCTGATCATTATTCCTTGCCACAGTATAAGAGAGATGCTCATATTTCCTAGTCACTGCTGGAAATAAAATAATTAAAATGACTCTTCTAGGATTGCTTAAAGCTGAGTACGAAGGTTTCCATTATGAGTGGCACAAAAAGTTCTTATCTACCCTTTGGTAAGTAGGTGAAATGCCTGTGTGCAATAAGGGTAAGCTCAGTTTCCTTTTAGTGTTATCTAAATACCTAATTTAGTTTTTCTTTGTATGTGCTCTGAAAGAGTAAGTGACAAAAGCCTGTTTCTTAGACCACACCTTGCATACAGTTTCAAATAAAATGGTGGGCTTTTTCTGCCTCCAGAAGACAACTTTCCAAACCTGCTGGCATCTTTCCTTGTTGTCCTGTATTGAGGTATTGCTCACCTGTCCTGGTACTTACCTGGTTTAATTTGGGCTTGAAATTAGCATGTCAGGAGAGTACCATCACCACCTTACCAGTAATATTTAGGTTTCTGCAAGTGAACTATTGTCACAAGAGTATTTTGGATATTGAGAAGTTTTAAAGTTGTCAATAAACCATTGTATAATCATTACAAATAAAGTAATAGAATATAGTTATAGTATGTAGTATAACACCACTATTTTTTGTGCTGCTCACCAAGCTAAGTGCTGGCTGTGTAATTGGAGGATAAAAGCAGTAATTTGCCCATACAGACCTAGCTAAAAGAACATTTTTTCTTGATACATTTAAGTTGCTAGTGGAAATGCAGACAAAGTTCAGATTCTGATCTATTTTTTTTCCCCCACAAAAAGTATCAAAATCAAGGTGAAATATTTGTTACAAGAAAGTGTTGAATTTGATACACTAAATTTGTAAATGCATGAGGAACTCTGCAGATCTTCCAAGATTTTCTCCTTCTCCTCGCCTAAGCTGTGAAGATTTCTGGCTTTGCACAATGTCTGTGACATAACAAATACCTTCAAAATCAAAGAAGTAACTGGACACGTTCGTTTTCCATAAGACATGGGAGTTAGGTCTATACATGCCTTCAGCAGAAGAGAGGGAGCCAAGGACATGATATTTGTGCCCCTCCTGACAAGTCAATCTCGAGGAGCAGTGGGATCACTGGTAGGGTGCAGATTAGTGAAAGCTGATTGGCACCAAGCACCAACCCTTCCCCATGTTTGTGGACGTGACCACTTAGAGCTAATAAGCTTATAATAATTTCTGCTTAAGCACAGGTGGTGAAAGTAGTGGTGAAAAAAAGGTAAGGAGCTTAAATACGGGGAAGGTACGGGGCAAACTGTGATGGAACACGTGCAGTGTGTGCTAATGGTCCCTCACCTTTTGCACGGAGGCTTGTGTTTATCCCAGTCCTGTTTACACACCAGCTGTAGGGTAGGGGAATCACAGACTCAGCTCCAACAAGAAGCATTGCTTATCTCTCTGCTGCATCAAATATTTTTGCAGGTGGGCATGAACATCAAGACTTTTGAGGGTTTCGTGTAAATCTTGTGCAGGAAATTATTCATGAGGGGCACATTTTGTTCTCTGTCTGAAGGAGTCCATTTGCACAAAGGAATTGAGGAATGTATTTTGTTTGGTCTTCTGAATGGTTTTGTATTTTGAAAGCTTAAAAAATTCTCTTCTCTAAACCAGATTGCTTTTCTGATTTGAAAATAGCACATGCCTTCCTGCCTACTTTGCATTTGTTACCTAAATGGAGTAAATTCAGCTTGGAGAGGCTTGGAAAGAAGAGAAGGATTTCAAATGATTCCACTTTAATTAATCCCAGGAAAATTCTGGCAAATCTGTCTTTTCTTAGTGAATGCTGGATGTCTTAAAACTCCATTTCATTCTGCTCACTTAAACAAGTCAGGATAGGTTTTTTCCTCTCTATGATGGTAGTTTGATTTGACAGTCACTAGGTTTTGGGTTTGCCTCATTTTGGTACATACAGAATAAGGAGTGTGTGTTTTAGTGATTTTTTTTTTCTTTTTGAAACCTAATTTTTTGTAAAGGAAGCATTTCAGTGGTGGTGTTAGTTAAATCTAGCTTTGAAATGCTGACCTTTTATGAAATAGTGTTTTGCTACCAATTGTTATAAGCCAGTAGTGATAACAGTGGTGATAATTTTTTCCTCCTGTAAAATATAAATCTTTGGTTTGTTTAAACATCTCTGTTATTAGAACAGAGTAAGCTCCCTCTGTGGCAGATTATAGTACCTTCTTTCTTTGGGGAAAAAGAAACAAACACAAGCAATACAAAGAAACAACCCAAGGCTTATTTCTTTGTTATCTTTCTTGGCTAACACATGAGGACCTTGGGTCCTGCTACTGCTGCACTTCAGAGGGCAGCTGAACAGATAATTTATGCATGTTATGTGCTTCTAAGTTCTCAGCACTCTGAGACAACATAAGGACTCCATCCTGGAAAGTAAAGAACATTCCAAGCTTACTCCAAGCAAGCACTTGCACATAATCTTTACAGTTAAGGCCATGAATGGAGCCCTGTACTTAATGTTAGGTAAGGCAGTTCAGAGAATTGCAAGACTTCTTAAGTATTTAATCCAAAGCATTATTGCAGTGGTGTTAACTAACAAACTGTCTTTCCAGTGCTACATTCTCACAAACGTTCTCATATTTATATATGAGTTTGGAGTTGTTTTCTATGCAAAGCTTTTTTGCATATTTATTTTTTATTTAAGATATTTTTCAGGAGTTAATTATTGACATCAGGGGAAACACCTTTTTTTTAGCAAATGAAAATAAAAAATAATATTTACTGGAATAGTTAATGTGTTTAGCTCTGGTTTACATAGTTTAAGTGCTGGTAGCGTGTTTTCTGGGAAAGTTCCTGGAAATAGAATCAGTCTTTCTAAAATATATTATTTTCTACTGTTCACCTCTCTATATAATTTTTATTGTAGAACTGCTTCTGCTTTCTTCAGGCTTATTCTGATAACTGATATAGTCTCCAAGAAAAATCTCATTGTGGAGGAAGACAGCTTTGTTTTCATCCCTCTTTAGCAGATCCTGACAGCTCTGCCTGTGAATCCAATGCCCTTTCCAGAATGCTTGCATAAGATTATTCTGGAGAATTCCTGTACTATCCTGCTACCACATACCTAGAGTTAGTAATTTTTGTCTCCCTTCTCACCCAGGAATATGTTTAGATTTTCTGTATTTTTACAGAAATAACATCCATCATACCTTCTTGCAGGTTTAATTGAAGTTTAAGAAATTATCTGGACACTTGTAGTATCCCTGTAAGTTGCAATCTTAACCAAAAAGGCAGAATGCCTGATACTACCCACTTAAATATACCTGGCTTACTAAATGACCTTGAATAGGTAATTTTATGTCTCTCTTCATCCTGAGATCTATAAACTTCTGATAATAAAACATATATACACCTTTGCAAAAGCTCTTTGAAATCTGTGAGTAAAAGGTATCCCATAAGGTCAAAATATGAATTATTTATTGCTACATGACATGCACAGCATGCAGACTGTAAGGTTATGGATATCTTGTCTGTTGGTTTTTCCCCTGAGAATAAAAGTCATACCTTCATAGCTCTAAAACACCTAAAAAAGTGTTCATTGTATGAAATCTAATATAGTTTTATGTGTATGAGTGTGTGATAATATTGAAACATTGGTTTCTGCAAGGAATTGGTTTCAACTGTTAATACCCAGGTTTGTCTGAGAGGTGCAAATGTAGTTTTCAAAATAATAAACATTTAAAAAACAAAAAAGAATGAATATGAGACCAAAAAGAATAGTCATAGGTGAGGCAAATATTGGATTTTGGAGTAAGCAAATTAGAGTTTCATGCATCAAAATCATGGTAAAGTTACTACAGGGTAATAGATTACTGCTAGTGCTTGTAGCTATTTGTTTTCTAATTGACATACCAGCAGTGTGCTTTAAAAGAAACTGATTTTTCTTTTAGTATTTTCCTTTTCTTCTTTCCTAGGATTTGTTGTAGATCCTACTTGCCATCAAAAGAGTTATGTTCTTTGCTTACTGTTTACATTATATATTTTATTAATTTAGGCATATGTTATATGTGTGTGTATGCATAGCTTATCTTGAATATGTATATATAGGTAGAGATGCAAAGCATGCAGGAAGCAAGAATGGGCTTGTTCAAGAACAGGCCTTTACACTTCAATGTGATCGTTCTCAACTGTGCTTGGAAATCAGTAGGCAGCTAGCACAGGTTTTGCAGAAGTGCTGTGCATGTTCCTGCTACTTTATAATTTCCTATATGCTACTTTAATAATTTGGTTTCTCTGTAACAGTTTTAGCCTCTGAAAGAGTATAAGGAATGGTCTTCGGTGGAGCATACTTAAATTACCCAGAAATGAGATCTGTGACATTAGCATAAATCTCAAGTGCTTGGCCTTTAATTCAAGTCCAAATATTAGGTCAGATTTGTGTCCAGCTAAATCCAAAAGAGCTTTTAACTCTTTGGGATAGGCACAGACTTTCCAGTGCTGAAAGCAGAGAGTTCTTGCACTGGTTTTAAAACTTCTCTTGGAGATTACAGACTCCTGGATAAGTTTGGTTCTCTACTGCACTTTTGAATAAAGGGCAGTTCTACAGCTGAAGTCATGTCCAGTTGGAAGGATTGGGAAGATGTTACTAGAAATCAGATTGTGATGATGAAGGCAAGCAGTGCTATTCCCAAGTAGGAGCTTTTTCAGAAAATTTAAAAAATATTGCTTCTACATATCAACACATTTAATTTAGAAGACTCTACTTTTGGACCATAGTAAAGTGCCTGGTTAAAAGGAGCCATCTGCTTGCAAGTATTTCCCTTTATATTGCCTTCCTTATTGGTTCTCTTCCATTATACTTCAGGCATTGTTTTGCATGGTCTTTGTATTTATTGGGTATTTTCATCTAGCCCTCCTCACAGCTGTAGAATCTGATGTCTTGGCTAGTCTGGTTTTTCTTATCTACCCACCACTCTGATTCATAACAACACTGAGGTACTGCAGGCTATATATTTATAAAAGTAATTAATCTGATTTACATATAGCACAGATATTAAGTGAGTGTGATGTATTAGAAGTTGCAGGAGTACTGTGTCATGGAAGCTTCCTAAGAACCTGAACCCTAAATGGGAACTTTGTCACTTCTTTCTCCTTACCCAACTCAGTAATCTCCATTGCAAATACAAATGTTAGTGTCAGTGTTATGTACAGGATACTCAGCTCAATGTTTCCATTGCTGTTTTTTCCCCTTGTATTATGTAACATTTCAAATCGTAAAATTATATTGAAACCACAGGATATTTTTTTTTTTAAAAACCACACTTTTGTGGAGAAGAACAGCACTGCAGACAGTAGCTGTATTCTCATATTACCTGGTTTTCTAAAGTTGAAGGGCTCTGTTACTTAATTTCCAACACATCATTCCTTGCTTCCACTGGGGGCTCTCCACTGTTGCTCCTCTCAAAAAGTGCTCTCACATGTGCCCTTCAGTGCCTACTGTATGTGCATTTATGTAGTACTGGCAGCCAGTGTATTCAGAATTGCATTAAATCCAAAATCTCCAAGCAGCAGGTAATTTAAGAAGTTGCATCTCTTGGCTGATAGGGACATGGATTAGCCTTTTTTATTGGCTCTCTACATTGTTTGTAAAATTTATTTTACTGTAGATATCTTTTCCTCTTGATCTGAAAGGGCTTACATTTCTGGATGGCCATTATTGTACGTTACACCCCCCACCCCCCCCCCCATGTAAAATTTAGGTGAAAAATGTGGGATTTTTTTTCCAAAAGCCTTTCAAGGGAAAAAAAAATCCTACAGCAGCCCCCTAACACCTTAACTTTTTTTGAACAGTAACATCAGCAAGCAAATGCAGCATCACACATGCTTATCAAGAGAATGACACCAGTTTGAGAACAAAGCTCCCTTTAGTGTTAATCATGGCCTCAGTTCACTTAAATTTCATTGTATCCACTCCTGTCAGGCTCTCTTCTGGGAGTACAGTGATTGTCCCTGAACCTTGGCTCTGTTAAGTGAGAAGCATTTTCAAAAATATGAGTGGTTATCAGAGTGTCTGTGTAGCTATTTCAAAACAATAGTATCCAAACCCCACAACTCCCAGAGCATCGTGGAATCATGGAACAGTTTTGGTTGAAAGTGACTTTACAGATCCTCCTGTTCCAACTCCCCTGCATGGACAGGGAAGCCTTCCACTAGACTAGGCTGCTCAAAGCTCCATCTAACCTGTCCTTGGACACCTCCAGGAATGGGGCATCCGCAACCTCTCTGAGTAGTCTGTTCCAGCATCTTGCCACTCTCATAGTAAAGAATTTCTTCCCAATATCTAAAATGAACTTACCCTCAGTTTAAAGCCATTTCCTCTTCTGCTGTCACTACATTCCCTTGTAGAGAGTCCCTCCTCAGGTTTCTAGTAGGTCCCCTTCAGGTGCTGGAAGGTTCTGTAAGGCTTCCTGGGGACTTCTCCAGGCTGAACAACCCCAACTCTCTGTGTCTTTATAGGAGAGGCACTCCAACTCTCTGATTATCTTTTTGGCCTCCTCTGATGGCTCACTCCATCAGATCCGTGTCCTTTCTATGTTGGAGGCCACAGAGCTGGATGCGGAACTCCAGGTGGGGTGTTAAGAGAGCAGAGTAGAAGGGGAGAATCAGCTCCCTTGACCTGCTGGTCACATATGCAATAAAGAGAAAATCAGCATTCCATGTCCAGGACTCTGCATGGCTTTATCATTCAAAATCAGCACTGCAATGTCATCTGCCAAGCAATTGATAAAAATGCACATCACAAAATAAAATCAAAAGATGGTCTTGAAATATTGCTTAGCAAGTAAAGCTGATTTGCCTTTGGACAATGGTAGTAGCCATGTATTTGGAGTTTAAGGTGGCCCTGTTGGGGCATCCTGCTTCTCAGGTGGAGGTGTTATTTGGAAACAGAGTGCATCAGTTCTCTCACAGTTGTTTTGACTGGATTGTGATTACATTTCTGACTTTTAAAGGTTAAATATGACTTTATGTCCAGATTATTTCAAATCGTCTCTGTCTTTGCCATACTGCTGTTAAAACTGCTGGCAAAATGGTTTTTTTTGAGCTTTTTGTCTTGATATGTTATATGCCCTGCCTATTTTCTCTTTATTTTTGGGGAAGAAATTGCACAGCAGAAAGGACAGTTAATTTAAACTTGGCTGGTTTCTTCTCAAAAGGGTATTTGCTTCACTCAAGACAAACGGCTTAAACAATATTATATATTATTACGTTATTAACTTGGAGCTTAGAAAATATAGGTTCTTAAGAACCTGGGGCTGGCAATTTGTAAAAATCTAAATTACTCATAAGTCTCGTATTAAAGGTTATTTGCTAATGATTTTAAGAAATAGTCCTGTGAACTGTCAAGTACTGCTTTTTCAAGATGAGTCATGACAGCCATGTGTTTGAAAGATAAAATGGGAATCTCTTTGCCAAAAGGAAAGCAATGAAATAGCCATTCCAAACTTGACTTTTCTCCTCATTTACAGACCTTGTATCTTCTTGTGCTTCAATACAACATGCTCAAATGCAGTCTTTGAGAAAATGAAATGCACTGCCCGTATTGTTGATATTTTTATTAATGTAATAATTTTGAGGTTGCTTTTGTGGCAAATTTACAGTGTATAAACATGGTGTGGGTCACTAATTTTACATTGAGGGAAGATCTGTCAGGCCTGCTGTTTGCAGTTGATAGCAGTTGTAGTGTGTCTGCCATCTATTTTCAAAAATTGTGTTTGACTTTCTCATACTGATGTACAATATGACGTAAATGTGTGTAGGAGTCCTCAGGAGGGGACAGCTCTTAATATGTTCTAAATATTTCAGATTAAAATGATCAAGCAGTATTCTGCTTCTGATCTTTTCCCTTCAGTCTTACATATGAACTGACTTTGCAGTTGATTTTAGGGAAAACCTAGTACAAAGTAAAGTTGTAAACAGATTCCTGTTTTGGAATTCAGCGTGTTGAACTTTATAAGAGTTAGCAGTAGACCCAAGTTCTGACATGTTTCCTCTTATCATAGACTTAAATATTCAGTGCTAACCACACTGGGGGTTGGTTGAGACTGTGTAGCATTTCTGCTCAGAACTAAGTCTCTGTAAGAATTGTCTTGTTCCTACTGTAAATAATTACCTGCATATCTAAATTTTATTGCTTCTTTACTTAAATGAAGTGAATCTTGTCTTACATGTTTGAAAGATGTCACTTCTTAGTACTGCTGCTTATAGCAAATCTGCACTTTTGTGTGAAAAGTGAGCAAGTCTGGTTTCTGTTGAACACATAGCTGTCATTATGTTAAATATTCTTTAATACCCTACATTCAGTCATTGCTGTTGGCTTGTCACAAAGGTTGTGGGGTTTTTTCCTCTTTTATTCTCACAAGTGGGATTTGTAATTTCTGAATTGACACAGTGCTAAAATTAAATGCCCATTTTGTCACATCTACATCATTATAAAACTGAGCATAGACCAATTGTCCTGAAGATGATATTTATTTCATAGCAGAGTATTTAATTTTTCTATTATAAGTCAAATTAATTTCAATTGCTCCTGCTTTTCCTTTCACTTTTTGTTTGGTAGACTGCAGTCTGTGGCTTTTGGTTTTCTCATCAAATTGTGCCAGTTCTTGTAGTTCTCAGGAGTATTTGTGCTTGGGCTCAGTTAAGTTTCGTGGCTCTGTCTAATGCTGATGGAAATTACTGCTTGAAATCTATTAATAGAAAACCTAACTTTCTTCAGTTTCTCTTCTATACCTTGTCTCATTCACTGATATTTTGGATGTTAAAAAATACCAAAATTTGGAGCATGGCCGTGTTTTTCTGTGTACCACATTCTGAGTGGTTAAGGCAAGGGATCAATCATCAATGTTTGCTGTTCATTGTCATCATTCACCACTCAGCATCACAAAGTGCTGCTTCAGGTGCTTGTTGGAATTGATGAGAGTGGATGATGCAACATTAAATTAGCTTACTATTTCTTCTCAAATTTGTAAAAAGCAGCTGTCCCCATGTTCAAGTTTCTCCCAAGTGACACTAGTTGTAATCAGTAGCATCTCCTTTCTTCATTGAGGTCTTTTGGAAGGATGTGAAAGCCCAGAATTTCAGGATCTGCAAGATACAGTCTCAGTGCATTTCCTGCTTGCTTCTCATGGGAACTGGCTTTTCAAATGCAAGGCAATGTCTCAAGCCACTAGCAGTTACAAGACTGCTGAATGTTCATGAGACATGACATTTTTGTGACTTCCTGGGAAATGTTAGTCCTCTCTTAAATAGGAGATCTAGGTGCAGAGACCTGAGTGTTCATCACCAGGTATGGCAGAATAATTTGTTGTATCCTGAACTAAAAGTTAGAGGTCCCACTTGCATTAAACACAGCAGCAAGTCTCTGTTTCAAGGGAAACACAGGCAATGTATCAAATCCTGCTGAGTTCACACACTGTTGCTGTTATGGCCAACTGTTCTGCCCTGCCTGGTTATCAGAAACCTTGAAATTTCACCAAATTATTTTATCTTTAATCCTCTACCTTGATTGAGTCAAATGATGTCACTTAGAAATATTTTATTCGTAGATAAGATTCCATGAAAGAAAACTTAACCTTATCCTTGGATTAATTAGTATGGTTTTGTTTTCCTCTTAATAGTAAACATTTTCTTGTCTGACTTTTATCTAGTTAAAACTTTTGTCTAATTCAAATCTCAGCCATTGAATCCTGCCAGCAGTCAGTCTGCAGATTTTGGGAACCTTTTAGTATTAAAAGTCCTTAGAAGTACTTATGTTTTGAGATGAGGTGAAATAAAGAGTTTGAGCTGATTTTAAAAATACATTCACTGGAAGGCACATTCTGTAGAGCGTAAAATAATTTCTTTATAAAAAATCCCAGACTCTTCATAACTTAGCTACATTCTGTTAAAAACGCATGGTAGCACTAGATGTTAATACATTTTTGTAACATAGTGTGTTAATACAGCATTTTTTTTCTATGCTCTAGCATTTCCATTCTGGTTCTGCTTTTCTTTGCTTGCTAAACTTCCTTTGCTGAGTTGCTCTCATGTACTCACAGCATGGATGGAAGCATCTCATGGTCTTGAACTTTTCTCTCTGTGGGTTCAGTCCCATTTCTACCAGAGAGCACCTCTCTGTGTATAACCCATAGAGAGCACTGGCAAGCACTCTGCTCCAAGCAGGGGGGAACAGCCTTTTTTAGTCTCCAGGAGGTGAAAGAACTGAGCCAGGAGCTGACCATTTCCAGATTGCACTGAAAGAACCCCTTTTTCTTCTCTTGTATTCCTTCTTAATTAAAGGCAAAGGAGTGAAGCAGTAGAGATTAAAAAAAAAAAAGAAAAAAGAAATCCTCATCAGCTATTACTCAAAAATTTTAATTAACCATAGTCATCAAACTTGTCTTAAAAAGAACATGATTGTCAGTGGACATGCCCATACAGAACTTAATTGCTATATATGGCACACACCTCAGTACTGAATTCTCCAGTTAGATGTTGCAGATACTTGCACATGGAATGCTCTGAGTGGATGTTTATGAAAGTTATGAGAGCCTTGATGAGCTGTCTTCAAGAAGCATGGACATTTTATGGAATGAGGAGAGAAGTCAGCAGTAATATCTAAGAGGTTGAGAGGGGAGGGAGTGTCTTTTCATTGCCCTCATATGGACTGAATTGAAAAGGTTCTTAGCACTGTAGGTGCCTGTACTGCTAATACAGAGACTGACAGTGAGCAATGACAAATGCAGCAAATTCCAGTGATATGATTTCTGTGCCCTTCCAGAGGAGATGCGAAGGTCAGAAAAATGAGATTTATCTCCAGTATTCTATTCATTTTTTATCAACTGGTAAGAGGAGGAATCCTAGTTTTCAATTAAGAGTTTTCAGTTAGGAGTTCTTAAACTGATGAAATGTCTATGTCATTGACATTTAAGTCAACAAGTTTTCAGTTTTGACTTGAAAAACCAATGTTTTTGTGTAATATTCAGTCAGAGGAGTTTGAAACTACCTAATATTTGAAAACTGTATGTTTGTGTCTACATTTCTTGAAATGTAACACATGTTAATCACCATACTGTTTTAGTTCTTTATCTGAGCAGTAATATCCTTATAGTGCATCACAGCAGTCAGTCCTAATAGCTTCAGGTTGTTCTTTATGCTGGTGCAGTGCCCTTCCAGTCTTTCTCACAAGGAGTGAGACTTAATGCTGCCCAGTCAGCTTTCCTAAAAGTCAGTGGCCTCGTGCCTTGAACAAAGCCTGGTGAGTCAGCTTTGCAAACTCTTACAAACACAGTTTGAAGTGTCTTGCTATTTTGCAAATGAGGGCTGTTACTATAGCTGTCAATTTGGCTACTCCAAACTGATAGGATTGAAGGGATTGTGAGGGTGGAATAGGATCCTCCTGGGTATGGTATAGAGAGTGAGAGAATGGACTAAGAAGTTATGTTTTGGAATTAAAAAGACTGAAGAGGTGTTTTGAGATGGCTTTACCAGTCCTTGCCTCAGGTGTGCGTATGTTAGAAGGGCAAAGACCACCAGATTATTGTGGTATGTCCTGTCTACCTGATTGACTCTTTCTTAAGGAAAAAAAGGAAGAAAAAGAAAATAAACTTTAAAAAATGGTGAAATGCAATGAGGACAGTGTTCTGTTTATCAGTTTCAATTATTTGAACATAAGCATAAATGTTTTAGTGAAGCTGCATCTTCCCCATGTCTATTGTGAAGTCATCTGCAGCTGGGCAGAGAAAATTAAGTATTAATGAAATACATTTCTTAGAGAAAACTTAGGTGTATCTCTTCTGCTGTGTAAGATCTGTGTCTTATCCTAACATGAAAAAGTCTCCAATGCTAGAACTAGTTTTGAATGTCACCTGCTCATCCCCAAATTGAGTGTGTGATGCCTGTGAAACTGTTTGAAGGTAGCAAGAACTCTGTCATTTCATTGGAAGCATATATCACTGCCTGATAAAGCCAAAGAGCCTTTTCTTCTTGATGTTGCATGTTCCCTTATTCCCACTCAGAGCAGTGTTTTCTGTCAGGAGTATTCTTTCACTCATTTCTCCTTTCCCTTTTTGTCTAGAATTAGTCTGTACACTGCAGTGGAATGTTCCCACTTCTCCATTAGTTTTATCTGTATACTGTTCTTCACAAAGCAATCTTTTTAACAACATCTGTGTACTTCCACTGCTTTTTCAGCCTTCATCTCCTGTTTTATTGCTACAATGACTCTTCTCTGTTACCTCCTTTTTATTTACACATAGCTCTTTCTTTAACACTGTGATTATTGTGTTTGTACTCACCATATTATTTTGAATTTAAATTTCTCATTTTATGATTCCTGTAAATATCAGTGAGATAGTTTTAGCTATGGTATCTGAATGGGATGCTTGCTCCCACTTTTTATGTTTTCCTTAGATTTGTACTTCACAAGTGAAGTGTTTTGTATGTGAACATTCTTGTGAAAGTTCATTTTCCTTCTGGTGATTGTCTGTTAATATATTTTCTTGAATATCAGAGATGCTCTCCCTAATCTTCAGGTTTTGTCCCATTAGTATCATTTTCCAATTGGACCAGTATGCTTGATGCAGCTTCTTTAGATAAGGAATTCATATGGAAAATGTAAATGAGATAAAATTAAGATTGCAAAGCAGTTCCTGTTCTGTTGGGATAAAAGTTGTATGTAACTCCAAATAATGTTCATTTTGCTTACCCTATGCAGTGTAGTGCTTTGACAAGGAGGGACATACTGAGAAAGGCCTGGGAAAAATAAACCCCCTTAATTTACTGTGAATGTGTTTTTCTTCTGAATGTATTCTCCTTATGGAACCAGATTCTTTCTTCCTGGACTGAGGATCTTTCTCACAGATTCCCTCTGTAGCATGGAAAAGAGAAGAGTAGAAAATAGGATTCACGCTGCTCCAGAAGGGGCCTCGTTCCCGTTTCATTTTCAGCTGCTTTGCTGCAGAGAGGTTGGGCCTGAGCTCATGATGTTGATCACAGGGTTGGGGCAGGTTTCCCCAGAGCCTTGGGCAGGGCTGCCTTCCTGAGTAGAGCTGTCCTTAGGGAGAGGGGTAAACAGAAGGGGTGATGGGGCAGCATTGGCAAAAATTGTATGCACAGGACAGCCACTATTTCTTCACAATTTCCATTTTATTTTCCTGTGAGTACAGCCACAGTCTCTAAAACTGTTTTCCAGTTTCCTGGAGAAACCATAAGTTAATGATCAATGCTGTCTTCAAGAATGAAGTGGTGTAGAAGGAATTACAGGGAAGGACCCACAAGAATCACCAAGTCCAACTCCTGGCCCTGCACAGCACCATCCCTAAGTCACAGCCTGTGCCCAAGAGCATTGTCCAAACACTCCTTGAACTCTGTCAGGCTCAGTGCTGTGACCACTTCATTGAGGAGCCTGTGCCCAACCACCCCTGGGGGGAAGAACCTTTTTTTCTAATATCTACCCTAAAGCAAAAGGACATAATTCTGTTTCTTGATCATATAGGAAAAGAGCAGGTACAAAGATGCAAAAGTGGTTCTGTGGGCTTGACAATTATTTTACAGTGCTTCATCCACAGCTTTCTTAAGTAGTCTGCAAATCCCAACAATGAAATGTCTGGGTAAGGCTATGCAGGTCTGTGCCCAGCTGCACTGCCCAGTGCTGTCAGAGGAGGACAGAGCTGGGGGAAATAAATTGGGGATGTTTATGCTGTGTGCTGAGGTAATAGGGAAATGGTGCTAATGCAGAAAAGGAAAGGCTTGTTCTGTAGTCTGTGAACTACTTCAGTGAGGGCAGGACAGGGCATTGGGCTTGTCTGTGTACTTTGCCTTTTACAAGCAGGAAAACTTCTGAGTAGCGAGGTGCAAACCTGCCTGGGGTTTGGCATTTAGGAGGGAACTGTGAAGCTAAAGCTTAGGTAGATTTCCCCACTTGACAGTGTCTTTAAAAAAATACATAAGATATTTGTCGTGGTACTGAGTTAAAGCAAGATAAATGATGTCACTTAATATATGGAAGCACTGACACTGGAGTTTGTAGTGTGGATCATTTGTTATTTATGCTTTTTTGTATTTACAGGAGAGTTGTGTGCTGGGGGGATTTGAACCATAGGTTGTTGCTGAGAGAAGAGTATTTATTGCAACAGAACTAAAATTACAGGCAAAAAATTAAAGTACTCTTGGGGGAAAAGAATAATTCTAGCTTGCCAGAAACTCAGTATTAAGCATGCTTAATATTCAGTTTAGTCTCATATGACATGTTTATGACCAAAGTGTATGCCCCAACAAAGGCACTGTTTAAAAATGTATTTGCTAATTAGTTTTGCAAGAAGTAGAGAGAGCCCTTATATTCATTCCTCTTCCACGTCGACAGCACAATTTGCTCTTCGATAGAGGGAGATGCAAAATGATTTCAAGTGTGTGGGGTTTGGGTTTCTCCAGGAGTCGTACACTTAAAACCAGCAGAAGGGAGGGAGGGGAGTTCCTCTGTTATCATCAAGCTCTGCTAATGTAGCCCGGGTGCCACGTGACTGCAGAAAAGGCTATTATCTCAATGAAAAGGAAACTGCTTTTTAGAGCAGCAACAGAACAGAAGCAGGAGGAATTTTCGAGTACTCCACCATGCTGGATTGTCAAAGGGGGATCTCTCTGATCAGCAGTTAGGGAAGGATTAGCGTGGCCAGTTTGTCAGCTGTCATTAGAAGCAGATGACAGAGATGATAAGCTGCTGTGTGCGCACGTCCTCACTCAGCATGTGCTTTGGTTTACATCAAGACATAACACAGGTTTGGGATAATGGAGAGCTGATATTTTTAAAGCTGTAAATTTACTGGTAATCGTCTGGGGTTTTTTTTCTTTTTTTCTTTTTCTTTTTTTCGTTTTTTCTTTTTATTTTTTTCCCTCCTGTTTTTAATAAAAAACCAGTGTGATGAGTAGGGGATTTATCTACATTTTGATCTGAAGACGGAGAAAAACTAATAAGATCTGCCTTCATCTGCAAGGGCTGGAAGATGACAAGGTGTGTTTCTGAAGTGCTGTGACTTCATTGTTAGTGCTTTCTCTTTGCATATGTGTGCTCCTGTGTGCATCATAGGGGTCTGGATGTTGGGGGTGCAGGGGGGCTGGGGGGTCTTGGTTTGGGGGAGTGGGAGGATCAGTTTATTTGTTACAGAAAAAGAGTTTAAAGATAATGTTTCTAATTAACAATTGCAAAAAAATAATGTAAATTCGAGTCTGCAGTTTCTGTCGTTCCCCTCCCCCGTTTTAATGGCTACAGGTGTACTTGTGGTTGCCTGTGACAGTTTTATGGGTTTATGAGACTAAATATATCTTAGTGCACAGGAAATATTTTTGTAAGCAAATTTTCTGGCATCCAGAATAATACACAAACCCATCTATATTTTCCCACTGTCAAGAGGAGGTGGAGCCTGAGAGTGTCTTTTTCATTGCAGTAATTACTATTCAATATTCAGTAATTTATATGCACATGAAAAAAGTACAAAGTATGTCAGAGTGAGACATTTTTGCAGTAAAGCCTTCTCTTTCTGACCAAGAGCTTGAGTAGACAAAACACACTGAAATATTGGTAGTTGTTATATAACTTTCTCTATTCTCTAATCTTAAAAATTTTCTTTACAAGTACATGCTCATGTAAACAGAATGACATTCAGTTAATCTTCAGACCTCGTATTTATCTCATGGTTATGCATGATGATGTCATTAAATATCTCAGCAGTATCTAGCTTTCTTTTAACCTTGGGAGGACGGCATTTAATATTGCAGATTAATTGACTAATAATATCCCCCTCAAAAAGGTTATTGGTAGTTACTTGTAGTAAAGTGAAGACAGTATGCTGTCTCCCCTCCTTGGGAAGTTATTGCAGGCTTGTTGACTTTATTTTCCTCTTGTACACAGCATTAAGCCCAGTGTTTCTCCTTAAATCACAGCAGTAATACTAATCCTGGGGCACAAAAAAAGAAGCTAAAACTAAGTGTTTGGATTTGTATAGGAGTGCTGGTTGTCATTTCTTTAGAAATTTGCCTCCAAAGTTAAGGGCAGGGTTGAGAGGATGCATATGATCAGTCATTACGGCAGGGCACTGGCAGTTTGCTAAAAGTGTGTTTTCCCAGATTCATACTGAAATAGTGGTGGTGACTATCATGCTTAGAATCAGTTTAATAATTAACTAAATACATACAGGAAATGCCTTAGTTTATTTTATTTAGAACTTTGAAAAAGTCGTGCTACTTTGAGATAGGAGAGAGAAAGGAAAATATTATTGTTTTTCAAATTAATGTAGTTGGTGTTTGAAGAGACTTTATTTCATACTGTGAGGGCAGAGCCAGAAATGTAAACAAGTTTGGGCTATTTATTTGCTTGTTCTCTTTTGTCTCAGTTTGATTATTTTAATTGCAGCATGGTAACATTTTGGTACAGGGGCCTGGGGCAGGCGGTGCCGTGGAGTGGAGGCTTGAGAGCTTGTCACGTTCACGGCACCAAATGTCGAAGCCACAAGAACAATGAAACTTCCTCTCTGCTTCTTGTGTTTTCTTCCTTTATTTCATTACAGAAGATTTAACAAGATAGTGGGGGCTGCTTAGTGCTTTCTGATATGTTGGCACCTATGTTTTGTAGCAAAATAAATTTTTGCTGCTTGTACAGTCATTTTGATTTCCCTGATGCCTTTTAGGATGTATTAAGGGGGGGAAATTGGAACAAAATCAACCTTTTGTGTAGACTGTGTTCTTCAGGTGGCTCTGTGTTCTCACAGACTCAAGTTGGGATGTTTTCTTTCGTAAGCAGTTTCTTACAGAGTTATTGTATCTAGCATATATAAAACTATCTTTGACCAGAGTAATTTTGTTTGCCCACTTTTCAAAATTGTGTATACTTCTGTAGTCAACAGGATTACACTGGTAATGTTCAAAATGTGTGGCTCTCTTTTTTTTCTTTTCCCCATTTTGTTGTTATCTCTGTAAGGGGAATTTCTCATGCAAGGAAGGGGGGAAGGTGACTGCTTTGCAAAATGTACCAATATTGTAAGGAAAAACCCCTCCTTGGCAGATGTGAACTAGAGGTGTACTTTGAAATGTTTGGGTTTTTTTTACTCCAGAGTTCTCAGAAGAATTTTTAATAATAAATGTCGGTGGGAAGTCAACTGTCTGGTTAGATTTTATAATTACATTTTATTTATTTATTTATTTAGGCTGGTCATAGAAAAGAATGAGGAAGGTGCAAAAACAACCTTGAGTCTCAGAATCTACTTTATTAAGTAGAATAAGTTTGTTAGCACATTAATACATAATAGCCCCATAATTGTAGCAAGAAAGCTGAGTTAAGGACTGAGGACTGGATCTACAAGCCAAGCTGTTGGAGCTGAGTAAATGAGAAGGGTGTTAGTAAGTTGATGATCACTGTGCTTGTGAGGAAATCCCGATGGAGTAATTCTACTGCCTGCATTCCTCCTGCCACTGTTCATCTGTGGCAGGCCTAGAAGGATGCCTGAATTGGACTAAAAATTCTGATTGGCAGGTAAAGCTTTGGTGTCTGGAGGTGAGGTGTAAGATGTGAAAGCCTGGTGTTTCAGAAGTGGCTGGTCTCAGTTCCCAGGAGCGAGGCTGATCCCTGTGTGGCTGCCCTGATAGCTGAAGGTGCACTGTGTGGCCCTGGGTGGTGAGCATACAGAGCATGGGGATCCATGCAGGAATTGGGCAAAATTTGTGAATGAAGACTCAAGCCAAAGGTTTATAATCAATGCATTTCATTTGCAGTGTGTGTTGTACCTGAATATCCTCTTTGCTGCTTCTATTTAATTTTCTCCTATGCGCTGTCCCTAAACAAACTTCATCAGGATGCTGTACTGCTGTGATTTTCCATTCCTGATAGCATAGGCTGTTGTGATTGAGCAACACAAGATCCTCATGAAGAAACTTCTGTTAGAACTACTTGGAATAAAATTATTTTTGGTCCTTTTCCTGAAGTTTTGCCAGGTATTCAGTCCAAGTAGTTATAAATGTGTGTTATTTTTTGTTTTGAGGCTGTGTATTGCAGACTTCTGGTCAGCTCCTTCTATGAATGTAGTGGGTGTTCCTCTCTTTAGTGATTATATTCCATTACAATCCAAAATCAGAAATACTTGGAGTAGACATTGATTCTTTCTTAGCACTTGTGATTCTTTACCAGAAACTGTTTCATTATTAACAAAAATTAATTTCACTTTATTTTTACAAAGAGAATAAAATGGCTCATAATTAGCATTCAGCTTTAATAGTAGAATAACCTTGTTTTCTTTGGGCCACAGGATGCAAGCATAGCCTTTTCAGGCCTATGGAGTGATTTATGACCTACAAAAGAGAGAAATTACAGTTTGATATCTTCTTATAGTAGACTAGGAGGAGAATCAAAGCTTCAGTGAAGTCAGTGATAAAATTCTGATTTATTTCAGTTGAGTCATAGCATCCCCATAGAACTGTTCCGTTTTTTTACAGTTCTATTTCTGCTTTGGGGAGCTTATAGAGAGATGTTGTAAAGCTTGTAGGGTGTTGCCTGTAAGCATTGTGGAGGCCAAAGGTATATATGGATTTAAGATGGAATTAGGCATCACTGAAGACAGGTTCAGAGGAAGGAGGAGGCACAGCTGCACTGCAGCTAAGCTTGTACCACTGATTGTCAGAGACAGAGAGCAGGTATGGGGAGAAGGATCATCTACAGCTGCCTTGTACCTTCTTCCAAGATACCTGCTATTAGCTTCCATGACAGACTAGTCACAAACTCAGTGTTTCTTTTGGTTGACTCATATAGCCATGTCTATGAATATTTTATCTGGTCACAGCCTGGATTCATATTTATGTGTGTGTATATACATATAGACACACATGACTACAAAGCTGGTGTTCATCAGATTTTATTTCTTGGCACTTGACTAAGTAAAGTGACAACTTTTTTATGAGTTTAATGCTTTTAAGTGCTTTAAAATGACAGTTATACTTTCATCTTCTGTTATTGCTGGTTGCATTTTTTTACTAAAACAAATAAAATGAAGACAGACATGAAATTTGGAGTTGTTAGTAACTGTTATTCGTGTTCACAGACCAGTTTTTGAACTAATGAATGTATTAAAAACATCAAGTTAATCATACTTTGTAAGTGTTGGCAAGACACTCGTGTGTGGCTCTGACATAATTTGGTGGCTTTAAGTTTTGATCTTAGTAACAATGTGTGTAGTTAGCACTCACATTAGCTTTGCCAAAAGTCTAATGTCAATCTAGTATATATTTATTTTAAGTACAAAACTACTACTACCTCGCAACATTCTGCATGTTGGGAGGTGATACAAATATAATCGTTCCTGCATATAGCTGTATCCTCTCAAAAAGCATGTATTAAATTGGTTGATCCTCAAACTTCAATAAGAAAAAAGCTTTTTCTACTTCCCAACTCTTACACTGCTGCTCCAGTGTAAATGGATGACACTGGCATGCATGGCAGTATCAGCAGGAAGCACCTGCCGGGGGAATCTACCTGTTCATACAAATAGGGGATGGGAGTAGAGGCCAAGCTCTCCATCTCGCCTCTCCCATAACATCCGGAACCACATCCTTGCCACTAGGCAGGCACCCTCTGGGACCAGGGTCCAGCAGGCCATCATAGGCTGAGGAGAGCGCTGAATTTTCCAGGACAGGCCCTCTAAATGCATTTCAGAGGCAGAGAGGATGGGTAGACTGTACTGGGCACTGTAATTACCAGGATAATTTGGTATGCAATTTAAAGAAGTGGTGCAGCATTCTGAACTTCTGGGGGCACAGAGGACATCAAAGTGAAGTCCAATTCATCTCACAGACAGCTGTTAAAGTTACCATGACTGTGGCCATTTGTGGAGGTGGGTACTACCATTTGTTTAACTTGAATATAAGTAGGTTTGACTTCAGACTGTTGTTAACTTGCAGCCTTCAGGAACAAAGCAGCTTGAACTCTTAATTTGAAAATTTATTATTATACGCTGTTAAATGAAATGTATGCTTATGAAAGCATCTCAGTATTACAGAAGGAAGTGTGGAGTATGTATCTTGTACATATGTGTGCAGTGGGTTATTCTTTCACCATGATAAAAATATCAAAATGTATCAAAATATTATAGATAATAGGTCCGTACCTATTATAGCATACCTATAAATTTAGGTATGCTTTCTGCAGCTCAGAGTTTTAATTCAGAACTTAGCATTCTAAATAATGGCCTGAAATTTCAACATGCTTCCTAGTAATGGGTGGTAAGTAGAAAAGAAAGATAAACCCTCTCGGTGCTGTAGGTATGTGAAAATTGAAAACATGAGTTCAGTTTTTCATGAGGCAGCAGAGAAGATACATAGAGTTGGAGTTACTGAAGTGCAACAGAAGTTTCAGTAAGATGATGTGATTTCAGTAACAGTATCTATCTATTCTGGAACTGAAGGAACATTGTTTTAAAGCCCAAGTTAGAGATATGAAAGGTGGCATGCAACTTAAGCATCTTTAGCTGAAGCCTGGGTTGCACATCACATTGCACCTGAGTGTGCAGACATGCTAAGCTGGTCTGAGTGACCAGGAGGACCAACACCTCTCTGGCTGTGCGAAGTCATTGAAATTCAGATTGATAAATGAAGGAACCTAAGTTCAAATATGATAGGTTTCATATCTGTGTGTGTAGGTCCTATAACTCTACATGTTACTTACTGTATGCACCTTGTGTGGAAACACATTGTGTTTCTGTCTGGCTTGCCCTCTACTTTTTACTTTTTACCTATACAGACCCATGTTTCCTGAGCTTTTTATCAATGGAATATATTTTATCTGATGTAAACAGACTGGTGTTTGACAGGCAGTTAACTGGAGTGAAATCCTAATGTAGGCAAGCCCACATTACAGAGATGTGTAAATGCCTTTGTTTATGTGATTGGTCATATTCATATTTTTCTCATTGCTAAGATAGGCATCTTGAAAATCTCACCAAACTGTATAAGCTTTCTGGTGTTGTAAGTAATGTGTATATTTGTGTCAGTTATGAGATTAGAAAATGTTCATGGATTCGAGTTTTTCCACGGTGTCTTACGCTTGTGAGAGTTGCTCCATTTTTCCTCTCCCTTGAGTCTGATTTTCTCCTTGCTCTTTGGTGGTTTCTGGAGAGGAAGTTGGTGTGATAATTTAAGTGGACAAATAACAGTTTGGAAACTGAGATTGGCAGAGAAGATTCAGTAGGAGTCAAAATATGCTTAACTCACTGTTCCAGAAGTATCATCAACTGGAAATGAAAGCTGTTTAAATACAAAGGTTCCCATAATATTATCCTTTTCTGTGTTGTTAGATTTGCTTCATTTATCAGCTATGCTATTCACAAAGTTTTATTTTAAATCACAGTAGATATGAATAATAGGCTTCAAAATCAGTCTCATAAATTCTTAATAATTGTGAACTACAAGAGAAAAATTTAAATTAAATAAACAACTTATGTGGGAATTTGGACTCCTTTTCCAGGGAAAATGCTTGCAGGCTTAGAATTTTTTGCAGCCAAAGTTTAATACTTATTAAAGGCATCATACAAGTCTAAATTGATTTAGAATAACTTTTGTTTTGGTTTGGTTTTTTAACTTAGCTTCCTACCTAATACCAACAAAAGGATGTAAGAGTGACTGATATATGTATGAATATATTCTGGCCTTGTATTTTGTTATTTAATTTGGTGCTTAAAAGGAACTTTTAGTGATATTAACCTGCATTTTTTTTTTGTCCTTGAGGATTAAGAATCACAAACAATTCTTCATAACTAGAGAAATAGAATCCCAGACCTGAAATTACAATACAAAGTCTTGAAGGGTTTTTTCAGTAGTAACACCTGTCTCCTCTTTGATGATGTCTTGATGCAAACAGATCTTTTCCTCTTTAAAAGTAGAAATCAAGCAAACCTGTTGTATATTAAGGAAAAAAAGAAAAAGGTGCTTCCTTCTTCTGATATTTTTTCCCTGTTGTTTTATTAGAGCCTGGTTTTGCTATTCCTGGGCATATTAGAGGTGCTGACGTAGCCTAATCCATAAGCAGCTGAGTGAGTGGCTCTGTTAAGAGCCTTAGCCTATGGGAATACAGAAGGTAGGAGCCAGCCTACAGAGCTGGGGTCAGTCTGGAGGGGTTTTGGCAAAGTCTCAAGCAGAACTGGGGGTTTCTTAAACCTGTGGGTTTGAGTAGCTGAGAAAAACCTCTTTCTCCATCAAGATGTAGGTGGATTTTACAGAAAAGTGGTATTAAATCCCAGTCTGTAACACTGAACATTAATGTTAGCCATTTATTTGATTGCTACAGCATGTGTTAAAGAGCTGCTGCTGCCCATTTGCAGCCTAATGTGTTTATTAGACGATCTTCCCAGTGGCATCTTGAAGTGTCTGTCAGGTAAAAAATTCATGAGCATTATTGGCTTTCAGGCTGCAAATGGAATATGTCATCTTCTTGCTGTCTAATACACCACTCTAAAGCCATTACACAGGAGTGAGGGAAAAGATTGAGGAAGGAGCTTTCAGCTTAAAAATGTGAGTAGTAGGTGTTGGAGCCAGTTTTCAGTTTTTATACATGGACTCAATGGCATTTCCAAGTAAATTATGTTTCTTTTCTTAGTTCTAGTTTGCGGAGTTGAAGAACAGAGTTTGCTAAATACTGCCATAAATCTTGTTTTAACGTTACCTGTAATAGACTGCCTTTAAAATAGAAAGAATAGAAAATATAGAAGAGGCTACAGGTGCATGTCAGATTTTAGTACAAATCCTTTAAAGGTGACTAGAGTCTTTCACCTTCTGCTATCACCTTCCTTGTAGGAACTCTATTTTCCCTTTTAGCTTTATACTGTGTGACCATTGTAGGGTGGCAAAGGTTTTAGACAGTTTCATCTATAGTAAAGGTGGTAGTGCTGTTTTGAGAAAGAATACCTTTAAATAAATTAGTTTATGTTTTTAATCTAAAGTTACCATCACCAACCAAGGTATTGGACATCTTGTTTATTTTGACAGATTGGCATTGTTTTGTTGGGGGTTCCAGCTGTGAACCCCAAACACCACCCCAGTGGTGAAGGACAGGAATACCTAAGCTGGTTTTAGAGAATGTGGCTTACTTATACCAGGGATTCAGGAAGATGGTTTAATATATTTCTTACCTTCCTTATCTGTCACACTTCTTATTAGTGGATCTCTTGCTTAAATCTTATTTTACCAGACAATGCAGTCTTTTTTTTTCTTGTATTTCCCTGGATTTTCGCCTCTTGTTTTTTTTTATTCACTTTCAAACCCTTCTTCACGTCTGTGTGGATTTGTGGGAACTCCTGTGCCGAGTGAGGTTGCGTGTGAAAAGGCCGAGCTCTCCCAGTGCGCTGCAGCACGTGGGGCGGGCGGGCTCCCTTCCCTCCCTGGGACTCTGACAGGTGCAATGGGCTGGGAGGTAAAAGTTGCTCCTGAGCTGCTGTGGCTGACCAAGGAGAGGTTGGCTTCAGGCTCCAGTGGCCCCCCCTCTCTGATCTAGTATCTTATCCTGCCTCTGACAGCGATTTCCTTTGGAGGCCTGGGAAAGTGGCTAGCAAGCGTTGCCTTCGCTGAAAAGGTTACAGATTGCAGTATGTATCAATATTCAGTGTTTTCCAGTTCTGAAATGAAGCCAGTGAAAAAAGAGTTCATAAGCAGGAAAAAATGCAAAGAATCAGAATTTGCATGTGACTTCCAACTTTCCTCTGGCTTCTACCAGAATTAATGTTACACAGAGTACTTTTCTAATTTTGAAACTGAGATAGAAGGCTTTCTAGTCATGGCAACTTCACAGGAAAAAAGGATGAACTTTAATGGCTGTATGTTTGAGTAAACAATCACAGAATTATAAGCTGTTTTTTTTCAAATTAGCTGTTAGAGAAAACTTTTTGCCAGACTTTTCACTGACTTGCAGAATAGTTTTGGTCACTTAACAGTATTTTTCTGTTTGTTACTCAGTAAACCACTGACTGTAGTAAATCTCTTCTATATGTATCAGTTGTATGTTCACTAGTTTCATCTGTTGGTGGGCTGGAAGGGTGGTAGTACAGTACTGCTACCTGATTGTCCACCATATGGTACTTTACCTTTTGTTTGCTACTTTTCAGGTTGAAATAGCAGCTTTGAAGGTGTAATCCTCACTTATTCTTTAACTGCATTTGTTAGGCTTATAATAAATCTGACAGTTTAACAGGCCTTGTTTGGAAGATGGCCTGCTCTGATAAGAGATAAAATGCACATTATCTTCTTCTACATTGACTCTGGATGATTAACTGAATTCACTGGTGCTGAGGATCAGTTTTGGAAGGCTTGCTCTGCATGCCATCTTCCTTCGTGACATTTGAGGAGTTGAGGAGATGTGAAAATTCACACAAGTGATTTGTGCTAGATATTTTCCTGTCTCCCACTTCACGGTGCCTCTGCTTTTCTTTCCCATTTGAAAGATGGATGTTTACTATTGCTTTATAATTAGGTTAAGCCTCTCTGTGTACTCCAAGTTTAGCAGTTGTTGGTGGAGGATGTAAAGGAGGATGTGCCGTCACGACGAGAGCAGAGACTATTGTTTTATTACTGATAACAACAAAAACAAAACAAAAGAAACAAACAAAAAAGAAAAAATAAAAGAAAAAATTTAAGCATATTTCAGGCTCTGTTGTTTTAGTCTCCCACATCTGGTAGAAACTAGTTAGTTGTCGATTGATGTGGTTACTAATGTGTACTATCCTAAAGTTTTTTAATTTAATTTTTCAGTGTTTGTGATTTGCATTTAACAATTGGAATTATTATCCAGTGGGGTTTTTTTGCAAGTATTTTGCATGCTTTGACCTCTGGTAATGAAATGGAAAGAGGGAAAATGCACTTCTGGTCTTAAATATAAATAGGAAAAAAGTATTAAGCTACCTGATATGTCCTGTTGGTGTGGGTCATCAGTGGGAGAGTAAAATTAGTTCTTTGGATATTTTTAGTAAAAAGATATCTGATTGAATAATTATCTCCTTCCTTGTAGGAAAATGCTACAGTGAGTGTATTTATATTTCCATAGCTCTATTGCTCATTTATGCCCAGTGGAATTAAAGCTTGAGTAGCATCTTAGTCAGCATTAGAAGTTCAGTTCTTACTTATTGTTGTAGTTTTGGTGTTTTGTTGGGATAGGACTCATGGAAAAAAACATAATGTAGAGTAGAAAAATCTGGTACCACCACAAGGCAAAATACCAATTCCACAGTGGGATATTATGTTTGTATTTTGGAGTGCAATACAGCTCTCAAACAACTTACACAATAAAAAAGGGAGTGCCTGGTCTTGCATGACAATTCATTCTGCGAGACATGCATTCAAATTCAACTTTGTAAGACAATTTATTTTAAAATAAAACTTATTTAATTCAGTATCTGACATATCATGATGGGTTTTTTTATTATCAAGCATTTCTTTATCTCTCTCTCCTCCAAGCAGTGATTACTGCTGGTTTTGTTTTTACTAATTCCAATTTGCTTAATCATTTTTCTGTACCTTGCTAAATAACGCTTACCAACATTTTCTTGATTTTTGTATTTTTATATGATAGAGCTGATATTACATTTCCACTACATCTAAAGCATTGAATGGATCGAATGGTTTAATTTCTTTATCTTTCTTCTTTCTGAAAATTCCAGTAGAGATGTATAAAAAGATCAGTGGAGCAGGATAAATGCTGCTTTCTAATCTGAGGTAGTTCCCTTAAGGGGAAGTTTACTGGAGTAAAACTTTGAGTCTCTGACTTGCCATTCTACTCATAGTGTCTTTAGTTTTGAATTGTCATTTTCCTGGAAAAATTTAGACTTCAAATGTGGGACTTCTGTTTTCTGAGCTGAGAAGTTCTATGAGTAGCTCAGGAACCTAGGAATATCTAAAAGTTCATTAAAAATTCTTAAGTTCTCCTGTTAAAATATTGAATGATATCATGTTATGAATGTTTGTGTAGTATAAAACTGTTGATAATAGTTAGTAACCAAGACATTTTGATACAGATAAACTAGTATGTATTGAGGAAGTTAAGGCAGGAACCAAGAAGTATAATATGCAATTTAGCTGCTTCGACCCACAGATGTTTATTTCTGTGTCTAAAATTCATCTATCAACTCAATAAAAATGTAATACATTTTCTGTTTCTTGCTTGGAAATTTCCCAGGACCTTGCTCCTTGGTACTATATGTGCCCAGAGGGACTTCCTTAAGAAAAATGTGGTTTTAGCTTCTTGCTTGTGCCTCATTCAATTTGTAGAAGTACCCAAAACTTCTCAAGTTCTTCATCTAGTAGTATGCATTGGTCTTGATTGTGAATTAGCTCATGGAAAAATATGTGAAACAGCTGCTTTCTTTTCAAAAGACATGAGGAAACTGGAAGAGTGCTTGCCTCTTTGACTCATTAGAGTCATTGCTGAGAAGTGGGAGACGGAGCTTTGCTACCCTCCTCAGCCTATGGGAGTTAAATAAACCTCAGTCCCTGTGTCTCCAGACAGTGCTTGAACTGCTTACTCCTGAGTTGAGTGGTATGGACCACACCCCTAAAGACTCTGCCCTGCAAGAGTTGATCAGCCTTGCCCTCTTTGCTTTGTAAACATCCAGCTTTGGCAGGCAGGTGGCCTAGCACCCAGGAGGCTGTCCTGCATGCTGGAAATACAGGCATGGCAGCTTGTCCTGCATGCTGGAAATACAGGCATGGCAGCTCTCTCTGAAGAGGAAGCTCCATCTCCATCACCCCGGTTCTGGCTGTTTTAGTTGGTAAGATAATGTTCAGAAGAGTCCATCCACACCTTCTAAAAGTTGATTCTTCCTCATTTCTGCAAACCAGGGAATAGATTTTAGTTTCTGAATTCCAGAAGAATCCCTGAGCTCTTAGATATCCCAGTCAGACCCTAAATACCCAGGGAGACAAGGGTTTGGGGTCACATCCTTTTGTTTTTAGTACTGTGTGCTAGGTATGGATGAGTGACTTTCATTTTACCTTGAGATGAGTGACTTTCATTTTACCTTTTAGATTGCTTCAATATCATCTGTCTAGCTCTCCACTTTCCAAGACACCCATCTCTGGATTTTACATTCTGCTCTGGAGCACAGTTACCTACAAGACAAGAAAATGGCCTATAAAAATCTTTGAGGTCTAGAACAGGATTTTTAATTAAGACATAATGGAGAACAGAAAACAAACATGGTAGTAGGTGGTAGATTTCCAGAAATAAATTATGATGAGTGAGAAAGACATGGGTAACTCATTCTAAGAATAAACTGATAATGCTGCTGAGAAAAAAGGTGTAATAGCCTGTAAGTGCAAACAAAATAAACACATATATTATTTGTTTAGTACTATTTGCTTTGTTTAAAAAGGAGAGAAGAAGGTGCTAGTTTTGTAATTATGATACTGCTTTTGTTCCACAGAGAATAAAGTTTAAGTTTGTGGTGGGAGATGAGTTTTAATATGTCTCCAAAGGCTGATAGTGGACCTAGTGGGATTCCTACAGAACAGCATTAGTGTGAATGCAGGAAGAATTGATTTATGCATTGGTAGAGCTACTGGTGAAACTTTGGTTCCCACAAAAATAAAACCTCCTTTTGAAGTAGGTCTGACAGAGTAGGTAGGAAAGCTGTCAATAACAGTTTCAGTATGCTTTCTTGAGGAGGGGAGGCTTTTGGAGGATGATGTCAACCATAAATGCTTACCTTCTTACTGCTTGGGAGGGAAGGGGAGTGAGAAGATGACAGTTGAGGGTTTGACAGTATTTGTGAATTGTTATGCTTGCTTTTCTCAAGAAAAATGGCTGATTTCCATTTCTCAGGTATTACTTGGGAAGCTTAAGAAATGAAGGGAATCCCCAGCCTAATTGTTCTGAACTTTAGAAGATCAGCTCACCAACTGAGTCTGGATCAGAGATCAGATCTTGGGAATGTATGGCTTTCATCATGCTGACAATTTTTTCTCACCTTGGTCAGTGAAAAATTTAGTCATAGAAACAGAGCTGCAAGGACAGTTCCAGCTCTCCACTGACAAAGCTTCTGTTTTAAATATTGTCACTTTCCTTAATAGTATCTTGCACCTTCCTTGGAGCTCTTATTTGTGATACTTCTGAAATTGCATAATTTCAAGGAAGTGCTTAGCTCCTCATCTGTGAATGTATATTGTTACTTCTGTGCTTGGATAAATTCAGATGTGTGTGTCTGCTGGGGCTAGAAGTCAGTGAGGACAGACAGCTGTAGGGGAGCAGCCAGGGTCAGGGTGTCAGCAGCAGGTGTCAGACCAGTGCTGGACACTGCAGAGTCCGTGTCTCGTGCTCCGCAGGGCGGCTGGCGCTGGCGTGGCTCTGCCAGTGCCCTGGTGAGGCCACTGGGGGTTCTGCAGCCAGGGCAGAATGGTGGAGCTTGTGGTGGTGCATCTTCCCTTGGAGAGTTGTGTCTGCTCTGCCAGAGAACCTTCTGGCTCTGCTTACAGTGGGATCTTCTCAAAATAATAGCAGTGTGTATGTAGATATGCATATGCATGTATAGACTCAGTAGAGAAAAAGATAATCCAGGTGTCTTTCAAGTACAGTCTGGTACCTTTCATGTCAAAGACCAGATGGAAGCTATATGTTACAGGCACGATACAGTCTTTCTAGAAACTTGAACAGTATCTAGAAGAAAGGAAATGACTCCACTCTCGGCTCAAACTGGTTAAAAAATACTGAGATCAGCTCAGTTGGTGAGAGCATGGGGTTAGTAACACCAAGGATGTGGGTTTGGTCCCAGTATGGGCCATTCATTTGAGAGTTAGACTCAGTGATCTCCATGTGGGTGCCTTCCAACTCAGAATATTCTGTGAAAAAATACTTTCGGTAAAAAGAATGGTTTTAAATTATTTTTTTTTACTTTTAATTTAGAGAAATGTTAGGTCGTGGGCAGTTCTGAATCTGGAGTGGCTCCAATTCATTGTTTGCTTGCTCAGGTTTCAGTGAGTAGCCTTTCTCAGCATCAACTGCTCAGACCTTAGTCTTTGTGCTGTTTCTGTTGATACCTGCAGTATTTTCACTCAGTTGGCTGATTGGGAAAACCAAGATTTCCAATGTGAACATCTGATTACCAACACACAGGCTGGCAGCTAGATTTTAAAAAATGTCAAAAAGAAAAAGGGAAGGGGACTGTGTCTTTAACCCCCAGCAATTCCCTTATTAGGTTCAGTGCATGGCTGACCAGGTCAGCAGAGGGAAAGGAGCTGGTGAGACAGAAATGAAGGGCTTGAAGGAGGTGGTGAACTCCCTTGTTTTGATACCTGATTTCCACTTTATGCCAAAATGAAGTGGTCATACAATTACAGGCTCCAGCACTTATTTTAGTATGGTATGAATCACCTTTTGGACACACTCACCTCCTTTAGGCCCCTCATGCTTATTTTTCTGCTAATCCCAAACACTACAGGAGCTCTCTGAAATGTCTAGCAACACCTCTCTGCCATCATCCTCAAAAACTGGCAGCCACTAGGCAGATGCTGAGCTGGGACTGTCCCATCTTCCATGAATTTTTGATCATTTACATCATCTCCCTGTGTCCTTTGGCGATTTCTGCCTCCAGAATATTGGTTCTTGTTGAGAAATGTGTAATCTGAGTTTCATGTGCTTCTACACAGCATAGGGAAACCAACAGTTGGGAGCAGGGCAGGATTTCCACCGGCTGTTTATTGCAGAAATTATAAGCTTGTGTTATTTTACTACATTAGCTTGACAAGTTATTTTCCTTATGAGGTAGATTATATGTGCAAAATATTTATCAGTTCCTCAGCAATTTCTAGTGCTGGCAGATGTTCTGTTTCTACAGCTTTGTATGTGTACTTTTGCAGGCATTATATTCTAATTTTTAACTAAAGCTGCATGTGCTACCTTTTCATGTAGCTGGGACACATGCTTTATTTCATGTATTTCAGTTCTGTCATGTTTTTCTTGTTGTATGGCACTATGGCTTTTCTTTTTTTTTTCATCATTCAACCTTGCAAATTTGCCACGAAAATTCAGCAACTCAGGCACAAAATATACTTATCAGTTCTTATGTAACTGGTAACAATCAGATTATAATGCTTTACTTGCTCACCACAAATTTTCTTCTCAAGGAGTTTTGTGTTGCATTTTGTTGGATCATAAACACAGTGTTTTTATTGGTGTCTTTCAAACATGCTCAATTTCATGTGATAGATTTGCCAAGTAAAATCTTAGTTGAGCATGGAATGAGAAAATTGTAAATATGAACTGAGAACTCAAGACTTTTCCACCATAACCTTTTCTTGCACTTTCTTCCTTTTAGTTGCTGATATGTGTTCAAGATGAGTGGGATGGGAGAAAATACCTCTGACCCATCCAGAGCAGAGTCGAGAAAGCGCAAGGATCCCGATCAAGTTGGACCCAGGTTAGACCATTTATTTCTGGAAATATTGAGAGAATGAGTTAAAAAAATGTTACTTGTGCTTCTGTTTTTCAGTTAAAAGATGACAAACAACATTCTTGCAAAGAGAAATCAGTGCCAAACTACTTTATTGCAGCAATTCTGTGTTGTTGAGGGTTTGGGGTGGGGATGAGAACTATTCTCTTTTATTGTTGTTTGTTTGTATATTTTTGAATCCAACTTTGTGCCAAAATGCAGAATTTTGGTGACAATTTAGGAGAGGTGTAAAAACGGTTTTTGGCATTCACTGTAAGAAGTGTTCAGTCACTCATTTTGTCAATCTGAGTTTTTTTTTACCACCTCTGTTGTACATTATAATCTAGGTCTTGAAAAATATTTTCCAGCTTTACAGCTACCAACACAAATGCATTTTAAAGCATAACCACTCATTCATCTTTTCGTAAGACTGCCATAAATTCACAAGGAGGCAGGGAGTATGGATTGCTCAGTGTAACCATTTAAGCTGTTTTATTTTCTCATACACAATCACTATATAATACTCTTTGGATTCTCAATACCGTGTGGGAGGGATACTTGTAAATATTCAAATCCTGACCCCCCTTCTCCCCCCCCAAATAATCTTGTGTTTTCAATTTCTAATCCCAATCCTCTTTTGAAACAAAAACATGACTGCTGGAAAAAAAATAAGTAACATCTTTTCTCATGCTCCTTTCCTTGCTCCAGAGGAAACCTTTTTGTGGAGAAACTCCTAAGTTATATATTGTTAGTGAGAGGTGTTTTTGTTAAACTACTGTCAAACCTTTTAAAATCATCTCTGAGCTGGCCAGAAGACAAGTAAACTGACATTAAAGACAGAATTTTTATAAACTCCTCTTTCAGCCCTAAAAGAAGCACTGAGAAACGCAATCGTGAGCAAGAGAATAAATACATTGAAGAGCTTGCAGAGCTGATTTTTGCAAATTTTAATGATATTGACAACTTTAACTTTAAACCTGACAAATGTGCAATCTTGAAAGAAACTGTGAAGCAAATTCGTCAGATAAAAGAACAAGGTAAGACTAATTAATTGACTTTGAATATTTTGTCTTGATTGTTATTTTATTTTTGGCTAACCTGATAGTCTCTTCAGCTTTGCTTTAGCAAATTCCCATGTTTTTCATTAATCAGTAATGAATAATGCTATAAAGTCATGTGAATAGAATGTGTTAAGTATCATATTCAGTATTTTTAAAATACTTCACTGAAAATTGTTTAGAGAGAGAAAAAATCAATCAGTCTGATGTGTGTATCTAATGGAATTGAAATCTCTTGTGCTTTCACAAAAGTTAAACTAGCAGATGGCTTTGGGAAAAAAAAACAACATACTTTTACATGGGTGAGTAAGAATCCTTGCAAAAGAGAAATGTCCAGGAGAGTGGGGTATGCAAGAGTTCTGCATACTCGTTCTGCTTTCTTTTGTTGGTATGAATAGATATTGTGGACTAAATTATCTGCGTCCTTTAAATGATGACATCATATCCTCGACTACAATAGATTTGAAACTATTCTAATCTCTAGATAGGGTCTTGTTATAAATGTAAACCACAGAACGTGACAGTTTTCTTCCTGTTCTTTGTCTAGAAGATTAGTTTTGTATTTCTTTTCTTTTGATATATTTCCTATTCAAAGAGAAAACCCAAATCTTTAAGAAACTTTAAAATTTTTGGAAGTGGGTTTTGTGGCACAGGTCTGTCTAGCAGGCACACTGCAGGTGTTTGGGGCAGATTCAAATTCTTAAAGTGGGTGCATATAGTTTTTCTTTTAATGTAGAAGATTTATATCTCTTTGTAAACTGTGTTTAGAGTGATTCCTTTGATTTTCAAACAATTTAAACATCTTTCACTTTCTCACTTTTCTGTGGGAAAATAATTTTTCCTTTTCCATACTGTGTGTGTAAAATTATAAAATTGGAGACTGCATGTTTCATAATTTAGATACATATTTATCTAAATGTATAACTATATAAGTAGATCTACAGTTTTGGACTTTAGTCTGTTCAAAGCTAAATGGAAAGTGGAAGGAGTCAGATTGTGTCAGTTGCCTCCAAAGTTCTAACTGATTAATCTTAGGGAGTGTTCTATTTCTCAGCTTTTTCTCCTCTTTCTGCTGTTAGGTTGCTATGATTTTTTAAGTGGATATTCTAGTGATGTTGCCATGCCCCTTATTAGAAGTATACTTATTAACTGACACAATGTCCATCATTGTTTTGCACCTTACTGGCTTTTGAAATATTCTTTTTCCCTTATTTTCTTCATCCTTTTCTCAAATGATTTTTTTTTCCGTCACCAAGCAACACATACTTCTTATCTTTACCTGAGAAAAGGAAAAGGACAAAAAACCTGTGTTTTCCCAGGAAATTGGTGCAGAAAGGAAAATCTGCTAGTCCACTTTGGTAATTCTGTAAGCAGTTCTAGAAAATCTAGTCTGAAAATCTGGCTCTAACTCAGGGTAACTTTGTCAAATCCAGGGTTTTATTGTTTAGGACCAATATCACAACAATAGTTTTCATGAAACATGCACACTCACCAGACCAGGTTATATGTAAACTATTGAAGTCATCAAGGGCCAGAATTGTGCCAAAGCTGAACGTGCAGTTAGTTTTTTAAGGTCATAAAATCTTATTGCAAAAACAACTGAATATACAGTCCTAAAGACAGACTAAACTGCTGTGAGCACTTTTCAACAAGTTTATTTCAACAAGTAGAAGTAGTTTGCAGCCCTTGAGCAATAAAGACACTGAATTGCTCTCTTTGATGTTGATTTGTCACACAAGGTTCTTCAGCTGAGGACAATTAGATGTTCTGGTAACTGGGAATCCACATAAAACTCGCAGCTGGTACAGACTGACTTAAGCATCTAAGGGGCACAGCAAAACACTGAGACCTTCAAGGTGGTCATTAGTAGCATCTCAAAAGATCAGAATATTTGAAATTATTCCTTTGAGCTGATAAAGGTTTGATAGCTATTCCTACATAGAAGCTATTTTTCCTTTTAAGAAAAATTCAAATAACAGCATACTCTGAAATGCAGTATTATTTTGGAACAGGCATTTCTTTAACAAAAATGTCTCACATATACTAAGTGTCCAGATTGCACAAACAGTACAGTCTAGTACTTCTGTTCAGTGCCACAAAAAATCTGACATAAACAATGCAAACAGGTTGCAGACCTCGTGAGGCTATTACTATTGTTCTCTCATGTTTTATAGGTAATTTATCACCTCACATTGGGAATCCTGCACTTGGATATGCTCATCATTTAAATGTATTAACTTTTAGGTTGCTCCAAATCTTTCTGATTGGTCTTCCACTGTAAAGACCTGTTAGAACACCTTGATAACAGTCAAAAACTTGCATTATCTCTTTCTGAAAGAAAAGTCATTAAAATAACGCTATACTTGCATGAAGTGCCATGAGACTCAGGTTAAAAATAACGTTTTATTGCAGTTGTTTTGTTGATTTTTAGTGTTATGCAGAATATGTCCTGACATTCTTCAGTGATTCTACACTGACATGGACAAATTAAGATGGCTTGGTGGTCATACAGTGGGTCTGCTCCTGCATTTCTTCCAAAGCAGATTAGATTAAATTAGTGAGAACTTAATTTACAGTTTTATTATTTAGAAGTTTTAGTAAAGAGGTTGTTTCTCTGAAATAAATACTAAAAATTCTAGTTGCACATAATGGTCTAATTACTTACAAAAGCACAGTCAGTTATAAATACCTTGAAAAGCCACTGAAAGCAACAAGTTTTATAACTTCTACTGAGCTTTGTCAAGGAAACTTTATTCTAGGTTCTAGGAATGAGAACAAGGAAGGATGAAATGCAGATTGATATTTGTTTCCCATGTCAAGCTGGCTGGGCTGGTAGCTGAAAAAAGTAATGGATCTTTTGCTTTAATAATACTATATAATTTAGTATAATGTTATCCTGATCTATTTTATATGCAAATATATACTTGGAATACTTTATCTGTTATCTTTCTATCATTTCTCACAGTATATACTTCAAAGATTCCTAAGTTGTGGTATGTTAGAGATTCTGTTTATTACAATTTGAAGGCAAGTTATAAATGCGTGTGTAAAGCTAAATTCATTAAAAGAATTCAAGATATTTGGAAGATGTAACCATTGCATGGAGTTTTAATCTGAGTTTTGAAATGGTTTTAATACTTGGGAAAGTGATGACAAGTTATTTTACAAAAGCCTAATTTTCTACTGAGTATGACTTTTATCATACTATCTTACAATGATTGGATGGAGGTTTTGTGAATGTCCAGAGGAGATGAAAAATTGTGATTATAGCATGAAGATGAAACAGAAGTTGTATTCATGTAAATCTTAAGTGGATATCTCTACTGGGGATTTGAGACTTGTGTTTCAAGCACTTGGGAAAACATTCATTCAGTTTTTTATTTATAACATAACAGTAATTTGGAGCAGTTGTGTTACATGGTCGATGAAGTGTAAGCTGTTGTGTTGTTTGTGGTCCATGTTAAGGTTCTTGGAAAGGGTAATGGTCATGGATGTTACAGATGTGTTCATAATGTGTACAGGCAAGTAAGTTCTGATTTGCACATGCTTAATTTAATAAGCTTGTGTTAGACAAGTGTAAAGACCATTGGGAATAAACATTCCTTTATATGCCAGATGTCCAAGGAGCTATAAAGCCATTTGATTGTACTTAAGAAATATGCTTAGTAAAATAGTATCTGATTGATTTTAGGATCATATCTTATTTTAAGAAGCAACTTCAGCATTTAAGACACTAATTTCTGTCATATAAGTATTGCTTAAAATGTTTTCTCATATCTGAAGACAACAGAATTCTGACAGTAAATAAAAGTAATCTGAATTTTCTTCTTCCTTAGTTGGCAATCAGATGAACTGTTTCACATCAATCTCATTTGATTTTATTCCAACAGTAGTCCTTTTCCTTCACTCTTGTCATCAGCCTGACTCCCCTCATTATGGTAGTGGGGGTTTTGTCATTATTTTTTTGATTGCTTTGTCTCTGTTTTGCTGGGGTTTATTTCAGGGTTTTGTGGAGTTGTTTTGTTTTGTTCTGTTTTTGTTTGTTTGTTTGTTTGTTTTTTTATTCTTCTTTTGGATATAAAGCAGGTTATAAAAATTAAACCCTTGCCCTTAGTTTGCAGCTCCTTTTATCTGTCATGCTGGCCCTAGTCTCAGCAGGTAAATAACTCATCTTTTAAAGCAGAGACTATCTATCATATTTCACTGTTTGAACAACTCCTGCTTTTAAAAAAAACTTTTAAATGTACTTTTCTACAATATCTAGTTGTTCTTTAGCCTCCTGTCTGAATATCAGCAATGCAGTAGGTACAGAGGATACTGAAGATCACCTTAAGCTTCTTCAGCAGTTTCTGCAGCTAAGTCTCCTCTGACCTCTTTGGTTGGAGTGCTGAGGAATGTGTCCTGACAAAAGTGCAGGACATGGGGTTGTTTCGGTTTTTTTCCCAATCCCTTGAGTTCCTTTTATTAAACTCCAGGTGTCTATCTCTTATTTCTCCACTCCTATTCTCCAAGCCTTTCTGTCTTCTGTAGCAATTTTTTAAAATGGCATCCACCTGTCTTATTTAGATTCACATACAGTGGGATATAATCTACTATGGTAAAGTATTCTCAAATATGATTTTATGCCAGTTCCATTTTCCCGCAGAGTCCAGTTTTCATGTGTCACTAGTTTCTGAAGAGGTTTTATGTTCTGTAGATCAGCTTTTCAGTGGTTCAGGGAAGGGATATTGGGTGGCAATTACCAGTCTAGCTGTTAATGTACACTTCTGAGATGTGAAACAGACCTTGTTTTCAGAATAGCCTTAAAAGACAGACCTTGGACAGAATGAATCACCATGTGAAAGCAAAATAGTGTTGGGAGAGGAAGATGTGCTTGATGAAGAGAGAAATGCATGGAAACCTGTATGAACTCTAAAAGAAGGCTTGTTGTTAATCATATTTGTCCTCTTCTTCTGGTTTCACATTTGATAGCAAAACCAGTTTTTGCTTCCCTGTAGCAGCACTGTGTAATCACAGGGCCACTCCAGCAGGTAGTGCATTGTTGCCTCCAGCACCAGTATGCAAGTAAAATCACTTGCTAAAAGAAAGCAGCATGGTCTTAACACTGTAATGAGGTGTTGCTTTGGCTGCTGCTACTTTGAATTTATCAGATCTGAATTTAGATTCATATTTCACAAGGTATTTAAGCAGCTGCCTAACTTTAAGCAGATGAGTAATCCCTGTTAAGTCAGTGGAACTACTTAAAGGTTCAAAGTTATGTGCATAAATATCTTGTAAAATCAGGATATTAAGGCAAGGGAGCATATGCAGACTTGTGTTTTGTTTGTTGGTTTTTGTTTTGCAAATATTTTACTAAGTCAATTTTACTGTAATTATATTTTATATTAATCATATTTGAGATGGGTTATTCAAATTTTATGCCAATTTTTGAATCTTCTTCTTTTTGAAGGAATTCTACATGGCTATCACTATGTATATATACTATATTTTCAGTCTGATAGGATTTTAAGACAAGAGTCACAGAAATTTGGTCTTGAAGTCAAGGAATTTATGCAGAGCATTTACAAAAAAAAAAAACCAACAAAACAACCCAATACAACAACTATTACTGAATTTGCTTTGTTGTCTCCCCTGCCTACAGCTGAGAGTGATACATTGAAAATATCTTTGATCTTCCTGTGTACATTGTAAGGCTTTCTGGCTAAATATGACTTTACTAGTTGCATGACTCCAGAGAACTACTGCTTCACTGAAGAATTTTAAGTGGTTTTAAAATGGAGACCATCAGTTTCTTTTCTGTATCTGATGAAAAGCAGCCCTTGGCCAGCAATCCATCAAGTGGGAAGCTTCCTGGTGTTTGCTTGTTTTATTGGTGTTGGGTATCATGCAGAATACTTAGCTTAAACCTTATCTACCCATTAGTTAAGGCATTTTAATGATACTAATATTCTCCTGTGGAGGCAGTGTTATAATGTAATTAATATTACTAACTGAATAAGTAACTGAAGACACTTCATGACATATAACTGTGCCCACACTGGGATCGAACAATTAAGAAAGGGGAATTGTTCAGCATGGAGTGGAGAAGGCTCTGGGGAGGCCTTATTGCAGCCTCTCCATATGTAAAGGGGGCTTAACAAGAAAGGCAGAGAGAGACTTCTTACTGAGACCTGGAGTGCCAGAACAAGAGGCAGTGGTTTTGAGCAGGAAGATTGGACTTCTTCCTTATTGTGAGAGCAGAGTGGGTTGGCCAGAGAAGTTGTGGTTACACCATCCCTGGAAGTGTTCAGATCCAGATGGGATGGGGCTTTGAGCAGCTTGGTCTAGTGAAGATGTTCCTGCCCATGGCAGGAGGGGTGACTAAGTGATCTTTAAAGCTCTCTTCCCACCTGACCTAGTTTGTGATTCTATGATTCTCTTGATTCAAGAAGACAGATTAAAATGATCAAGTGTGCAGGCTGCAAAGTAACCTGTGGAAAATAAGTCAGCTGTTGAAAAGTCCTGGTTTTACCATCCCTGCCCTCCTCCTGATCATGAGTTTCCATTTCCTCCCTTACCATGACAGGAGCATTTCTGCAGCTATGTGGTGAGCCTGAGCAGGGTTTTGAGGTGGCCTGAGGATTGTAGAGGTTGTAGAGGATCTGTCTCACCCTGGGTCCCTGGTGGGGCCCCACTCCCACACAGGTCCATGTGTGCCAGCCATGACTGAGCTAAGGGCCAATGGCCACAGCTGTCCTGGTGGTGTTGGGCATTGCAGGGTGTCACGTCATGGCTGTCACCTAACAAGACATTCCTCCTGACCATGGGCTTCAGCTTAGTCAGTGATGGATGACTTCCATGGCAGAGATAATTTGCTTGAAGTTTTAGACTGAAAATCTAAGCTTTGACTTCAAGTTATGGGTCAAAGTTAAAAAGAAACTAGATGTTACTCTTAGCTGTTGAGGTGCTGGTCTTTTTCAGGTAGAAATGGTCATTAGTGGCAAGTGCTACAGGAAAACTTTCTTGTTTGTTTTGCAGCCTACTTATATTTGCTCTTCTTTGGTCTTTGTGTTCTTTCATAAATTCTAAATGTCCAAGAAGAAAAAAAAATAGTTCAAGCTAGCAAAGTATGGCTGTTTACTTTGTATTATACAGCTGCAAAGATGATTGCAGTGTAAGAGGTTGTGATCTGTAACACCAATGCTTGGAAATGCTATAAAGGATGAGCTGCTTCTCCTATATTTAACCTTCTTTGGGGGATATCGTCAAGCATTCCCTCTTTGTTCTTTACAGGAATATCTTCATTAAAGTTTTGGTTTAGTTACTTTAATATGTAATGATCATGTTATGGTCTGTGTACTACTGGGATTTAGTAAAAATGTCTTGCATAAGAGAGATGGAGACATCTCTTCTTGAAATTTTGGAGGCTACCTCCTTGGCAAGTGTATTGTTCTCAGACTGAATTTAAATTCTCACTGAGCACTTTAAACTTCAAAACTTTACAGGTTTGTTCAGGGTTTCTTTTGCAGTTTAACATGTAATCTCTTATGAACTGTAAATATCATAAATTCATTTAGCATTTTTATTTGAGGGTAAAACAAAATGCAGAAATACAGACTGACATCCATCCCTGTACAATATGGACTAAGCTTTTGAGTCTAGTGTTTCTCACCAGCTGTTCTGTCTTTAGAGGTGTGATCAGAAACAAAGGCTGAATTTAGGTGCTAAAAAATAAATGCTGAGTTTAGGTATTAAAGAACAATTGTAGCCTTCTGATTTGAGTCCTAATGATAGTGGTTTTAGTCCCTTGTTGTTGGATGATTTGCAGTGTAAAAGATGCTTACTGTAGAACACCAAATCTTGCTGTGTGCTTTAGATTATGAATGCAATGTCTTAATCTCAGCAGCACATAAAGCAAGTAAATTAAGGACACTTCATGTTACCTTGGCTTTCTGTCTGCAGCTTAATTTATGGAATAGCAAATTAATTCACTGTGAATAGTGATGATACTTCAGTCAAAAAAAGATCATCTATTTTAAGGAATCTAGCTTTTGTTACACAGCTTTTATCTTTTATTTTTAAAGACTGCAGCTTGAAAAGCAATAATATAATATTTACTCACAATAGGATGCAATGCCTTTCATACCATCTTTGAATCCTGAAAACCTGTGGATTCACAGCACATTGAAGAAGCATTGATCAAAGGCTTCTCTGTGTTCAAACTAGAACCAAGATAATTGCATCTGTTCTAAGTCATGCATTTTGTTATTGCTGTAAAGCATTCTGTGTATGGACAGTTAGTTGGAAATAGGGGTCCTTGAATGTGAAATCACAAATCATGAAAAACAATAAGTCACCTATTACTACTTCAGCTTTCAGTTTCTTTTATGAAAACCCTCAGTGGACAACTAGGGGAAGATCACAGACTGAAGACTGAAGGGTGACCTGGCAAGTGATCACTTGCTTGCTCTGTCACGAACACTGTTGAGCTCATAGTGAATGCCCTCAGAAAAAGGACTGGAGAGTCAATACATACATGAAGTCTGTTTCCTTTCATCATTATGAAGTGTTGGCACATCTCTGTATTTTACAAGACAAGGGGTACTCTTAATATATCCCCTGCACACTTAACCACACACATACTCTCCTTTCCTTCTTTAACTTGCACAAGATCAGAGGAGGGGAAAGGGGAGAAAGAAAAGTACATAAATTTAAGTTCCACCAAAGTGGATAACTCCATAAACCATAAATCCATTAAGCAGATACTCCATAACTGAAGGTGCTTCAGCTATGCCCATGTTATCTGAACAAGTATCCACATGCTTCTTTGGACAAAGCAGCCGTGTCATGCATCCCTTCACTGAGGCTCAGGTTATCCCAGAGCAGAACTGCATGTCCCTGCACCTTGCTTTGCTCACTGGCATGAACCAGAATGGAGCTCCACAGTGTGCCTGCCACAGAGGACTCCAGCACACAAAGGCAGGATGCAGCCTCACAGCTGGAATTTGTGACTGACTCATACGGAAGGGGCAGATTGTTAATGGGGAGTTAGCTGAAATCGGGAGCAACTTAATGAAGGAATTGGTAGGTTCTGTTAGCCCTTCCAAAGTCTGAATGTTCTGCAGAATATTCAGTGGAAGTTCTTGTGGTGATCCAGGAGTTGGTGTGAAATATTTTGGGATGTGTTACAGAGAGCTGGCTAGGCAGTTAGATTGGTCCCTTGTCATCTTAAGATATGTGATCCTGAGGAGCACTAGCCTTATACTAGTACATTTTTTCCTGAGGCACAATTTCCTAGAAAGACTTGGAACAACCTGCAATTCCCATGATTCTACTGAGGGAGATGACTTCCAGAGACAAATTAGGTGTGGGCCTATATTCAACACTGAAGAGGAAGTGTGTTTAAATATAGCATTTAATCTACTTGGAAATTAAAAAAAAAAAAGAGGAAAAGATATCAAGGTTGTAATTTCTAAATATAGATTGGAAAACTCAGAGGGACCCTCATTTAGATTTTTCTTGGTTTGTTTATTTTGATGTTTGGTGGAAAAAACAGCAAGGTATTTTGTGCCAATCACATAAAATTCTTCCTGTCTTCGTTCTTTTGTATAAAGCCTTTCACTGTCTTGGGTTGAAGGAAAGATTTGAATTTTGGGGTTTTTGTCTATCTTCAGTTGTTTCTTCATATCCCCATTGACTGCTCTGAATGCAATGCTCCCTGTCACTAATTGTCAAAAATGGAGTTTTGTATTGGATGGATTTTCTTTGTATTTTCAAATTTCCCCCCATTTTTTGAAGGGTTTTATTTTTAAGCCTGCACTGTTTTCTCTTCTTTTCGGTAATTGTCCTGTGTTTTTTGGTTTTTCTTCCATGCCTTCTCCAGTCCTACTGTCTTTTGCCTTTGGTGTGGCTTTAGCCATAATTTTATGACCAGCAACACCATACCTGTGACAGTTTTATTCCATTCACTATCATCCCTCTGATAATGTTTTTATTCTTGGTTGCTGTGGTAAGAAATCATCAAATAGTTTAGGGAATGTGACAAAAGTTACTAATGAATTGCTGAGTGTTACACTGATGAAAATCAAGGATTATTGTGATTACTATTGAGCTTGAAAGTCAAGCCACCATCTGTCCATCTGCAAGAGGTGCTGATTTTAAGTGAACATTGTAGTACAGATTGTCAGGCCATTGTAGTTAATGTACAAAATATAATTATGTGTTTGCAGTTGGCAATCTCAAATGTAAATATGCCCAGTAAGCTTTTTTCCCATTACTTTTTAATATCAGTGATACAGGCAGAGAAGCCAGTCTGTAAAACCTTTATTAAATATAACTGAGGGAGGATATTGGCTTTCTCAGGGTCATTGTGAATTATGGTGCAAGAATACTCTTCCTTTCCCTGAGCTATGTGATAGTCATGGGCATTGCCACTTGTTCTTTCTTTGGAGGTCAGACAAGGAGCATATATCCTTTATCTCAGCAGCTTAAATGCTTTCCAAGGGAAGGGGTATGGTTTCTTCTATTGTTTTTATGGGGATTTTTGTTGGGTTAGTTGGTTGGTTTACTTAATAAGGACTTTGGCCCCAGTATTCTTAGTGTTTAGGCTGAGGTGAGCGCATAATACTGTGGAAATAACAGCTGTTATGCCAAAGGTCTCACCTGTTGGTGTTGTAATGGGTAAAATGTAAAACAAGGAGCAGGCACCCATATTCCTTTTTGCAGGCAAATAAGTATATTGGAGACTGGAGGAAAATGTTCTGGATTATCACTTCTGATGTCATGCTCTGGCTTGGCTGCAGACCTGCATTACCGGCCTTCGTGCCAGGGAAGGAATGGCTGGAGGCAGACCATAATCTTCAACAGTTCCTGGTTAAAGCTACATGTGTTCAGCATTTTCAGGGTGATGATTGCCCAGCAAGGGCCCCTCACTCCCAGCCTGTGCCATGTCAGGAGTTTGGAGCTGGGAAGAGCAGCAAGACTACAGAGCTGGCTGGGCAGCACCTGCCAGCACAGCATGGAGCGTCCTCCGCTGAGCTCCTGGTTGTCCATGGGGAACTGTTGGGGAACTGTTGGGGAACTGTTAAAACAGCTCCAAATTTCTTCCCAGAAGAGAACTGATAAAGCTCACTGAGAAAAGAGAGAAAACAATACCATTAGTGTTTAATCATTTTCCTGTTTATGGATTATACTGACATATTTCAGACTGGGTGCAGATCCCTGCTTCATGAATCTGAGTTAGAGAAACAGAAACAGGAGCACCTAATTAATTAAGTTTTAAGTGTGGTTCAGTCTATTGAAGGGAGCCCATTTGTATCTATCAGTGCTATTAGCAGGCATTTTAAAATGTCTGCTAATTAATATGTGACAGAATAAATTAATACAATTGAGGTTAAAAGTGGCTTTGTCTGGATGTAAATCATAGCAACAAGATAAGCCAGGATTTTCTAGGGTAATGAAAAAAGATCTCTTCATTTTAGAGAATATTTTAAGCAATGCAGGTTAATAATCTTACCTTTCTTCCCACAGCCACCCTGAAGTAATGTACCTGATGTAGCCACTGTTGAAATATATGAAATTTATCTTAAAACACAGTTTTGTGAAGGACTTGGACTAAAAAATCCCTTTAAATAACTAACATGCAGAAATAAACAGTTTCTTCTAGGAAGGTTTTGGTTTTCCATCTGCTTTCCTTGCAGTAATAGGAAAGTTTCTGTTTCTAAATTGCCTTGAAATTTTGGCTGAGGCCTATGATGGTGGGTTAGACGAGTAAGGAGAGGGGCCCGAGCTTCTATTTCTGAACACTGGGCTGTTATGGAAGAAAACTTCACTTGTCCTTAATGATTTAGAGGTTTTGTGCAAAAGATTTATCCACCATAATCTGGACTATTAGAAACAGTAGGAGCCCTGTAAGCCATGTTAACATGGACACATTAAATTAAAGCTCTTTCTGTTCTTTCTTAGCTGTCTTCAATTATCTGTGCTCCATTTTGGCCTACGTTTTATTATGGAAACTTCTTTCATAGGGAGCCCATGATCCATTATATTTCTTTTTTGTGGGCCACATTAGGTCTCTTGAAGACTTATGCAGTTGTCAATGGCAATTTATAAAAGCAAAAAGATCTTTGCCTGTTGTTGTGGATGATCTGGTGTGTCACAAAGATTTATTATCAGCATCCTAAAATAAGACAGATATTTTGTAATCATGACGATGTGGCACTTGAAGAAAGGGAGTCATCTGTTTCCTTTTAACAGCTGGTTGAGTACAGAAGAGTTAGGCTTCAAGAAATAGAGTCTGGCTAGATTAATACTCCTCTCTAGTATGTTATTTTTTAAGTTTTGGAAACCCAAAAGTTTAATTAGCTTGGCAACTGCATCTGCAGATTCTAGTCTAAAGAGTGTTAACCCTTGTATCTTTATTTTCAAAATCTGGCCAGTGTTTTAACATGTCAGAGAACCAATTAGAGGGCTGTTAACATTTGTAAAAGCAATATATTCTTTCTGAGACCATGGTGGAGCCCTGTTTGGAATAAAATTATCAGATTCTGCCATGTTTCTTGTCTTTGAAAACATTAGCTCAGCCAAAATGTTAAAGAACACTGGACTCCCACCATTTAGACATTCATATCAATACTGTTTTGAGAGATGAATTATCAAAATAAGATGAGGTTACTCCTTTGGTAAATATCTAACACTTACAAAATTGCAAATGCCAAGAAATACAGTAAATTTTTCTGTCCTAATTCAGCACATACCAAAGAAAATAATTACTTTGTTAAATGAAGTGATGCCAAATATTTGTATCTAATATTTCGGTGCAGAGGTCAGTTAGTTTGGCTCTTTCTTTTGAAATGCAGCCATATTAATGTAACAGATTTTAAGTCAGTGCTGATGGCTGTGCAGCATTTGTTATCATGCACAGTTGAGTAGTTTACGTGAGTGTTTTGAAATCATGTAAATAGCAACAGATGCAAAACCATTTCCTGGATGTGTTTGTGTATACAGCTACAGATACATATATTTGAATCTGCTTATCTGATTCTAGCACAGAATAATAAGTGACTGATTAAATTCAGGGTATTTTGGGGTAAGGCACTGACAGCCAATGTGCTTAATCTAACACGTGTACTCCTTTATTGTTTAAGTACTGTATTTTCGGCATTTATTAAATCCTGTAAATGACACTATAATCAATCAGATATTTGTGATTATACTGGTAACTCGACATTCTCAGGAAATGTAAATGCAAAAAGAGAACCCCAAACCCCTGTATTTAAAAATGCATTTTAAAACCAGTGAAAATTAGAAATTCTCAGCATCATCCTGGATTTTAGCCTTTTGATAAGGACATTTTCTGGGCAGGGCACCTTTGATGATTAATTTATTTAGATATTTCCCTAATCGGTCAGTATACACTATAAAGACAGTGTTGGTGGTCTTTTTGGGGAAAAGATAATATCTTTAAAACACATGTACCTTTAATTTTTCTGATTGCAAGTTAGGCACAACCTTTCATTTCATATAAAAGCATATGTTGAACATACTCAAATATTTTAATAATAAGAAAGGTCTAAAAATTTTGCAGGAGTAAAACTATATCCAGTTATATTCCTTTCCACCTTTTTGAAAACTTAGTTGAAAAGGTTAATGTTGCAGCATGTCCAGGGATTCAGTAGGTGATAGTCAGGATGGAAGCTTAATTCCATGTTCTGGAGATGAAAAATAACTTTCCACTCACAATGTGGTAGTTTGACACATCACCACAAGTTTAAATGAGGCACGGAGTGAGAAATAGTTTCTGGATTCAGGGTTCCTTTCAGTCTTAGTTTAGATTCCACTTAAAGGGTAATACAGCAATTGTCCTTCTGTGTCTTTACTGATAAATAAAATACTGAAAATAATATCACCAAAGAAATTATTTTAATTGCTGCATTGTTTCATATTTTTATTGTGTGCTTGGTATGGATCAAGCCATTGAGGATTTGGGGTCCCAGATAGGACACTTTAGTCTTCACTTGAGCAGCAGCAGAGAAAGGGTTGTGAATCTGGGTTTTACTTCAGACCCCAGTCCTTAACTTACCAGAGACTAGGGACCTTCTGGGGTGATACCAGGTAAGAATAATCTCTTGCCCACTGCATTAAGTAGGTAAATCTGCAGATAGTAGGTACGAAGTTTTGTAAATAATATATATTTACATATAAATAATAACATTACTTTTAGCTGTCACTGTTATATCCAAGAGTTAGCATTCTTCATATATGTTATTTAAGTGTATTTATGGATGATGCTGTGAGTGGTGCCATGTGCCAGGAATGCAGCACTGCAATACCCCAGCTCATGGGGCTTGGAGACAACTGGATCCTGAGGCCAGGGGAAAAGGAGTGGGCACTTCCACTGCTGCCACTGTCTTCTTCCTCACTTCCAAGAAGCAGACCACTGAGTTTTGTAATAATGAGAAGGAAAAGAGGTCATAGATGTTGATGAAAGCAAAGACAGCAAAATGAGAGGGAGGAAGAAACCAAGGAGAAGGTAGTAAAATGCTTATTAAAGTATTTAGCAAAAAATACATATAGAGATAATAGGCTTCTGTCTCTCCAGCAGCTAAATATTATCCTTGGTAAGTTGAATTTTATTATTTTTGTCCTTGTTCCAGTTTAACTGAGCTGGGGGCAATTATTTCTCAGGCAGTACTTCTTACAGGAGGTGTATTGAGTGACAAAAATGCTGACTTGTACAAAAAAAGAATAATGGCAAAATGTCAAAATTATAAGAGACAAAACTAGTATTAATTTTAGGTGTTATTACTTCCATTTGTTGCTATTCCTAAATTCATCATGGGTTTTCAGTGCTTGTTTTCTTTTCAGTGTCCATGAAAATTTTATATGCTGGCTACTGTTACTGAATTTTCTAAGAGCAGGACTTCACTCAAAGCCTGTAAAGCTGCACGAATGTTTGCCTATATTTGATGGGTTTGTGAGAATATGAAGCTTTCTATAGAGTTAGTGCCTTAGTGATGCTCCTTTAGCATGGGAAGGTGGGGCAGGTATGTGTGGGACAGGAGAGCATCTGCACCACTTAGAGCAGCTTGTGCTGGAAAAAGAAACCACAACGTTGTAAGCGCTGCTACTCCTGAGCGAGTAATTTCACTTACAGCTTTCCAAGGGCTTTTAGCTCAAACCCTAGGGTCATTTACCATTTAAGTGTGCTTCCACCAGCAGTAGTAAATATGAAGCTAAACCATGTGGATGTGATGAGCAGAACAGAACACGGGCAGATGAGCTGGGCAGGCGAGCGTGCAGTGGGAGCCCTTCCCAAGCAGAGGGGAGTCGGGCTGACAAGAGGGCTGTGTCAGGGAGGTGGGCAAAGCTGTGCTCCCAGTGAATAAACGTGCTGAGAAAAAGTGCAGCTGTGCTTTTTTAATATGCACTGCAGGAGATTTCAGCAGCCTGATGATATATCATGCATTAATGTTGAAAAGATAAACACATTTGGAGAGCACAGGAAGGCCTTGTGTTTTTATGTTAGCAGAATGCTTCCTAATGAATAAGAACGTGCTGCTGGCTTCACAGAGCCATATGGCAGCTTTTCTAATTTTAGTTCAGTGCAGATGCATAATTCTCCCTTGTTTTACCTCCTAAAACCTTCCTGAGATGTTGCATAGTTTTTCCTGTAAGACTTGATCTATAGTTTCTGGGGGAAAATATGTATTCAAGAGTCTAAGAGCTTCTTTGCTCTGGACAGATGTGTGCTGTGCGATGAAAGAGCAACCTCACTATATAATCACTTCCCTAAAATAGTAGCTAACTTTATTCACAAGGATGGGATAAGCTGGTGTTAAAATTGATTGCTGAAATAGTTGCTGTTTCTTAGGCACTGGTGTTTTGAAAAATTGCTTGCTTTCAGGGAATAAAAACAACTTGTGTTGAGGGAATGGGAACTGGGTGAGGACGTGCATGGGGATATCAAGTTTCAAGTGAGCCATGGATCGCAGTGCTTTGAATTACACAGCTACAGGCAGAGCTGCTTTCCCTGTGGTTAACCAAGCATCAAAATAACTTGCACGTTCTTCACTGCTTTACTTCATCATGTGTAGTGATCCAAAACTACTCTCATTACCAAATACAATTTTTTGGGTTTTTTTTCTTCTGTGTTTTATTCAAGTTGGTACATTTGAAGGCACTTTCTGTACAGCCCTATTCATGTTAAAAACCTCCTGTCCATTACCAGAGTCAATACAATTACTTAGCAATAGTCATACACAGATGTTATTGCATCTAATATTTGAAATGTTATTTAATCTAATACTCAAAACTGTAAGGTCAGCTAAAACATAGCCTTTGCTAAGTATACTTTCTATTTTATGTTAGCCTTAGTTTTTAGTACTGTGTCTACCCTTACCTTGGACTATCAGATACTTCTGCATTTTTCTTGATTGTTTGGATGTTATTTTTGCATACCAATTCAGAAGGATCATGCAGGGCATACTTAGATATATGAATTAGGCAAGACAAGAGTTGTTGGCTAATACTTACCAAAAATGGAAAAGATAAGTTGTTTTCTAGATAGTTCCAGTGTAAAATTAAATTGCATGTTTCAACTTTGTATAGCATTTACATTCACTTTCAAGTGATGTTCGTGTTACTGTTATAAGCATCTTGATTTGTGTGATTTTTTTTTGAAGAGTGCAGAGTTGAGCTTTCTAGTGTCACTTATTACAAATCTCTTTGTTTATATTTTTACCTATTGTACAAAAAAGGTATGTGATTTGAGATAAGTGTGGCATTACAATAGCAATTCCAGAAAATTACAAAGAGCAGGAATTATGTATAGGGCATATGGAAAACCTGTTTTAAACAGTATTGGATTATAAACTTGAATTTACCTGTTACGGGGTGGGGGGGGTTTGCTTGACCTTTTTCTTTGGTGGTTTTTAGAGCATGGGTTCTTGTCTGCCCAGCATTTCACCAGCATCTCTTTTTTGCTCTCTTGTTCTGTGAAGAGCCTTAAATGTGGCTCCAGTGAAAAATAAGCTAAATCTGTGTTGATGCAAATTTTCTCTTTCAAATTATGCTTCATCTTTTTGAAATTCCTGCAGAGGCTAAGTTTTGCTCTTTTAATTTAAAAATGCATCTTGGTTTTGCAGAGAGCACGAAGGGGGGAAATACTTCTGTAGCAGGTTTCCTTAAGGAAGTTGGAGCAGCTTGAATACAGACAAAGAGAGCTTTTTGAGTGGTTCAGCTGGTCCTGCCTGCCTACCTGTAGGAAAGTAGGGTTTGAAACACAACCAAGAGAAGGTGATGCCTGTCATTAACACTTCAGAGTCTGCTGTCAGAAATGCAGAGAGAACTGACATAGCTTGAGTTGGGAGGATGGAAAACCAAGAGGGCTTGCTAAGTTAAAATGTAGCAGGAGACTTCCAACTATTGCTTTTGGCTTCTATTTCTCGGACTTATGAATTTCTGTTAAACTAATGTGATTTCACAAAGGTTTGCTTTCAGAATCTGGAATGAGCTTTAAATAAAGCTTGAGGCTTCCCACTCATAAATTTGTCAGAAAATATTTTGAGGGCTTTTTTTTCCTTCTTTATTCTGTATGATAAATGTAGAAAAGTAAATACAGTTTATGATCACTAGGAAGATGCCCAATTGAAAATATTAATATGTATTTTAGTATAATACTGCTTATGCAATTGTAAACATACCCACAGTTTAAAGTCTAAATTATACACATCACTAAAATACTACATAATTGGATGTATATATTCTTTGTAGTATCTCTCTCAGGGGTACTTGTATTTTATTTAAATTTTTTTCTCTCTCTAGGCTAAACTCTTAATTGAGCGGAGCTAATAATTATTTAATGTGCTTCAAGTTTATACTACTGTAATTCAGATAAAATATGCTTGATCCCTGGTAGCTGTATTCATAAAGATGGGACCAGTTTCTAATTCCATGCTGCCTCTCCAGTGCAGAATTCCCTTTCTGGAGATGAAGCCATGGGAAGTCCCTTTCCATGCTGCTCCCTTCCTCTGGCTGCAGAAGGCTGTAAATACAGCCCTGTAAATACAACCTCTGTCCATACTCTTCCTCCGCTGCCCTTTGGCCACTGTGCCTGTAGGATACCTGGCAGCACTTGGCTGACATTTAACAGGGGCTGTTCTAGCAGGAGGCATCACTGGAAGCTGTGAGGTCAGGGAAGCAGCTCCCACTCTCCATGTGGCTGCAGTGGCAAAATCCAGTGGCTGTGCTTAGTCAGAGGGTATAACACCAGGGGTGTTACCTGGGGCTGGGAGAACAGGGTTCTGAGAGGCTTTGCAAGGTTGGGCCTTTACAGCTCTTTTCCTAAGCCTTGACATTCAAAGATCATTAATCTAGTGTAGCAATTATAAACTCTCTGAGCTTTTCATTTCTTTGTTGGGCTCCCATGAACTCAAAAAAGATAGAAGTAAAAAAGGGAAAGTAAACTTTACAATTTTTGCACCATTACTTAACACTGGAAGCTGGAACTGTTAAGAAAAACAAAGAATACTGACTTGTGATAATGCATTATTTTGTCAGCATTAGAAATTCATGTATCAATCATTGTTTTTTTCCAGCCTTTCTGTAACAAATTTTTGTTGTCAATTAGCCCCATGGGCTGTATTGCTGAGGGAGAAATTTGCATTTCAAGACATTCTCCATGACTGACTGTCAGGACGATGCTGCTGACAGGATTCACTTACTTGTCTTGGATGTGCTGATAAAGTCTACACAAGGGGCTCTGTAATTCAGTCAAAAATGGATCATTTATTGCATAGTTGAACGTTATTAGTAGCTGCAGTTTATAACAGTGACGTGAATTACAGCAGGTCCTACTCAGAGGCTGTCTGAGGCCTAGGTTTCCTATACAATGCCACTTAAATTTAAGTGTGGCTTGTGGCCTGGATGTGTAGCCTCTTCTAAGCTCTCCAGCTACTTGAATTCTTACCCAATTAAGTTACACATGCAATTAGGAAGTCCATCATTTTGGAGCACTTGTGATTTATACTGCTTTTCAGAGTGCCTAGCCAAAGTTCATGAGCAGTGAGCATTGAGTATTACTAGTTCATGAGTGATACATTGTCACCATCTCTGGGAAAAGCAGGTAGGTAACATTCGAGTAGAAATAGAATTTTCATATTTTCTCCATTCATTACACTTTTTCCTTGAGAAAGCACTGAGTTTATTGATTGCACAAAGATGTTGGGCTCTCTGAGGGAAAGAGTGTAAAACGGAAAAGAAAATCAGGAAGTCAGATGGTTGTGAGGGACAGCTGGTGATGAAGCAGAAGCAGTCAGGGATCAAACAATCAAAATGGAGAAAAGGGGGAAGTGGAGAGGAAAGCAGTGGTTCTCATGAACTGGATGTGAGGTTTGAGAGATCCTTGGTCTGACCTGGTATTGCAGCTTCTGTATTGATTACTATTATAATAATTTAAAATGTCCTCTTTTTCCTTTGTATAAAACCTCATCAGTGTGCATGAAAGCAAACCATTGTTTTTACCAATGTATAAACCCCATGGTTGTAAGAGTGAAAAAATCAGCAGCAAATATTTCGTATTATGTAAAAATAATCAGTAAAAGTAGTCTGTAAACTGGTGACATAAGGAAACTGTAATGAATGTGCTTTCACACCATTGTTGGATCATATCTGCAGCCCCTCCATTCCTGGCTCAGAGAGAATGTTCTCCCATAATCAAGATGGTATCAATGGCTGAAACAGTGGTCAAATGAGAGCAAGAAGCTGGTATCCCTGTCCATTCTAATATTTTGCAGTGTGAAAATAAGAGATCACTTTATGCTAGCAGGAACAGATGGGAAACAGATATCATCACTGGCTTTATTAAAAGCTCAACTCTATTTTTAGAGTTCTTTTAGAATTTTTAGAACATGTTTTCAGTTTCGTATCATCATATGGTGCCAACTCTGCTGTGTTGTAGCATTTGAAGGATTGTTCAATTGTTTTTCTGTTACACCTAATTTCTGCTTTTTGCCAAAACAAGAGAGGTAAGGAAAAAAATAAAATCCCACCCCTAGTCTAAACCAGAGATACTAATTTTATGTCCTCGTGAGTTCAAGTGGCAGAGGAAATGTTAATAGTTCTTTCTAGTGAATTTATTTCTATGAGATTATGCTAATCAGAGTGATTTAAAATTAGATGGTTAGCTGCAACTCCATCTTCAGAGCAATTTGCTAAATCATTATTCACAATGGTGTTATATAGCGTATAACACCTAAGAAGACAGCTAAAATTTTTGTGAGTCTTTTCATGAAAGCAAAAAACCATAGAAATCTAGGATGAGACAGCCCAAGTGACCAAAGCCTTATTGCCAGCAGGTGATTGCTGACAGGAGAACACCCAGGGCTTCACAAAAGCAGCGCCTTTACTCTGTGTCTGAGTAGCACATATTCACACTGACCTTAAAACCTGTGCCAGGGAAATTCAGAAGAACTTTACCTGCATTATTGCAGATCTACAGATAGTGAAAAATACTGTGTACTTGGATACATTTTAATTTGCATGACTGATTTTTTTAATTTTCACTCTCGGTGATTTTCCAAAGGCCCTTTGTTCCATCTGCACATGGTACTTTCAGTAATTCCTACAATGAATGTTCTTCGAGTTTATTGTTGAAGACATAAATTCTTGTTAAAATTTCAGTGTACTTTCATGTTTAGTAAAATAATTTATTGCGTTATATTAAAAAAATAAGACATTTATATTATTTTTAATATTCTAGATTGCAGGATGGCCCTAGCTTTTACATAACTGCTGCTTGAAAAATAGTAAAATTATTTTGAGTATAGAACTCAAATTTTGTTTTGAGTATAGAACTAACAACAAAAAGTAACTGGTTTCATTAATTTACAATGTACAATGTGCATTAGAATATGTATTTTACATAGTGGTTTTATTAGTTTTATTAATTCATCCTTAAACAAAAATAGCATTATTGAAGTAGAAAAATTAATACTGTTCATTACTTGATAGGAATTATAAGCCCACTAGGTTTGAAATTTCTGTGAATATCCCTTACATTTGGAGTTGGGTATAACCTGTAATGCTGTATACAACACATTTTAACATATGGCATTATGTTCCAGTAACTGAAATCATTATTTTCTGGCCTGCAGTTTTCAAATGCAGCACTTGAAATTGTATGTAGTTCTAATAATATATTGGTAAATAAGGTGGTATGAAAATGATGTGATAGTAAGAACGTGGGTGGAGACATGGGAGCAGAACTGAGGCCGCTGTTTCTCGGTACTGAAACCGTAGATTGTGGACTTATGTTTTTCCTTCTAAATATAGCGGTCATGGAAAAGCTCTGCAGCTGTAAGCTTTGCCTGCTCTTTTAGATCAGTCTTTGACTACACCTTGAGCCTAGTTTTTGCCCACTGCACCTTCATAAAGAGCCCTTGTCTTTGCCCAGTGTTAGACTCTGTAGTTTGGTGAAATGTCTAGCTGAGAAACATGAGAAATTATTTCATTTGTATCACAAGACCTGAAAACTGAGAAGCAAATAGGCTAGCTGTGCTTCTGTTGAATCATTATGGGAGACTGTCTAATCTCATTTTCAGAACTGTTGCACTGTAAGCATTTCACAGCTCTTCTCAATGCTCTGTGGGCTCTTGGTGTATCAGTGAGATCAGTCTTCTGTCGCTTAACACATGGTATTCTCTCTTGCAGAAAAAGCAGCAGCAGCTAATGAAGATGAAGTGCAAAAAGCAGATGTATCGTCTACAGGTCAGAGTGTCATCGACAAGGATGCACTTGGACCGATGATGCTTGAGGTAAAGAGCACAAAATCCCTGTATTTAGGGCAGTTCTGCTCCTCCTGGGATGAATGAAATGAAAAGTGTAGTCAGAGGTTGCTGTAAAGGAATGGTCAAGAGAGACAAACCATCCTGGCTACTTGGGATTATGTCACTAAAGACTAGGCAGCATATTTATTTCTCTTGCATTCAGTGATGAAACTCTCTTCAGCTTGAAGTAGGGAGAGGCCCAGAGAGTTCTGCTTCTTTGTAACATAGACAGCTTGAGGGGCTTCAGCTGACAGCAAGTGTTGGGTGTCTGTGCATGTTTTATTTTTTCTGAACCACAACAGCTGTGGAAGACCTGTTGCACTTAAACATTGACTTATGTGTACTGTAGTATACAAGTTATATAAGTAATATTCCTCTAAAATTGCATGTCATTGCTATACTGCTTTAATATTTTATCATTTCAGCACTTGAAGCAGGACTCTTCCCTCTAGAATCTGAAAGTAATCTAGGAGAGATTTTCAGGATGTGTATTTCAGTTTGTTCAGTTAAGATTTCTGTCTCATTTTAGCAGTTATTTTGATACCCCAAAAGGCTGTATGATTCAAGCCTAGCTTGCAAATGTGTGTTAGCAGTAATGTTGGGTAGGTATGTTATCAGGGATCCTTATGTCATGTGCACTACTGCTTTATCTGCTTAAACTCACTTGCAAACTGTTTATTCCCATCCCATTCTGACTGTGGACTTCATCTGTCAGGAAGAATAAATGTAACTTTAGGTAACATAAAACACAAACTCTGAATAAAGCTAAGGGAACCAGCTTTGGCAGAAGCATAATTATTCTGTCATTTCTGAATGCCTGTATAACAGTTTTAAGTATCTGCTTTATTTTTCATAATTGGTCGAAAGAAGACATAGTTTTCTATACTGTTCATGAAATAAGGGCTCCAAATTCACACTGCAAAACATAAGATTAGACAGGTTGGAGGCATTGTTCTTTGAAAAGTGGGGATAACAAATTAATTTATTTTATTTAATATTTATTATACATACACACTGAATTCAATGTTGTTTTTGCTATTGAACAAGGTTATGCATTCATCTCTTACACTGCTATGTTAAAATTTATCTTTAATTTTCTATTAATTTAATTGTAAGGACTGTTTTGTAAGGACAAGGAAAATAAGAATAAGATTATATTTTTCATGGCTTATCTTGTGTGATTGGCTACTGCAGCAAACATGACATGTAAAATCAACCATTTATTCTGTTGTTCCATTTAATTTAGTTTTCCTTTGCATATGAACAATGAAACATTGTGGAAATAAATGAACCACAGTCCTTTTGCACCAGGAAACTTAAAAAGGACTGAAAGTTGTTCTGTATTTGCTGTGGAAAGACTACAGATACTTTCTTTGTGTCTTTATCACCTTAAGGAAATGCAATTCAGTTATTTAATCTTTACAGAACTCTTTTATACAACCTCTTAAAAACCCCCTACCTTTTCTCATTGCCAAATAATAATAAAAATTGCAATGCTAATGAACAGTTTATTAGTTGATTTGGTTTAGAAATGTTATTGTATGTTTTTATTAGAGAATAAAACTGAAGAATACTCAAAATAATGAGTGTTTCCAGCTGAAGAAAGTGAGTAAAATTCATCAGGCAGCTGCCTCTGAGGAATATTTTAACATATTTCTTGCTTAAAGCATAAAGTAGATAGGAAGAAACTAAGGAAAAATAGTCAAGAGAGAGATGACAACATCTCAAAGAACACAAATGTATTTTCTGTTCCAATATATAATCTAAAATATCTGTTTTCTTGATTTCTCTTCCATCATACTGTCCATTATTTGTTCACCCATTTTCCCAATAGTTCTGAAGAAAAGTTTTTGATTGTGGCGGCTCACATCTGGGAACAGAAATAAGAAATTACTGCAAAAGTGGAGGCTTCTAAAATATTCAAGTGTCTAGGTGCACTAACTTCCTCAAAAACCTGCTGCTGCTTACCTGCAAGATTATTTTCTTAAGAGAATGGAAAGAAATGAGAGACTGAAATATAGGGGCCTTTGTTGCTCTAAGCCCAGATGGCCACATCTGTGATCAACTCAAGAAACAGCTGTGAGGGAACAGCACAGAGAGCACTTCTCTGCCAAACAAGTTGCCACTCTAGGAAACAGTAGGGAAAACTGAAGATTATTGTGAGATGCCAGTAACTCTTATAATCTCTTGCTTGCCATCTCCACCTTTGAAAATTTTCTCCTTAGGACTCCAATAAACATCTGTGATAGCTTTGGTTTTGCAGCCCCTGTGAATTAATGTGTGGACAGCTGCCAAGCAGGATGGTTCAGCCAAACCCACACCCTTCTGCCAGCTCTAAATACCATGGCTTCTATGGTTGGCCAGCTGGGGATTGATGTGGCTAGCATCTTTTTTTTCTTTAATTAGTTTTCAGCCAACTCAGCTCTCTGGTCCAGCTCTTCATAGCCTCACACAGTACAGGTTGCTGTTGTGGTGTAGGAACTACTAAATCAAACAGGCCATGCTTACACTGGCTTTAAATGGTGGTGAAATGCAGCCTAAAACACTAATCCATAGCAGAGATGTTGATTATTATACTAGAAATTATTATGCTGAAAATTGTACTAGAGCCTCAATTTATTAACTTATTTGTAAATATTTATTAGTTAAAATAAATACTACTCAGCAGGAAAATGTAATGAATGTTAAGAAACTACATATAAAGGATGGAGCTCACAGAGAAAATTAATCAACAGGAGGAACTAAAAATTATCAGAAACAAAAAGAAGGCAGTGATAAAAAACAATGCCAGAGATTAGAATTTGTGCCAACAAGAGGACAAAAAGACCTGGTTTAGCTTTAATTTAGAGGCAGTCAGGGAAAGTACACACACGTTTATTTGTGGGTTTTATTATGTTTTAATTTTAAAATAGAACAAAGAAAGCATTTGTCAGCCATTGGCTCAGCTGCTCCCCTTGCATTGTGCTTTCACTGACCCTCCCCTGGAGCAGAATCATTATCTAACTTATCTTAACTAAGTTTGGGAAGAACCTCTGGAGCTTGTGTATTCCTACCTCCACTGCAGTCTGGTCTGAGTAGAGCAGGTGGCCCAGAGCCGAGTCCAGCCAAGGTTTGAATATCTCTGGAAGGTGGTTTTGAAGTCTCTTCCCATATCTGACCACCTTCGTGGTGGAATTTTTTTTTCTTGTATCTCCATGACATTTCCTGACTTGCAACCTGTGTCTGTTGCATCTCATCCTTCCCTTGTGAACCTCTAGCCTAGAGCCTGGTTCTGTCTTCTCTTTAGCCTTCTGCTAGGTGGCTGAAGGTGGAAACGAAATCCATCCTAAGCATTCTCTTTTATTGTCTGGATTTGCTAACTGCTCAGTAATGTGCAATGTTTTAAACATCTCTCTGTAACCAGTGGACAGAACTGCCTGCTTAGACCAACACATGAGTTGTACAGTATACAAGTTGGGTCAAATCAAAAATGCCTGGTGCTTGCTGTGGCAGCTCCTCCTTGTCCAGACTGTTTTGCAGTGAGCTGTGTTCAGATTTAGTATGGATCCACTTGGTTTTGACCCACAATGAATTGTGGGTGGCCTGTTTTTCTAATTTATTTCTGTCCCTGGAGATACAATAACTAACAACTCTTCTAGTGATTTCCTGCCAATCCTTCGAGAGGTGAATAAATCAGGCAAAGCTGCAGAAGTCTGTGTAGATTGTTAATTGAATGCTTAGACAAAAAGCTTTGGTGCTTTTAAGTTTAACTGTATTCACCCTTTATCTGTTCATATGACATAAAATTAGAGGGATATATTTCTACCATCTGCAATTGTGCTTGGAGATTGTGGATTTCATTATTTTGCAAGGTGTGTACCTTTCTGTGCTTTTACACTGCTGTCATATAAGTAAGATTAGATGCTCAATCTGAAATGTGTCCTTTGCTCTTAGAGACAATAATGTAAGAACTGGGATGGGTGAGAAAAAAATCAGTTATGTCTTCTGAATGGAGAAGATTGGAAATGGAAAAAATCAGTTATGTCTTCTGTATTTATTTTCTGTGTATTTTGTTAATCTGATTGTTTGCTATTATGTTTTTCTCTCTCTCTGGTTTTCTGTTTTTCCCCCTTTAGGCCCTAGATGGGTTCTTCTTTGTAGTGAACCCAGAGGGTAACGTTGTGTTTGTTTCTGAGAATGTGACACAGTACCTGAGGTACAACCAAGAAGAGCTGATGAACACAAGCATATACAGCATCCTGCATGTAGGGGACCACAATGAATTTGTCAAAATCCTGCTGCCAAAATCTTTAGGTATATAACTTTTCCTGATATTGTACCATTACTTATTTAACTTTGGTTTTGTAAGTCAGCATTTAAATAACTGAAGTTAATGTCCTGACACTACTTACAGTTTCATCATATACATTATTTATTTTTAATGTATATATAGACTATGAATGATTAATATTATTCTCAAAAGCATTCTCCACTCTTTTCAAATTCTTCTTTGTTAAAATTGCTTTTAGTAATTCATGTTAGCTGATATTTTTTAATGGATCTCCAGAGTGAATCACTAAAAGACAGCATTAGCTATGTGAACTCTCTGTTAGTTCTCTGTCTAGGCTGCTTATTCCAAAAATGGCCTAGGAAAGAAGAAATATAAAAGAAAAATCAGAAACCTCCTTATGTTAGAATTTTTATTTCAATGGTTTTGTTCTCAGCAATACTTAACTCTTAACTTTCAAAACCTGTTTTTGTTAGTTGCAGCCATTTTTGGATTCATTAATATTAGTTTTAATGTCCTTGAGTGTTGGAGGAGATGAAAAGAAAGAGAAAGTCAATACTGAGTTCCTCATTTACTCAGAGCAGTTTAAAAAGTATTGCTCAATTCACTTTAGCATTTTATTACTGTACTTATATACTCTGAAGAAGCAAAAATGTAAATGGCTAAAGTCAATATATTACTGCATTTATTGCATTTTATAACTGAAGAGGGCAAGCAAAGAGTATTTTAAATATGACCCTGCCATTTCCTAATGTGGTGTAACAGTGATTCGCTCTGACTGATGTCCAGTACCTATATTTGTGCATCTCAGGATTTTGTTTCTTTTTTTACTTGTCTTAAGCACTGTGTTAGGCTTTAGTTTTATCCATAGCTCCACCCAGGTCATTTCAACCCTTCAGTCTTTCCCATTGTAGCTGTGACTGTGTGTTTCAATATATTCCCTATTGTATTGCTTCCTGGTTTTATAAGGGCATATTAGTTTCATTTCTTTCCCTTCTAACCTGGACAGAGATTTTTATACAATGCAGCCATGTCTTTTAGTAGTACCTTTTAAGTTTGCTGGAAAGATCCTACATACTGTCTTATTTTTTTCAGTCTCATAAATCAACTTGATCTACCCAGTAGGCTTTTGCTGTGCTGCATAACTTTTACATGCACCAATATTTAGACTTTTATTCTGCTTTTCTACGATGTCATTTTGAGTCACTTGTGAAAGCATAATAGCTGAACAAATTAGCAGTGCTCTTAAAATCTGTTAATTTTATAAATGACCTAGTTATGTGCTGGTTTGGGCTTTAATATTAAAATTAAATCATTGTTGTTGTTAAATGAGCTTGTTTCCCAACCAGTTTGTAAAACATCTTGATTAATTTCCTGTGGATAAGCAGCAGAAATGCCTGGTACCAGCTTTGTCTCACTGTCTGATTTTGCTTTTGCTCAGTGAATGGGGGATCCTGGTCTGGTGACACTCCTAGGCGGAACAGCCATACCTTCAATTGTCGCATGCTGGTCAAACCTCTGGCTGATTCTGAAGAAGGCCATGATAACCAGGAAGCACATCAGAAATATGAAACTATGCAGTGCTTTGCTGTTTCTCAACCAAATTCCTTCAAGGAGGATGGTGAAGGTAATTACCATTTCCAGTTTGTGTTAATGCACTTTCAGAGCAGTTGATAAAGTTGACCTCTAAGTCCTGAAAATTGGAAAAATTCTTAGGTTTGGGTTTTTTTTTATTTAACGGTAGAAATGTGCTTTTGTGTCTTGGCTATGAGGATATACACTTGCTGCATGCACCTATTCGTTAAACCAGCTGAGAGAACTGAGAGAAATTCTGTTTACCTCAAAGGCAGATACCCTAGTTTTATATTGCTGAAATTGTAAAAAAAATGTAGCTGACTAGGAAGAAGGTTTCAAAGGGCAATTTTTTGAATTCTTAGAATTGGAAGACAATCGTGGTTCACCATTTCCTTTCCCATTTACTACTTCAGCAGGTAAATTTCCTCAGATTGTTTTGTAAGTATTCAGGTAAGTAAAAATGGTTATTGTGAAGGTGAGTTCTCAGGAACAGCAAGCCTTTGAGGCAAGTTTAAGGAATTTGGCTTAGAAAATATGAAGTGGGGAGTGTTGAAGAAACGTGCCCTTTGTGCATGCAGTATATTCTCTTTTATTACTTACTTCCTGAGTGGTTGAGCTACTACAGGTAGATTCATAAACATGTGCCAATACTTATGGATTGTGGTGGAGTCCTTGTTAATTTTTCTTCTGAAAGAAAGCAAACCCACCTTTCCTGTTTTATTTAATGTTTTAGGAAGTAATGAAGATACAAATCTACTGAGTTTTGTCTATGCATTTATTGGTACAAAATCTGTATTTTGGTCCGAATAGACTTAAGGAACTTTTTTAAAGTATTTCTGAAGTCTTTGTGGAAGCAAAAGTCTTCCCTTTTCATGAAAATAAAATGAAGTAACATTTTTCTCTAAGATTTGCAGTCTTGCTTGATTTGTGTTGCAAGAAGAGCTCCAATGAAGGAAAGACCACTTCTTCCTTCATCAGAGAGCTTTACTACACGCCAGGATCTTCAAGGTATTGTGAAATAAGAGTAGAAGGTTTTAATTGTATTTCCTTTTCCTCACTGGAGAAATTGTTATAACAAATACTTTCTAATGTATTTAATATCAGGCAAAATAACTTCATTGGACACAAGTACCATGCGAGCAGCTATGAAACCTGGCTGGGAGGATTTGGTGAGAAGATGCATTCAGAGGTTCCATTCACAGCACGAGGGGGAAATATCTTTTGCCAAGAGGCATCACCAGGAAGGTTAGGTTTCATACTTTAAGTACTTTTTATATTTAACCTCTTTGCCACTTGTATCTCTTGGTTGTCCTCTCTTTGTTATGCTTTCAGAACAATCACCAGCTACTGACAATCCCTTTCTCAGGCTGTTTTACTTAGCACACCGATGGCTCTCTCTCTCTAGGGAGGTCTTCAGCTTTCTCACTGGTTGTTTTAGCCTTCTTGTTACAACTGTGCCATTCTGGAGTGTGTTTTAAATCTTCAAAATGTCAAAATTATTTTGGAAGGAAAGACCCTTGCATATTGTCCAAATGTTCACTGACCATTATTCTTCAAAACCTCAACTCACACATTGCAGTTCATTGCCTGTATTCCCTTTCTTTACAAAAGGGACTTTTACTGTCACATTTCCTGTGAGAAACATTGAGTGTAAATTCCCAAAGCTGCACCTCTCATACTGTTTGGAAACCTACATTGTTGCACTTCATCTAGCTGATAAGTATTATAGGATATACCACAAGCACATCTACTTAGTCAAGATTATGGCAGGTAAGAAATAGGAAAGTACTGCACTTGGAATGGTCCCCATGAGGTTTCTGTGGTAGTGACTGGGTGGGGATTTTTCATACAACCCTTATACTTCTAATTCTAGTAACACAGACCCAAATTAATAAAAGCAAATAACCTTATCTAGTCCATGGGAAAGTAATTTCAAAACCAATTGGGAATAGCTGGAACGTTTCCAGTACAGAAGCATCATTCTTTGGGTTCATGTTTAAAGAACAGGGTTTACAGCTGGCTTGTAACAAATAGTTACCATGGTCATTAAGCAACAGATATGTCATCTTGGATACTAAATTGTAACTGGAATATCAAATTATTCCACCAAATACACACCAAAAAAAAGAGCTTTAGTCATGAGGCATTAGTTAAATGTTCTTTAATATGTTCTGCTTTCCTGAAATCTTCAGGTGGTCTTTTAGAAATGTGGGGTCACAGAAATGCTGTGTTATTTTAGATAACAGTTTTGGGGGTATATACAGTAGAAGAGCTAAAAGTTCACAGCCTTGTGCTGTGATTTCAGACAGAACTGAAGAAGGCAATATGCAATTAAAATTACACCAGGGGTTTAGATAGCAGTTGAAGGTAAGGACCCACTTGTGCCAGAGATGATTTAGGGGTATGTGTTATGGCATCCCAACATTTTATTTCGGTCTTCTTGAAGTTATTCCTGACCAAGTTAGCAGCTACTACCCTGAGTCCTAAGGTTGAATGAGTCCCTTCTTAAGCTTTCTATGAAGTGGTGAAAATATAAGTGTTTTGGAGTTTATACTGTATCATTTTGCAGTTGTGGCTTAGGATCATCATGTAAATTGTAGAATTAATCTAAATGAGAGGGCTCTTTTCTTCTTGTCAAAATGAAAAGAGTGAGTGGTAAGAGGAGGGAAAACCTCTGGAATTACTTTCCTACAAATGATACAGCACTGAAGAGGAGTAATGGCTAAAATATTTTGCTCCCCTGACCTGCAGTATGGAGAAGAAAAACGAGTCGTATCTTGGGCTGGACCATCTTTGTGCTTGCAGTTTTCAAGTCATTGTGGTTTGAGAATGAAAGCAAAGAAAGTAATGCTCTCCTACATGTAGTCCAGCATTACAGTGTGAAAAAATGCAGCATTAGCTTGATAAACAATAAAAAACATGCTTTAAAATTATCTCTCAATGTAAAATGCAGAATATATGGTAAGTTTTTATTGGCCACTGTCAGAAAAATAGCATTTCCTCAAGAGGAATATGGAAACATTTTTGTTTGTTTAAAGAATTAGTTTGGAAAATGATTTAAGTAGAGATTTCACTTGTATCCTGTTGGCATTGAGTACTGGAATTTCCTGATGTGGTATATGCTAAAGTTAAGAGGTTTGGACCTTCTGGTGCCCAAAGGTTAAACTGAAACAATGACATACCTAACAGTGAAATTTTGTTTTGTATTGTTTCACTGTTGTAGGTTTTTGTTTTTCTTTACATTTTTACTCTGAAAAACCCCTTCTGGTTGTTTAAATTGTGCTTCCTGTTTTCTCACTGCCTAGATAATACTTTGCAACCTTGCAGAACAATATATAACAGTGGGGGACAGGGAAAGAAAGCAATCGTAACTAGTCTTGCAAGGCTGAAAATGTGCTAGCTCTGTAGACCAGAAAAATAAAGGCCACACTTGAAAAACCACATCATTTCATTACAACAGGAAATATTAAAAGACTAGCAATGAAATGAAGATCACATGGTAATATTAATTAAAAAAGCTAAAATAAAACAGAGAGAGACAGAACTCGACAGAAAATATAGATGTATGAAAAAATAAGAAATTAAATGTATTTGTAGTGCTTCATTCCTACTTTTTCCCTAAATGATTATATGAAAATTTTTGAAGTATTTTACTTCTCTCATGTCTGCAATCCTAATGTGATTGCTTTTGGACTAGAAATTTTAAGTGACCACACTTGTTTCATTGATGGCAGAGAGTGAACAGTAGAATAAATGTTTGGGAGATGTGCTTTTCCATAACATGTTTTAATATTTCATTAAAGAAGTGTCACAGGGGTGTATGGAAGTTAAAAAACTGAATTTGTTTAAGTTCAGATTTACATTAAAAAGTTAAAGGGCTGCAGAATGTGTACAGTGAAGTAAACCCCAAACCTGCAATGCAATCAACACTGAGAAAGGGTAGCAGAGCCCCAGTTTTGATTTAAGTAATTTTATTTGTAATTTTTTAGCTATATATATATTGTATTTGTTCTTTTAAAAGTAATGATTTCTCTTGCTAGTTCTCATTTCTAATTGTTCTTAGGTAAGAGTTTATGCATTTTTTAAATTAAAGAAGTAGTGAGAGTAACTGTTGCAAGGCAATTTAGGAGGAGAATATACAGGCTAATGGAAACAGATGGTCTAAAAACTAAGGACATTTATATCAAATCATCATGGTGTAATGGTACGATGCAAAAGTGTTTGAGGAACAAAAGGAATTAGACACATATTTGATGAAAAGTAAAATTGGCATCAAGAGCTTCCTGTCTGCTCCTGGAATCCATTCTATTTCATACTATCTTCCTGCTCTTGCTGTCACTTCTTGCAGATTTTCATTTGATCACCCTACAGCATGTGGGATCCTTTTTTCTGTACGCATCGCATGTATTTATTTTCAAAATCTTCTTTTTATTAGTTTTGCTTAATTAGCGCCACATCTGCGGTATCAGTGCTGAGCATCAGATGTTGAGCAGCTGAGCTGCGTGCCCTGCAGTCTGTCTTTAGTTTACCTGTGTTGTTGTTGTGCTTGCCCGCAGTGCTGAGGCAGGGGCTGGCCTTCAGCCCCGTTTATCGCTTTTCCCTGTCGGACGGCACCATCGTCTCTGCCCAAACGAAGAGCAAGCTCATCCGTTCTCAGACGACCAGCGAACCTCAGCTTGTCATCTCCTTGCATATGCTTCACAGGTAATCCTGGCCCTTTCCTTCCATCCACACTCTGCTGAGAGTCATGCAAAGCACAAGGTTGCCAAAGCAAATAGATTGTTTAAGGCTGATAGATTTCTGTTGACCCAGAACTGATATCATGGAAACAAAGTAAGATTTTGAAATCAATTCTTGCAGCAGGAAAAGACTGTAAGATTGTTTCAGAATTTAAAAATGGCATGCTGGATTTTTCAATGCCATGTTCTTATTTTCAGTATTTTAATTTCCTGTATTTTGCATAGTAGATACAAGAAACTTTCCAACAATAATTAAATCTAGAAAACTGAGAATTCTTGTAGTTCACATTCTGTTGTTGGTTCTGGTTTTTCTTTAAAAAACATGTTATGAGTATTAGAACTGCACTTTAGACAAGTGTTATTAAATTCTTTGATTCCCTTTGTGCCTGGTCTTTTCTGGTGCTTGGCTTAGTGGCTCTCATATGTCCAATTCTAAGAAGTGTCACTACTGTTAGTTTGGTTTTTTTTCCAAAAAGTACAGACAATAATATGCTAAAGTCAGGATTGAGCAATCACTGACATCAGAACTTTAACATCAGATTTTTATTAAGTCATTGCATGTCCTGGTATATTTGTATCAGATTTTGTTTCAGGCTTTATTCCCAATCCTCTGTGTCACTTTTCTTGAGAGGAAGAAAACAGTGCTAAACATAATTATAACTGAAACCATTTTAGAGAAATTGTAGATTGATCTGACTAAAAGCTGTCTACAATTTGTTTTCTTTGGATTGCTGAATAGACCTAATATTTTATTAAGTGCCAAATCTTAAATTTTAAAAAGCAAGCACTAATAATTTTTAAATGGTACTCATGAATTTTCTTACACTTTTTTAAGCAGAGTGCTGGTACTACTATATTTGTAATAAGGTTTTAAAAATACCCCTTTTTTATAGTTAATGTTTTCCACATTTGCCTTTATACCTAAGGTAACCAATACAGAATAAGAACATTCACTACTCTGTATTTTTCAATTATTTTGCTACTCATGCTTTAGCAAAACTGAAGGTTTATCTGCACTTACTTATACTGTGCAAATAGGAATGGTTTTTGTCTCATGGAGAATGCATATTAGGAATGTTCCATTTATATTTGGTTTTGGAAGTCCAGAGTTGATTTGATTTTTTTTTTGTCAGAATCTCATTTTTTTTTCATTCCTAACCTACTTGACTCTGTCTCCTTTGTAGCTTTTAGCATTTGGGAATATATCTGATTTTCCTAATTTAAGTTTTAGCACAGAGTAAAAAGTGTATTACATCCTCCCATAAACTAATTAAAATCTACTGAGGAAAAGAAAAGTGACCTTCAGGTGCTCTCACAAGAGCTTTTTCTCTGTGTGTGTGTGTGTGTGTGTGTGTCTCTCTTCTCTTTCTTCTGTCTTGAGGCTTACATCTCTAAAATACAAGTTTCAGCTCCTGTGTGTGTGGTTTGTTGTTTTTCTTCTCCCCTTTTCCTAAATGCCTGTGTAGGACTGGATTGCTAACAGACTGTTCTCATTCTGAACAAGTATCCAGTAGTTCCCTTGGCTCACAGGCTGTTTTGGAGCAGTATTGAAATACTCTGGCAGTGTAAAAATGTGACTTTTTCAACTTTCTTTTCACTATGAACTTGGTGGGCAAATAGCCCACTCCAGCCTTGTGGTGGGGCTAACTTCGAGAAATTCAAAACTCCAGCAAACAGCTGTCTGCAGCTGCCTTGTAAAACATGTATTTGTTGGGTCATATGTTTCAGATGAGATTTCTTTCAGTTCTAGAAGTTAGCTCTTGCCAAATTGTAGAGAAATACATTAAAGGGAGTGTGAAATTGTAACCTATCAGCATTTCTAATGACTGTCATTTAAATGAGGTTTAATTTTGTTTTTCCTCTCTTTCACTGTTTTCTAATGAGGTACTGAAAAACCATACCGTTAATGTTCAGCCATGTTGAGAGTTGCATATCACTTTTGTCAAATTGTTGATTTGTTTTTGATTGTAGGGGTTTTGTGTTATTTTAAAGTGAGGTTTGGGGTTTTGCTTCTTTTTCCGTAATGTAATTGCAAGTTGGCCACTGTCATTTAGCTAACAGGCTGTTTTTCTTCCTCTTGCCACATAGAGAGCAGAATGTCTGTGGAATGAATCAGGATTTGACTGGACAAGGAATGGGGAAGATATTGAACCCAATTAGTTCCAGCAGCCCTGCCCATCAGGCCATGTGCAGTGGGAACCCAGGTCAGGATATGACCATCAGTAGCAATATAAATTTTGCCATAAATGGCCCAAAGGAGCAAGTGGGCATGCCAGCAGGCAGGTTTGGTGGTTCAGGGGGAATGAACCATGTGTCAAGCATACAAGCATCCACTCCTCAGGGTAGTAACTATGCACTAAAAATGAATAGCCCCTCTCAAAGCAGCCCCGGCATGAACCCAGGGCAGCCAAACTCTATGCTTTCCCCAAGGCATCGCGTGAGCCCTGGAGTGGCAGGAAGTCCTCGCATCCCACCCAGTCAGTTCTCCCCTGCAGGAAGCTTACATTCACCTGTGGGAGTCTGCAGCAGCACAGGAAATAGCCATAACTACACCAACAGTTCCCTGAACGCACTTCAGGCCCTCAGCGAGGGCCACGGCGTTTCTCTAGGATCGTCGTTGGCTTCACCTGACCTAAAAATGGGAAATTTACAAAATTCCCCTGTGAATATGAATCCTCCCCAGCTAAGCAAGATGGGAAGCCTGGACTCTAAAGACTGCTTTGGAATATATGGGGAGCAATCAGAAGGTACAACTGGACAAGCAGAGAGCAGCTGCCATTCAGGAGAACAGAAAGACAGCAGCGATAGCAACATGCCACCGGTTGTCAGTGGCGAGAGACCTGATGGACAGAATAAACTGCACGACGGAAAAAGCCAGACAAAGCTCTTACAGTTGCTGACCACCAAATCAGATCAGATGGAGCCTTCACCTTTGTCCAGTACCATGGGAGACATTAGCAAGGACTCCACGGGAGGGTTGCCCGGGTCTGGTTCAGCACACGGAACCTCGCTCAAGGAGAAGCATAAAATTTTGCACAGACTATTGCAGGACAGTAGTTCTCCTGTAGATTTGGCCAAGCTCACAGCAGAGGCCACAGGCAAAGAACTGAACCAGGAGTCCAGTAGCACAGCTCCTGGTTCAGAGGTGACTGTTAAACAGGAGCCAGCGAGTCCTAAGAAGAATAATAATGCACTACTTCGCTACTTGCTAGATAAAGATGATACTAAAGATATTGGTTTACCAGACATACCCCCAAAACTGGAGCGGTTGGACAGTAAGACAGACCCTTCCGGTAGCACAAAGTTAATAGCTATGAGGACAGAAAAAGAAGAGATAAGCTTTGAGCCTAATGAACAGGTAAGCTAATTTTTTGCATTATGTGTGAATGACTTGTTCCAGGCCTGCATTCCTGCCATCTGACTTTCACTAAGAGTAGCATCTTGGCGCTTCAGGAGGCTGTTACCTGTCTTTTGAAATCCAGTCTTCACTCAGTTTCCCAGTTGGTGATGATCACACTGTGTAAAAGCACAGGCTCTGCCTGGGAGGAGATGGATAATGCAGGGTGCCTTTCCCAGATGGTAGTCAGGCAAAGAGAAAATACTCGTGACTCTTGGTTAGTGCTACCTAATTGACAGCTTTTCCCACAGGCTGTGGTTGAACTGCTGTTGTGCTTGCTAAATGGGTCCTTGACCTAGCCCAGCATAGCAGCTACACTCCTCCCATGGAAAAGAGGTTCATGCTCAAGAACAGGAGTTGTTTGAAAGGACTGATAACAACTTTGCATTCCTGGTCTTCATGTTATGCTTGACCTGCAAATTAAAATCAAAGCAAATAGACTTCTGTGCCAGTTTGGAGGATTTGATGGGGTTTTCTTATAATCTTAAAATTTCTTTATATTCAGCCTCAAGTTTCTGTGAAAGATTAATCATTCAGTGCAGGGGTCATGTCTCCTCATGCAAGGTTATCTGCATTGAATTTTGCATTCAGAATTTCTTTCCTTTCTGTGCAAGATCACTTGTTGCTGTGCTGCCCAACACAATAATAAATGGTGTATTGTCGGGACCTGTGCTAAGAAGTGTTATGTCACACTGGCTTTCATGCAGAATTCACTTTCCAAAAGCAGCAGGTCCACATCACCCAGAGTGCTCCAGTTTTCAGAGCTTTGCAAGAAAAAGGGACACAGTGAAAGCAATCTGCTCCTTCAGTATTACTGTTTATATTATTTATAAAATGGGTAATTACAATATCAATTTTAGTATAAAGCATTTTCTGGGAAGGTTATAACTAGCTGGAGTTAATGATCCTTAGATTTGTCCTACACTATCAAATCTCCCAGCTGGTCATTAATCCCCAGGCAGCCCTGTGTGTGAAGCCTTAGTTTGTAAATCATGATCAGATCATATACAATGCAAATGTTCATGTGTCTCATTCACAGCCATATCCTTAATTTAAAAAATTTTGTATATTTTCTAATGTGTAGACTAAGTTTGAGCTTGTTTATTTTTTTAACCCATTGTATCTTTTTATTATGTGTGCATAAAGACATTTTTGTTTATATTTTCTATATTGTATTGTGAGGCTGAGGAGGGATAGATGACATTTTCTTAACCCTAAGACACAACACTGGATTATCATTTTTTTTATTTGCCCTTTTGGCAGTCTGTTACTAGTAGACAGTTCTTTCAACAGTGGTTATAACCACAAAACATAGAGGCCAAATGTGTCACTGCAGTGTAGATGCAGCATTGTTAAAATCTCAGTTATCCAGGCAACTCCTAAGGTTACTTTGCTGCTTTTGTTTCAACAAAATTTGACAACTATTGCCACTATGTAGGAGCAATTGTGGTTTTTCAATCCTTCCCACACTTTAGGGGAAACCAAGCCAAATTGTACTAATTTCTCCTCACTGAAATTTGCGCTGATTTATCCTCAAGCCTGGATGTTAGTTTAGTTTTCAATAGAACCCTGTGTTTTTTAGTGTTTGTAGTGGTAGGGTTTAGATTCTCTTTGAGAACTGATAGTTCATTAGGGTAGAAAAATACAGATATCAAGAAATTCACAGCTAAGCTAGCAAGAATGGCATATTTTTAAAATGTCTGATAGATTTCACTTCCCAGTTCAGATCCTACGCATTGAAGTCAGTTCTAGATTGAAAGCAGAGATCTTCAGTCCTCCAAAATTAGGTACTCAACAAGAATGTAAAAATTGATAATCACAAAAAAATGTATGCCCTTCATCCATAGATCAAAATCATGGCCTTCAGATGGTTTCTTCCCCTAGAATTAAATTTCTAAAAGAATTTAAATTTTCTCTTTCATGATCTCTGTGGAGTACACAAGAAACAGTTTCGCTTACAAACCAATTCTCAGAGAACAGGTTCTGTGCCCTCTAGAACTTTGTTGTCTAGTCCAAGGCAGTCCTACAAACTCCTTTTATTGCTGATGGAAACACAGAATAATACTCCAGGATTTTCTATTTTTTAATCTTATCCTAATGTGTGTCTAAAACAGATGAGGTAAGCTGTTCTTTACTGGTATTCTCATTGACAAGTGGTAGCACAGGTGAACAGTTTAAACTAGCTGCTTTACTTTTTCATAGGCAACTTGTGTCTCACCCTAAATGTAAACATGAGACTAACTATAAAACCAGCTTTCAAGAAAGAGACTTCAGTCTCTACAAGCACTGCCAACCTCAAGCAGTTGAAAATCAGGTCTCCTGAATGATGAACTTCGTAAAGTGAATGGTCCATTCATTTTTTATTTTTAGGTTTTATGTTTCTGAGGCTGGGGAGGGATTTGAGGGGGTTGGAGTGTGGGCTGTGGATGTATTGCCTTTTCTTAACATTTGAAGACAGAGTTTGTGTCCCAGGAGAGAGAGAACCGGAGGTACAGAAAGGTCTGGGAGTTGGGTTTGTTCAGAAAACCACAAAGCAGTGCAGGAGCTGTGATAAAGTGGTGAGGGCTTCCTCAGCTCCAAGGTATGGAGCAGCCAGTCTTGTCACTGTGATGGAAGACTGCTGGATAATGACAGAAGGGCTTTTGTTGCTCCTGTTGGTTGTAAACAGAACTTTAAAACCCACTTAAAATGCAGTGAAGCCTGGACCTGAATAAACAGAAGTCCAGCATGGAGTAGGAGAGGAAATGGTGGGGAGTACAGAATAATGTAAGTGTTTAACTGTCTGAAGGCCAGGCCTTTAAACAAATAATCACTTTACCCCAATTATAAAATCACTGAAAATATTTAGCATCAAAACTCTTCAGCTTTGGAAGATGGTCTCCCACAGGAAGTGCTCATTGCCTAAATTTAGATCAAAGCTGGAACTATTTAGTACAAGACTAGAACACAGATTCTTGAGCTAAATTCTTCCATCCTCCTGCATCCTTCCCCCTCCTTTTTCCTCCCATATGTAAAAATTAGCCATGTGCTTGTGTTACCTATTTTGCAGGTTTATTTAAAACTTCTCCTCCCTGAGGAATGTTGTATTTTTAAGTAATTAGTCACTGGAGTGTGCAGTTTCTCTGGAAACTGCAGCAGAGCAGCAGTGGGATGGCCTCTACAAGGGAGATCAGTGTGTTGGGAGGCAACAGAGCCATTGCATTTTCTCCTTTTACTTTTGGTGTGACTTTCTGAGCAGGAAATGCTTTGAAGTGCACCACTGTACTAAAAATAGCAGTCTTCTAGGTAGTGTGTTTAAACATACTCTTCTGCAGAGAGCAGCAACTGACAGGAAGCCTTTCTCAAATGGCAGAGAATATTTCCAGCCCTGCTGTACCTTTTTCCCTTCCTTGGTGGGACGATGGTTATCAGGCTTTATTAGGCTGATTGCTGTTTCAGTTACAGCAGCTGTAGGGGAAGGGATGAGAGAGGGACCTGCTTGGGACACTCAGTGGGGTTTTTCCTCCAGCACCAGCTGTGGTAGGGCTGTTGCTGTCAAGCACCACAAGTTCTAATATGGCTCAGCACCGTTAGAAAGGGAAGAGAGTGTCCTTCAGCAGTAAACCTGCCTTCTCTTGCTCTCCCTGACTGTCCACTGCCAGGAGCAGCCCCTGTAGTGATCAGGAGGTGGTCAGATGTGGCAGGGACTGGCTGGCAGCTTGGAGGGGAAGGAGAGTGAAAGTACAGGGGAACATTAGAGAAACATCATGAACAATGTTAGATATGGCCTTGCTAAAGTAGCTTGTTCTCTGAGAAATCACCTGGGGGAGCGTGGAATGAAATCCTAATCTCCACAAGTGTACTCTCCTCTTTTTTGTTCAGTAGACCATAAAGACAGGCTGTTTGACAGGGACTTTGCAATGCAACAGTCTGCACAAATGCTGTTCCAGAAATCATCTCAAGTATGTACGTTTTTGTCCTAAAACTCAGAAACTGCTCTGGTGTTCCTCACATACTTTATCAACTCTGCTGTATTCATGCTTTATGTGGAAACCAGTATCTTCCCAATACTAGCATATTTTCTCTACACATGCCACTCATCTTTAAAAAACCTATTTCTGGTTTAATAGTCCAGAATCCATTAAGTTCATGAGGAACATTTGTTTCTTCTTGAAATTCTATCAAAACCTTAGAATGGGGATTCCATTTTCTGAATGTCTTTCAATTAGAGCTCTGCTTTCAAATGTTAGTCATAGAATAGCTTGATAATTTAATAGGATTTCTAGCCAATTTTATGTTTATTGCAGTTACCAGGGAGAAAAATACCGTATTGGTTCCACTTCTAATTTCCTTTTCCCTTCTTTTTATAATCCTTTGATTTATTGCCAGTTTGGAGCAGGGATTTGGTTTCATTTGCCTCTTATGGTCAAATGCTTCGCCCTTACTTCTGAGGTAGAAGATGAACTAAACTTCAAATTTATGCAAATCAGATGTAGTTTCAAGTTGTGTCCCCACCAAAAGACATCCTGTTGTAAGTCCTTAGAATACAGGGTCACAGTGCAAGCCGTGGGCAATGCCCATGGCAGGAAGGAGATTTCCGGAGGCTTGAGTATCTTATCCAGTCCTTCACAATCCATGGAAGCCAGGCTTTGAAACAGCAACTTTTGTAAACCAAACTTCATGTTGAGGTGCAGCTGCCTTTCTGTACAGCTTCTGTAAGCTCTTAAATTTAATCTGTATTTCTCTATATGACAGGATAAAATAAGTACTTTTTCAAATGCAAAAATATCCCTGAGAATTGTTTGTCTTACGCTTTCTGGCACTTAGTGCCCAACTTCTACAGAGATTGTCATAATTGCATTACTTAGACATAGTGAAAATACCCACACAAGAACTTTCTTGTGATGCTTAGCACTTTATCAGGTGCCTTTTTTTTTTTAAATTCCTGACAAATAATTGTTTCACTGGGAGCTTAGGGTGTGCCTTCTATTTACATAAAATTCAATTTAGGCCATTAACAAAATAAATATAGACTATAACTAAAAGAAAAATCCCTTTAATCTAACCAAGTAAATATTTTAATGCTAGTTTCTGCACATACGGTTCCATTTGACGGTGAGTCTGGAAAGACTTAGGCTAACATCATAAATTGGTGTTAATTCCAAATCTCTTGGAATTTTTGTAGCAGTGGAGAATCCTTATAAAAAATAAAGTTTAAGTATTTAATATTGATTATTCAGCAAAAAAGGAGAAGGTTATGTATTTGGGTTGTTATAATACATCTGTTGTATTTGCCCTTTCTTTGCCACTTCTGAGAGGAATTAGAAACATCTTAGGGAGTGCAGTTTTCTGACACATTTGGATCAATATGTTCTTCATTGGTGTTTTTTTAGGTTTGGTTTTGAGGTTGTTTATATATATATATATATATATATATATATATATATATATATATATATATATATCTAGTGTTTGAACAAAGAATTGCAGTAGCCAGAATGCTAAAAGAAAAGATGACACAAAACCCCACATAAAACCAACCAAAAAACCCCCCCTGCAACATATAAAACTTCCCTTTGCTGTTGTCTCAGATCCACGTAATGAAGGCCATATGTCTTAATTCCCCCAAAGAGTACTGAATCATCCTTCTATAATTTATGATGCTCTGTATCAGTCTCTTCTCCTGGCTCTTGCGGTCTTCTTGTAGCAGATCTCCCATCGCTCAAACTGCAGCTCCTATAAACATCACTCATGGCTGTCTCTTGGAGCACCTTTTTGAATCTGCTTATCACCTGTCCCTGCAGTGATTTAGGCTTCATATAATCACTTTTGATTCCTCCTGGCTCAGCCTTTTCTACTGATGTGCTGGGTCCACCCAGCTGCTTGTAATTGCCTGGAAAGCAGTGGGATCCTCATCAGAGGGATTTGTCAGGAACAGGTAATCTTGGACCAGCCAACCTCTTTTTCTTCAGCAAGAAGGTAGCAGAATTGTTGGCATAATAGAAATAGTGTGTCAAGGTGTTTAGATTTGAGTAAGGCCCTTTTCCTTATGGCAGGGTAGAGGTGCATGGTCAAGATGAAACTGCTGTGAGTGGTGAGGAAGCTGTTTGGAAATCCCTCCACACACAGTGGTTATTGAAGGATTCACTGTCAAAATGGAGATGCTGCAGGACTCATGCAGCATCTAGAGCTGCTCAGTGTTTTAGTTAACCTAAATGACCTGATGTGACAATGGAGCTTGGTAAAGCTGAGTGTTGCACTTGAATGTGTCTGCAAACACCCTGGAGGACACAGTTCAGATTCAGCTGCAATGAAGAGATACAGATAGAAAATATTAGAACATGCAGGGTGAATAAATGCTATTTATTATCATTAGTCAAGAATAATGTCTCAGTTTTGTTTTTTTGTTTTTTTTTAATATGAGGGGAGAAGTGACTAAATAGGAGTTTTTCAGAGCTGTTCTAGAGATCATAGTGATGAAAAGATGAGTGAGAAACAGTAAATGTCATGTAATTAAAAGAATCACATGCTTTTCTGGAATATGCCATCAAAGCATACTATGTGTAGAGGAAATTTTCTGCTTTACTCAGCAGCTATAAGGCTTCATTTTAAGTCCTGTCTTGGACATGGCTTCAGCAGAAGTGTGGACCAGCTGAAAGCAATCCACAAGAGCAACAAGAGTAATGAGAGGCCTAGAAAACAGGTTATTTGCTGAAGAAAATTCAGAAGTTGAGATTGTTTGTTCATTTCAGCTTAAAACACAAAAGGGCATATGTTTTCAAATACAGAAAAAGTAAGAAAGGGTAGCACAGTATGTTCTCCAGATTCAAAATATGATTGAAAGGAAGGGTCTAAATATTTGTGTGAGAGATTTTGCATTGAGACTGATAAAAGAAATACAAGAGTAGCAAGGATGGCAGAGTGCCTAAACCAATTCTCCAGGGAAGCTGTGGATTTTCTGTCTCTGGATGTCTTTAACAAGCAACTGTATGAACTTCCATAGGGAATGGCATACACTGATTTTGCCTGGAGGCTTTAAATTTCTTCCAGTCCTCTGATTCTCTGATTCCCTACCATTTTGCCAATAACAGCAGCCTCTAGATCACCCACATGCTGCCTTTTAATGGAGTGAATTCCCTCCTCTTTTGCACCATATACTACAATTTATATGACTAGGACATGATGCAGAAATAATAAAAAATAGCACCATGATTATTTGCAGTCTGTCACCCAAAAAAAGCACTTAGCAGTGTAACCTTGGGGCATTTTAGCTACCTTTGAATAAATAGCTGGACTTCCCAGGAGCAGGCTAGATGTGGTGGCAGGGGTTCTGTACAGACTAATGCACAGTGCTCCTAGCTTGCCTGTGAGAACCTCAGTAGGTATTTAAAGCCATCTCAGGTATTTCTACAGTATCCTGTGATCTTTGGCCTAAGTTTGCTTGCAGTAAGAAGTTCATGATATGGGGAAGGACAAAAAAAAAAAAAAAAAAAAAAAAAAAAAAAAAAACCCAGGAAGAATTGTATTTCAGTTCTGCATGTCTGTGGTGTTATTTCTCAGTTCCCCATCCTTCATGGGTGGCTGCTCACTCTACCTCTCCTCTGTCATTGCACATTTCCTAATGAAGACACTGATTTTGAGTAGATACTTGTTATAAATACTGTTATGAATATTTGTTATAAATACTGCTATGATATATTTACTGCTCAAGATGGTAGTAAACTGAAACTGGACACCCTGTTCTTAATTATTATCCAAGTCTTACCCTTATCAGGAGTTTAGGACTGGAGAATATAGTTGCAATGATTTCCACATTTCAGTCAGAAAATTATTTTAATTCTAAGAGATTTTAGACAGAGAAGCTGACAAAAGAGAATACCAGTGAAAATCAATATATATAAGAAAAACAGCAAGTAAGTAATTATGTTAGTGTAAGGTGAACTTAATTTTTCTCCCATCTTTATTTCATTAATTTTCTACTGAATTTAAATGTAAATTCATATGTAGATGTAGATTTCTCTTGTCATATTCTAGAGAAGTTATTTTCAATGATTTGGAAAGTTGGGAGTATAATAAATTCCCAATCCTATGTACATATCTTGCCAGTTAACCTATGTAGAGTTATTCAGTGCTCAGGTTTGGAATATAACAAAGAAAAGGCATGTGGGGAATTGATATAGCCATAAAGTAACTTTCTGATTGTATGCTTTTAATCAAGTCATAAAGAGACTAGAAATACAACTGTGCTGAAATAAATAGCAGTCATACCTACATGTGCCCCCATCTTCAGCACTCCTGGCTCTCCTGTTGTCCCTGCTGTCAGCACTGATCACAGAGTGCACAGGCAGGAATCCCCCTGCTGCCCAAGGTATGGAATCAATGGAATCATACATCCCCAGTGGGGATTTTAAGGATGCCAGTGCCACTCTTGGCTCCCCAGAAGCAAGGGAAAAGCCCTGGGAAGCCTGCCCAGTCCCCTTCCAACAGGTTTGTGAGCTTCCTCCACATCAGGCCTGTTGCCAGACACATCGGAGGCCGCTCGGGCGTGACACTGGGGGCTGCCCAGCTTGGCCAACAGCAGGCGAGCAGCGACCTGTACTGGGGTTTGTGTGTTCTTTGTTGCAGCCAGGCAGTGAGCTGGATAACCTGGAAGAGATTCTGGATGACCTGCAGAACAGCCAGTTACCACAGCTTTTCCCAGACAGCCGCCCAGGCGTGCCAGCGGGCTCGGTGGACAAGCAAGCCATCATCAATGACCTCATGCAGCTCACCAGTGACAGCAGCCCCAGCGCGGCAGTGGCCACCCAGAAACCAGCAATGAGGATTTCACAGAGCAGTGAGTGCCCCCGGCCTCCACACGCCTACACCGGGCTGGGGATACCGCAGTGCGGGGTCGTGGTGCCCCCGGTCAGGGTCAGCCGGAGAGGGGCTGGGCAGCTCCCGGTCCTGGGCAGTGTTGTGTGGTGACAGAGCGCCACCTGCGGTCCTCCCAGCTCCAGGCACACGGGAGCCGTGTCTAGCTCACACAGCCTGGAAGTCTGTGTCCCCAGAGAGGTTTTCAGGGGTACCCTCAAATCAAACATGCCCCCCTGCAGTGACAGGTGACACTGCTGTTGGGAGAGCTTTGGCACGGAGAGCGCGTGCATCTTCTTGCGATGCAGGTCGTTCCTTCCTGGCAGCTTTTCTAAGCATGAAGGGGAGTCTTCTTCTAAAACCACAAGATTAATAGAAGGACAGAAGATTAAGAATGGCCAACTTTAATTTGAGATTGTGGCTTTCAGTTGAGTCACTTCCAGCTGACGGCTTTCCTTAACCTTATTAATCGGCTTACAAACCAGCATTGAAACATTGGTTTGCCATCATAACATACTGGAAAGCAAGCAAGACAAGAGTCTTATCAAGTACTAATGTTGAATGAAATAGCATAAAAAACCACTGCTTCATTTTTTGCTCCTGTTGGCTAGGATGGCTGCATCTGTTTACTTCGTTAGATATGCTCTGTGTTTTTTTCTTATAAAACATAGGGTTTAGATAATATTTTTAGTCATTCTAATAATAAAAAGAGCCACTTTCAAATTCACTCAAATTACTTAGAAATGTTTAGAAAAATACTAATATTCTATCAATGAATATTAGTGTGTAAATTCGTATTAAGGCCACTTCAGATTCTTAAGTTATCACTTCTTATCCGTGTTGCTCAAAGATGCTTGGGTTTAATGTACTTGCTTTTGTGAGTATAGAGGTACTAACAGCAGCACCTCAAAAGCTCAGAAGGCAATCTCTGTGCATGTGAAGTCTTCAGCATATTCTTCCTGAAGTAAGGTCTGTTTGTCCTTCCAGCCTTTTGGCTTTCTAGGGGTAGCCTAGCTTTAAATCTGCTTTTAAAGCTACTGGCAGTACAGTAACAGTATGACTGTAAATGAGAGTGGCTTCATGGTTAGCATCAGTTCTGTAAAAGCAGCATCCTGTTTGCCATCTAAATTAAAACCCTAAAATATTTTCCCCCAGCTTACTCTTGTGTCTGTGCCTGATTCCCTTAGGAATTTGTGCCTTATGTTCAGTAGAAGAGCACACAGAAAACAGGTCCACAGAAAAAATGAGGGGTCTCTCATATTGCTCACAAAAAAACAATGTAGAATAAATGTCAAATCATATACAATTCCAAAAGCAATTTGGGGTTTTTTATGGTTGTTTTTTCTGATGAAATAACCAACTTTAATTTTACAGGTTTTAATGAATTGCATTTATTTTCAACAGACAAATACTTTTGCCTGTTGAAAAATAGAAAAGCTGCTAGATCTGCCAAATTGCTAGTCTGTTATATGGGGGATAGGGAGCCTCCTTCAGTCCCATCCTGACAAAGAGTAGAATAAGCAGGAGGTGATGTGATCTAAGCACCAGCACAGCTCATCAGCTGTGTTGTTGTTTTGTGCTGCATTTCCGAAATTCCTTTTTGTAATATTAGTTGATGCTGGCAAATCTACACATAAAATAACTCATTTATCTATGTGATGTGTCAAACTTCTGGAGCAAACTGTTCTGAAATTGTCACTGAAGTTCAATTTTGCTTCAGTCCTTAGACTTTGTGATACCCCTAATCTTGAGAAAGTAATTTTTGCTTCATAAGTAAGTTTTGTTTGCTTAGTTGAACAGGCAGACAAGACAAAACTTAAATCTCATGTTTAGAAGTTAGGTGTATGTGATGTATTTTCTGTACACACATATAAGCAAATACACCTGCCAGAGAACTTACATTAAAAAGATACAATGAGTTCCTGTAGTCTGGTTTTACAAAATAAAAGCCAGAGACCTCGGTTGTGAGATATTTTTCTGCATTTTAATAAATTTGCTAAACCTCATCTAAGTTTTCAGATTCAAAAGTAGCACTACTTCAGTCTAAAATAAGAAAGTATTAATTTAACTTCTCAGTAATGTGATGAACACAAAAATGCAGAAGTGCCTCTTCTATGGGAAGCTATCAGAAAGTATTGCAAATAATATTTTCACAAAAATGTTTAATTTACTTGCATGTATTTCATGGGTATGATTGGAAGTGGAATCAAAGCTACAAGGTCAGTGTTTGATTCATGTTTGAGAGCTACTTGAGCACACAGAGGATGCTTTCATGCATTGGAACATTGCCCAAAGACCAGCTGAGCCAGATGCTTGCCAGTCACAGTCTGAAACTCACTTTGCTGAGGCAGTCTGCTGTTTTATTTGCAGAGGCTGATTTTAAAGGCACACCCCAGAAGGAAGTAGTTACATAAAGTAACCATCAAGGATGGTTCTTTTTTACCAGAATATTATGGTGGCACAGCTCTGATTCTGGGCTGGTTTATAGTTGTTGCTGAATCACAGAAGTATTTCTTTTTATTAATGACAAAAAATGTAAAACCCAAAAAATTAAGAGGGACATGTTAAAATAGGGCTGTGGGATCCAGTATAGAGTCAGTCTGTCCTTAATTTTGAAAACTTCTTCAGGGGCATAGCTTGTGCTGGTAAACTCTCCAAACTGAGGTAATTCCTAACAATCTGCCTCTGGATGGCATCTGCATGCAATTACAGACCTACTAGGTATACGATTAACTGACAGTAGTATGCACATCACATAGCGGTATATTTTGCTGTAGTGGCTCTTCTGTCAGTTAACTAGCATAATTTAAAGTTTTTTTTAAATATACATCATATCTGGTTTGTGTTTAGTGTCAGAATGTTCCATTTTGAAATTTATATTTAAATGTCAAGAAGGGATGTTTCTCAGACAGATATGGAGTGAGTAAATTATGCAACATTAAATAGCTGAACCCAAGAGCTTTAATTGTGTCTAGGTTCTTTTTTTTTTTTTTTTTTTTAACCCAGTGAAGTTTCCATTCTTTTAACTTTGCTTTTTTTTTCCTTTGCTCCTCCTGTCTAGCTTTTAATAACCCACGAGCAGGGCAACTGGGCAGGTTATTACCAAACCAGAATCTACCACTTGACATAACACTGCAGAACCCAACAGGTGCAGGAACTTTCCCACCCATAAGAACGAGTAGCCCCTACTCAGTGATACCTCAGCCGGGACTGATGGGCAGGAATGAAGGGATGATAGGAAGTCAAGGAACTTTGGGCAACAGCAGTGCAGGTAAGATGATTTTCCATTTTTTTTTTTATAAATATACTCGAGTAACAGGCTCTAGCATGTGCAGCTTAACACTGGGGTTAATACCAGTGCAGATTATTACTCTCCATGAAGTCTGTTTTGTGGGATGTTATGAATTGTCATATTTATTTTGAATTTCTCTGTCTGCATATTTTTAGTCCTGCCTTTTATGCACTGCTTTTTACCTACCTATAGAGATGAGTCTTTCAAAACAAAATCATGGGCAATACTGTTGCCCTTATGATGTTGGCTTTTCCCTCAATTATTCTTTACTTAGTAGGCTTAGCTCCTTTTTGAGAACCATCAGATGTTGCAATTAACGACATGGTCACCTAATAAGGAACAAACATATAGCCTGTTTGACAAGAAAAGTCTGGTTGATGGATTTATTTCAACTAGTGCATAATCTGAGATTGTGCAAGTGTGCAACAACCACTGTAAGAGCTCTGAGTAAATAAATGGGCATTGTAAATCCTCTCAGCTGGCTATTTGGTGTCAAATTTGTGTATTTTGTTGGCATCAGTATTAAAAGAGACATGCAGCCAAAGGCTGAAATATTTTATTTAAGCAGTTTAGAGATCAACTTGCATTCTTTCAAGTGTCCTCTTACTTTCATGTTCTGTATACATGTTAGAGAATTTTATTCATCTTATGTATACAAGTTAGAGAATATTATTGTGTCCCTGCCTTGCTCTAGCACAGCACATCTTTCATCTGATAGAACATGTACACAAATGGACTGAACCTGAGGATGTAACACTAAAGCAAATTTTGTACAGCAGCTGAAACTCTTCAGAGGGTTTTTCTCAGGTTATATGTCACCAAATATTTGAACTGATAAGTAATAAGTGTTTGTGTGGCTTTTAGTATTCATTTAGGGATTTTGCATAATGCAACTGAAAAAACCAATTTGAACCACTAGTCCAACCTGAAATCAGGGTTTTATCTACTCTCTTGACTGGTATAAAATTGAAATGTATAACTGTGACTGCCATCTTTGGGCCTTGGGGATTTTTGTGTTTGGTTTTGCTTGAGGCTTTTTGGCTACTGTCATTGTAGTAGTCTATATATTCCAAGTGTAAATAAAACGTATCAGTTGTTTACAGTAGATGTGGGAGGACTTCCCCTCTAATAACGGTAATGAACTTCAGCATCTATCGGAAAGTTCCTGTGAGTAATTTCCCTGCACTGTACATTCGTCTGAGATTATCTGGGTGAGCCTTGAAGCTCTGAAAGCTCTGGGCTCCAAGTGAAAGAAGTCGCCAAAAGATGTTTGCAGAACACAAATTGATACTCAATCCTTCTAATTTGTAAGTGTGTTTAGTGTTAGCACGTTGTTACTCAAGTCCCCATTCTCACTTAGCACTAGGAAAGTAAAGCACTGACACCCATCAGCAAACGTGATTCATTTCCTGAGGAAGGAAGTTCAGGCTATCCACACACCCTCAGCACCTGTTGCAGACCACATGTGGGAGCACTTACCCCGAGCAGCATTTCAGCAATGATAAAAGAGTCTTCCTCTTGTGAGATGTATCACAGTCTCCAGTCCCTCAACTAAGCAGTGTAAGGCATCATTCTGCAGCTTTGCACATCTGGATGGGCAGTTGTGGTGGTAAAGAGTGCTTTGAGTGAAACTACTACATTGGTATTGCTGAAAATGCAGCTCCTCAGGCAGCAGTGGTATTAAGGCCGTTCTGATCATGTGCTGGTGCCTGAGTGTGTTTGGCTTTTGCACAGGAATGATTGGTGGCAATGCCCCTCGGCCTGCCATGGCCTCTGGAGACTGGGGCAGCCAGGCCCCCGCGGTGAGGGTGAGCTGCGCGCCCACGGCCGGCGCCATGAACCGGCCCGTGCAAGCAGGCATGATCCGCAACCCCACGGCCAGCATCCCCCTGAGACCCAGCAGCCAGCCTGGCCCAAGGCAGATGCTTCCATCTCAGGTCATGAATATGGGTAAGTCACACCTGGAGCTGTTCAGTTTGGCACACGCTGGATTGTTAAAGATGAAGCAGGAGAAAAAAAAGAAAGTAAGAAATCCTCCGTTCATTTAGAGATTTGATAAGAGCCATACTTCACAGTGAAATTTTCCTGTGGACCTGGGAAAGAAGGTGTCTAAAATGCTGAATTTTAACATGTTTTGAGATGGACGGTTCCTGCTACTCTGTAGCTCCACAGTTGTGTGGCCAGAGGAAGAGGACATGAAGTTGCTTTGGTTTACTAAAGACTGTGGAGTTTTTTTAGACCAAATGCTGTGGCATGATAATTGATCCTGGTCACTTTTAAAGCAAGTGCATTATAATACTGACTCTATGTACAGTCTTTTTCTTATGCTTGTCTTATTCATTTTTGCATCTATGATGTTGTATCTGCTATTTTATAATTTTGAACCACTTTCAGAATACTCATACTTTCTCAAAATTTAAAAGCAAATTTTAACAAAGGAATAATATTGCTTTTAAGTGTAATATTGCTGTAGTCTTAATGCTTTAGTTTGCTTTTACCATAACATAGGTAACTCAATTGAAAGAACTAACATGCAAGTAGCTTCTCTTCAGAAAAGTTATATGGTTGTTTTTTCTTGATTAGGGCCATCTGAATTGGAAATGAACATGGGAGGACCTCAGTATAGCCAACAGCAGGCACCTCCAAATCAAACTGCACCATGGCCAGACAGCATCTTGCCTATAGAACAGGCAACTTTTGGTAATCAGAACAGGTGAGTCTTGGTGTCACATCAGAACACAGAGAGATTTTGCAGGCCTTTAATTTACACCCCTCATGAAAAGGAAGTTCTGCATAGAACATTCACCAAATGTACATCAATTTAATTGTTGTAATATTTTGTGCTCACAAAATGTATGTGTGTTCCAGTAATATTTATAAATGCTCTCTTTACCATGTAATGCGCTGAATGAATTGAAAGCTCTGTATCACAGTGAATGCTGCCAGCACTTGAGGTATAGTTGCACCATTTTTCACCTCTGGAGCATTAACGTGGGCATGATTCTGTCTGATTTTGCTGATCTTGTCGTTAACAATTACACTTAACACTAAATGTGGAAGAGTGCCAGTAGTACTAGCCATGACTGTGTAGTCATAATATCTGTCCCTTCCTGCAGCAGGGTAGCATTTTAAGTGATGTAGGACATGGTTAATTATGTTTTGTTTGGGTTCTTTTAATTGACCTAAATTCTGTAAAAGAGGAGGAAGGAAAGATGAAGTGAAAGGAAGGCTGCCTCTTCCCTGAAGTTAGCTCCTCCTCAGGTAATCAGAACTGCAGTTTGGTCACAACTCATTAACTCATATGTAGTGTATTCATAACTTCATTCATCATCAAGACTTTTAAGTGATGGCACAACTGTTATAAGCAGCTTACACTTCTTAAAAAAGTGCCATGTCTTCTCCAAAAGGTCTGCAGCTTGTTTTAGAGAGACTGTTTGTATGTGGAATGTCTAAGGAAGGCAAAATGGACAAGCAAGTGCAAAATATTGAAATATTTTCAATTGTGTAAGTAGTAAATTGAGGGATCACTGAAGAGAAAATTAGGTGGCTACATTTGGAAAAACAATATGTTTGAAAAAAAGTTTATCTTCTGACTACATTCTCTTAATTTTCATTGGGATGCCCGATAATATTACCCATAAATACACCTGGCATTTTCTTTGTATTATTCCATGCTTTTTGAGATGTTTCCTGGTGTTTCCCTCAGTTAGCATATCCATATGCAAAATGAAGGGTTTGTATAACTGAATTATTCACTTAAAAAACTACACCTTAAAAGAAAATACAGGGTCATGTCTGGTCAGCAAGCCAGGCAGTTAATTCTTCCATTTTTTTACCTTTGCATTTGTCACAATTTCCTTACAGCTGAATAATTTCCTTATTTCCATATAGTTAATTTCCTTATAGCTGAAGATAATGGAAAAAATCCCCATTGCATTGCATCTGAAAGTACCAATATTTTGATCATTTACACCCCAACCAGAGACGATTAATTGGTTGATGCTGCCATTTCTTGCTTTATTAATCCCCAAGATGGCTATTTTTATAATCTGATGGTTGCCATGTATTAATTGAGTTAATTTAATACATTAATTTTTAATTCTTAAATTAAAAATTAAAATTTTCCTTGTGGTATATAAAAGAAATGGAGAATTGTAAGTAATTGTCATTTCTTAATATAGAGAATTTGACAAATGTCTTCGTTTTCTTTATCATGTGTGTTCAGACTCATTTGCAATTTCAGAGAGGGTTTTTTGCTAGCCTCATCAACTGTTTTTCCATATAATAGATCCCTTCTTAGAAGTTATCTTTAGAGTTTGTAAGCAATTTGAATCAAAGTAATTTTTTTCCTCTTTCTTTTTTGCTGATTTATAACTTCATCTATGAGAATTAGAAAAATTTCTTTAAGTATGAGTTTGATTAATACTTTGCAATGTTTTAAAGGTGTGTCATACATCCTTCCTATTTTTTTTTTTACTGTCTGGGATCCAGTTAAAAAGAATATATTTTTATTAGTTTTCCTGCCTGCCACACTGAGTTCATTCAGTGTGCAGCCTGATGATGCAGCTCTCCTGCTTAGCTTTGACATAGAGATTAGACTTCCATGGCAACCATATATCTCATTATGGAAACTAAATACACAAACATGTTTCTTTGTTTTTTTCTAAACAGACATGTAGAAAGGGTTCACATACAGTGCTTTTCCTCCCTTCATGGGTGACAGCTTTTGTTGTCTCTGAGTCATTATCTGGGATGGGATTCTTCCACGATGTGCATATTGTAGCTGCCCTTGCCTGCAGAATGCTCTGCTCTTTTTTATTTTCTGTTGCAGTTTTGTGGTAGCGTGCGTGAAGCAGGGCAGGTGTGTGAACTGCAGCACAAAAACATGTCATTTGGCTGCAGATAAGGTGTTATTTCAGATTTAGTTTGTTTCTCAGGAAGTTTGGTCCTTTGAGTTTTTAACAAACCTTTATTCTGCCTTTGTAACTGCAAGTGTGCTTCGCATACAAATTCAGGGGTGAGGTAAGCAGGATTTATAGAGTCATCACATGCTGCCTGACAGTACCCAAGTTCTTGCTGATGCCTTTCCAAGGCACATAACCAAGTGTATAAACTGATACCCAAGTGTGCATTTGGGGTAAGCTGATGCAGTGTTTTGCTGCAAGCAAAAAGGGGAATGTCCTTTTATCCCTTCTCCCGCATGCCCAGCTCTTCCAGATGTTCAGTTTTTGAGAGCTCAGAAATCCATGGACCCATCTGTGACCTCTCTGGCTTGTTTAGCCTGACAGAAAACCAGCTAAGGGGAGAGTCTATGGAAATGAGTACTACTTGTGGTAGTATATTTGATCTGACATGAGACATTCAAAATTACAACTAGTTTTAAAATTTTTAGTAGTTATTTATCCTTCTGTCTTCAGTGACTATATTCTATACTGACTTCTCAGTTTCTCTGTTGACCCTGTATAACGCACTCAGCACTAGGGCTACCTTTATTGGGCTTTCCTGCTTGTCAGATACACCACCCTTGTAAGGTCTTGACAGGCATTAATCATTTAGTTACTTCTTTGGGTAGCATAACTTCCACCCAAGATAACTTTCTAACCAAAATTGGCAGCAATTACAATAATTTCTGTTTCTACTTGTTAGTTCAGTTTGAGTACTAATCCTATGATATTATTTCATGTTTTCTAGCAGCTGTTTACCAACCCTGTGTTCATGTTTTCACAGGCAACCGTTTGGCAGCTCACCAGATGATCTCTTGTGTAATCATCCTTCATCAGAGTCACCAAGTGATGAGGGTGCTCTCCTGGATCAGCTTTACATGGCATTAAGGAATTTTGATGGTTTAGAAGAAATCGACAGGGCTCTAGGAATACCAGAACTAGTGAGCCAGGTATACTGGACATGGTATTTTGCATATATTAGATATTGCTCTTTTAAAATATATTGTCAAGGTGGAGTTGAAAAAGTTGAAAACACTTTTTGCAAGCTAGGATAGTGGTCCATTTAATGGCTCAGTGTCACCTGAAAACTTTCCCTCAGCCCCTGGTTTAGTCTTCCTTCCTCTCCCCTGCCACCCCCCTCACCTAGATCTCCTTCTTCTGACCTGCTTTATGCAACTAAACTGACCAAAACAAAAAAATGTTGGTCAGAGGAACAGCTGTAGGGGGACAAAAGGTAAGATCATGGCCAGCAACAGAATATAGGAAAGAGGACAATAAGAGCATGAAGACCTAGGAGCCAAGGGAGCAGGATCAAGAGTTTAGTGTGATGGGGGCAACAAGCTTTTGGATTAGCAAACCTGAGATGTATAAATTCACCCATGGTTTTTTCCTTAGTTGATTAATGTGTGTTAAGGGATGAGATTTATCTGAGGCAGCTGATTCCATTCCAAGCACTTAAACTGTAATTTTTTTTTCAAATTTCGAGCATGCTTGCTACACTTTGTTCTTTGCTTTTCCATCCATTCTTCCCCGCAGTTATTTTTGTTGACTTCCACGTACTTCTTGCCTGTCTCAGTCTAATATGGTGCAAAAAAAAAAGTGGTAAAAATGAAAGTATTTTGAGTAAAAGTTAGTTCCTGACATTTCTGGCATTAGAATTTTATTTCCAAAATCATTATATGTCTGTACAATGACTTAATATTCTCAGAGGAACCTGCAATCCCCATTTCATTTCCCAGCACTCATCAGCACCCTGAGCATAGCTGTGAACTAGCTCTGCATTTTAGATATGAAATAGGGCCAATGAAATTCTGCTTTGAACATGAGAAAGCTATCTCCAAGCCTATTTGGTACAACACAGAAGTCAGTGAGGTGTAGAGCTGGAGATAGAATTTATTGATGAACTTCAATTTTGCACTATGAAACTTTCATGCCATATTATATAGGTTTTGGAATGCCACCACCAAAAAATATTAATAATGGTTTATTTCAAACTAAGCAGTAAATATGTTTCTATTTAATTAATAATTCAGTGGAAACAGTTAAAGGATCTTGCAGATAAGAGGACTGCTTCATTTTAAAACATGTTTTTTAAAATAGTCTTCGAACATTTTACAGCAGCTTGAAGACTTTCTTTCATGAGGGCACTGAAATTTAGATTAACTTCATTTTCAAGGTCAGTGTGGAATAAGCTATAAAATTATTCTGGCTAGAGCAAATATTAGGGGAGTATCTAGAATTGAATTCAGAATTGTGTTAGTTTATTTATGCTAATGGATAATCAGTTAGTGCAAAAGTGCCCTGAAAGAATTAGGCACTCTGTTCACATTAGCTTCTGTAATAGTTTCAGGCATCTTTATTTGAAGTCATTATTTTGTTAAAAGATACTGATAAAAATCTACTTATTCATTTGTAATACCTTTGAATTTATTTCAGATTCAATGGCAAAAATATGGTAGCATCACTTCATCTACAGATTTTGATCTAGCATTTGTCGTTTCAGGTTTTTATTCATTAAAAGAGTAATGCAATGTCTGTGTAAAGAACACAAGAAAGATTACGGGGTTTTATAAAGAAAAAAACAGCATAACAAAGGAAAAGAGAGAGGAGGAATTTGTGTCCATGAATATATTTTGATAGTCAAATACGCAATTCTGCTTATTTTTAAGTTTTATATTGAGCTAAAGAAAGCTAACGTAATTTTCTGTTTCAAAACATTCCCATCCTAGAAGGTTGTTTTTGCAGGCTGTCCGTATTAGTCCCATATAATCCTCTGGAAAGCCGTGTCCCACCAACTGTTCCTGTTGTTGGTGTGTTTCTGCAGAGCCAAGCTGTCGACCCCGAGACGTTCCCGAGCCAGGAGTCCAGCATGCTGCTGGAGCAGAAGGCTCCGGTGTTCTCGCAGCAGTACGCGGCGCAGGCGCAGATGGCGCAGGGCAGCTACGCGCCCGTGCAGGAGCCCGGCTTCCACGGCATGGGGCAGCGCCCGGGATACACCGCCCTGCGCATGCAGCCCCGGCCCGGCCTGCGCCCCGCCGGCATCGTGCAGAACCAGCCCAACCAGCTGCGCCTCCAGCTGCAGCACCGGCTCCAGGCGCAGCAGGTACGGCCCCGTCCGTGCCCTGCTCTCGCTCCTGGGCGGCACGCGCGGTCAGCTTGCTCCAAAGAGAGCGGGTCTTGCTTCATTCCACTTCTAAGCTAAAATCTAACAGGAGCCACAATGAGTTTTGACAAGATAGTGCCTTGCTCATTCTCCTTTTTGACCTTCTTTTTTGGCACCTTCACATTGTTCTTTGTACAATACAAGAATCTTTTATTTAAGTCTACTATTTAAGTCTAGTATTTAAATCTAGTAAGTCTACTATTTAAGTCTAGTATTTAGGTCTAGGTCTCACTAAGTCTTTGAGCAAGGTTACATTGGTGCTTTTTGTTATATACGTCTTTTTCTGTTTGCTGTATCTTGACTCTTCTGCCAATGTAACTGCTTTTATTCTGCCTGTTGCCTACATCCTTTTTTTCCCCTTGGCCTGCTTTTGAGAATTAAGTTCTTGTTTCTTGTTTTGTTTTTAAATACATAGGTTTGTAGTACTGTCAGTGAGATATCAATGCTTATAGTATTTAAGGAGGGAAGATCATTTCTGCCTTCAGTTATCAGGATAAGGTCTAATTTGGAGTAAACCTCAACAGTCCAGTCCCAAAGTGAAAAAGAACAGGAACTATGAAGGGAGCATGTTTGGTATAAACAGCATGGTGCCCGTGTTGTTATTTTTATGCTGTATTATCTCTTTAAGAAGCAGCATTCTGTGAATGGGAGTAGGATTTGAGGAGCAAAATTAGTCACTGCTTGGATATGTAGAATTAGGTCTGCAGACCAGCTCATCAGGGAAGTATATCTGTATGACTTTGTATGTAACACTTCTTGTTTTCCCTTTCCTTCTAAAAACTTTTGGGTTTTGGTGTTGGGGTGGTTTGGTTTTTTTTTCTCTTTAGAATCGGCAGCCACTGATAAATCAGATCAGCAGTGTCTCCAATATGAATCTGTCTTTGAGAACTGGAGTGCCAACACAGGTGAGAAAAATAACACCTTTTAAAAAAGAAAGTCACTTCCTTATTTGCTTTCTTGCCCCAATATAATGCAATAGTAATGCTATGTGGCAAGTACAATTTCAATACAAATATTGCAGTCTGTGTGATGGGGAGTATTTTGCTGTTTCATTTCTGAGAGTCATTCCCATTTTTACATGGGATGGATGGCTGTTTAAAAAAGATTTGATATAACTGCATTTTTAACCATGCTTCTCATTTTCTAAAGATATGTGTTTTTAATGAGCTGCTCCATTTGCACATACAAATCACTGCAGCCTTAAACACTGGTATTATTTCAGTTACTGACTCTTGCAGTGTTGGAAGTCTTTCCCAGCAGAAGCATTAGCAGGTTTTTTTCTCCCCTGCTTTGTATTTCTGTTAGTTGTGTGATGAGGGGGCTAAAAAGCTGGAATCTTTGAGATTGCTCTAGTGGAGATGCCTCTGCTGGCTGGGTTGCCTTGGAAGGGTTGTTGATGGACGGGTGGTGGTTTTCCCCAGGGCCCCATCAATGCACAGATGCTGGCGCAGAGGCAGCGGGAGATTCTGAGCCAGCACCTGCGGCAGCGGCAGATGCAGCAGCAGCAGCAGCAGGTGCAGCAGCGCACGCTGATGATGCGAGGCCAAGGCTTGAGCATGACCCCCAGCATGGTGGCCACCGGCGGCATCCCAGCAACCATGAGCAACCCGCGCATCCCGCAGGCAAACGCACAGCAGTTCCCATTTCCTCCAAACTACGGTACTGGTTCCGCTCCCCCTCCGTGCATTTTGTCCCCCTCCCAGTGCTGCGTCTGAGCCCCTGATCCACAGGCTCTTGTCTGGCTCCCTGAGAACAGTGGAAAACATGGCAGTTTGGACCCCCTGGAGGTTCCGCTTTCCTAGCTCTAGTACCAGTTACTGTCCAAGCACTGCTCTTCCTTTGAGCAGCAGCAGAAGTGCAGTGTGTGTGTTTGTTTATATATAGATGTATGCAGATAAACATGTGTACATGCACACAAACACGTGTATGTATTTGCTTGATGGACACTGAGTGAACTAAACAAAAACCTCTTCAATTTAAGTTATATAAATCAGTTTTAGATAAGGCATTCCATTAGTTTAGATACCATTTAGTTTAGATAAGGGATTCCATTTCCTACCCCTAACCCAATGTATAATATAATTAATACTGTTTCCTTTCTTTATTTTACAAAGCCACAAGCCACTTTTTTCTGGGCAGTTACCTTAATACACTTATTGTTATACAGTTTCTTTATTTCTATCTACTGTATAAGTTATGTTATGTTAAATAATATGTTATGTGAAAGTTCTGCTGATACAACAAATTATGTCCATCCAACTCAATAAATTTGGTATCTACTCTTACCAGATGATAAAAGTAAGACTGGTTAAAGACACATTTGCAGGTATGAGCTCTTGGTTTGTTTTAACTCTGAATGTACAGTGGGTAAATTTCTCATTTTCTTCTTCAGGTATTAGTCAGCAGCCCGATCCAGGCTTCACAGGGGCCACCACTCCTCAGAGTCCACTGATGTCACCAAGGCTGGCTCACACTCAAAGCCCCATGATTCAGCAGTCTCAGGCTAATCCTGCCTATCAGTCCTCTACGGAGATGAATGGGTGGGCACAAGGGAATATGGGTGGTAACAGGTAAATCCAGAAGAAGAGCAAAATGAGCACACAGAGTAATGGGGTCATTTATGGTCTACACTTATCTATGGGCTCGTTTTATGTAACTGTTTGTGTGTTTGTTTGTTGCTAAGTATCTATCCTAAATGAGATTTCTTTTCAATTTGGCTTGACGAATTGGTTTAAATTCTGTCTTCATACAAGGCAAAGTGAGTGCATAGCTAAAAGATCTGCATCCACACAATGCATTGCTTTGTCTGTTAAAACTGATCACTGTGTGCCCTTAAAAGCACCTGTGTTGCACAGTGAGCTCTAGCCCCTAACGTTTGTGTGGGTGCATTTCTTCTGCACATGATTTTCATCCCACACTGCTTTCTTCATGGCTGGATCAGCTAAACCAGAGCCAATGCATTCTGCTGCTCTGGAATTGCAGTGAGTGGATTATCACCTCCCACTTTAAATGCTGGAGTGTAACCAGGTTCAGCCCATTAGTCCTTGCACATGCTGGGGGTCAGCATATAGCTGTCATTCCCTGACAGCATTGTAGCAATACCTCACGCATACAGTCACCTTTTCAGCTGAGGCCCCTGCCCCAGAGGGTGTAGCTCTAATAATCAGTCTGTCCAAATCAAATGGGTTGGATGTTGAACACTATTAGTAGGCAGCAATGAGCTTCCAGATGGCAGTGATCTGAGCTTTTCCTTGGAAAATGGGAGGAGCTGTCAGGTACAGCCTTTATCAGTTGACACTGGGGTGCACACTGCTGTCTCTAGCATTGTGCTTTTGTCATCCTGAAGTTCTCAGGCTTACTGTCCTGGCACAGCAACAAATCTTTTTTCCTGCTAGCTGACAAAGATTTAAGAAACCCAAAACACCAGTATTTTATTGATGAGGCTAATCCATATAAAGTTCCCCCTAAAGCAGCTGATTTATCCTCATCCTTGTCCATGCCTCATCCTCTTGGTCTTCCTGAAGCATCTGCAGGAGGCATAGCTACCACTGTCATGGCTTCTGCCAAAAATGGCAGCAGGGGCAGCTCCCTAAGTCCACTGGTTGACTTTGCTAAACTGCAGCTCTACAGCAGAGACATGTCAAATGAGCTTACACAAGCCACTGAGTATTCACAATGATCTGTAGTGTACTGTTTCAGCCATCCAGATAACAACTTAAAAATTGGGTGAGGTGGCCTGAAAAGACATGGAATTGGAAGGAAGAGAATGGTGGGATTTTCTGGGTTTGGTCCTGTGCCCAGAATACCATTGCACTGCACCAGGTCTCAGAGTGCACAGCAATAGCCTAACTGAGTACCCAAGTGCAAGATTGAGTGTTAACCCTGAAAGATTTCCTCAGCTGTGGGAGCATTGCTTCAAGGGAAGGGAAAGTCAGCCACTGAGACAGTGATACTGTCAGATACTGAGACACAGCAGCCCTTCCAGTATTTCAGTCTAATGCACATCCTCTAAACAGACACATTGTCAGTAATAATTGTTTCATTGGCTGTTTAATTATGCTCAAAGACTAGAGAAGACTGATGTGTAAACAGTGAAGTGCATTTTAGGAAATGTGAAGAAGTCTCTCATTGGGCTTTCAGTGGGAAGGAAGATACTGTCCAGAAAGATTTGGACTGAATAAAATCTAGGATGAGGTTTCCCACAGTTACTCCCCTGTAAGTTGTACAGAAATGTCCTTAAAGAAACATAGATACCTTAGACTTCATGTTGTTTCTTACAGTGCCACATTTTCAAAACCTGATGCAAAGACCTAGTAGATAAATTCCTGCACAATTGCATGTCTATATTTGTGAGCCCGCTTCCCATAATTGTATGTGCAAATCTGGTACTCGTATATGCAAATAGCCTATTTTACAAAAAGAAAGTTTATTATCCTGTCTTCAATTTTAGCTCAACAGTCCTGCACTGTGCTAACACTGGAGGTTAAAGGTGTTTTCCTCTCCCTCCAAACATTACTTTAAAATACATCCAAAGCTCCTTTAGACTGCTGGTTGGCTGTTCTTGCACATGCATAACAGATTTGTACTCTGCCATAGTTTCACATGCAAAGGCATGCATTTTTGTACACAGACATGGGACCTTAAATTTTGAAAATCTACTCCTTAGACATCGATGCAGCTGAAAACTAGTTTCTCCTTTGAAGTTGGAATAAATGACAGAATATACAAATTCTAGCTTAAGATATATTTTTAAAAGTTTCTTAGTGGCTTCAGCATTCTAAGTCTGACACATTGCTTTTTCCATTCCTTGCTGTAGCATGTTTTCACAACAGTCCCCACCACATTTTGGGCAGCAAGCAAGCACCAGCATGTACAACAATAACATGAACATCAGTGTATCCATGGCAACCAACACAAGTGGTATGAACAACATGAACCAGATGACAGGGCAGATCAGCATGACCTCAGCGACCTCTGTGCCTACATCAGGGTTGTCCTCCATGGGTCCTGAGCAGGTGAGAATCTAAGGATGTGAGATGACAAGCTAGAGGATTTGCTTTTACTTCCAGTGGTTTTTCAGGTCCACTGCATTATGTTTCTCTTACTAGCTGTCTTGAAAAATGATGATAAAAGGGCTTTGGTTTTAGTTCTGCACTCGAATAGCCAAGGTGACCAGTGAGGTAGAGAGCACTGTAGCTAGCTCCTGGACTTCATGGGAAGCACATGCTGATGGTAGCTCCTGTTCTCAGTAGGTAAGTGTCTCTAGCACAGTTGCAGTTGCTGATTTTCCCAGCAGTGAAGGCTGGAAGTGGATGGCAGGCAGCTCCTACCTAGAGAGAAGAGTGAAAGCTGCTTGTATGGGCAGGGTTTGGAAGATGCTTCAACTGCCACAGTATTTGTAGTCCCAAACAATAAATATTCAATCAGCTTTCAGAGCTGTCCGTGTGGCAACTTTACAAGCACTAAATGCACATTTTATGTAATGTGGTGCATATAAAATAGGTTGCTGAATCAATAGGTAAGTAACCTGTTCTTTTCTGCTGAGAGAATGTTTACACACTCGTTCTTATTTGATACTGCTACTTAGGATATCTGAAATAAGAAAAAATAACATTTCTGTTTGTCAACCTGCAATTAAACTCTCTCAGTACATTATTAAGTGTTTGATAATCAAATCCTGTTAATTAACAGGCTCATATATTTGTTTCAAAGCTGACCTTCAGCTTGTTCAAAAATACAGGCTTGAAATTATGGACTTTTCTTAGAAATATTGGCAGGAAGGTATCTCTTGTGTCTTCAGGTAACATCTCCTGTTATAGACATCTCTTGCTATAACTTTTTTCTGATACCATAATGTTCCAGTTTAAAGCTGGTTATGTTGATGCCTTGTTAATGTATGACTTTTTTCCAGCCTAAATTTGATAACGGAGTATTTACTTTTCCAATGTTGTCATTTACCTTAAATAGCTCTTTTCTTCTCCTGTATCTTAGTAAGATTCTATCAACATGATTTTTTTTGCTGTAAGGTTGGGTAGATTTTTTTTTTGTTTAGTTTTGGGTTTTGTGGGATTTTTCTTGTAAGCCAAACAAGCCATGGTTTTTCAGTCTCTTAGGCTTTAAACTCCCTTTGCTTTCCTGCAGCTGTTCTAGTTTGAGTCAGTATTTCCTAAGCACCAGAGCCACGTGCATGACACTAGTTCTTCCCCATTTCTCTTGGAATACTCTGACAGATATAGCTACAGATCACATTTGTCTTTTACAGCTGCTACATACAGGAGACCCAAAGTAATTTTGATACTCGCAAATCTGTCACCTTCTCTGATATTCCCAGTTGCTAAGCCAAATTATAGCAGACTTTGTTTATTATTAGTTACCAAGTAATAGAGTTGCACTCATTTACTGTAGTAAAACAGTAGTAAAACCAAAAAAGAAAAGAAAGGTGATTTAAAGGTTATGACCCAATCTGATTTCTCAGCATACCTGTGCTGCACAATTTTTCTTAGGAACCTGAATTTACAAACTGCATTGTAGAAAGAGATCTGGTTTTATTTCAAAGATTTCCATGCAGGCTACTGTTGCCCCTGGCACAGCTGTCACACTGCTTTTCCTTCCTGTTAGACTACAAGATCTTGTTTCAAGATAGCATTTATCTAACTTCCAGTAAGCTAAATAGGCTGAGGTTCTTTATCCATCTCAACATTTGGGTTTCAGCCCATCAGTCCCTTTTTTGGATCTACTTTAAACTGTGTTGTTGTAACCTCCTCCTAGAAACATGAATGGAGCAACCAGAGACAGTTGATTTAACAGTGAGTGCACCAAAGCTGTGTAGAGTCAAGTTCTGCTTGTAATTTCTCTTCCAGTATATGGGTTGCCTTGGTTCTTTTGGTGACAGTGTCACACTGAAACCCTTATGATGGTCCCCCAAATTCTCCTCAGCACATTCTGCAGAGATGAATCCTGCATTCTTTGTTCCCAGGGGTATTGCCTCCCTCCTGTCTCCATCAAATTGCATTTCTTAGTGTCCTTTAAAGCAAAGTGCTGTGGCTCATTCTGTAACAGTGGCCTGTTTTCCTCCTGATTTACCATCCCAGCATTGTGTCATCTGCAAGCAAATGTTTTATGCTTGGTCTAGGTCAGAGGTTGCCAGCTGACAGCTGAGGGGACATTTCTGGGCCACAAGACAGTACTTTTTCGTCCTCTGGAATGTGCTCTACTGCTTTGCATTTTCTTTCTTGAGAAACACAAGTAACTAAAAATGTACACTTGAATACTAAAATTGACACCTTTTTTTCCTGTTTTCAGGGCATATTGTTTTACTTAAGTGACATCTTTATTTAGCAATTGACCTAGACTGTGCTGAACTTTTTCTTGTAACTGGTGGTTTTCAAAATGACTGTATTTTCTGTAATTCTGCTGACTGTTGCCATTTCATTCATTCTTTGGGGTTTTCTTATACTGTCACCTACATTTCTGTTTACTTATTCAGTGTCACTTTTTGTTCCACAATACATAATCTGAACTCCACATGCTTGTCTCTTTCTAACCACAGTGAGACTAACAGTGATTCCCTGTTACTCTCTGCAAATGTGTTCTAGCTTTTGAAAAAAACTCAACATTATTACTATTGGATGGTTTTGGAAGTAAGATCTTATTACCTAATAATAAACAGCTGTGCCTGGACAGACTTACCGGGTGAGAAGCAGGTGTATTACCCCTGGTACCAAACAGATTTTGTTGTCTCTCTCTCCTCCTTTGTTGTGGCACTATGCTGTATCAGACAGAAGCATTCAGGGCTCAGAAATACAAAGTTTGGTATCTATCTGATCATACTTCTGTTATCTCCAGCTTCTCTGGTCTACCACCTGGGCTCCCAGGATCACCAAGCAAAAAGATTGTGGCCAAAATGGGCTTGGTAATTATTATATACTTAAAAGGCTCTTTTATATATTTGAGGAATGAGATCTTGTCTCATTATTATCTTCTCTCTTAATAATTACATGAAATCTCTTCAGGATGCTCTTACTAGTGTTTCTTTTAGGAGGCTGCTACCAGGAATGCTGAAATGCTGGCTGCCAGGTCTGCAGGTTCCCCCTGTCCAAAATAGCTTCCCCATGCATCAAGAAAGTAAACCTTCCTGGTGTTTCACCATTCAGAGATCTTACTGTGCTCTTGTCCTCATCTTCTTGTTGGCACAGTGGACTACTGCCATGGTTTTGCCTGTTACTTATTTTGCATCATGGATCTGTGCTGTTTACTGAGCTATCAAAGAAGCAGTTTGAAACCTGTGCAAGAAAAGAGGCTTTTCACTGTGTGATGCAAACCCCTATTTAGAAGTCCAGTCAGAGTAGTTGTGTATTAATCTGCACAGGGTAGTACTCCCCAGGCCAAAATTATTATGGCATTTAAGAAGAGTTATCTTGAAATGGTATTTTGATTTTGTTCAGCATACCAGATTAAAGGAGCTCTAGAGTGGTAGGAAACTTTACTTGTTATACACCTATATATAACTTTGTTTTTTGGAAGACTATTAATTTTGCTTAATTGCAAAGTAATTGTAAAACATATTTCCTCTTTTTTAGTCAGACTTCATATATGATAATACCACTTTATGTTTCTTCATAAAATTATAAAAACCTTTCCATTTCTTTGTCCTTCTCCATACTTCTCTAATTGAATTTTTTTGCAGTCAGAAAAGTTAATGTCAGGTGTTTTAAGGTCTTCTGAAGCAAAGGTATTCATACAACAAAATAGTAGGGAGGGTTTTGTTATTTTTTTGAGTTTGGGTTGTTTGGTTTTTTTTTTAATATCTGATACCATGTCAGTCAGAATTCTTTGCATCATTACTGGCAAAGAGATTCTTTAATAGAAACTTCATTTGATGCCTTTGTTCCTTTTGTTATGGCCTGGAGCCACCTTCCTTTTCCATACCTGTCCTAAGTGCCATGAGCCAAATCATGCAGTCATCTTTTGGTTCCAAAACTGCTGTTGATTCACGATACAAATTTTTTATTTCTGCTTTCATTTTTACCTCCCTTTGTCTACTAAACTATCAGAAAAGGTATTTATGCTTGCACATTCTAATGAATATTGATTAGTAGCAGAAAGCACTTTTTAAACATGGATTCATCAATTGCATGCAGATAAAGCTGCAAAGCTGTCTATTATCTTTCTTTCTGAATAAAATAATGTGGTTATCTTCCCTTCTGATTTTAATTTTCACATTCAGGTTTAAAAATCTCTCCAAGGAGCAGAAAGCATCTCTGGGAGACTTGCAGCACTTATTTTCTTTGAAGTCAAAATTCCTAAGGCAAAAATATTTTAAGTTTTTAATCTTTCCCACTGAATTGTAGTCTTGTCTCTGGCAGGATTGGAAACCAATCTTTAGGTGGTTGCATATGAATGTATTTTTCAAAATCAATGACTAGCAACAGAAATAACAGTCAGGAGGACCTGAAATGAGAAGACTTTGTGTGGTAAATTGAAGAGTCTTCCTCAGCAAGAGAAGGCTGAGACAGAATCTTACCGATGCATATGTCTGGAGGGAGAGTGTCATGAGAATGGGATCTACACTGAGGGAGTAGAATTGACTCAAGAAAGTCTTCCTAGAAAGAGGTTTCTTTCTTTCCCTGTTAAACTTGTAAGGCAAACTGTTTCTTCTAATATTTCAGAACCTTGCTGAAGGGCTCTGTTTTGTATTTTATGCCAGTTCCTACATGGTGAGATTAATCCTTTGACTGAGAAAGCCTTGCTGTAAATTTGGCAAATTACACATGACTAAGCATGACAGACCTTTTGGTTGTGCAGAAACACATAGCTTTAACTTTCCTGTGACTGTGTTCAGAAAATTGTGGAGACCATCCTTTAGGAAAGCATGCCACTGCACGTTTTCCCATTTAATGTTACCTTTTTCCCATTGCTTGCAAACAGAAAAGTGTTGTTAAAACCAAGTCAGTAGTTGGTATCATTTAGCCTACATGTTATCTCATCAGGCTTTGAAAAAAGTGTGTGGTGGTTTGCAAGCAGCAAAGCCCTGTGTTTTTGAGGTTAGGAAGATTGTTACATATTTCTGCTTTCAGAACTTTGATAGCAGGGATTTCCTCTTCAGATAACACTAACATAATTTATGGAACCTGCTTTTTAAAATATGCATAAAGGTCATAGTGTCAGGAATGAAATCTTTGTTGTTGACTGTGAAGCATAATAATATAAGTCAAATACATGCTGTGAAAGAGTAGTGACTGCTATACAGTCACTTCCCTGACTTTAGCATCATCTCAGGAGTGGGTGTTGGCACATGCAAGTAGTGTAATGGTCTGTAATGCTTCTTTTGAATTCCCAGCCCTCCTCCCAAGATATTTTTTGATTCATTTTCCTTAATATCTTGTTACCAATAGGTTAATGATCCTGCTATGAGGGGAGGCAATCTCTTTCCAAACCAGCTGCCTGGAATGGATATGATAAAGCAGGACGGAGATGCAGCACGGGTAAGAAATGGGGTACAGGCACAGCAGAACTATGAATATACTGAGGCTGGAGTGGATAAGGTACCTTTTTACTTACCAAGTTCCAAGTGCCCTGGATAATAGTAATTAATGTGAGGGAGGATTGCTCTATAGATACAGAGAAGGAAGGGGGGAGGGAGGGACAGACAGACGATGGACGGACAGACAGACTGAGAGCGGCCGAGTTACGCGGGGGAGGCGCCACCTAGCGGCGCCTCCTCCTGGGCCGGGGCGCGGTTAAGTTCTCTGCTGTTAAAGAAGAGGAATTTGAGTAATAGAGGAAATTGGAAACATCTGTCTGAAAAGTTAATAACATGAGTGAAAATGAAGAATGTGAAAGTACTGAGGCAGAAGTAACCATACGTATATTTTATTTTATCCCTGTCTTTTTTGTATTCATGTGTATTTAAAACTTCCCAGCAGCCAATTCTTCTCACATCTTCATCTTGCCCATATAAACATACAAATGTCCGTCCCCAAGAGTGGGGGATCTGTACATAAAGAGTCTTTTCTGCAGCCATTTCATGGCCACTTTGATTAATAAAAAGATGCAGTGTATTCTGCTCTAACAGAAGTTGTTATATACCAAGGCATTATTACAGAATCATAAATTGGTTTGGGTTGGAAGGAGCCTTAAAGATACCTAGTTCCAACCCTGTGCCATGGACAGGGCACCCCCTGCCATTAGATCAGCCTGCTCAAAGCCCCATCTAACACTGAATACTTCCAGGGATGAGTCATCCACAACTTGTCTGGGCAACCTGCTCCAGTGCCTCACCACATTCACAGTAATGAATTTCTTCTTATATCTAATATTGAACTACTCTCTTTCAGTTTAAAGCCATTGCCCGCTGTCCTGTCGCTATATGCCATGGTAAAAGTCCAGCTCACTTGTGGGCCTTTTTAGGTACAAGAGATGGTGGAGAGAAGTCAGGGTGCAGGTGGAAAGAAATGAGTGGCATGACTTCTGGCAGGGAATCTCTGGGGTGTAAAATTTTAACAGTGGTGTCAGTGCTATGATAGTGAGAGGGACAGTAGCAATGCATAAGAGAAGCTTTGTTTCACCTAAAGAAAAGCAACTTCTTCAAACATCCCAAGTTATTTGGAAAGGTACATCAGACTGCACTTTGTGATTTTACATTTATTCTACTAATGTACCTCTGACTGTCAATGAAAATATAGTTTATATGCACTATAAATACCTTTCACTGAACTTTGAACTGTAATAGAGGTTAATCAGCTGCTTTTTTCATGCAGCTGAGCCATAAACTACTCTTACAAAGCTTTTTTTTTTAAGAAAGTTCAAGCTGTGTAATTTATGAGCAACTCTTGCATTACTTATTTTTTTCAAGTTGCCAGTATAGTGGGAGTGTTTTGTATCTCTCTGGAGATACTGTTTCCTAAACATCCACCCTGAAAATAAGGACATCTTTGGATTTTCACCTTCATTTCCACTTCAAAAACCACTAACAGGGTCCATGAACTGCTTCTCAGCATGTTAGAAAGAGGAGCCAAAGTTTAGTTTGTCCATCTTAGTCAGGGCATGAAGGATGTGAGTGTGGTGTCTCTGTGCTGTGATGAAGGAAGGAGGAACCATGATCAGGACTCAGTGCTGGTCACACCCAAGGAGCTCCAGCTGCACCAGCTAAATGGGAATAGGAAATGTACAAAACATAGGACCTTGCTTTCCTGCACTGTGGGATAATTTGTGACTCTGACTTTATTTGTCAGTAAAGCTACATTTCTAGGCCTTGTGTGAGTGCAGAGGAAGCTGTGGGAAGGTCCAAAGTATGGTGTAGACAGCTTCCAGAAGGCAGCCTGGCAGCATGCATGTGGACTGGTGAGAAGGCTGCCTACCCAGCAGCACTGTCCCTGAGCAAACAGGCCCTTCCTCATGCGTGACAGGAAGCTGTGAGCAAAGAGCTGCTCCACAGCCAGAGCCACGGGATGTGAGTGAAAAGCAACCCCAGGGGAGGAGGAAGATGGGTTTGGCTGGATTGACTCTCTGACCTGACTGACCACAGCACCCCATGGGAGAAGGCATTTAGAAGGAGAGGAAGACAGAAAGGCACAGATTGCAGCCACTGGAAGGAGCAGTCTTAAAGCAACTGTGAAAACCACATCCTGATGTTTTTGTGAATAAGAAAGAAGATAATCAACTCAGCTGAAACCAGTTTGTACTATATTTGGGTAAAGACATCACAAGGGTATTAAGTATGAGGTAAAAGATGTCTCTAGGGACCCATAGCTGAAGCTGGCTTTATTTCTTTATTCCCTTTTTCATTATGAGTCTTGGAAGGGAAAGTGAGCCAGAGCAGTTGTTTTCTTTGACAGTGATGCAGCACTAAGAGAGATTTTTGCACATATTCTGAGAATGAGAGTTCTTTTAAAATGTATTGCTATGCCTTCAGGTGGAGTTTACAACAGGTGGATGATCTTGAGTTATTATAACATCCAGGATAATTGGAATGAATTAAGGACCTAAGAATGCAGTGAAATCAAACCACCACTGATATCAAAGGAACTAAATCACTGGTCAGTTGTATCAGTGTACACAAGTAATAGTTTAGCTTTATAAATTCCAATTAAATTTCAGGTGTAAAGCATTACGGTAATGCACGGTTGACAGGGGATGTTGCACTCCAGCATCCCAGATCTCACTGACCTGTCCATCCTCACTATCCCAGCAGGAAAAATTCATTTGTTTTTCCCCCATTTCTCTTCTTTTGCAGAAATATTGCTGACCCCGAGGGTGGTTTGGTTGCTCCTTTCTTCAGCTGACTGGGCTGACGGCCCCAAACCCTTACCGATTTGAAGAGCTGTGTCTGTTTGTCGTGTCCCCGCGGAGCTGCCGGCCCCGGCGGCTGCCTGCTGCCAACAGGACTCAGCCCTGCCTTCCCGAGGGGAGCCGGGGCGTTGCCCAAGAGCAGCCTCTTCTTTGACAGTCTGGAGCTAGCGTACAGACATTGCTCAGTCTGTTCACTGCATTCACCTTAGTGCAACTTAGATCTCTCCTGCAAAGTAAATGTTGACAGGCAATTTTCATAAACCATGTCAGATTGAATGTATTTAAATGTATGTATTTAAGGAAAAACGACCATGCTCTCGTTCTGTTTCTGTTTAGTTCTAGACCTTGGGGTTTTTTTGCTTTGTTTTCCCTGGCTTACACAGTCTGGTGCAAAGGATTCAGTTCTGTCTGAAAACTGGTGTTTTAGACTAAGGCCTGCATTTTGGGGCGGAGAGGAGGCATGGAGGAGGGCATAGAAGCAACGTCTGGTACATTTAGAGACCTCCAACAAGCATGTTCCACTGACAGCAAGTCAGAGAAGATCAACTGATGCAGAAAACTATACAGACCAATTTTGAATGGGATTAAAGTTGTGAAACAGATGAAAATTACCCTGTGAGAGGGCTGTTTATAAGGGGTGATTTGGTTGGGTTTTGTGGTAGTGTTTATGATGCAAGTCATTAATCCAAACATACAAGTTGGTTACATTCTCATTTAATTAAATTCCTAACAATCAGCAAAATCTGTTTTTTTTTTTAACCTGGCTCTCCTGACCTCTGTCATCTTACTCTTTCTAGTAGAATTAAAAAACAGGTTACTCCGTTATTTCCTTAGGTGTGTTTCCAGCAATCTGCACAGCCGGTTACTGGATGCCGAACAGCAGAGTTCAATGGTAATGCATGTAATGATTATGGTAGTGGCAGAATTGGTGCATAATATCAAAGATACCTGCTTTAAAGCATGATAATTTCTGGTTCCCATCCCCTTAGCTGGGAAAATAACAATTCCTGTAATACCTATAGCAGATATCACTACAGACTTCACCACTATCATGTTTCTGATTATTTTAAAGCAGTGTGGACTACGAAGACGTTTTGTAAGGTACATAAAATCCAGTTTATATGTAAACAAGCAATAATTTAAGTTGAAAACTTAAGTGTTTTACTTGTATAATTTTTGTGAGATATACATGTTGTGAAGTTGATTCCAAATGAGGTACTTCAGTATTAAATTAGATATCTTCTTAGCCGTGTGTGTCTCCTGGAAAAGTGTTTTGTAAAGGATCACAATGCCTTGATTAGACCTAATTTGTAGGCTTGAGACTTCTCATTTTCTAAGCCTTGTGATTCTGCTCATAATACCATTTAATTAACCTATATTATATGCAGCCACTGTAGGAACCAGTTCTTGATTTTTGTATGTTTATATCCTTTCGTAACAAATCTTAGAAAAACTGTTACTAAGCAGGCCACTGTTAAGGCGTGTTGGTTTTTTTCCTTGCCCACTGTGGTTTGAATAATCTTTTACTATACTGACATCACTTTCTGAGGACTTGGAATATTAAGAAATTGATGAGTTTGACCTGTTTTCTTTCTGCTGATTCCTAATTGTTTAGGAACGGTATTCCCTAATTCGGTGCTCCCACTGAGACTCTCCAAACCGTGAGCCCACTTGCTCCCCCTCCATCTTTCCCTGTGGAGGACTGGAGAGGGGAATTGGAGGCACGGAAGGTAAAGATCATGGGTTGAGATAAGAACAATTTACTGAAAACAGCAATGAGATAAGAAAACAGTAACAACTTCAGTACTAGTGACAGAAGGTACAAGAAAGAGACAAACGGAAACTCGCGACATGCCCGATGCTCCCTCCGCCACTGCGCTGATCCAGAAGAGAGCCCTTCTCCTGGGAAGAAACTTCCTTCCCCACCCCGGGAATGATGTGAGGTGTTATAGAATAACCTCTGGGTCCTAGCCATGCCCTCTCCTGGCTTCTGCAAAAGTTAACCCTATCCTGGCCGGAACCAGGACACTAATCCACAAACTTTCTAACCTGAACGCAAATTTTTTGATTAAATGTAAAATGCAATGCATTTTATAATATCTCATCAGCCCTGCCTTTTGGGATTGAAAAGTTTGTCTTGTTGTCATATAATTTGTTTTGGTATTCAGGTGGGAGTTCAAATAAAATAGTGGCTATTCTATGTTAAGGCTGAGGAAAATATTACAAAGGCTGTCTCTGTGTTTGTCCTTAAAGAAGACAGTGCCACCATTTTGGAGAAGCAACACTTTTTCAGCTGTCACCATTCTGTTGCAGTACTCAAACAGAATGTTTAGTCAGCTGAGCCATTCTTTGACCTGCTGATGGGAAATAATAACCATCAGTCCTAACCTCCACAGCCTCATTACTACAGCATTGGTCTTGAACTTGCATTATGTATCTGACAAAAAAAATTACTTATATACGAAATGTATAAATTTGAAGGAATTAATTTCGTGCACCACAAAGTGTAAATGAGTTTAAAAATAATTTTGTTGCTATTCCATTCTTTTTCGGTTCTTAACCATAACCTCTGCAGATAGATTATTCTTTTTCACAGTGGAAAAAAATAGTTTAAATTTGTCCCATTTCACAACAGACCTGCAAACCCTTATCTGTAGTGATTATGATACTTCATCATCCATTGCCATTTTGAAAGAAAGGAGATTGTACCTATCACTTTGGCTCCGTTTGGGTTCATTGTGACTTTTGTCGTCTTCTAAGTAATGAAAGAGAAAAGTGAGTGAAGGAATCTTCTGATCATATTGATCACTATAGAAACAAAAAAGCCAAATCAATTCCCTTCATTATCAGTATTTTTCATCCTGTATACAGTAAATTTGTCGGAGAAAGTACTTGGATTTTGTTTTAAGAGAACAATTAATCAGTGTTCTATTTACATTATTAAATGTGAAAGGCGCATAATGTGAAAAATAAGCATATATACATGGTCGTACGACCCGTTTAAGTGTTCATGTAATGTGGTGAGTTTAAAAAGTGAAGTGAGCTGTTTTGCTACAAGGAGTTAATTTGTACTCAATCCTTAAAATATTGTCCCACACCGGTATCCCTTTGGGCCTGTATTAATTAAAAGCAATGTTTTTGCAGTTTATACAATACATTTTTTAATCTTTGTTTAAAAGCGGAATTCATATGGGCTTAACAGACGAAATGGGTGGCACAGCTCCACTTGCAGAACCCAAAGATACACAATCAGTTTTAAAATGCAACTTAAGCCATTAATTGTTGGTGTGAATTTAAAAGTTTTCTAGTATTTGTATGGTAGTATGCTGCCTAAGAGCAAAAGCATTCTCTGCACAAAAGAAAATTTACTGTAGTGGCTTTGATTTTAATTAGAATTTTCTCCCTGGTGTTTCTTTGTAGACTAAAACAAAATCTTTTAAGTTTCTTACTACAGGTAAAAGCTATGTGCAAGAACCTCAAAATGCTAAAATCTAGCATAATGCCTTAGATCTGTTTTTAAGTCTTGTATATTCCTACATAGCTGTCTGATGTATTATATTTGTATAGTGAATTGTGTACAATTTTGGAATAAGTGCATCATCACTTAATCTTTATGTTGTTCAATAGAGATGATGGACACATTTCTTCAAACATTTACTGTCATTTAATTTTTTTCCCTTTATGTCATTTGTGGGTTTTATTTGTACAGTTCATCATGAAGTTGCATCTGAGATGTGTGTATATGAAAAGATTATACAAGGGTAAAATTAAGCAATATATAAACTATGGTTCTTCAGGAGAAAGCTTACAGTGTTTCAGGTTGTGATTTATTTTCAAAACGGAGTTGACTCTGAACATCACTTTGTTCACCTGCATTGATGTTTGTATTTCTAGTGTTAGCAGTTTATGCAAAGGTAGATATATTCAGAGAAATTTTAAATACATTTATGCAAGTTAATATTGCTTTGCTGATGCTATTTGCTTATTTGATGTTAAATAATGCTATTGTAAATAAAGAATTCTGTTGTTATTGCATCATTTAATAAATTTTAATGCCTTCGGGTTTTACATGGCTTTAGAGATTTCAACAGGTTTCTGTTGTGTCTTCATTTGTTCATAGAAGGCTATAAGAAGTAGCACTAAAGCAGTGGTGGGTAGATGGATTGCTAGGTTTTAAAAAAGCAGCAGGCATTGATAATGAATTGAAATTCCAGCTAGTAGTTATTTGCAAGTCCTTTTCAGGGCTGTATTGACTGAAAATGTTTATCACGTGGCTTGATATGAGAACAGTTCATTATGAGTACTTTTTTTTTTTTATCAGTCAGGATGAAATGGACATCTTTCATGCCAGTGTCAGCAGAGGCTGACCTCAGATGTGGAGATGAGAAGAGTTACGGGTTTGTTCTCCTTGCCATGCCAAATGGTGGGTTTAAGACAGTTGAAAAGGTCTGATTGGTCAAAAAAGGACCTACAAGAATGCTTGTAGCATTCCAGAATGTACAATGTAAAGAATGATTTTATGTTGTCTCTGGGAAATGGATGAGGCAGAAAAACTACTTATATTAAAAATTTTAGAAATTCAAGTTATTTTAAAGACCTTCAAACACTCGTAACCTTTTGCCGTTCCTACCAAAACAAAGCTTATCCTGTAGTTCTTTTATTTTCAGCACAATGATGATGAGATGAGGAAACTAATGCAAGGAAAGGAAGTTTCTTCCCAATGTGGAGTTGGAAGCAAGCAGAAAAAACATCCATGTAGTAAGAGGTAAAATGTTTCCAATGGGAACCTTGCCTTTGGACATTCTTATAGTTAATTAATATTGAAAAGAAGATACAAAAGTTTTAGGTAAGACTCCTGGCTTCAAAATATGATCTAATGATGACCTCTGATGTAACTGGCTTTGTGAAAGAGAAGTGCTGCCTTTTACTTTCTAGATCAAGCTCTGTTGATCTAGAGAGAGAGACCAGTGCATGTGACATATGGACAAGTTCTTCTAACCTGATATCATGACCAAAGAGAAAGTGACTCTGCCTTTTGAAGGTCCTTCTCATGGTGAACTGTGCCTTGAGTCTTGCAGACTGGACTTTTCACAGGGATAGAACAGGGGTGCCTGGCAGCTGTGAATTGTTCCCCAGCTTGTTGCCCACCACTCACAGTTCTTTATGTGTTGTTCCAGTGTAAAAGGAGTGCTACATGTCCTGTGTGCTTGGGCTTAGGCAATGGCAAGGGCAGAGAGCAGCCAGGGGTATCAGCCCTCTGCCTTGGTTCTGGGACTGTGAAATGTGGAGACAGAGATGCCAAGTGCAGCCCGAGTGGGCCTCTTGACTCAACTCACACCCTGTCTCCTGGAACAGTGATCAAAGTGAAACCTTCCTGATGGATTCGTTCTTGTCCTGAAGAAAGCAGAACTCAGAGCAGCCTTGAGTGATTCTGTTGGCCGTGTGCTTGTAGTGAGTAGATATGACTTGTGTAACATACCTTTTTGAAATCTCTGCTGGCACTGAATTCCAGCTTTTAACACAGGTCAGTCCAGAGCCACAGTAAGAGGTGCTACTCTAAAATCAGCTAGAAGAAGGAAGAATGAACACAAATTGATGAAGTCCTTTGGAGGTGTAGGTCAGGAAAGGTCCAAATTGGAATTAGTGTGAGTGAACCTGTATGAACAGTGGTCCTTCAGAGATGGGCATTGAGCTCTTTGCCATTTCAGGACAGGTTCTTGGGATGTCTCATCTGAAGAAGAAACCACACCAAGAGTTAAAGACTCAGGTGGTATGATGGACCCCATTAAACCCTCTCAGACAGATTCTAGTCTGAGCCTCCTTTGTTACTGTTGCTAATGACTTCAGCCTCAGCCAGCATGGTGGGCTTAAGCCAGATGTCGTGACCAGGAGGAAGCCCTTGTATATCTTGTTTCTTCTCTTCAGTCTCTTGTTCTGTATACTTACCTTGGGGATGAAAAAAAACACACTTGATTGCATTACAGGGTTTATGTTTAAGGAGCATTTTGGAGTCCAGAAGCTGTAATTCCCCAGTTTCAGTGGGTTGTATTTTTCAGTTTGTGTGAGGAGGATGGCAAAAGAACAGAATCTCTGATCAGAAGTTTGAGAGACACACAGGAGGAAAAAAAAAAATTAAGATCAAGTAGAGGATCTTAAAGGACAGTTAGAGAAACATTTGCTGGTGGCTGAAACAGAACATTTTGCCTGAAAGGATGAAATCTGACAACTGTACCCTGGAGTATGACCAGAATGTGGTGGAGTGCTCAGGGGACAATTGTGTGAGTGCTCATGTTTGGTGCATCCAGCTGCACCAGCCAGCAAGTAAAGGACCTGAAAAGCTCAGTGTGAAGGCTGGGGCTGTGGGCAGGGATACTGGGCAGGCAGAAGGGCTGTGCCCAGAGCAAGGCCACCCATGAATCAGTGTTGGTGAACCTAGAGAGGGAGGGCATGATGTGCTTTCATCAGTGAACACAGAGCTCTACCAGTTAAAGAAGAGGTGGAAACTTAGCTGTGTTTATGTCTTACATAGGTACCACGAGTGGGTGCAGTTGAGGTTAACACCTTGTTCATGGCAATCTGTGTGACTGAACGTGTCAGTGTCCTCTGTATGCATCCTGTGTCTGTGTGTCTGTGGCATTTGTGCTCAGCTTTGCTGCTGGGTGAACCTGCATTAGACAAATGCTGCCATGGTTCTTACACACAAGGGAGGGTGGGCAGGAAAACCCAGAGTCAGCCAGTGTGATTGTCAGGAGCACAAGAGGTCACTGTGTCCAACGATGCTCAGATAACTCCCTGCTCCAATGGGCTGAATGCTCTGTTACTTCTCCAACCCCAAGGAGCTGGAATCCTTCTGTGGATCTTTAAAAAATTCTGGCTTTAAGAACAGCAGCAGTTTGCATGCAGGGGACAGGCCAAGTGACAGTTTGAATGCCATCCAATTGGTGTTTCCTCCACCTCCCCTGAAATTAGGCACTAAAGGCAGAAATACTCAATCATGAAAGGGTGGCTCTGTGCAAAGAAAGGAGCTGAGAGAACATTCAGACCCTTCTTCCACTAGACTGCCAGAGGTAAAGCTCATTCACACAGCAGCAGGAACTTTGCTTGGAATGTGTCAGTTCCTACTGAATATGCTCTAAACTATTCAACCACCACTCACTGAGACTTCGTTTAAGAATGAAGAAGGTAGCAAAGACTGGGGAAACTGAGACACTCACCCAGTCCCATACAACTGCTGGGGAGGTAAAGCTGCTCCAACTTGTGTGATGTGTCCAGGAATTTCTCCCTAGGAGATATTTCTGCAAAGACAGAGGAGAAAACATAGGAAAACTCTCCAATTGCTTGAAAAATGTCTCTCCTATCCAAGTTTCAGGCTATACTTCACTTTATCACTTCATTCTACAACTACTCAGGATGCTGGAAGGTCCCACAGTGATCCTGACTGGAGTAATTTATTCAGCTCCCTGCAAACTGTTGGCAAAGTGTCCTTAAAACACAAGAACAACAGATATTCCTGCCTTTGCTTGTGTGTTTACTCAGTGGCACACTCCAACAAAGGGAAGAAGATTGCATCTCTATGACAGGATTGGTTTGATCCAAATTTTAGACTGGCTTCCCCACCTCTTTCTTGTGCATATATTTTTCAGTTAATTCTCTATTCTCGGTGTACTTGGAATGAGTTGAGAGCAATTAATTACTTTTGAGAAGTCAAAGAGCAAATGGTATCACCATTAAAATGCTGCTGTATCTAAAGATCCAGCCAGTACAGAAAAAGAAAAGTTGAATCAACTTAATTTTGTTTTCCCCTTTTTTTAATAGTCTACCAGCAGATTCAGTTGCTCTTCTGCTACCTATCCTCTTCTATAACCATAGCAGTAAACTGTTTCTGCTCTGACCTCATCTAAATTGCAATTCAGGTTATTTCCATGACAGCATCTAGTGCCATTGCTGGGATTCCCATGTCCATGCTGCAGCTGAGTATCAGTGTAGGTGTTGGGGACAGGTAGGCAACACGTGGGAAGATGAGCATCGGGGAGTGCTATGGCACCGTAGTCTTTGGGGGATTACAGGATGCTCACAGGTGTAACTTGTGTGTTTGGGAATGTGTAGGAGGCAGGCTGCTTTAAACCTGGAGTGAGGAAGATGTAGAGTGGATGTAAGATTGATGAAGAACTCACTGTGTCCAAACTGAGGTGACTGAATGCTATGCAAGCAGCCTGCAGGGATGTCCCTTGGTGCCTGTTTTAATTATGCATCCCCACATCAGTGCAGAGAAGGAATACACTCTAAAATCCTGCAGCAGGGAAGGGAGGCTAATAGACTTCTCTGATTACTTTGTAATAAGACATAAAATCAGGGAAGGGAGGCCCTCTAGGCTGGGGCTGTCCACAGTACTGACTGGACTGCTGGGGGTGCATCTGCAAGGCTGCCCTTCTGCTTCCCCCACGTCTCTCCCCGAGGTCATGACTTTTTTAATGCACTAAATGCCTTTAACCTCTTAGAGGATGCTAAAGCATCTAAAGATTATTCTGCAGTATAGTGGCAATGGCACTTCAAGGCTTTTCCTCCTCTGGACTCTGTGTCATCAGGCTTCTAGGAAAAGGAAACCTTTTGTTTCTGGTTGTGTCTACAATTTAATTAATGATGTCACTTTTAAAATTTCATGTTGTACTTATTTGACTTCATTTCTCCTGAATCTCTAATGTGAGCATGTCTCCCCTAGTCCCTCTCCCTTTTCCTTTGCTGTGATACCTGGACACAGCATTGTCAAAAGATTTCAGGTTCACTGGAAACACTTAAATTCTAAATATAACTCAAACTTTTCTGTGCAATCAGAGCTCAAAGACTTATTCCTGTAGATCAGGTTAATGCTGGTACTACTTTTATGCTACTGATGCATCAATAAAGTTGTGTTAAAATGCCTGGCTGAAACTGTTTCCTAAAGCACTATAGCATTAATTCTGTTTTACAAATAACAGAGGTTTGGCACAAAGCAGAGAAAATTAGAAAAAAAAATTAAAACTGAAAAGACAACTGAAAAATCAGGGCATTTAAGCTAAAGGACTATCTCAAGCAAGTTTTATAAGGCTTCATTCCTACTCTCTCCGTAAGATTTGTGCATATTAGCTTCCCTGGTGTACTTAATACTTTTGTCTTGCAGAGGTTGGGATGGAGAAGGAGGTTGTAGGTAGGAGAATTAGCCCAATACGTTTAATGCAGACTACAGAAATGTTTCTGTTCAACTTTGGGGACAGAGATGTGTTGGACTGGCTGTGGAAGGGATCTTGGCAGCTGAGGGACATTGGATCAGCTCTGTCTCTCTCCAGTGGGGTTGTGTGCTCATGTTTGCTGTCTAAGTGTTTATGTCCTGAGTGCAAAAATAAAGGGAGATTGTAAATGTAAGACTGTAGTAAGTAGGAATTGCAGTGCCTGAAGGAATGACAACACACTCGTTGCCCCGGGCAGCCAGTGATTCTTTCTCAAACTCTCTATTTCAGAGCACTTCATTCAGGCCAGATAAGAAATCAGGATTGAAATGATGGCTTCACCTCTGGTCAAGTGCAGGCAGTGACTGTGTCTGGAGCTGAGATTTCTCTGTCTGGGGCTGCTTCAAGTGCTTCCTAACCCATCCATTGCTTGGGATGAAGACAATATTTTACACGGGATCACATGGAGCTATACTAATTAAGTTTTATAGCACACCAAATATAACCACTGAAATGGCATTTAAAATTCCAGGAGCTAAGCCTGGCTATGTTCCCCACTCCAGCTGTGTCTCTGTGCAGCTTGGCTCATGCTCTGCTGTGTCCCAGGAAGCCCTGTGCTGCCTCTCTCTGAGAGCCCCCTGGGTGCAAGTCCCCAAGCTCTCCACAGTGCAGCAGAGCCCGTCCTGTCCCTTCCCTCCATGCCTGCATGTGCAGTGTCTTCCAGGCTGCAATGAGCTACTCAAGAGGGAGCTCTGCAGTAACATGCGCTGCATGGGGTTTTGTCCTGGGCTGAAGATTTCTCCATCTCTCTGCACCAGCAGGGATGACACTCTGCAAAGTGAACACCTGGGCTCCTAGGATCCTCCAGCCCCTTCCAAGCCCCCTTTTCATTGCAATTTTGCCATGTATCCACCTGGAAGGAAGGCAGGAGAAAACCCTATAAAAACCCGTGGTGAAACCATAGACAGGGGATCACCCAGCATCTCTGCAGGAGGCAAGGGCCAGGTGTCTTCCTCTGGTCCCATCCTGGGCAGGTGAGCATAGGCCTGGTCATGGAGCCATGGAAACCCCAGCAGGAGCCCAGAGTTCTGCTAAGCACCTAACAGGAAGCCCCAGGCTGGAGTCAAAGGACCTCAGCTGTGCCCGTGAAGCCTGCAGTGACTGCGCTGCTCCTGTCTGTCCAGGTCACCGGAGTTTCAGCGGCGTTTTCTGCCTTTCCATATCCAAACCACACCCCTGCAGCCCCCAGGACAGTGTGTGGGAGCCCTGTGTCCTGCCCCGCGGCACCCTGCCCCCCGGCAGCAGGTGGTGGCCTGTGGGGAGCAGCGCTCCGCACCGCGGCCTCCTGCCCTGAGGAGCGGCAGAGCCCACGGGGCTGCGGCCGGGCCCACGGGCCGGGGCCTGGGGAGGCGGAGGGCAGAGCCGGCGGCAGGGAAGGTGGGTCCGGGCGGCCGGACCACCCACACACCCCCCTCCCCTACCCCGACGTGGGGAGGGGCGGCCGGGCCGCTCCGTGAGTGGCCGTGGCTCCGCCCCGGGGTAGCCGTGCCGGCTGGGGCAGCACCCCCGCCCGCCCCCGGGACTGTGTGACCCCCTGCCCACCCTCCCCGCCCCGCCGATATAGCCGCGGGGGGCCGGCAGGGCCCGCCCGCCCCGACGGCGAAGGGCAGCTCCCGCACCTCCGTCCCGCCCCGCAGAGCGACCCCGCGCCGGCAGCACCCAGGTGTCTGCCCCCCTGCTTCCCGGCCCGGCTCTTCCCGACATGGCTCTGTCCCTGGCCGGCGAGTCGGTCCCCGGAGACGGCGGAGACTCATTCGGGATAAGCCCCGCCGGCCTCACCTCCTACTACCCCTCTTTTCTCCCATCCGCCCATTACTTCGAGGCGGCCCCCGACTTCTTCCAGCCCCTGAAACCCATGGGCGAGCTGGTTTCCTCCCCTCCGCCTCTGCCTCCATTCACCTTCAGCAGGGTCCCCGCTTTTCTGAGCCAGCCGCCCCCTCTGCCCCCCGACCCTTTCCCCAGCCTTCCTTTGCCCGTCTACACCAGGCTGCCAGCCCCCTTCCCTCCCAGAGAGGGCTCGGCCCTCGGGACGGGGGCGCCGGGGTCGCTCTCGCCGCCGTACCCGAGCCCCCCGCGCAGGGCTGCCCGCAGCCCGGGGGCAGACGGGGCGGCGGGGCAGAGCTACAGGTACCACTTCACCGAGGAGGAGCTCAACGCGGTGCTCTACGGGGCGCTCCGGAGCAGCCAGCCCACCGGGAATCTCCACGCCATCTCGGGGCTCCGGGTGTCCCCCACCAGCTCGGGTAAGGGGGTGTTTGACGGCGGCGAGAGGGGCACAGGATGGCTCTGGGCGGCAGGTCGCTCCTTGCAGCCAGGTGTGCGGGAGGGTTCGGGAACAGTCCCAGAAGGGATGCAGGCAGCCAGGCTCAAGGGGCATCGCCGGGGGCACGTCGGACTTATTTTCCCTATGGTTTTCTTGCGTTACGAGCCCACACCTGGAAAAAGCTGGGGGGTGATTCGGGCTGCGGCCTTTGTCGGGGAGGTAGGACCCGCTCCTGCAGGGCCGGTGCCGTGCTGAACAAGGGGTTCTTCTTCTGCAGGCGCTGCGGACTCGGCCGCCCCGCTGCTGGACCGGGACTCGCTGCAGCTCCCCGAAGGTAGGTAGGTGTCCCAGAGCGCCCGCGCCCGCCCGCCCGCCCGGGCCGCGCTCAGCCCCCTGTCCCCCGCAGGACTCTCGGTGCTGCGGGTGGCCTACGGGGACGTGTCTCAGCTTGGAGTCTTCTGTACGGACCCCATCCCGAAAGGAGTCCGCTTCGGCCCTTTCCAAGGCAAAGTGGTCAACACGAGCGAGATCAAGACTTACGACGACAACTCGCTGATGTGGGAGGTAGCGGAGGCACCGTCGGGCTCACCCCGCACCTCCAGCGCGGGGCCGGGGCGAGGTTTTTGGCGTCCCCTCTACCGTAGCCTGCAAGAGGGGCTCGGCCCAGTGTGGGTGGTGGGACTGGTGAGAACGGGACGTGCTCGGAACGTCAAACCTGATCCTTTTTTCTCTGCTCGCCAGATCTTTGAATACGGTGGCCTGAGCCACTTTATCGACGGGAAGGGCGCCGCTGGCAACTGGATGTCCCTGGTGAACTGCGCCAGGTTCCCCGAGGAGCAGAATTTGACGGCTATCCAGTGCCAGGGACAAATCTTCTACGAGACCTGCAAGGAAATCTTCCCGAACCAGGAGCTGCTGGTGTGGTACGGCGATTGCTACGTGCAATTTCTGGGCATCCCCATCAGCTTGAAGGGCATGGCGGAGGGGAAGAAACCCCCGCAGCATCCCGAAGGTGAGCCTGCCAGCAACCCCTTGAGCAACACTGCCCCTTATTCCCACGGACGTGTTCCTGGCCTGGATTAGATTCACACGAGGGGAGGTAAAGAAACACAAGCAGCAGCGTTGTCCAGCCGTTTTACTTTAAAGGCTTCCCAGACCCAGCGATGAGGCGGTGGTGGGTGACCGGTCCTGCCGCGAGGGCGGTGGCAGTCTGTCCCTCGGGTCTGTCCGGCCGCCCTCCCCGGGAGCCGATCCCCGACCGCCCCTTCCTGCGGCATCCAGCGCCCCGAAGCAGCAGCTTCCCCTCGGCACCGGGAATCCGGGGGTTTGCATCGAGGGCTGCCGGCAGCGCGGAGCAAGAGGCTCCTCTTTCTTCTGCCGTCAGTCCGCTCCCAGTCCGCGGTTCCTCGGGGAGTTTGAAGTGTTGTTTGGTCTGACGATTGTAAAACATCTGGTGGTCCTGGGCTGAGCTTGCCTCGGCCCCGCAGCGCCCCTGTTCAGGGTCCCGTTGTGGGAGGAGATGGGCTTTTCCACTTTTGGTCCTATTTTCATCTCAGGATTGCACACCTGACTTTCGTGTAATTAACGCTCTCAGTAAATGAGGCAGGCTGAAGTCGTTCCGATCCCGTAATGCCAGTATTGCTTGCAAAAGAAATGCCAAATGCACTTACTGCATTTGACAGTGAGCGGAGAGTACTTCTACTTGTAAAGAACAGAAAGTATGATCTTACAAGCAAAACTTATGTATGGAGTAAACAGATTTGTGCCGGTGCGGGAGAAAAGTTGGAGCAGGGAAGGGATGGGTCAGCCTGCTGCAGCAGAAAGTGAGAGAAGCAAATTTCCATGAAAATTTGGCATAGTAAATTATGTACCTGTTGTCTTGAAGTGTCTAATTCAGACAGATGCTGAATTGTTCATTTCCTCTTAAAGCTTAAGCTAAAGCCATTTTTACTAAAGACAGAAAAGAATGTATAAACGCCTGAAAAATTTCTGGTGTTTTTCCTAAATTCAGTGGTAAAAAAATGAATTGAATTTTTTTAAAAAGTCAAATAAATATGTTATTTTGTTCAATCGTTATTTAGAAACGATAGAAAAGGTGTGCATTTTTTTTTCCTTTTGGGATGGTGGGTAGAATTTGCAGACAATTCTTAATAAGAAATGTCTCACAATGGTTGCATACGGGGAGAAGTTTTTATGTGGGACTCTGAGTTGTTTCTTTACATGTTTTCTTGCTATTTATGGATATACAAGGATGAAATTCTGGTTTTGGTGAAGTTAGTAGCTAAACAGAATAATTTTGGCAGACTGTGGGCTGTCGTTTGTTCCCCTCCTTTTAAAAGGCAAGGGGAGCCCTGCGAACGCTCAGGAGACGCGGCACATATTTTAATGATATTGGCAGCATCAATTCACAGTCGTTGCCCTCTCAGACTTGAAATTCCCAGCTCTGACAAGGATGCAGATTTGATCTGAATCCCTTTTGCCGTGGTGTAACGGAGAGGTGGCACTTTCCCTTCTGCTGTACAGAAGCCGGAGAGAGCTTCAAGTGCGAGCGCTGCGGCAAAGTGTTTGCCTACAAGTACTACCGGGACAAACACCTCAAGTACACCCGCTGCGTGGACCAGGGGGACCGCAAATTTCCTTGTCACCTTTGTGACCGATCCTTTGAAAAAAGAGACAGGCTGAGGATCCATATTCTCCACGTTCACGAAAAGCACAGACCTCACAAGGTGAGCCTGCTCCCGGGTCTCTCTGCAGTCACTGGCTCTTCTGAGGGTACTTATTATTAAGTTGGGTTTTTTTTTTTTTTTGGTCCAAATAAGATGCTGATAACGTTGTTCCTCCTCCAGTTTCCCTGGCAGTTTCCTGGTGGGACTGCTCAGGAAGAGCTTGTCGTGTGCAGCAAAGCTTGGTTAAAGAAATTTAATGGGTTTAGGTTGGGAAAATAAACCCCATAGTTCCAGTTTAAAAAGAAACAAAATTTCTCCTGGGCTTTTTGGATGATTGCATGTGAGTGTTGCTCCTTTTCTTACACAGTGTGGGGTTAACTTGTGTTTTAAGGTGCTTGGCTTGTCCAGGATCAGGGGAGAGATGTCTCATGTCTGTTTCCCACACCCCACCCTTCGGTCTGAGAACCGACCACAGCTTTATCTGTGTCTGTTGGACCAAACAGGGCTTAAAAGTTTTATATTCAGTGTGAAGCAGATTTTCAATTGATTAAAGCAAAACTTTAAAATGCGTTAGTCATCTCCACCCAACACCTTGCTTCTAGCACCAGTTTTCTCTAGCAGCACTGGGAATGGAAAAATCTGACTTTTTCTAAAAGCTTGGGAAGGGCAAGTTCTAGTGCTTGAAACTGCACAGTTTAATCAGTCCTCAAAATTTTCCAAATACCTATTTTATAGATCATCCTTCAATGTCTATTTTTTTGAGAAAAAAATATTTTGTAACTAAAATGGCACTATTACAATGTCAGAATATTGGAATGGAATTTGTAACAGATAAAAATATTCCATTAAATATGAGATATTAAATACCATGTAATTCCTTTTCCTTTCCCTTGCCTTGGTAAATTTAAGATTATTTTATTCTTTAGATGGTTTATCTTTTAGGGAAAAAATTAAAACTAGGACTTGATTTATATATATTTATACATGAATTTACAGAAATGTTCAGATTTTTATTACTGAAAATCAATATTATCTGTTCTGTAAAATAACAATTTTTATTGAAACAATTTTAGCACAAATGATTTGAAATTTTGCATGGTTTTAATATATATATATATGTGCATATGCAGGTAAATTTGTTCTTAAAACCAGACTAAACTTCTGGGTATTTCAATTTATTGCAGCTTAAAATTGCTATTGTGTTTACACATGAATACATAAATAAATGTGCATGTCTAGGTTATATGTAAGAAATGTGAACTTCATCCACATAATTCATTTTTCCTTTTCACTATGCTGTTACATGCTTCCTTTTAACTTTATTCCTTTTTTTTCCCCCCAGTGCTCAGTGTGTGGGAAGAGCTTTTCTCAATCCTCCAGCCTGAACAAACACATGAGAGTTCACTCTGGGGAGCGCCCCTACAAATGTGTCTACTGCAACAAGGTAAGGCAAAGCCCTGACCCATCCCTCCCTCTGCTGTGCTTTGTTTCTTCTCTTGTTTTCTTTCAAGAAAATGCTTTTTATCGAACTGGTAACCAGATGAGTGGGTGTATATTCTGGGCAGTTGTGAGGTAAGGTGACAGGACTGGATGAGATGAAGAAACAGGGTCTGGTCTCCATCTGACATGGAATTTGTGGTTCATACCAGCACTGTGATCTGCTGCAGAAATAAGGTCTAGGCAAGCTTGAGAGCATTTCAAATACCTCCAAAGCATGCAGCTATATCCACTTCTTCATCAGATAAGTAATTTGTGAAATTGTACATGCTTACCTTGAAATGTCAAGGTTGTTAATGGGCAGATGGGCATGGAGGTTTCCCTTAAAAAAGAACACAAGGAGAACCATACAGCCCTGATCAAAACTGCACTCTGCTGTTACTGCCCATCACAGCAGGGCTGATTCAGGTGAGCTCTCCCTGTGAAAGTGCTAGCAGCTCTCATGTGCTGGCAGCAAACAGCATGTGGATGCACCAGGCTGCTGGAGGATGAATACTGGTAGGGCTCCCAGTGCTGTGGAGTGTCCATGCAAGGCAGAAGCCCCATCAGAAGTAGTAACCTGCTCCTGATTTTGTAGAGAGACAAGTTTTGGGTATGACTGGCTGGACCAACAAAAGGCTGAAGTGTTCTGCTGAAGTGCCCTTAGAGGAAACTCCTTTTGGCTATTATATTTTTTTGTCTCCCCATGATCATCCTGAACATACTTGTTCTCAGAGATTGTGATGAAATCTCATCCTTAATCTTCTGATCACAAGAGGAGGTGGCAGAGTTTTATGGGTTGCTCTATAAGGAGATCTCTAGGGACACTTGACCAGTCCCCAGCCAGTTCTGGTTGGACTGTTGTGGATTGGATCAGATTAAACTGTTTGTCCTCAGGCTGCAGGATGCAGCTATCCTAGGACATAGCCATAATTTCTGAGGCTGGAAAACCAGAGTCTGTTTTAATGAATCCTCATTGACTCCTCCTATGCAATTATGATTCTTTTCCTCTTCTACCTCTAACAGTGGCTTTGCTTTTCCAGCTCCTGTGCTGGAAATCAGTGGTCACTTATTTCAGGAACATTGTAAGATTAAAGGAACAGTGCTGGGTCAGCATCACCATTCTCTCCCCAAAACATATTTTTGCCCTTGATATACACCTCTAAGGACTTATGTTTAGGAGTCTGTGATCTTCTTGTGCTCTAAGGTGAAAGGGTATCTAAGATTGCTGTTTGCCGTGAAAACTTTAAAGAGAGTATTTCTTTTGTGTGGTCTGCGAATAGTGAAGGCCCTGAAATTGTCTCTCTTTGGATAAGAAAAAATGGGGAAAACATGGGCAACTTTACAACATTCCTGCTCAAATTTTAATGAGTTTTATCCCCAAATGGAGGAGAAGTCTTTATGACTTTGCTACTCAGAAGTGGTAGTGGTGGGGGAGCAGGCTGGAAACTCTGCCTGCAGAAAGAGAAGAGTATGATGGAGCAGGGAAAATGAACCTGTAAATGATGTATGGTGCACTGCATAGATGAATTTTACCAGCTGAATCCCAAGACAGTCAAAGAGTTTAACTTTAAAAACAAAACCTGTAAGGAAAGCCTGCATTATATTTCCCAAACATAAATGAGCTGCAAAGCTAATTAGGGTAGTATTGACTTCTTCCCTCTGACATACTGAAGATATTTACTGGTGTCTTTGGTCAGAAATCTTTCTCTGAGTTTCATCTATCTCCATGGACTCAACCACATCTGTATAGCAGCAGCTGTTGCCTTCTGATTCCTCCTTGCTAGGAGTTTTCATTATTTTTCCCACTTACCTGAGGAGTGGAAATGTGAGCTATTTAGGACTTAATTTTCAGGGTAACGTGCTTCTGATGGGGTCTGGGTTAGTTGAAGGTGGGGATTACACATCAGTCAAAGCAAATTACTTGCAACTCCATTTCCTTTCCTGCCCTGCCCTTGATGATCCCTGCCTCTCCAGGCGTTCACAGCGTCCAGCATCCTGCGCACTCACATCCGCCAGCACTCGGGGGAGAAGCCCTTCAAGTGCAAGCACTGCGGCAAAGCCTTCGCCTCGCACGCCGCCCACGACAGCCATGTGAGGCGCACGCACAGCAAGGACAAGGGCTGCACCTGCTCCGTGTGCGGCCAGCACTTCCCCCAGCAGGAGGATTACAGCTTCCACGTGAAGATTCATGCTGCTCATTAGTCAGGAACCCCAGGGACGTGTCCTGGACCAGCTCATTGTGTGTATCAGTCTGTGTGTATCTGTTTGTGCGTGGCTGTGTGCGCAGCGCAGGAGGGGACACCTGCAGTGGCTCTTGGGGTGGGTCTGGTCTCTGGACCCAGGGCACATGACTGAGCAAGGGGAACAGGGTATGCCCCCTGATGCCACTCTCTTTCTCCTCCCATACTGTAATCTCTAAAGGCAGGAAGGAATTCTACCTCCCAAAACCCCTTTGTGCACAAATATCACTGTGAGGAGTGTTCTGCATCTCCAATGCCTGTGGACTGCCTGGTACAATCTGTATCAAGGCTTGTGTAAGGGATGTTTTTATCAGGTGCATTTCTAAAAGCTGATTTAACCTGTTCGTGTTGTTTGGACAGACGACCTCAGTTATATGGCCTACTTACCCTTAACTTTTCTTTTAGTAATGTTCTATTTAAATGTGAACTTCCTCAGAGATACTGGCTGCTGGACCAATGAAGAGCTATTTTAAATCATTTAGCTGCTGGGAGACTGAGAGCTCCAGGACTGTGAGAGCAGCTCCTACAGAGGGTGCTGGATGCAGGTTAACCCAGAGGGAGAGAAGTGGGGCGTTCTAAGTTTTGTCTTGTCAAGAGTTTGGAGGACCAAACATGGTGATATTCCTAAACACCAGTGAACCATTGGGTGGATAATGAGCAGTCAAGTGGCCTCCCAGAGGTGTTTCATTGTAGACTCAGAGCAGGCCAGGGGCAAGCACTATCCCAGCAGTGGGCTCTTCTCTCTGGATTTCCCTGAACCTGCCTGGTCCTGGCCAGGTGAATCTTTGCAGTGAACCCTGATATGAAGGGTGGACTTGTCTGCTTCCTCCTGGCTTTATGTTGGATTACTGTAAAGTGATACCAGGACTCCTCAGTGCTGGTAAAACTCTGCTCATAAAATTCCTTCCCCAGTCTGCAGGAAAGGCTTTGCTTCCACAGGAGGACTGGAACGTGTCATCCTCCATGTCTCACTGACCACACAAGCAAGGCAGGAGTGTGGTCAGTGAGACATTTTCAATACTTTCAAAAGTGGCATTCCATATCAATGTGAAATCATAGATAGGAGGCTTAACAAAAAGCCTGTGCTGAAGGACTGCTGAGGATAGGGAGTGATGTAATTGGTACAAAAGTTTGAATTATCACTGAGTGACCACTACACCTGGCAGGAGACTGTGCTGAAGGCTGTGCATATGAAAGGGCTCACTGTGCCAGTGGGACTGTGTCCTGCATCCAGGAGGAATAATGGAAATCCTTTTTGGAGCTAGTTGATAAACACAGGTAGTTCGATATTACTGGGATGATAAAGTTCTCCTCAAAGTATCCTAGGTCAGCTAGGGCTAACAAGAATTTTGTACATAAAGTAGAAGAAAGTAGTTTTTATTTTGTACCAACTTTAGTGGTCTCTTTAAATACAGCATAAAAATAGAAAATATTTTACTTGTACATTTAATTGTACTGTGCAGATACTGTATTCTTAAATATATTGATTTGCACTAATTTTATAAGGGTTTTTTGTATATTAAGTTGCTCTGTTCTCATTGTTTTCATGGTAAAAATATTTTTTAGATATTTATTGAATCACTTACTAGTAAACAAAATATTGAGGCCCAGCACTAGGAAGTATGTGAAATAAGCAAATCCATTTGTATGTATGTTTATACATGTAGGTTTTAGAGTATGCTTTGATTATTGGTTTTTGCTTGTTTTAATACTAAATATTACTCTAATACAGCAGGCTAAATTTTTGACATAATGAGGGCTGAATTCTGGGTCCCTAAATAGGTATAATTCACTCCTGAGCAGAAAATTATGACCCTACTTATGTGTACAAACAATGCTGTGAAACAGGTAGGGGACCTGCACCTTTCTTCCAGCTGCCTGCTATCTAGGAGGATAGATACAAACATACAAAATCCTGGTCAACAGAAACAAGAATTATGTGTGTGAAGCCTGTTAGTTCAGTCCCTTAAAAAAAGATCAGGATTTGGTGAAATAAGCTGCCTATTAATGAAGGAAATGCTATGACTAGGAATGGCTTTGAAGTACTGTGAAATGCCTGGTTAGCTTTCCATGCAGGTTACCTCCTTTTTTGCTCTCAATGAAGGTTGTATGTTTAAATGGTGCCTCTGTAGTACTCTTGTGTGCATTTTCATCTTCTTGAAGAAACCCTAAATGTCTTGTTCTTAATTATTTGCACCTTGCTATAGTATTTGATGTGTTACCTGTAAAGGAGTATGTGAAGGGTTTTATTTGTACTTGTGATTAAAGGTGCTGGCTGTATTGCACATTAAAACCATATATGTAAATTTTGATGCTAATTATTGTGCACAAAACCACTGTATGAAAAGCCAGTGTCCATAAAGGAGACAGAAGTCCTGCAACTTTATTTGTAAATAAGGGGAGGGAGAGTCCACTGGGGTTTTGGAAGACTGAGCCTTCTTTTATCCTTAACTCCCGGCTGCATGTTGCCCTCTTCCTTTCCCCACTCGCTGAGGTACAGCCTTCCCGAGCTACCTTGAACATTTGTCATTTTCTCCCAAAGGTCAGAAGTTAAAACTATGTAGGTTCTGCAACAGGCTTTGCTGACCCATTTTTCTATTATCATAAAGTTCAGGAGTTCAGATACAGTCAAACTGTCTGGGTTCTGTAACAAACTTTCAGCTTGAGATTGGTAGAGACATTAAGGCCCATCTCAAAGACATTTAACACCCATTTGTCCTAAAGACCCTCACCCACCGAGTTGTTTGTAAAGACATCAGCACCCATCTTTCCTATTATTATTACTTTTACGTAATAAAAATAATTTGTTGGAGGCTGCAGCGTACAGGAATGGGCTATGGCTTGTTTTCTGCCAGATGCAGAGTTGTGTATTTGAGGTACTAGCAAATGGATGAAGGGTGTTTTCTGTGTCATTCTTAAGTCGTTACAGAGTCAAACTGTCTCTTATTGGGAATTCTAGTCCTTGTCCTGCTGGGCAGCAGCTGACTGCACAAGAAGTCAAAGGCCCCCGGTGTCTTGATGGATTTGGTCCTAAGTACCCCAACAGCTCATGAAAGCTGAAGGCATTCAGTTCTGGATTTAGTTCACTCCCATTTGCAAGCAAGATGATGGATCCGGATTGAGGACTATAAAAAAGAATTAAACTACTAGTATTGTAGTATTTAACTACCCTTTGGAGTCATCCTCTCCCTTTTGAATAGTGAATTCCAGCTGTGCTGGGGCCTGTGAGGATGGCACTTGGCTCTGCACACTTCGCAGCAGGGTGGGGAGAAAGAAATGTATCAGGAGGGAGATCAAGCTGAGCCACCCGTGAGACCACCGCAGATTTTAGTTTTCTGAAACAAAAATGCACTGATTGTCAGAGCAAACAGATTGCTGTGCTTACCAGATTGGGGTGAGGAGAGATTAGGGAATCCTCCTGTAGGGGACCTGTACCCTGTGTGTGTCTAGTGAGAGCTGAGGTTTCCCTCCCCGAGGATTTGCACGTTCACTTGCACCTTTTGTGGATGTGTTCTCAGCAGTGGAGTGAATGTGCAGCTCCAGCCAGCTGAGCCAGCAGTGGGGTTTTGGATATTTATACACACAGCTAAGAAGGGGGGAGACGGAGGGAGCTTGTGTGCACGCTGCACTTTTTTATCTGGCATGTTCCCAGAATGACTGCATGGCACAGAAGGACATGTGCATGGAGGAGGCTGCACTGCAAGCTCAGCAGAAAAGAGAATATCTGTGACTATTTGTAAAATCTCAGTCCTTGTGCTGGGCAGCCCTGGCTGCCAGGTCCATCCTGAGCAGGCACTGTGGTGCTCCATGCTCCTGCAGCTATTTCTGAGCTGAGGCAGCAGAAAGGACATCCCTGCAGCTCTCAGGGGGCTGGGCTGTGGCTTTACATGCTGTACTAAATCCATCTCTTCCATTTCTTGGCATCTGCAAATACAGGACAGAAGTGATATTTTCCATTACAGTAACCACAGTAATACACTATGTGTAATAGGTACCCATGTTTCTCACTCAGTTTTGCTTAAACTGGCTCTGGGGTGGTGTCCCTGTCTGGGGTCACATTGTCACTGCTCTCACTAAGGCAAAGGATGTGTGCACCCTGGCTCTTCTTCCCTTAACCAGGATTAAAAACGGTCCTCCCAAGGGGAGCAGCAAGACAAGTCCCTGGGACTAATCAGTCCTGTAAGACACTAGCTGATTTTAAGTGCTCTGCATTAACTCTGTGTGAGTTTTTTAAATGTCAATAGAAAGTGATCTAAATAGAAACCAGAGTATGAGGGCAATCAACTGTTTTGTTGGAGCAGAGGGGTGCAGGGAGAGAGACTGTGTGAGGCTAACTCCTGAAATGCTCCTCCTGGGTAAATGACAATGGGAAACAAAAGAAAAGGTGGTCCCAGAGCTCAGGCTTGCAAGTGTGAGAGAACAAAAGGCCTGGCCACAGACATCTGCTGCCTCTAGCATCTCCTGCATATCCCTGTTTTTCAAACACCTGGTCCCCAGCCCCTGCTGTCCCAGTCCCTGTCCTGCTGCTCACTCTGGAGAACAGGGAGGTGGTTAACCACTGAAGGAAGATTAAAAGCAGCAAGGAGGTTAATGAATTGAAGATAATATCACAAATATTGGTCAGTACCAAACTGTCCATTAAACAAGAGAGATCATTCACCAGAGGACTGGCTGTCCCCTTATTAAGAAAGCCATTCATTGTGTCCCCAGTCTCCTACAGGCCTTTGCAGCAAGTGCTGGTGTTTGTTTTACCCCTACAGACACAGCCACCATCACCTTCATTTCCCTTTCTCTCCTTGTACACATGCCCTTGCACTTTCTCCCTTCTGTTTCTCCTTGACACACTTAGTGCAGGGCCTTAGGCACATGAGGGGTATGAGGCTCTTTTTTTGCTCTCTTCTTTTGTTCTTCTTCAACCTGAGGTGAAATAATGTCCAGACTTTCAGTCTGTGTTTTTATGGGGTTTGACTCAAGCTTTAAAGAGGCTTCATCTCCACCAGTGAATGCCTTTTCTGAGCAGCCATCCCCTCAAAGGCTCCTGGGGTTGGGTGTTGACAACTGGGGCTGTGCAGCAGCACCAGAGGAGAGTGACAGCGCCTCTGCCTCTCCTGCAGTAGGGCTTGAGGGACTCAGCTCTCCATCCCCAGCCAGCCACTCTGCAGCAGCCTTGCTGTAGAGGCTGTCTTGAAACCCCAGCTTATCTCCACTGCAGCAGTGACAAGCCAGACTTTAAGTCACAAGACTATTCTTTGTCACAGGACTAACCTCTGGCAGGCCCAGCAATTTAATAGTGTCGAGAGCACTTTTGAATGCCTTGCTGTGACAATGCCACACAGTCCTGCAAACCGCAGTGCTATCAGCCTGCAAAGTAGCAGTGAGAAAATGCAATCCTTTCACTTTGACTGCAGGAACTTGAGCAGAGCCAGTAGGAGATACCTTAGTCATGAACAGAAATGCAGGAGCAGAGAAAACACCCGCTGGGAATGAAGGAAGAAGGAAGGCATGATTACTTGGATTATACTTGCCAAAAAGTGCAATTCACAGATAACCCCTGAAGTGAAATCAAGCTTCTTAGAGAGCAAGAGTAAGTCCATCCTCTGTCTAAATCAAAGTGGGGTCAGTGGCATTCTCTCTGGAGCTGCAGAGGGTGGGTGCAGAGGTGGTGGGGATGTTGTGAAAAGTCACTCCTCAGAGAAGTTTCACTTTCCCACAAGTGACCCCAGTGCAGTGGCCAGGACAGGCCCACAGCAGTAGTGCTGAGGGATTACCTGTATTGATTCTCTGATAGCTGTCAAGGTGGAGGGAAAGACTACTCTGCCACAAGCTTGGAGCTCTTAGCTGAGCAGGAGCATAAACACCCCATTAAAGGTTTCATTCAATAGCAATCTTTACTAAAGTAAATGGATAACAGCAGCCCCCCTGCCCCCAGCCCCTAATGCAAGAGCCATTATGGAGCAGGAAGGCAGCACACAGGAATGTGTATTTCTGTAGTATCAGTTTCACCAATAGACTCTTAATGAAAAGTGGATTTGGTTTTCAATTTTATTTTTTTTGTCAGGGATGAGAAAACCCCCATGAAACAACCCAAGGGGAATCTGCTCTTCTTCTTGAGCCCCCTCCCCCAGAGCTTGATGTATGGCTGTACCCATCAGTAAGCAGAGAGTGGGAAGTGGGAACGTGGGCTGGCAGCATCCTGCTCTTGCTCCTACTGGGGATGGGCAAGACAGGAGCAGGAAGTGCTGGAGATACCTTAGTTATGAACAGAAATGCAGGAGCAGAGGAAACAGCCACTGAGAATGAAGGAAGGAGAGAGAGATGATTACTTGAATTATACTGGTCAAAAAGTGCAATTCACAGATAACCCCTGAAGTGAAATGAAGCTTCCTAGAGAGCAAGAATAAGTCCATCCTCTGTCTAAATCGAAGTGGGGTCAGTGCTGGAGATGGCAGTGCTGAAGGATGCAGGAGGGACTGGGGGCTTTCCCTTCCATGAGCCATGTGCAGTGCTGGAAAAGAGACAGTCCAGCCCCTGGAGAGTAGGATTTTACTTTTCTGGTGTGTCTGGAGCTGCCTTCTTGAAAGCTTCTTTCCTTATGCTGGCAGCAAAAGAAGGCTTCACACCATGGCTCTGCAGGCAGCAGGGCCCAAACAGGCCCCTGCTGGGTGTCTTTGCTCCACACATTGTAACGAGGCTGATCCAGAAGTTTACCATCAAAAGGAATTCAACTCTCTCAACTTTGGTGGACCTCCAGCCAAGAGTAGTATGAAACCTTGTATGGATATTACTATATTTATCACAGTAGGCTTCTATTTAACCCATGACTCTTCTTCTAAGGCTTCTTTCTCTTAGTTTCAGAGCTGGAGAGATCACACACACAGTTAATATAATACATGCAAAACAAAATTCAGCATGAAAAAACATGCCATCAAAAGGGAAAATTCCTGGATAAGAGACATTTGGTTATTTGCTCATGCAGCTGGGTTCTTTACTCATCCCCCCACACCCCACCCCCAGGCCCCTTCCCAAGGGTGTCCTCAGCCTTATGTTTTGCAGATTGGAGAAATGAGGGATGGAGAAAGACCCCTTCAGGTAGACTGTTTTTTTGAGTTTCTTTCCAGCAAAGAGTTCTAATGCCAGATCTGCAGGCAGGGAGGCAAGCTCAGAGAAAATCAGTCTGATCTTACCTGATCTTACCCCCTTGTGGGGAAGGTGCCTGAATTTAGGGCTTTAAAATTCCTTTTCTGTTTCTATGCTGATGTAACACTGATATCTCAGTGTTAACATAGTTTGTTTCTATATATTGGATTTTTTTAACTAGTTGGAGTAACTGGCCAAATCTATTCAGATGGTCTGTCTATCCCAATTTAGTTGCTGATGGTTCTGTAAGTGTAAGACATGAGCAGTAGGGCCTGGCATGACAAAAACATTCTTCCTTTATGGCTTTCATTGCTTTTGTCTCCTGGGAGCTGTTTTGGCCAGGATGTTGTTACTACAAAAAAGTTCCGTGGAGAGATAAAGGAGAACAGTTCTTCTTCTGAATAAGAGAAAACAATTTAATTTTGCAGAAATTCAGAAGACAAGGAAAACGGAAGTGGTTCTTAGCATTTAAAACCTCTCACAAAATCTGTACAGCTTTTTGGCCTGTGATACTTTTCTTTAACTATAGCTGTCTGGTAGATGGACCTATTATTTTTCTAGCAGTGATGAGGAAATAAAAACTATTATAAAACCTTTTCAATTTTATCTTTGCATTTTCTTCAATCTGTGTCTTTGGGAATCATCCTCCCAGCAGCAAGCTTTCATTAGGTGAGAACAATGTCAAGTTCCCTATAATGCATTGTGATGGTCAAAGATGATGCATATTCTGTGCTTTTAATCATTGTCCTAGGAGAACCCCCACTTATTTCCATAGTACTTATGAGACAAAGTATTAAACTTGTATGATAATAATAAGTTATACCTGGTGGGTTAAAATCAAAATTAAGAATTCTGGATTATGAGTTTCTGTTTTATAGAACTGTACAGTTGTACTGATTACCCCTCCTCAACACTGTGTAGACATTTTCCATTCTTAACAGAATATAACTGACTTTTTGATTTTATTTGTGTCTATATATACACACACATATATGTGCATTTGTGTACCTATAGGTATGCTCATGCATGGGTATAATGCCTGTTAAAACTTGAAAAGTCAAGCAATACTGAATATTCAAGTAAACTGAATATAGAATTAGTAACTATCCACTCTCAGTTTCATTACTACTTTGGATGGCATTCATGACAATAGTGAATTTGCTAAGGAGCTGTTTTCGAGAAGCTGTATGACGTTCAAACTAGGTACTCAGCACTATCAGTTTTTTCCCAGCCCTGAAAGGCAGATGAGCAGAAAACTTTACAGCAACGGCAGATGGCAGTCACTCTTGTCCTGCTGCTGTCACTCTTGTCCTGCTGCTGCTGGCAGCTGCGGTTCCCTTGGGCCCAGTGGGATAAAGCTTCATACCCTTTCCAGTCTTTATGTCATGTTAATATTTGGCATCCCTTGCATGTTTGTTTTTTACATTCCTAAACCCTTCAGTAATGGGAAAGAGCTGACAGTGTCCAGCTGAAGTGCTAAGTCCTTTGAAGCAGCTTTGCTGGTAATACCTTTTAGCATCTGCTTTTGTGGAAGCTGCTCTACTATGTTACTATATTGGTATTGATCGGTGCTGGGTAGGTCCGTATTTGTCAAGCTTTCAAAGACATATTATCAAAGATTTCTACATGAGAGAGTAATTAAAGGTCAACCTCATAAATAGTTATAGCACCCAAGGCCAAAGGGGAGTTTTTACAGTCATTAGAAACTCAGCAGAAGTTTAACCTGCCGTAGTTTAATCTGGTGGGTTAAATCAAGGAGGTGCCTTGGCTTAGCTCGGTTCTGTGGTGGCTGGGGGGCTCTGGGAGAGCTCGGGCACTGTGGTGGGATCAGCAGGCATTGCTGAGAAGAGGGCACTGCTGAGAACAGGGCATCACTGAAACAGGGCATTGCTGAGAGCAGGGCATCACTGAAACAGGGCACTGCTGAGAGCAGGGCATTGCTGAGAGCAGGGCACTGCTGAGAACAGGGCATCACTGAAACAGGGCATTGCTGAGAGCAGGGCACTGCTGAGAACAGGGCATTGCTGAGAGCAGGGCATTGCTGAGAACAGGGCATTGCTGAGAGCAGGGCATTGCTGAGAGCAGGGCATTGCTGGGAACAGGGCATTGCTGAGAGCAGGGCATTGCTGAGAACAGGGCACTGCTGAGAACAGGGCATTGCTGAGAACAGGGCACTGCTGAGAACAGGGCATTGCTGGGAACAGGGCACTGCTGAGAACAGGGCATTGCTGGGAACAGGGCACTGCTGAGAACAGGGCATTGCTGGGAACAGGGCACTGCTGAGAGCAGGGCACTGCTGAGAACAGGGCATTGCTGAGAACAGGGCACTGCTGAGAGCAGGGCACTGCTGAGAGCAGGGCACTGCTGAGAACAGGCCAGCAGCTCTGCCTCTGTTCAACCCTTCTGCATACCCAGTCCCACATGGGCTCTTGCCCATCTCTTCTTGCTTTTGGGCACAGCCCCTCCTCAGGCAGCCCCTCCTCAGGCTCAGCAGCATTATCTGTGTACACACAGCAGTCCCGGGGGACTCTGAAGAAGAGCTTTTAGCCCTCTCTTGTAGCTACTCCCATGGCAGGGAGGCACGCAGCAGCCTCTGCCCAGCACACAGTTAAAACTTGCTTTACTTCAGCATCAGGCTCTCTTTTTGCTGCTTGTCATCTCTTGCAGGGTATGGAGTAGAAGAAAATTAAGCAATTGCACGGTTTGGTGGGTTACTGTATGGCCCCAGAAGGAGGACAAATATTTTGCAAATTCAACCCATCTTTCCCTTGATAAACATGCTGTTAAAAGGTGTCAGCGCTCCAGGCAGTCAGCTCAGTTAACTACCTTCAGAGTGATGAGGGGGTCTTTTAGTACTATTCATCACCTTAAAGACTGTGCTCTTCACACACTGTTTCATGAGTTTGGACTATTTTACATAAATCTGCAAGAAATGAAGAGGTTCCTTCCCCCCCACCCCCCCAAACAACTAAAAGACTATTGCAGGCTTTTACCTGTTTCCATTCACATAGATGAAAGTATATCAAGAAGTTTATTGGGTTTTTAATACCCAATTCTTTAAAGATTCTATCACAATCAGATATTTTGTTTCCAAAAAGAAATAGCACACGTGTGCTCTCTTTTTGTTAATTCATTTTGTATTTTATGCAGCTGGTGGTAAAATATTCAATTAACTTAGAATTGCAAATCTATCAGAATCTGTCAGATATTGTCTTTTGTGACCAGCCATTTAAAACAGGACAAAACATTTCTGAATCTTCTTGAAGGATTGGAATCTCAGTGGGACTTGACTTGCTGAGGTATGGGATGAAAACTCACGATTTTTCTAACACTTTCTTTTGTATCAGGAAAACACCAGGCTTTGTTGGACACTGTTTTCAAATCTCTAGTGTGCATTTGCAATGGAAGCATCTCCAGGTAAAGGATTTAACATCATATTCTTTGGAAGCATCACTTGGGGAGGGAGTGGCATTCCTTCACAATCGATTAATATGTTTAATAGGAAAATGTTAACTTCCTCAACTGCAGCTTGAGAGCAGAGAGGCAGATATCACAGACACAATCAGGACACAGTGATGGTGGTGGGCACATGGTTTTCATATAGATATAGAGTATTGATGATCAGCTTCCCCCAGGGCCATTACATCATGTGTCTGTGAGGCACATTATTGTGTGTGACAATAAAAAAACCCTCTGTGAGGAGACTTGTCCTGCTGATTGATGGGAGAGCACGGTAAAATCAGATTTACCAATGCATGTCACTTCAGAATTAACAAAGCTGATAGGAATGTAGCCAGCAGCAACGTTTATTTCTCCAGGAATGAGCTTCCTCCCCTCCTCCTGGGGGCTTATTGCCTGCACTAATAGGGCCTTGGGTCTTTTCCTGATAGATGCCTGAATGTCGGGCAGCAGATTTTAGGATAATAATGACAATGATTCTGATAATGGCCCGCTCTGTAGCCTAAAGCTGGCAATGAGGAGTGTGAAAGCATCTTGGCCCAGGCAGGCACAGCACTTTCCTCCCTTCCTGCTGTGAGATTATCTCCACCCTCAGGAGTTTAACCTGCTCTGAGGAACAACCTCCTTTGACTTGCTCCGTTCTGACACTGGAATTGTCATGTAGGGGTATTTTAAAAGGCCCCTATTGATTTATCTACAATGGCTCCTTTGCAGCACAATGACCCCAGCCCTGGAGTTTCTGGCCCAGCTGAGCTGGTCTAGGCCGCACCAGCTGTGTAGAGCAGACTGGCCCACGTCGGTAGCTTCCAAGCCTCTTCTTTACTGATTTCTGAGTGCCACTTTCTCCAAGGCACTGTTAGAGCAGCCAGGACAAGGTGGAAGCCTGCAGCAGAGGGAAGTATTGGAGCAGTTTTGATGACCTGTTACTCAGTGGTTTCTCTGCTGAAAGAGGGCTTTCTCAAGACACTTTCAGTGGGAGCAGGGTTGATTGTTCCTGGCAGAAACTCGAGAAAACTGACGTTTTAACACATATTTTAATGTGCCAGTGTGATGCCGATTCACACTTTTTGTCCTTAGATCTTATAGGCTTGTGTAAAGACAGATGAGGATAACAGTTCTTATTTTCCAAGTGGCAGAGGAAAAAAAGAGCCGCGGATCAGTTAAATTATTTTCTTTGCACTGCAGAAACTGATGCCCAAAGCAGAACCCAAATCCAGGTTAATGGACCTCAAAAACAATTACTGTACAGAAGGGAGATACAAACATGTACTTCCCACGGCTGGCTTTGCTTCCTTCTCCCATCCCGACATCTCCTCCGAGGGAACCAGCCTCAGGCATGGCCTCGAAGGGAGGGAGGAGCAGCAGCACGTGTCACCTCCTCAGCCTGCTGGGGACAGCCCCTGCTGGATGTGCTCTCAAACACGTTCCTCTCGCTGGGTATGGAGGGTGTGTGGGGAAAGAGCAGTAAAGGAACAATGTCACCAGTGCTAGTGAGCTGTTCTAAATTGCAGTCTTAATAAACAGATTAACACATTTGCAGCCACTGTTTACTATTTCTCCATTGACTCAGTCCAAGGCAATTAAAGTGTTCCTCTTGAACATTTTGGTGTGTTAGTGTTTCACGGGTCCTTGTCTTTGTCCTGCTGCAAATACCTTCTTAATCCCATTTATTCCATTCCTTTCGACTTTCCATGGGCAAAGCAGGCACGTACATGCCTGATGATGCCCTTTGCTGGAACACTGTATATATTCCTCTGTAACCATGTCCAGAAACCTATCTAATAATTGTTTAGCTAATAGTCTCCTTCAAATGGAATTCATCAGTGTAGGGCATCTAACCCCACTGCAGCTGCTGCTCTAGTAAATGCTCTGAATGTCCCAATCGGTTGACATGTCTGCCCCTCTTTAATGAAGTTATTTCTATAGGATTTTCGGTGTACTTGGAATTTCCTTCTCCTGCATTGCTGAATTTTCTTTTGCACAGACTTTCTCCTTGGAGATGAAGCCCTTTTGTTATTTTAAATAATGAACAAATTGACACAACTTTGTAGTTAAACTTTCAAGATTAAAATTAGCACATATATGGGAAAGGAACCAAGACAGACACAATTTTTAGAAGCAAGTCAGAGGTATGGATTGCTTGATTAAAACCTTGCTGTCTGCTGTGTCAATTATGATGCTTAGAATTTGCTCCTTTATTAGCAAGTCCTTAAAAAAGAAAAAAAAAACCTCCAAACAACACCAAGCCCTAATATTTGTGTTGAAATTCTTAATGTCTATTGCACCTCTTATTTTCCCAATAGTACTCAGCAGTTGCTCTGCTTATGACCTCACTCTCAAGGCCCTGATGGAGAGATAGTTGAACAACTTCCAGTGCAAAATCACTTTCTTGAGTTAAAAGTGTTTTCTCCACCTCAGCCACAGAAAGCAGGATGTATCACATTGCAGAATTTACCTCTGTGTACACATGTGTGTGTGTGTGTGTCTCTCTGTGTGTGTGTCTGTGTATTTAAAAAGGTATGTTGAAGTTAAGGCAGTCAAAATGTATAAGCCATAACAAGAATGTTACATTTTTCAGGTTTGCAGTTCACCAGAGCTGCACAAAATACACAAGATTTTGTGTTACTTGATTTAAAAGCCTAAACTTGCAATAAGAGAGTAATAAATCACATGCCTGAAGTCTGAAGTGAAACGTGAAGTGAAATGAGCTATCACACTTTCCTTCATGTTTTGCACTACACAAGATTTACTTGGTTAAATAGGTACATTGATAGCTTTTAATAAATAGTTTGATATATGTGAATTGACAGCACTAAAGGTAAAGTGAACAGACTAATTTTCAGTCATTTTGTATCTCTAATGAAATATAAATTAAAATCTAATAAAACCGGTGCCTTTTAAACTTTTAGCCAGAGTTCATACTGCCATTCTGGCTTTAATTAATTTTCATCAGTTTAGCTCACCATTTCAATTCATGACTTTTTTTCTATCAGCACGTCAAGGAAACTGTCTCTTTATGTCCAACATTTGTCAGACAGTGAGGATTTCTTTTGGATAAAAACACAACTTTGAGGGTTAATTCAACACAACTTTGAGGGTAAATTCTTAGAACTGATTCTCTATGTCAGGACTTCCCAATGTCTGTGAAATTTGCTTTGGAATTTTCATGGATCAGCACAGAACTGAGAGACCATCATCTCCACATCTGAAAAATTTTACTCTGCTTCTTTTGAAGAAATACAGTGCTCCAGGTATGGCACTTAAGCAATTTTGCTTCCTCTCTCTGGTCATGGCATTTTTTATCTAAGGAACAAGATGAATACTTCCAGGCTCCAGAGGATCAACTGGTTTCTCACTGATATAGGAAATCCCAACAGAAAAAAAAAATAAGCTGCTTTTCAAAGAATTCCCATGGGGGATCCCAGGAGGAGAGAGCTGGAGCTTTTTGTGGTCTTTTTAAAATTCACTTCATGGTTTTGAGGTTGAGGGTTTTGTTTTGCATTGGCAGTGGGTTTTCTAGACCACAGATGTCCTTGGCCACTCCTCATCAATAAACTGTTACAAAGCCCCTGCTGTACTTTGCCACAATGTCTGTAAGCCAGAAAAAAAAAAAAAAAGAAGAAGAAAAGAAAAAAGGAACCCAAAGAGGTGGAAAAAACATTTCCTCATATGAAGGCTTCTTACCAGAAATTGATTTCTTGATTTTTTTAAAATGCCTTTTAGAATAAATATACTCCCATTACACCTCAGGTTTCAAAAAGTAGAGAACATATATGAGTGACATCTGTAAGTATATCTGCATGGAATACATGTGCCCTTTTCAGTGATTTTATTGAACATATCTCATCCTAAGAAGTGTGACCTTGAGATGTTTTTGTTTCAGTAAACTCAGCCTGGTTAGAAATCTTCCATTAATGTCCTAGAATGAAAGCTATAGCTCAGACTCCTGGGATGAATTTCACTATGCTTTCTACACTGCAATCCATTTGTTAAAATATATGCTGAGTGAGATGGATCCAGCCTGAAATATTTGATTTGGTTTTGGGGTGATACTATGCTCATCAGATCTTTCCTTCTTTCCTTCCTGTTGCATTTTTTTATCTGATTCATGATATGTATTTTAGAATAACATTTCCACACACCTGAGAGAAAGAGTATAGGGGAGAATAATAAAATACTCTTTTTTTCCCTTTCTTTTATATAAAATCAGATATTTCCCTAGTTTCCTTCACTTTGTTGTGTTCCTGTTTTTCCTCTCCTAGGCGAACCTGAAGAATGAAAAACATTTTACTAAAACATGGACCTCCCACACTTGATGAGCAGATTTACTCCCTTTAAGCTATGAATGCTTTGGCAGGTAACTAACTAGCTGATATGAAAATGCATTTGAGGAGGAGCTTTGGTTTTATAGGTGGGCAGATTTTAAGTAGCCTGTTGTTGCAGTCCCAAGGAACAGAAGGAAAGAATATTCAGTAGTTACTATTGAAACAGGGTGACCTGGATTGGAATGGGATATATAGCTTGTAGTAATAGTATTGTGAAAACAAATGTAATTTTACTGAATATCTTCTAATTACTACAGGTATTACTTAGATTGTTGTACAGTCTCTGGGAGTGCCATCAAAGTCGGCTGTGGTTTGTACCATACACAAAATGGGTTGCCCTTGAAGCCTTCTCCTGAGCTGTTCCTTCCCCAGTACATTAGATGGACATGTTCCACATGACTTAAGTCTTTCCTAGCAGACCTGGCAGGTCTGGTTGCATTGCAGGGAAATGCATACAAGATCAGATAATGCTGTTCCTGGTGTCAAGAGCATTTGTCCAGACAATGTTTAGAAAGACCCTCACCCTACTGTCCTTGGGGGCATGGATCCCTGAGGGCATGGATCCCATAAGACACAGTATGTCCCCATATCAGAAGTGGAGGTCCCCAGGCTGGTGGCAGTATCTGGACAAAACCAGCATCCCTGCAAACTGGTGTCTGCACCGAAGGGAAAGAAATCATCAAACAGCTTCTCACTGAGTGACTCTGGGGAAGGAAAGTCAGTCTCTGTGTGCCTCACCAAACCTGTGTTTTCTCTCTTGCTGTGCTCAGCCTTACAGCATTCAGTGATGGGCTTGGCAGCAGGAGCTGATTGTTCTTTCAATGCTGTCTGCCATCAGGATTGCTGTCTGTGTCCTGTGATGATTATCTGGCTTGCATGTTTATGAGTGGGGTGAGGGGCAGCTGGGGCAACGGGAGAACAGGTAATGGCAAACAAGGACAACCAGAAGGAGTCAGTTGCTATTGAATATTCGTAAAAACAAGACTGGATTTTTTAGGGATCTTACCAGAGCAAGGTAAGTGTCAAGGAGGTAATGGAGAGTAGGAAAGGAGAGGAGAGGAGAGGAGAGGAGAGGAGAGGAGAGGAGAGGAGAGGAGAGGAGAGGAGAGGAGAGGAAAAAGTTTCAGGGAACAGAAGAGAGTTGTAGTGGTGGGAATAATTGGGCAAGGTGGATTGGAATCTCGATAGATGTTGAGCCTTACCTGCCTGAATGTCTTGACTGGCCCTGAGAAACACAAGCCAAGAGTGTCTGGTGACCTGGGCACTTCTCTACAAGCTGTGAGTGCCAAGACCCCTGCAGTTACATCACTTCCAACACCCCTTGGTTACAAGGAAGAGTGGATGTTCTTCAAGCCTATGTGACCCATTGCAGCATGGATGCACATGGCTGCAGCCAGCCTCGTGCCTCTGTGTTTGTTCCAGGCAGCCAGCCCCTGGTGCCAAGTGCCTGTGCTGACTTGTACAATCAGTTTAGGTGCACTTTCCTTTCTTCACATGTTTGATTTCGTTTTGAAGACCAAACAGATCTGCTTAGTGTAGTTTAATGAATGAAAGGATTATTGGAAGTTGCTTAAATGCTTATCTTGACCAGTGAAGTATGCCTGTCCTTGTCCTGTGCCAGCCCCGGGAGAGCAGCCAGGCTGGGTAGTGCATCCAGCCTGGCAGACCCTCGGGATCTTCTGCTGGCAGTGGCTGGACATGAGATTCCCCTGCAAAGCTCAATTGCCAGTAACAAAACTGGCTTCAAATTTTTCTGCTTTGACTCACATGTTCATGAAACTTAGCAGCTGAGAGGAAGTGCTCTTAGTTTGGGCTAATGTGGGATTCTACTTGCACCTTAATTCTGTGTGTAAGTAGCTCACACCTTCTCTAGCTGTGCAGAACCACCTGCTAGTGAAGCCACGTTAAGCTGCTCACCTCTTTCTTGGAGTTCCCAAACTCTGTTGGGATTTATCAGCACGCTGCTCCTTTCTGGCTTGCAGGTGGGAAGCTGAGGCATAGTGAGGCTGTACAGCCTCTTCCATGCCGGTGCATCTTCCTGCCTCCTGCTGTTTAGCCATCGAGGCTGGGATGTTAAGCTCCTCATAAGTTTCTTCTGGGGCAATGTGACTCCAAATTCTAACAAATGAGCAGTCCCATATCTATCAGTTGCTGACCTCAGCTGCATCCTGATTTCTCCTAATATCTCAGGAGAAGCTAGGAATAAGAGATTTGTAGGACTGGATTTGGAGGGCTGTTAATGCAAGGAAAACCACCAATTCTGATTCTTCAGTAAAAGCCATCATCAGTAAAGATGAAACCTTTATGGCTTGCCACTCCCAGCATGATGCTGGACTAGCACACATGCTGAAGGATTTTACATGGGTATGATGGGAGGAGTTGTTCAAAACCAGATCTACCTGCAGTGTACATATTTGTTTTCATGGGATAGAAACTCATGTACAGCTTTGTTTCACTATAACCTTTGCATAATTACTATCCTGGCTTAACTCAGCACAGACACATGAAAAATATGATTTCATATCTTTAGAGAACTAAAGGTTTGAAGCCATTGTCCCCAAAAGCTAGTGGCTCATGTAAATCTAGGAAATGCAGAGATGAAGGCATTTTTAAAATTTTTCTTAGTTCTGCTTTAGGAAATTTACCTTGACAGTAAGGTGCCATGTATTTATATTTAAAAGTTCAGAGAAATAGTAACAGTTCAGGAATTAAAGTGCTCTTCTAGAGTTTCCTACTGAGTAGCAGGAAAAGTGTCTAATTCCTGTGTCAATCACAAGGACAAATGTGATAAAAGCCCACTTCTACCCATGTTTTGTTTTCCAAATACCCCACAACTGGATTTGCCTGGAAGCAGCCTCTCTAATGGAAAGGATCCCTAAGAAAGAAATGTCACTCCCCATCACTGATACTGCACACAAAAGCAGGCACTGAGAGGCTCAGGAGACACTCCTGCACTATAGAGCTCAACAATTGATCCTCAACATAGCACTATTAAGAGTCCTTGATACCCACTACGTCCAAGAAAATGTATTGTACAGAGAATTGTGGTTTGTTGTCAGTGGCCTGTGGAAAGCGTAATGGAGGTACTTGTTACTATGGATTGTTTGGAAAGGCAAACATTAATGAGAACAAAAGAGCTGCTTATGTGATCAGAAAATGAAAACCCAGTGAAAACAAGAATAACAATGGCATTTAATGAGAAGCCCTTGGGTCCTCCCACACATCCTACCTGTCCAGCTCCCATCCTGCAGACATTCTTAGCACAATACAGTGCTTTAAAGGTTTGTTATTCAGATGTGTTTGGTCTGGAAACCTCGTGTTTCTACTTGTAGAATAAATGGTGAGCAGTTAGCATCCACCATCAGTTCTAGGTACTGATTCTTATCCTGAATGCAAACCAGCTGTGTATTGCTGAGAAGTGTTCTGTGAGCTGTACCTTTTACTATCTTTGCTATTGCCAGGGCTATCTACTACTGATTAAAGAATATTAGAGAGGTCTTTTTGTCATACTTTTTTCCTACTTTTTCTTATGCTTCTTTGCTCTCAAAACCAATGTGTGTTTTTTTGGATTGTCCTGTGTAGAGACAGGGATTGGACTCGGTGATCACTGTGGATCCCTTCCAACCCAAGATATCCTCTGATTCTATTATTTCCTCCCCCCAGCCCAATAGTTGAAGAAAGCTAGACCAAGCCAAATAACACAGACAAGAGCAGTATGTTTCATAATAATAGGTAGAGTTACTTGAATGTGAAATCTTTGTTGAACAGACTTTTGGAGACTTTTGGATCCTGTTTTCATTGTCAATGCTGCTGCAAGAAAAGAATAATAATTTTAAAGAAAGACACAGCAGCTATGGACTGTGCAAGTAAGGTCTAACATATACTTGTAATACAGATATGCGAAATGGTGGCATTGGTCAGTCACTGAGTGGGAAACTGGCAGCCTGAGAAATGGAGTTGCCTGACAGTTCACAGCTGCCCCAGCCATGCAAAATTCTCTGCTTGCACATTTAGATCATCCTGAGAAGAAACAAAAAAAGCCTGACTTCCTTTTGCCAAGCCTTTGTAAGCATTTAGACCTCCAGCACCAGTGACAGAGTTCAGGACAGAAGAGCTGGGAGCCACAGAAGTGCCATCACCACATCCCAGCTCTGTTTCAGCCACCCATAGTTACACTTGCACTGGATTATGTGTGTGCTGTTTTGACCGTGCTGGCAGCTGCTGAGGTAATCCTTCAGCACTGAAATATACCCACTGGCATCCTTAAAATACACTGAAAGTCACTGCTGTCCCTGCTCACTTCTGGACAGGTTCAGGGAAGGCTGTACAGGAGGCAGCACGGGCCATGCCTTTCCTGTTCCATTAGTATTTTGTGCAGGAGACTGTAACTCCAAGACAGTAGGTACCATTTTCCACAAGAAACAGCGAAATATTTGGAAGAAGGCAGCCCAGCACAGAAGTGCCACCAATGGGCCTCCATCAGCGTAAGTTCTATTGTGACATGGTTCAGGTAAGGCAGGTGGTGACAAAATACCTCCCTGGGCAAATATATCCTTGATGGGTAGTTTTAATTTTGTAACTAGGAAGAAGTAAAAGAACAGACTGTACATGGCTGTGTGTCTTCAGACAAAATTGCTATCCTTAGTTTGCCCTTCCACAGTTCAGCATCAGTGCATTATTGATTGGAATTAGGAAGTTAATAAGGTTTGGGCTAATTAATCAGATGGGTAGGGACTGGAACTGCACTGCAAGGCTTAATCAAGTCATCAAAGCTCTGAAGCCGTGAAGAAGGTAATTAAAGGAAAAGAATGCCTGTTATATAGTAACAGGAATCTAGGAGAGGACAAGAGCAAGATAGAGAAGCTCCATTTTCTTTTGCACACTTTTCTGATATAAATCAGACCAAATGACCCGGGTACAGTGCTCAGCTTCCTATCAGCAAATTAAGTTGGATGAATTTATAAATCATGTCAGAGAGAAATTTAGTCCAGCTATTCTAATTGCCAAGAAATCTATGTTTGCTTGTAGAAGCTGGGGCTTTTTACAATATCAAGGCCTACCTCAAAATCTCTTACTGCCTGGGACTGTTATCCCAAGGTTGCTGGATGTGAAATGAAGCAACATAGTTTATAAACCTATTTTTACAAAAAAAAAACAAAAAAAAAAAACCAAAACCAAACAAAAGACTGTTAAGGCAAAATTGATTATTGTAAAAGCATTATTTTGTGGTCTATTGAGTGCTTACTATAGAAGGCCAAATCTCAAACTTTCTTTACTTAATAGGTTTGCTGAAAGTAATCTCAGCACAAAACAAAACCTTAGTGATTCCATAAAGAAGCAGATTTTATAACCTTTCTGATTGTATTTTGCAGCTCATCTCACATTAACAATAATTCAGGCAAGGGTTTCTTTTTTTTTTTAAAGGCCATACAAGAAATAAATACTAATGGTCTAAAAATAGCACATTTATAGTCACTGATGGGTCTAATGTTTTGTGACAACTTGCCACAGTGAGATGAAGTAGCAGGTCACTAACATCCAGTGACAATTTATGTGTTGTTTTACTGGAAAATTCAGAAAAAAAAAAATTCTGTAAATCATGGTTAGTTTAATTCTCTTTTCAAAACTAAAATACTCGCATTTTAAAGCTTTTAATATAAAAATAAGTAAAATAACATTTTGGAGAAAAATTTAGGTAAGTATTTAAAGAAACTGACACTAAAGAATTGAGTATAATAAAGGAATAGATAAATTTTCATGAGCTGACATTTTTATCCTATGTTCTTACCCTATGTTCTTACCCAAGAGGACTTTGATTTACAAGTGCCTAGCAAAAAAATCCAAAAAACCAAAAACTCTCAAAACATTGTAGTAAACCATTTATAATATAGAAAAATAATGACTATTAGTGAGACAGAAACATTGTATAGACTAAGTAAGCTTCAATAATGAAGTAATGGCCTTTAAATATGCATTTTGGAATAGAACAGTTTAAGAAATTAAGTTCTGTTTGTGTAGCTCTATAAATATATACACATTTAATAAATAGGGCCTGACATGTGGGATTCAGATGTTAAGTTTTTTATTTTATTTTCATTTTTTATTTTTTGTCTATTTTAAAAAATTGTCTATTTTATTTTTTCTTCTTTTTAAATCTATTTTATTTTCATTTTTCTCTATTTTATTTTCTATTTTATTTTTGTCTATGTTTTATTTTTATTTTCTATCTTATTTTATTTTTGTTTATTTTATTTTCAGATTTGGAGAAAGACAAAATCAGACTGCACCTGCTTCTGTAGTAGGGGATTAAATCCATACATTTAAATTATACCAATGTATAAATTCAGTCTGCAGTGAGTATTTTGTGTATTAAGGAAAAGCGTTCAGGTAATTTCTCCTATGTTTTTAGATGGAATTGAAATGGAAAAATGCTAGACCTGTGGTGCATGTGTCAAATTTTGGATGTAAGTTGTGTTTTGATAAGCAGTTGACAGTCAGGAGCACAGGCCTTTAAAATAAAATGAGCCTATTAATGCAAAATCATTGATATTAGGAATAAAATGTTACTGAAACCAAAAAGGAAAATCCAGTTATCTTTAATGTCTATCTATAAAGAGGATACTCCCTTTAAAGACTTCCTTCTTTTCTACATATGTACACTTATATGCAGTTCTAATCCTATTTGCCTTGGAAAACCACAGTAAGAATCACAGAGTAACAGTGGTTTTAAAGAGATACATTCTGGAAAATATGACTATAAATTAAGACATCTTTCTATATGTTGCTGACTAACACTTTAAAGAAAGTCTGTAGGGAATAGCATCAGCTCTGCTAGTCAATATTTTGAAAAAAGGCTGTAAGAAATTTATCTAGTCTACTGGCTAACATTTTGGTGGAAATATAGGAAATATATTAGTATCTCTTCAAAGGTACAAAAAAAGAAAAGGAAGCAAAGCCTGTATTTTTGTAAGTTCAAACAAATGTGATGTCCAGAAATAATAAAGGTTTCCTTCACATATAAGCAAAGATCATAAGATCATTTTCGTCTATTGTGGGAACTAATAAATCAACATTAGTACTGGTTCAGATCTAAGGTAAAAGAGATTATATCTTTGAATGATCATTAGTGAAAAATATGAAAACAGACATAGAAAACTACTACTTCTGATACTTCTTCAAGTTTCCTGCCACCTGCATTTTAAGGATTTCATGAGGTGAGTTTGCATTCAGCTTTTTTGTTAACACAGTCCTTGAAGGAATGTACTAGTGTGAGTTTATCAAGTCATGTTCAGAGCAACTTTTACTACTGCCACAAAAACCCCACCACAGCAATAAATGTGGGCAGGGTTCTTTTTACTGATTTTAAAATCGCTCCTTAACAATTTCATTTTAAAATAAACAGAATAATATACTTCAGACCACACTTGCTACAGGGAGATAATCCCAAGGTTTATGTGACTGGCTTTAAACTTAACTAAATTTCACTTCATCAAATTTCACATCACCAAGAGACAGCGTCCCCATATCTGTGTCTCCACAGCAACAAAGTAGCTGTTTATCATCTGTTTATCAGTTGACAGGGTAATTAACACCACAGGTTGCCACCAGCACTGGGAAATAAAATGTTGCAATCTCAAGTAGGATAATTCCTTTGCAGTGCGCCAGTGCCCTCCTGGCTTTACGAAGCCAGAACTTTGGGAGTTCACACTCAGAATGAATTCATCAGGACTCTGATGGGTTTGGCCGCATAACCACTCACCTGTCCTGCTTGGATGTCAGGTTCCCAAGGACTTGACATCTTCTGGCCCATCTTTGATGGGTCACCGAACAGCTGGCACCTGGTGCCACCAGGAGTTATATTCTAGACAGCAGTAATACAGAACTGAAAACCTCAACAAAAATTAGCAGTCCCTAAATAATCCAGTTATTTCACCAATTGGTGGGTAACCCTAACATACATAATCTTCACCCAAACAACCTCTCAAGTAGGGTCAAACTCCCCCTGCATGCATTTCACGTGCTCATCTGAGGGAAAACTTCAACCAATTTAATGAAAATTTCAGTAGTACAAAGACTGGAGCCAGAGTGAAGGTGTTTTGAATTTCAACCAATTTCAATCAATTTCATTATAGAGAGAGTAATGCCCATATGTTCATTCTGCCTGGTATGAAGGATATATGTCCTGATACAAAACCATTGTCCAGGGACTTGGAGTAAAGAAAACCAACATATGAGGAAACATTAAATTCTGAGAACACCTGCAAGATTTGCATTATCCAGGTTTATAGGAAAGATGACCAATAGGTGTTTGCAGTTTGAATTGATCTAAAGGAATAAAAAGCAAATGCATCAATCAGGAACATGATTGCCATTGTTGGGAGAGTGCTGGGTCTATAGGCAGCTGATACATGAGCAGGAGTGCTGACACCATCGTACATCATTAATGCTGAGTTTATCACAGTAACACCAATAACTGCTGCAGTCTTCTGTCTCAGGCAGACAGGGCTCAGTGGTGTGAGCTAAAAGAATGGGAAACTTGGAGCAGTGAGGAGTAGAGATATTTGACATCAGGCAGACTTTTAATAGAATCACAGAATCACAGAACAATAGAATCAGAGAATGGTTTGTGTTGGAAGGGACCTTTAAAGGTATCTCGTTCCAACCCCCCTGTAATGAGCAGGGACATTAGACCATGTTAATCATTCATTACAAAAATAGTTTGAGAGTTAGGCTTTCAAAATTATACCCAGTTATTTCTTTCTTTGTTTATTTCGCAATATCCAGTGCTCATAGCATGGGGTTAATGTTTTTTTTTCCTGTTCATGCCTAGTTTAACGATGGTATTTGCTTCTACCTCCCAGTTTCCTTCATAGAGAGAGCTATCATCTAATTTGTGGAAGACCATACCCAGTTTTAATAGAACAGTTGCTAATGAAGTAATAATTTATTACTTTGGAAAGATTTTTGTACTTAAATGTGGAAGAAAATAGGTCTGTTATATTCAGTATTAATTTGGTTTTTAGAATCACTGGGCTCCTAACAGAGTGGAAACCGAAATCTTCCACTGAGTCACTGAGAGTCGGGTAAATAATCCCCTTGTTTGTGAAATGAGGACATAATCAATTTAATCTTTTGTCTGAGATAGGTCGGTTTCCTGAGCTGATACCACCTGATATTTCTCTGGAGGTGCCAGTAGCATAACAGCTTTGTGCTGGGTCCTTGACAAGAAGGTTTTCACTTAAAGTGTATTAACTCCTCCACTGTCTCTTCCATTGCTTCAAGCAACAGAAACAATGACTGCAGTAACAGTGGTTGCTTGAATGACCTTCAGGAAAGTAGCTGTTTTTAATTTTAGTAGAAGTATTAGCATTACTGTTAGTATTATATTCCAGGGCTGATATGGACTTTGCAGTCTCATGAAGAAACTTCATTTTCTTTAATAAGAAAAATGTTCATCTCCTAAATTCTTGGTAGTTGGAGAATGTAAGTTTATTAAAGCATCTGATCACACTTATATATTACTCCTTGTGCTACTTTTCCTTAAGGGAACAGTGATACAGTCTCTTATTTGGTCTCTTTATTCTAAATGCTTTAGGCAAAGACACCTTAGTGACTAGAGACCAACTCCCTTCCTGGCTATCTGTTAGGTAAAAGAAGATCTGTATAACTTAAGCCATGCTATCATGCTAAAAGAAGGTACTTGTGCTCCTAGATGCCCATGTAAATGTTGCAATGTTGTACCTTATGGATCATGGGTCATTCATCCCACCACCAATGCTGCACGTTTAAAAATTGGGCCTGTCCCCTAAACTCAGAGTGTAGCTTTGAAGGATCACTCCACTCACTTATGGTAAACCAGGACCATGTAATTGACTTTTTTGGAGTAAGTACACTGAAATCCTGTATTAGGCTCATGTGCTCAAAGTTAGAAGTTAAACTTCCACTGCTCTTGGCTGAACAAGGCATAAAGTGAGTCCTGACTAATTATGGGACTTCTTCATTGTTATTATCATGTATTAAAGTTCTGTTTCCTACCAGTCATTATTTGTTGTATGTTGATATAATATAATAAATTTGCACATTGTCATTGTCTCATCTCTAAGAACTGTGTGTTTTAACAAAGGTTAACAGTAAATTTCTTAGAGCTGAGAAACTTAAAACAGTTTGAAATAATCTGATTTGTCACAGCACTCAATTTTGTAAAAGATGGGATGAAGGGACAGATAAGCTAATATGATCAGCAGGAGCCAGATTTATCAGAGGGATGTTTCACCATTCAGTGTGTTTTGATCAAATAAACAATAAGAATAGAAGTAAGGAAGGGAAACAAGCCAACAAATAAACAAGATTTAATTTAACTCACCATTTTTGCTTTGGAATGTCATTTGCTACAGATTGTTTAAACTTCATTGAGAAGACCTACCTGGAAGGTAGGACAGTCATGACAGTCTGTCTGGAACATTTAGTATTTAGTATAGGTCTTATAGTTAGCAAATTTTAAAGTGCCGTGGAAAGGGAGTCCCCTTAGTGTTGAGAATGGTGTCCCAATAGTATGCAGGGCAAAGCTGGTTATGTCTGAAAGATCCCTTCTTGAAGGTTAGTATTGTGTGACAGAGGGTGCACATTATACTCAGATATCTTTTTCCCCTGTGGGAATGACTAAGGCTGTTGCCAAGGCAGTGCAAGGGAAAAATAAAGGGAGAAAAAGTGTTAGACTTTTCCTGTGTATAACTTTTTTCCTGGTTTGTATTCAACTACAATACTAACTGAGTTTATCCATTAAAATGTAGCAGGACATCTATAATGTGGTGGTCACTTCTGAAGATAAATCCTTTATCTTTCAGAATTGATGCTTATTAATGTTGGCCTAATTGTGAGCTTAAGCTGTCACTCATTTATTATTTATCTTCAGACCCTTTAACCTGCTTCTCTATCCATTAAAAAAAAAAAAAAAAACAAGGCCACTCTGGAGGATTTTCTTGGTCTAAAACACATGCAACTTTCCAAGTTGCAGATGGCTTTGAGTGTTAATATCCAGCAATATCTCCTATTTGTAAGAGAGGCTGGCTTGTATTAAGTGGAAGTTTTGCTGAGCCTCTTGAGGATAGGCAAGCACAAGGTTTATTACACTGACTGCATTAAACCTCTTTGTCTTTCCTTCTGTAGTATTCCTGCTGCTGATATAAGTCACAGTGCTGACTTGTGGGTGCTTTTTCACTAGTTTTTAAAGGAATTTGTAATTTGCTTAATGTTTAAAAAATCGGGTCAATTCTCCAGTGTGTGATGCAGATGATGTGCCCATGAGCATCCACATCAGATCAGCTGAGGGAGCAGTGTCACACTGAGTAGGAACAGAAATGAGTGGAGGAGAGTGGGATATCCTATATGGTCACATCACTTCCCTTCCAATGATTTGGAGATGTGGGAGCTTATGCCAGTTGTTAGTGGGTCCCAATTTACCACTGATATTGGGGATTTACTTTACCAGAAGTAGGAACAAGCTGGATTTCAAAGCTAGCACAGAGCATGTTCCATTTAAATTGCCAACATTCAGCTATAGCTGTTTGTGGAAATTGCAAAAATGACATTTGGGAATGAGTTTCCAAAAGGTTACATTGAGGATACCTCGGGAACTTGATAAATATGTTGTTCAGTTCTTAGTATCATGGGAAGATGTACCACTAAAAGACATCTTTCTTGAAAATCAGAGGTTGCAGGAAATGAAACTTTAATTTTATTGAAACATAGTGCAAAGTGCTGTGTGTTCCAGTGTTTCCCATTTTAACATATTCTGAAGGATTTTGTGCATCATTTAAATATATGTATGTATTTACATATATACTTATATTCATACATTTCACTACTTGTTTTTAGTATCATGATGAACTTTTCAAATTTCCTTTAAACATGATGTAAAATCCACTTTATGGACAACTTAAAGGGTAGGAAATTCTGCATTTCTGTTTAATTTCAGACGGATGAGACAATCCGTCCTTGAACCTACATGCCTTGGCTGCAGAGCTGGCTGGCTCACCAGAGTTGAGTCAGAGGGTAAGTCAGGATGTAAATAATGAAAATGGTTGTACCCAGTATGGGAAATGTAGCAAATTTCTGAAAATGCACCCACGTTGGACAGAAATGCACAGTGGAATCAGTTGCTTTTACCTGCTTTTTCTAAATTTGTGGTGGTTTTAGACTTTGCAGGGTTACTTGCTCTTTACAGGTTAGAAAATATTTCTAACCAAACCAATGTCATCTTCATGGGGATTTGACACTTGGCTTTCCAGCTCATGGATATCTGGAATAAAGGCTGGATAAAATCCCCTAAAAAATTACTATGGAAAATTGCTAAGCAATGTTTCTTCCCAGCCTTCTTTCCTCACACTCAGTAAGGGGAAACCAAGTCTTTTTAAAAGAACAGAAGAAATTAAAATCCAATTTCCTTCCCCTCAAAAAGAAGCAAATACAGTCAAGAGAGATGACAATAAGATATGATCATTTAATGCACATGAAGTGAATTTAAGGGTTACTTGCTACCAAAAATACCCAGTTTCACCCCTTCATTTCTGGTTGTGCTTGGCTTTTGTGCTGGTACTGCTGATTCTTGGAGTCCCTCAATTTAGAGAGCAGAAATTTTTATAGACTTAGTATTCATCCATAAACATGGAGCCAAGAAAATGTCCCTGATGGAGCAGATAAGAGAGAATTTTATGAAAAAGTCTGCTCAGAAGCTACATGAATAGCGACCAGATGTTTGACAAATTTATTTGTATTATGAAATAACACAATGTGTATCAGCCAGCAATCAACGGTTTATTTATTCAAAGGGGAAAGCCCTTGGAGGAGATTGAGGGAAATTCCCTTCCTCTAGCAGTAGCCCAGGGCTAGTGCAAAGCTGGGGCAGGGGAAGAATAGGTCTTCAACATCCCAGTCAAGTGTCCTAATCACTGATCTATTCCTTAGTCTGGGCTGCAGATGTCTCTCCAAATTTCTGTGCTAGAGAGTCCTTTCCTGGTGAGAATTTCCTGGAGGGGGGTACATTCCCAGGTAATGATTCCATCTCCACAAATTAGCATGATGTTTAAGAAACAAAGCAAAACAATAAATCCAAAAGTTTGGTTAGAAAATTCCTCAGTGGCTGCCAGTTGAGACCAGCAGTTTTTTGTAAAGATATTTGACAGCTGCTGGAATGTTGCAGTGATGTCGCTGACCATACAACATCAACAGGAGAAGCCAGGCAAAAGGAGGGTGATTGGTGCTGAGCAGAAACAACCCAGCCTCAAAACGCCTTGACTTTCTTCCCCTCGGCACAGTAGCAAAACTGTACTGGAAGGGGAGAACCTTGCACCAATCAATTAATCCTTGACCCATTTGCTTCTCTAGGTGGTTCTTTGGGGACTGACAAATAATGATCCAATACTTGGATGCAGTCAACACTGACATTATGAGAGTTAATAAAACTCATGATCCTCTGGCTGTTTGCTCCCCATGGCAAGGGAAAGGATGGTAATTTAACGTTGTTTTAATTAACTAACATTCTAAGTAGCCATAACCTTATGCCTTCCAGTTAGCGTATTAAAATGGAAACAAAACTTGAAGTTGTTTGTAAAGCAAAAAACTTCAAAATTATGCTACTAGCCAAGCAATAGAATGATGATGTTTCTCTATTTTTGAGAGCTTGCCTTTGGGACATTATTTTAATTTCACTTTTTTCCCCTTCTTTTATGTAATAAAATAATAAACCATTATTTATCCTAATGTAGAAACCATATGAAATGTTTATTACCTGTTCTGTTATGAGTAAAATGTGTACACAAGCAGAAATTTCAGACATCTGGCTTATAACCAGTAAGGAACAAAGTGAAACAAGCAAATGGCTCAGGAAATACACATAGTTGCAGGTAGGTTTGAGTATGACTGCAAGAGAAAGCTCTGCTCCTACTGGATCTGAAAGCAGAGGAAAAGCTTTTTATAATCTACAGGTGCAGGGTGAGGGATGTGTCTCCGTATCTGACTGTGCTAGACACCCTGTGCAAACATTCCCCTAAACTTTAATCACTGCCAGCTAAGTACCTGCAATGAGTTCACTGTGCATGTCCTTCGTGCAGGGGGTCACTGTGCACACCCTCTTGTCCCCCTGGTTTATTACACCTCCTTGGGGTGGGAGGAATCTCTCTCTGAAGGTGCCTATTCTGTCTCCACTGGCTGTGGAGAGAGTCCAGGGGAGTGGGTCAGACTCAAAGGAAGGTTTATCTCTTGGGTGGCTAGACCAAGGCAATTCTCAGCCTTGTGTAAATGGGATTACTGTGACTATTGATTAAACCTAGGGCTCTGATTAAGAAAGAGAAACCAGCAGCTTTCTTTGCTGTCTGTCATAATGCAAAGTATGTGAGCAAATCTTCATTTTCTGTAGATTTTGTCCAGAGAAAGGCTCTTGAGCTATACTCACCTCACTGTTTATTCAAACTGGCAGAGGATTATTGCTCCCTTGGGTCATTATTTTGCACTTGTGAAAATACACAAATTACATTGCATAAATTCTGCTGCTAAAGCAGTGTACCCAGCTGTGGATTTCAGCATTGGTCCTTCCCCTTGGAGACCAAAAAGTACTGGCTGGGGTGACTGTCATGACAGAATCGTTGTTCCCTCAGCACATCACTCCACAGCCACTCCAACATCCTAATTACAGATATATTGCTACAATGGTGGCAATATAGTGATACAGATATTTTCAGAACAGATTAGGTTAGAGGAACATAGGACTTCTTATGCACACAATCACTGTATGACTATAAATAATAAAGATATAAAAAACATATAAAAACTTGGGTAGCATTAGACATTCAAAAGTTATCAGGACAGAATGTCCTTTCTTAAAAAGCTGGTGCCTCCTAAATGAAGGTTTTAAGTTGCCCAACTTCTGCACTACAACAACAGAGGAGCACATGACTATTCTAGCTGTGTATTTCACTGAAAATGGCAATTCTTACCTGGGCCGACATAATTTAAATTGTCCCAGGTGGATGTTTTGCCTTTCTGGCCATACCCTCTCTGTGGAGAAGTGTGACTTTTTAATTTCAAACATGTCTTCTATCAAGGCCTGCCTAGTACTCAACATTTGGCAACAGCAGTGGGTGCCATGCCTTAGCAAATTTTGTCCTAAAGACACTGTCACAGAAATCCTGCCAAGGCTCCTAAGAAGTGTGTAACTGCTTTGGTGATTCAGTACATGAGCTAGTTCCACTTAGAGTTATGAGCTAAATCACTGGGAAATGAAAAGTCAGCCTCAGTTCAGTAACTTCAGTATGTCTGCAGAGTTTTAAATTAGAGTATCTCACCCACTGCAGATTAAATATCTGTGTGTTATTTATAAGCACAAATACACTGTTGTTTGTAAGTGAGTCTTTGCAAACTTTGGTTCTGCATCAAAAACACACTTTGCAGTCCATTCTGCCTTTGGATCATCTGTCACTGTCTGCCTGCCTTCCCCGCGGCATTCCTGATCCATTCATTGATAAACAACTCATGGACATCAGGGAAGAGAGATTTATCCCTTGGCAAGTCCGCACTCTTTATTTACACTGTCTACTGACAGGGCTGCACACCACGTGCACCGTTTTGATATTTCCATGGCAGAGGAAGCCTTTACAGTATCAATAAAAAATTCTTTACCCTTACATGCATTAACGATAGATATAAGCCATTAGACTGGAACTGGCAACGAAGCTGAAATCCAATTGAGGTCAGTTCTTTTTATATGTTGTTTCTGTTTAAGGGCTTTAAGACACTGCCAATCACCTCTAATTGCTCTAAACCGTCTGCATTAAGTGTGATTACCCTGTTGAATTCCCACTGTTGTCAGGGTCTTTATTTTAGCAAAAAGTCTAAGCACTTATCAGATCTTCCTAACAAAACACTTTAGCTGCAGCCCAATACCTTAACCCTGCTGTGCTATTGTCTATTTTCAACTACATCCTGTGTCTAACTATGCCATCTTTGATGGATCTATGTAAATAAGGACTGAAAAGCCCCAGTGAAACCTTTTGTTAAGTAAATACTGAAATTCAAATAAGGACACAACAGAAATGATTTCATCATAAAGCTTGTGTACAGCCCAGCTTTATCCAGTATTCTTATATAAATATCGGTGAGACAAATTTTAAGTCCCACAGGCTTTTGCAATCTAGCACTTCCAAGACATGGAAGATATAACAACAATAATATTCGAACACAATAATAGTAGTCGAACAATAATACAGAAATATAATTATAAATGACAGGACTGTATTTAAAATATAGAGGAGGGGCAAGCATATACAGAAATCTTATTTATTTAAAATTTTTCTAATCAATCAAAAGATGCAAAATGCTGGGGTAGAATGCCACACTTCACAAGGTCTTAATTGATTTTTCCTGATCCCCTACTCTCTGGTGAGTGTTTGCATTACCATCCTCAAATTTGAGAAAATAAGACAGGCAAGCCTGAACTTGCAAATTTGGTCAAGATAAGCACAAATAAGACTACAGAAGCTCCAAGTTCATCTACAGCAGTAGTCTAATTTAGGGATCAAGGTTTCCTACCCTGGCTCCCACAATAAGACAAAAGCTGATTTTAAATCCACTCATACAAATGCAACAATTCTGGTAGGAGAAATTAGACACAGGTTAGAGATACTCTGCTTTCTTTGTATAGGAACTCTACTTTACTTGCTGTCAAAGCCAGTTTGGGAGGCTTTTCTGCCTTGTATGATTTTGGAATTCCTCCTCATGGTGATTTTGTTCACAGCATTGCCCCACAGAGCTGCTGTGGTACGCTATGGCAGGCTGGAAGCACTGGACTTCTTGTGTGAAGTCAAGAGGGGTGAAAAAATGAGAACCAGAAACTTCTCAGGACCTTTTTGCCCCCAGAGGAATTGGCAGTACAATTGCATTCACAGTTTCATATAAATTGTGCCACTGCTCTTGCCATCCATTCCTTCTCTGCTGTCATCCTCTGCCTTCAGGGTCAGAAGTTCCAGTGCAGAAGAACCTGAAAAATCTCCAGGACAGCACCATGGTTTGTCAAATCCCTGAGCTATAGATAACAGCCTTAGCTTAGACCACTCTTGTAACAAACGAATGAGAGCCCAGTGTTGTGTTAGCTTAGACCAGTGGGTAATCAACAGATGGTAAACTCAAGGTTGTCCTGGGTATCTGGTGGCTCCTGCTGGACTCCATGGATATCAGCATCTGCTCTGGCTAGTTCAAAGGAGAAGGTCTGTGCTTGCAGCTACAATTCTAATTGAAGTACTGACTTATCCTTAGAAAGGAAGTGTATTTGAGCTCATATATTTTTAATTTTGCATTTTTAATGGAATGTGTTTGCTTCTTTAATCACTTATCTCAGATTGTGTCACTCCCATCTAATTTATCTACTGCTCAACTCTAATTTAATTCTACCTACTTACAGTAGGATCTCCCTGCTTCCACTGAGAGCAGGACCTCACTGGGTGTTCACCGGAGGCCACAAGCTCCCTCCAGGTTCTGAGGAATTTGATTCTGACTTGTCACATAGCCTTTTTCCCATCAAAATATTTAATGTGGGGTTGCAATCCTTTATCCCATGACCAAGAAATCATCTTGATTTTTGAAAAAGTGCACGTGGACGTTACCATGCATGTTACAATGCTCCTGATCAAAAACAGCGAGGAGTTTCATTTCACAGTAGAAATGTTTCCCTTAAAGGACTTCAGTCCTCTATGCTTATTACAAAAACCCCCAAGAAAACAAAACCAACCAATCAAAACAACAACAACAACAACAACAACAACAGAGGTTATACTCTGTTGGTTTGGTCTCAAACTCAGCAGTGAGTGGCTATAATCTATTTTAAATGTGCTATCAGTTAAGATAGTCTGTGTCTTATAGTGAGTAGATTAGCACCTTATAAATCAGTACAGGAACCAGAGCTGGCCTAAAGGTATTGGGAAAACACAATGCTTGAGTGTCCCCTGTCCCAGAGACCTTTCAATGCAAATAGTGAGATAGGGAGAAAAAGGAAATCATGAGACAGCACAGTTAACTGTGGGATGGCAGCAAACATTGTTAGGTACAGTGGCTTGGGGGGAGCAAAGCAGAGGGAAAGAAAATGAGGGAGTGAAAGAAAGAGGATTAGAACAAAGAGCCAATGAATGAAGTAAATTGAATGAAGTAAAAATAGGCACACAGTTGAAAATATGCACATCCATATGTCTCTGGATGCTTGGTGACCCATGTTTTGGCTGCTTTTGTGATTCCTACTACTGCCTGAATCGTGCAATATGAGTAAGATACATCATATTTTCTACTGCTTGTAAAAGGGGTGTAGGAGTCCATGCATGCTCTTTTTTACCCTCTTTGACCTTTTATTCCTGCATGAAGTATCTGTCTGTTGGTATTAGGCCACAGCCCTTGCTCAGGAAGTCATGCCTGCTCACGTGGCAGCACTTTGTGTAGTCTATGTGATACCATTGTTACTATTGCTTCTTCTTCTGTTAAGCTATATTATACATGACGGTTTTTTGTTAAAAATGTTAGAAATGCACTATTTGGTAGCGTTACAAAGCTAAGACATATTCAGTCTTTCTGTTCCTTCAATAGTTACATTGCTGTAATCACATTTCTAGAAGGACTGGCATAGACACTAACTTACTTTGTGTCAGATGCCAAGTCCCTTTATTGCCTGGGCATTAAATCCTACATAAAATCAGATGTCATTCATTCATTCATATGGAGTCAGAAACACTCATTCCTAAAGAATCTGCCCCATGTTGTGCTCAGGCAGCTGTTGGCTACTACAACCCAAATTGTCCTTCTATAACTTCTTTTTGTCTTTTATGATTGGAGGTGATATTGACACCTGTTTTGGTGGGCTCATGGTTTGAGTCATATCACTAGTGTTGAAAAAATATGAGTCTTTCCTGTGCCTTGGGAGGCAAGTAATATTTTCAGAGTAAAAGGTACCACACACACTAAGGCCTCATTCATACAAGTCTTCTGGGTATTTTTCCTACCCTAAGGAATTCTGACCATGAAGGGCAAATGCTCCTTTGAGGCTCTCTTTTTGAATCGGTGCTCATCAAAAAGACATGTGCAGGAGACACCCTTTTAAAGGTTATTTCAGGGCCTGCAGTAATTTGGAGATCAGAGATGACTTTAAAAGCTGATTAGTTCTGAGTGCCCTCATTCTCTCTACAAGGTCATAAGTGTATAGAATTTTCTTTTGGCACCCCTGACACCTCTTGGCACAACTTTGTGATCTATTGTTCTCATTTCACAGAGAATCTCAGCCCTATGTTAGCAGCTGCAGTCGTGAAAGAGAAAATGACATTATGTGTTATGATGCTGCTTCCCTGTTTTGCCCTGTTGTTACTTTGTGATATGGCAGGAACTGAAATAGAAGTTGCAAGCTCTGAGTGATCTGCTTAATAAACACTGATTGTGAATTCATAAGTAGTCCCTGGAGCAACTGTACCATAAGGAGGAGTAAGAGGTGAGGACACAGTTATGATCTCTTCCACCTGAATTGCAGCAATAGGGACTAATTCTAGAGATGAAGTGCAGTTACTTGCTATTCACCAAGAGGGCTCAGAGTCTTTCAAAACATACCCTGAAGTTATCATGATGTAAAATTATAATGGACCATAATCTGCCATGTTCTTAGGTTGTAGTTGTCGAATGTGGCCAGTAAAGATTTAAAGTAGCTGTTAACTGTTAGTTAGAGGTATTTATACTCATATATGTATACATGAACATATATTTATATGAAGGACTAGCTTTCTTTCTCCCTCCCCTGTTCAATCTCAATAAAAAAAAAATCCTCCACAAAAGCTACTAAATAATTAAAAATTGAAGACCCATCACAAATTATGACAACTCAGGAGCAAGGACTGTCCACAAAATCAGTACTATGGAATATAATTATTCTCATTAAATTTAAAAAAAGGATAATTATTTAAGCAACCTTATCTTGTGGAAGGTGTCCCTGGCCATGGTGAGGGATTGGAAGTAGATGATCTTTAAGGTCCCTTCCAAACCAAATCTTTCTATGATTAACCAAAGGTATGATTCAGACTTGCAGACCTTTTTGAACAACTAAGACTAGTTTTCATTTTCCCAAAAGCCAAGAAGTCTTACAGACTCCAAACATAAAATGTCCAACTAGTTGATCAACAGGATTTCATCTCCCTGTCCATGTCTGCCTGGAAAAGGTGTGTGCAGTTTAACATGTTTCCAAGGCCTTACAGGACTGGGTCCCACTTGGCAGTGGCACAAGAACCCCAAGGAGGGTGCACATTCCCCTTTCCTTGCTATGTACAACAACATAATGGCTCAGTAGCCTAAACATAGCTTGGGATGACTGTTTTGGATACTGCCCAATGTTCAGAATAATGTCAATAACAGTAAGAAGTTGGGCTTATCTGTTTGACTTTCTATGACTGTGCCATAGGGCAACAGGGCTCCTCGTGCCACCAGGCCATACTGGCAGCACTGCTAACTGGATGATTACAGGTCTTTAACAGAGATTTAACTGGCTTACAAAACTGACTTGGAGTTGACATGTGTAGTATAACTAGATTTTTCTTTGAAAACACCTATTTTACTACCTAGCATAATAAAGCTTTCTCTGCATTCTATGAGAACTTATGGCTAGACTTCTGGGGGATTTTATTCTGTCTTCTTACAAGCAGTAGCTAATGTCTCCCTTGCCTTTTCAGATTTTTCAATAATGGCATTAGATGACATGCAATTTCAACCAAAATACTATTTCTTCTGCTTAGATTTCAGCACAAAGATTTACATGTATCAAGAGCAGTGGATATCAAAGGCTGGCTCACTCGTTGGTGTTTAAACTGTAAAAAAAAAAAATTCATCCCTGGCTGAAAATATACTGTGTCATGCTGAAAATGCTAAATGACCCTTCAGACTTTGCTGGGAAACATTATCTATTCAATTAATGGGCCATAAAATGATTTAGATAAAAGACAAGCCTGAAGTGTCTTTAGAAATCCAAGAGAGGAAAGCTAGTGCTATCTAATTTCTTAAACTTCAAGGATATAAAAGGTTTAGGAAATGTAAAACATCACTTGCACAGGATTCTGCATAACACTTTAGGAAACCAGAAACTACAAGCTGAAGGGGAAGGAGAAGAGCAATATCCTATATGCAGTAAAACACACATCAATGCATGAATGCACACTGTCATTTTCCAGGGGCAATGCATTTAACACACTTTTCAGCTGGGATGACTGAGGGAAGAAGTCAAGTTATCTGACCACAGATATTGGTCAATGGCTCTCTGTGATCAGAAGTAGCACTTTCCTGGCTCCCACAAACCACTACACCTCTCATAAATAAACCACAGTACCTCTCATAAATAAATGTTTTTCAATCTGTGAAATAATTTATAAGCTGACATGGCTATTATGCCATGATAAACCAGCAACTGTACACCTGTATTGACACATATGCAAAAATTTAGAAAAAAAAAAGAAAAAGAAAAACCAAGGATTTAACTTCCATTGATTTTATCCAATTGGATTTGAAGACTTCATCCTATAATTGCTCAAGTTGCAATATTATCTCAGCTTTGCAGAGGACTAGTTAAATTTTTTTTCTTGCCTTTTTTTTTTTTTTTTTGTCCTGTATGTTTTATAGTATAATTCTGCTATCAGTTACCCACTTTGCTTCCCCCTATGGAGATGCCAACAGTATCTTCCCTCTCTCAAGTATAAAGAAGTTATCATTTCATCTTTAGTAGGTCCCTCAAGTGTTCACTGCACAGTCTTAAGGAGCAATCATGATGTACAGAAGAGGGAGCCACGTGAGCTCCCTATTGCCACACATTTCATGGCAATAAACTGCAGACAAGGCCCTATGAACTCCAGTGAGCTGTGGTCAGGATACTGTTTTTTATGTTGTTTGGTTTGGGTGACTCAAAATCATTGAACTGTTTGAGGCAAACTAATGATTTTCTGCTTCTAAATTTATAGATAGGAAAATGTAGGTGTCTCCAGCAAGAAGAAGAGCAATCAACAGTGGTAAGGAGTCATTTGCACTGTACACAAAATGTTAGCTTTGTCTTTCAGAGTCCTGAAAATACACACTGAATCACACAAGTCCAAGTTAATGAGCTGACTAGCTCATTATACATATAAAGGCACAAACCAGCCTTAAAGTAGTAAAAAAGACAGAGTTGAGATATTTTAGGCAGACTTAGCTTTCATGATTTCAGTAAATTTAATAGAGCTTTATTGCACTAGGAAATAAAAGCCACAGTTAAGTAGATTTCAGGTGCTGGATGTCAGGATAAGGCTGGCAAAATGCAAGAAACCAATATAAATGTGTAAATTGTATCAGTCCAAGGCAAAAAGGACAGTGAATATATTTATAAATAACTCTAAGCTTGCTTTCCAGTGGAAGAGTGATGTGGGTTGTCCGATCTTCCACATCCAGTACTGTCCAGCTCCCACGCTGCTGCTGCACTGAGGCCACGATTGCTGGGTGAGAGCAGGGCCTTTGCCTGGCAGGAGATGCTGCCTTTCCTCTGTGGGAGGGTTGGGCTCTTTTCTCTCCAGCCACACTGCAGTTATTGGGCAAACTGCATCAACAGAAAGTCTCTGAGGCCTTTCTGTCTCTCAGTCTGTGAGTACAATTGATCAAGAAGTTCAGACATCACTAGAAGTGAGAGGACTGTCACAAGGGAAGACACTGCAGCTGTATTATACCTCCTGCTCTTAAGAAAAATTGAGGTATAAAATAAATAAGAGAACAACTTGCTAGCTCTGCCTAGGGAGCATGTTTTTCCTCCCACCAACAGACTGAACCTTCTTATACATCTGTGTAAAAAACAGCACAAATTCAGGAAACTGCAGCTCTTGGTTCATGGAAAATAATGAAGCATGTATAAGGTGTGTAGGGTGGTCTGCCAGAATGACCAGCACACTCTTCAACCTTCCACAGCTGTCTCCAGCCCAGGACACAGCAGTGCTGCTGCTGACAGCACCATTTCCAGAAGTTCTCTCCTTCTAGGACTGTTTGCCCCAGATGTGCTGTCATGAGAATGGTGTCAAGTTCCTATGGAGAGATATTTCATGCCCTTCTTATATGTAGGTGGTAAGACTAGGCTTTGTTGAGATGACCTTGAATTTTCTGGTAGAGCAGATCTTGCCAAGGATATGCCATATTTTCTATTAGTATGCTCACACTGGCTGAGTCCTTTATGCACCAATAAAGCAATTTTACTATTACCTATGAAGGCATTTCCATGAATACTGGAGGGACAGTGGAGCAGCTGGTCACGGTGTCACCTGACTTTGCTTGCAGTTTAAACTCAGTAGCATTGTTCCCTGATAAGTACCATGGTCAAGGAAGTGTTTCCTGATATCATCACTCTCCCAAGCTCTGGACAGCAGCCTTATTGCCTGTGTTGTGACCTCGTGAGATCACTTGGATTAGCCAAGCTGAGCCTAGTTAGACTCCGTGTGTTTGCTGAGATGCTGGGGCAGCTGGTGACACAATAGGCAGCTCTCCTCCATGTAAGCTACTATGCCACAATGGCTTCTTTGATCACTCTTTTGGGATGAAAGTGAATAGGTTCTTGGTTTTACATAGTTGAAAAACCAAGGAGCTATTCACAGAAGCATCTAGGTCAAGCTACATGTGCTTGAACTAAGTAAAATCTTTTTCAATTCTTAAGAGGGAGCTGGATTTCTGTGGTATTTCAGCTGAGCCTTCTTTTTCGTTGGTGATATTAACAAGAAGAGCTGATGTACTTCATCATTTAGTGTTTATAAAACTCTTGTCAACTCTTTGAAGCACACACAAGGTGCAAATCACTCGAACCACAGCTGTTAATGGTGTACAGAGTTCCTGCAGGAGTAGGTTACTTGGTTTCTTGTTATTCAGAACAACTAAAGGTCACATGAAAAAAATGTTAGAAGAATCTAGGCATGGTGTTTTGCTTACAGTTAGTCAGCAAGCAACATTTCTGTAGGAAATTGTGTGAGATTTGACTTTTTGATATGAAATAATATTAGATGGAAACCAGTAAATTGTTCAGAGGATGATGTCTGTCTGCTCTCTGCTCTCTGTCTGCTCTGCCCTCGGGTAATCCTGATAAAGATCATCTGCGGTGAGTGAGTGCTAGATCGAAACCCTGGCACAGTCTGCCAGGAAACTTACCCTAGATCTGGTAAAAATTGTTTGAATATGAGGTACTTCCAAAGAAACATTTAGTCGTGAAGTGTGTGCTCATCTGCACCATTTGTCTGCTTTCCTGACCACTGGATGCACAGACCAAACCTCCCCTTGGCCCTCATTGCAGTGCCAAAACCCTGAGAACATGATAGAAATTATTTCACTCCCTTACCTAATTCCACTGGATGGAGATTTTCTGAGCTGCCAAAGTGTTTGAGAAAAACCTTTAAGAGGATCTCCCCCACAGTGCTTTTATGGCTCAGAGACTGTTCCTCAGGGTCAGTAAGAGAGATATTTGCCCTAAAATTTTGAAGCAGGAAGCAGAAGAAGTGTCAGGGAGAAGCACAGCAATAAACACCCCCGATGTCCACAGGTTTAAAGTTCACAGGGAAAGTGCTGAAGCAGGAAGTGACACTGCTGAAGGTGCTTGAACTGGATGCAGGGGGGAACACAAAGGCACCCAGAGTGTGCACAAATCCTTGATAGGAAGACCAGCAGGACAGATTGGAAATGGAGACAGAAAGCCAGAGGCAGAAAACAGAGGTGAGGGTTGAAGAGACTGATGAGCTGGCTGTGATCACACCTGTGAGCACTGTCTCTCACACACATGTAGGTCTGCACTGCCAGTAGAGCAGTGTGAGAACTGATCTCCTCTACAGAGACCACTGCTCTCCCTTTTCTGAACTTTCAAAATAAAGTTTTTTGCTTGTTTTTGCCTTTCTTCAAGTGTATTTGCACACATGCTTTACCATATCCTCTGCTCTCTGAAGATAAAGCACTGAGCTTCACACCCCCTCAGGTGGCTTGGAGTGGGGAAGCTGAAGGGTCTTTTGATGAGTAGGGGTCTAATGGGACCTGCTCCTGAAACTTATAAAGCAGTAAAATACAATAGAGTTGCAAAAAGGAGTATAAAAGCAGTAAAATACAATAGAGTTGCAAAAAGGAGTATAAAAGCGGTATTAAATTGGTATAAAAGTTTGTGGAGCACCTGCCCTATGAAGACAGGCTGAGACAGTTGGGGTTGCTCAGCCTGGAGAAGACTCCAGGGAGACCTCATTGCGAATTTTCCACATCCAAAGGGACTTATGAGAAAGATGGGGACGGGCATTTTAGCAGGATCTGTTGGAACAGGACAATGGGTAAACGTTTTAAACTGAAAGAGGGTAGATTTTTACTAGATAGAAGGAAGAAATTCTGTACAATGAGGGTGGTGAAGCACTGGCACTGGAGGCGCTGTGTGTGCTCCACTCCTGGAAACATTCGAGGTCAGCTTGGATAGGGCTCTCAGCACCTGGCTGAGTTGAGAGCAGGGAAGGTGCCGAAGCAGGAATTGACACTGCTGAAAGTGCTTGAATTGGATGCAGGGGGGAACACAGAGGCATCCAGAGTGTGCGCAAATCTGTGATAGGGAGACCAGCAGGACAGATACGCTGGAAATGGAGGCAGAAAACAGAGGTGGGGGGATGAAGGGACTGATGAGGGGGGTTGGACTAGTTGGTCTTTGAGGTCCCTTCCAAGCGTAGCCGCTCTAGGTTGTGCACTGTGTGACTCTGTGGCTCGCTCTCCCTCGCTATCCCCCGGATCCAGGATTTTGGCTCCCTGGGAGAGCGCGGCTCCGGGCGCTGTAGCTGACCCGACACTGCCCTCTCCTGGCCAGAGCTGGAAACGGCGCTTTGGGGTCGTGCCTCAGCCGAGCCCGGCCCGGGCAGGAAAGGGCGGGAATGGCCCGGCCGGGAGCAGCTCCCGGGCGCCCCTCACGGCCCCTCGGGCTGGGGACAGCTCTGGCACAGCGCCGGGAGCAGCAGCCACAGCTCCGTGTCCCCCGTGTCGCAGCGCTGCCGGGGCTTCCCCATCCGTCTCCCCGCGGCTGGAGGCACCCAGCGCTGGCGCCTCTTCAGCCGGGGCACCCATTTCCCTCAGGCTCGCCAATCCAGGGTTTAGGTAACCGAGAGGCTTTTCCCAGGCACGAATGCAAACCCGTGTGGCAAATAAACACAAGTTAATGTTGCTGGATATACGGCAACCGCTGGGAAGTCTAAGAGGAAAAAATCAGCGCAGTGTCACAAGCTGAGAAGGTTTTTTTCCTTCCTTTGTCTTCTGCTCTTGAGTTTTCAAAGTAAATTTCCAAAATAATTTCCTATTAATAATCATAATAATAATAATAAAATTTAAAAAAAAATCTTAAAGTTTAAATGGAATAAGTCTTGTACTTTCATAAGAAGAAAAAAAGGTCAGAATGCTGCATATTTGCTTTTTTTTCAAGAGAGGGGTCTTTATGAATAAAATTAAATCTTGAGACTTGCGTTAAACCTGGGAAAATAGACAGTATCATCTACATTATTAAAATTCCCAGGCTAGTAATTGATTTACACTTGAGTTCAGTTTGTCCCTGTCCATTGCCTGGCCTGTCCTCTATTCCTGGACTGCTGAATGCACTCTCCTTTTTCAAGACTATGATTACATTTAACATGCACAATCTACACAGAGGCTGTCCCTTAAATGCAGTGGAGCCCATTATAGCTTATAATTAAATTGTGTCCCGTTTCTTTGTTTATGTATTTTTATATATATTTTTATGGGGAAATATTCTATGGAAAGTATTTTCCATTGCATGCTGTGGAAGATGCCAGTCTGAGTGATTGAAGATGAATTTCTGATTTGTGTCTCACTTTTGGAGTATATAGCATAAATTCAAATGTTTGGCTACAAAAGGCCAGTTTTTATCCCCACAGCAGCAGAGGACAGCTTGGAAACAGAACTCAGGTGCAACGAATGTTTGCTTTGGACTGGAGCCATTCTGCAATAAGCTGAGGAAGGAAGTCCTCTCCTAGTGAGGGACTAGGATTTCTTCCAGTACTGCAGTCAGACAGGCAGTGCAGCAGGATGCTGAAGGAGCTGCTGAGGTTCCTGGCTCTCAGAGAGGGCTGCCCTGCTGTTACCAAGGCCTTTCTCAGCATAAGAGAGGCATGGACATACTAAAGAGAGTCCAGTGAAGGACAGCTAAAGTGATTTAAGACTGGAGCATCTCTCCTGTAAGAAAGACTGAAATAGCTGGGACCGTCCAGTCTGGGGAAGAGAAAGTTCAGGAGATCTCATCAATGTATTTAAATACCTGAAGGGAAGGAGCAAAGAGAGAGCCAGGCTGTTTTTACTGGTACCCAGGGCTAAGATCAGAGACAATGGGCACACACTGAAACATAGGAGGTTCCCTCTGAACATCAGGGAAACACTTATTTGGTGTGAGGATGAGCAAGCACTGGCCCAGACTGCCCAGAGAGGTTGTGGAATCCCCATCCTTGGAGAAATTCAAAGGCTTCTGGAGATGATCCTGAGCAATTCACTGCAGATGGTTCTGCTTGAGCAGGTATTTTGGACCAGATTATCTCCAGAGATCCCTTCCCCCCTCAGCTGTTCTCTTATTGTGTGAGCTTTCTCTCAAAGTCAAAAGGCTTCTGTATATGTAATACCTTGATTCTTCAGAAATTTCATTTCATCCTGACACCATGGCACATTTGTTGTAACCACACCGTTTTGGAGATGGATGTGAGCCTGGCAGCACTGTTTGAACTGGTTATGTGGCAATTTATTGTAAAGGATATATGGTCTCTAAGTAAGGAAGTTAACATACCACAATCTTGGAATGTTCATTTTTAAAAAATAATTCAGCCTTAGCTGGCCTGCTTAGTCTAATGTAAAGTGTTTTACTTGCAGTATCTGTTTCGATAAAGTCCCAAAATCTAAGAGCTTCCAAGTAACTGTTGCTGAATGTGGAATCCATCCTTCACAGATGGTCTATTTGTATGCAGGTGAAACAGGGTCACTGTATATCTCTGTATACTCTTTTTCTCTCTTGGTGAACGTTAGGGATCTAACCCTCTCTCTTCCCAGAAACAGTTCAAGATTTTTTTCTCTCCAGCTGATCAGCATGGTGTGACTCCAAGGATACCTTTGGTGCATGATTTCTACAGAAACTTGGGTTGACCCACTGGCATGGGTAACAGAGCTACATAGGACAGCAGATCTAGAGAAAAAAAAAGTTCATATTCTTCAAACACCGGAGCAATATTATGATTTTTGAACTGTTACTCTAAAATCTCCCTTGATGAGTTATTTCCAGAATATCTCCTAGAGAAGATGCTTTTGTTTTTTTTTTTGGTAAGTCAGAGAAATTAATTGGGAAGGAATTTCTCAAGTAACTATTTCTGTTTGCTGTTGTTTATGACATCCTCCCTGCAAATATCGTGTTCTGAGGGCAGTACTTCCATGTGAGTACAAACAAACATTCCAGCATTCCAGGTAACAGAGAGGAAATCTGCTGTCTAAATGGTTTGCTGAGAGCACTGTTACTACTGCCTGGAAGGCTGTGAAGATAACACTTAGCAGCTCACACCCACACATTTCAGACTTCTGCACCAGATGCCCAACACTCTAGATCTAATAAATGGAAAAATATTATAATTGTGTCTCATACAATTCCTGAATGGTGTTAGTGAAAACACCGTGATTTACACACCTTTCAAGGAAATCAGTAACTGCAGAGAAACGGTCCCAGTTAGAGCAGCTGCTGATTTTGTCAACATGTCTTTTCATGTCTCAGTTTCTTAGTCAAAGCAGGACACATTGTTCAAGTATTTAGCTGCAGGTACAACTGCAGCTGGGGTAGGAAAGGCAGATTTAGTGCAATGCAATCAACTTTCCAATCTTTTCAAAGAGGGTCATCATTTTTTCTTATCAGTCAACAGGAAGAGGGGGTGAAAGGACACTAGCTCTTTCTAAAATAGAGCAGAAAATTGGCATTGTTCTCCTTTTCTTATTCTGCTCTGTTCAACAGTGTACATTCAAACATGCAGAAGTGTTCATGTTTCTGGAGCCCAGCGAAGTAAAGATTTAAAACAAATGAAGTAATGGCACAATAATATAACATGTTGATAGAAAAGGGCTGTCAAAGTAATTAAGACTTGGTTATAGATCAGAATAATGAAAATCACCCACCAATTAAGTACAGGGAGGGGAAGGTTTTACGCTGAATAAAACATTTTTCCAATTTAGCTGTAAACTTTATGAATAAACAACAACTATGCTGAATAATTTGACCAGTCATATGTAATATATGCCTGATGAAAACATATATGGGTTCTGGACATATTTATGAGCAGGTAAAAAATGAGAATTGTGAGGCAGATCTATACATTCAGCTCTGAGATCAGATAGAGTATATAAGCAATCAATACACTGTCAAGAGACATAACTCCTTGGGGCATCTTCAAGATCTCTTTTCTGACTTGCTGTCTCTGGTGATGAACATAAATCTGCTCTGCTGTAAATCTGGATATCAAGTCCTAGGTGTTTCTGTGTCACTGTTGTGCCATATTGGCATTTGGCTAAGACCAAATATAGAATAATTGCAGAGATGGTTGTGTAGAATGTGGCCTTTTTACTTGGACTGGATTTGCTTGTGCATTCAATCTAAAAAAGGAATTCAGACAAAAAACTAGGATATAAACCAGAGCTGGAGCTGGAGGACTCAGATATTTCCCTTTCCTTTCATTCTGAAAAACCATATTTTAATTCACAAAATCATGTCAGATGATTTACATTTTTGAAACCATTGAGCAAAGGCCTCATAAAAAATATTGCATGTTTACAGAGCAACATTTCAGATTTTTTTTCTGTTGAGACAAAATTTCATTTAGACCTTGTGAAATTACCTTCCCCCCTGTTCTACAATAGGCCAAACAAAGCTTTAGCAATGATATAATCATATGGGTGTGTGTATCCACATTTCCCTCAAGCTCCCCTAGAAGCTTTTGGCTAAGTAGCAAACTCAGATGTTATCAAAAGGTGTTGGCTAGGGAAGTCTGAACATATGAAGGCTGTGCTATTTACTCACATGAGGAACCCATAAGTGAAAAAAACCTATGGACAGTTGAAGATGAAAACTCTCAGTGCTCATATTTTTGACATTGAAAGTTTTCACATGTAAGATCCAAATTCTAAGAAAATCAGTTCACTATGAAAAAGATAACAAAAATTTTTTAACATCAAAAAAATAATTTAAATTTTGATTTAGGCAAGGGAACCAGTAAATCAGCTGTCCTCAGTGCTCCTTGTGCAAGGTACTGTGTTTCAGTGTGGGACTGTCAAAACAATTGCCCTTACACAAAGCTCAGAGGTCAGACTAGACAGCCAAAACCATAAGGGGGCAGGCTCTGCAGGCAACATGGAATAACACCACGGGTGACTCAGTTTTTGGGCTTACCCCAGGGCTGGCAGGAGAAACCAGAGCAAGGCAGAAGGTACTGAAGTATGACCTGTCCAGCTGGGCACTGCTGCTCTTTGTGCCTGTGTTTCCTTCTATTTTACAAGGTTATGAAGGGAAGGTTCTCATCTCAGTTAGGTCACCTCTTCCCTTAAAAGTGAGTAGGAGCATCTAGATCCCACAATCAGCAGCAGCAGGTAAACATCCCCACAGGATGTGCCATCCTACCTTAAACAGAGTGCCTAGAGTAAGATGAACTGCCTTCCTCAAATGCCTATTTCTTTGTCTGATTGACAAAGAAGCTCACAAAGCCATCTCAGGCTGCAGCCTAGGATTATAAATGGATTGAATTAGGTGAGCTGGATCCTCTTTTAGATTGTCCAAGAAACTCAGGGAGTGATTGTGGGGCACAGACCCTTCTTGCAGGGATTGCAAAGTTTGCAGAAAATATAGACAAAAGTTTGACCAGTTCCTGTGGCAGGAGAACCAGGTTCCTGACAACAGTCCAGCAAACAGTTAACTGCACTTTAAGTTCCTTCCTCATTAATATTTCCAGAAGAAGCAAGTGTGGTTATAATGCTGTTTTTTAATGGTGATTTAAATGATTCATAGCATTTACAAGGACTTTGTTTTGCCATTGCAATTATTGACCAGTTATGTCTACCACACTACCACTGCCCTTTAAAACATCACAGAGGTTTTTATTTTTAATGAAAACAAGCTTTAAAAATATCCTTTGAAAACATTTCATTTTCCTTAATGCAGCCATCTGAAAATACCCAGACTTCCTAAATGTATTAATTTCTGATTTTCTTCTCTTGGCCTCTCTGGATCAGGCTGACACTTGTGTTGTGCAGGGTGGTCAGGATTCATTACCTGTGCAAGACATGCTGAGAGGCATTGCAGCAAGGAGGTATGAAATGCCAGTTGAGAGAGATGTGTTTTTCTGGAAATCCTTCCTACAATGCTGTTGCACATTTGATGCACAGTGAATAAAGTAGTGTTGCCATGTTAGGTGGGTTTTTTTTGTTTTGTTTTGTTTTGTTTTTTCAGTTGAGGTTTTTTTTTTTTTTTTTTTTTTGGTCTCCACAAATGCTAACACAGAGTCACTTATAGAGTGACTTAAAAGTATATGTTACTTATATGTATATGTATACATATGTATATATATGTAAATGTATACATATATATGTATACATATGTATGTGTATGTGTATATGTATACATATGTATGTGTAGGTATATGTATATGTATATGTATATGTATATGTATATGTATATGTATATGTATATGTATCATCCTGCTCTCAGCTTCTCAGGACATGATCCAGTCTGAAGGCTGTAATTAAGAGCAGACACTCCCTCTTCACCTCTCCAGAGACTGCAGGAGAGCATCACTGTTGCTTTTTCCATCTGACAAATAATCAAATCTCCTTTCTGTCTGTCAGCTGGGAGACAGACACCAGCCTCTCATCCAGAAGAGATGCACACACAAAAACCACAAAAAATTGCAAACAGGGGTCAAGACTCCGCGTGTGTCCCGGGTCAGCAACCGCCTGTTACAGTAGAGATTTAGGACAAAATCTGTGGTGTCTGCAGAGATTGCAGGAAGATTTTCTTTGCCTCTGTGTGTTCTCCCCAGCACAGCTTGTGTGGGGTGGCCCCAGCCCAGCAGCATGACTTGGTGCTGCTGAGAGGCAGATGGTGGCCAGATGGATGAGCTGTCTGTGTCATCCCAGGCAGCCTGGGCAGCTTGCGTGAGGGCAGGAACCACTGCTCAGGGAGGTCATGGAGGGATTGATTGCTGCACAATGAGCTCTGACATCCAGGCCTTGCACATTGGAACTGTAGTGTCTGACCTCTATAACAGCTTAATTAAGATGAACACTCGGTCTGTTTGTATCCAGAGGTTTAGTTACTGTGACACAACACCATGCAACCCTGGCTGTATCACTTCTTACCCTGGTTCAGTGGGTGTGAAACCAGCCCTTGGGTACCCACAGCGCTCTCTCCTCTAGGGGGGTCACAGAATCCTGGCTTTGGTTTTCTTGCCCTTGCTGGGCTGGGAAAGGCCTCTTACTATATGTTGGGCGGCTCTTAGAGAGGGTCTCAGCTCCCCCTATGCTTGTGGTATTTTCGGGGTTCCCAGATGAAGGGAGGAAATTATGAATCTGACTCCATTCTCTTAGAAGGCTAATTTATTATTTTATATTATTATTATATTATATTAAGGAGTACTATACTAAACTATTCTAAAGAATAGAGAAAGGATACAGACAGAGGCTAAAAGATACTAATGAAAAACTTGTGATTCCTTCCGGAGTCCCGACACAGCCTGACCGTGATTGGTCATTAAGTCAAAACAATTCACATGTTGGATAAACAATCTCCAACTACATTCCAAAGCAGCAAAACACAGGAGAAGCAAATGAGGTAATATTCTTTTCCTTTTTCTCTGAGACTTCTCAGCTTCCCAGGAGAAGAATCCTGGGGGAGGGGATTTTTCCAGAAAATATGATGGTGACATATGCTGGTGTGGCAGAGGACCACTGCCCTGGGTGGGCCCTGGCCATACTGGGCAGCACATCCAGGATGTCCCTTATCTGGGGGTGGAGTCTGGTGGCAGTGTGGGACAGTTTTGTTTGATAAGTGCACAGGAAGCACATTTTTCCCCTCCACATGCACACCAGTGTCCAGAGAGAGGTGAGTGCCACTGCTTCTGTTCAGGTTATTTTGCCCTGTGACATGGGAGGGCAACAGGACCACTAACTGCAGTGGCATCACACAGCTTGTCTGAACACTTTCTTTTGTTGATAACAGCACCCATCCCTCATAGGTCTGGAGCTGAATGAATGTCACGAACCAAAGTGTGTTTCAAAGTAGAGCACTTGGCCGGAGAATCTGACCCCATTTGCTTTCTCTGCCCTTTGTCTTTCAGGCAGAAAGTATAATGCTGTTGTAAGGATGACTGCCATGCTGTGGTGATACATTTCAGTCAGAGTACATAGCTTTACTACTACTTATAATAAAAATACTGGGCCATGTTCCTTTTCCTTGTAGCACTACTTGAAGAAAATGATGTCTGCTTCTGTTGGTATGGTGCTCCTCAGTCTGATCCACTCCTCCTAGCCACAATTTCTGAAGTATCAGTGTTTGCAGTAACTGGTCCTGAGCAGAAGTGGAAATCACAGGACAGACAAATTTGACCAGCTGATAAAGTCTGTTTAACACTGTCACTGCCACTTTTGGTATAGTGAACATTGCAGACTGGCATATTACAATCTAAATCACTTTCCTCAGGAACATGGGGTTTCCCTACAGACCGCCTCAAGGTGGAGTTCATAGTAGCTCTTATGAGATCTATCCCAAACATTTTTATTTTCAGTGAGTCAGACTGGGAAAGAAATCAGAGGCACTTTACTGCTCTGGTGTACTTTCAGCTCTTTCTTTGAATACATGCATCTACATGTGAAATCTTTCATTGTCTTAGAAAACATTGATATGAGGCACAAAGATTAAAACAGTATTTTTTTTTTTTTAATACAGACTTCATTTCTCACATCTCCTTTGCTATTCATCTTGGATCAGCTAAGTTAGGACTAGAATTATTCAATTAGGCATTGCTATTCTCAAGAATCTCAGAAACAACAAACTGACTGGCCTTTCATATCACAGCAGGATTTAGCAATCATTAAAAAGTAATTAACAGTGATTTATCTTGTTTACATATTGTATTGAGGAAAAACTATGTAACTGTGCTATCGTTGATGCCACTTTTCAAGTAGATTGTTATCCAGCTGCTCTTCAATGGCAATATACCTCTAAGGTTGTGCTGGGGACATCTTGATTCAGTTTGGATGAACTGACTGCTGAAATCACAGCTGTACCCTGAGATGCCTGGTAAAACCTGCCCTCTCTGTGCACAGCTCCCTGTAGCCATTCTCCTTCCTGAAGCTTTTTCCTCCTGCTTCACACCCAGAAGGCCCTGACCCCGTGTGCACACAAGCTGGTTATTCTCAGGTGTCTGCCCTGGCCTTGCCCTGATCTGTCTCCAGGAGGCCAGGGACATGCACAGGGCAGCTCACCCTGAATTATCTGCTGTGGCTGTTTAATGCAGCAGAGCGTGAGTCAGCCCCACACCTACTGAGGATACAAGAATATCCAGCAAAGTCCCTCGCTGCACGAAAGTATTGGCTTACTGGAGGCAGGCTCCCGCAGTCCTGAAATAGCTCTTCTGCTAATATCCTCCCTCAATTCCCCAGAAGCAGCCAGGGTTATGGATGCCCAAGCTGATAGATGTCTGATACACATGTTTTTTAATAACTGAATGATAAAATATTCAGTAATCCCTGGGACTGCAGCGCCTGGTCTCTAGCCATGACCTAGCATAATTTTCTGAGCAGCTGCCTTCCATGGCCTGAGGGCTTAATTTAGAATCCATTGAGATGAGTAGGAGTTTTCTGTTAGAACTGGTAATTCTGGATCTGGCCCAAAGGTCTGGATCCTTCACCATCTTATTTGTACAGGTCATCCTTAGGGAGTCTGTGCTAGGAGCATTGACTGTGTAAGTGTTGTACCATGCTGCCCCCCCCCCCCCCCCCCGCCAAATCTGAATCTGTTTCCTCCTCACGTATTATTTGGGAAGGAATTTGGGTGCTATTTGTCATCTGGGAACGCTATGGATCAGATGAGATTTGATACCAAATCTGGTTTGAGCACCTCTAGGAAGCATCATATCATGCAGGACAGACTTATGAATTTGGGCTTGTAGCAGATCTATTAATATGCCACAGTTCAGCCTGCTTTATGCATTATGGTTGGACAACCTGTGTTGTATGGGTGATGAAACACAACAGAGCACCACAACAGGCTGCTTCATGACCTGGGGTAAGCATTAGGACTAACTCTGCTCAGAGGCCTGAGAAACAACTTTCACTGGTGTAGAAGTGGTAGGTTCCTATATTAGCAGTGAGTTAAAAATGCAGAACAGTTGCTTCCTTATAGTGGAGATAAAGGGGATAAAAATGAGCCCAGTTACAGAGAAAACTCCCAATTCCAAATTCCCAGTTGTACATCTTATTTTCAGCTGTGAAATCTTTTCTACTTTGTTCCTCTGTGTTTTTAGAGCAGGTTCAGGGTTATGGAGCCACTGGTTTATTTGTGTCTTTTATTATCATAGCTCAAGTGAATATCTCCTGGAAGGCATCATGCCTGAGGATATCACTCACTGAATCAGTCTTGTAATATACCTGCAGCCAAGCACAAAGAGGATTCACAGCTCCTAAACTCCTTCTGGCTGCTGAAGGAACAGCTTATCTCAAATGCTGTTCCTGGAAATGAGAACAGCTTATAAGACCAGTTCTGTTGATTTTCTAGCAGCATCTCTGTGGCATTGGTGAAATGCATTGCCCAATAAACAATGTATGGCTAACACCCTTAATAGTTACATTAGAGGAGATCTCTTCTTCACTCTTTTTCTTTGTTTCTGGAGATAAGACTGTGGGATTAAATGAGTGCAGCAAGAGCCAGGGGCATGGGGTCAACTTTGAAAATCATGTGTAGCAGAACTGAAGAGAGGTTACAGAGGACAAAACTGGCTGCAGCTGGACTCATCCAGGTGTTTCTGAATGTTATTACTGTGTATTAATAGAGTTTCTCAGTTTACTCAATATTTGGGTACTGATAGTTGAAAGGCCAGATTTATAGCTTAATTGATTGACAGAACTCCTATAATATCAGTCAAGTTTGTACCACCAGAGAGTCAAACTCTAAGGAATATATTTCAGGTGTAATTTTGATCACCTCCTCCAATCAATACACTAAACTTAATGGAAAGATTGTCACTGCTTTGAGCACAGCGTAAATTCTGCTGTGTCTCTCAGTGACATTGTTACTCCTGAGGGGCAGCAGTCAGACTCAGCCCAAATTCTGCTATTCCTGCCTAGTCCCTGAACCCCTGTTTTGGGGGGAGAACAGCCTCAGGCTGCCCTGCACTGTGACTGCAGCTGTAATAGGTGCTCAGGAGCAAAACCCTACTACCCTCTCCTGACCTCCTGCCTGTAATGTTCATCAAGCTGTCTCCTCTGGGAGGTTAAATTGGCAGGCAGCTTTGCTGGATATTTTCCAAAGCAGCAATACCATTCTTTGAATCAAATGAACCCATCTTTGAAGCCAACCATCCAAGTTTATCCTTGAGGTAACTTACATCTTGTTCCATACACTCAGTTGCTTTTTGAATATTTTCCTGCATCAGGACGTTTTGTTCCCAGTGACAATGGATTTTTAAATTTCTTTAGTTTTTTGTTCTGAGTGAAGTGTGAAGTCCCATACAAATATGTTTATATATGCCCTTTATGTAGATTCATGAGTGCTTGCACATGGGTCAGAATATGTTGGTCAGCCTTAGATGGAAGGTTTCTATATTGATGCTGTCAGTACAAGTGTGTAACATACACACAGATAGGACAATCAAGCCTCAGCAGTGACTGTGGAGGTGCTCAGCTGTGGTAATCTGCCCAGAACTTTGCATATACCATGCCACACAGTTGCAATAGAAGGGGCTACAATGACTTCTTTCTACCCAGCCTAATTATTTACAAAAATGGTTCAACTTTCATTTTTGTTCAATGGAAATAGTTTCCACCATCCTGCTTGTCATTTTTCTGAGACTCAAAGTGGAATGCCACTGGGATGTAAAAGCCCAGTGAGTGAAGCTCAGGAAAACCTTATATGTTTTTCGGTGTTCTATAACAAAATAAAGAACTCTGGCTAATGAACTAATCTAAACACAATTAAGTATCAAAAATCCATTCCCAGCACTTAAATTAGAAGTTAAGCATTACTGGCTGATCTAGGAGAAAAAATTGCTCCATTTCCATTCCTATTAACACACAACAAACCCTGTGAACAGAATACAGAAGAAGACACAGAGGAAGCTAGGATGCTCTCCTATCCCCTAAGGACCAGGAGAATGGTGAGATTTATTTTCATGCTTCTTTGAACTCATTGTGTTCCTAAGTTAGGGGGAATACAAAATAAATGACCAAAATCAAGGAAATGCTGGCCAGGGACCTGTTCACTGTTGTGTCTGTGGCTTGTCAAGAGTGAGAGATGAAGCCAATGGATTATAAAAAATTAATAATCCATTTGATCACTTGATCTCTTTATAACTCAACATTCAGTTTTGCAGCCCAGCCCTTAGCCCAGTACTTTAATAGAGTAGTTTTGATTTGGTCTGTTTGTAGAACATCTAGCAATAGAAGTGTCCTCAAAGTTATGTAACAAACATGATAGGAACGACAAATCTACGGCCAAGCTGGCCTGTCCTAAACTTCCTACCACCTAGCCTGGGGCAGAGAGAGGGACAAAGTGAAAACCCTCTTTGTCAGGCTTCTAGGATGACTTGGGGACAGGTGAGGTCAGGTACCCAGTGCCAGCAGAATGGAGGGGAACCTTCCCTAGGCAGCTCTGCAGCCAGCAGCTGGAAGGCAGATAGAGCTGAGAGCATCCATTATTGTGACAACCTGCTTCAGAGCAGCCATTGAAAGGTCCTGGGTGAAGATAGCAGGGAGGGAATCACCCAGAATATTCTTCTGCTACTTATAACCACACAGGCACAGACTAAACAGAGTGGATGGTTTTCAGTTTGCGCCACTCCTGTTTCTGCTTTGCCATCAGCTGTGTGCTCTGCAGGAGGAGCACAGCTGTTGTGGCACTAAGCAGGGACAATCTGTGTGGTGTTGTTTGAATGAGGCTGCGTTCCAGGTGGAGGTGTTTTGTTTCTTTGTTTTGATCTGATCTGGCAGCACATTCTCCAGGAAGAAAACACGAATTGTAAGAATTAATTAGCCTCGATTCGAAATGCACAGTGAGTGGTGGTGAAGAAAGCAAAAAGATGTTTATTTTGCCTTTTTTTTTCAGCTGTTCTGATTTGTTTGAGCGTATGTCGACCATCTGACTAAGAAAACAAGTCAGAAGTGGAATCACAATTCCTTTCTAATGCCAAAGTGAGCCAAAGGCATTCTGTGTCATTTTGAACAGACTGGACACAAGCAGAAAGGATGACTAATGCCCATAACACAGGCTTTATCTCATTTGATGATGTCATTTGTATTTTCAACACTTTCCCAAGAGAACTTCACCTATTTATATTTAAAGGGTATTTTTTCCTAAACAGCCATAGCTAAGAAGGCAAAGCATTAAGAAAGAGTAATTTCCTTGTGCTGCTATCTATGACAGTGACCTACTGAAAGTGTCATTGCATGGGGTTAGGGTGTAGCAATATGTTAGGCAGGACTCCAGAGATGCTTTCAGCCTGCTTTCTGTGATTTTACACACAGAACACTTGCTTCTAGGCTATTTTCAAAGATACAAGATGTCCTGCTCTGGGCTGAGTGAGAGAAAGGAGACACAGCTGTCAGAGACCAGGGGTTGTCTTTTAATTTAATCTTTCTTGCTCTAATTCACTGAAGTATGTTGTTTATGTTTGCATGGATAGGAGAATAACCTCATTTGTGTTCTGACAGTCACTGGAGGGGCTGGCTGCTTCTTAGTAGAGGCACCAGGGTCTCTGTAGCAAACAACTACATTTAAATATATATCTACTTTACACCAAAAATAATCAACATACATGTAGACAAAGCAGGCACAACAGAGGCAGACAACCATCCTTAACTCTGCTCAGTCATAATACTACACAGTAACCACAAAATCCTGATGATTGCATGGCTGGATGTTCTATAATCAGTTCCCTGATTCTCAGTTTCCCAGCTTATATTGCCTGAGCTTTGGATAATTACAGTAGTCCCTTAATGTATTTTACCCTTGAATTATTGACAAGTACTTTCAACCTTAAATCCACTTAAATGTAGAATAGATTTCTGAACTGATCATTATGCTGTCTTGTGTGTTTCTTCCATTACCCTTCAGAGACAATACAGTATTTATATTTATTGAATATTTATGTTTTTATACGAAGGAAGTGTCTGAAAAAAACCCTTGGCTATGGACACATGACAAAGTATCTGAATGAGATGGTTACCTTGTCTCCTACTCAATTCCTTTTTTGCTTATTCTTTTTATCGCATTTAAACTTATCTTACCTTTTTCTTCCTTTCAAAATCAAAATTTCTCTTGAGATGGAATTTTGCACATATTTAAAACACACCAGGCATGCAACAGTAACTGATACAAAAATAAACTTGACACCCTTAACTCAGAGAAAGATTTGACAGCAATACAATCATGACATTTTTCTGGCTGACAAGGGCAGGGTGACTCCTCCCACAGTCCCAGGATAGTTGATTTTGATAAGAGTTTTGGTCACACTCAATTTTTCATAACTCTACACTAATTTTATTCTGGTTTTGATCTTACCTAGAAGTGCTGGAAATTATTCTTAGTACTTATGTTAGGGATCCATCTGAATCACCTCTTGGAATATTGTGAATTTAAGATTGTGCTGCTAGATATTTTTATGAATAATCCCAGTATTTTTGGTGCAATAACCTGTACTGGCCTGTCACTGTAAGAAATCACCAAATAAGCACACTGTGCTTGCTCCAGACACAGCTACTGCCTTAGTTCCAGGGTCACAGAGAGAACTGCTCTCATTCACAAGCTCTCGTTCCTGCTCTCATTTACTATCTTGGAAGATGCACCTTGGCTTATCAAGCAGAGTGTTGAAGTTCCACAGTCACCTGTGCTCTTGGGGATGATATTACAGTGCCTAAAACACAGTTTAGATATTCTGAACTTGTTTAAATGTTCTGGAATTGCCTTCAATCAGAAGAGGGAAGCAGAGTCAGAGGTGTGAATGAGTTGAAACTTCAGAAGCTCAACTGAGCTCCGTGGGTGCTTTGCCTGTCCCCCCTCATGGATCCCCACCCATTGAGGTCTCCCCATGTGCAAAGAGATTACATGCACACATCTGGCATCTGCACATCTCCTCCACTCACATCTGGCATAAACTGCCCAGGGAATACCTTGCATGTCTCACTGTTTCCTGGTACTGTGTGAATGCAATTCTCAAAGCACTGTTTTAAAACCTTGTCCTGTGTATTTCATGCTGCAGCAGAAGACGTTTACAGAAGGGTGGGAAATGGTCTTCATAAGAATAATGGTGTTCAGTGTTTTGAATCTCAGAAGAACCTGGATTTAGAACTGAGATCATCAAATGGTGAAGGCTCTTCATGCTCAGAAGGGGACAGGGACACTTGTGAGGTGTACTGGTAATTTCTGTGTCAGCTAAGTTGTTTTCTGGGAATCCTTTGACAAAGGCCTAAGGGCCACCATGTCTCATGTTTATGCTCATCTGTAAACTGCTTTCCTCCCTGTAAATGTGAGATACATAAACCTCTGCCATTGATGACTGATTGCACCTACTTTGGGAATGCTTTTAAGAGGACATCAGGTTTTCCAAAGATACCCATGATGAGTGGTACTTGGAAAGGAAAAGAATATTTTCTTACACCAACCACTGCAGATGATTTCTCTGGGATGTTGACTCCAAATTCACTGTTCTGTTTCCTCCCTTCCCTCCCTCCCAAAATTCCCCAATCATTTGAATTGGTGTGCTGGCAACAGATCCATTTAAAATACCACTTCATCTATTTCTTTCCTCTCCCTTTCCAAGCACTGTTAGTATCTAGATTCAGGCCTATGTTCCTTAAATGGATGAAACTCTGCACACTCAGCAACAGGCAAAAATGCATTTATAAATGGGTTAATCTCTTTGCCAGCTGAGTTTATTTTCAGGGAGTCTGAGCCCTTTTCCCTCTCCTGGATTTCAGTATGTACAGGCCCATGTAAAGTAGTGATATAAATCAGGTCAGCTCTGAGATTAGAGGTGTGGAGGCGAGGCAGAGAGAACATAATCAGTGCCTGCACACTGCTACAATGCTAATGACACAGTTACAAGGAGTAACTTTAATCCCAAATGTCCTATGTGTTCTGCAAAAACGTGTCAAGCTAACCTGCCAGGGTTTGAGATAAATCCACTGAATTGAACTGTGGCCTTTTCTTTTTTCTTTTTCTTTTTTTTTTTTTTTAAGTGGCAGATGTGAGTTTAAAAAAAAAGCAACAAACCAAATAAACTAAGTAAACCTAATTCAAATGCAGAGATTTAAAAATAGAAACTAAACCAGTTTCAGATTTCTGGCTAGATGGCAGATCATCTGGCAAGAAAAAACAATAAAAATATAATGGCCAGAATAGATTTTAGAAAACAGAAGGAGTTTCATTAAAACAGTGAATAATGAAAGATAGAGGAAACACGTAATATTCCTGCAGTATGATCATTATCACCCAGGTTCTGGCCTTAATTGTCTGCATCTATTGTAATTCAGCATATGCAAAACTGTGAGCTGGCTAGTTGTGCAGTTCCATGCTGTAATTATTACAAGCATAAATAATTAATATTGGGGGATAATATTCCTGGTACAAAGGTCTTTTTTTTATTAATTCTTTCCCAAGGTGATTTGTTATGTAAGTGCACGAATCCCACATTGGTACTTCTAATTAAATCAGAGATTTCTTCCGAGGTGAGCATGTTAGATAACAGAGGCAGAAAGCTGCATGGCCAAGCATGCAGGTTGTTGGAGTTATTTTTAACCTCGTCATCATACTTGGTCCATCTTTCTTCAAACAGATCAGCTACTAATAGCAACTGCTTTTGGGACTTGTTAACGTTTCTGCAGGATTAGTTTGGATCAGACTGTCAGCCAATTTAGCCCAATTTTATAACACTGATGACGGATTTGTCTTGAAAATGCCAGAGCCTCAGCTGGAGGAGCAGGATTTAATGAAACAGAGTAGACCACACATGAGAAATAACAAGGTGCCTTTAGGTATTTGAAGCTTAGTGGACAGTACTAGTGTTCAAGTCCTTCCAGCTTTGCCTTTCACCAGGCGCTTTTGGGCTTTTGCACTTCAATTGAGAATGTATTTTGGGGTTGTATTAACAGTGTTTTGCTGATTTAACTTAATTATGTAGTGTGAAATTGTATGCATGGGTTGTTCTTATGTTTATGGAGTTCGTGGCTTAAGATAATAATAAGATCTGAGAAACAACCAGATATTTCATTGTAACAGGTAAATTAAAGAAACAGTCTTTTAATGAGAGGTTGGGCAAAAGCTCTCTGTGGAGCATAGTGACAAGGTGAGCAGATCAGAATCCTCCTGTTATTTCAGTAGAATTATCAGCAAAGCTTCTGGATAATTTACTCATTGAAAATGCATTTGGCAGTTCAGTTCAAGGTAGAAAAAACATTTGTGGAGACCAAATGAAGCAAAGCTTGGCTTTGGTTTAAAAAACAAGTTTAAAAATGAAACATGATTTTGGTTTGGGAAGATGGACAGTTTTGTTAAGGTGCTTTACAGTGGAACAGAAAATAAAATAAAATAAAATAAAATAAAATAAAATAAAATAAAATAAAATAAAATAAAATAAAATAATAAAATAAAATAAAATAAAATAAAATAAAATATTGCTACTTGAAATTTGCCAGTGTCATGTATATCTATCATGTGTCCTCCCATGTGTCCCATTCCCCCTCCTCTATCAATTTTAAGCCAATTACACAGATCCTGAAAAAGTAAATCAGGTCTAAGAGCTCAGACAGGTCTAGAGAAGCTACTCAAGACACAGATCTTTCCAGCTCTGATAAGAAGCCATACTTCAGTTACATTATAAGACTAGTTTATTTTTAAAAATTACGTTAAATCACTAATATTTTCTTCTTTACCATATATTTTATACCAGAAAATGCTTGTTCCATGAGAATATGACCATTTATTTTTGCAATCTTTCAGTTCAGCCCTGGGAGTGAAGAGATCTGAGTTTTATCTAAATTCACAGCAGTGAAATTCTGGGTAAACTAAGAACAAATGAACATTTTTATTACAAAGTTCCCATTGACTATAGAAGCATCCCACAGTCAAATGTTTTTTATATCCATAATATACATTGCTGTAAAAGCTGATTTCATAGCCTCCAAAACCCACAAAAAACTTCTTGCTAAGAGATGTTTCCTATCTCTTTTGCCAATCAATTATGGTCTTCAAGCTTCCTAAAACTGAATTCCATTTCAAATACCCCTTACTCAAAAACACTCTTCTGAATTGCATGTGTACTGCAGAACTGAGGCCATGCAACTAAAGGCAAACCCCTGTGATGCTCAGGCAAAGACAATTCATCAGCTGCTCTATGTCAGCAAACTGGCAGCTACCATGAGTGCTTGAACATGATGAGGATGTGATTTTCTAGTTGTTTTATGGCTGTGCTCAGAAATCCACTTATTTGACTTTAATTTTTTCCCCGTTTCCACTAAGGTTATGCACAGTGGGTAGGGGTTGCAAGGCCTTGTGCACAAGCACAAGATTTAGTGCAGAATATGTGTATGCAGATAGAGTTAGAGTCCTGAACCAGCCAGCAGACCTGTTAAGCACATCCTAAATTCCTAGGGTATGCTGCAATGCTTCATTGAATAAAGACAAAGCTTCTTGCATGCTTAATGGTAAATACTTTTCTGGAGAGGGACCAGATATTATTCCAGGTATTGTTTAATTCTGGAAATTGCTGTTCCCTAGATCATCAGTATTCCCTGATGCACATCTTACTTGATCTCTCTACAAATCCCAACAACTTTGTGTTCTTACTGGCACATCCATGGTGAAACTCTGCAGCAAGTCACAGACATTAAGATTTAGGTACTTAGATGCAGCTAACTATGTGGGAACAAGCTGTCTAAGCTTTGTTTCACCCAATGGAAACCCAGCTGAGGCTGCTGACAGACTGACCACTGCTCTGAGCTCCTCAAGTCACCCTCCCACAGCAGCCTGCATGAGGAGCTCCAAACTCTACTGAGTTTGCCCAATGGCCTTTGAGTGTTCTGCCTGATGTCCTGCTGAAGCTTGGGAAGCCATGGGTCTCCTCTGCAATGTGTGCAACATCTGTCACCTTGGTGCAGTGCTCCCAGGTGTCCTGTGACATCTCCAATGGCACTTGGTATCTACATTTGGGAAATGAGTCAGGAAGTTCATCTTCAGTGACTAGAGAAGGAATTCTAAACTTAGGTAATATGTAGATGCTGTCACTGTGGATTAGAACCAGATGATCTTTTAGGTCCCTTCCAACCCAAATCATTCTACGATTCTATGCTTTAGACACTAAAATGCATCAGCTTTTTAAAAAAAGTACTTTCATGTTATTCATGTGAAACCCATTCAAAAATATTTACATTCCTTAATGCTAAAAGCAGAAACAGAATATTGCTTGAGTTTTAACACAGCTGATTAAAAATCTGTGCTTTCTTATCACTCACTGACTTGGCAGCACAGCACCAACTGTATGGTCTTCCAGGGAAGAGTAAGGGCTCTGTATAGCTAAGAGATGCTCAAAATTCTTCTCTGTCTACAGTGCTTAGAAGCTTTCCCTATAAATTCTTGACTGAAACTATTGTATGCACAGATTTTATTTTGCAGGCAAGATAGGCCAAGTGACTGTAGAAAATTTCTCTTTCTCCTAGGGCCGGCAATTCTGATCAAAAGAACCCAACATTTGGCCTTTTGCAAAACTAGCAAAAGCTATGCAGTTCCAATACTGATGTACCTTGCATATTCTGAGCTTTAAGAAAGAACTGAAGGAGGTTTTTTGCAGGTGAAGGAAAAAAGAAACCTGGGGAAAAAAACAAGAAAGGAAAAAAAAAGTTCTCAAAGCACCTTGCCCCAAGTGTAAGCTTGCCTAAGATAGATCACTCTGTGAAACAGTCATACTGTTCTCATAGTCTTTACTGGTTGTAACATCTTATGCTTTTTATTTGGATTGCTAGGATGTTTCAGCCTTCAGTCATTTCTGTTCCTTTAGAGCCCTGTAGACAGTGTTTTTCACCTGTTCATCTCCCAGGTATTAAAGCTATGAAGGAATTTGAAGTGTCTCAGTGCTGGGAATGCTTTCTAACATGTGCATTTCTCTTGTGTTTTAAGGTATAAAAAAGGATATGACAGATCTTGCATGTGTATAAGTTCACTCTGTATATAAAAAACTAAACAAAACAAAATTGCTTATTAACACATTTGTTGTATCAGAATGCAATACTTTGTTACATCATGATGCCTCAAGCTCTGCTTGACCAATTTAGTTTTGCTATAAAAGCCAGATTCAGGCCAGCTGGTTTGGCTGAACAAGATGAGGAGAGTACAGAACTATGCCATCATACTGAAGTGAGGCTTACAGGAACAATTCATCCTTCTGTGGTCTGCACCCACTCCCTTGTGGTGCAGAGACCACATACTCTAGGAGCTGGATGTCCTTTTGCACACCTGGCATAGCTGGCAGAACAGGTGGGATAGACCTTTTTGGAAGGATACATGAGGAAGGCAATAGGGATGGATAGAAGAATGGAGGATGCAAGCAAGCAGGACGCTAATTATTCTAATTTTTTACAAATTTCTTTAGGACTTCAAATGAAATAAGAGTAGGAAAACATACAAAGTATGCAAAGTTTTTATTTTCTTTTTTTTCCCTTCCTTCCTCTCAAATAACTAAAACCATAAGGATGATAAAATCCCACATATGAGAAATGTATCAACCAAGAAATAACACCAAAGGATATAGAAATATATGTAAACTCTTTAAATAATACAAAATAGGTAGCTGAAGTCTTAAGTCCTCACACATTTTTTTTTGTATAAAATTCTGTTGACACTAATCAAAACTGTTCAGAGCTATGTCAGTGTACAGATATTCTAAACATTTTCACATTTTCACAAACTATTTGTTGCATGTATATACTTTATATACATAAAGTAGTATATATATATACACTTTATACACATACAACAAATGTATATAAAGGATACAAAAGTATAACAAAAGATATCTAGAGGTCAACCACTGAATTTTCTCTGTATTGCTGAATATAGTCCGTAAACTCAACATGAATGGCCACATCTGAGACAACTACAGTTGGGTGAGTTGGATCCCATTTACTGCTTTTAAAAATCTCTTGGCCTGATAAGGGGAAAACAAACAGACTTTTCACAACATGAAACTGCAATTTATCAGAGATAAAATAACAATTTTCCTCTATGTTCTTACATTTTCTGTGTCTTCTACAGCTATAAAAAGAGTAACTAGCAAATGAGAAAAATACCACAGACTGATGTCATGTGAATTATGAGAGTTTCAGCTGATGACAGTCTACTAAGAGATAGGCTTCAGAAGAAAGAAAGAAATGAAAGAAGAAAGGACAGATTTAAATAATGACCTGGTTCCATATTCTGCTTAAAATTGGGCTGTAGAGGTGCCCATTTAATAAGATAAAGGGCTTCCTTTCTACGCAGTGTCTGCTCCAATCCTATCTCTACCAGTGGAGCTACATGACTGTAATGCATCGCCCCATTTTGGTGACAAAACACAGTGTTTGTGCCAGCAATATTGCAAAGAGGACCATTCTGAACCTGGCAACTCAGCAAGAACAGTACTGGAGGACCTAATATGGAAATCTTCTGCCTTTTTGTAACCACTGTTTTAATTTTGCATTTTGAGGTTTTAAAATTCACTAAACTATTCCTTGCCTTATTCATCTGAGTCATTCTTCAATCTCCTTCCAGCATTCTGTTTCGGATTAATACTTACTAAGTAACAGCAATAATAGAAAAATTACTATCTTGTCCTGTAAAATTTGGCATTTCTAATAGCTGTTGGTATTTCCACAGATGAATGTGACATACAGAATACAATCTGAAGCAATGATACACTTTAAAAATCTATCTCTAAAGAGAGAGATTTTGTGTTTCTTTTGCATTTTGATTGACTGTGACCTACAATGTTTTCTCAATAGTTTATTTTAATAAAGCTGATATTTCCTTACATGAAGTAAACAATAAAGCAAATCTTTCCACAGTAGAAAAAAAAAAAATCTGTGCTGAAGAAATAATTAAATGCATTATTGTGCAATATGCCAAAAAGAAGGGCAAACTGGATAATCCAAACACATGGTTTTGTTCACAAATGCAGTATAAAGATCTATAAACCTATCCAGGGTAAATACAGACTGCTTTACATTTGAAAGTCAAATTGACTACCTACAGAAGAGGATGTCTTTTCTCTTATTGGAATGGTTGGGTTTCAAGGTTCTTAACAATGAGGCTCAGTATGAATTTCAGGTGAAACCATGGAAACTGTAAGGAGCCATTTTACTCAAAATAGAAATATCACAAATGACCTTGACATTTGGAAGCTGATGCTGCACATTGTTATTTAGACTGGGAACAATGGGCATATTACCACATCCTCTGTTCCAAAATTGTTATTGGTCTTCCAAGAAGGAGCATCTGAAAGCTGGGGACTCCTCTCACATGGGTGCAAGGGGTCCCCTGTGTTGAGGAAGACTTTTGGTGCAGGTAGCTCAGTGTGCAGCTGCAGGTTGAGCTCTGGGTGATGGAAGCCCAGAAAAGAGCCCATGAACTCCTGACCCTTTGTGTAACAAAGGGCTGGTGGACCTGTGGCTCAGCCAGGTGAGGAACACTCAGAGACGCAGCAGGAGTGATGGCCTCCAGACTCCTGAGCACTTAGACTGTGCTGGAATAAAAGCCCAGGGTTTCCCTCTTCCAGGTCCCTCCTTGGAGGCACCCATTTCGAGCTGTTATTTTGTTATTTCACCACAATTATGTTCTTTTAAGGATCTGAAACTCTGCTGTAGGAAACCTGAAGTGGAGATGGTGAGGAACCCTGGTCTGGTTCCATGAGTGTGGGACGTGGAGCTGCGAAGGGGCCGTAGTCCCAGCTTAGGTGGTGCCAGTGTGGCTCCTGGACAGTCAGGGAAGTTTCCTCAACACCTCTTTTATTGGCATCTTTTTATGGAGACTAGGTAGAAAAGTTGGAAATATGCAGGAAGACAAGACAAATTGTAAATGAGCTTGAGAGAGCAGCACTCTGAGGAAATCATCTGCACCTGAGGACTGCAGTTTTAATTCTCTCTGAAGGCACAACAGGGAAAACATCTCCCCTGAGTCAGCTGAGTGTAAATAGCTATGTGTAGAGACAGATGTTTTCTACCTTACATGTCTAAACAATATGAAACATTTCAAAATACTGCTGAATTTACAGATTTAATCTTCTCAAGGATTGCTGGACGATGTGATTTCTTAGTCTACAACTCCTGCATAACACTCAAACTACTACCATCTTTAAACAATTGAAAATTGCAAACATTATTTTTGATTTTTGCTATCAAGTCATCCTTCTAGGAGCCATATTTCTCTTCCTGTTCGAATGAAATGCTTGTTGCTGAAATGTAATTGCTGATCCAAGGCCAAGGAAAAGAATGGTCAAACCTTTAATGAGTTAAAGGCAGCAATAACCTGGAGAATAGGTGTGTGGCAAAGGAAATTTTACCACTGAATCTTGTGGGACCATTTGACTTTGGACAGCATGTCACCTCTGGGATGTAGCTAACACCCAAAAAAAAAGCCCTTGTTGAATTCACCACTGTTCACATCTAATTCACAGAACACAAACCAACACATCAGTGGGAATTTCTGCTTGCACAGTGCAAGTACAGAGCTAGCACTGGGTACCATATGAGGAGAGAGCAGCTTGAATTGCCTTCTCCAGTAATTTTACACAGCTCCATTGAATCCACACCCTTTCCTGCATTTTTTCAGTCCAACTCTTTTCTTCTATTTGTTACCAGTATGAGAGTAGTCTCTGTATGAGTATGACTGTGTAGATGTAAATGTGGATGTAAATAATAATAGCTTTTACTAGTATTCTCTTTCATTTTGTGGAGTAATATTTCTTGCCAATATTTTTAATACCTAAAGAAACCTGCTAAAACTGCCTTTGAAGCTTTACTTATTTTGTCTTGTCCTTATGCTGGGAGCAACTGTTCCTTTAGGTGATGGATATGAAGCCCATTTTCTGACATTTCAAATCCAGCAATAATAGCTGCAGGGGCAACCATGACAATCTAAAAACATCAGAGTGAAAATCTGGTTTATGAGCTACAGTATAGGCAGGATTTTCTTTTAATACTATTTATGATTAATTTTACATAGCCATTTTATATGCAAAATAATTTAATTTCATTCACAACAGGGAATGTTGCAAATTGAAAGTGAACACACATCAGCATTTCTTGTACAAACACAAGCTCTGTCCTTGTGGGCACCAAAGGGTTTCTGAGGACTAGTAAAGACAAGAACTCAATATTTGCTCCTGCTGACAGTGGCAGCAACAGTCCCAGAGATGTCCTATATGACATCAAGCCTAGCATGAGAGCCTTGAGGTCACACTCTGCCATGTGTCCTTGAGCACTGCACAACACCCAGACCTTAATGGTCCCTACAGACTTCTCATAATAGCATAAAAAGTAATATAAAACATTTTTTTGCAAGTAAGAAAATGACAGATCACCATCTGAGTGAAAGCAAGGCTGTAGTGTCTTGCTTTGGCTGAGAGGACTCGTGCTCAGAGGCAAACTTGGGTCAACAGCCTTCATGCACTGCTTGGTCCCTTACTTTCTTGCAAGTTGTATTATTGGCCACAGATATAACAGAGAAAATAGCATGTACTTAGTGTCCAGGCCAGGACCACATTGCCAGCTGGAGTGAGTGGAGAAAGGGAGTAGATAAAGCCTTCTCCCTTCACAGTTGCATGGAAACTGTATTTGCAGAAGGGCTGAGGTCTGGCAATGCCTCACTACTCCAGATGGTATTTCCCACTTTCCTGCTAGGATTTAACCTGCTAGCTAAAGCTAAAATTAGAATAGGTCTTCCCCAAAATGTCATGACAATAAATATTTTACAAGTGTCTGTGATCCTAAGCTGGAGAGCTGCACAGGCTGGTGACTTAGGTTAGATAATTAAAGGTAATTATCATTTAAAGAAGCACTGGAACAATCACCTTCCTCTTCCTTACAACGAGATAGCTGGATCACATCTGGAGTACACAGTGGAATCTGCAGAATGGCGCTGAGGGCAGGAGATTCACTGGACAAACAGTGGGGCTAGCTTGTTTTTCCCTCTTTGAGAAGGTATCCCTTCAGCCCAGTGCATGCCCACCTGTCCCTTGTGGGGAACACTAAAAAGGCCAGTCCCCGTGGTGTGCAGGAGCCATCAGATCAAGTCACCACATCTCTGCTGTGCTGCCTCTCACTTCAGCTCCAGTGCAACAAGGTTCCCCAGTCCCTGCCCAGGCGATGAACACTGGACTAAAGTCTGTGTTTATGCTCAGTGACAGCTCAGTGGCTGATCTCAGCCCTATGGGTAGAACAAACCCAAAAGTATTTCCCTGAACCACAGGGAATCACTTTCTCCTTTAATTCAGAAGACAATTCGGGCCACAGAGATCAGAGCTCAGGACAATAGCAGGGTAGTCTTTAACATGGAATAGGTGGCTGCAATAGTTTAAATTTACTGATGGATTTCATAAATAAGCCTTCATGACTGCCATGCCTAAAAGCTTTCTTAGGTCAGCAGCTTCAGTGACTACTGCTTGTTGCAATGAACCTTCAGAGTGCCCACATTAAAAACATGTTTTTGAGGATAAAAGGTGAATAATGCTTCAGCATATGGTTCCTCTTAAAGCATTTCCTTCAGTTCTTTTTTCAGCCTTATAATAATAAACACACAACTTCAGAATAATTTTGCATGCATTCCTCTAAGATATCTGCTTGTTTTATTTGTATAGGGACCCTAAGGCTGTAAAATATGCCTTACTGGGCAAATTATTCTTCCTAAAACCCAACAAGACCCTGCTCTCATATTTGGCCTGAATTTATTTTGAACAGTGGTACCTATTTACCAGCTGCTTTTCTGGCTACCTTTTTGTAACTCCTTTTACACTGTATTGCTTCAGACCGGGTAATTGTAAATAGCTTGCTACATTCCTTTTTGGTTTTCTTATTCTAGGTAGAGAATTTGGTTTAAGTGTGGGGGTGCACTAAGGGCCTAAGGGCTTTGAAATGGCTTTACCATTCCAGAGGTAGGTAGGAGAAGTCTTATGGACTTATCTCAGAGTATAATTCTCTTCATTTCAGCAGTTTTCTCCCTTTTCAGGTCTACTGAAACAGGAAGGAGCCAACTTCTGTACTGGCAATTGAAGAATGTTTTTAATATTCTTGGATTTACTGAACTGATTATATTAAATCAAATTTTAGATGCCAGTGATTCATGAGAGTCTATTCTCATCACTCTTTCTTGTGTTACTCTTATTTCGTGCTACCTTTCTCTATTTTCATCAATGTTCAATTGCTTTAGTGCTACTCTCTAATTAAACTTGCTCATGACTTTATTTAGAGATATTGATTCTGAATGTCATGTAGTTTATCTGGACAAATGCTCTTTCTCTTTGTGTGAAGGCAGAAGTGCTGATTCTAAGTAGCACATTGCTGATTCCCATTCGAGGTGACTTGCTGGGTGACACCTTGAAGCACCAATTTGGACACTGGCAGGGGCCAGGAAAATGTCTTTGATGTGTCTACCTCTAGACACACAATAGATTTACTAAGAAGCTGGCAATGAAACAGGCTTTTTTCTTGTTTAATGGAGCAATATAGATTTTGTGGTTTTTTTGGTATTTTGTACTAAACCCCCTACATTTGAAGTTACTGATGTTTGTGGTCAGGCTACACTGTGCCCCACTAAAAGCCTGTCCTGGTGACTGGCCTTGGGGGATAATGACCCAGGAGTTCCCAGATATATTTATGTTCCTGTGTACTAGCTTTTGGGGAGGATATTTTTACTCACTGGCATTCCTCCATGTTTCTTCTATTGTGGCACTGCTATTTTGTGATGTTGCCAGTGTGTTTCCCCTGAGAGAAACTAATGATCAGGTGGGGGGAAAAAAACAATGAGCCAATGTTCTATTCTAATATGGAATTTTGAATGTGCATATGAGCAAAGAATTCAAGCAGTTCTTTCCAAGTATTTTGATTTTGTCACTTAACATTTAAAACTAGCACATGTAAAAGCATATAAGTTTAGAGAGAAGAATAATGTTTAAGGTTGGTTAATGTCATAATGCATATATTAGCCAAACATAAATGCACTAGCTTATAAATAAATACAGAACTCTTGCCAAAGGGCTGCTGAAATGTGACATTGGAATAAAGCAGATGCTTTTTGTGAATGAGTGAGAGGGAAGTCTGGTTTAGTCTTTGCTCATGGCTTTGATCCTGGGTTAAAACAATGCTTTCACAGTTTTGGGTAAATGTTTATATCATTTTAAAAGCAGGCTGTAGTAGAGGGACTGGGATGTTCAGGGAAAAGGTGTGAACACAAAGAGTGACATCACATTGAAAGGCACAGTACAGCTCCCTTCTTCCTCTCCCATTTAAATTGTCTGAGTATCTCATGCCTCCTTAATGCCTGATACTGCTGAGGCAGTAGGAAAAAAAAAGGCTTAAAACCAGAGGTATAGGGCTTAGGAAACAATTACAGGCACCAAATATGTCTTTGCATTTATCATCTCTCATCTTGTTGCCGCTAGGCTACCATGGCCCTGTATACATTCCTAACAAAGTATGTGTTCAATGATCTGGTGTGTCTTGCTTGTAAATAACTTGGAAAAAAAGATACCTTTGATGATTAGCTGGTGGATTATCTGCCTTTAGATACATCTTGCTTGGGGCTAGAGTGCAGCACTGTGCTGCAGAATGAGTGGTGGCTCAAAGCTGCCCAGAGCCTGTGGTGCATGAGTGAGGGGTTCCAGCCTGGCTGGCTCCAGAGGGGAGGAAAGGGCTGGCTCCTCTCCTTCGATGGATGAAGCCCTCGCTGCTTTCCTCAGACCTGACACACTGCCCAGATGAAGGTTCTGTGCTGACCTCTGAAACCTTCCTGCATCACCCCCCGTACCTCTGCCCCACCAGACAAATTCCTAGCCCAATCTGACATGTTGCAAGATTGGGAATTAGAGTCTCTTCCTGCCCCTGCCTCCTATTTTGTTACTTAGCATTTATCAATGTGATCTCAAGTTAATGGTATGTATAAAAAGAAAATATGTTTTAGCTTCTTCTCATGTCTTCTATGCTTTATATTTTTTAAATTTTATTTTATTCTTTACACTCCTTATGTATAAAACCTGACACTTATTACACTTCAGTTCATTTTTCAAAAAAAAGGTTTTCTATGTGTGTTTGCATAGGAGGCAGATATAAATAACTGAGCCCACTTTTAAGATGCTTGCCTAGCTTTTTTAGACACATACACTGGGCTTTCGCTTGAGAAGGAAAGTCTAATTTTGAACACAACTGTTAAAATTATCTCATGCAGTTTCACTGTAAATTCCTGAGACTCAGCATCTCCTAAAATAAACCAGTAAGCCCTATGAAACCATGGCTATGACTAATACAGGTGGCATGGGCTTTATCTTGCTGCTGGGCCCTCAAAGGAGAGCCTCTGTTATTGGCATAGTGCTGGATTCAGCCCTGCAACAGCAAGGCATGTCAGAGCCTTCCCTGTGCAGGTGTCCTTATCACCTGCTGCTTCTGACTGCCCCCACCCTGACCTAAGCCACTTCACCACCTCTCCATGCCTGATGATCCCTGGATGGCCAACTGAATTCATTGTTCCCACTGCCCTGGCCCCACTGCTCATCTTGGGGCTGCTGCCTGGATGGGAGCGCACGGCAGAGGCAGACTATAAGGGAGAAGAATGACTTCAGTGAGGGAACATAGTCCTTTCTTCTGTGACATGTACAGTGTTAATACTCATGGCTGTCACCTCTAAATTCACCCATTATTTCTGAGATTTTATCTTTTCTTCCTTTCCCTTTCCCCTATCACTTTGCACCTCCCTGGCATTCATGGTTTCTTGATTTCATTCATGAGACTGCAGCTAGTTCTTCTCTGGAGACCAACAAACGTTAATGTGGATGTCTCCCAACAGTATCTGACTGTGGTTAAGCTCATTTCTTGTACTAAATGAGCTCTTTAGTACAGAATCTGCTGTTACAAGTGCTCTCTCTGACATCTGAAATAAAAATAATGAGCTGTTCTCTCCTGGCAGTGAGCTGCCCTCGGGAGTTCATTAGGACACTAGCTTGGTGAGGGTCCCCAAGCAGTGACACTTCTTGTCCTTTTGCTTTATGCTTCCCAGTGCTCATGCTCCAGGAGAATTAATCCTTTAGCCTCCTAATGCACATGCTGTTTTGCTTATTCTTTTACTAATATTGGGCTGGGAATGAAGAGAAGATGTTGCCCAAAAATGGCAGCAGTGTGAAGGAAAAGGGGAAGAGAGACAAGTGTGTTGATTTATTGTATTTGTGACATTTCATCAAGTAGAAAACCTGGCTGGAAATGTGAAACTGAAGGAGAAGCAGAGCCATCAACTCATGCCACCCTTCAGCTGCATTTTTCCTCTCTTTGTGCCCTGAAATAGACTAGGCTGAGGTACCTCTTGGGCATCACCAGTTCCCTGAACCATCAAGGACATGTAAAGCCTCGAAACTGAGAGCAACTAAAGTGTGACCTTAAAAAGATGGTGCCTGGGTAGCTCTGGTACCCTCTCCTTTGGAACCGATCAGCTCATGAGACCAAGCTGTGGGTTAAGGTCCTGTCCCTCTCAGAACAGCAGCTGAGAGCACTGTGTGAGCACTTGCCACCACAGCAGGGCAGCCCACGAGGGAAGGAGGTTGTCAGCTGGGAACTTAGGAACTCTTAGGACGAAGGACATGCCATTCACTAGTACTGACTTTATGTCTTTCATTAACACAGATAAATCAAAATAGGATGTCAGCCCATGTCCTTAATCTAGTAAAATGGGAACTGTGTTCTATTGCAGTTCTAGCTGTTAAAAAGGCTGGTCTGCTACACCAATTGACTGCTTTGCGCTTGAGAGAAATTGTGTATTTTAAATTCACTATGGTAAAACTTTAAAAGGAGAAATTTGCATTGTAAGTTTTATAAAATTGTATTTTATTGTGAGTTTGGACACCATTTGTTGCACATTCTGCAGTCAACCTGTCAAGTGAAGAGAGTAATACTGATTTCCCATTCACCACTTGGTGTTGGATGATCATACCCAACTGCCAACCCATTATTTGAGTATTCAGATCCAAAAGTAAGCAGGGAAGTCAAACATTTTAGAACCTGTAGTCTGGCGGAATAACTTCCCAAAAGAAACATCTTCACAAAGCCCTATGAACGAGTTTCTCTCTTGATAGGCTTGCCACTATGGAAAGAATTGAAATTGTACCTCAAAATGTTTGCAAAGGCTGTGAAACTGGTAATGTTCTGCCATTATATTTTCCCGTGGGATTGGAGAACTCTTTTGTGTATTTATTGTTATTCTGCAATCTCACAAAAGTTATTGTTGGCTTTACACAACAGTGGCTAGGAATCCTAGTCATAGAACAAGATCCCAAAGCTGATGTAATAATAATGAAATGGGATTGCTCAGGCTGGAAAAGACCTTTAAGATCATTGAGTGCACCTGTTACTCAGCACTGCCAAGTCCACCATAAAACCATATTCCAAAGTGCCACATCTACATGTCTTTTAAATACTTCCAAGAATGGTTGTTGACTCCACCACTTCCCTGAGCAGTCTTCTTCAATGCCTCACAATCCTTTTGGTGGAGATATTACGAATTTTTTTGTAATATCCAATCTAAACCTCCCCTGATTCAACTTGACACCATTTTCTCTCACTTGTTACTCGGGAGCAGAGACTGATCCCCACCTGGATACAACTTTCATGTAGCTGTAGAGGGCAATAAGGTCTCCCCTCAGCCTCCTTTTCTCCAGGCTGAACAACCCCAGCTCCCTAAGCTGCTTATCATGAGACCTGTGCTCCAGATCCTTCCCCAGCTCTGTTGCCCTTCTCTGGACACTCTCCAGCACCACAATGTCATTCCTGCAGTGAAAGGCCCAAAACTGAACACAGCACTGGAGGTGCAGCATCACCACTGCTGAGTACAGGGGGACAATCACTGCCCTGGTCTGGCTGGCCACACTATTGCTGACACAAGCCAGGTGCCACTGGCCTTCTTGGCCACCTGGGCACACACCTGGCTCATGTTCAACTGGCTGTTGACCAGCATTGCCAGGTCCTTTTCTTCAGGCAGTTTTCCAGGCACTCTTCCCCAAGCCTGTGGTGCTGCATGGGGTTGCTGTGAAGCAAGGACAGAAGCCAGCACTGAGGTGCCATATATATGTTCCATTAGACTCACAAACTGCAGTTAGTGGTTCATGTACTAGTGCAAGTGCAAAGGAGTGACTAAAGGGATACTGCCTAGGTGAATTACATGTATGTCCTCAGGGTTAGAAGATGGAGTTGAATTAAGAGCTTGTTCTTGTTGAAATGGATTATCCTCTATCCTCATGGACCTCTTTTTTCCCATTTATACTTTTTTTTCAAGTTCTTGTGCTCCCATCCTTGGTGAAGTGATTCAGCTCATAAAACCAGCAAAACACTTTTTTTTCCCTTGGATTGGTTTTCTGCTGCCTCAGTGAGTTTATTCAGCTTACTGTGCACTGAAGTGAGTGCCAGAGCTGCAGTGACAGAAGCTGTGGCCATGGGAAGCTGACGGTGGAAGAGGCAGGAGAGAGGAGCTGCAGTGATAACAACTAGCTGTGGGATAATAAAATAAAACAAATTGTTGTAAGGACCTTATGTAGCAAGAATGAATCATTAGAATGAGTTTTTAAAGAATAATAAAATTAAGGCCTAAACAAGCACTAAACTTGGGATACCTTCTCAACAGGAAAAATGCAGCTGAAAACCAACCAAACTAAAAAAAGATACTGTTTTTGCTGTGTTGAGTTTGAGCAGTTGGAGTGTTAAGTGTTATCAAAGTTAAGTGTTAACAAAGAGTTATCAAAATACCTCTGGATAAAAGCTTCATAAAACTTGAAGATGGTGTCTTTCATGAATATGGTATGGAACGATCTTATTGATCCAGACTATAAATAAGTAAAAAAAAAAAAAGAAAAAAAAAGTGGTGAGTCAGTCTTAAATATTTTAAAGGAGGAGAAACAAATTAATGGTAAATCTGCCATCCTGCCAGAAAAGCACTAACTATTCGGAAATGTGTATGATACTATGCCTCTTTGATGTATTCCTTTGCATTATTTTATGGAAAAGACAAATATCTCAATAGTTCACACTCTATCACTCCACAACAAATAATTTGCATGACTATTTAGCCTTACTCTGCTACCAGGGCTTTAAATACAGGGACTTGAGAGCAAAACAAACCAGTGCAATTCAAGACATTACACAAACCTAAAGAAGGGGATTAGGAGAAAACTCTATGAGAACTTAACTCTGAACTACTTTTCCTGGATTTTGCATGTGCTCCCAGTTTTGGAGCTGGTTTGTATTGGAGATAAGTTCCTGGACAAAAAGGATCATCAGATGATCTATTTTCCTTAAGACAAAAATTTTAAAAATAATCCCTTGGTTCTTCTCACTTTTCAGCAGTCGATGTAACTAAGGTCCCTTCTTTTTCTGCCTTTTACACAAGGCGATGCAACACCATCCCAAGCACCCTAAACGCCGCCCGGGGCTGCCAATCGTGGCGCTCCGCGGACTTTCTCAGCCACAAGCGCCGAGTGGCAGCCCTGAGCAGTTCCAGGGTGAGCAAGGGCACCGACCGGGCAGCCCCCAAGGCGTGTCCCGCCGCCGGGCTCACCGTCCCGCGGGAGCTCCGGCCTCTCTGGCACGGCGTGCAGCCGGGTAGCCGCGGGCCGGTAGGGCAGGTCGGAGGGCAGCGAGCGCCCGGCGGCATCGCCCGGCCCGGCGGCTGCGGCGGGCGCGCCTGCGCTCCGGCGCCCGGGAAGGCGGAGGCGGCCGAGGGGGACCCGGCGTTGGGTGACAGGCGGGGCGGGGGCGCAGGGCCCGGGCCGGCCGCCCCCGGCGCCGCACGCTCGGTGAGTAGTCCCGTCGTTTTTCTTCGCAACGGCCGGGAGGAGAACCCGGTGCGCCCCGCCGGCTCCGCCGCCCTGCCCCTTGCCAGCCCCTGGGGGTGGGGGAGATCCGCGCCGGGGCGCGGTTGCCCGGGTGCCGTTGCCTCCCCCGCCCACCCCTCCGCGGGGCCGCAGCGAGCAGGAGGCGGCGGGGAGACAAAAGCGGACAAAGGAGGCAAAAGGCGTGTTCCGCTGCCGGGGTAGGGATGTCTGAGCACCGCTCTGCACCCGGCGGTCCCGGGGAGCACCCGAGCGAGCTGGGGCGGCGAGGTCGGCCCCGGGTTGCCGGGTCCCGGAGTGCCCGCCGCTGCCCGGCTCCTGCTTTGTTCCCCTTCCCTCCGCCTGCCGCCGCTCCCCGGGCTGCCGAGTTGTAGCGGAGTATTTATTTCAGCACATTTATTTTTAGGCTAGAAAATAAAAGGCTTGGCACGGCGACCTTTGGCTGTCGCATCCGGCGCAAATAAAAGGGTCGCGCTGTGGCCGAGGCCGCCCCAGCTCTTATGTAAATCCATGTGCCGTCCCCAAGGACGCGCGGTCCCCGGGGCGCTGCCGTGATCCAGCCCCCGCGGGGACGGGGACGGAGACGGAGGCGCTCCCTGGAGCTCAGCGCAGACCGCGGGGTCGGGCGGGCAGAGGCCGGGGCGGCGGGGAGGGACGGGGCCACTGTGGCCAGCGCCGCTGACCTCCCGTGTTTGCTCTCCGCCCCGCAGATCGGCAGCAACCCCCCGGAGCTCCGTCACGGGCGTCGGCGGCGAGGAGAGAGGAGGATGCGGGCGGCGGAGCGGGCGGCGCTGCCCCGCGGCGGGCAGGCTGTCCGCGGGGCCCCGGCGGGCGGCTGCTGAGCGCGGCGCCGCGGGCATGCGGCGACGGGGAGCGGGAGCCGCCGGCAGCGCGGGCGCCCCGGCGGGCGGGCGGCCCCTCGAGCGAGACTGAGGGTGGATGGAGCCACAAAGGAGTTTGGCTGACACGTGCGGCGGGGCGGCCGGCGGCCGCGGCTAGGGCCACCCCCCTCCCCTCCCTCCTCCCCTCCTCGCTATGCTGCGCTCTCGCCGGGCCCCTCAGCGGACTCGACGCACGGCAGCGATGGAGCCGGCCGGGCTCCTGTGAGGCCGCCGCCGGACCCAGCATGGCCTCGGCGGGGACCCCGGAGCAGCGGCTCCCCGGGGCGGAGAGGCCGGCGGCGGCGGCGGGGGGCCGGGCGGAGGCGCCGCGGTGCCGCAGTCTGCCCGCGCTCGGCTCCCCCCTGGCGGCCGGGGGGGGCGGCGGCGGCGGCCGGCCGAGCCCCGCCGCGGGACCCGCTCCCGAGGCCGAGCGGGGCGAGGGCGCCGCCGCCGTCGCCGAGGCTGGCCGGCTCCCCGCCAGCGGCAGCGGGAGCTTCCCCTGGAAGACGGAGGGCAGCCAGCCGGCGGCGCCCGGCCGAGGGGTATCCCTGGGCCCCCCGCTGCTGCTGCCGCCGCCGCCGCCGGCGCTGCTGCTGGCGGGCCCCCCGGGCAGAGCGTGCCTGCGGGCAGTGCTGGCGGACTCGCGCTTCTTCCTGGTGTGCATGTGCTTCCTGACCTTCATCCAGTCCCTCATGGTCTCCGGCTACTTGAGCAGCGTCATCACCACCATCGAGCGGAGATACAGCCTCAAGAGCTCGGAGTCCGGGCTGCTGGTCAGCTGCTTCGACATCGGGAGCCTGGTGGTGGTGGTCTTCATCAGCTACTTCGGGGGTCGCGGGCGGAGGCCGCTCTGGCTGGCCGTAGGGGGGCTTTTCATCGCCCTGGGCGCTGCGCTCTTCTCCTTACCTCACTTCATCTCTCCGCCGTACCAGATCCAGGAACTGAACTCCTCCGTCAGTAACGAGGGCTTGTGCGTGGCCGGCAATGGCACTGCCAAAGAGCAGTGGGATTCATCGGCCTGCGTCAAGGACACCGGTGGAAACGACCACTCTCTCTATGTAGCTTTATTCATTTGTGCCCAAATCCTCATTGGCATGGGCTCGACACCCATCTATACCTTGGGACCAACCTACTTAGATGACAATGTCAAGAAAGAAAACGCCTCGCTTTACCTAGGTAAGGCAACTTAAGTACCTGGGTACTTTGCTGAACCCCAGATCTCTCTGAGGGGCCAGTTACAGGTACTTCTGCCTTAGTCCTGCCTAACAACATCTGTGATAAGTTTTCCTTTTCAGATGACCTTTTGAAGTAAAATTGCCATGCTCTCCTGTTTTAAAATGTTTTGTAGCATGGTGAACAGCAGTAAGGGGTGAAGCTAATGCAGTGTGCCTAAAAGCAGTTGTACTCACATCCTCTTGCACGGGTAATAGAACAGAGAAAGTTGTCTTCTCTAATGCGTTTCAGCACTTGGCAGTAGCCGGTGACTTTTTCAGAAAGCAGTGTTAAAATTTGCCGTGCCCTTTCAAGTTTCTTTTTGCTAACACAGAAGCTTTGCATTTCTAAAATCTGGTTGCTGTACCTTTAGCCTAAAGTCTATAATGTTACTGCTCAATAAGCACTTTGAGGGAGTTTTGGCATACTTTGTTTTGCTTTTCCAGCATTCATTTGCCTTGAACTAGCAAGGAATTTTTACTGTCATTGGTACATCATCTGGCATCTCAGAGTTAAAAACTCACTGATAAACCAGCGTGTAAAACCTTCAGGGTTGAGTTTGGTTAGGGCAGCTCAAGGAGCACAACGAAATGAGTTGTGTCCAATCTGGCGTATGTTTTTCAGCAGGTACGGACAAGTCTTGATTAATTGTGCGATTGTGGGAGGAAAGGGTATCTCAGATAACTGGGTACTAAACTTTACTGGAGTTTGATCGGGATAGTTTGTGTAATGTGTAAGAAGATTAACTGCTCCCTGACTTTGCATTAGCACCTCAGATGCTTCTATAAGAAATGAACCTCATGTACCCTTCACATTCTTTTCAAATAAGGAGAGGCACTTAGGGAGCTGACAGAGCTGTGAAGGGGTTTTGGATACTCAGCATTACCATTTGCAGTTCAATTTTCTTTGGCTTTATGATAACCATGGAGATAATAATTGCATGTAAAGCACACATTTATGGAAGTTATACACTTGCGGAGTGTGTGTAACTACTTTACTGAACAGAAGTAGGGATCCAGATCAGTGTTTTTATTCCTTTTGACCTGTTCTTTGGCAATTTGACTGTTCCCTGAACCGTTTTAAAGCCATGCACAGTCTGTGTGCAGTGTCTTGAAAAAGCCTGGGGCACTGCAGGTTTTTGGAAGGAGGGAGAGGTATTCACTGCATTGCTAATCTGCATGATGAAGTATTTGACAAAGTGTTTTTTCCCTCTCTTCTCTTGTCTGAGAAAGGTTAAGTGGTATGGAAATTAAGATTAACCTAGCATTGACTTTATTGGCAGCATGAAAAAACAAAGCATCTCGTTACTGAGGTTACTAAATTGTAGTTTGGAACTTTTGCAAGTAGGTGATCTCACACAGTCCTCAAAAACGAAGAAAGAAAAGGAAATGCTGTAGGTGAGGAATGAAGGGTAAACGAGGTGAACGGTGAGAGAGGCGGAAATCTTTCTTCAACAAAGGGGAAGGCAAGGTCAATGGGGGGAAATCCTCACTGTGCAGGAGAAATGATGCCTACCACTGATGCGCCTCTAGCACAGGAAATAGTAATGAAATGACTCAGGTAACTTTAATTGCAGCGAAGTTAACAAAGGTAAAAGGCACCAGCAGCTGGGTAGACTCCATGTGACCCCGTGGCTGCCAGACACCGAGAGCAGCTTTGATCTATACTGGGAGGACCCTTGTAGAGTCAAAGTTCATTTTTAGTGATTCAGGAGAGCAAAGATGAGTACACCCAGCTACAGTGTGTGTGAAAAATGTATGCCTGTGATTTGATTGTGACCACAGGGAGAATTAAAATGAACACAAAGGTGTGTTTAAATATTGAATAAAATGTACTACCACCTCCATTCAGTCTTTGAAGCCACTCAGTGCTAGAAGCAATGTTGTCTGCTGTTGGAAATCTTGGTATTATCTTTTTTAAATAGTGTGGAGTTCTGAGGAAACATTTAAGTTGTTAATGTTTAAGTATTTGCCTCACTTCAGATACAGGCCAGTGACTTTTTGAGGGGCGGCAGTAAAATCTGAGTTTTTGGGGGAGAAAGAAAAAGAACACTGTTTGGCACGTTGATGTGAGCAAACATGTTTTTGTTGGATCTTCTCAATGGTTTGGAATGTTGAATGTCCTTGAGGAGAGGGATTTGTGGGTAGCAGACAGCTCAGCCAGGTGCAGGGATGGGATAGAAGTGGCCTGGGCATGGTTTTGCAGGCCTGCCACCTCACGTCCTGTGTTATGCAATGCCTGCTTCTCCAGCTGGTGTGATTCTATTACTGGGGAAAACTATGCAAGTGATGCCAAAATGTAAAATGTATGTCTGCGTAGAGGCATGGGCTAACAAAAAGTCTTGGAGTAGGCCATGGCAGTTGAGGTTTTAAAAAGAGATGAAAGCCCAGGGAAACAGGTCCCAGTCACACAGATACATGTGTTTGTGCTGAGTGAGGACAGCTAATTAATAAAAAAATATCTTCTAACACGAAATTGAAGGTCACTTACAGGTTTGTTCATAATCATGCTGGTATTGCATTCTGTTTTTCTTCCAAAGGAAGATTTATGTAAGTGTGCACCTGATAAAAGGTTCACTGAGCTTCAGAACTGATGAGCTTTTTGACCCTGCAAATGTGCCCACTAAGAGTAGGTCAGTAAAGCCCCCCCTTGAGTATTACTAATCCTGATTCTGCAAAAACTCACCTTATGTGGCTGTGGAAGCTATCTTATTTATTTTCCAAGTTAATCCAGCTCAGGGCTCGAGTGGCGATAGCATATCCTCTTAAGTGTAGGCATGCAAGCTCAATGTGGACAGCTGTTTTAACATTCCTGGCTGGAAGTCCTCCTCTCAAAAAACATATTTGATGCTTATACATAGTCTCTTGGCTGCCTGCACTTGAGTCCATCTGTCAGAATGGCACAGTGCCAGTTTACAAGGTGCTATGTTGTTTTTAGTAGGACAGAGGTGCCAAGCAGGGATGTGTATTTGGGCTGCCCGCATAGCAGTGTGTGAGCTCCTGTGTGGGATGTTTCTTCCTTGTGAAGCAGTGTCACCTCCGGGTTCTCCCCCCCCTTGAACTTGACGATACTTTGATGCCCTGATGCTGACTTTGAGAAATGTGTGACATCAGGCTTGAAAACAAGTCATGATTGTAACAGGTGCCTAGGAAATGTAAGAACCAGTTCCCTTAATCACAGATAATCAAAAAGGGAAGTTGCACACTGTGTAAAAACTGGGCAGTACTAAGTGGTCTTTATCTTCTCCAAAGTCTCTCCCTTCTGTGCTCAGCTGTACTGTGGTGTGTCTGTTGTCAGCTGCCTGATGTGTGCAGGTTCTTCTTTTAAGTATTTATCCAATTAAATTAATTGCAATTCAATTTGAAGTTGAATTGGACTTGTTGAGTCTTGTTTTCCACTCTTGATAGTGTTTCTGCTACTTGTCAAATTCTAGCACTTAAAACAATGTGATTTTTCTAAACACTGTGGGTTTTTTTTGTAGGGATCCAACAGTTTGTCTTGAATGTGAGTTTACCTTGTATTATATCAGGATTTTAAAAAGCAGTTCTTTAAAATTAAGTGTGGCACCTAGAAGTTTTAATAGTGGCTGAAAACTTTTAAATATTTTTCTTCTTTTGCAAGTGGATATTGTTATAAAAAGTGAATTTACCCTTAAAATTCACACATAGAGAGGCAGTGTCAGCTTTTACAGAGATATTGCATGAGTGAAAATATTCTAGCATTCAGGAATGGCTTTTACCAGTACCCTCCCAAAATGACTAGTGAACAAATTGGTCATTGTGCTAAGAATGTTTTATTTTAGTGTCCAGAATACTGTAGGCTGGTTAGGATATGATATGAGAAAAGTGTCTCAGTTTAATTTCATGCAGACTGTCCCTAGGTTTTGGAACAAACTGTAATTACAAAATGCAAAGATAAAGGTTTTATGGGATAATGGCTGAAAAATTGGAAAAACCCATGCAAATGGGCTTGGTACAGATAATGGCTGAAAGCCAGGGAAGTAAAGTCATTTCATAACCTGGAAAAAAAATAAATATTTAGACTAGTTTCAAAAATATTTTGGAATCCTGCTTTGTTTTCATGAGGATTGTTTGTGTGGGTTGCTGTTTCTAGCATTAGGTAAACCATTTCACTGTGACTGTATTTTGTCTGGAGAATACCTCCTTACCAGTGTTTTACAGGGAGCTGTTCTGTGTACATACCCTTCATGTCTTTGTTACAGGCTTCCCCTAAGTCTTTATATATGGATGTATGATGATTGTATTTATTACACTTCTAGTTAAATCTACCCCTACATCCACATCCCGCTTAAAAGGAGAGGCTAGGAGGGGTAGCTTCACATCAGAAACCCACCACCTCTGCCTGCTGGGTCCCAGGGCATAGCCCAGCTGCCAGACAAGCTAGATCTCTGTAACGTGATACTGCTTGGATATTGGCACAGGAAGCACTGGATTTTTGTGCCATTTTGATACATTTTGGTCTGGCTGCTTCTGGGGTTATGGATGCCCCTGGGGGACAGGAACTGGAGCCCACTGGGGGCATCAGGTCCTTTATGTGGGTGCTACAAGGTCATTGGGGTTTTCTGAGACAGTATCAACTTTCTAGCTGAGCAAAAGGGACCATCTAGAAGTAGGGAAACAGCTGACCAGCATTTAATTTTATTCTCACTAGTCAGTTTATGACCACTTTTGATTTATTTTTGGAATATGCTTCCTGCTTCCTGATATCCAAAAAGGTTAGTTTCCTACAGGGTTTTCTCTGCATTGATCCCTATAGTTGGTAAACACTAGAGAAATAGTGCATTTATTTTTACAGCATGCCTGTGAGAAGGAAGATTTTTTGAATCAAAAATTGAGGCAAAAGGGCATGTTCACCAGTATTTTTTATTGCTTGCTCTATTTTCCTTGTAAAGGGGAAGTGTGCAGAGCTTGTTTCTCAAATACATGATTTTACTTTATCTGAGAGAAGGCTACATCTTGTTTTATGCAGAGGCAAGCACTAAGACTTGATCCATCAGCAGTCTGGTTTTGTGCAAGCCTGGCGTGCATCAGGCAAGGGAGGGGATTGTCCCCCTCTGCTCTGCAGTGGGGCAGCCTCACCTTGAACACTGTATGCAGTGTTGGGTACTATGATATAAAAAAGACATTAAACCATTAGAGAGCATCCAAAGGAGGGCAATGAAAATGGTGAAGGGCCTTGAGAGGAAGCTGTATGAGAAGTGGCTGAGGTCACTTGGTCTGTTAAGCCTGGAGAAGAGGAGGCTGAGGGGAGACATCATTGCAGTCTACAACTTCCTGGTGAGGGGAAGAGGAGGAGCAGGCACTGATCTCTCCTCTATGGTGTCCAGTGACAAGACGCAAGGGAATGGCCCAATACTGTGTCGGGGGACGTTTAGGTTGGGTATTAAAAAGAAAGTTCTTCACCCAGAGGGCAGCTGGGCACTGGAACAGGCTCCCCAGGGAAGTAGTCACAGCCCCAGCCTGACAGAGTTCAAGAAGTGTTTGGACAGTGCTCTCAGGCACGTGGTGACTCTGTGCAGGGATGGTTCTGTGCAGGACTACGAGTTGGACTTGATGACCCTTGTGGATCCTTTCCAACTCAGCCAATTCTGTGATTCCATGAAATGTGTGTGTGAAACATAAATTTGTTTTGTTTGCACACTCAGCTGGGCAGCACTAGCAGGAGGCTGAGCTCGCTGTGCTCTTGGCTGGGGGTAGGGAGCATCTTGGGATGCAGGTGAAGTGTCTGCAGCTCTTTTTGTGTGTATGGATTATACTGCTTTCTCCCACAGGTGATTTAACACTCAGAGGGTGCAGTATTGTGCTTCTCTGGCACTCTATAGCATCCCTTTTTTTTTGTCAAAATGCTGATCAGGCAGCTGGCACAGTTCCCAATAATTGCTTACAGTAGCGCTGTGCAGTTTTATTGTTCTTTCCTTTAACTGAGGAAATAGAAAGATTTTAGTTTTCTTCTTCACTTTAGTTTCCTATTCCATAGGTGGACTGATACCTCTTTTTCATGCTGTAATCCTAGATACCATTTTCTTAAGCATTTAGTGAAGCTGTTTTTTTTTTTTGTCCTTTTAAGCAATGTGTACATAACAGTGAGTTAACAGTAAAGAGTGGGGGCAGCCTTTGCTCTGAAGTTTTCTGCCTGCAGGATTTAATGTCGTGAGTGATATATCTTCACTTGCTCTGCCAGTGTTGTGTCCCTTAGGGATGCTTTCTGCATCTCTCCAGTTGTGTCCTTGCCATGAGCTATGGCATTGTTCACAAGCAGCTGTATTGACAAATACATCACTTCCAGTAACTGGTAAAATGCACTTTGTCCTTCTTAGGAGCAAGAAGAGACTTAGGCACATGCTTCCCTGATTCTCTTTCTCTTTGTATTAAAGGACAAAAACTGGGTTGGATCCAGGGTTCCGAAACTCACTGAATTCCCAGGCCCAGTTGTTTCCCTTGCTTAGCATTTGTCAGAATGGTTAGCATTTTGTTTCTGAGGTTGACAGTGCTCTTTTCACCCTCTTGAGCTTGGGAACAGTGTTTTCTTGGAGAGCAGTTCCCTTCTCTGTCAAGCTCTGCTGCAGGCTGGTTTGTGCAGACAAGTGTCTCCACCTGCCGTGGTCCCGGAGCAGCTGGGAAACCTAGACATGAAAGTGGCCTTTAAGTAACAGCTTGTTTGTAGCTTTTGCCAGGAACTGAAGGCTTGGGATCTAGTGTCTGATTACCTGGGGGCTGGAAACTTTAGCTGTCTGCTGGATACCCTGACTGTTTTCTAAAAGGTCACTGTAACTACTCCTGTTGCAGGTGGATTAGAGATGCATTGTGTTTCATCCATTTTCCCTGAACTCTCATTCAGTGGCCGCCTCACCTGGGAGGACTTAATTGCTGTGAAAGTGCTTATGCAGTCAAAAGAGAGGAGGCTGGATTTCTCTGTACTGTCATTCAGAAACACATGGGTTTCTGTCTTGGTTGTGCAGGAAATACAGGCAGTTTTATAAATGAGTCTCAGCCTTCTGTTTCATCCTGAAGGCCAGCAGCTAAAAATTTAGGTTTTTAAAGTAGATGAATGGAGTTTATGCATAGGTTTTAAAAGAACAGAAAACTAACTAAATCATATTCAACTTTCATGCTCTTATTTTAATCCTATGAAGTCTGTTTTACCCTGATAGCACTTTAAAAACCCTTGTTTTTTGTGAAGAATGAGCTCACTTTTCCTTTTTTGTTGTTTTTACATGCCTTTCCTATTTATTTTGAAAACAGTTGAGAAGCCACAGTGCAAAAACGGCACACATATTTCAGCTGGTTCCCTCTGGCAGCTTTTGCCATTCTTGACTGAAAGGTCAAAGTAAGCACTAGCTCTGACTTGGCTGCTGATGGATGGGGCAGTGCCACATGAACTCTGAGGGCAGGACAAGCTGGTCACCTGTCTTCCTGTGAATTGTCACCAGAGCTGTCAGAATTTCAGCTCCCAAGTCCAAGGGTGTCTCTGCAACCCCCTCAGCAGCTACAGGGATGCTGGGACTTACTAGGGCTGTAATGGGAAAGCTCTGAAATGGCACAGTTGGAAGAGGGAGTAAACTGTTGGCTTTCTGATTGCTGGTGTCCATGCTTTTATTCAAGCACAGTGGTCCTTTTAGCTCAGTTGGAAAATCTGGGCACATGGGCTGGAGCTAGCAAATTTATGACAGAGACAGCTCTGCAGTGCACATGTAGGTTGATTTCACCTGAGTCAGCCAAATCTATACTCCAACTCTTTTCAAGTGCCCAGGAAAAAATAGGACATTTCCTGTGATGGGAACAAATACATCACTGCTCAGCAGTGTGGAGATGTATGGGCTCTGTCCTGCTCTGCTGCTGAACAGTTTGGGCATCTGTTGTGCTGTCACAAGGCCAGAAATTTAGACACTGCCAGCATTAACAAGAGGGCTAAGGAACCTGGGGCTTTCACTGCTCTTTTCTGCCACAAGGAATTTGTTCTTACCTGAGAAATCAGGAAGTGCAGACACAGAAATTCAAGTGTTATTTTATGCTGCCATTAGACCTGATAATCTAATCAGAAAATATTAACTCTCATGTAAGTAAACAGCTTACTTGGCAGCAAAGACAAATTTACACCAGTGAAAAACATCATGCTTTGGTATGAATTACATTTTGTGGTGAGTTTGAAGGAGATCCAGTCAGAAAAAACCCCAGGTTTATTTTTCCTTGTAATTTGAACGAGCAGGTAGATGAATTGTGTCCCATGAAGTGCTTGTGAAGCAGTACTGCATGTCCAGTAATTGTATGCTCCTGTGCTGTTCATATTTGATTATTTTCTCAATTTTTAGTACAAGTTTCTTTTTAGCAGCTTGCTTCCTTTTCATCAGCTTGCCAGGATATTTTTTTAGTGCTTCCACTTCTTTCCTTGCTTATATTGACGTTTACACTTTGCTTACATTGCCCCGTGCACAGTAGGACCTCAATCTGGTGGTTGCCCTCTGCACCTTTTATCTTTGATGTTTACTGCATTAGAATGAAATCCTCAAGAGTGTCTCAGCAGTGATTTTCTTAAAATCCAGCTGCTCTGAAATCAGCTACCAGCTCTTCAGTTTTTTGAATTTAGCAAGCTTTTCTAAATTAGCGGTGCCTTTCCATATTTACCTGTTTCAATCGACTTCTTCGGAGTGACAAAAATTAAATCCTGGCAGGGCTCCCCTGTGATAATGCCATTTTCTTTCTGTATTAATTAGGCTATCCTCTAGAGTCAGAATATTTCAGCTAATGCATATATTAGCTGAGTATATCTTCTGATACCTTGTGATTTGCTATTTTATACTTAAGTTGTAGTTTACTCCACTGTTTGTCCTGGGTTTCTTCACAGCTGTTGATTTCAGGTGTTATGTAGGCACTGAAAGGTGCTGGTGTGCTTCTGATGTGCTTTCAGTCACACCTTGGCTCCTGCTTCTCCTTTTTTCATTCTCTGATAAGATTAAAATCTGAATACCCGACCTCCCCAGAAGTCATTTCAAGTAATGCATTTTTGTAGATAATCCAAAGTAGACAGGGAAATAGCTGTGAGCTCTGCTGTGGTGGCTGCTAACCTGTGATTACTTAAACAGAATGTGTCAAGCAAGCCTCACCTGCATCTACAAATATCTAAAGGAAATATTGTGGAAGATGTTACCTGACATGGCTGTGTGTTAAGCTTTCCCTGTACTTGAAGAGAAATTACTGTATTCAGCTTAGCTGTTAACTGAGTAGATTTTGCTTTGTATAACAACTGAAAACACTACCTTTTCCATCAAAGGTACTAAAGGAACCAGCTCATAGGCTCAGAGGTCAAATCCATGTGAAATTCATAAGCAGAATAACTTGTGTATGCTGGTTAAGTGAGAACTTTCAGCTGAAAAAGCCCCAGAAAAAGTGAAGGAGAAGGGGAGGTTAAGTGTCAGCAGCATGGGATGTTAGCACCTCTTTCGTGTGTTGCAAGCCAGAACGGACTGGTCAGGAGGCACCTGCCAGGGACAGTAGCTGGAGCCCATAGGAAGGGCTGAAGATGCTTCTGTAAGAGTGTGTGGAGTACAGGAAAGTCCCTAACGAGGCTGGGGAGTTTTGGCAGTGCAGAGAACGCAGAGAAGCTTTGCTTCTGCCATGCTTTTCTTCCTCACAGAACAGCACTTTCCACTTCTGTCCAAAGTGCCTCTCCATGCTATTCATTGGTGCCTGCCATTTCAGTAGCTGGAGTTTAAAAAGTAGTAGCAAAATATTTCATTTTGTGTGTTTTTAGTCTAAATTTATGTTTCTGCTTGTTAATTCATCCCAGTGAGGGAAAAAAGATTTAATGATGAGTGTAACCTTCTGGGATGCAAATAGCTTCAGTAATAATCCTGTTTAAAAATGTAAAAAAATTGTTACATAATAATAGAGTCTGTAATTGTTGTAAATATGATGGGCAGTGTATATCAACTTGATTTTATACAGCTGTCTAGTGACAGAAATAGTGAAGGTGTCCCGAGGGAATTTTTATAGTCACAGGAGAAAATAGCACATGAGCTTTTTGAGTCTGCAGTATAGTAGTGCTGATGCACATCAATGTAGGCATTTATCTGGTAAGTTATATAATTGGCCTAAAATAAGAATTCTAAAAAACTGTTTCTTCTGCTAATAGCATGACCTAGGGAAAGAAGTGGGATTTTGGGGTTATCTGAAACAAATAACTGTTAGTTTGTTACCACACCTGCATTGTGTTACTGGAGGAATGTTAGTCCTGTTACACAATGAGAGTAAAAAGACACTGAACTCAGCACTACATTGTCATAATAAAATGCCATACTGTAAATAATTTTTCAAAAGCATAGCCGAGGACTGAATTGGTGCTTGAATGAAGAGCTTCATTCTAAATTATAGTTCCTAAGTAGCTATTGCACTATTTTGATACATAGAAGTTATGTATAGTCATTGACCTCAGTGACTGAACGGTTTAATGATATTGTGATTATGATGGTAAGGATAGAGCTGGCTGGTATGAATTTCTTGGATTGCAGAAGCAAAGTAGGCAAAAGTATCCATGTGTTTATTCCTATCCATGGCTTCCCCAGAACCTCTGGGAGGAGGAACATGAGCACTACTCAGAGTGTCCTCTGCATTTAGGAGTACCTCTGTGACTCAGCCTATGGAGAAGCTCTCCTCATAAGCTTTTGCTTCTTGTCTTGGTGTTTGTTAGCAATTGATTTTTGCTTAGATGGGGTCATTTATTGTTCTCACTGAGTTTGTGGTTAATTGCACTAGCTTTGGACACTCAGAAGCAAGGACACAGACAACAATAGGGATGCATGTGGCCTTCAAAAGCAAAATAAAAAGAGTGGTTAAGACTACTGCCCCCATGCATTTGTGATAATTAAAAGAAGATCAGCCTTCTATGAGAAATGAGGTAAAACTGATGGACTAATATTGGCCAGGCCAGCTAATGGGAAAGAACTTGAAAAGAGCTTTTAAGCCTGGTGAGTCAGAAGCCTTGGGTATATATATGCCTTCTCATCTTCTATAAGTATAAGAGATTCAATTAACCCTAGAAAAATGGAGTAATGTATGAGCTAACATAATTTTAGGAGTTCCTACACTGTCATTAGAGCAGCTATTACTCCTTTCTATAGCTAATAATAAATTTTAAGTATTTGGGTAAGGTGAAAGAGTATCTGTATCATCAGATAGGTCTATAATTAACTTCCTTTATTCCCCTCTTTATCATCCCCACACTCCAAATTTAAATCCCACTGAAAGAAGAGCTTACCATGTGTCTGATGCAGTGCCACGCTTTCAAGAAAACTCTATGTTTTTATTCTCAGATTTATATTGTGTGTTTATAAATACCTTGTGTATTACAGAGACTGAGGAGGGGATCTATCATGTGTTGCAGTTTCAGGATATGTGAGAAATGACTTCCCATGGTTTGTTCAAGTTGGCATACTGAAATCTTTACTAAGTTTACTAACTGCTGGGCCAAAGTTGACCGTGTTCCTCTAGGAAGAGTAGATGTAACTGGTAGAGACAGTGAGAGGACTGATGAGTGGCTGTAGTAGAGGAGTTTGATAGCCATAAGGTTTATATTATCAGGTGGGCATCCTACACCATGAGCCAGCTGCTTTTTGTTTGGCCTGTGCCTGGCAGGAAAAAATGGTGCAATATATCAGGAATGTAGTACATTTCCCTTGTCTAGTTTACGTTTCCCATCCTAGTTTAATAGGATGCTCAGATTAATTATTTTGTGGTCTGAGCATTAGGATTTCTCCAAAATACAACTCCAGGGCTAAGCAACTCTTCTGCTGCTGGATTTGTTGCAGTTTTCATGGTGTTTTTGAAGATATTGAGAGAATTGGTAGCATAGCATTAGAAAAGAAGGGTTGATGTAACCCTTGTGATTGTGTCAGGGAGCTGCTGGGTGCTCTTAGGACTGCTGCTTGCTGCTTTTCTGTTGAATCAGGATAGAGAGTGTGAGGAGCAGCATGGTTATTTTTATATGCAGAGGGCCAAAGAACTAAACAAGAATTCTGCTCTTAATTTAGTCTGTGTTGCACTCCTGTTAAAAAGACTTATTTTTTTTCCCCTAATTTTCTTGAGTAACAAAATGGCGTGGAGCTCAGGGAACTGACAGCTGGTGGCTTTCTGATGTAGGAGAATTGACAGGAAGAATATGTGTGGGTATGATATAACCCCTTGGTGATGTGCTGTGTACTCTTGTTATACATTGTGCCAAAATAGACAGTAATCCTCTTATGTAGGATTGTCAAGTAAGTAATAATATAGAGCACAAGTCAGTACCATCAGTTCCGAGATTTTTTTAATAAACATAGTTGTTATTCATATCTCCTACATTCTTTACTACTTCTCAATCTTTATATTAAGTAAGTCCTTCTTCTAAGTCCTGCAAATGTTATGTTTTACAATAGTGATGTCAGCTGCTATCAAGACTTTCCTATTCATCTTTCTAATTGATGCTCTTGCTTTAAAAAGGCCACAAAGATTTTGAGTTTTATAATTCAACTCATTTCCTAATGTGAAAACTTCAGATGAAGAAAAAGTTGGAGACTATTTTGTCTGCATAAAACATTTCCATTGCCTTACAAGGAACCCTGAAAAGATCTGAAGCTATCAGAGTTACTGTCTGCAGGCTGTTCATCCCATTTAGAAGACAAGGAGTTGGCTGCTCTGCAGCAGGGCAGACACGATAAGTTGTGCTGGAGGAGAGAAGCAATTAGCTCCACAGCAAGCACAGTCAGAGCAGGAAGGGAGGTCTGGAGGCGTTTAATTGATACTAATGCTGTTGTGCTTACAAGGACCAGCAGCTCACTGCTGCCTTGCTCTTGTGCTTCTCAAACCTGCTATCTAATGAACATTAGATTTAGTAAAGCTTTCCAGAAAAGTTAATAAATCATGACTAACTGTGACACATTCCCCCTGAAGGTAATGAGGTACACCTGATACTGAGTGGGAGCAGGGTCTGATCTGTAAAGCTTTTTCATTTTTAAACAGATAACAAGGCCTTTTGGGATTTTTGTACTACATTTGTTTTAAGTAATCTGAAATAATGGGAAAGACATATCATCTATAAAACAGTTTTCAAGTCACCAAACCAATTAGGGAGAAATAAACCTTTTTTTTTTTTTCATTGTGAAAACAGTTTTAGGCGGGTATCATTTTTATTAATCTGAGTTTGATGGCAAAACTACTTTTGATGGAAAAGTATTTAGCCACCAATGTATACTTATTTGCATAGATTTTCATTTTGAGATGCAATTGGCTATTTAATTCTCAATTTTTATTCATTTTAACTTCCATTCATTCTTAGGTGGAAAATACAAGTAAAATCCCATTTGGTTGAAGGTCACTTCTCTCTGTAATTCTTGCTTCTGTTTTATTCTAGTACCTCATTCAAGACATGCCTAGACTCCAGTATGCTGGAGAGGATTGCTTTTTCCATTTGCTCCTCATGAGATTACCAGCTCTGTGGCTTCAGGCTTACATGTTTTTATGTTTATAAATGTTTCCCTGATGGGTTTCAGCAGTATATGTTAATAAAAGGATGATCTCTATGATGATTTATTTTTTGTGCAGGAGCACCAATATAATCCAGTTTGAGTTGTAATCTACAAACTTTAGTTTTGGTTAGATGTTGCCTGTGTTTAAATATCCCTGTGTCACCCCTTCTGTTAATGGTTATCTGTAAAAACAGCTTTATTATTCCATTTTGGGAGCAAACTTCCATATCACATTGCAGTTAATACAGTGTTTTATCACACTAATTGCCTGTTAGTGCAGTTTTTGTGCAATTAAAGTATTCTTATTGCACATTATCGTATCACCCAAGACTTGTGTAACAAGGTAATTAATCTATGCTATCTCCAAGGAATAAATGAAAAGTACTGGATGAGGGTCACAGCTTTTGATAATTATTTATGTTACAAGAAGAAAGCTGAACAGAAATGCTTGGATTTTCCTATTTTGATGGATTTTTAAGTGCATAGCTTTTTGTCTCCTTAGTCTTCTGGGACTCTCCAGCTGAACATTGTTACTGCTGAGGGAATAGCTTACATGGTACATAGAATCATGGAATCATTTCGATTGGAAAAGAAAGACCTTTAGGATCATTGAGTCCAGCCTTAGCTGAGCATTGCAGTGCTAGTTTAGCATTAACTTGAATTGGATCTGGATGCTGTTTTCCCTGAGGGCTGTCCCTTGGCTTTCGTCATCAGCACATTGGTGTGATGTGGAGGGGCAGGATGGAGGGGGATCTCTGACCGCACTGCTCCACTCCCTGTGCTGTGGGTGCCTGCTGCTGCCCTTCCCTGGTGCTGGCTTCCAAGGTTTTGTGACTGGCACCGAGCACACCTCCAGCTGCTCTGGCATGGCTGCCAGGGCAGGTTCTGCCAAGTCTGCAGCTCGTCTGTGTGTCTGGCTTTCCTGGGACGGAGCAGGACAGTCACGGCAGCCAGGGAGCCGGTGGCTCTCAGAACCACCCAGGGCAGCACATATGGGGGTCAAATCCCACCCAGCATCTGAGCCACAGAAAAGGCAGCTGCCACAAACACCTGGGTTTTTAACAACTGAAACTTCCATTCCTTTAGTCAGACACTTTCTTGAAAGGTGTCACAGAGGTGTTTAGCTGAATAGCTCATGTATTTTTAGTATTTTGGAAGAGAGGCTTTTTCTTCAATGTCATATTTGGAACCATGACTTCCTCATTGCACATTTTTCAGTGGAATATTTTCTCTAGAGGTTTTTTCCTCTCTATTATTGCAACTGTTTGAAACTTCCACACTGTAGCTAACAGTTACATTATGCATTGATAAGCTTCTTACACACTTGTAAATACAAATTTTCAGGGTTTTGTTGTAATGAATTGTAATACATTATTCATAAACGTGGTGTTTGTGTAGAATAGAAGCCAAATATAAAAGCCATTTGGTCTTACACAGTGTTAAGTATTGAAAATGAATGGTAAAGTGATAAATTAAGAAAATATAATCGGGATTGGTCTCCCCTGATAATAGACATGCTCCCTTTCTTTCCTTTGCAGTAGGCGTTTCTCTCCTTGCATTTTGAACAGACAAGCAGACATCTCCCCAGGATCCTGCCAAATGTACCTTGTTCTCCCTTGCCTCAGATATTTCATTTTCTTTTCCTAAAACCAGGAGAATTTATATTCATGCTAAAGTGTTTGTAATCTGCTTTTGGATACTGCAATGATGAATCTGATCTAAAAAAAGAAATAGTGAAGAATAACTTTTGAGATAAAGTGCTCTTCTTTCACTGAATAGCACATAGGGAGATGGATGTTACAATCCAATAAGGTATTTATTCTGATTCCAAATACATTATTCTTACAATGAAAGGTCAAAGAATTTTCATTTAGTGATGAATAGAATAGGAAGACAGAGTAATGCATTCTGTTTTTTAGAAATAGAATGAAAGTGGTCCTGCAGAAATGTTAGCTGAAGAAGCTCTGTGAAGCCACAAGGCAGGATACCACCACATATCAATGCTAAGGGAAACCAGTGTTGAACCCCACCAGTGGGGAAGGGCTTGTTTTCATGCCTGGCTTTTCCTTCCCCTCAGAAATAAAGCTGATGAGTCTCTGCAAAGATCAGTATCTCCACTGTCACAGGGCTGCCTGTGTGTGTGCTTTTAGCTTGGTTTTATTTTATTTATTATAAATGCAGGAGGGGGACTAGCTCCAATCTTTTAAGGTTAAGACTTGATTGTTTGGCCTTCCTTTACCTCCTTCCTGGCCACAGATACCTGAAGTTGTATTATTTGAGTGATGAAGTCCTTGGCCTGAGGACCTCTGGGAAGCTGTGTGGTGGTGCCATGCCAGTGGAGGACTTTGGAAAGGAAATTAGACAAACCAGTCAATAGTAATAGCTAAAATAATTTAGAATTGTTGCAAATGTTTTTTTTTTTTCCTAGAAGATCTCTACAGAATTGAAAGCTGCCTATTTTTTCTTTTCTTTTGAGTGGAATAAAGTGGCAGCAGTAAACGTAGCACATAAAACGTATGACTCAGGTGAGCTTACTGAAAAGCTAAGTGCTAAATAGCTAATTACTGTTCCACTAATCAGTGCTCCTATTTTCCATCTGAGAGTCTTCAGGATATTCCTGAAACTGGGCAATAAGGAGGAGAAGGATGTTTTCTAATTTTGTTTCTTCCTGTGGCAATCTGAAGACATTTCATTGCTTTCTGTGGGGTTTTTTTCCCCTGTATCAAGTCAATGTAAAGGAGAACATGGTGTGATCTAAGCTTTTTACTTTTCTTTTAAAACTACACAAAGTTTTTTTCAGTACATTTTCTAAATCAGTTCTATAATTGAAACATTACATGTTTTCTGCAATTTTATGGAAACAAACAAAACTACTGTGTCAAAATATTTTCTCTATGGACATTTGTAAAGGTACAACAGAAATGAATGGATGTATTCACAAAAAATGGCTAGGAAAGGCAGTGTCCATCAGCTGTGTGCTAAATATCCTGAAGAGAAAACCCTGGGGTAGTACCTCTGGGTTGTTCCTCCACTGGACAAGGAGATGCATGCTGTTAGAGTTACCTACAGAGTTTCACAGGTATGAAAGTGAGAAGTAACATTTTAGTTTGGTTATTCAGCTGTGTTCGCTAGGAACAAGTGTCTGATTCTGCTGCCACATCTCTGCTGGTGTTGTCACTGCACTGTTTTGATCTTTCAGTCACTGATCTTTTCCCAACAGTTTTAGTGTTTGAAAAACATAATGCTGTGTTACTATCATTTGTGTGTTCTGAGAGAAACATTTGCCTGAGTGGTTTATTTTATGAGTTACCAGATGGTGATTTAAATGTGCTTGAACCAGCAAGAGCCTTGGTTCTGTAAGCATGTCTCTAGCTCAGAAAATCTCCACAAAACACTTAAAAAGTGATGAGCAAAGTAGCTATGGTGTTTGGGAGCACAAATGGAGCAGCCATGATGTGTTTGAGAAAGGTTTACACAGTTTGGGGGTTAGAATTGGCCTCTAGGCAAGGACGTGTTACTCTGGTGTGACATGTGGTGACCTTGGGCATGCAGCAGGTGAGCTGCTTGGTGGAAAAAGAAATTACCATGAGAGATCTCAAAGCTGAATTTACTGTACCCTCTTTTCAGTGTTTTGAGTCCTGTGTTCTGTGTATGAGCGTTACCATGATATGCTTCATAAAAACAGCTTAAGAACTTCACCTACGTAAGAGGTTACAGGAGATGAAGGTCTGTGTTTCTCAAAAGTTCTGCAAAGACCCTTTTTAAACTTGTTTTGTTTTGTCTGAGCCATTGTGGTCTGAATATAGTGTCAACATGGATGGCAGAAGTAGACTTGGGATGTTTTTAAAAATTTATGAGACTTGCAATGTGGATTAGGGATAGGCATGTGTCAGATACAATTATCTGTGTATGGATATGGATCATATGGATACAAGTATGTTCTGTTAGCATATATAAATAATTTATACAACAGTTTTAGTTCAAGGCAATGTGATAGAGAAATGTTTGCTCTTGAGGCAGTTTTTTATTGTAGATTGTGTTTTTATTTGCAGGGTTTGTTAGAAACAAGTATGATTTAAACTGATTGAAAATTTAAAAGCCTTCTTGGTAGTGTTGTATTTGATTCTTTTAATTTTCACATTATGTGCCTCTTGTACAGTGACAGCCAGTCATTGTACAAGAGACAAACGAAGGCTTGCACTGCACCTTCAGATGTATGTGTTTAATAAAAGTTTGCAAGTGCTCTGTTGAAACTCTGTCTGCACTGTCATAAATTAATCTCATGACAATATAGTTTCTTAAAATGATCACTACATTGGATAACAATTGCAGTTAGGTATAGCATGCAGTATAGAAATGTAGTACATGCTGTATATTTGCTCTTTGGAGGAGTACTAGGTGTTTCAGATTTTAGTGATGGACATTTTTATTTTTTGTCTATGAACTGTAGGCTTCCACTTATGTTATGTTATGTTGGCAAATTCGTCAGTATGAATCTGAACATGTAGTTAAGGATCCAACAGTGTGTGAAGACATGTCTCTTCTGTCACATGTTGTAGAAAACTCCCAAAGAGCAGGAAGATGCCAGATCAATTTTCATTAGACTTGGACAAGCTCTCACAGCAGCAGAGACCACTGGTAACACTTGCAATCATGGTTATTCCAAGTAACTCCAGTATTGTTCCTTGAGGACCTCTCTGTCAATCTCTCTCTCTCTCTCTGTCAGAATGATTGAATAACTGAGGTTAAAATTTCCCAAGGAGACTGAGGAAGTCAAGGGACCTGACTTTCAGTGAATTTCAGTGGGATTTAGGGCTTAAATTGAATTTTCTTTGCAAACATTAGATTAGAGTTTCAACAAATTGCCTTTTTTGTGATAAACTGATTGAAAGCTGTGATAGTTTGCAGATTGTGTGCATAAGTGTAATCTTCCAATTAAATCTTCTTAGTGTAAATAATTGAAAACATGTTCCCTATGAGAATGGATGCAAATGGACAAAGATACTAGAAAGAAAAGGTCCCTGAGTTGCTTGAGTGAGCAAAATCTGCATCAGGTAATAAGTTTGATTTTCATTGGTACACATATGTTATTTCCTGAGCCTGCCTGAGCAGTGTCTGTGTGTCCAGTACCAGCTCCAGGGCTGTTTTTCTGGGGTGTCCCTGCTCTTTGGTGCTCTCAGAGTCACCGTGGCAGAGAGGGATGCCCAGGGGTGGCTCAGGACACCTCGAGGTTCCCTGGCTGTTGCAGCCACTGCTGAGGCCACCACCCATGCTGGGACAATCTCTGCTAAATGCTCAGCTGATGCATCTGTGAAATGGCAAAGTGCAGAGGCCAGCTCTGGCCCTTCCTTGGCAGGGTAAGGCCTTTGGAGATGTCTCTGGCAGCACAGCCAGGAAAGGAAGGTAAAGAGGCTTCTTGTCTTTTGGCATCCTTCTTTGCAAAGGATGAGGTCTGCAAAATCTACTGTGTTAGAGATGAAAAGAGAATTGGTGGGATAATTTCATGCTTTATTGGGCCAGAAAGGACTGTTATGTTCATTTACTCTGACATCTGTGTTCAATCAGATTTCATTACAGTGTTATCCGTATCCAAAGCTCTATTTATATAAAACCATATAGCTTAAAACAAAGCACTCACAGTTAGAGAGAATCTGCCATGTCCCTAGGAATATAATAGAGTTAACTATTTTGTTAAAAAAGTTACTGCCATGAGTGTGTCTAAAGTTGGCAGAAAGTCATTTCTACATAGCCTCCAGCCACTACATTTCTTATGTCTGTGAAAGCATCTTTTACTGTTGAAGAATAAAAATATGCTTAATAATCTGTTAATCTAGGTAGTTGAGAAACAAAGCTGTCATGTCTCATTCTACTCACAGAAGAAAGAAAAAGCCAGAATGAACAATCTTTTTTTTTAAAAAATTGCAGACTAAATGAAAGGATATTTGTGTTTTTCTCTAAAATATGTCAGCTGAATAATTAAATTACCTAATTAGTGAAAGTAACTTTAGCTGATTAGAAATTTTTCAGATTTTGTAAGTCAGCCATATATGGTGTTTTGAAATAATCTTGGAAAGATCCCTGTTATATAAATAGTTTTCTGTTGGAAATGCCAACACTGCAAGTTAGTAATACTTCTGTATTTTATTAACATATCTTATTGGAACTGGGAATGAGCTGCAAATGGAGCTGTAAATCATAATGACAATTTATATCTTAAAAAGAAAAACAAATGTAGCTATGATATTACCATTTTGTTAGAGTGATTTTTTTAAAGCTACACATGGTTTTTAAACTACACCTTTTAATAACACTGATAAAAATGTTCTGATGGTCTTGCTGTGACAAATTATGATACAAGTTAATCTTGATTATAGAGGTATAGTGATTTAGGGTTTTTTATGTAGAGAAAATTATTTGGTTTTGATCATGTTGAAATATTTAGCTTACATTGAATTATTTTTGATCTTTATGTAGGACTACAGATTAGCATTTAAAAAATAATCTTTTTTGCTTGACTCAGAGACAAAACCAAACCAAAGCAAACCATGTAAAACATATTACTTAAAATGTCAAACTAAAATTTTTTTGCAATTTTTATTTTATTATTGGCGCTGCATGTCAATATCTACCTTTCCTCATGAGGCATAGCTTTGTTTCTTTCAGGACCTGACTAAAATGGTCTAAGGAAATATATTTATAGTATCATATTTATTTATAGAATCAGTGTCTGTGGTGATTTTCTGTACAAAACAAAAATATAAATTAATTTCCTGCCTTTTGGTTTCTTACAAAACAGTGTTCACCTCTTTTTTCCGTGACACTCTGTGATCTCCATTTCATTTTCTCTGATTTTCTTGAATATCTCTAACAATTCATGTCCCTTTATCAGATTTGGGAGGATCTTTTCTGGGATCTGCAGCTGCAGCTTGGTGCTTCTGTATCCTATTTCATGGGACTGTGTCAGGAGTGTCAGGTTGTTTGAGGACAATTTGTTTCTCCCTGGTGGGGCACTCATTAGCTCCTTAACTATGAGGGGGGAAGTATTTGCTGGGACACTGCTTGATGACATTTTTCCATAGCTGGGATGAAGAGATTCAGTTTGGTGCTACAGCAAGAAACTCTTTTGTCCCCAAGCAGAACATGGAGCTGCATGAGCTCTCATGTCTTACGATCCCTCTGTGGAAAACAGAGGAGAGATCCTTACCCAGAACTGAAAACTGAAGTTGTATTTCCAGAATCAAATATTTCACCATAATTTCAGCTTTGTGAAAGTGCCCAAACAATGTTGTTCCTATGAAGATAAAGATTGTATTTTGAAGCTTTGGAGATTTTCATAAAACAGTGGTGTTGTCCTTTAGCTAAAATAAATGGTCTCTATTTATAACTGTTACACATGGATGGAAATGTTTTTCAGACTCTTTGACCTGTAATAATATATTCAATATTGTTTCAAATATGACTATACAACTCTGCATTTCACTTTGCCAATTGCTGTTTAATATATTTTTATTAAAGCTATTGCAGCTTTCAGCCTTTCTGAATGTAGCAAAATAATTTTTTAGCAATACAATAGATGTTAAAACTCACAGGGTCATCTGCAAATTGCAGGAATAATGGGCTTTTGCTTACAGGCAGATTTTGCGTCAGATATGAGTAATGAAGTGTAATTACTGTTGTTTCGGCTGAAAGATGAAAATGTAAGTGCAATTTACAAAGAAAATAGGAAGAAATGCTGTGTGGCTTGCCCTTCTTTGCAGTCTATTAGCGAGAGGTAGTGAAGGGAAAAATGATCACCAACATTTTCAATAATTAACCTATGCCTCCTAGGCAGAAACCAATTTTTGAAAGGAAATTAATTCTGAGGGAATATGAAATAATTTACCCCTTTACTTCTTTGTTCTGTTGTCTTGCTGGTGGGACAAAGCAAAAATGAATAAAAAATATATATAAGTGTGCTTACTATCAGCACCTGACCTTCCCTTTTAGTAGATATTTGGTCTCTTTCTGCTCCTTCCTCACATTTTGTTTGCTAGGCACAAAGGAGCTGACTTTGAATAATGATGAAGTATAAAAGAATTCATGTCAAACCTGCCTCTGAAAAACAGGTATTTGTGTGCCATTAGCTGGCTTGTGCACAATAAAAGCCAAATCCATAGACATTGGGTATTGAGTGTATATAGATTTTTTCTAAGGAATTAGTATTTATTCCTGGTTCTTCTGATGGTTCATGATGGCATACTCTTAACATCTGGTTCTGTGCCTGGTAAATTTCACTGGGCTCTTCCCTGCTTTTCCTCTGGGAGGGGATGTATTCTCCCAGCTCAGAGAGATGAGAAGACCTGTTAGCTTGTACTCTTAGACTACCTGAATATGATGTAAAACAAATAAAAAACAAATCATAATACAAAAGCTCTGAAATACTCTTCTGGTCCAGGTTCTACTGGTCTTGAAGTTATGGACCTTTTCAGCTGTGATTTTCAGTTTGATCTCTTTTTTTTCCCCCCCATTTTCTTATTTGGGATCTGCCTGTTGAGGTCCACTTGAAGGCCAAATCTCAGCTTTCACAGTTTGATATTTTTCACAGTTTGATATTTGAAGAAAAGGGGATGACATGCAAGTGAAGAATCCTGCCCACTCTAGTGTAGTTAGAAATAATGCTAAAGACATGAAAATATGTTTTAAGAAGCTGAGATCAGCACAGTCTATAAGCACATGCCTGGGGATAATCCCTAGTGAAAATTAAATGTGTATATGTAACCTCAACTGCCAAACCATTAAAAAACCCCCAAAGCCAAGCAATTAAAAGGCAGAGATCAGATATTCCCATTTGACATGACCTCATGGAAGGAATGCCAGTGAGTCAAGAGGCTGCTTTAGTATCTTAAAGATAGCCAATAGCTTCAGTGTCCTTTTAGTAGGAACACCACTGAGTGTTAGTGCAGAAGTGCCAAATCCTGCCTGCTTCAAGAGAGAAGTCACAGTGGTTCAAGAATACTCTTAATGTGAATGTTAAATTCATGACTGTGGATTTAGCTCTCAGTGTTTGAATTAATGGGAAATAATACAGTGAAATTACCTAACCAGTTATTAATTATTATCTAACCAGTTATTAATTAAAGGCTTTAAAAATAATTTGGAGTAGTAGCTTGCTTACAATTTAGTTAATAGTAGTTATATTCAGTAGATAATTTTCTGTATGGAAGTGGGCACTACCTCTATGACATTTCATTGTTTCATTCTTTGGAGTAATCAGAACTTTGGGATGCTGACAGACCAAGAATTCAGAAGGGACCAAGGAGTTATTCAGTAGGTGTTAACACAAATGGTCAATGTCTCTGTCTAGCTACCTTACTATTCACAAAAGAAAACATTTTTTAAGAAACATGCTCTTTTGAAAACTCACAGTTTGGGAATTCATGCCTAGTCAACTTCTTAGGATATGTTACCTTGTGTTAATAACGCAACATGCCACCATAAACTTAAAGGACTTGAAGATGTGCAGCGTTTTTGAGAGCTGATTCCAGAAAGTAACAGCCAAGAGCAGAGCTGTGCCTTCTGTTGCATCTCTTCTGACATTCGGACTCTGTTCAGCACAAGTTGTGTGTGCATCTGTCTGAGACCTAAAATTCAATAAAAGTACTTTCCATATCAAAATTTCCTAGGTATGGAAAAAAAAAATTGGGAGTTTTAAGAAAGATTAGTGTTACTCATGCATTTAAGCAGTTGTTGACACTTCTTTTTAAAGAAAATCCCAAACATCTATTTAGGTTACCAATGCCTTTGACTTCATGGAGAGAATACCAGGACATCTTAGTTTTCAGTTTAGGTTCTGATCATGCAAGTATAGATGCATATATCTTTAGTCATGCAGATAATTCACTTGGGACTATCCATATGCTTGAAGTTAATTGTATGTGCTTTTGGAATACCATTATCACCAGAAGATTCTTGTGTTAGAATTGGTTTAAGAACTTATTAAGCTGAAAAAATTGATTTGCTTAATTATCTGATATAAGAATTTCTTTCTGCATGGTGTCTAAATTCAGTTAACCACACTGATAGGAAATTGCACTCAGAAATTGCAGCCATTTTCACTAATCTTTTTCAACAGATGTGTCTTTTTCATATTTGCTTGCTAACCACAAGTCATTCTTGGTAATATTATCAGCAAATGTTTATTTATAGGTGACTATAAAGAGAGAAAAGGCAGATTTTGATGAAAACTCCCAAGTAATATTTGTGTGCTCCAGGCAAAACAGCTGTCTTTAAGGAATGGGACAGTCTCCAGTTGCCCCTGGAATTTCTACTTCCAGTTCTGAGGTTTCAGGAATAAAGAAATAAAGACTCTCATTTTAAGCGCTGGAGTAATTTTCCTTGGGGCAATCATGTCTTTAGCCAAGTATCTGTAAAGCTGAAATACCATAGTACAAGTGTAAGCTTTTCTTCTTTGGTATTTTCAGTGTTTTTGTATTTTAGATTGGATGCACACACCTGTGGATGTAACCAAAAGACAAGTACTGAGTCTGTGAAATTTTGGTGTAAGTTGAATTGCTTTGTAGCCACTGTGGCTCTACGGCATAGCAGTGACTTGGAGCAGCACTGCAATGTATACAAGAAGTACAGACTGGGACAGAGCCTATTTTAGTTTGTTTCCTTTGGGCTTGCTTTCCCAGGTTTTTACAGATATAGTACAATTGGATCCAGTGAAAATTATTGTAATGTTTTGGAACATGACCACAAATGGTGAATTCAAAGCATGAAGCAGCATAGCTGTTTAAATCAGGGAATGATACCTCTTTTAATACAAATGATATCTTAGTAATAAAGCTGTAAGAGAAAAGTAAAAATCTGGTGCTTTTCATCTTGTGTTGGCAAGTCACTTAAATAAAATTGAAACATATTTTATTTAATTTAACTTCCAGCATTTTTTAATGGAGTGGTAAGCTGGACCATTAATTTTCTGTTCCATGGTAGGCATGTAAAATGTTGCTTTGATTATGTTTCTCTATAAATTTGTCTTCCAGATCTGTGGAATCTGCTTGTTAAAATAGTGACAAATACATTCTATACAAAGATCAAGAGAGGCTACTGAAGTAGTTTTGTTGCTCTGTTTATTGTTTTGAGTGGAACACTGGATCTGAGAGACTATTAAAGTCATGTAACACTAATGCATTTTGAAAGGAAGTGATTTGAAGATGTGAACTGGACATTATTATCTGAACTGCAGTAATGCTCAAAGCATTGTTTTTTCCTGAGCAAATAACCACATTAAAGAAAGAATCCTAAAGCATGTATAGATTTGTTTGATTGTGCGTTTGGGATGAAAAGAAGGAAGTGAACCGGTTTCCTGACTTAAAAGCTTTTGAGAAGTCTGCCTGGCTTCTGCTCACAACTCACTTTTGTGTCCTCAGGCTAAAAAGAGTAGTTAAACCTTATGTTTTTGGGATAGCTTCTGTGTAGTGAAATTAGACAGAATGAGGTAAATACGCCTTTATGAAAGGGAGCAATGTTTCTTTGAAAGCTCCTTTATGCTTGATCCTTGCTATCCCATAACAGTGCTGTGACATGAGAGGAACAGGGGAGAGCTGGGACCTGTTCCTCTTTGAAACCTCTGTCTATCAGCTTTGCTCTGTGTAGAAATCAAAACCTCTCTATACCCTAGAGAAATAACAGCGCTGCTCATTCTCCAGTGACAGCACAGTGCAGCTGTCCAAGGAAATGTCTGCTGGTAGCACTGGAGAGGATGCTATGGTACCATAGCATGCTGGTGCTTCTCTTGCTTGAAAAATTCCAGGTGGTAACCCTGGACTGTTTTTTTAACCTATAGCCCTTTAAATTTCTTGGCACATAAATACTCAAGATTATATAAGGATCATGTTGCATTTCTGTTAAAGCTCAGTCTTCAGATTGTAAACAAGTAATCTGTATACACAGGGCTTTCCTTGCAAATTCACACGAATGTTTTCTTTTGGTGTTCTTTTTATTCATCTTTGTGCTGTTCTTTCATGAGAGTGTTGTTTAGCTGGTTAGAAAACTGAATTACTGCTTCAATTAAGTAAATTAAACTTCTGGATTTACTAGTCTACTTCACAACTCTAGTGGATTAATTTTGTCTTTTGCATCTCTGTTTTCTAATCAATACCCTCATGCTAATGACAGTTAAGATTTTGGAGTAAAAACTTGAAAAATACAGATATAAAAGGATTATGATTCTATAACCTAAAAAGTATCCTACAAAATCTATTACAATTTTCTGTTGTTGCTCTACTATTCTGACAGTAGCAAACATTCATATGCATAATTGTATGCATATATAAAATATGAATATACCCTGTAGCTTTTGCAGGATTTTGCAAATTCTAAAGTTCTATTGAAAACAGAATAAAGGTCAAATTCTGCTTGTCTTACACATGTATGAAATGAACAGTTGTACTATGGTGATATGCTGCCAAGATTTGGACAATGGGGTCTTTCAGAAATGTTCCTCCTCCTCCAGTGATAAACTCTGTGTGGTGACATGTGTGTGCACACAGAGGAGATGACAGGGACTGAGCATTATATGCCTTTGTTTTTACTTTTTTAAGCAAAGTGTGTTTTTAGAACCCAGAAGCCAACCTGTTGTAGCTCACTAATTTTCTGTTTGCTTCTTTTCATAACAAAAAGTGACTTGTGACTTTAATTGTTAATAGCATGACTAATGTAAAGAGGCAGTCAGACGGTTTACAAATGCATTTGAGGGTGCCACAGGGACATATGCTATATATTCCCATATATAATGCCTACTGAAGATGTCTTTTGGTGTGATAAGAAGAGGAAAAGGACATTCACAATATTTTTATAACCTCTGTCCCATTGAATGAATTAGGTAGGGTAGGTAGATTACAAAAAAAATCTTTGGCAACAAAGTTTTTTCATGCACTTGATGTGAACCCAGATTTTCAGACCCACAAAGGATTCAGCTCATCTTATTGTAGTCAAAAAGAGTGTGCTGCAATAGGCTGTATGTAAAGCTTTCTCCTGTTGAAGAAGAATCTCTATGAATAAAGCAACAGACAATGTAATAATTTTGTCAAACATTGTCAGAATGGCAGCATTCATTGCAGCATGTCCCAGGATAACTTTTCTGTGGTAAAGAATGACATTGTGTAATCTTATTTCAGGTGGATAGGTAAATTCCTTATGTAAGTCGGTTACTAATTCTCTGACTCCCCTTTTCTCTGCCATCCAGCATCCTAGCTGTGATGGCAGTTTATGGCTAAGCCTGGCTAGCCACAGCCAGCTGTGGTTTTGAAACTAGACCACCTTGCTACTATGGTATAGAGCCTGAGATATGCCTTGCTGAGGACATACTTAGTGAGGCAGTGAAGCTCCTCCAGTACAAAGCTTCAAGGAATTAAAGTTGCCATGGCTAGATATCTGGGGTGAAAATGGTCACTTAACTAACTCTCTCCACACCAGGATATTTTTATTTATCTACAGTTTGTGTCAGAGGTAGAGCTATGATCTGAAAGACCAGGTTTGGGAGGGCTGGGAAAGGCTATCCCTCATCGGTGAAGAGAAAGTACACCCAGAGGAAGAGATGTGCTTGGTAATGGAAACTCTTAACCACAACACCAAGATCTTTGGAGAAGAGGGAGACTTTTAAAGAGTCCACAAGGTCTTTGGTCTTTGAAATTGTCTTGTTTAAAGGCCGTGTAATTTTAGTAAACCAACCTGTGCATTCCTCTGGAGACTTAGAATCCTGCATGACAGCAGCAGCAGCATGCTACAGCAGGCTTCTGGGGAAAGCTTTTGCCAGGTCCAGTCCAAGCTGGTTGTGTTGAATGTCATGAGTAGTTCTCAGATGGCTCTAAGTCACCCTGAGATCGGCTCTGTTGGTTAGAGCATGGTACTGTTAATGCCAAGGTCGTGGATTTGATCCCTGTGCTGGCCGTTCACTTAGGAACATGGGTGGCTTCCAGCTCAGAATGTTCTGTGGTTCTGTGAAGTTGGGTAGGACTGGGTGACCTGCAGATGTGCTTTCCTAGAGAGACCAATGTTCCCACAGAACTGTGATACAACTTGTCAGCATTGAACATGCATGGCTGATGCAGGAATTCAGAGGGTGCAATCTGCATTCCAGTGCAACCCAATCAGAAGAGATTCAGATTGATGCTGTAGCCCATATGGCTATATTAACAATGGTTTCCTCCTTTTATCTGTTGAAGATGATTTGTGGTTTGGGGTAGAGCTTTTAACTCATGGAATGTACATCACCTCTGTTTTATCATGGGAAAGGACATATTAATGCCATTTTACAATGTAGCTCTTTGTGACTTAGGAATACTAAGGCAGCTTGCAAATCTAAGCACCAGTCAAGCCTATGGCTATGAGGTTATAAGACAAATGCTGGATTTCCTTAGGTGCAATTTAAAAAAATTAGCTGGATACTGTGTGCCCTGCCTCAGCATCAGAGTACTCCAGCATGTCCCTTGATAAAAATGTTTGTTACTTCCATTTGAAAGGTCTTGGCTGTTACATCTGTGCAACTCCCTAGATCAAGATCCCAGATCATGGCCTGAAGAGGGAGGACCAAAAAGAGTTAGCTGAAATCCCTGGCAGAAGGCTGAAAGGAGGATGCTTATGCATCATCTACATGTTTTTGAACCTTTTTCATCCAAAATCTGGAGACCTTCTAGTGTTCTGAGTGGAAAAAAATTCTGAAACTATTCTCCATAGGAATTTTTACTTGTGAAGCAGGTACAATTTTGATGATACCCTAATTGAATCTGTTTCCAGTTTAGTTTCCTTCCTATATCATCCAGTAATCCTGGTGGCCTACTTGGGAATCAAAAACGTCTTTATTCCTGAATATGGCTGTGAGGGCTGTGACCAGAATTTTAAGGGTCCAGGACCCCTGAGTAGCGTGCCAGGGTGACTTATGGAGTTGGTTTGCCCTTCACTTGCACAGCAAGGTTTGAAAGTTTGGGGCAGATCCTTTCAAGTACCTGAAATGTTATGCTTGCCATGCTCTGTTTAGTCTCTTTTATAAGTCTGAATCAGTTTCTTGCACTTGGTGTCCAATTTCTGATAGTGACCATTATTAGATGCTGAAAAAGATGCTGTATCTTAAAATGGCAATTTTACAAACTTACCTGCTGCCATTGACCAGGAGTGTGGAGGCTTTGTGTTTTCTGAAAGACTAAGAAAGTGATATTTTGCCTGTAAGTTATAGTAAAAGCAAAGCATCTTGAAGCCTGAACAGCAGATAGTAATTTTAAAATTGTCAACAGGATTTCTTCCTCTAAAGCAGTGTACTTCCTCTAAAACAGTGTACAATGTTACTTTTATCTTTATTGTGCAATGTTTCTGCTTACAAGGAAAACCCTCTGAAGTTTCCAGGTGTACAAAATACTCTATTTGGGTAGTGATCTGAAACATAAGCAGTTGCTGCATTTTGCTGCTTTCAGTGGTGGGACTAAAGCTGAATTAATGCAGTATAAGTATTTTTTCTGAATACCAAAGTGAATGGATTAGGTCAGTCTTTTACTCCCTTTGTGCTTCCTCTCTAAAGATTTTAGAGATCTGAGTTTGCTGTAGTTGTCTGAAACAATTTTCCAAGGAAACATTTGTAGGACAGAATTTATTACTGTTTGTAGGAGTGTGGAGATAGTTTTTTGTTTATTGGTTTTTTTTATCCTCCTCATGATGTGAATTTTTGCAAATAACAGTCACTGTGGGATTTATCTAACCACTTGCTACTAAGGAGCAGAGTTTCAATGTCTGATGGAGCATTTTAGGCATACAGAGAATTGTTTACAATCAATCAGTGGGGAACATGGCTGGAATAAATTTAAATAGTGAACAGAGTTCTGAAAACCATTATGTGAAAAGGACTTCAGCAAAATCTATTTATTCAAAATTTCAGTTTCATAAAAACCAAAAATGTGTTTGCAAAAAAAAGACTTGAAAGTGATAAAACTGTAATCATTTTGTGGTCTGGCAGCATTTTTTAATATAGGCAGTTTTACCTTTTGTGGTGGCTTCTGTGATTTTTTTTCACTGCAATAAGATTCTATTTTTACTTGCGAGAATGCTGCTTTTCTTCCTTATTTCAAAGCATAAAATGGAAATGTGCAAGTTATTTTGGTTTAATCAGGCAGATGTAGTGATCCCTTTTTGCTTATTTTATTCTTGAGATATAATTTACTGTAACAGGTAACATGGAAACTCAAGCTTTAATAACTCAGTTCTGCTTCTTCAGCTGCTCCAGTCTGGGATTCAGCATGTCTGATTGAGGATGGGACCAGAAAGAATGGAGTCTGTATATTCCTGTTGTGGACAGGGACTGGTCCAGTAACCTTCTGGACCTAGAGAGAGAATTACAGAGAATTAGATAATCAATTCTTTCACGTGCTGCTAGAGGATCTGCAGCAGCTGAGCAGGTGTTGCTGTGCTGGAGCCTGGGTTTTGGTGATACAAGATAGGTGGGCAGAGAGCAGAGACCAACCCTTCCACCCCCCTGCCTTTTTTACTTACAGCCAGACCGTATGGAAAGCAGGGCAGAAGCATCTTAGAAGGAAAGGGTACCACAGGATGTATTAATGAAGGAAAGAGATATTGTAGGGGAATGAAATGGAGTGGAATAGAACAGAACATTTCAGTTGGAAGGGAGCTACAATGATCATTTAATCCAACTGCCTGACTACTTCAGGCCTGACCAGAAACTAAAACCTGTTAACTGAGGACATTGTCCAAATGCCTCTTAAATACACTGATAACTCTGGCACCTCCCTAGAAACCTTCATGGGTGTTTGACCTCCCTCTTCATAAGGAAATGATTCCTGAAATCCAGTGTAAACCTCCTCTGGTGAAGCTTTGAACCACTGCCATGTGTCCTGTCACTGGATACCAGAGAGAAAAGATTCAGTGAGTAAAGATCCCCTCCTCAGGAAGCTGTGGAGCAATGAGGTTGCCCTGAGGCCTTCTTTTCTCCAAACTAGAGAACCCTCAAGTCCTTAGCTGCTCCTCACAGTTCATTCCTTCCAGCCCTCTCACTAGCTTTGTTGCTCTTATATGGACCCATTCAAGGACCTTCACATCCTTCCTTAAATTGTGGTGCCCAGAATTGCACACAATGCTCCAGGTGAGGCTGCACCAGTGGGATAGTCACCTTTCTTGAGCAGCTGGTGCTTCTGTATTTGGTGCACCCCAGGATGGGGTTTGTCCTGTTGGCTTCCAGGCCATGCTTCTGATTCTTGCTGTGCCTGCTGCCACCCAGCACCTCCAGATCTGTTTCTGCAGAGAAGCTCTCCAGCCACATCTCTCCCAGTTTATACTTTATTAGTCCGTCTCAGCTGCAGAATCTGGTGTTTTGACTTGTTAAACTTTGTGCCATCAATCACTGTCCAGCGTTCCAGTCTGTGTAGATCCCTTTGCAGACCCTCTTGTCCCTCCAAAGAGTCATTTGCTGATGATCCCACCTCTCAGTTTGGAATCATCAGCAAATGTGCTAATGGTGGATTTAACTCCTGCCTGCAGGTTGTTGGTAAATGTATTGACCAGAACTGGCCCTAGAATTGATCCCTGGGGAACACCACTGGTGACCAATGGCCCCAATTGAGCTCTGCCCTTCAGCCAGTTCTTCACCCAGCACAGCCTGCAGCCAGTCCTCCCACAGCTGGACAAGTTGTCCTGAAGGATGCTGTGAAGGACAGTATCAAAAGTATTCCTAAAGTACAGAAAAACCACATTCATAACCTTTTCTTCATCTGTTGAGTGGGTGACCTTACCATAGAAAGATAACAAGTTAGTTAAATAGGACTTTCCTTTTGTGAGCCTGTATTCTGTCAATCTCTGAAATAGGAATATTTGATTTCTTAAAATGGACCATTCTTTTATAGACAGTATTAAACTGATGGTAACTAAATTAGAATGTTGTACATTCTAACTTAGAATCTACATTCTCTTTGATTACAATTTCTATTCTTTGCTTTTCTGTTCCTCTACCATTAGTTAGACTTTAAAAAATTTTTATGTTAAATAATTTTGATTTGATTTAAAGGAAAGGTTGCCAAATAGGAAAAATTTTATGCAAGTCAGGTATGCTTTCCATCCAGAATACCAAAATAATGTATACTTGCATAATTTGACTGAAAATGTACAGAAAGCAGTAATCTTCTTACTAATATGTCACTTAGGCAGAAGTTGATGACTTGGTTGCAAAAAAGATTCCTTCAAGTTTCAGCGTGCAGAACTTCTTGTTCAAAGAAACATCATTTATTTTGTGATTTCATATGTAAATAAATAATGAAACATTAATTTTGTTCATCTGTGACTCTGACCTTTTATTTCCTCAGCCATCATGTATGTAATGGGAGCACTTGGACCTGCAGCTGGATACTTATTAGGAGGACTCCTTATTGGTTTCTATGTTGATCCTAGGACAACTGTGTACATTGACCAGAGCGATCCCCGATTCATTGGGAACTGGTAAGGATCAAGCATTTTTCAAAACTATTCTCTCAGCTGCCCATAGGGAATTAAGACAGGTTGGAAGATTTTATCTCTTGAGGATTTGTTTAAAGTTGTAGGAGGAGGCTGAGGAAGATGTTTCTGTTGATTACTACACACTAGCCTCTGACAGAGAGGAAAGGTTTGCCACAGGAGGGCACAGGAACAGTGCATGGAAAATCCCCTATGTTTGGCTCTTCAGGACTGTCCCTGACCACAGTGGGCACTGACTGACAGTGCTCATCACAGGGATGGCAGGGCAGGATATTGGTGTTGCACGAGGCCGTGGATGATCTCTGCTGCTCAGAACCAACTCCTTTGCTACTGGAAGTTGGATTAATCTCTTTGGTTTTCCAGAGGAGGCAGCATGAAACACTGAACTCAGCTGCCCAGATGAGAAACACTAGACTTTGCTGATCCTATTCCAGGTGAAGGAGATAGGATGGGGTCAGAACATGCCCGTTCCAGTCTTTCTTTTTGAGGGTGATGGCTTGTGTTTAGGCAGCAGATGCTGTAAACATCACATTATTCTCTAGTAAGGAGTAGGCTTCAGCAGCACTGAGATGTAGCAGCTGTAATTGTTAGCTGATGTCTTCAGGCAGCCTTTGAGATGTGGCCTTCTTGGAAATGTCTTTGAGGAGGCAGGTCTTGAGGAGGCTTTAACTGCCTTTTTTTTAGGTAAATCATAAATCTGCCTTGAAGTTTTCATGCAATCCCAGAAAAAAACCTGAAGTTCATTATCCCAGGAAGAGACCTCTTCTTTGTAGGTGTAAGGTGCAGTGTCAGTTCTCATGCCCTGGGTTAGTGTTTGTCACTGCGCCATTGCAGTCCATCTGTATCTGTTTCTGTTTATTCTGCAGCGATCTTTCCTGACAGTTTGATATGAAAAATTCTTTCTTTGGAGGCTTCTTAATCCTTCAAAGATTTAGTCCTGCTGTATTAGTCTTAGTCCAAGAGCATTGCTGCAGTGTTTTGTCAATTTTCAGCAAGAGAAAAGCAAAGCTGAGAGCTGAGTGTGGCCTTGGGGTTAACAACTCCGTGCTCTGGTTTATCTACTGACTTATCTCACTGAAAGATCTGCTCTGTGAGTGTGCAGCTATGTCAGAATTCAGACTAGTCTAATAGAAAAGATTTGGAATCGAAGCAAAATATTGTACATTCTTTGTAAAATTCTTACACTTCATGTGTTTTTAATGACGTGTCAGAACTGGTAATCAGCATCTGATCAGTACTTTTTGGCAGAAATTGCAAACAGGCCCATAAATATATTTGTTAATTGAAATCAGTGGGGCTGTATGAATGTGGGATAAACTTTTGACTTTATCTATAACACAACCACTGATATAACTGAGTTTTAGCTCAAGTATCTTCAGCAAAAGTAAAATAGCCAAAGCAAGAAAGTCAGTAAAAGTCATTCACAAGTTTCTTTTTTCATCTTGTTGATTAAATCCGTAGGGTCTGGCTTTCCTTGATAGGTATCCAGGTCTTTTTATTTCTATTTCATTTTTGACTATGTCACTTCTTTCTCTTAAATTTCTGAGGAGTATTAACTGCTATCAGGTCTCTGATAATTTGTTGCATAATCTGTGGTGGTATCTCATAAAAGTTTAGTGGCGTTTGTGTCTCATTCTCTTTTCTCTTTCTGAATCTATGTCTACCCATTAAAAAAACAGCAAGACTCCTATGGTGTGAGGGTTAAACCTTTGTCCCTTGCTACTCATTAGCTGCCTGGTTGCAGAGAATTCTGGAAGTGTAGACTTTCATTTCACTGAAATGTATTTTCTGGGATTGTGACATTTTCTCCTTGGAGGGAAGTGCTGTGTAGTCAAGTTTATTTTTATTTATGCAATCTAACAATTTGAAATGTAAGAGTAGCCCAACACTTACTTTAGCTGACACACTTTAAAAGTATGGTTCAATTGAGATAACTTAATGGGAGGTCATATATGAGATTTCTCATTCTTGTTTCCTTTGAATTGAATTAATGTCTTTGATTCCTATCTTTTCTTTATTATAGCTGTAAGGTTCCTAATGTAACTTATCATGGGACCCAATTTAACAATTTCCATTGTTAGAGGAGGCAGTGCTTGCAGACAAAATAGTGAGTATAGCAACTATGATATATGGCTAAAATAAAAGCAGTATAGCCTGTTTTTTTCCTTCAGCTGCTCCTTTCTAGGAGGTCTAGCAGGACACGTAATTTGGTTTATCTCTCGTGCAACATGGTAAAGTAAAATGGTTATTTTTCAGGGTTATGTCTGATCTGATTATTCCTTGAGTTTCACAGGACTTGGATTTCTGCTCCTGGGCTTTGCACACCTGGGGTTTCTGTAGGTGCTCTGGGCTAAATTACAAGCCAGCTGTCTCTGCCAGCCCATCAAATGTTTGAAACTGTTTTTTATTCAAATGTGGTAACTGTAGGGATATCTGTTAGAAATCATTCATCATGTTGTTGTCTTTGAGAACTGTTAATGTGCTGTACAGGGACCTCATTAGTTGTGGAGTAGCCCTTGGCGGTCTGTCAGGTGCTTTGAATGAAATTTTCTTTTGCTGACACTTTTCTGAGTGTTTTCCTAGTTCAAAATCTGTTTGATACTTGGGTCTTCCTATATAGTCTTTCATCAACATTCCACACAAGAAGTTTAAAGGAATTCCTTCAGCATTGTCTGGTCCTTCCTTAGCTTTAATTGCTTTATTTGAGGTCCTAGCGCTTGTGCGGATGCCTTTGAGGTATTCTTCTGCATATTTTCTTTGACTTCAGAAGACAGAAAATCAAGGGTTTTTAAAATTAATTAAATTAATTAAATAAATTAGGCTCCTGTTCTGACCTCTCAATTTCCCATTGTAGGTGTCCTTATTATTTTTGGTCTTTTGTCTGTTTTCCAATTCTTTGATATTTCTTCAGGAAGCTGTGAAGTGTAGATGGTGAGATAATTGCATCCAGTGCTGCATTTGTGACATCTCCAGCATTTGGAATGCTGTTATAACAGTCCCTTTGGATTTGAATTTCATCTTGTACTATATTACAGGCCCTGTCTCCTTTGCTGTTTCCTCCTGAGTGGGTGGTTGCAGATTTCTGCATATTATTGCCACAGATTGTTTCTTTGATCAGTGCCTTTGCAGCTTCTGCCTTTGAGATCCTGAAAGGGATGTTGCTACATTTTTATACAGACTACGGATTTATTTCGTCTGACAGTGCTGACTAATCCTCCTAAAAGTCTGCTTTCTAATCCATGTATGTTATCAGCTAAAATGAATGGAGGATTTTCTGTTTACATAATATCAAAATTAGTCAAAAACTTTCAGTCACTTATATTTGCCTTGCAAAAGCTTCCTGTAAGCTTCTAATGAAAATAGTGTTACACATGGCTGTTTATTTGTTGTTTGCCTGTGTGTAATCATTTACCATGCAAAGCATTGCATATGAATTTTTCTTCATTGAAAAAGTTTGCAATATCTTTGCATTACAAATATGAGGCCAAATGCTTTTTGTTTCTTGTGCAAGAAATCCTGTCTACTCAGAATTTAAAGTGTTTTAAAATTTGAACAAATATATAGTTAATAGTGTAAAGGTAGTACAAAAATATGTAAAAGTTGTTCTTGTACTGGGTTTGCACAGCAAGGTTTTGGTAGCAGGAGGGTTACAGGGTGGCTTCTGTGAGAAGCTGCTGGAAACTTCACTTCTGCCTGAGAGAGGCAATGTCAGCTGGCTCCAAGAGGAGGCTGGCCAAGGTTTACACCATCAGTGGTGGTGGTAGCACCTTTGGGATAACAGATTTAAGAAGGGGGAGACAAAAAGACATACGCAACACTAGCAGCAGTCACAAGAGAGCGGAATGAGAATATGTGGTAGAAACAGCTCTGCAGACCCCAATGTCACTGAAGAAGGAGGAGGAGGTGGTGATGCTCTGGGTGCCAGAGCAGAGATTCCCCTGCAGCTAATGGGAGCCCTTCATTACATGTTCTCTCCCCTGTCCTGCTGAGGATGGGGAGTGATGAGAATGGCTTTGGTGGGCACCTGGCATCCAGCCAGGGTCAACTCATTGCTGTGGTTGGATATTATAGTAACGTGATTGACTTCCCTGGAATTTCCAAATACCAGCGTAGATTTGTGTGGTGGGTTGGCTTTGGCTGGCTGCCAGGTGCCCACCAAGCTGCCTCACTCCCCTTCCTCAGCAGAACAGAGGGAAAGCACAATGGAAAGCTCATAGATCGAGATAAGGACTAATTGCTATCATGGGCCAAGTAGACTTGATGTGGGGAAATTAATTTATCACCAATTAATAACAGGGTAGGATAGAAAGAATTAAAAAGAAACCTACAAGCACTTCAGACCTACTCCTTCCCTCTCCCAAAGCTCAGCTTCACTCCTGACTCTTCTACATCCTCCACTGGAGTGATGCAGTGGGCTGTGGAAAAGGGATTGTGGTCAGTTTAGTGACACCTTGTCTCTTTTGCTCCTTCTCAGCTTCAGACAGTCTTTTATTAACTGGTCCAGCACAGGTCCTTTCTGTGGGGTGCAGTCCTCCAGGAACAGAATGATCCAGCCTGCAGCATCCCCTGTGGGTGACATGACCTGCCTGAAAACCTGCTCCTGTGGGAGCTCTACTCCACAGGCCACAATTCCTGCTTGAGCCTGCTCCAGTGTGGATTCCCCACAGTCTGGAGATGGATACCATGGTCTTGTCCTGCAGGTGAATCTCTGCACTTGGAGCTCCTTCTCCCCTTCTTCTCTCACCTTGGGTCTGCAGGGCTGTTTCACTTCACACAGTTGCTGTGCAGTGTTTTTTTCACTTTCTTAAGTAAGTGAACACCAAGGTGCCACACCAAGGTGCCACAAGCATTCTGATAGGCTCAGCATTGGGTAGTGGTGGATCTGTTTTTAAACTGGCTGGAGCTGTCTCTGTCCAGCATGGGACAGCTCATGGCATCTTCTCACAGAAGCACCCCTGCAGTCCCCACCCTGCTACCAAAACCTTGCCATGTAAACCTGGTACAATGAGATGAGTCTGTAGTGAAAACTGCACTTCCAGTATGTAAGAAGAAGTTTGTGGGTGGATTCTGAGTTGCCCTTCTTCATGGAACCATCTATGTGAGGTTATGTTTCCCTTAGTCTTTCACTGTTAGAGGAGAAATGATGTTATCTGACACTCTGCTATCAGTGTTCTGGCTGCTGACTCGAATTAACTCTACAGAACTTTCTCGTGCAGCCCTTTTGCCCATCTGTGGTGCTGGGGTGAAGTCCATGAAGCTTTTTGGCTGCAGGGAGGACAAGTGTTTGCAGCTGAAGGGCTCTGCTCTGTATCCCACACATTGTCCCTTCTGTGGGTATGTCCCAGGTCATTCCCTGAGAGCCAAGGGATCATTTCAGTGTTGTATTTATATCCCGTATTTAAAAGACAGAGGGAGAGAAGATGAAATTCTTTGTGAAGGCTATTTCAGGTTGCAGTCACAGAACAGAGTTTTGGGCATAAACCCTGGAATGAATTGTAGCACATCAGTTGTGACATTCAGGCTTTGGGAACTCTTCAGTTGTGAATGGAGAGAATTGGACAGTCAGGACAGGGAGAGGTGGGCACTGGAAAACAGAACAGATTTAGCCCTGATGTATTTATCAGGACATTTTATCTCCTCATGACATGGATAGCTTTTTCTGTGTTCTCCAGAGAAATACTATATTGCTCTACTGGGAATTATCTGTGAAAGGCTAAGTCAAAGTGAATATCTAATTCTCAGCACTTGGTACTGAAAAATTACCAAAACTGAAAATTTGTGGTAACTTAAAGCTGACATTACTTAATAAAATTTGGTGGGTTCTGGATAAATACCTTTCAGTAAATAAGCCAACAGAAACATCTTCTGATTAAGGAATTTAGTGCACTCCAATTCTTTACTCTTAGTGTCAGTTTTTCATATTTTGCAAGTGTGTCTTTCTAGGCAGTGCAGCTTCTAACAGTAGCTTTGATTTTTTTGTTTCATGTAATGTGTTTGCTTTTGTTTCCATTCCTGTTTTCCTGGCATTAGGTGGAGTGGATTTCTCCTTTGTGCCATTGCTATGCTCCTTGTGATATTTCCCATGTTTACCTTTCCGAAAAAGCTCCCTCCTCGACATAAAAAAAAGAAAAAGAAGATGAATTCTGATGATGTTTCAAGTGATGATGACGTGATGAAAGAGAAAACAAGTAGCAAAACAGAAACAGACAGTTCAGTTTCCGCCTCTATGGGATTTGGAGAGAATGTTAAAGGTAAAGTTTGTTTTTAATTTATAAATGCTTTAGATTTGGTGTGCAGGGTCATCCAGGATTGTATGGTGTAATTGAAGGCAGTTTTGACATCCTATGTTTGCTATTATGTTTTGCTATTGAGATTTTAATAGATGCTCATCCTCTAAAATGACAGGGTGCAGCAATGGCTGTAAGACATTCTTTTCCTTGAATTGTCAGTGTTTGTGTACCTGTAACAACAGGTAGGCTATTTCCTATAGTTACAGGACTCCTACCACATGTATTTATGCATCTTAGAGTTTGCAATCTTCACACCTGCTTTATAAGCTGAATTTCTTGGAATAACATGCTCTTCCACAGTGTAAGTGAAACAAGTAGAAGGAATTCTGGTATGTGAGTTCAAATACATTATTGTATTTGGGTGAGTTCATAGAGAAAGATGATTTGTTTCATTTTCCTTTCCTGTCTGTTTTGTACTGCAAATTGTTTTCTGAAGGCTAAGACAAATAAAACCTGTGCTAATTTTGAAACGTGAAGAGATCAAAAGATTAACAAGTAATAGAGATTTTTATTTTATTCAAGGAGTAACCATTACTGTAAAATGTAACAGTAAGTAATAATCAGTGATAAGTTGCCTGGGGAAGAAGGGCAGTGTTGCTACAAATTGATTAATGTGAAGCCTATAGAATTCAAATTGACAATACAGACTTAACAGCATCATAAAATTGAATAGTGTATGACAGGAGTGAATGTGCCTCAATGCCATTGTGTTGTTAGTGCTATTGTGTCTTCCTTGCATTCTGTGATGCAAGTGCTGGTTGTGCCATTTCATGGTAGCCTGATAAATGCAGCTGGAACTGGGAGAAACCATCAAATATCTATTGTACCATCAGTCATAATTTGAACTCAAAACTTTTAAGTGTTTGTTGAAATAGACAGTTTTACTCTTTACTTGGATACAAGTCCAGGCTATAATGATTGGCAGACTTTTTAATGAAACATTTATGATCACTTTTATGCTGAGTAGACAAGGCTTAGAAAAACCAGCTGTTTTAGACTAAACCCAATGTAATTTAAAGTTATGTTTGCACACCTACATACTGATTTGCTCTGTATTACATTTACACTGGTTCTCTCAGGGTACTTAAAGTTACTGTTAATTTCTACAGAAGTAAAGAAAAAGAGGATACCAGAAATTCTTGGTGTGATTTTATTAGCTTACAAATCAGCTTCTTAAGGTACAAGGCAAGCAAAGAGCAAGCAAAGTGAACCTCAAATATCAGATCTTTCAGACCATGTTCTCCCTTTGTTGGCAAAGTGGTTGAAAATGTGATGGAGAAGCAAAAAAACACACTCCTTCCTCCTTTAAAGACTCTAGTCTCCATATTTGTGAGTCTGTTTTCTCCTCAATCCACACAACTAGTTGTGGTTTTTATTTGCCTTCAAACCTACTGGCCTCTGATCAGTGGAAGTAGTTCAGGGTTAGTCCTGTCAAGATTTTCTCGGTAGTACAGGGAACTGGGGGAGTCTGGTCTTTGCTGGACTCCTTCCTAATGACTGCAGACAGTGTCACAGCAGAGACACTGCTTCACCCTTGGGTGCACCTGGTGAAATGCAGTGTACAGATGAACTGCAGCTGGCTGGGTTTGCTGATGCAGGTTCTCTGATACACAGTTTCACCTTCCAGGCCATATTGTCTCTACAGGTACAGCAAGTAGAGAAAAAAACAATTTTTTTTGCTTGGGAGAATGTTTTCTAGGACTGTTTTTTACACAAATGAAAACTTCTGTATGTCTCATTTTGGCATGTGTTTCTTTGGTATGTATCTGCCTAGATGTATAACATACATTCTATAAAATTCTATATGAATGTATTAATGGAGCTACCAAATTAGAACTTTTACTACACAAAACTTTTAGTTTTCTTTAGAGGAGAAACTTCACCATGTGGAACAGTGAAAAGAAACATGCCAGAAAGATAGCAAGCTAGTTGAGATAAGCAGAAAAAGTATTTTTCTATAAGCTGATAATAGCTTTCCCATTCAGTGTCAGTTACTCTAGCAAAGAAGGCCTGCAGCAGGAATGCACTATCATTTAATTATTTTTCCAGTTTAAGTGGGCTTTATGGAATAAGATCATGCCTCAAGCTTCTCAGCTGAGGTAATTTTGTTTATAATGGGAAGGAAAAAAGGATCATATGTGTCTAAGTCATTTAGCATGGCTTCTTCTGAGATGCAGTGAACATTTTATACTTTCCATTTAATTTCAGAGCTTCATCTTTTTATAGCACTGTGGGCAGAAACTCCACTTAGGCAGTAGCCAGGAGACTGTTGATTTAGTGGGTCATATCTTCTGTTCTATACTAATAAATATCAATGATGTCATAGTCTGCCATGACATGGTCAGTGCCATCAAATCTCTGAAATCTATGCAGCTTTGGTAAGGAAAATAACTGTTTTCTTCTTCCAGTATGATCTCATCTTACCTGCGAAGCCTGGCAAAGTGATTTTTCTCCTGCTCTAACTTGTTCTAATTTCATAATTAATTCTCTAGGTGAATGAAAAGGTATAAAAAAGTCATAAGAGTATTTTTTCTGCATTGACTGCCAGTATAAGCTGAAGAAATAAACCAAAAACTGGCTCCATCTCCAAGTAGCCTCAAACTTCAGTGACCTGAGCTTTATTTTGGCCCATGGTGGAGCTGAAATCAGATAAAAATACAGATACAACTTTGCTTTTTCACTTGTTTCAAGTTGCAAGGGCTTGGAATTCAGTCTTTTCTTACTTACGTTTCAAGTAGAAAATGTGAGCTGAAGAATGCTTCTGAGTCAGGTATCAAAAGTACTAAATAAAAGAGTAAGTAGGTCACAGGAGGAAGAAAACTGGATGTAGTTTATTGCGAAAAATAGAGGTAGTGTAGATTACATGAGCTAGAGAAGTTTTATAATGAATAAACCATGGTTCAATCCCATATGTAGAGATAACACATGAATCTGAGCAGACAAAACTACTGTTTTCATTTAATACCTAGATACCCTTAGGGTTTTGTACCATGGAAATTGTATCTGCAGTCCCTTTCACTTACCACTATAATGAAACTTACTGTGCAATTGAATAAAGGAGCAGTGTAAAGAAAGCAAATGTATATATAACTTATAAAAGACTGATCTAATTTGAATCAAATAATTAATCTAATGAATTACATATATTTTGTAGCCTTTGGAGTTTTTTGTTTTGTTCCTATGTACAGCCCTTTCTTAAATGTAGAGTATTCCTGTCTGGCTTGTCACATCTACCAGCTATCCTGTGCCTTTCTTGGTGAGTTCCTGTGAGGGGCAGAGACAGGATAATAATGATTGTCAGGGCATCAGCAGAGAAAAAGAAATTCCTGAGGGGCTTGTGGTTGCAGGATAAGCCCACTGAAGTGCTTTGCCAAGGAACTGGATTGGAGTTTCTGTGCTAGCTGAAGATCAGTTGCCAGGCATCAGAAGGGAGGAGGAGACAGTGGGCTGTGTGTGGGGGTACTTGGTGGGCACTGTGAATGTCAGAGGGTTCAGCAGACCATGGGCTGGAGATCCTGCAGTGCCACTGACCTTGAGCAAGGCAGTTCCCTCTTGTCCTTTCTTAGGCTGTCCTGAAGAGCTCAAAATAGAAAAGATTGGCATAGCTCCATGCAGTGATGAGCAGTGCTAACTGGAGCCTTGAGGACCTGCTCTAAATCAAATTAAAATAAGTAATAATCATATCAAACTGGCTCTGAAGCCCTCCTCTCTTGATGGGATATTAGGAGCTGTTCAATGATCCAGCTACCACCCAGGTGCTTAGTGCCTGTCCTGAGAGTTGAATGAGGTTGTTTAAATGGTGTGGGAGTAGGTAACAAAATAGCAAAATACTGTTCTGGAGATTAGTGATTAGCTCCATGCAGGATATATTTGATGTAGTTGTGTGTCACTTTGCTGGTTTCCATTCTGATAAACAAACCAGAGATTCTGTCTCAAGTCTTGGCTCTGCTTTGTACGGCACAAGAGTGGAAGCTGCCCCTGAGGCCCTGGTGTGGAGCCAGCCCTCTCCAGAGCTGCAGGCTTGGGTCGTGTGTCCAGACTGGGAGCACTAGCAGAAGGGAGGTCTTCTGGCTAATATCTGCCTCACCCTTTGTCCTGGTTTAGGGCAAATTTGGGAGAAAACCTCCAAAAGGGTGCCCCTCCAGAAAGCAAACCCACATGGTCTCTCCCCCCAACCGGTTCAGGAAGGATTCCTTGGAGAGAAGTGGAAAGAACCTGTTTATTTAACAGGCAAAACACCCCCCAGCACACAAAATGAACAATACTGGATGACACCATTCTTGCACCACTCTGAAAAAGATGACAAATTCAGAAAGTCTCTCTTGGGAGTCATTGCTCTGTTATTGGTCCCTCTGGTGCTAGGAATGGCTGCTGCAGTCCACAAGGTATAAACTCTTGGTGTTTCCCAGGTCCCAGTCCGGAGCAGGCTCGAGTAGATCCAAAAAAAGGGAAAGGAGAAACAGTCCAGGAAAAATTTGGACTGCTTAGCTAAACTAACTGATGAGCAGAAGCAAAAAGCAAGAGCAAAGCAGGAGCAAAGCAGAAGCAAGAGCGAAAGCAAAGCGAAAAGCCAAGCAAAAAGCAAAGGCCGCACTATGTACTGCCCTGTCTGTGTGTCCTGCCAGCCGTGGGGGAGTGGCTGATAAGAAACCAAAACAAAACTTTCACTCTTCAGAACCAGTCTTGAAGGCACAGAACATCATATCCAGCATAAACAGAGCACACGAATGGGGATACAAGCATCATAACGTCACCCTAGGACACCCTTACAGGAGACTTTCCTGATGGACTGCAGAAGGATAGTGCTGTAGACTGGAATGATTTATTCACCTGATTGTATTCATTGCATTGCCCTGGGCTGGGTATGCAGGAACAGGGATAAAAGAAACTATATGAAATGTTGAAAAAGGAGGTGAAGTCAGAATTATTTGAGTTTTATTGAAATTCTGTTTACAGTGCTTTGCTTAGAGAAATATTTATGAATACTTGTATTACTTGCAGATTTTTCTTGCTTTTCCCCTACCATGAATCAAGTAACGGTCCAGCACATGAGTGGAAAAAAAAATGAATACTGACCAGAGAAAAAATACAGTCAAAGATCATGAAAGGAAGAAAATTGCCAGTAGTCTAGCAAACCAGTCCAGCAAGGCAGGTTTCAATTTACTCTTAGTAATGCACTAGGTTATTGGGGGAAAAAGAAAAAAAAGATCAGATGTTAAAATTTGAGTTAATTCACAGAAATATAAACATGTTTGCAGCTATGCTAAATTCTTTTAGTTCTAGGAGTGTAATTGATAGAGGTTTATTAGTTTAGATGACAGAACGAGAGAAATTGCAATTTCTGTTGTGTGTTTCTGATGCAAATTTGCAAAAACATGCAATGTCTTTTGAGAAGAATGTCCTTCAAAAAAGTCAAACCTGATAGGTTTAATAATCACCTTGAAATCAAAACCTAGGCCTATGGCTAGGTACACAAAAATAATTTGACATAGAAATGTTTTAAAAGCATGATTGATTATGTAGTCTAAAGGATCCTTAAAGTTTTTAGCATTCTTGCTTTTTACTATGGTTACTGTGGTTGAAAGATAATGAGTTACTTAACAGTACCTTTTTATTATAGGTTTTAAAATTCAGAAGTGTAGTACAGATGTTGTCACACCATGTTTGATGATGATCATGGGAGGAAATCAGGGAAAGACTAACTCTGAATGTGTGTTTTTATTTCCAAGTTTCTTACTACATAGCAGCTTTCCTTTGTATGCCAGACAATTGCTGTTTATAAACCATGAAGATCAAGTCTTAAGTGCTCCAGGTGGCGTGCATTAGTGTGGCATGCAGAAATAAACTCTTTATTTCATGCCAAAATTTACAGCAATCAGCAAAGCTGTTCTCTGAAGAGCCCTTCAGATGGGTATAAGGGAACGTGTGCTTATTCCAAGACATTAAGTTTTATCTACTTAACAGGAGAAATCCCATTTCAAAATACTAATTAGTTTTGAAATGAATAATGACCTTTAGCCTGAGTGCTCAGATGAGATGTAAGTAGGAGTCAACAGAAGTACAGCTCTACATACAAGCGCCGGAGCAAAATGTTCATTAGCTCTGCAGTTCTTTGCCAAATTAATTCTCTAGTTGACTGAAAATTCTAAAGCAGACATTTTCCTGAAGCTCAGTTTTATCAGGAAGGGCAAACTTTACCACATATTATGATGTCTGGATGAGACTTTAAAATAATTGATTTAGCAAAGACCTTGAGTTCAGCTCTCGGCCAAGAACTACCAATTCATTTCTACAAAGAACACTCAGTTCATCATCCTAATAAAATTATCTTTCTCTCTGTGATGATACCTTACTTTCTACCACATTTTAAACACAGGTGAGCAGCTGCCACTAAGTAGCTCAGTTTCCAGCAAGACCAATCCTTCTTTCTGTTTCCTGACTCCTTTCTCACAGCAGCATCAGCATGGTCATAACTGCTTGCTCCTGTTGTTTCTATTGCAAACAGCACCACCTTCTTTTTTTTATTTTTTAAACCTGTAGGTGGTAAAAACCATTAAGATTATAATATATGATTGCTTCTTAATATGATTTATTCATTAGTTATTTCCACCAGACTTTGTATTTAACGTTTAGTATGTTTCCTCATAGATGTAGCAGGAGAGCATTTGACTACATTAAAGTTATAAACCAAGTACTCATCATGAATATTATAAACCCAGTACTCATAATGAATTCAGTATAAATTTTGACAAATGGCATAAGCTAATACTGGATGAAGTCAGACAAGTGCTAATTTGCAGCTTGACAAGTTTTGACATGACAAGTGAAATTCTGTTTGCTTTTATACAGATAACCTACTGGAGTCAGTGCAGAAAGTGAGACAGATTTTTGTCTTGACAACTTTTAACATCAGTAAAATTCTCAGTTGTTCTTGCTCAACATGTATTTCTAATGGGTGCTCTTGTCATTGAATTCTACTGGCTTTCATTCAAGCACTATTCTATTTGTGTACCAAGTGAAAAGCAAATGAAAAAAATCTGAACTGTAGTAGCTTAGATATAACACTTGAAAAAAACTTGATCTGGGGTAAAAAAAGCCTCAAAGAAAAGAAGACTTGTTTAAAATCACGGCATTTAATAAAAAAAAAATAAGTGCTGAATAGGGTGATGATAATTTGACATCACTGCAGGACTAAATTTAAAGTATGCAAATGTTTAATTTAACTACAGTGCTGAATTTCATGGGGGCTTGATATTTGATTTGAGAATAATTGCAACACCTATGAATACTTTTTCAATTTAAGTTAATGATGTACTCTCATTTTTAATTGATTGCTTTATCCCTTCTGAGAATATTGAATTGTATGTAATATATGTTGAGATTCCTTGATATCATTGATGCATTTTTTTCATTATGCTTTGTCTGCACCATTGTAAATGCTTTTAAATCATGTAGAAAAATGCTTAACTAAAAATATTTTGGTTCCCCTTTCAAATTGGATTATTATTATTACCCCAGCTTTCCAAGCATGGTCCTTGAAGCAGAGAGTAACAGGGGAGTGAGTATAGGCTCTTTTTTCCTCCTATGGAGTGCAAATCTCAGTACTGTCTGTTCAGTAGTGTGGTATATGTTATTTCACAGAAAATCTCAAGATATCAGAATAATTCCAAAATCTCTACATTTTATTGCTGTTTTTCTTTCTGTTGTGGTGTTACTGTCTGTTTTTTCAGATGTTTTTTTGATACACACGTCAGTTGTGTTTGTGCCAAGTGGGACCATGGCCCTGAGCGAGGCAGTGAGATGGGGTCAGTCAGAGCAGGGAGCAAGGGCTGCAGTCCCAAGTATGCACTCTCCCTTTTGTCTAGCAAATGTACCAGCTGCTAGCAAGCCATTATTGCCAGTCTGTCTCAAAGAAAATCAATTGGTTCTGTTTCAGTTTGCTTTTGTTTCTCACTCATTGTTTATAACATTCGTTTGTCATTTTTGTCATTTTATAGAGCTTCCAAGAGCAGCTGTCAGGATCTTAAGCAACATGACATTCCTTTTTGTGAGTTTGTCATACACAGCTGAGAGTGCCATTGTCACAGCTTTTATTACCTTCATTCCCAAGTTCATCGAGTCACAGTTTGGCATCCCAGCTTCCAATGCCAGCATCTACACTGGTAAGGCATTGCCACATAGTGTTACCTTGCAAGCTTGGCTTTGGCTAATGAAATGAGTTGATTAGGAATGAACCAAAATGTGTTCGTTCAAACAGGTGATTGGATCCAGCTTTCTGCATTTGGTTAGATAATCAGACTATTTTCTGATGTTTGTTATATGTATTTAGTAAGATGTGAACCCATTTATATTGTTAAAGGGCTGGATTTAATTTTTTTTTTTTTGCATAGGCCTAGACAGATGCTTTCTCACTTGTTGATGGTCTCCAAGGGGGAAAAAATCAACCAAAACAAGCTAGAAAAACCATAGACATGACTGCAATTTGTGTGCTTTAAAAGGTCTCTTAATACTGTTCTTACTTTCTGTGAATTTTACTTCCTCTTTGATCTTTAAAATACCTTTATCCTTTTTCCCCTTAGTGAAAAGTTGTTTATCTGTCCCATCCTTCAGTTATCTCTCTCCTCCAGGGTGGTGTTTTTCTTCTTATTTACTTATTTACATTGAGACAACAATCTAGTCTAGTCAGAACTCCCCAGATTCTCTTCTCCTACCTGTCATTTCAGGAGACCCCTGCTGTACCAGTGTACAGCTATGTCCAACTTTTAACAGAGCTACAGACCACAAAATCTTAAGCTTCACACTCCTCTGTGACTGAAAGAATGAGAACTTGGCTACTTAAGGAGGCCAGAATATTGTCCAGAATTGGGGCCTGTGTCATGAGGATGTTACCTTCTCTTCTAGCTGTGTCAAAGACATTTGTCTTTGTAATAATCTTTTAAAATTCTCCATAGTGCTTCTCATACAGAATAACTGCTGATTGCTGGGCAGGTTAGTTCTTTTTTCCCCTCATACTTCCAGACACTGTGCCCTAGGAATGATGGAGTGGAGTGAATTGTGGGGACACAGGTGAAGTATGGGGTGAAGCTGCCCAGGGGTATCTGTCAAAAAAAGGACAAAAAGTAGCAGAAGGAAGAAGGAAGGCACATGGACCTCACATGAAAAGAATTTGTCACTTGCAGTGGCTGGAAGAAATGCAAGGAATTTCTAGAGTGGGGAGGGGAAAAGTCGGAGAAGCACCATGAGGTGTTTTTTTATTTGAGAGTTTCTGGGATGAGATTTTCTTTAGGGCATGAAATCCCTGTGTTCTGCATATAAGGAGGAAACATTGACTCATGGGACTGTGTGCTCTCTGAAGCTTAGAGAAGCTACACACAAAGGAGTTTTACTGTAATGAGTCTTGATGGGATGGCTGCACCATAACTTACTTCATTCCCAAGATAAACCAGAAACATTCTTGCCAGAAAAAATACTCAACAGCCAGAACATTAACAGAGGTAAAACTAGTGTGGCCTTGCCTAAAGTGTGAAGTTATTAACATCTGTTGTTTCCCCTGTTATAAATTTCTTGATAAAGAGTATTAAAATGAACCAGAAGAAGAATAATTTTAAATATATCAGGCTGAATGTGCAACAAGGACAAGTGAGCACTGCTTCTACAATCCCAACCTTTAAACTTAGCATTGAAGTCAGCAATTGTTAATTTTATAAATATTTTTTGTAGGAAGGATGGGAAAGGGAAACTTGGAAATTCTGTATTAGATTGCTACTGGCTAATAAAGTAAAAGACATGACAAGTTCACAAATTTTATGGTTAGTAAAAGGAGAATTTATGTGTTATTTATATTGTACATCTATGCTTAATATGCACATTGCCAGCTGAGTACATGTGCTTCCTGAATCTCTTCATGTAAAGATTTTGCTGGCAATTTTTTGTCTTCTAAGCAGCAATTCTTTAATTAAATTCCAATTTCTTTCAGTTTTAAAACAACCCTGGCATTTATCATCATCAAAACACACTATGTGCCAAATTTCATGTCTTGAACTTGTGCAGCTTCTACATTTAATTTCTGCTCTTGGAAGAAAGACTGGTTTTGATTCTGTGAAGACTTACTGTTTAGAATCTTCCTCCTGAAGTGATATTTTATTCTGTAATGTCATTGGTGATAGCAGGATAATTAAGATGCCAGCTGTTCTTCCCTCTTTTCTTGCTTTCACAATCTCAACATTTTGATAAATATCATGTCCCTTTCACCTTTGGACATATTAGCAGAGAATGAGTATGCTTTGCAATAATTGTAAAGGTATTTGCAAGTGATAGTCTTACTGGCTTCTTTAAGAGACCAGCATCTCTAACAATTTGCATTATAAAGTTTAGCATCTCTGTAGATGCATCTGCCAAGTAGTAGTTCAAATTCCATGTCTATGTGGAATGCATCTTTATTGGCAAAGCCTTTAATTAAAGACCTTCTCACATGTCAGTGAGACAAGGAAAGAACAGTGCAAGACATTTGCTGACTTTACCACCAGCTCAGGACCTGACAAGTGGGGACAACCTGGTGATATTGTTGCTGAACCTTATGACTGCAGCAGCAGAGGTTTCATAGGCAGGTCTTTGTGTCTTACACTTACCCTAATTCTATTATCTTAATTTTTTAAATTGTGTTTGATCACACACACATATCTGTGGGGAGATTAATTGGAATGCTGAGGTAGGAGTCGTGGAGTCATAGACTCAGCGTTGGAAAAGACCTTCAAGGTCATCAAGTCCAAGCTTTGACCAAACACCACCATGTCACTAAACACCAAGTGCCACTTCTGGTCATTTCTTGAGCACCTCCAGGGATGGTGACTCCACCACTCCCCTGAGCAGCCTATGCCAGTGGTTAACCACTCATTCTAATGTCCAACCTGAACCTCCCCTTGCCCAGTTTGAGGCCATTTCCTCTTGTCCTGATGCAAGTTGCTTGGGAAAGTGCTATTCAGCTTGAGTAAAGTATGCAGAAGGCAGAATGTGCAGCCAGGCATGGGTGTGCACTTCCAGGTGGGCAGGGTTCTGGGGTCCTGCTTGAGGTTAGCACTTGTGCTTTGCTGGAATTAATGAGGAGAACGGGAGGAGGAAGATTTGTGTCCAAATCTGGATTTCTTCCAATTTCAGTGGTTAAACTGGACCTATATGTAGCCCTTCTCCCCATTCTAAAATAAATACAAAACAATGTTTCTGCTCGTAAGTACAATAGTTCTCTTATAGTGCTTTGGCAACTGCTAATATGATAAGGAGGCTTTTATAAATTCTTTGACAACACTCCAGAGGTTTGAAAAGTCTGACTCAGTTTGCTAGCAGAGAATCAGACAATGGAGATCTTAGTGCAGCATTTGCAGTCATCTAATTGTGGAATGATACCAATATTTATGTTTTATGCCATTTCTGTGGGTCCTGTTTTAATGCTGTTTGAACTTCTTCTTGGCAGGTGTGATTATTGTCCCAAGTGCTGGTGTTGGTATTGTCCTAGGTGGCTACATTATAAAAAAGCTGAAACTTGGTGCAAGAGAGTCTGCAAAGTTGGCTATGATCTGCAGTGGTGTGTCTCTGCTGTGCTTTTCAACACTCTTCATTGTTGGATGTGAAAGCATTAATCTAGGGGGAATAAATATACCTTACACAACTGGGTAAGTATTGTGGATGATTATCTCTGGCAAAACCAGCTTTTTCCAATAAGACTGATCTAGAAATGTAAAAAATGCTGATAGCTGATGTACTGAAGAAGCCATTTCAGTTCAAATGAGAATTTAGTGAATTTTGTGATATAAGCACATGCTGTTAGTGTGTGGGTCTTGTTTTTTACATCTGGTTTATAATGCAGTTTATGTAGTAACTTAGCTTCTTGAGGGGTGAGAAAATGCATTGGAATGGCCTTCAGTGATGCAGAAAAATAAGAATAGTGTCCTCTGTAGATTACTTAGAATTTACTTAGTGTTTCAAAATGTTTTCTGCTCATGAAAAATTGTGAAAAAACTAAGTGGATTGTGAAGATCATTTCTGAATGGGTTTATTAATTATCACCTTAATAGTATTTTAGGTTTACAGTCCTTTTTGAGAGGAATCACTTGGGCATGTGCTATTGACATTAGGGGTGTGCACTGGTTCTGAACCCCTTACTAGTTGTGTGAATGCCCTCCAGTGCTTGCTGGATCATCATCAAGACAGCAACTAAACCATGTTCTCTAAAGCTATAGAGAGAATGAAGAGGACTGCAATGAGGAAGAAGGTTTGGATGTAGGAAGGACTTGGGAGTGAGGAATTTGGGCTGTGGCATTAAGAAATGCATGGAAGGGCAAGAAAAAAAGAAAAAGGATATTTGGAGGCAAGGCAGTGTGGTAAAACTTGAGACATTTTCACTGGAATGGGATTCTCTGCTAGCCTGATCACGAGCTTTTATTTTCTTTTTACTTTTTACATGAGATTTTCCTCAAAATTGCATTCTTCATGTAGGTTAAACACAGGAACAGAGTAAGTGTTTGGAGAGTGTGAACCTATCTGAAGCAATGTTTTTTCCCTTTGCTTTTACATCTGAGGCATGTGTGCCTTTTAATTATTACCAGGTGCTGGGTGTCAGATCCATTTGTATATTTGCTTTTAGCGCTCAGCTCTTGGGCTCCTAATATTTTGAAGAGAATGTAGAGTGTGGAGCAGGAAAAGCAATGATGAAATGGAGAAAAAATACAGTGGGGCAGAGGGATAGCAAGTGAAAAACAAAGAGGTAAAATGGGAAGCAAGGGAGGAAGAAAATAGGCACTGTTTACACAGGGAATGTTTAGCATTGCTTGTTGCTGGGTGTTACTACATTGCTGTCAAACCTTAATGCTAGAGCAAAGAAAACCAGCAGCTGAAAGTCAAGAGCTGATGAAAAGCTGTTACTCCTTTGTATTCCTAAGACCTAGAGTTAAAGCTTGCTGCTGAGGGGCTGTCAGTAGAAGAAAGTGGCATGGTGATATACCCTCATCTGAGCTTAGTGGGCTGAAGAAGGAGAGAAGAGGGATGGGAAGGGGGTGGAATGCTTTGACTGTCCACCTGCTGCTAATGTTTGTGACAGCCTGTGGGTGTAGATGATGAAAATTAATAGGAATAAAAACATAAATTTCAGATAGGAATTGATCTGTGTGGCAAGTCAGAATGTACCTGCCTGACTAAGGAGAAGCCTGTACCTTTGTGTTCGGAAAAGTCCCATTTAATTTAAATCTGTTTCTAAACTGAAGATAAGGTGTACTGGTGTCATGTAACTCATAGCCTTCATGCTGGATTTGTTAGAGTATCTAATGTTTGTTTAGTAAGTAATAACATTTGCAGTAAATACATGGCATCAATTGAAGTAAGCATCAATTCACAGCTCTTGTGCAAATCTGCAGTACATTACTTCCTTCCACATTCATGTAATTGTTCTTATTGAGAAAAAAGGTGAGAAATAGTAATTGCCAAATTCTCACAACTTATTGATATATATAAACTCTTTGAAATCAGTATAAAAATCATATTGACTGTAATGTCATCAGAAATTTAGAATTACCAGCATGTTACAAAGCATGACGCAGCTAGATTTTTTTAACACGGAGATAAAGTCCACGTTGATTATCAAAATGATAGTAAAAAGGCAGCACTACACATAAATTAATCTTGAATATCTGATATGTAAGCATTCTCTTAATTCTGATGATCAGTCATTTGATAATTTCAAATCACTTGCTTAGTAGGCAACTCTTTAATTCAGCCATCAAAGTGTTGTTGGCCGTGGAATTAAAAAAGCATGCTTTCATTTTGAATTTAATAAAACACATACTTCATTCTCTGCTTAGACTATAGTGCAGCCTAGGGATGTCAAAGCCAGTTCAAGGGGCAAGACTGGATAGGGAAAGCAGCAGAGCTGCCTGGTTTGGGATAAATGTATTGCATGATGCTCTACCCTAACATGGCTGTGCCGGGTCTGATATCTGACCTGCCTGCACTGGCACCAACCCAGAGATCTCAGATGCATTGGGCAGTGTAGACATACCCTGCAGCATAATTTCTGGACATATATGTTCATTTCTGCTGTTTGTTTTTTATACATTTAAGCACACAGTTTTTTTCTTTGGTGAACTGAGCCCTGAACCACCAAAAAGGAGAGGGGTGACCTAGGTTTCAGTTAACATAGAAGTTATGTGCATACCAGTACTCAGAAAAGTAGACAGTGACATTTCATAATTCTGTGTGTTTCGTAACTCAGTATTTTTCTAACTGTACCAGCTGCAAAGAAGTGGATGGGACCCAGAGGCATGCACAGATTAGAATATATTAGAAAGGATTTTCTGCTGTTTTATGTTGGGCACAAGCAGTTTTGCTGTTGCTGACGTGTCATCAGCACTTCTGTTCTCAGGAAGATCAAGGGCACCTCTGTATTATACATCTCAGCATTTTGGAACCTTTTACTCCATGCCCCAGCCTTGTTCTGAGGGTGTGTTTGGTGCTTGAATTGCAGTGTAAGGAGCCTTATGTCAAACCACAATGTAGCATCCCTTCTCTAGCTCCATAACAGCATCCAGGTGGGAAGTCCTGAATGAGTGAATGGTCTGGACAAGAGTCCAGATGGCTTTTAAGTATTTCTAAGGAGGGAAGCCCCACAGCCTCCCTGGACAACCTGTGTCACCACCCAGTCACCTTCGCAGTGAAAACTGTCTCCTGGTGTTTGTTGGGAACCTCTTGTGTTTCATTGCCTCTGATCCTGGCACTGGGCACCACTGAAAAGAGCCTGGCTCTATCTCCTTTGCATCCTCCCTTCACACATTTACAGGCATTGATGAAATCCCCCTGAGCCCTGAGCCTTTTCCAGGCTGAACAGCCTCAGCTCTCTCAGCTTTTCCTCAGAAGAGAGATGCTCCAGTCCTTTCATCATCTTAGTGGACATTCACTGGTCTCTCTCTGGTACATCCATGTCTGTCTTTTACTGAGGAGCCCAGAACTGAGCCCAGCACTGCAGGTGTGGCCTCACCAGTACTGAACAAAAGGGAAATAGCAGAGATTAGCTGATTTGGGTTTTTTTCAGACCTGTCTCTTGCATGTATTGTCGTATAAGGCAACTAAAACAGCTCCATGGTGAGCTTACTCATAGTGACAGATTCCTGGATTAGTTCAGTTCCATCTCTCACATTTCTGATATGTAATGAATCAACATAGACTATTTTTGATTGCTTTGTGTTACTTTGGTGCAAGTAAAGTTTAGTTAAAGTGTGCAATTGGCTTAATGAGGTATTTCACATAAAAAATACTTACAGTCTTCCTCTTGTATCAACAGTGTGTGTTTCTGTTATTCTTGTATCTATTTCAGTCCAATCCCTTAACTTGAAAGCAGTGACTAATTGTATCAGAACAATAACAACAAAGAAGGAATCCAGCTAACACAGTGAGAGGGTCCCTTGTTTGACAGCTACACAAAAATTGCATCATTGCTGCAATTCCAGCTGCTTGCCAACAAGGAGACTGCAGATCTCTGCCATCCAGAATGTCCTTCAATACCAAACCAAAAATAGTGCTATCAAATTAAGATAATCCTTTTTATCATATAGTCCAGTATTAAGATTATAGAAACTATGTGGTGAGGTTATCTCCTTCCCTTTGTATTTCCTTGGTCCTGTAGGTTACTACAGTGATATCAATAAAACCATGTGGAAAATCAGTTATCTGTTTAGATGTTACCAAAATATAGTTTGACTTCTTTTTTTTTAAATATGCATTTCATTTAAATTGTAACCTTGTGAGAAGGTCCCCTTTTTTCACCCAATATATGTTCATTGACTGCCAGTACAGTGATGTTTCTGTCCAAGCCTGAGAATGTGAAATAACAGGTCACAGCTCAAAAAACTCAGGCAATAAATCTCATTTTATATTTTCCCTTTTCTCACTTTACTCCTATATCACCAACCTTCCCTGGAGTAATAGTTGGAGAGAAAAACAAGGCTTAGAAAAAATGCTAGAAACTAGAGTCCTTTGCATTGTTAGACACATCTAATAAAGATCTTCTCTTTATCAGCTTTACTAGTATTGTGTCATGGAGACACAGAACAGTCTCCCTGAGAAATGAACAAAAGCAATTTGGCAGATGGGGTTCTGGATTTTGTCCCAGCACATTTAGCAAACTTGCAGTTGAATCTTATTAATGGAAGGAGCAACATTTTTGTAATTGAAAGAATAGTTCAGGAAGTGCTGTCATTTGGGGTTTCTGTTTGTGTGGCTGATGTCCTTGGCAGCTCAGGTGCAGCAGTATTGCAAGTTGGCAGTATCTGCACTGCTGAAACAAGCAGAGCAGCTCTTTCTCAGACATCCCATGTTTCTACAGCAGCTGCTGCATTGAGACTAGGCAGCTTTTCCCACAGATCAGCTCATGAGCAGGACATACTGGCTTCGGTGGAATTTCCCTAAGAACCTGCTCTTAATGGCTGATGCAGGTAAATCTGTGATGTGCTATGCTGTAATTCAGGGATAAATGCTTTGTTTTCCTTTGTGGAGTGTAGGCAGCCTTGCAGGGCCAGAAGGCAGGATTAGTAGAGTGCTTTGGTTCAGCTTACTTCCAGAAAAATGCATGCCTGCAAGAAAAAGTGATTCCTTCCTGAAAGAAGCGTTCAAGCAATCTGTTGTAGGATGTGCTGTGTGGTTGATCCCATATGATGAAAATGGGGTTACACAGACACATGTTAGTAGAGATTTCATGTCCCCAGCACTGAAACTCCTTCATTTGTTTCCCACCACTGAAAGAGGAGTGAACAATGAGTGAAGAGTGAAGGTAATGAAGATGAAAGCATGAGCCTCTTACAACTCTCTGATAATGAACTTTTGGGAATGCAGTTAATAGATGATTTTGTGTGCAAACCTCTCTGCGAGGTATTTGCTCTAAGCAACAAAAAGAAATTCCACAAATAAGCCTTACAGTGATATGCTGAGGACAAAAGGTGTTGAAAGCTGGAGAGACAGAGCTTGCAGTAACTTCTTATTAATATAAGCATATTTGTTTTGTGTATCTGTAAACTGAAGTCGTCTTCAGGACAAACAAAAAAATGCGCCTGAGATTAAATTATCACAGTGGTCTCAGTTCAGTTTCCAGTTTCATGCTTCTCATTTCTTGCATGCCTGATTTCTTTCACCATTTTTTTTAAAAAACTGATTTCCTAACCTCTGTGTCATGGTAATGTTCAACAGTGCAGCTGAAGCTTACATAGCTGAAGTTAGCTATGCAAGCAGAGCAAGATGGGGAATGGGTTCTCCTGCCTGTGGAACAGCCCTACCCATCTGTTCCAGAGAAGGGTTTTAGTTGGTAGAGGGATAAGAGATCAGAAGAACTTGTGCTGCAGGGTGAGAGAGGTTGGAGATTGGAGCAAGAGCTGTGCCTTTCCTGGCAGTCTGGGCTTTCCCTGGTCCTGTGCAGTGTGGCAAAGCCCTGTTCTCAAAAGAAGCATGGTACAAGGGTCTCCCAGGCAGGTTGTGGAGTCTCTTCTTAAGCCAAGTATTCAGGCATCTGGGGCATCCAGCTCAGCAGGCTGACTAAGATTTTGTAAAACTCCAAAAATGCTGCCTCTTCTGTTGGAGTGAAAAGCTTTTGTCACTGTGCTGCTGAAATTTGTATGTTCCCGAGGAATGTTTGGATGATTTGGTGTTTTTTTCCATTGGAGAAAAAGTTCTGTTGAGACATTACTGGAAAAATCTGCCCGTTGCTATATGATGTGTTGCTGCATACTGCTTACTGAAATCCAGCAGGATATAATATGACAAATTTCAGCTGATAGCTGAGAAGGTGACAGAACCACTACCAGTCCTGGATATTTGACTTCCTGCTTAAGCTGCAACTTGTTTCTAAAAGTGTACCTTGTTTGTTTATAGAGCAAGAAACAAAACACTCAGAAAGGCTTTGGTTAGCATCCAGCTAGACCATAAAGTGTAAAGTAGCTCCAAGAGCTAAATTTGTGAACCTGATTTGTGTGATCAGTAGACAAGTCAGTAAATATTTGAAAGCTACATAGTAATATTTAATTGTCTGCAGAAGTGCACAGCTGGGAAGACAAGCATATTCAGCAAAAGCAAATAGTGGTGTATAAATACAAGAAAACCAGTCAGGTGGAATACTCTGAGCACAGTCATGCTACTGAGTGCCACTAATGACAGGAGGTGAGGTGACACACAGCATGGGGTGACAGCCACTGTGTGCAGAATGGCTCCTGAGCCAAGCCTCTGGGCTAGTCAGGGGTAGAAGATGGGAACAGAAGAACATTCCCTGTGGTCCCTTGGGTAGCTGGGATGCAGTAAGTCAGCTGCTAGTTGTTTATCTTCACACTGGCCTTGCCCATGCATCACAGACATGAGGACAAGCCAACATCAGCCCTTGTGAGGGCAGCCATGGCAGTCTGTGAGCATGTGTACAAGATCTTGAGGATGCAGCCACAAACCCAGTCCAGATTCCGTTCAGCTCCTGCCTGGCTGAGGAGGAAATTCCCTGGATATCTACTGATCTGCTCAAGAGCAGAGGCACTTGAGGTAGTTTTAAACAGCACTGGCCATTGTGCAGTTCTGAGAGAAAGACAGAACAAACAAGACAGAACAGTTAATTCTGTAGTGCCCAGCGTGGAGTGGTTGTGCATTCCAGTGTAATTCTCAGACATTAGTATGGCTACCAATTCTCAAGGACTACTGAAGTGAAGTAAGCTGCTGTTTGCATTTTGGCCAGAGCTCTCAAAGACCTAGCATAAAGTAGTGTAGATTTAGGGAACTGTGTAGGTGCAGGTGTGTAAGCTGTCTTCACTCAAGGATGGGAAATAAACATTTGAAATATGTCCAAATCCATAAGGCATTTAGGCTTTGGCCACATTTTGGGGAATGGTCTAGGAAGCAGAGTGGTGATTCATTTACAGACATTTAGTAAAAGGACAGCAGTCTTCCAGATCTAGAGAACTTCCTGTAAATTTCACAGAATACAAAAGTCATACAAGCATTGTTTTCTGAACAGTTGTTGGTATGTAGGAAAAGATGCCTATTAGTTCTTATTAGTTCACAGAATCCTCATATCTTATCACTGAATCTTTCATTAATAATCAACGAGAAATTGCTACAGCTTAGAATAGACATAAAATAGTGGTGTCTTACTTCATAGAGGAAAAAAAAACAGGGGAAAAACACACCTAGCTAAATATGATACAAATTTTAAACTTTGGTATTATTTCTTTTATTGTGTTTTTAGTTGATGGCAAGGATGACTTGGGTGTTCTTCTATGTTGTTTAAGTCATATATATAACCCAGAGTTAACACAGCCTTTATCTAATAATCACCTCTCAGTTCCAGAGTTAATGAATAGGATGTTTGCTCCCTCTGTACAGGAGAATATGGGTATCTGTGCGTGCTCTACTAGCATGTTCTTTTTCCTTTCTTCAGTCCCACTCTTGCCATGGCCCACAGGAATCTGACTGGAAGCTGTAATGTTAACTGTGGATGTAAGATTCATGAGTACGAGCCTGTCTGTGGATCAGATGGAATAACATATTTTAATCCTTGCCTAGCTGGCTGCATCAGTGGTGGAAACCACAGCACAGGGGTAAGTGCTTCACCCACCACCCACACACAACCCCTGAGTAGCCCCTTGAGACCTGTGCAGATTGAAGACTTCTCTGTTCCTGGCTCAAACTTCCCTCCTCTGAGCTTCAGAGAAGTTCTCTGCAGGTGACTTGTCCATTTCTGAGCCTTTCCATGATTTGAAAGACTGGCAGTGCTGTTCTTGCATGGTGCCAACCCACTTCCTTTAGTTATACACCAATTTGAGGCACAAGTTCATTTGTACTAAGTGAATCCTTGAGCTGAGTGAGTGCAAATGCCATGGCATAGGAAGGGCTGGTGTTTGCTGTACAGACCCCAAAGACCTTGGTGGCAGTGACCTGCATGCCTGCTGTTCCTGCAGGGCTTGGAGGGGTACCTTGGGTCAGTGTCATCTAACTCAGCTCTCTGCCAACAGAGGCAGACATGTCAAACTGTCTTTCTTCAAGCTCAGTCTTACCTTTTGAGCAGTTTGGGGCTTTTTGTGACTCCTTCTCTGAACTGAAGGAAGAACTTAACTCTTCAGGTAGTTGGAAGTGTTTTAAACTGGGGTTTAAATTTAGTTAGGATTTGTTTGAAGTCTTTGGTGTTTGTGTCAGCCTCGTCATTTTGACCAAGTAGCTCTTGCACCTGCACCAGTGCACTGATAGGTCTGTGGTTTGCCTGGCTAGCTAAAGACTGCCCATGTATTCTGCTCTTGTAAAACAGTTCTACCAGTCCCACGGCCTTTTTCTAAACCTCTTCCAGGCTAAATGAAGGCTGTCATCAAACTCAAGTCACAAGAACTTAAAAGATGTTAATAATCCACTTTCTTTCTTGGAAATACATTGCTTGTTACAACCCAGCATTCTAGTTATGCTGAACTGGAGAAGGACATCCTGCTGGTAAAACCAAACCATGGAAATTTGGCAATTTCCAGGACTGGGCACAAGAAGACAGTTAAAAACTAGAATCTGACTTAAATATCAACACAGTATTATGTTCATATTAGTTTCCTTAAAAATGAACTCTTAAATTCTTCTGTTACAGTCTGTCCTTTAAAAAAGGATAATTAAGAAAGACAAGAAGTAATGTAAACATTGACTTTCTTAGGGCTTGATTGTGCTTTCCAGAAAGCTTGCTTAAAAAGTATCAGTCTCCCAGTTTGCAGTTGTGAGCCAGCCTGTGAAGCAGGAGGATGTTAGGTCCAGCACTGTGTTTTCTCAGGTCACCTAGATAATGGTCTGAAAAAGCATGTTCATACATAGATGCTACTGAGAACAGATTAGTTTCCCTTAATTTTTTTTTTCTTATTTAGATTATCTTGCTGGGTTTTAGTAGAAAATTGTTTTGATCAATTGGAAAAGCCTGCAGTGTAAGCCTGTGGTTAAATTTCAGTGTCTCTATAATCTAATTTGTGCTTTCCTGGACTGAGACAGGCTTGGTCTTTGTTGCATTTCATCTGTTATTGAACCAGCACTATTAATTTATTTAGTAGGGAAATACTCTGGGAGTGTGTGGTCTACAGATTATGAAACATGCTGTTGCATTTTATGATTTAAGAAAAGATGCTGTCTGAAGTTTTAACTCAGTAGCTAATGGTGAATAGAATAGAGCTGACATTGCTTGGAAAAGGAACTTTTTTGGATTAAATAATCCTTTTTGTATGGTGCTTTTAAAAACAACAAAAATGTGAGTTAGTGCCACTGTATAACACACAAAATGTTGCTAACATATAATATTTAAGTTTATGACATAGAGTGTTTTCAAAATTAACCATTTAAAAGTTCAAACTAAGAGGAAAGGATACTAGTGTACAGTTCATACCTGTTTTTTATATATATACACATATTTATGCATGTATCTATTCCTATACTCCTAATACTTCTGTCATGCTATGTCTGTCTCATTTAATACACAGACTTAGTTTCTCTGCGGATGAATAAAGAGTGTGTGGTAAAGAGGTCTAATTTCTGTAGGATTCCTATTTGGCATTTGCATTTGGAAGCAATAAAGAGTTTAGGGTGAGGTACTATAGAAATAAATCAGGTACTCATGTGATGTTAGAGTGGAGTGCTGCCTTTGGAAACCAGAATCTGTCACTGGCTTTGTTTCTAAGTGATGTTGGGCAAGTCAGTTAAACAGAACTTCTCCCCGTTGGTCATTATTCTTGTATTCTTCATGTTCTGGATGATGAATGAACATGAGCAACAAACAGAAGTGTCACTTGTAGATGGGCTGCCTAAATCTGTATTTGAAGTTTACATTTAGAATAAATTTAGTTGGGTATAATGGAAAATGTTGTGAACAAAAGGATTCCAGTTGTCTCAAATTAGTCACCCATGTTTGTGAAATCTTTGATCTGTTTCAGTTACTTAATTACAAAATAGAGATAACATCAATACCTCATAACTATTTTGAAGATAAAGGACTCTTTTTTGAAAGAGTTAAGCTGTAATAGTCACTATTATAAAAAATCCAAAATGAAATATGAGTCCTTCCATCTTTGTAGTTGAATATTCTTTGTCTGAGGAAAAAAAAATACCTGAAGTCACATTTGAAAATAGGAGGTAAAATATTGGATAAATAGATGCTTTATTAAGATGTTTGGCTAAATTCCATAAGGAAAAAAAGTATGAGGCTCCATGATGGCATGGATGCACATAAAGGTATATATTAAAAATTGCAAACTGCCATGATTTGGATATGTCTTGATGTCTAAGTGCTTAAATTCACTATCTTAAGACAGTTTTGTAACTTCTGTGCCTGTGTAGTCCAAGGTTTGATGAATGCAAAAATTGAAACATAAAGCTCATTTCTGTAACATTGCATATGTCCTGGCCAATTTCTTCTGTAGCGCTGGAGTATACTGGTCTGCTGCACACCCCTTTGCCATACATCAGATGAAAACAGAAGTAACATAAATGTGAAAGAAGGCTATTTCTGATCTAGCTCTTCCTCCCCTTGTTCAAATCACAGTCCTGTTTGCCTGTGAAATGCTACTTCTTTATTCAGTCTCTTCATCTTAATTTCGTTCTCTTTGTCCATTCAGGGATCTCTCAGTGAGTCCTCCAGTCTCGCTCTTTTAGTCTCTGCTTTCCCTTTATTATCTGGTTTTGCTTCTGACCTGATCTCTGCCCACATCCAGGTGGAAGGTCCTGAGCTTCAAGCATAAAGTGCAGCTTGTTGCTCTTTGGCCAGATCTGGCCTTCCATTAACATGGCAGAAGACACTGCCTGAATATGAAAATCAGCATCTTGCTGAATTTCAGAATATGGCATTTTCACTGCTGTCTGAAGAGCGTTTCCTCACATTTTTTGTAGTACAATAGAAACAATATTTTTCTCCAGCCTCCCTGTCACAAGTGATTGAATTGTTTTGTCAATATTTCCCAAATATGTTCCAGATTTTTAAAAATAAACTGAGAGAAATAAAGCAATGGAAAAGCAACCTCATCACAGAGAGTCCTGGCCAGCTTTAAAATTACTTGGAGATGTAACTTTGCTTGTGCTTGGGGTAATGATGCTCAAGGCAGAAGATTCTCAGCTGAGAAGTACCACAGGACTGTTGCACAATGTCTGTTTGCAATGTCTTTCTTACAGATATTTTTCACATGGCAATGTTCTTTCTTGCTCTCCCAGGTCAGAAATTACACAGAATGTGCCTGTGTGCAGAGCCGCCAGGTGATCACTCCGCCCACAGTGGGCCAGCGCAGTCAGCTCCGGCTGGTGATTGTCAAAACCTACCTGAATGAGAACGGCTACGCTGTGTCTGGGAAGTGTGACCGAACCTGCAACACACTCATCCCATTCCTCATATTCCTCTTCATTGTAACCCTTATAACAGCGTGTGCCCAGCCATCAGCAGTCATAGTGACTCTCAGGTGAGAACTCCGAGATGTTTCGTATGTATGTTTGCCGTGCCCGCTTATCACCAGTGCCTGTGAAGCTTCTGTATCTTTAAAAAGTGAATAGAATCCTTGTGTTTCCTTAAAAAGTGTATAGAATCCTTGTGTAGCCTTAAAAAGTGAAGGGGCTGACAGGGATAGGGTGAAATCTGTATTTAGAATATGTGATATGGTAATCTGCTTTAGGAAACATGAAGTGTGCAGTAAATTCCAGCTGCTATAAAGAGAAAACAAGCAAAGCATCATGAAGAAAATGATTACTCCTGGAAAATTTTCAACCTTCTTAGAGCAATGGTTTGGATTTTCAAATGCAAATGAAAAAAGTTAGTATTTAAAATTATCCTTTTCTCACATTGAGGAATTTTGCCTTCCAGTTTGCCTTTCAAAGAATCCACAGAATGGTTGTAAGGGTCACTGTTGGGACATTGAAGCCAGGCACTCGGGGCTGGGCACATCAGAATTCCAGCTGCTCAGCCTTACCTCAACTATAGTGTGCACAGCACCGCTGTGATTTAAAGACTTCTGACTTCATTCCTTCTGCCTCTGTATTTCCCACATGTAATAAAAAAAATATTGCCCTTGCATTGCAATTAGCAAAGACAAATGAAAAACAATATTGCAGTGAACTTCACACTAGTGAGGTACGTAAGGGACATCTCCAACAGGATTTTGTAGTGCTCAGTACAAAAAATGGGGGCCCACACACATGGACAGTGACACCTGCTGTCCCAAACCACATACTGTGCTTTGTGCATGTGGCACAAGTTGGTTCTCTAATTTCTCAGTTTCTTGACGTCAAAACTGTTCCACAGCTGCATCAGTTTGACTGCAGACTTTTTGTGTGTTTTTATAGTGTATTTCAATGTCATTAGAAGCTGTCGATCTTAAGACTTTTAGATTAAGACTGAAAAATATTTCAAAATCAGTAGATAATTTGTAGTTTACTAAAATTGTAGTTGCAGTGTGGAATTTTGTTACTTTGTATTTAGTCTTTGTAAGCTTGACATTTTTCCTTTGAAACCGCTGTGTATTACTTGAATTGAAAAGGTATTTAAAGAGACTGTTTGTATGTTTGTACTGATACTTTTTTTAAAGTAACTCCAAAGTGCTTATGCTACACAAAGATTTGTTAAATTCAGAAACTAAGTCCAGCCTTCAACAATTTAGTTATCTATTAATTCTAATTTACCTCAAAAACATTAAGAAAAATAAATTAAGTCTAATGAAATAATAGAAAGTTATCATGACAAGCCATAAACATTTTGTGTGGATTCTCTGAATTTCCTTAATGTGTTTGGATCAAATTCTTCAGGCCTTATACAGGTAAAAAAAGGTCAAAAGTCATGACTGAGATTTTGATTAAACAGGTCCAGGAGGGGCTGGCTGTATTTTTTCCTAGCTGTAGGAGTTAACAATAGTAGAAGCTAAAGACAAGAAATTTAGACAAAGATTTTCTGTAGCTGAGAAAAAAGCCATGAGGTAGAGCCAGAACATAGCAGGATGATGATGGGTTATGACTGTTCCTTCACTGGAGTTTTCTGTTCACCTGCTAGGTCTGTGGAAGATGGGGAGCGGCCCTTTGCACTAGGAATGCAGTTTGTTTTATTAAGAACTCTTGGTAAGTCCAACAATAGCTCAGCATTTCCATAAAGGCCCTGTTCAGCTCAAATGCACCATAAAAGTATTAAAATGCCATAAATCTGCAACTAACTGCTTGGCTAACTGTATTAGGAACCTAAAATTAATAACTTCTGAAAAGATTGCATCTGAAAATGTGGTTAATTTACTTTTTTGGTTACTTACTTTCTAGAACAACATCGTTTCACAAAAAGATAAATTTTTACTGTTTCAAATTGTATTTAAAAATTAATAGTTGCCAAGTTTTATTTTATAAGGATTTTTTAGCTTTCAAAAACAGAATTCTGTTGCTTTCAGCAAAAACAATAGTTTTTCTAATTTTTAAAATAAGCATTTGTTACTTAATGTCTTAATGTCTTTCTTCTAATATTATTTAATGTCTTTCTAGTGTTTCAAAGCAAAAATGGATAGATATTAAAGGTCTTTATTTTTCAAAGCATTCTCTTTCAAGCTTTTGAATTTCTAAAATCCTGCCCATAAAGAACACTCCAGGTGTTCAGCTGCTATGAAATACATGAGTAGAGCAAGCAAGGTCTATTCTAAGAGAACAAGAGAAGCCCATAAAGCTGCATCTTCAAGTTTTGTTTGAGGAAGGATGTTTCAATCTCATCTTAAAGATGTTGTATTTCTGAAGAAAGGAGGAGCATTCATTGGACTGGCTGCATTTTTAGCTGCCTTAGAAGTTAAAGTCTGTTTCTTGGGAAGATCTATTCAAAAGGAAATTTATAATCTTAATGGTCTTACCCCTTACATCTATCTTCAAAAACATTTTGTGATCTTCAGTGGTTTTTCACCTTAATCTAAAAACAGCACCTTTCCCAGCTCATGGGCAAAGGATGTTCAGCAGGTAATGCTATGGAAATAATGTATTTCACCTTCTATCTACCTGAGAACAAAATTGGATTTTTTTTGGGGGGGACAAATAGCTCAAGAAGAGCTGTCTGGGCACAACAGAATGAAGTAACTGTTGTTAAGGTGCTGCTGCATTGGCTTCTTTCAATTCTCTCCCATTTGTGGTAGGTTTCATATGTGGGGTAAATAGTATTGGTGAGAAGATTGGCTGGCCAGTCTTCCATGTTTTACATTTCTTGTGAGAACAGCAGTGTAGAAATCTCAAAAATGTTCAACCTACACTCTTTAGCTGGGGCATATAGTTTCTTTAGAAGTTTTCCACAATATGCTAACACATATTATTTCTCATGCTATTTTTGTTTCAGCTTACATTCCCACTCCAATTTATTTTGGGGCTGTTATTGACACCACGTGCATGCTTTGGCAACAGGATTGCGGTGTACAAGGATCTTGTTGGGAATACGATGTCACCTCATTTCGTTTTGTCTACTTCGGGTTGGCAGCTGCTCTCAAGTTCGTGGGATTCTTTTTTATTTTCCTGGCCTGGTATTCCTTAAAGTGTAAAGAAGAACAACTGCTGAGACAGAGTTGGAGGGCTTCACCGGTGAACACTGTGAGTGAGATGGTTGGACAAGCTGGACCCCAACAAAACTATGCACGGACTAGATCCTGCCCTACCTTCAGTTCCCAAGGAGACATGAGTGTGGCACAAGGAATGAACTGCTTAGCACAGACCTACCCCGGCCCTTTTTCAGAAGCAATAAATTCCTCAAGTGAAAATGCATTGGAAGAAGTCACTGTTGAGATATAGACCCCTGGCTTGGTAATGTAATATTTAGTTTTGTTGGTTGACTTAGTTACGGCGCCTTGTAAAACACCTGTGCCTTCTATTTTTAATCTAAATGTAACACGTGATAAAACCAACAAAGCTTGATGCAAACAACCATAATATGTTCCTGAGGGCTGGATACCTCAACCAACCCGAGTTCTTATTTCTCCCCTCCCGACAATGGAGTTTTAAAAATTGTGTTTGTAATTATTTCAGATGTGTCCATTAAATGTCCATGCTCTGATCTAATATCATTGTAAAGTTGAGGTGTTACGAACAGCAGAAGTCAGTGGAAGAGTGACAAAAACTCATATTGTTGATGTCTAGACTCACAAAAATGCTTAAATGTATTGTCAACTTTGTACCTGCAAATTGTATTTTTAAGAGATGAGTAATTACTGTGAGTTCTGCTACAAAGCACAACTGAACTTATTTAAACTATGCAACTTATTTGGATAATTGTATGTGCAGCAAATTAAGTTTAAAGCTTGCTTTTAAAGACATTACTGCAACTGAATTTGAAAGGGGCTATTTTCAGGCGTAATCATTAAATTAAAAAATAACATAAGTTTTAAAGTACTGTTAATAACATGTCAAGCCATACAAGAGTTATACATCAGGTAATGTTTGCAAATGTTGAGTTGTAACATCTTTATCCTGTCAAAATGTGCATTAATTTTCACCTGATGGGATGTAGTTATTCTTCACAAAGTATATAGGATACTGTAATGCTTGAAGTAAAAAACCTCAGTATTGGTTTATAGTAACATTAACATGTAGGAATCATACACACATACCAGAGCAGATATGTGCATATTTCTGCAATGTTATTTGGGTGGCTGTTACTAGCACCAAATCCTGGAGAAGAAAACAGCTGGGTGTAGCTTGATAGGAAGTTTGGCTGTCCTTCAGAACTGCATGCCAGTCTAGTTCAGCTTCAGTGGGAAAGTCCCCAGGGAGAGCTGGTGGCCTCGTCTGGTGTCTGGGACGTGGCGGGTCAGTGACAGCAGAGCTCAGGCTGCAGGAGTGAGCAGAGGAGCCCCTCCAGGGGCTGCCAGCAGCCTGCCCACCGTGCTGCCAGCTGGGAGGCTCTCCCTGCACTCCTGGCACCCAGGGCAGCTGGGAGGGGAGGCTGGCTCAGACCCTCTGGTTTCTGCCACACTTCTGCCTCTCCAGCTGCCTGGTGCTGGGTGGGCTGGTAGGACAGGTCCTGGTTGTGTGCTGTGTCCCACACATGTCTGCCTTTCCTTTTCTCAGCTTCACTGAAAGCTCCTGTGAAGGCAGAGGGTGAGTTTGTCTCTCCTTTGGCCCTCTGGGTGAAGAGCTTAGAATAGAAATTATCAGCAAGTGTGGATATACAGGACGTGATGTGGCCTTTGTTTATTCCAAATTACTGTAGTGTGTTCTCTCCCTGGGAGATGCTGAAACTTTCTAATCAAATGTGCTTGGCATTTCCTTTCTTGCTCTGGAGGCTTTGCTCGTGAGGTACTAATGATGTCTCAAAGGGCAGAAAATTATGTCAGTTGGACACTGGGAAGTCCAGGCTGTATTGTGCCCTGCAGGGGAAGTCTTAGAAGTGTAGGAAATGAAAAAGCAGTCTTTTAAGAGGACTCAGTGATAGTCTGGTTTGCATTTTGCTGAGTAGAGAACTTGTGTGAAAATAAATAGGAAAGAGCAAAGCTTCTACATATTTTTGAACAGTTATTCCTGATTTAATTTTTCAATTTAGAACATGTATATTGATCAAACATTATATAGAACCAAGTCCTTGAAAATAGAGGCAGCACTCTCCTTGGCATGCATTGAGTTCTCCTGGGAAGAGTAGATTTCCCTCTCTGCCTTTGCCAACTGCCTTTTGTCATCATCTGGATCTTCTTGACCAGCACATGGGACTACCCATGGGGCTGCTTATTTGAGAATGTGTCAGTCCATTTATGTCGTTTGTAACAATTCTTACTCTTCCTGTCTGAAAACTCAAATTCCTTTACCCCAAACATAGAGGAATATTGTTTTGACTTCTTCCTACTATTCTGTCAATATTAACAGCTTTTTTTGGGTTAAGCCTGAGAATGTCTTTTCCTTTTATGCAGCCACTGGATACAACATGTCCTCAGTTAGTACCCACTTCCTGAGATAATTGGCTTCTATACTTCTTGTCCTGAGAAATAAATTTCCTTGGCTCCAAGGTGTTTGGTAAATATATATATATATATATATATATATATATATATATATATATATATATATATATATATATATTTGCTATATGAGATCAGAATAGATGATAAAAATGTTTCCTTTTGCTTCAGTCTCAAATGCTTGTTGCACCAAGAATTTTATACCACGGCAAAAATTGGCAAAGTAGTATGACAAAGTGTAATTGCAGCCCAGCCCCCATCCATTTTTATCACTTCCCCAGTTTAATCACCACAGGAGAAGTGAAGAGTGACAATCTTTTCAAATACCTCAGGAACAGAGCATTTAGGGAATTGTAAAAGACTGAAGATTAATCATCTGTCCTGATCTCTTGTATTTCATGCCTTGTGTGCTTCAGTTCCATACAAAAACCAAGGAAGAGGAGATTAGGATTGTTAGGAACTAATGGCACTGATGCCAAAGAATGAGAGTGATAAAAGTGACACTTCTGCAGTTGCTGCTGTTTCTGAGCGTTCAAGGGATTTCAGAGCTTGTTGCAATGGAAACCATCTATTTTTTAGGATATCCTGACCCTTCAACTTCCAAGAATATTCATATTTCCTAAATGGTTGAAAAAGTGGAATGTAGAAAAAAAGATGTTAACTTTGGAAATACTGAAAAAGCCGCCTTTACATACTTTCAATTTTAATTTTTAATTGGAAAATAAATTTTAATTTTTCTTTAAGTATTACATGCAAAACAAAATGTAATTCCTTACTTTTCAAACAATTTTTTTCCTGGTTTTGGATAAAGATAATTTTGGCAATGCAAATAAATTTCTATAAAATCAATTAAGTCAGCATCCTCTGAAAGAAAGAAAACCAAGACTCTGGTCAGTTTTTGATTGATTCCTGAAAGAAGGTTTCTTGTGAGTAATCTGTAACAGTCCAAACTAAGCCAATAAGGGTCTTCAGGGGAAACACATTCACTTCTTGAAGTGTTAATTCCAGCATTGCCATTGATGGGTGTATGGACTGAGACTTGCTGACCAGACACTGTGTTCTGAAGATGTCACTGCTGGAGGAAGCAGCATCTCCAGACACTGAGTGCACCCCTAGCAGTGGTTGTGTTTGACACATGGTGCTAAACCAACTTCACAGAACTAAAAAAGAACTTTGCCTGTCATCTGGTGAAGGGGCCCATGCTGGCTTCCTACTGTGAGATCCTCTCACCACAGAACTTATAATTCCATTAAGTTGTAATTTCTGCCACCTTCCCTCTGTGTCCCTGAACACAAAAGGTTTGCTGGCAGTGAATCCAAGGAAAGGTGAAGCAGGTGTCCTGCTCACCCACAGGCTGCTATTGGTAGCAAACCCAAGTCACCTTCCTGCAGCTTACCAGCCAGTGATAATATGGAGCAATGTCTGGTGATGGCCAAAGTGCCACCTTGCCATCATAGGGACAGAACAAATCCCTCTTCCACCACGTAGTCCTGATTTAGAGTGAGGAACATGAGAGGAGGAGTACCTAAATACATGGACTTGAGTGAACAGGTTAATTGTCCCTGCTTAGCCTCCCATTCACTCTTGTTTCCTCAAAAATGAGAAAACTTCAGAATGGATGCAGCCATGACCTTAGGTGCTTATGAACACAGCACCCTCAAGAGATAATTTGTAGATCTTTGCAGGGCTGGAGTAATCTGGAGAGTGGGACTGTCCATGTTTCCAGTTTTAGTCAAAAGCCCCTCTGGTTTTGGTCGTCCTTCTTCTCCTTGAGCATACTGGATAAAATACAGTATAATTTACAACCAATGGCATTTTATAGCCTTTCAGTACAGTGTGAGCAGCTGCAAGAACCTTTGAATATTATGGTGCAAATTGTATTTATTCAGAAAATTTCAGTTCTTTGGCCAGCCTATATATCTTTAAAAGTGCATGTAGTTCTTCAGAACGTACTGTTATGTAAGTGGAGGCACAAATCTCCTACTAAATATTAGAAATGTACATTTGAAAGGTCCTAAATTAATATACTGTTTTCAAAAATAGTTTTTTTAGTATTGCTTATTAATTTGTAGTATTAGCTATTCATTCATTATGGCTCTGATCCAGCAGAACACTTAATATGTGGGTAAATTTATATATTTAAGTAATGCACTTGAAAATAATGCACATTTGTAAGTATGGGACTGAATCCTGTCTGCATTCAAAAAGCATTTATCTAAAGAGTATTTCTATGCTGAGCATTTCCCCCATGGATTCAGTGATAATTGTAACCAGAATAGCACAAAGTAGCACTTGAGCACTCTCCTGTGGCATTCAGGTGTGGCTACTTACATATCCAGCAATGGAGGAAGGCTGTCATTTTCAAATAGAATTCAAATTCAAAATATTTTGTGGGAATGGTCTAAGATTCATTCTCACTGTTCCTGCCATTCACTTATTTTATGAATTTCTGTCTGAAAACCTGTGTGTTACCCAGGGAGATAGATTACATAAAGGCATCCTTCTGACCTTAGAGCCAATGAAATTGCTCAGGTGATGTTGTAGACTCAAATTGTGCCCTTTCACAGAATTTGGAGCTAGAGGTTCAGATGACAAATTGTCAGTATCCCACACAAATGGAGCAGAGCTCTGCCTGCTCAGGGGAGCTTCAGAGAGCATTTCTGGGACAGCAGTCAGCCCCTTCTGCATTGTTCTTGCAGGTTTTCCCCCCAAAATACCTGAATAATTGCTGCCTTACTACACTTTTCTGTGCATGTGATACCACAGCTCTTCAGGCTGTTATATTGACATAAAACTACTGATAAATAGGTCCAAAGTGTCTTACTGCTATTTTGGAGCCAGATTCTTGGCCTCACCAGTCCAATGTTGAGGCTGAAGAACTAGGCCATACCTTGTGTTGGAAGTTAACAAGCTGGTGCTTTAGCAAGTGTTTGTGAACTAGGGAATATCAAGCTTGTTTAGCTTTTATACTCTATTCACTGGTTATTACTACTATATTTGAAGACAAAAATCTTCCTAAACAAGTTTATCTTTTTCTGTTTTCTCAGTAATGTGTCTTTTACAATGGCTTAGGAGATGCCATGCTGCAGGCTTCAAAATCTGGGCTCCCCCAGCTGAAGCCATCCAGCTGTGGTTGCTTTCCAGGGGCTTAAAGCAGCTGGTAACAGAGATTTACCAGGACTGCGACCTGCATTGTCTTTCCTTTGGACAGAGTGTTTGCTACTTACAGATTCCACCTGTGATCAACACATTTCAGGTTCTTCACGTACTGGACTTGATTTTTGGGCGTTTTCATCCCTTCAGAGTACTTACAAAATGGACAGTCAACATCATGGTGGTAGATTTATAATTTTGTAGGGAATTAGGGCTTTCTTCTTTTTTTTTTCTTTTAACATGTTGTTTGACAAATAACAATTCAAAAAGATTACATGTAAACATTGTCACAGAGTAGAGATGTGGGGCCTTCAGTGTGAGGACAGGATATGGCCGGGTTCATGGGGTTTGTCTCCTTTACACTGAATATCACTAATATTACTTTGTGGCCAAAGGTTTGAAAGCCTACCTGATCCTTAGGAAGGACGTTTTTCCTATATTTTCCTCATAATTTATTGCACAAATTAAGAAGGAAGGTTAACACTACCCATATCCCATGGCCATATTGGTTGCATTATTATTATATAATTATTAACTGCAGTTAATAATTTTAGCAGTCACTCCTCCAGTCCTTCAGCTCAGCTATCTTTTTTGTTAATACAGCCTGTTAAACACAGATGTAGCTCTGCAATTTCAAAGTAGCTCCAAAGTTTTCTTGACTTCAAGTGTTACAGAATAGATGCTTATTTATCCAGGTTCCATTCTACTCTTCTAATTATTGCATTATCCATTGTGTGTATCGTAGTTTTCATTTTTCCAATCTCAAACCAGTTGTCACAATGTTATCCTGTAACAGTGTTCTGTTCATTATATAGAATAGGTGAAAAGCTGTGGAATTCATGAAGGGCTACAAAAAACATCCAAAATGTTGTTCACCTTGAGGAAAGGTGAGACAGCTTAATAATCTCTGGACAAAAGACTAAACAACACTGTGGTGCTAATAGGTACTGAAGTATTTTATGATGTATTCACTATGACTTAAATGACATATTCAAGGCATGTCAATGATGCAACTGTGTGTGTTTCTGTTCCTAAAGTCTGGACTGCTCCAACAAAGACAGTGTTTGTAATTCCTGGTGGGCCACTTCCTACCTAGCTCTTCTGTGGGTAGGCAATTTCAGGAGTCTGTGTAGGATTTGGCCCAGCACTATTAGGTAAAGTAAAAGCTACACAGAGCACAGAAGTCTCATGTAGAATGTATTCAGCCTGCTGTAGCATGTTACTTTATTTAGTTGCTTTGCTTAAGCAGGGGCTAAAAATAAATTCTGTAGTAATGATAAGAAACACGGGGCTAAATTCTGGAACCACTTACCCGAGCAATATTAGCAAGTGTTTGAATTAAAATGAGGATTGAAATCTGAAATATGAATGTTTTTTCATGGAATACCAGAAAGAGAGGGGTAGAATAAGAGCAAATTCTATCTGTAGGAATGGAAAAAGGCCAAATCTGGTTGACTTGAAAGTGAGCTATGATTTACAAAATGGGGGTTTGGTTTTAAAATCTTGAAGACAAAATTTCCATCTTGAATTCTGAACCATAATTTTTTTGTCTTACCGTGCCTGAGCTGCTCATGCAGGGCAGGTGTCTGTATTCCAAATAGCACTGAAAGCACTAATAGCACTAATCACACTTCTGACCGACAGGCCAGAAAATTTGCCTCTGTAGCAAACTCCATATTTGAAAACCTGGTGGCAAATTTCCAAACAAAACAAAAAAATATGTGCAAAATGATCCAAAGCTGAGTTTTAGTAAAAAAAATAAGAAAATGTTGTGTCAGTGAGATCCACAGTTGAGTGGAGGCTTTTCTGAAAGAAGAGCTGCTCTTTTCACCAGCTGAGCACACGGGAGTTTGGCCCCTGGCTGCAGTGCATACCTCTACCAAATGATTTGTGCAGAACAGCAACAGTCTGAGTGGTATTGTAGGAGCATGGAGTGGGCACACTGCCTGTAACTGTTTAGTTTTTAAAAAACTCATTATTAAGCAAATGTGTAGAGTATTAAGGAAATTTGTAGAGTATGTCTGATGGTATGAGTGTGTGGGTGCTGTGCTGTGGTAAAAAGAGAATTGGTTTATGCTGGGTATTTTTGCATACTTTAGGCTCCTGTATGTTTGGTTTCTTTTTTTATTTATATTTATTTCTCATCAGAGCTTAGAGTAATTTTAAAGTTATATAACCCATGATTTAATGAAACCTACTGTCAGCATCTGTTGTAAACATGTGTTTACAAAACAAACTCTTGAATACTTGATACTTGGAAATAAAAAATAGCATATCATGTGTGTTGATTGGGTCCAGATCCTCTCTGATTTCAAAGTAAGACTTGCATGTTTTCATTTCCAATACATACAACCACACAAAAAAATCATCTTTCAGCTCTTCCTGCACATTACCAGTGTCCAAGACCAGAGCTGTTACACCAAGGAAAGTGATGAAATTGGATGTGCAGCTCGTCCCAGGTGCTGTTGCCGGTGGAGGACGGAGCAGGCGCAGGCTCCAGGCTCCAGGCTCGCGGTGCGGCTCTGCACTGACACCTGCTGCCCCAGCGGCTGTGACACTGCCCGCACTTCAGGCGGCACTGCATCCCTCAGGCGGGACACGTCATTTCTGGAATTACTCCCTGCTTGTACCCTATTTACTGCACATCGGTTCTCACTGAAAAATGATGGCAGAGCACGCAAACAGGATTGGGTTTTGCTGAGACTAAAGGAAGAAGTTTTTACAACATCACATGTAGCCAGGCAGCCACGGCTGCTCAGGGCTCAAGTCTAGTCCTGGGCAGAGCTTCCTTGGACAAGGCTGTTGTGCCACTTGGGTTCTCAGCCCTGACTGTTTTACACAGATCCCCTCTGTCTGTGCCTGTGTGACTTCAGTGTAGACAGCTGCAGGCATCTCAAGGGATTTTGGCTGAGAGAGTGGAGGTGATCAGTGCTCAGACCTGCACTCTAAAATACCTTCCCTCAACTGTCACAAAAGCCTACAGGTGGCTGAACTCCAGAATAATGCTCTGATACAAATGTTTGTTTGTTTCTTTGTTTTTTGCAAAGCTGCTAGTGTGCATTTACCTCACTCAGTAACACCAGGATTCACCTACTGATAACAGCTCTAAGTCAGTCCCTGCCCATGGTGGGGGTGGGAACCAGGTGATTTTTAAGGCTGCTTCTGACCCAAGCCACTCTGTGATTCTATGTCTAGTTCTGGAACTGAAGCACTACACATCTTTCCTCTTCTGCAGTGCTCTCAGTTGCTAGGGGGTCTCAGAATGTGCCTCACACTGTCCAAGGATGGGAGGGCAATACTGGCTGCCTTATCTTAAATTCCAGAGGGAACTTTCTGCATAACATTGCTACCTCCCAAAGATGTGCCAGTTTTAAAGTTCTGTCCATCTCCAGGAGCCCTTCAGAAAGTCATGAACTATGTACTGCCTTTCTGAATAGACACATCTCTACTGCTCTGCAGATCACAAAAAGGAAGGTCATCCTCTTGGCCCTCCCCCATATGAGGAGCAGTGCCAGATTTAGGCACTTGCTTCATTCCTGAGCCTGCAACTGCCTGAAAAAGCTTCCTGACAGTCACACCCTGCGCTGCTCATGGACTTGACTGCCTCAGCTATGGGACAAGAAATACTATGCAGAAAGAAGTACAAAACAAATTGGGAGGGAACATATTGCTTAGGCTGTGTACCTAGAGATATGACAGATTTTGGCCTCTTTAACTTGGTTTAGCTTATAGCTTCCAAGACAGCAAGGATCAGAGCTAGTTGCTGTCTCTATCTCTTGCCTACAGAATGAGTGTCCTTTATACTTTCTTTTCTTCACACTCCTGTAAGACACCTGTAAAAAAGGCTCCCACTGAGTTTAGAAGGTAGGGCACTGTTTAGCTGATAGTTTAAATGACCGAGTACTGTCCTAGAAGACAGAAGGGAGACAACTTTCAAACTAGTAAGATGCTCTTTCTGCCTTTTCCTCAGTGAGTACTTTAAGCTCTCAGGTAAGGAGGAAGGGCAAGTGGGATGAATCCATGGTTCACTCTGTTGCACCATTCCCTTCTCTATCTCTGCCCCAGCATTAAGAGAGAAAGCACCTTGCTTGGTTCTTTCAAAGAACTTGCTTGGTTCTTTCAAAAAATGTAGGGCACATTGTTGGTGCTGCATAATTCCCTGCACAAAGGTACAAGAGCTGGTTGTGTGGGACCTCCCTTCAATTTGCCTTTGTCCTTCAAGTCCTCCCAAACTCGCTGGCTCAACCTGCTCTGCACGCTGCTTTGAGATACACCCTGTGCTTGCTGCTGTGCTCTCAGGGCAGACTTCTCCCAGGGCTCCATCTGACATTGCAGCGACTGCTTTTTGAACACTTGGATTCATCCACTTTCCTGATCCCCGCAAACATCACCTGTAACTTCATGTCTGCAGGAGCATCAGAGTCCCAGGACTATGTAAAAGAAAGAAGAGCTCAAGAAGCACAGATTCAGAGGTTGAGTTTAGGCATGAAAGTACTCCTATTGACAGGCCAATGAACAAACATAGAGTTCATGTAAGAGAGAGTTTACCTTGAAAGCTAAGTTCCTTTTTGTGCTGACTCTTGTACAAGGAGACACAAGTCCTGACTAGTGGTTCACTCTTGGTAAGCACTGCATGTCTGGTCTGCAGTGCTGTGCTGTCACAGGGAGAGCTGTGCAGGGAGGAGAGAAAGCAGCAAGGCAAGACATGGCTCCATGAAACATTTCATTACTTCTGGGAACTGCTGGTTTTGCAGCTCGGTGCACGGAGTTCAAGGAAGAAAGGACCAGATGAATTTGGAATTAAAAAAAATTAAAATCACAACGTGTCTTAAACAAAAACATATATACATTACTCACATCTCCAGGAATAATTTACACCTAAAAGAATGTTGTGTGTTATTTTGTTACCTGTCACTTTTAATGTGGATGGATGCTTAAAACTGAAACTGTTGACATATTTTTGAAATAAACCTTATTCAGGAGGAAAACTGGATCATGTGGACTTCTCTGAAGCAGGTAAAGTAAAACACTTTTTATTTCAAGAAATATTGCTTCTAGACTTTCCCGAAGCCAGAATTGTACTATAAAAGTATCACAGAAATATTATACAAGATTTAAAAACACAGTTTGTAGCCTAGTAACTTAAAACCTATGTACAAATAGCATCATTCATGACCATAAATATGTGTTTCTATCAATCAGCCCATGACACATACATCAGATAAAGAACTAGTAATTTTAACATATTTACAGAGTCCATCAAAAAGACTGCTTCTTAAAATTATTAAAATCCTACTAAAAGAATCTCCTTTTTAAAAAAGTTTCAACTTAAAATACAATGTAATGAATGTAAGTTTAACCTGAAGTGCTTGCAATAGCCAAAAAATATTCACTACACTAAATAACATGTAACAGGTAGGAAATGCACCCGTGAGTTGGACACTGTGGAATTACATCTGTTTGAGGTAATTCTCTTTTGTTGCTGTGGTGATAATTATTTAGAAATTTATAAAAGAGCAAGGGAAAATATTAAATTTTGACTAATACAGATTTTCAAAGTCATTTTTGTGTTATACTTAATACAATTTAATGCTTGGTAAAGTTCAAGAAAAAATTCAGAATACAACAACAAAAATTATTACTAAGCCACTATTTTTTACTCTCATGTGCCTTTTGTGTCTAAAATAATGGAAACCTAACATGATTTTATCATTCCCTTTAATGCCTGTTGAAAACAGAAAAAGAATTTAAGACTCAAAATGATAATAATGCTTTCAAGATATTGCTCAGAATAATAAAAATCAGGTGGGGCAACAAAAGCATTTATGTACTGATGTAAACCTTTCTACCACTATCAGCAGAAAAAAAAAAGTCAGAAAAATTAACGGAATTTTAATACTGACAATATCAACATATAGGGAAACAATCCAATTTAAACAAATCCTTCTACAGTTCACAATCATTAGCCATACCTTTCTGAGAGTAAATTTACTAAAGCAACAAAAACATGCAATATTTTTGCTAAGATAATATTTGAAGAGTCTGTTTCCACAATCCATGGTGTTTACCTCTTTCAGGTCAGTCTGTTTATTGGTTTCACAATTTCATAAGACAACGAGCAAGCTAAGAACCTGTAAGGTATTAGATGCATAAATGGTATGGCATACAGATTTTAAAAGTGCATTTTACTTGAAAGCATGGCATTAAGAATTGCCAGTGGTTAAAATAATTGATAAAAAAGACATTATGCAGGCATATTGGGTGAACTGAAACACTCAGTCATGGTGGGATCATTTGGAAATAGAGAAAGTGACTTCGACATTCTTTACGAAGAAATAATTTTTAGCTTTCAGAGAATGTGCTACTGCATTTGAAAGTTAACACTGTTTCCTTTAATGGAAAACTGGAAATCTTGCTTCCCAGTGTGGAGAAGTGAAAGCATGTGCGTGTGAATAAAAAAAAAAAATGCACAGAGACAAATACTGAACTGGGCTCAATTTAGCTGCAAAATGTATCTACAATAAACATGGAATGTCAGTTGTCTTGATTACCTTTATTAGTTTGCTAATAAGAAAAAGGAGAACTTATTTAATGGTTTACAACTTGATCTAATCCAAGGAGAGTGGAGCTGAGGCACTGCCTTCTGCATTTAGGATTTGTGAACTTTCTCCTGCAAGACTCTGTTTGGCTTTTTTTAAGAAAGTTCCTTCTTCCTGGGTACTGACAGGTGAATCCCTAATGGATATATTTACGGTCTGACGGACAAAGGGTTCATCAGACCTCATGGGAAGATACATTTGGTCTTCAAATATATCTTCCACAGTGTCACTATCCTGATGAGTGTCTTTCTGAGGAATGCTGATGGGCTGTAGCATGAAGCTATGCTGGGACTCCAACTCTATCAAACCGTTCCCACTGAAATCCATATCAAAACGGTCAGATTCTTTATCCTCCATCCATTTTTCAGCTGGATGACTATTTCTCCAGTGTGCGTCATTCAAACTACTTTTCTCAGGAATATCATTGTTTAATTCAAGTTTCCTCTCCTGACTTAAATGCACTGTGCTCAAAGCAAGGGTTGCAAAGTCTGTTGGCACAATAAGCTGCAACTCTTCTGCAGTCAGGCCGCTGGACTCCTCAGCAGAAGGCATTTCCACCAAGGTGAACGGCGTGGATGATTCCTCCCCGTTGCTCTGACCAGTGTTATCCTTGTCTGGTTTCTTTTGCTGGTAGTAACTGTTCAGCAGTGCAAACATTCTATCTACATCCTTCAAGTAATTAGTCCAGTCAGCCAGACTAAGTCTAAAGTTGTGTCTGTATTCATATACACTTTCATTCACACTGTACAAGTCTTCCAGTCCTTGCCAGTCAACGTCGCCAGTGAAAACGGGCAGCTTAGCCTTCCCATCCATCCCATAATTGTCCTCTGTTGAAAGAAAGAATAAAGCCTACTGGTGAACACTATTAAAGGTGCAAGCAAAGCTTCCATGTGTGTTTCTACTTCAATTGGCTTGAGAGCACCCCTGTTCATAAAGCAGGTAGCTCAAAGACACCCCACCTCTTCTGTCAGCAGAGGAATGTTCTGGCCTTGGCTATGTTCACAGCCCCTGATAAACACACAGCAAGAATTCCCTGTCTCCTGCTCATCCCTGGGCTGAGTAAAAAAAGAACAAAATCTGGTCTAATGGGGCTTTGTGATGACATTCAGAGATAAGTCCTTCCTCTGATATTTCAAGGCAGGAAAAATGTTTCAATACAAATAATCCATTTGCCTTTCTTGAGCACTCCAGCAAAACATGCAATTACCAAACAATGGTTAAGTATAAAAGAGGGGACTAACTCTGAAAGCCATTGGTGACCTGAACTTCAATGCCCACATGAATTCTGTTTCTGGATAGCTTAAAAATATGGTCTACAAACTAACCAGACAGATTTTATTTAGTAAAGGATAGCCAAAGGGGGTTTTAATCTATTTCATAGGCATTCATTTTAGTTTACATGGAGCAATTAGGGGAAATGAAAGCTGTAAAAAATTGGTGTGAATTAATCTGGAGGACTGCACCACTTTGTAAAATAGTGTTAAAACATAAACAGAGAATCTTCTTAAGGTTTTGGGTTTTTTTAAAAAAAGCTTTCAAAGAAAATATCTAGCAGCCTTTTCAAATAATAATTCTGAATAAAAGGGTATAGACACGGGTCTGTAAGTAACAACTGAGCTGCATTTTTTATTGATCACAGAAGAAAATGCAAAGACACAAAAGAAACCCATTTCTGAAATATTTTAAAAATTTGCTACAGTATCTATAGTGACTCAGATTATCACCTGTGGTGTGAAGCCAATTTTATACTGAAAAGTAACTGAACAGCACCAATTAATTTAATTCACTGGGCAGACTCAATTCACTGGAAAGATTTTTTCAACAAGGTGGTCTACAAGGAAAGACAAATCAAGCAATGCAAACATTTGTCAGGGAAAGTGAAATTTTGCCCTTACAAATGATATTGCAGGCAATCTTTAGTAATTATCTCAATGATAATGATTTATTCTCTTCATGAAAATTGTACAGGCAGGTAGGCTAGTAGCAATTGCTTTAGAAGTTCAAGTGGCTACTTTCCAACCATGTGAACTGTGCTCAAATCCCCATCTATACTGAGCCCTGCATCCCCAAAGATGGTTCTTGGCATCCCCATTAATCTGTTTGTATTTTAAGTTGCCCATTCTCTTTTCTCTTTATTTAAGTAGAACAGAAGATACAACTTTTGTCTATCATAGATTACATTCTTTGCTTCTTACTAGCTTGGGATTTCACAGTAAAAGAATTTCTCCAATATTTAATACATCATATGGAAAGTCAGAAAAATACCATTATGGTCAAAAAAAACCCTTGATATTTTCTTAAAATGTAGGGCCTTACTCTGCTCCCACCAAGGAGACCACTTTCCTTATTTGAAAACACCTGAGTCTTTGCACTTAATTGGAAATATTTTGCAACATAAAATTTAAATATTTTATTTTTTAAATATCAAATTATAGATTTTTTTTTTGCAAACATTTTACAGTCTTCCTGATTCAGGAAGAAACAAAAGCTTTTTGGACTTTGTAGAACAGCTACAACAGAGCATCTTCTTTCTTTCCTGAAGCAGACAAGAGAAATGAAATCATGGCATGGCCACATGACAGCCATCTTTGTAAGTCCCATTATGGATAATTTGTTTCCTGGAACAAAAGATAATTAAATACCACAGAGATTTCAAGAAAGAAGATTTACTCTTCCAGTGCTTAGAGGCATAATGGGCCCTAGAAAACATCATGGCAGGGGGCTGCTTTTGCAAGGAATTTAGTCACTAAACCCTTGAAGACATTAACCACACTGCAGATGCAACAATATTTAAATTTTTCTGTTATTATTTGTATTGGTAGGGTTTGGGTTTTTTTTTTCCTTTGCCAAGTCAGAGCCTGTATAGGAAAACAAACCATTGCAGGGACAGTCATGTGGGTTGTTATGTTATGGCAGGAACTGGAACAGGAGTGATGCTGTTTGACTGGCAACAGCTCTGGGGACAGACCAGGGGACTGGGGACAAAGCAGGAGCCATAAAGGTGCATTTGGGCCCAGGAGAGCCTCTGCTGCCCATCCCCAGCAGGGGAACAGAGGCTTGAGCTGGGTGGCAGGTTGGGCAGTGGGGAAGTCTGGGGACCAGCAAAGAGAAACAGGGTTTCTGAGGAGGCTCAGCAGCAGGGCAATGGGGCTGTGATGCACAGGAGTAAGATCAGCAAAGAATTTGCAGCGTTCCTACAAAATAGCTGAAAGTCTGAGTCAGAGCTACATGGTCCTTCACTCTGGATCTATTTTTTGCTCTCTAAATGTGGCACTGTTTCTGCAGTCTCAGAGAAGTTTCACAGCTGGGAAGACACTGGGAATTGTTCCATGATCTTTGTGTCACACAGAGGAAAATAGTTTGTTTGAAGATAGAGATAACTTATATTCATATATGTTAAAAAAACAGGGATCAGGGAAGCAAAATCTTAAGGTCCTAGAGCTATTTTGGTTGACTGAGCAAATTACTTCACAGTTTAATTCCACAACTTGCAGTAAGCATGAAAAGTCTCCCACTGAAATTAAAGCAAACAGAGGGAAGAGGAAAGAAGAAGATTTTCCCCTGTAAGAAATTTTGTTACAAATAAGTATGAAATGGGAAAGTGCAGATGAGTTGCATTTGAGAAACAGCACGGCAGTAGTTTCCTTGATCAACATTTTGGAATTTCTCAGTTATGACATAGATCCAAAAGAGAAAAAAAAATATTGCTAGCTGTTCAAAGCAAAACTTGCTCCTTTTCTTTTTTGCTGTTTTGCTGTTTGTTTGTTCATTTGTAGATCAAGCTTTAGTTAAGCTTTACTCTCCATTTATCCTACCCTGGCATCCTCTATAATGCCATCTGTGCCTGTTTTATCTCAAAACTAATAAGAGATTTGAATATGTCTCCTTTGAAACTAAAGACAGGTGGGTAAAATCACATCCTTGGTGGCTTTGAAAAACTTCAGACAAGTAGGAGAGGAGAGAGGAATGTGCAGTTCACACATCCTGTTATCAACCTTGTCTGCAGAGCCACGCTCTGTCCATCACAGGGCAGAGGTGGCACCAGTTTTTCCCTGCTGAAGCTCTCTGTCCCTTTGTGCAAAGCAAGCAGCATCATTCTGGCTATTTCCACATGGGCCCAGTGCCTTCCTTCAGCACAGGCAGTGCTTTACTAACTCAGGGCATTTTGAACTGGAAACAGGTCTGAGTGAGAATCAACATGATCTGAAGGAAGCCTAAGGAGCAGTTTAGATGACTTTCCATTGTTATTCCATCTGTTCTCTCCAGGCAGCAACAAAAGTATTCTCTAGTGGATCATTGTAATAACTCCTGATAAATGGGATTTGTTAATTTTTGTTTTGTTTTGGTTGGTTGGTTGGTTTTGTTTTGTTTAAGAAAAAGAAAAACATTCTACCAAGATGGGGCTTGAACCAAAATGCTGAATGTGTAAATTGAGAAACTGGGTGTCTGCAATGTCATGACACAGAACAATATTGCTTATGTTATATTGTACTGCTATTTGTCACAGTAGCAAAATGTTTATTGTATGTTCTTTGGTATCAGAAGTTAAAATGTTTTTGTTGCTAAACGGTGTAGGAAGATATAATTTAAAGACTAATCCTGTGTGCTCTCCTATTTCATATAGTCCTACAGTCCAAAAATGCCACTTCTGTTAGACCTGTAGTTAAAATGAGGAATGCTTACTTACAAGGACTCCTTCTAATGAAAACCTTAAAAGCATAATTACAGGGATTGCTTTCTATCATTGTAGCAACCAGCTCCCACCAGGCTGTAATGAGCAATGCAAACAGTGGGATACAAACCAAATAAAAGCTTATGATTTTCCTAGATCCCAAAACTAGGAAATACAAAATTGGTTGCAAAAGAAAATTTAGCTGCTTAAATTGGAGATCTATACATTGAAATACATTAGCTTAATTGTCCTCTGACTCCTGGAAACTAGTGAAAAGGTTCTTTTCAGAAGATTCTGTGAAAAAGGTTTTATGCAGACTTGTACACCCCTTGGACTCCCTTGTTTACTTTTCAAGTAAGCAATGTGTACCAGGAGCTACTCCTCCAAAGTGTATAGAGGTGAAAATGTAAAAAACTGATAAACTGTGAAAAGGAGTCCAGTCTAAATATGACATTCACAGATGTTAATCTGGTTTTCACCCTGAGAACAAGCACTGCTCAGTGAACAGCAAGTGCAGTACTCTTAAGACCTGCAGGTTTTTCAGTCTCTTCAGGTTTTTGCTTTATGTTTGTCTGGTTTCGCCACCAGGAGACACAGGGCTCTGAATGGTAAACATGTAGGTACAATAAGTATACTTTTAAACAGAAAAATATACTCTCAAAGAGATGTCTGTCATGTATTCCTCAGGTTCAAGTGGTAGGCTTAAAAAACCTCACTTGGTGCCTTTCCTCTGTTCAAATAATACAACTGTTTAAGGAAATTTTATTTCATGCTAGTCTGATCTGGTCCCAGCCCAAAGGAGCTTCATCTTTCTGCCACACTTAAATTCAACACTCTGCTGCTGGCTTCAGAGCACAGGCTGCTCATATTGAGCACTGCTTTTGCTTAAAGTGGTATCTGCCAACATTTCTGAAAGCCAGTGAGATTTTGCTTTGCTTCCATAGGTTTGACTAGGTCCTTTGTACTTCAGAAAGCCTTTTAAGTATACTTAGTTTACATTTAAAAAGCAGCTGTGAAGACCTATTAAATAAAACCAGAAAAACACCTCCAACCCATCCAAAATCAACACAATAACACAAGAGCAACCCAAAAGAGGTGATTCTTCCTGTGTAATTTTCCTTGGGCAAACATCTAAGGAGTACAGGCATGAAATATGAGCTGTATGAAGTCTTGCTATGACAATGAGCTAGGTTAAATGCAGAAGGGTAGATATAAAAAACAATGGCCAAGTTCAGTGTAGGGTAGTTAGAAAATGCATGCATCGAAAGCTACGCTGTGTGCAACATGGCAGGATACAGACATTAGTTGAAATGGACTGGAGTCATGCAATTATTTGGAAAGAAGCTGCTGAGGAGAATAAAAAAGTGTGGATACCTGTGTGGATCATAGCTTCCTCCATCTTTATTTCCTGATATAGGAAAATACAAGAGTAACTTTTGTTAGTGTTTAGAACTTGTAAAACCATTCAAAATGTAGTTTTCCATGCACAGCATCTAATTCCTAAAAAGAAATGTACTGTGTTAAATAAAGACAGAGCTGCAGTCCAACAAAGATTTCCTGGAAGTTTTACACAAAAGAACTGAAAACCCACAGGTTCTCAAAAATAATAAAACCCCAAAACAATTAGAAAAAAGAGAAACATTGGTAGATGTAGAAAGAGATACAAAGAGGCAATACCACAAATTATGTAGAATGGAGCATTCCTGTGAAAAAATAATAAATCACAATGTTCAATCAACCAGAGTTAAGTGCAATGAATTCCAGAGACTTGAAGTAAAAATAGCTTTGTTTTACTCAGAGACTCTTGTAAAGAAATGTTGCTTTCTTCAAAAATGAAGGACGTTACTGGTGATTAGAAGTTTGCAACGTTACGTCTCAGTTGTGGTAAGGAACCTGAAGTTGTTGACATAGGCAAACAGCATTTGAAATAAACACAGGATTTAATGCCTCACCTGATACTGGGAGGCAAAAACTAATGAAATAAACCCTGCAAGAGAGAAAAGAGTTATGGCTGTGAAGATCTGCATGCAGCTGTTATTGATTAGCTCCAATAATGATATCCCTTCTGCAGCATTTCTGTCAAGTGATGGGTTTTGCCATCAATATCTGTCAAGAATAACCTGTGCAGACTTGCAAAGAAGCCTCCTGGTCATGCAGATGTGCACCACTGGTGTATATGGATAATTCCAAATTGTTCAGAGCAACACTTAGGAGAGTGACACTTCATGGATACAATTAGAACTTAAGTAGATGAAAACAATGTTAATAAAATGGAAATAAATGCTGCTATTTATCTTGTACCTGTTTCAAGTCCCTTTGGCCTTGGATTGCACTGCTTGTAACCTTGACAACTTCTCAGTTCCATCAGCTGGATGTGTAATTGATTCAAAATGCCTCTTTCCACTGTGTGAACTGTATTGGTCAGCTGAGAAAGAGAGGAAAGAGGGAAATTATTCTTGTTAACAAAAATTAAGGAAACCCTGGAGGAGTCTGGTGAATGACATTTTGTAACAGGGAAAGGGGTTTACCTGATAGGGATCAGTGTTCATATCAAAATATTCCAAGAAGCCGGTTGCAAACTCACAAAACAGAAAATTGTGGGTGTCATTAACTGTTCTCAAACACCAGTAAGTGTTGTTGTTGGAGCTTGTGCAAGCACAGAAAGAGCCCACTGTAATTATACAAACAAGTTATTAATTTCCAGTCAAAATAATATGCTTGTTTCTTCTACTAGTACCTTAAATCACAGTAATAAAATACTAGCTTTGCCTTAGGTTTTTATTTCGATTTATTTAGATTTGGGTACTGTGACAGCTGTGAACAGACTTAATAAAAATGGTAATGGTATTACAATACAGTAAGCCCTCTTTAGATTGTGAACTTTGTCAAAAGGACATTTTTTTACCCCATGACTGTTGCTGAAGCATTGCCAGAATGCACAGCAATATGAGAACTCTTTTCATAACTTTTCATTGCTCCACAGTTAAAAAGAAATTAACTAATGTAATTGTTGTATTTAAAACAAAATCATGCATATGACTACTTTAGGAATATTTTTAAATGTAAAGTACATAGCAGAAGTCCTAGTACAATCAGATTATCACTAGGAGACAATTTCTTTCTCCAAATGAAAAGTTGTTCTTAGCAAATTTTCAGCTTGGGGTCAAATATGTTGTAACTTAATCACCACCTGATCTTGAAATTTCTGCAAATAAAGTTTTCAGTCACTTTTCTTTCTCCATCATCACAAGTGAGAAAAAATACTGGTTTTTAATGCTGAATCCTGAGAAAAGTTTAAGTATGTCTCAGTGGGATAGTAATCTATATACTCTGAAGTTTAAAGAGACTTAAAATATCCTTCGCCTCTAATATTTTGTTCATATACACAAGTGCTATGCAGTTATGATTTTGAAAATATTTTAGCATATAAAAAGTGGAATAATGGGAAGAATCATAAGGGATATTATCTGCATTTTGTTCACTATATGCTGTTTATGATATACTTTGAAATAAAAATGTTAAAGTAGACCTTTTATGTGCTGAAGTTTTTGACAACATTAAAGGTCAGAATAATGTTCTGATTGCATGAAGTGGAAAACCAGCAGAGGATAACCTAGATCACATCTGCATTTTGACACAAGACTCACAGTTCCAGAATGGTGCTGTTTGCCAGTGGTTGTTGTCATGGGTGAAACATGTCAGCCCAGGAAGGCTACACTCATCTCCCTTCTTCTGGCGCCTTTTTCCCTTGCGCTCCTTCTTCCTTCTCCGGTTCTCTTTGAACAGCTGCAGTTTGCCATCCACCTCCTGTGCTGCTTCTCTGTTCAGGGAGGAAGTTGGGCATGGATGACTAAGAACAGTCTCTGTTTGGTTGACAACAGCACTAGCAGTTTTTACATCTTTCTGGATTTTATAAAGGTGAAAGGATGAGGACAGGACCTTCTAGCTCAGCTTCCCCAGCTGCTAAGATAAGGTGCTCCCTTCAGCATGCATGAGAAAGGATGCACTGCTGCATTTAGGTTTTACTGGATCTTCTTAAAAAAATATTGATCAGTTTCTGATAATACTATTTTCATCCTTTTTCTATCAATAGGTTGAAGAAATATTATCCATAAACTTTCACAAGTTGGCCCAAAACTACTGAATGTTTCTTGTGATAGCTTGCTACATGTGACCTTTTCTTCCCTTCACTTAAAACACAAAACACAACAAAACCCAAACCAAAAAACTCCCTAAATGCCCAAAACTACATTTATCCAGTCACCAAAAAATCAACTGTGAGAGTGAGAGGTTAATAATAGCCTTACTTGAAGGGATGAAGATGGCTCTTGAGTTTGTCTTGGGCCTTTACCCCCTTCTCTTTGTTGTAATAGCTACAGGGAAAAAATTTAGGAATTATTAAGTAATTAAACTGCTTTCAACACAAAACCAAAACAGAAATATACCATGGTTGACATTTTCTTAAGGAACTATACAGACTTAAAAATTTCACTTAATTTAAGGAAGTTCTATCTGTGTGATCCTATGCTAGGCTATAGCAGAACTACAGCTGGATTCAAACATGTTAGTAGAATACAAACATATGTAATCTTAAAACGTTAAAGTTTATCTTCTTGTGGTTCACAGTAGCTTCTACTCATATCTAACTAAAAAGAGGCCTACAAAGGTTATAAATATGAATAAAGCTTTGGTTTTTTATTTTCAATCTCAAGCTCCTGGAAAATGTATAAGCCTTAGAAATCAGAGTAGTATTCAGTATTTAGTACCACCTCTCTTACCTCTGTTTACTACAGTCACATTCATCTGGTTTTCTTCTTTTTAGGTGTCCTCTAACTTCCCTCAAATTCTTAATTTTGTCTTGGAGAGCTTCGATCTGCGAAGAGGGTATTTCTGACTCAGAATTATTCTTTGAAAAGCTATCAGTGTAAAGACTTCCCTGAGATTTTAAAATACCTCTTACCTCCTTATCAATGTAAGCCTTGTGATCCTTCCAGGCTCTGGCAGACTGGTACAGCTCCCTCTCACAGTGAATAGTGTCATTTGGAAGAATGAAACATCTGTGGATGTGAGTTTAAGAAATAGGAAAATGAAGGTCACTTGTTTCCCAGTTACCCACCCATTTTTTCTCTTTCTTCCAACATTCCTTACTTTTTTTTTTTTTAATATTGTTAGTAAACAGATAAAAAGGAACCTCTACAAGGTCTTCCTCTGTTGACTTAATAGTAACAATTGCTTTTATCTGTTTTCTCTGGAAAACTTGTCAACCACAACAGATGGTCTGTGCCTGCTAAGCAAAAAATGCAATAAATTCTTATTCAATCAGAAATGAAATTGAAACTGAAGTAAAAATCTGCTCAGAATTTAAAGCCCCTTGTTAATCATATGTGCCATTGTTTATTTAACCACCAGCTGCTGAGAAATACGTTCTCCTTGCCACATGAATGTGGCTCATCTTCCCAGCATGCAAAACACTCAAGAAGAGAACATGCAGTCAGAGGGCTGAAGATCAATATAATCAATAAAGACCAAGAAGAACCAAAGTTAGAGGAAAGAGTTCGAACATGTCATTAAACAAAAGGTCTACAGAGCACTTGGGTTAAAAATCAGCGCAATGACAAAATTATTCACAACTGTGTTTGAAAAAACAGCTCTACCAAGAGGAAAAAAAAAGCACAAGAAAGACCAAGGCAGTGGACTGAGACAGAAAATCCAGCAGAGTGCAGGCTGGGCTTTCAAAGTCCCCATGCTGACAAACAGAAATTCCTAATTAGAGAAATATAATTTTATAGACAGAACTTTTCTTGGGTCCTCCTTCATCAGAACTCTTCTTTTAATTTTTGAGAAGAATAACAGAAAAAAGAGGTAGATGCTCATCTATGTTAACATTATCCTATTCTGTTTTTTTTCTTCACTCGAAGAATTCTGAAAGCAATGCTGCTCTGTACAGGTCAAAACACTTTATGGAGAAATAATATTTTTTTCTGGAAAACTATTTAAAGCTTTAATAATTCTATGGTTGGAAATTATCAGCGTAAGAAAGGATAATTTCTACTATTCAAAACTAACCTTTGTGTGCTCCTAAAAAAAAAGAAGAAAAGAGATAAACTCTATTTACATTTTACATATAATAAAAGAGATTCAACAAAGTTTTTTTTTCCCCTGCATATTCCTGGATTTTGAAAGAAATAATATTAAATTTTTAAAATTAAAAATTATTTTGAGGTGTTTGCCTTTTCATTCAGATTTAGTGTATCTTGAATAAACAGGTCTAATGTAACTTAGCTAGTGCTAATGTCTGCAAACTTTAAATTACGAAACATGATGTAGCTGATCTAGTCTATCCTCATGGGATGGGATCAATCATCTCAGATTTAGGCCTCTATGCTAAACTGTAGTCTAGACTTTATAATAAACAGCAGAAGCATCAGCTTAACAGGGTGATTAATCCATCATAAAATGCATATTTTGATACAAGGGATGAATTTCCCTCTGGAGATGCCTACTCTTCCCTAGAAATAAAACCTAAACCAGAGGTCTCCAATTAAAATACAGATACTAAATATAAATTATTCCACTTCCTAAAAAATACAACTTGGGTGAATCTAAAATCTATGATGTCAGTTTCAAGTTCCTAAATATTGCACAGAGGGAGAAAGAGTACAGCTAGAAAATGAAGATTTGGTTTTAAGAAAGAGAAATACCCTATAGAGAAAGCAATCATACTTGTGTGTCACTCTGACAGAGCTGGGTTGACCCAAAGCATCAGTGCCATCGGCGACCATTGTGTCACGAGCAGCACGAGCAGTTTCCTCTCCTTCCTCCTCATTTCCAGCATTGTGACGCTTGGTGATACTTCTGGTCTTCAACACCTGCAGTTCTTCTTCTTCCAGATTTATGTCATATACCTCACCTTCAAATTCCACTGACAAGGACCGGGTTTGGCGAGTGTGAACAAATCGAGGTTTGTATTCTGAACCAGAAGAAACATTCACAGTCAAATATATATGTATATATAGGTATATACATGATCTGTGTCATGAACACAAAACATATTCCAAAGAGAAGAATGTGGTTCAGTTAAACCAGTTGATTTTTTCTGTGACTTTACAGAAACTTATTTAATGTTTTTTTTGATACATTGTGCCCCACACTTCCATGTGTAGCATGAAATTTTGGTTGCTTCGAGGTATGCATTTCATGCTAGTCTGACCTTATGCCACAGTTAGCATCTAAATCTTCAAATAAAAAACAGTATCTCTGAAATCAGATATCTAGAAAGAGACACTAAAAAAATCAGAGAACACAGGATTAGAAACCACTTTAGAAAAAGAAATCATTCAGTACTGTGAAACAAGGTTAACACTTGTAAATTGGCATGTGACATACTAATGTAGACTTTAGAATAAAAAATTAATTTTGAAAAGGTTAACACCTTTTCCTTTTTAAAGGTAAGAATTTGGAGGGTAAGAATCGATCAGATATCAGTATCTGTATGTACCTATATGTATATATGTACATATACTTCAAAATATATGTCATCTGTATTTATGTGTGCAAGCCATAGATCACCAAAGAATTGCTGCATTGCAGAGCTACAGTGAAATTAATTATGCCACTTCTGCCCCTTCAAAGCTCTGAGCTTAGTAGGGTTACAGCTCTTTTAGTTACTGTGCATATGAGTAAGATTAACTAAGACAATTAACTCTTTTGAGAGGTCTTTAATTTCATGTGCAAGAGAACCTCTGTTTGGTCACAGACTGAAAGATTTTACTTACACTTTTTACTTCTTTTGCTAAATGCACTTGATCCAAACCAAGATGATAAAACTATCAGTCAATACCACACCAAAGCATACTGTATCTAGCAATGGTGCCTTGCAAAGCCACACACACAGAGCTCTAGACATACAAAATTAAGTTTGTAAAAAGTGAGTTGTTGGGCATTTCCATTTGTTGCATCCATGCTGAGCACACCCACGTCACCAAACAATAATTTATCCAGCAGAAAACAGCAGCTGTAAGAAAGTACTGCCTTTGGCAGGCAGCATCAGTTCTAGTGAAGTTTTTATGTTAGTGTCTTTGAGAGACACAGGCTGAATCTTTCCTGCAAGAATTTTTTAAAGGAGAAGATAGTGAGCCTCATTGAACTTTTCATTCAAACCACCTTGGTCTAAACCTTTTCAGCAATCACCTGCTGTCAGATGGAAAAAAGTCTCAGTCAAGGCAATGAGGACATTCATCTTCATCAACAGAAAAACTAGTTTCAAAGCATCTTTCTGGTCTGTAACCATATCACTCTTTAATAAAATTATGTAAAAGATTCATAGGGTCAGACAGGACAATTTCTTGCATTTGACAGCCTCTGATGATACTGCTTAGTAAACAAGAGGCTGAAAGGGCGGAATATAAAGGCATCTCATGCACATGTCATCTGAAGACAAGCCTGAATTAGTAATTCCCTTCAAAATATTTCATCATTATGGATCTTTCTCTGCTCTACTCAGAGGACTGTTAAGGCTGATTTGGAGGAGGCAGAGAAGGGAAGAGATGTAAGAATGTTGTAAAGAATTAAAGCATAACAAAACAACTTTTCCCGATGCCTCTTTCAGATGTTTTCCATCCTTCCCCTACTTTCTCTCCCCAAGTAATTTGTTCCAGTCACAATCCCCCTTCAGCCCTTGCTGGTGACTTGGTAGCACCTCTTTCCAAGGTACACAGAAGGTATCTCCCCACAAAAATATCACTTGAGGGAACATTCCCAAGTTTGAGAATCACCCTGGCAGCCTGTAGGATGTACACTTTTCAGCAGAGCTCTGCCTGTATACACTGTGAGGTTCCTCTGGTCATACTAAACAAATGGAAGAAATTAGATCAAGACAGTATTTAGGCCAAACAATGAGACAGCTTAAGACAGACAATATTGTGGTTGAATGTACAAAGAATACCAGGGATTCTTGTTCACATCCACAGTGTGTGGGGCTTTAAATCAGGAAATATTTGGAATGATACTGACATTATTTTCTTAGTTCATAGACATCTGTGCAGCACCTTCTAACTTTTGTTTCTCATACAACTTCACTAACATCTTGCTTTGAAGACCCATCTTTATTTTATTCCCCAGTCTTGCACTCTCCTGCTGAAGAGCACGAGAACACAGCCTGGTCTTCAACAAATTCTAAAATCTGCTTCTATTGCTTCAGCTACAGAAATTCACTTGCATTGCTGGGCAGAGCTAAGAAAAATCGTGCTCCATTTAAAATAACAGCCTCTTCAAATAGGCTTCTTTTGTAGAAATCATGAGCAGAAAGAAACCCAAGTGCTACAGTCCTAAAACCCGCTTGTACACTCCCTTCAGCCCACGCTCCACTAGAGGACACTGTGATCTCGCTGCTGTCCCTGCGGGGATCCCGCTGCGCAGGGCAGGGACAGGGGAAGCGAGAGCTGGGCAGAGTTTGGGTCCGAGAGCAGCCCCGGCGCGCCTCGGGGAGCACATGTGTGCGGGGCATCGCCAAACTGCGAGTGAACCCAGCCTTAGCCATGCAATAAAACGCTTGTGGCGGCCACCTCGGCAGGCAGCGGCCCCGAATCGCCGCGGGGCTGTCGTGTGGGAGCTGTGCGAGAGGTGGCACCAGAGCACCACCGCCACCAGCGCCGCACCGCAGCCTAAAGGCTGCTCCTCAACCTGATCCAAGGGATAAATATCCTTGCTCTTGCTGCTGTTAGAATCACGGAATGGTTTGCGTTGGAAAGGACCTAAAAGAACACCCAGTTCCAGCCCCCCTGCCGTGGGAAGGAACACTTGCCGCTAGAGCAGGTTGCTCAACCTGGCCTTGAACACATCCAGGGATGGGGCATCCCCTTCTCTGGACAACCCTCACAGTACTGATTTTCTTCCTAATATTTAACCCAAACCTACTCTGTCCAAGTTTAAAACAATTTCCCCTTGTCCTATCACTAAATGCCCTTGTAAATTCCCTCTCCAGCTCTAGGCCCACTTTAGATACTTATTACAGAGGAAATTATGCAGAACCTGACTACCAATTCTGGACATCTTCATGAGACACGAAGGTGAAAGCAAGAGCACACTGGTAGGAAAATGCTCTGCTAGCCATTTCCCCCTGCTGTCTGCCTCAGAGTCCAAGGGATCAAGTAACACTTACTTTGCACATTAGGGTTTCTCAGGAACTGTCTTTGATTTTTCCTTTGGGTCCTGCTGTTCCGGTAATCAGTGTCTCCACAGTGGCAGTCCTTGTCTTTGCCGCCATAGCCCCGGGAGTGGAGGCTGCGCGTTCTCTTTCTGATGGCCAGGATGTCGCTCGACACCTTGCACTTGTGGATTCGGAGTTTGCCAGAAGCATCCTCTGTGCACTGCCACTTCTGCAAGAGAGAGACATGAAGGTGATTTCCCAGCAGCCTTCCAAACCCCTGTTGCTTTCAGGTAGACAGTTGAAGGAGACAGGTACATTTGTTTTTAAATTTAAGCAGCCCCTTAAATAGCAAACTGAGAAGGGAAATATTTTAGGGCAAAAATTCAGTCACATTCTCCACAAGGTCTTTCTCATGCTAGGAAAACATAAGCTTGAATGAAATCACCTCAAATCTGCATAAAATATACAACCTGGACAAAAAAAAAACCCAACAAAACAACCAACAGAAAACAAACACATATATATATAAATCAAGAGTATCTAGACTACACACATCCCTGAAAAGAGCAACTTAAAAGTCTTAATTTACTGAGTCAAGGAGTAGTAGCAAGGCAGTTTTCACCCACCCTTTTTCTTCTTTGAAAAAAAAAAGTACTTTGTTCTGTGACTTGGATTTTTCTAGCATGATTCAGGGAAAAATAAAAATAATCCCAAGTCCATGGATGAGGAAGAATTGGTTCAGTTGTAGAGTGTTTTGGAAAGAAAAGAACAAATTGTGGATGTAATCTACAGAAAAATACATAAACCATTCCCTACAGTCAGCAGGTGCAAGCAAGGGGAAGAACCTTAGGGACAGTAAACAAGAAATTATCTTGGATAAACTCCTTTGGAGTTATAAGTCATGAGATTTGTATGAGACTTGGGAGGAAAAGCTCTGGAAGGAGTACCTGTAAAAAGCATTGTGTGTGTGCTGAATATCAGAGCAAGTGTGGGAGAATGAAAGGAAACAGTTTTTTTTTTCCAGTTTGTCTGCACAATATCTGCCTGACTTAATTATCAACATCACTGAACCAGATGGAAGATTCCAGGTGGATTTTTCCAGTGGATCCCATCACCTTCACATTTCAAATTAAAAAACAACTGGGACTTTAATTTCCTTTCCACATCATACTGTTTTAAAAAACCTAAATGTTATTTAAAAACAAAAGAGATCAGAGCTCCTTTGCCCACACCCAAAGCTTGCCATACATGGCACTCACAATACACTACACAAAATAAGAAGTCTGTGAAGATTTTAAGTCAGCAGTAGTCTGAATCACAATAGGTAAAACTAGAAATACGTACGTTTATTTATAATTTTAATGCAACCATAAATTACTCAGTGAGTTTTGTTCACTTCTTCATCTTAAGCCACAATGAACAGAGTTTGCATACAAAGCACTAAGCTTGGTTGGATATTGCAAAGAGCAAAACTCAGTAATGCTATTGGTAACTGGAACCTTTTAGCTGCAGTTTCAGTAAAGTTTCTCTGTACTGTGTCCTGTTTTTGGTTTCCATGACTGAATAGCAAAAGTAGCTTTCTCTTGCCTCATTAATAATAACAAGAGAGATGAATGCTGGTTCTAATGGAGTTGCCAACCTAATTTTTGAAATGGACACCAATATCAGAGTATCAGAGCATGCACATTTCGGTGAGCTCCATTAACTAATGGCTGCTCTGGACTGTTTTGGGGATGCTGTCATGCTGACTGAAGAATGGAGAAAGAGAACTGAGCCTCAGGTAGATTTTCTGGCCTGATAACCTGAGGAATGAGCTGATGTGAGTCTGAACCACAGCACCACGAGTGCACTCTCTGGCCTAACATGTGGGCTGAATTAAAGATGGATTCCATGCTGAGATCCTCCTGTGGATTGGCAGGACTCTGATCTCAGAACAGTAAGCCATGTGTAAAAGGACCTTAATTTGAACAAGTCCAATAACTGGCAGAGAAATAACACTTGTGCCCAGACTTTCAGTGTAAAGGTACATCTGCAAGTGACAATGTAACTTTCTACAAGAAAAGGTGTCCAAGAGCTGTAAAGCTTTGCAGATTTTATTCTCCCATAGCATGTGCTCTTTTCCTTCTGCAGCAAGAGATGATTGTTACAGGACAAGAGTTGACTGCACCACTATATTTCCTGTCTTTATTTGGTATGTGTTACATTTATAAACATATGGCACTATCTTTTAAGGAGTCTCAAAAGCAGCATTTTAAAGTAGAATAAATATTCTCTTTGTCTCTTTGCATTAATCATAGCGAGAGGTTGTAGGAGTGGCTTCAATAACCTTTTAGATCATTTTTAACAGTATTATGACTAACACTGAAACAACACACTCTGTGTCTAGTACAAGCCAATAATAGTTCCCTATTTAAAACAGGGATTAAATGTGATTCATTTCCTCTTTTATTTTCCTTTTTAAAATTTTATTTTAAAAAAGTGTCATTATAAAGATGCTTTGGAGTTCTAAGATGGAATTTTCAGTCTAACTTTCCTGAATCCCTGCCCATGCCAGTGTAATCAGACACTGAGCATGCCTTATGCAGTTAAGTCATAATGGTCCTTCTGCTCATCTTTAGATCTATAAAATGCATTAATGCACATAAAGGAAGATTCTGACTGAATGCACTGCCCTGTCCCCTGTTTTCTACCTTCTTTCCCAGTTTGAATACCAAACTATTCTTTGAAGTTCAGGACTATTAATTTTGGTTTCTGGCTCACGATTTCTCCATCAATTAAACAACCCCATTAGCTAACACAAGCTAAATATGTCTTCATAAAATTTTAATTTGTATATGTTTTCTTATTTTCCCCATGTTTATATTTTTTCTTACAATGATATTTCACAGGACACCTAAGACAATCTAACAATTCACTGTTGCCATAGGAATATAGGATAGTCCTTGCTTCTGGCTGCCTGTTGATTTAGGGACCCTTGCACTGATTTATTCTCACCTTGGTAGGAGAAAAGAGAACTAACTCAGAATTAAAACTCTAAAGCAATAGTAGAGAAAAAAACCAAGCTCCTGATATTTGGCTGCAACAAGCTGTTATATTGTTTCAGTCATGTTGTGAAACTTCATCTGTGTCAGCCTTTTTCCTTGTCATTGACTCATCTTTTCCTTCTTTCATCTCATTTCATCACTTACCCTCCAGCCACTATTTCTGTCTCACCTCAGCTCCTTGCCTTCAGTTCACATTCCTCCTCAATTTCGGTTCAGAAGGAAAGCAAAGGTGAAAAAGGATCTTTAATGCTTCCACACCAGTGGAGCCCTGACACCCCATACCTGAAAGCTGATGGAACTTAGCCCACTGGGAGGAGCTTTGCTAGTTTACAGCCACCCTGAACCAAGCAGGGTTTGTTCTGCATATGCACTTGGAGCCTTGGCTGGGTTTGTGTGTGCTGGCTGCCAGCTCTTCCCAGTGCCTTCCCTGCCCCCATAAGCAAATTGCAAAGGAGCTTAGGAGAGATAAAAGTGTCAAAGGACTGAGCAGCTAAGGACTTTGGATTTGTCTTGTTTGAAAGAAGCAGCCTGAGGGGCAATGTAATTTCTCTTCACAGCTCTCTGAGGAGGGAAAGCAGAGAGGGTGATGTGGATCCAGTGATATGACATGTGGGAATGGTTCAAAGTTGTGCCAGGGGAGGTTCAAATTGGACAATAGGATGCCTTTCTTTACCAAGAGAGTGGTCAAACACTGTACAGGCTTCCTGGGGATGGGGTTGTTGCCCCAAGCCAGTCAATGTTCAAAAGGCATTTGGAAAGTACTGTTAACAACACACCATGGAAGTGGCCAGGCAGTTGGGCTCAATGATCATTGTAGGTCCCTTCCAACAGAAACAATTCTCTTCTATCCTATTGTGCTGATTTAGGCTGAGGTAGAGTTAATTTTCTTCACAGTGGCTGGTATGGGGCTGTTTTGGATTTGTGCTGAACACAGGGTTGATAATATAGAGATGGTCTTGTTATTGCTGAGCAGGGCTTCCACAGAGCCAAGGCCTTTCTGCTTTTTCTGCTGCTGAGGAGCCTGGGTGTGGCTGGGGGGCTGGGAGGAGACACAGCTGGGACAGGCAACCCCAACTGACCAAAGGGATATTACAGACCACAGCACATCATACTCAGTATATAAAGTTAGGGAAGAAGGGAACATTTGGAGTCATGACCTTTGTCTTCCCAAATCATTATTACATGTGATAGAGTTCTGCTCTCCCAGAGATGGCTGAAAAACTGCCTGTCCCTGGGAAGGGGTGAATGAATTCCCTTTTGCTTTGCTTGTGTACACTGCTTTTCCTTTCCCTATCAAACTTCATCTCAACCCATGACTTTTACAGCTTTTGCTCTTCCAATTCTCTCTTCAATCCCACTGGCAGGGAGAGAGTGAGTGGCTGTGTGGGTTTAGTTGCTGGCTGGGGTTAAACCATTATACCTATCCTATCCTATCCTATCCTATCCTATCCTATCCTATCCTATCCTATCCTATCCTATCCTATCCTATCCTATCCTATCCTTCAGAAGTCAAGCTGCTTTAATCTCTGCCAAACCTGAAGTTTAAACATGTAAGTACCTGTGCCTGTTCCTCAGTGTTGAGGCAAGCAAGGCAACGGTGCTGCAGCAGGAGCTTTTCCTTGGATAATGGCACTAGCATGATGCACTTTCTTCTGGGGATAGAGGTTTGTCCTCATAATGACATTTCAAAGACAAAGGGTAGAACATGGGCTGGTTAAAAGGGATGGTTTGTCCTTGGTGGCTTTGCTTTGCCTTGCTACCTGGCATGCCTCCAGTTGTGACTTCCAGCTACATAAGGAAGACAACACCAATTGGCTTCATAACTACCTGGGGTCTCAATTTCCTGGTATTAATCAGTTGTGCCACAGCCTTAAAATTTAGTCTATTTCATTAATGATTATGATTAAGGCATAAAACTATACATTCAGAATGAATCGTTGTGATGTGCTCCACTGTAAATAGCTACTCAGGCAGGACTTCCAATCATCTTTGTGCAGTTAATAGACTGTGATGGATTTGAGGCAGTTGCTGTTCCCTTATATAGAGGGGAAATGAATTAGACAAGTCATGAAAAGCATCCCAACAGTAGGCAAGCTAAAGGTTTCTATGAAATGTAAACACCTAGTATTTGCAGTAGACACGTCAGTGTTAAATACCTTGTCAGATTTTATCACAAAGTTATGAAACCCCGAAAAACATGCAACCGGAAATATAACATAGCAGCAATATTTTTACAGGTGCTTTTTCATTTTTGTAATGTATGACTGACTTTGAGTATTATTGCTCAGCCCAGGGAATGTTAAGATAAGGCCTGAAAAATGAAGACTTCATGAATTTAAATAAGTCCTCAAGATTTCATTTCCCTTTTTTCCTGTTTCGAAAGGTACTCTCTAAATTTGAAAAGAGTATAGATGGAAATACCATCACAGGCTGAATATGTGTGCACCATTTTCCTTCATTAGCAGCAACCAGACCTGGGGGAGTGCCAGGGGACTTGATGTGATAATGCTGGAAAAGGAGTCTGGTTCAGGGCTGTGCTACTGCAATCAGAGCTGTCTTGCTTTTGCTTTCTCTGGGCCATTAGAAGAGGCTGTGTCACACAACATATTGAAAAGTGCCCTGTAATTAGTTGTCTATGGTAAACAGTACAGAGCAGCAGCAGTTCATTTCTGCTGAACTGGACCTGAATACTGAGAAATGTTTGCTGGTTAAGGTCATGTCCTCTGCGCATTCCCATAGAGCAGAACTGAACCCTGGTCCTGACCAAGGCTCCTCAATGCCCCTGGAAATACTAATCTGTGTTGTTTCATCTCAGCAGTACTTCAGCATTGCACACGAGTGCAGCTGTTTAACAGGGATGGTTTGCCAGGTTCACTCAGGGAATTTGGAATTGCTGCATTTTTGTGGGAAAAAAAATCTCCTCCTCCATTTTAGAGCTGAGTAGATACAGCCTGTAATGGCAGATCCCAAGTTTCGCACCACTTTCTCATAAATGAACCACTTTCTGTTGGATCATGCTCCAGAGTCTGACAACATGAATATATTCAAAGGCAGTTATTTACATACAGCCTTAGCCTCTGAGAAATGTTCCTAAAAAACACAATGGTCGTGGTTCAACAGATAGGGAAGAAGTTTGTCCTACAAGAACTGATGGGCAGAAATGTATGACAGGCTTTAGAAATATTTTTAGAGAAAGGCACAGGGACGGAATTGGAGGAAAAAAGGAATGAAGGAATTAATCACTAGATAACAGAAATAGCTATATAAAAATTAGCAATTCTGAGCTACATCATAAACTTATGAAAAGAAAGAAAGAGAAAATTGCCCAGGAATTTTACAGACTACAAAATTTTGCATTCTTGCTGTATAGGCAAGATTGATTTTAAGTGTCACAGTTATAGCAGTTCTCTAGTTATAAAATATGCATGAACTGCATTGTCAGCTCTAGAAATGTAGGCACCTGGGTCAAGACAGCAAATATTTCTCCTGCATAGCATTCTCTACCAAATCTATTAACTTGTCTGTAGCTCAACATCAAGAGACTTCTGTTGTTATCCAATAAACATCCACTATCAGGTGCAAACAAATAGGAGCTAATGAAAAGGATAAATTTAATCCTTTAGCTAAAAATAGTAATACCAATAATAATCTGTTACTATTATGTGATATACATTTAACTTGCAGAGGACTTAGCTTATATCCCATTTCACTGGATACTTTAAAATGGAAACTGCAAAAAGATAACCTCAAAGGAGTACTACAGCAAGTGTTAAAAATAATTCTTGCATAAACTGTGTTTTCTGTCTAGACATTTTTGGTACAGAGAGTTACTTTAATAGAGGTTTAAAGAATTTGCTTTGTTAAAAACTGTGCCACTCCACCAAAAAGGTCTTTCTGTTAGAGAACACCAGTAAGATGATAGTGAAAATGTTGAACACAGTTGTGCATTGAAAGAGATGAAACCAGTGAATCCAGTAATCTTCCTGGAATATCTCTGGATTTTATCCAGGATAGACTTCATATGTCCAATTAAGAATTGCTTGAATTTAAAGAATTGTCAAATCTGGGAAGAGCTGCTCTTTGTTTGATAAAAACTTAAATATTTAGGCTGAAATGTGAACTATTTAGGCTGAAATATGAAATTCCATGCCTTGAAAGATTATTTTTACAGATAAAGGAACTTATCTTCATATTTGGTTTCAACTCATAAACAGAGTGGTATTTTAACTAGAGGTATCATAATTTCTGGCAATTCCTATGAATTCTTGAGCACCTAAATTGCAGGCATGTTTCTGTCAACTGTGAGGGATGACTCTGCAGGGTCTAAAGTGAGGAATAGCTACAAGGGCTGTTCACTAAGTGCATGAAGTATGCACTTAGTTTTAGGCACATAACTGGTCCCAAACACATGTGCTTCCAGTTAAGCCTGTGCATAGATACTCCACTGAATTATTACTAAAGAAAAGATGGTATCAATGGGGAGATGGCAAAGAAGAGACAGCTTTGAATCAATGCTCTGATAAAACAGGTTGACCAGCAAGTGCTTTTTGACTCCCGCAAGTATCAGGAGGTTGTTCTGGAATCTGGAGAATCCATGAGTGATGTTAATATGCCATAGCATAATTTTAGTTGGGTTTTAGTGGGTGCTCAGGGTCTGGCTGTCAGTGGCTGGCCAGCCATCTGACACTTCTGGCTAGCTCTTACCAATGTATGTGTTTTTATTCATACTCTGCAGCTGGTCATAAAGCTGACCTATACAAATGTATGGTCTGTGATATTTATTTTATGAGAACATAGATACTCGAGCCAAACCAGACTACACCTAATAAGCCCCATTCTAATTTCCTTTACAATATTATCTGTGAGCTGATTGATGGAAAGTGTTCTTTCAGTATGGCAAATAGATATTCTTTTGACTGAATGCTGATATGATAATTTGATAAATATGAATATCAATAATAAAATTAAATTCTTATGCTAGGTTTTTAGAGGGTGAAAAATACGTGAGAAATAGGAGCACAGGCTACAAAACATGCTTTTTGGATCAGAGCCAGAAGAATCTTGCACATTTACCACAAAGCTGATGTTTGGATTCAGCAACATGTCTCCAGCGACTACCCGTAAAACCTCAGATCACGGTAAAATACACTGAGACCTAATCTAACTAAAATCTCACTGTACAGTCTTCAGGCATTTTCTCCAAATGAAACATTATTTCCTCAGGGTAGTTTTGGGATAGAGTTCCTCAAGAGGAAACTCAATATTATGCATTTCTAAGGCTGAGACTCATGAAAAGAGGGCACAGGGAAGGTGCAACTGCAACGTTGTACCTGTCTAGCACACTGTGAGCTCATGTGCGTGCGTGCCACACCAACATGGGCAGCACGATGTGTTTTCCTGCTCTGCCCACTGTCAGTGCTCATTGGAGCTGGCAGAAGGCCATGGATCTTTACAAGTTTCGGACCTTTGCTGTTCACAAACTGGCAGGTAGTGTCGAGCAGATGGTAGGAGATGTATGCCCATAAAATAAACAGACCCATGTCTGGGTTTCACTGCTGAGTCATCCAATCTAAGAGCTGAAATTTTAAACCCAGTGCTTCATAGTCCTCATTTTGGGAGGCTGGTTCTTTTTTTTTTTTTTTTTGTTTTATCCTATTGGGAAAATTTTAAAAAAAGATTGTGGTTTGTGTAATTTTTCTAAGAGGATGAAAATGCATATTTGGCTATGGATTTGATACTGATTATAAATAATGGATTGAGCAGTACACTGGAGACATCCAGCCTATCAGTCACCAGACCTCATAAGGTAACTATGATCTGGGAAAGAGTGTTAGGTCCCAGAAGTCAAAATTATGCCTTAGGAAAATTCCTATGACTCAGACTGGAGAGAAAAAGAATAAATACTTATGAATTAACTCAACTCCTTAATTACACATTTAGGTAAGGGAAGAGAGAAAGAAAAAGTATAAATGAAAACACAGTTAACATGGTTTTATTTGATATTTGCTAAGTATCCAGAAGAATTTCATGAGTGAGAAGATGGAATGAGTTCAAGAAAAATAACCTGCTGGAGGATTTAAGAGCAGCTTGCCTCTAAACCTCCTGAACTAACATATATTCTTGTCTCAGGTCATTCCAGTGGAAAGCTGAGAAGAGATTTGTGTCATGATAAGGTTGTATTAATCCAGAGAAACATTTGTTCACATGTTATTTTTTCTGCTCTGTTGGAAAATTAACAAAGCTTTATTACAAGTTGACAACCAACTGTTTCCCATATTAAAACAAAAGCAGGGTTATGCTGCAGATGAACACTGCAGATGAACACTGCAGATGAATCAATATTTCTGTAAGGTGTAGCTTATTACTGAGAAGGTAAATATATATCAATGAAATATTAAAATACCCTGCAAACCATTTAAGTGTTAAAACCCATCAACATCCACTGCTAAACCAACTGGGCTCAATCAGGTGACCTCAGTAAGTTACACCATGTAAACTGGTGACAAATTTGGCATATGAACTATGAAAGAAACCTCCTGTTCCCATCATAATTTCTTGAGCATTCTCTCATGTGGAGATGGGGAAGGAACACAAAGGAAATGCCTACCCCTCTCCAAGCCCCAAGCTGAGCAGGGAGCCCACCAGCTCCTGCTCCCTTTTCCAGGGGAGTGAATCCGGCTGATGTGACAGGACTGTCTGTGCTTTGGGTGAGCACAGATCAACAGCTGGGGCAGGGCAGGGGCTGAAATCTGGTCTGTACCAAAATATGACATGAGCAGGTGACCCATAACTCACTTACAAGTTCATAAAATTAACAGCACTTCCCAAGTTATGAAGTTGAGGAGGAAGAAGAAAACATGAAATCCTCAAGGCCAGGTACTAAGCAAGTAAATATTAAGAGCATGCACTGAAGGAACATCTGGAGATCATTTAGTTCATCCTCCTCCTCAAAGCAACAACATTATTAGGTTTGGACATATCCTGGAGTGGACTTTCCACAGCCTCTTTGGGCTCCAGTTCTTAATCATATTTGTGGTAACACTTTTTTCCATGCACCTCTTTACACTTTCCCTTGATGCAATTTGTCTCTGACTGATAGCTCTTTTGCTGTGCACCTCCAAGACATACCTGTGTCTGTCTTCTCTCTAATTAGCCATCGGTTAATCAAAGGAAACAATTAGCTTCTTCCTTTGCCTTCTCTTTCCCTGGCTAAACAAACCTCTGCCCCTTCTCAGTACCTCCACCCCATCTCTGGGCTCCTCCCCTGGACTTGCTCCAGCGCACCAAAGTCCCACTGCTGCTGGAGATCCCAACCCGGATGCAGCATTCCAGGTGCAGCCCACAGGCACCAGGGAGAGGCATTTGCTCACTTCCCACGACCTGTTAGCAGGGCTCCTGCTAATGCAGCTCAGCAGGAGCTCCTCTCCTTGGCATGGGCTCACTGCTGACCCACGTCAGTGACTGCTGGAACACAACTCAGGAGTGAACACATCCCATGCACATCTCACTTCTGAGATGTTCCCAAGGAGGTGGGTGAGTGCTTGGAAACTGTCCTCCCATAAAGGGGATTATATAAAAACAGCAAGGGCACAGTGATCTACAGTGTGATCTCCAATGGAAGTGATGCAACATGTCAATGGAGCTAGAAAATTTAAATACATTAAAAACTAACAGTGAAAGTATTTTATATTTATATTTTACAGATGTTTAGTAGTTTCTTTTCAAAATCCCCCCCCCCCTTTTTAGGTTTATCTATTTTCAGATACACATTAGCCATAAAAAAAAAATAATTTTGAAACATTTGATTAAAAAATTATTGTGCTAGGTTCCTTTATTTTCCTTTCTTTTAAAGAGAAAATAAGCTGAAGCAAGTATTATCCTGAGTACCTCAGCCTTGGAGATTTTAGAACTAGCAGATCTCAGGATCTCACCTCATTTTAATACAGGAAATTTTTTTTTTCTTTTTCAGCTTGCTTGTGTTTTCCTTTTCAAATAAAGTACGTATTGACTAGAGTAAATTTAAATTAAGAGCAAGATTTTAGTGGTGTGTTATTTCCCCAAATGCTTATTCTTAGTTTCAGACATTTAGCAGCAGCTTCCCACAGACCAGTAATTTCACTATTTTAGAATCTGTCAGCAATCACTCATTCTGTGAAAGTAATTTTAATTTAACTGACATTAACTGCAACTGATTAGAGTAAATGTAGGAAGTATTATAAACGACCATAATTTAAATAAAGATTTTATTTCTATATATGCATCTATGTAATTGAAATCAACTATAAACATATATCTATATATGCACCTATGTAATTGAAATCAACAAATCTCAAAAGATAAAACAAAGTTAATTCATGCACAGCAATATTTTCTCTTTTCTAAGAAGTGCAAAATGACTAGAGCAAATCTGCTGCAGGAACCTCATATTAAACTATGATGGCTCAGAAATGCACATTGGAACACATGACTAAGGTACATTTATTAACTACTAACTTTTTTCATTTGAAGAACTTCTCTACACAGAAAAAATCCTGCAGGTTCTTATTTCACATTGCAATGCCTCCCTGAAGTTCATATTAGTCCAATGTTGGTCTTTAAATTCACACTTTACCTATTCTATGCTGGCTTTCCTGTGAGCATCACAGGTAGTCTGTCCTTGAGAGAGAAACTGGCCTTGTTTCCCAGGGCTATATGAGGGCAGATGGAGTGGAAGTGGATGCTCTACCCCTCACGATGCTCTGCCCAACAGAAGTTTTCCATAGGCATATTTAACTTCAGCACCCCTGCAGGAAGCCTTCAGGATGTTGAAATTACCAGGGACAGCCTGGGTCTATTTTTTAAAGAAAATGATGTGTACAAACCAATGGCTGTGTCTAAAAATTGTTCTCGAGGTCAGCTCAGCCCTGTCTTTCATCCAGCTGTGAGGGATGGCTGCTGGGCTCTGTGCAGCCAACACATCTTCAGCATTGAAAAGACCTCGATGAGAGTTTGTAGGGGGGAGACCCACTACAAACACTATTGCTCTTGTAGCCTCCTTGCTGCCCTTCTTCCTTCACCCATGGATCAAACTGGATTCACCAATGCAGGATTCACCAGTATAGGATTCACCAATAGGGTCTACTGCCCTGGGCTGAGAACAGGCCTGTGAGCAGGGTTTCCTACTGCTTCAGGGGTGATGTCTAGTCAGGACACTTAACCCTTTCTATTCATATGTGGAAAAGTAGTTATTCCAAACCTGGATTTTGGCATAAGAAGCAAAAATCTAAGAAATAATTGCAAAGAAAATATTTTGTTACTTAAAATTTAACATCTTAGTGTCTAACAGTCTAAATTACTTCACTGATCTCCTTTAGTTTTTATAAAGCATTCAGATTTTCAAATTGAATCTCTGTTTACAACAGCAGTGCTTGAACTCCTGAAAACATTGCCCTTGGGTGAGACTGCGATACTGTGTATATCCCTTCAAAAGTGGCTGCATTTAAGGAGCATGTGTGACGTAAGAATCGTGACAGAGGACCCGAGCAAGGATGTGACAGCCGAAACATTAATCCAGTCCAATCTGTGATTAACCGAGAATTGCTGTAACCTTACACTCCACAGGGGGCGAAGGGGCAAGGCAGGGCCGGAGCCTTTCCCCAGGCGGGCTCTCGAGCTGGCCGAGCAGAGCGCGGCCTGCCCGGGCCAGGCACCCTGGGTGGCGCGGAGCGAGCGGGCCCGGCCCGGCACAGAGAGGCCTTTGTGCCCTCGCTCCGCTCCGCAGAGCCGGCCCAGAGCTCAGCCAGGCCCTCGGCTGCCGGCAGCGCTCCGAGCAAACATCTGAGGGGAAAGCGCAAGCGCCTGCCTGGGAGAAATCACCTCACACTTCTGCGGGGAGGTGTGTGCGGACGGGGATGGACTGCAGGGAAGGCAAGGCAGGCACAAGCCGCTGCCTGGGGCCCCCAGCGTCTGCCCCAGCGTGGTTGGAGGTGGTGTCAATGAGAAGGATGCACATCTCCCCAGTAAATCCATCTTCGTATGTAACCATAGATATTGCATTAATTCAGGATGGATTGAAGAGAATTTGGAGTCAGAATCACTTTTCTTAATTTAGCTCTCTTCCTGTGTGTGCACTGCAGAGATGCAGGTGTAAGCATAGTAGTCAGGGGTGCAGTAATTTCTGGTTTTATGAGCAGGCAATTAGACCTTTGTATCAGAGTCAGGTGTTATACTGAAATCACTAAGGCTGCAAGAAGAAAAAGTGATGCTTGGGTATGGGTATCAGTGCCTGAATCCTTGCAGTGACCTGAAATAGGGAGTGTTTCTGGGAAAGGAGACCCTTCTATTAAAAGTGTTTCAATAAATATTAAAGAATGATGATTACTAAGCTGTTCAGTTGTTCATCCCAGCAAATGAATTCATGTGTAACCTTAGGAATAACCAGCTTGCTTTGGTAATTCTGAGCTAGCCCAGTGAGTACAAGCTTTCACAGCTCAGAAAGATTCTCTCCTTTATTAACAATTATCACTGAACTATCTTGCATATTTATCAATGCACATGATCAGAGAAAAAGTAGTCATTTCATGTTATGGTTGAGCATGGGAGTTTTATGATAAGCTCTGTACTAAGACAGCAAATGTAGGACCGGGTCTTCAACACCTTGAATTTGACTACTGCATAGAGAAATTTGTCTGCTTTTCTTTGGCTCTGAAGATATTAACAACAGTGATCTTTTAGTTACCTTCACAGAGCCATACTCTTCAAATTCTTTTGACCCATAGTGTAAAATGCGTATTTCCCCGTGACACCTAGAAAACTGCAGTTACTTGTGGCTTACCTGTCCTGGTTGTTCACAGGCTGTCTGGTATCTTGCTTGCTGGCATAGTTCTTTTACTCTCTCGTACTTTGGTAGTTGATTAGACTGCTGAGTGTTTTTGTTGGGTTCCTCCTTCTTGCGTAGAAATTTGCTTAAAAAAAATAAAGTGGAGTGTTTTAGATACATTGTTCTAAGCCCTAAGGAAGAATTTAACTTGAACAGTGAAGCTACTTGAAGGCTTATGTCTTCTCAGGGAAAAAAATCCCCACATTTCTGTTACTGACTTTTGATGTAGGTCACATAGTGAAAAAAAGCCTCAGGTGACTGGCTGAAAATTGCCAGAAGATACATAAGTGCTGCTAAAATATGTCTAACTGGTACAGTTCAGCACCATTCATACATAAATGTAGGTTTTTACAAAAAGCAAAACTCTTTGAAGCAATACTTTCTTGGCTGGCAAACACAGCTGAAGACACAACAGGACTTTTATACTCAGCACAAGCTCGGCTGTATCTTACATATTACGATATGTCTTTCATGCACTGCTTTGTAATACATCAGACAACGTTTTCATAATCTGTAAAGTCATAAAATACCAAAAAGAAATTGCTGTAAAGTTTTTACCCAGAGAAAATTTTCACAGCAACAACTGGCAAGGTAAGAGGGTATAAGGAGTTATCAGCAAAGAGAGGAGCAGTTATAGTCATGAATCTCAATTACACATAAGTCCTAGCTAGAACAAAAATGAAGAATGCTTCTAATACGTTATGGAAAATACAAAATCGGCTGAGATTTGGGAAGAAAATGATTTGGATAATGACAAAAGTGAGAACAAGCAGTGTTAGGGAAAGAGGCTAGGAGAATCACCAGAAAAGCATGCTTTCAAATTTCTTCAGAGAAAGGGATTTGGGAGCACAGTAGATTGCAAAGGCAGTGGTGGGAAAGTAGGAAAAAAGTCATGCCTGTCAGTTTGCTTGCAAAATTTACTGCTTCTCTGACCATAAAAAGGAAGAGGAGGAAGCAGAAAGTAAAGCATGTACAAGGGAGTACTCCCAGCAGGCAGGCTGTCCCAAAACTCTCTCACCCCTAATAATTACCCTCTTTCCACTAGAAATGTGTCACGCCAAATTTTGGTCTTCTTGTTTGTTCGAAACCTGAAAGGAAAATAATGACATTTACTGCTGGCACTGAAGTACTCCACTGTGTAAGTGTTAGCAAATTATTTTTGAAAAAAACAACTCCCCACTTATATATACACGCAATTTTATAGATCTACTACTTAAGACACTCTTGAAATGGGAAAGCTGTGGTCGTTGCCATGACACAACTCATTTTCACAGAATCTGTTTTTCCACTCAGCTGTTGATTTACTTAGGTGTTTGCTTCTGAACTGGCTAAAAAAGGATCCTGGGACCCACCTGTTTCCTGGTCTCTCCAAGTCCAGAAGCTTTAGGACAGATTTGCCATCCATATCTGGAGGTGTGTCAAGGCCTGCTATATCCAGAATTGTTGGAGCAAGATCAATATTCAGAACTATCTGAGGCACACTGCAAATCAACAGGAAAGGTCATAGTTGCCATGTGTTCAATGTGTAAGTCTTCACATTCTCTTGGAAATAGAATGATAATTAATGCTTATCAGGGCTTTGAAGATGTAGAGCTCTACAGAAGTGCTAAGTTTAGAAAACCCCCTTTGAAGTCTACAACTCAGAACGATAGGCCAGTACTGCAGACTGACATCACAAAGAAAAAGTTAAGCACGATTAAACAAGGAGGTGCAGCAGCAACACTGCTCTTATCTCACTGATAATGAGGGCATGATGCTAAATGACAGAGTGAGCAGTAAAGATGAGCACATAGTTTTTAAAAGCAAAACCCAAGTCTAACCTTACCAGGACTATGCATTACAGTTTTCTCATCTGAATTATAACTTATTCATAATATGCAAAGTGAAAAAGCTGCCTGTTTATGAGACTCATTGCTCTGCAATAATAGAGCATCCTTTATGAAATGAAACTAGACAGAGTGATAATTACATGTTCTCAGAAACATTTTACATTAGGCTCAACAGCTGTGCTAGAGGCATAAGGCAACGTACACTGATCCCGGCTCCACACTTGGACCACGAATAAAGAAAGGAACTCGAATATCAAAGTCATACGGCATTGACTTCCCCTTGACCAGTCCGAACTGCCCAATATGGTATCCATGGTCAGCAGTGTAAATAATGTAGGTATTCTCCAGTTCTCCCATCTCTGCAAGCATTTGGTGTAACTGCAACCCAGCACAGAAAGAACTCCGAGTTAAGTGTAGCAAAACATGTTTTGTGCAGAGTCGTGTATAACCATCATTTATAACCCTTAAATACACAGGACCAAACAGGGCATCAATGACACAGTTGACACAGATTCTGGGGACTGGCATTTGTACATCTTGCCTTTACTGTGCTGTGAAAAATCAACCTACCAGTTCAATTTTGCACTTGACAGAGGGGACAATTAAACAGCTCCAGAAAATTAGAATAGAAAAAATATGGCAATGATGGGGTAGTTGCCTTAGTATGTCCAAAATTCATTGTGTACTCAAACACAGCTTGTGAAAAAAGTCTGCTACAGCTTTAGGGGAAAAGGTACTAAGATTTGATTTACTGTGCTAGTCTACAACTTTCTCATTCCTTACAGTTGTGGGCTTGGGAAAAAGCTGTAAATTTTTATTGAAGTTTAAAGAAATCTCTCTAGGGGAAGATCTTTGGTCATGGTGCTTGATTTTGGAACAAAAAGTCATACAAAGTAAACCTAATAGTTCATGTATCATGTTACCTATAATTAGCAGTGCACTGCATTGCCTAACTTCTGCAAACACTTGTAGACTGACACCTGAGTTGCTGTGATTTGCCAGTTCCCAGATTTCAACTGAAGGACAAACTGTGAATGGAGTGTGTGAAATGAATAGAGGTTGTCATATGTGCACCTGTGTCTATCCATGTGTACACACAGGTGATGCATCTTCTGTTAACACCAGGCTTTACACTAGGCACAGTGACTTTTCCCTTTAAAAAAGCCCACTGTTTTTTTGACCCAGCAATTGAAAGAAGAAAGCCAGGAGCTTGGCCTCACGTTGCAGAGAACCAGAATTCAATTCCACTGGGAAAAAGTGGAGTAATTCCTCATAGTATAATGACTTTCCCCAGAATGTGGTTGGTGAAGGTAAAGAAAGAATTAATTAATTTAATTTTGTTACCGACTAACAAGATTGTATTCACAGCAGTTTCTTGCACTCACTCTTTCCATAGAGTCATCAACTGACATCAGGGTCTGAAGTCTCTTGCGCTGCAGGACGTTGGTAAACTCCATGTGGATTGGAAGCATGGGCCCTGTGTACTGCATAATCCAGTGCTTATCCATGTTTGGTGCATAGTTGTAGCTGGGAGTTCTGGAGGAAAAGAACAGATCTCAAAAGCTGTGCAGTGTGACAGGCATCAGAGGGAGGTGGGAACTCCTCCAACACAGAAAGAGCCAACAAACAGTTAAATCACAAATTCCATGTGGTATCTGACAAATATCAACAAACATCACTTCAGTGGCTTTCCAGATTCATTGGGTCATGTATCACCGCCTCAAAATATTTTAACCACTTGCTTTCCAAGCTTTCTCTCAGACTCAAAGACCGCTACAAGTTCCACATTAATATTTGGGATTTGCCAAAATCTATTTCTCAAACAAACCTGTAATTATTAAAAAGGTTTATCTGAATGGTGCATCCCGTACAGATAAGAAAAATTAAGGAAGTTAGAGATGAAAAGGGACTGTTTACTTAATATTAAGGTATATTGCCCTGGTACTTCAGTAGAGAAATGACCTTTAAATAAAAGTCAAAGAAAGGTATTTTGCAGTGGGATAAAGAAATTTCGTAGTCAGCATAAAGAACACCACCAGTGTTACAGTTAGTTCTACGCTAAATGCTGTTGAAGTGTTATTTTCAACGTGAGTGCAAAGCACAGTGCATTACAAGCATAAAATGAATCATGACAACAAAACTGACCTAACACTGCTGTTGATACTAGCACTAAGAAGAAGTATGGCACAGAGTCCTATCTAAAGCAAAGAATGATGCTTTAGGAGTTTGCACAAACATCAAAAGAAATATTTAGGAGTGGTGTTCTATCCACAGCCAGTGTATTTTTGAAAGATATCCTATAAGAAACAAGAATATTTTCCCAGAGATATCACCTTGGGAGAAAATGTGTGGCAAAAATGTGTCAAGTAAATTTTCTCGACAGAGACAAACATGTTACAAAAGCTCTCCATCATTCTTGTTTTTATGCCTAGCATACATGACAACTACAAGGTGAAGTGAAAACAAGCAATACCTATTTCCCATAATGGTTTCACCTACATATGAGCAGTTCCCTTCTCTGGAAAGAAGGAATCTAGGCTTTGTCATTTTCATTAAGTTCTTCGGGTTTTATTTCTCCCCTGTTTCTAGTACACTGCAGTACATGATACATGAACAGCAGCATTACATTTGAAAATTAAACATAAAGAGAAAGTGAAAAAAATACTGTTGGGTGATTAGATTAATTTGATTCTTTTTATTCTCTTTTCAGTTTACAAGAAAAATGAAATTCAATATTAATTTGCTGTTTAGGTACTGAAAATTATAACTCATGTGTTAACAAAAGGTACATTTTTCCCACCGAAATATGTATGTGTAGTTGTCTTTTCTTAAAATGAACAATATCAGAATACTGTATAACTTAGAGTCATAGACCAGTCCTTCAGTTAGATTTAATTTTTCTTTACATGATTGTATGTGATCCCAGAATGGTGGAAGCAGTTGTTTTTTATATCAGATATCATATGTATAACCTTTAACTACATATTCTGAGGACAAAAATCAGCTGAAAGGATAACATATTAAACTGATAGTCAACTTCAATAAATTTGTGGAGTCCACATTCTAACTGGAGAGCATTATTTGAGAAGTTAGGTAGAATTTGAGAAGTATGCCTTTAGTACACACAGCAAGTTTTGACTAACCTACTTAATCATTAGTCTCAAGGGAAAAGAGAAGTGATGCAACAGTATCATAGGAATTCGATAGAGATTAAGAAGCATGGAAAGGTTAGCTCCCTACTGAGCAAAGACAAGCATAAACTAGAATTCCTTTTCTGTTGAAAAATCTTTTATTTCATGTTGAAAATTCATAGTTTTTATAATTTCCCATGGTTGAAGTCTGATTTTTAAAATGAATACTGTCATAATATTAATAAGATTTATGTCAGGAGTACAGCCCTCTGTGTTGCTGGCTAGCCAGCAGTCCTAGCAGAGGGAGACCCTTGAAGAAGCAAGCCTTAGGAATTCTGTCACCTACCATTTATCAGTTATCCAACAGAAAAGAAGGATACTTTCAGTGCAAATTTTTCTCTGTTGCCTTGGAAGTTTGTCAGACAAGATGCTTTCCCATGAAAGGGTTCATTTTTGATTAATCAGCATCTCCTAGTAAAACCCTGTTTTTTTTCCAGTGGGGTCCTGAGTGCCCCAGGCCCAGAGGGATGAGGTGGCTGAGAGCTGCGCTCCGCCGACAGCGCGGTGACAGCCTGCTGCTGTGCCAGGAAGGAGAGCCAGCTGCTGAGGCAGGCTCAGGTCTTGTGTTCCCAGGCTATTGTGAGCAGCCTCCTCCACATAATGGATAGTTTTAAAAAGCAGCACTCAAGGCTTTAGCAGGGCAGTTAAAACCTTTCACAGACACTTTCCAAATGCATTTTGAATTTTCTGGGTGAGAAATGCAGCAGGCAGAGAGACAGCAGAATTTTCCTCCCAGGCAATTCAAGGAACAGGAACCTTCTGTGAAATATCCAGTGTCACCGGCTGATGGATAAATGTGAAACAGGGGTCTATAATGTTGGAGAAAGAGTACTAAAGAAGAGACAGAAAGGAATTCCAAAACCCTGTACCTTGTACATGTTCAATGTCTACCCCTGTTTGCTAGGCCTTTCAGAAATCCACCAGAATGGCACTGGTTACCAGACACAAGATCTGACATTGCCCTCAAATTTATCTACCTTTTTTTTTGGTATAAATGTAACCAACCAACCAACCAAACACTGCAGACACAAATCTTAGGGAGAATACTGGTGACTTTTGAAAACTTTTCCATGTAGACAGAGCTCTTCATGATGAGTGATAATTTTTTATGGTAACATTTTTTCTTGAAGCATCTGGAGATATCAGTTAAACGTTCAGCTGTTATAAGTCCTTGAAAGTCATTATGGCCTGGTATGTCACTGCTTCTGTTCCTCCAGTTTTGTCAATACTTGTCTGTATTGACAAGTACTCCTATAAAGTATCACTGACATCTACATTTCCTTGATTCCTCTTTGCACTGGAATATTGAAATTGAAGATGTGTGCTATGTCTTCCATGGCCTCCTCTGAGTTGTGGAGTCCATCTTGTGCTGAGTACATTACCTGATCCATGATCAGCACACAGTGCCTGGTACCCCATTATTTTCAGATTATCCATGGCCTCTGAATCTGGCAAGTTGCTACTGTAGTACTTGTCATTCTTGTAGAATGGGCAAATCTAGATTGGTCTGTTGCTCACTTTTATTTGTCCCACACATACTGTGAGGAACTTAATACACAGAGATCCCTAACAGATCTATTCTGGCACTGGAAGACATTAGATTCTTAAAATTTTGAATTGATACCCTCAGGTTAAACTAACTAAAAAAATTCCAACCGTTATGTAATAATAACAAATGCTGAGCATAGGCACTTTTCCATAAAAGCATACTCATAATGAGAACATTTCACCCTGAGATTTAGTGATCAGTCACCTATGTGAATAAGTTTAGAAAGAAATTTGCTGTGATAATCAAGTGATCTATAAACTATGGAAGGAATAAAAATTCATAAGCATTAGTGCATTTAAAAAAAAAGATTATCCACAAAATCTATAATTTGTCTGTAAACATCAGTTCAAGTAGATACTTATGTTGAGAGAAAAGGAGCAGTATTAGCAGTCACTGCTGTAATCAAAAGGCCTCAGTAACTCTCTCTGACAACACATTTACTATATTCATACATTTAAATTTGAACTTCTAAATTAAGAATGCATCTTATTTGGCTTTTAAGGTACCACAATAACTTTAATTTAGGCAAGAAACAATAAAAATAACCAACAAGCCAAAAAATGGATGCTTGTACTTGAGAATCTATTAAAATGGGGTCCCCAAACAAATAATTCAAAACCAAATTTCACTAGCTTCTACTAGTAATTGAACTGAATTGTCATATTCAACGAAATAAATGGAATACAGCCACTGTGCATTACTACAAAAAGATATTTTATAGTTAAGAAAGGATTGGGAGAGTACAGAATGTCTTAAGAACTTCAAGAATTTAGTACAACTTTAAAGTAACATTTGCTTTCTAAAAAATTAATCTAAATATATACGTCTTTAACAGATGGGATAATGTGGAGAGAAACAAGTATGTTTCCAAATATTTGTTCAATTGCTCATAGTAAAAATCTGTGTTTGCCCCTATTTACAACCTCATCATTCCCTTCTGTTTCCATTCAACAAAAGAAATTATGTTCACAAAAATACTGCCTAAAAATGTTGGGTTTGAATAATTCCATAAAGTTCTCAGGGGGTTTGGTCCAAAAGGGTTTGGCTAATCTTCTGTTTGGATTGTGAGTCCTCCAGTTAGTGAAAATAATACAGTACATAGATACCAAAAGAACATTTTCATTTCATAAAAATAAAAGTCAACAACATTTTAAAGTAATACCTTTGGTAAAACTGATTGAGAAAAATTAATAGTTTCTGTACGGAATTGGCACTTCTATTATTCTTTGAAATATGATTAGCAAACATGGCATAAGTAGGCATGTTTCTTCAAGTGAAAATAAACAAAGGAAGCAAATTCTTTGTTTCCAGGGAAAGTAGACTTCCAGGTTTAGACACTGTTCTTGGAAAGCAGGAAGCCTAGGTTTTGGGCAAAATTAAAAGTAAAAAAAACCAAACAAAACCAAACCCACAACCAATGGCCATTGTCATTATTAATGTGAAGTTGAATTTCACCGTGCTGGTTCTGCTTTTTCTGCCTTTTAAAATGGGACTCTTTTAAACCCAGTGTTATTTATAGATCTGTGTATGTGGGGTATGAAAGTTTCACTCCCCAAGTGTAACACAACTGCTATATTTTAGAATAAAGAAATGAAACAGTTGTTGCCTGTTAAATATAACACCTTTTTCATTTAGGAAACATCGTTTGTTGCTCCTGCAGAAGTTAATTGTGCAACTAGAATATTACTTACACTTCTATTTCACAGCATTTCTTCTTGTCTTGTCTTTAAAATCCCACTCACAGTGACACGTGTGATGATTGTGATCACTTATCTCTAAGTCAGGAGTCCAAGCAGACCTCGGGCCAGTAGTGACGCTGCACACTGACATGTCAAGATTTATCACTGATGCAAATGCACGATCCCGCTCTAATGGCCCCATGTCCACATTACAAGTGCCATCGTTACTGACAGATGTTTGAGGCTTGGCCTCAGCGGTTCCAGATGCAGCCACCTCACACCCCAAACTCACATTCAAGACTGCTCTGGGGATCCAGAGCTGCAACCTTTCTTTTGATGCTTCACTACTGCAGACCTACACACCTGGTATATCGGCACCCTTCATATGATCTTTAAATGGAAATATAAACTTCTGCCTTTCATATCACCTACCTTTTCTTAGCTTGTGAAGTTTTCTCATGTAGTCCAAGATAGATCAGATTCCATTTCTATCTGCTCCTCCTAATGTTTCTAGCTTGGCAATAGGATTGCTTCCAGGTAGTCATAAAATCTAGCTGTGAGTCCTCCTGCCAGCCCAAGTATTTCAACTCAGCACAGCCAGCAGTGGTTCAGATTTCCATTTTTTACATTCTTCAGTAAACCTGCCTCCTGTGGATTTTTGCTTCTAATGTTTGTTTACTTCACAGCTTATAAACAGCCTAGGTCTGATTCACAGTTCCCCTAAGACTGGTTCACACTGGAAGGTAAAGGGAAGTTAAAGTGCCAGAGGCCCTGAGCATAACAGATAATTCAGGCTTTCATCAGAGCATCCTTTGAGTCAAAGCTTTCCAGCTCAGCTGTCTGATGAAACAAGATTGTCCTGTAACATAACTTCATATTCAACAACAATGTTTCCAGAGGTCTAACAACCCTGCTCCCTAACAGATGATGTTCATTACCACAGCAAAAATCTATGTATTGCTTTCATCTAGTACATCTTCTCTAGTCCCATTTTCTTTCACAGAAATAATGTGTGGGGATAGTTAGAGTACATGCATTAGTTTGATTTAATTTCAGAAAATATTTCACTTATTATGGTGATAGCAGCCAGGATAAACCTTCAGAAATATTTTTAGATGTCAGAAATAGGACATACATTATGGAGAGAAGTGTGAGAGTGGGAGGGGAAAATGGATGCTTAAAAACAATGAAGAGTCTGCTGCCTCCCATATGATATAATTTATGTTTGATTTTAAACTGGAGTTCATAAGAATTAACAGAAATCACTTAATAAGCAAACAGTGTACACATTATTACTGTTCTTGTCTTTGTAAGACTTTCCATGCCACTCTAGAGCCTGTTTGTGCTGAGGAGGACAGGACTGTAACATAATGATGGCATGTAATTCTTAATTTTCTTTTTGTCTTTGATGTGTTTTTCATAAATCTTAAGGACTTTGCTGCTGCATTCATTTGATTTAATTCTTCCCATGTTGATAAGCGAGGAAATGAGACCAACAGACGCCCACACTTGAGGGCAGAGCTCTCCCTGAACTGGAGTATTTCCTGCTGTGGCCACTCCCTTCTTTATATGTGCCAGTGGAAAACTTCTAAACAAACTTTTGGGCTGTTTTTTTGATGTTGATTTTGTTTTGTTTTGTTTTAATTTATGGAGGCAACATTTCAATCTTTAGCAGGCAATTTACCAGCAAAGAGACATCATGTAGTTTAAGAGTCAACTTCAGCTACTGTTCTCTTAAGCAAAACTTCTTACATGTGGTTGACAGGCTATCTTAATCCTTGGTTTGTAGGTATAACCTTGCATCTCAGTTTGTTAAGCCAGCAAGCAGCTTTTGACCTGGTTTCCCTTCTTTGTTGGAGGTAGGTGTTACAGTAACATGATACAGCAACTACATTTTTAAAAACAAAATCCAAGGTCAGATGGCTGTCACCCAAGGTCAGAAGGAAAGAGATTCAAATGGCCCTTGACCACCAAGGAAGAAAACCTAAGGGTTAAATGTTCAAATTACACAAACCTTGGCAGGAGGGATTTTATTGTTCTTGTTCTGTTTTCATAGGGAACACAGTATTTCTGTGAGAACTGAACTTCTCATATCTTTCAGAGCACGTTGCTCGTATTTTTGATAGAGAAATCAGTTGGAATCTTCAGCCACCCAAACCCAAATTAGCAGTTTATCTTCAATTTGTCTCATTTCTCAGTCTGCAGACTGAACTTTAACACATGCAGTCAGTCAGTGCAATAAGAAACACAAAACAAGCCAGCAAGGATCTCTTGAGGTCATTGGAGAAAAAATTCTTTGCGAGAAGCTTGCCAAGAAATCAACAACACCAGAAGAAAAGAAGAAGCACAGCTGAGTGCTCTCACAAGTAGCCTAGCAGAGCAAGGTATTTAGACTCCAAGAGTCCACAAAAATAAAAATTAATTTTAGCTAGAATTTTGCTTAATCTTTGCAGGTGACATGTAACCTGGATATAAGGGGGAGAGGCAGTTAAAAATTTGGAGACTAACTAGAGCCTTTTGTTCTACCAGCACTAGCTAGAAAACAAGCAGGCTGAAAACACCAAGCAGCAGAAAGTGTCAAAAGCATGATAAACCAAAGCAAGTTCCTACAAGCACTTGTCAGAAGGGAGCAAGGAGCCTAAAATGAGTTGCTTTGGCCTGGGGAGAGGTAGGGAGAGATACAATGATTCAGTGCTTTTCTTCCAGACACCGTCCCCACGGCTAAGCGGAAGCAGTTTGGATCCTGCCCTCCTGTATAATGGATAGTCCCCCAGCAGGCAGGATGGCTTGCCTGAGGCCAGGCAGTCTGTGCCACTAAATGGGAGACAATCTGTTGAATGGAGTGAGAACAAATAGATATAACTCTCTTGCAGTGAAAAGCGGCAATTGAAAGGAGACATGGGAGAAATCCTTTCAATTTGATATAGTGACTATTCATTACTCTTCACAGAATGGGAAGTAAGGGACACAGGTGGCATAATGAAGCTCCAGGTTTTAGAAGGAAACAAAAAGTGGCCCTTTGTCCCGAGTGCACAAAGTGACACTGTGGAACTTGTTGCCACAGGACGGTGGGGCTGCCACCAGAGTTTAAAAAGAGATTAAACCAATGCAAAGAGAATGGGGCACACTGACCTGGATGCTTCACCTAAACTCATGATTTTCAGAAGCTAGAAAAACAGCAGAAAAAATTTGTGGTTTTACTTTCCCCTTTGCTCCACCATTGTTCCCTGCTACTTTCTGCTGGAGCACATAATTCAGGACTGAGAATGTTCTTCCATACAAACCAATATAAAAGGTTTCATGTATTCGTGTCTACCTTATTTATCAACTAAAATCTCAACTTCATTAGCTCACTATATGGGTAGAAACTACTCTGAATATCTAAGTAACTACAAATATTGCTGACTGGTTTGCATTACTTGAAAAGTCTGGTCTCAGGAATGTGGGATCATGGAAAATATAAGATTATAAGGTCAGGGAAACTGGCATATCTAGAAAGTGGCAGTCAGTAAGAGGATAAAAGATGCAAAACAACAAAAATGTAACCATGTGCCATGAACAGCAAATCTCTTTCTGGCCCCAACCAGTGATCACTTTATCCGTGCAGTTTATGCAGTAGCTACTACTCCTAGAAATTTTAAAGTATTTGATGCAAAACCATCCTGGTATGTGAACTACTGCAGAGTGTCCAAAATACCATTTTTAGACAAAGGAGCCATTGTCAAATTTATCCTCATTTTGAGAGGACAGATAAATGTACAATCCAGCAGAAGTATTTTATAAAGATGTTTTTTGTGATTTTGTTGTTGTTGTTGTGTTGCTTTTTAAAGATGTGCAAATACATTGTTTCAGAACAAAAGGAAAGACTGGTCTACAAACCCATGGGAGTCAAAAGTGCAATGGAAATCTTCCATTGCCTTTCACTATAATGAAAAGGACACAGAATTTTCAAGGTAGGAAGCAAGATGAGGAATCCGCAGATGTGGACTCTCCACAGATTTTTACCTGAAGTTGCTTTTTCTTCTAGAAACAAAATGAAGAGTTGGGGGGTTTTGTTATAGTTTAATCACCAGAAAAGATTAAGCGTGTTATTTAAAAGTGTAGTCTGATAGGCTATTTTGGGAATCTGCCAGTATCTAGTGTATAAACAAATCTGGTGCACTCAAAATCTTCAAAAGGGTGTTTTTACTGTTTTTACTCTCAATGCATTCAGTTAGTTAGAGCCCAGGAAGCACATATCTTAGAGGGAAACGAAGGAAGTAATATCTTTCCAACAGATCCTGACCTGTGTCTACATATTTTCAGGGTATTGTAAGAAGCTGCCCTTACAAAGCCAAATACTGACCTTTTAATCTCCCACAACTTCCCAGGAGGAAAAGAGCTTCTCTCTGCTTTAATAATGGTCAGAGCTGTCATTCTCCCCCGCAAAAGGAACAAGCACAGCAAAAGAAACAAGCAAACATTCTCTGCTTACATGAGTGTCTTGTATTTGAATTTCCTGCTCCTGAGCTGTCTCCATAAACAAATTCCTTGCAGAAGCAGACACAAGGAGTGGGTCTGGCAGCGTGTGAGTTTCACTTACATGTGCTGTGAAGCGTTGGGGTAGAGCTCTGAGAACTGCGGTGCAGAATCCTCGGGGCCATGGGGTGCAGCGTGGCTGATGACCATCATTATGGGCCTATGGGGATATATCCTCTTAGACATTCTGAAGTAATTAATGCTCTCATTAGTGATTAGGTCTGTGAAGTAGTCCTGGAACATACGATTAACACAAAGCAAAAGTTACAAAGTGCATGATTAATTAGATCACATACTATCATGTTATTATGTTATTTTTCAAGTCCTCATTAAAGCTCAGATCAGGAAGTAAAAGCATACCATCAAAGAGATGTATGATTTGAGGGAGCATAGGGGAGACTGAGCAGTAATTACTTTCTTAAGCAGGCAATGCCACATAAAATGAGACAGTATTTTGCAAATCAGATACAACAGAAAGTATAAAGTAAATTTGATTACCAGATTTGGTAATATAATACTAAGTAACATTTAAAATCACAGACTGTACTGACAAAGATATGTTTCTAAAATTTCATTGATAAAACACCTTACAAGGTAATGGCTCCCAAATAACATTGAATCTTAATCTGGTTTTATGTTTACATAAACCTTTATTGCACATTCTGTGTTCAGATTATACTTTTGCATATGTACAAAGTGGAAGACAGCTACAACAGGCAACAGATTGCAAAAAATCTTAATCAAAGACATTGCAAATGAGAATGCAGGGAGCAGTTGAATTCCTGTGGGCTCTGTTCATTTAATTGTGCAACTTTAAGCAGTGCAGCTGCTGAGATTAAGGTTGTGACTTGCTAATAAACTGGCTTAACCCACAGCTAAGGTGGCAAATGGAAGCCTACAAGGAAAAGGGAGGAAATGGAACTAAGAAAAAAAGATGAAAACTTAAATTAAACCACCTGCCACCTTGGAGTATTCACTGTTGGCCTGGAGGTCTAGCTCGTGCTTCATTGAGAAAGTGCTGAGACAATGTTTGTAATTTCAAGCACTTCCAGGCATGACTAATCTTATGTTGTGGATTCGAGGCCCTGAACAGCTGCAAAAGCAGAGCCTGAGGGACAAGGTCTGTGTCCATGTCAGTGCTAGGACAAGGCAACCAGCTGTGACCTCCTCGCTCACCCGCTCCCTGTTCCCTGCCCCTGCCCCTCTCCTGCAGCACGCTTGGAACATGCACAGTAGCCCTGGCTGCTACAAAACCTGCAAGCATATGGATGAGACAGTGAGTGATCCTTCAGTTTCCAAAATGGATAATGAGTGTGAGGTACCAGGGCTGTGATAATTTCTGGGTTTGTGTCCTGCGTGAAATGCCTGTATGACTGCTCTCCCAAAGCATCTACTCCCCCCTGTTTCTCTGTTTATTCTAGCTACATACACAGGGAGTGTAAGGAATGTATAACTAACCAGTATTCTATATTTCCTTTTTTTTTTTTACTCTGCATAAATATATAATCAGTATAATGTAATTTCTATGGATGGGAAAATCAGAAACAGGCATCGCTAGTTTCCAATAAAAACTCATTACATGGGTCAGAAACCACAGCTGCAACATCTGTATCATCTTCCTTGAGCTGCAATTTGAGGAAATTCCAGATTGCTTTCTGCAGGCTGGTCTGTCTGAGATCTGCCCTCCTAAGCCTTTCCAAGAAACTTCATGGCAGTGGGCAGGTCCCTTTGGCATACTTTCCACACTTTGTCAAGAGCACAAACAAGCTCTGAACTTTTCCAACGGCCGTGTTCTTGCCCTTATCTACTCTCATACTCATATCCGGAGTCTGACACCACAGGCATACAGCCTTTCTTTGGTGTGCACTCTATAATGGAAAACAACATTAACCAAGGCTCTTCTGTGGGTAACAATGACAACCCTCAGCAAACTTTAAAGTTCAGTAGCGCAAGGGACACAATTCTTTTTGGGAAAGGCTTTTATTTACTGTTTGCTTCTGCCACCAAAACATCACATTCTGTCAGGGAGAGAGAGGGAGGGAGGGGAGGAAGGAGGGAGGCATCACCAGGCTCCGCTGAAGAGGTTTGGGAGCATTGTTCTGTTGAGTGATTAATATTCTCAGGTGGAAATTGATCTGAAATGCCCTGGAGATAAAATGACATCTCAATTTCATGGTTGTAGTTGTTTAATCAATTAATTATCTGGTTAATTAATTATCTGAAAGTTATTTTTATATGGATTAATCATGTGGCATTTATGTGTCTGGAAAATACCTTTGCATAATCAAATCCGTGCTTCTCTTTGTTACCATTGCGAGAAATGGTGTAATTATAGAAGCGAGAGTTCTTCACTAATCCAACCCACTCTCTCCACCCAGGAGGGATGTAGCTGCCATTGTATTCATTGAGGTATTTCCCAAAAAAAGCTGTGAAGTAAAAAAAAAAGAACACACACACACACGCATGAGGCTTTGCAATCGAAGTCTTTTAGTCTGAGTCAAAAGAACATATGAATGAAGAGAAAATGTGTTAGAATGAGTCAGAGTTGCTTTACCAAAAATCTTCCTTTTATAGCTTAGAGGGTTTTGAAATTAAAGTAAGTTGTTTCCAGACTTTTATGAGAGTTGAAAGCCTTCATGACTCTATGTTTTATTCTTAATCTTTTGGAATCTAGTGATCATGTGAAATATTTTCAGGGTTTCTTTTAGAAAGAATATGTTCCTCTTGGTTTCCACTTGAATATGAAATAAAAGCTCAGTGCCCAGAGGAAACATCTGAGAAACACCTTGTGGTTTTAAGCAAGTCCTGTGATGTTTCAGAGCTTGGCTTCTGACTTTTTGAAAGTTCAGGCTTGCTATCCTGGCTGCATTTGCTGGTTTGATAAAAGGTCTGGGAAGTACAGATCTCTACCCCATTAGGACATGTTCGGGTAGATCAGGAAGGGATCCCCACCCTGCTTTGCTGCCACATCATCTCTAAGGCAAAACTTACAAAGAGGCAAAGTCTTCGAGGTCAAAATCCTCTACCTGGCCTGCCAAATTCCACGTATGTTTTCCCCTTAGCTCAAGTTTACAAGTCAGAACCCACTCAGACTGAAAATTTCAGCCTCTGCCGTAGGTTTTTAGGTGCTCCTGCCAATTCCTCTGCAAGGAAGTGGGAAGCAATGCAGTCTCACAATGCAGCGGGCTCCCAGCTATCTGGGAGTTGTGGATTGCCTGTGGCAAAGATACACAGACACCAAAAGCCAGCCAGCTGCCCTTGGAAGGGAACATTAATGCTGGCTTGGGACCCTGGCAAATGCAGCTACTTGGCTTCTAGGGAAAGAAGGGCATGGGACGTCTTTAGCTGCTTGTGTATGGTCTGTGACCTGGACAGAGTAGTCAGTTTGGATGGGTCCATTCTGCTTTTCCACTGCCTGGGGACTGCAGTGACAAAACACCTGATCAGGTCTGCAGGTTTTTTGGGATTTACTATCTCCAGTTCAATCCCAGTGACCTACTGGGGTGCCTCAGTATCTTCACTGTTCCCCTTTTTAATTGTCTTGAGGTTTACAAGCCCCTGGAGGGTCACCTGTGCCAGCAGTTCTGCTGCCTGTGTCTCCAGCAGTCTCCACACTTCTGGTGCTCACAAAATCAGACACCACTGAGGAGGAGGGAATGACAGAGACCTCTCCCTTTTCAGGGACAGAGCTCTTCACAGCTGTCCCTGCATCCCTCACAGTGCCCAGCCCCTGTCCTTGGTGCCAGCCCTGACTCATCAGTCAGGCCTGTCTGCAGAGAGCTGCTGCCCAGAGATGCTGTCCCTCAGCTGGGCAGTGGGACATACCTTGAATCCCTGTGCTTGTTTCCTACTAGGAAATGAAGTCACATTGGAAAGCCTCACATCCAACCTAGACACATTCAATCTAACCAAAAAAAGCACATTTGTGGAAGGGCTAAAATAACTCAGATCTGATTGATGTGGGCATGATGAACTTCTTGGGAAAACTGGTGGAAAAATCAAAATGTTCATAATTAGGACTTGTCTGAGGCAAAATAAATATGATGCAATTCAGTCAGGGAGCTGCCAAATGCCAAATGTAACCAGAGATTACAGTCATATATAATGTTACTTTCTGTACCACATGGAATGTGACATATAAACAAGTCCTGCAGACACTAGACCAGGCTTCCAGCTCTTCTTCCCCCAGCCACCAAGAAAGCAATCCAACCTGTCTCCTTTTTTATCCTGAGGCCTACCAGAAATCAAGAACTGTGAGGTGAAGAGGGTGACAGTGGGCAGGGAATACGTGCCTAGCACAGTTGTCTCCTGGAATGGAAACCATACCTCTCATTTAAGGCAGCCAAACTGGTTTAAACTCTCAGTCAGATATCATGGGAAAGTCTTTATATGGGTAAAGGCTGAAATTCTGTGAGAAGGGAAACCAAGGAAAAAGGAGAAGGGTAAGAGAAGTCAGAGAGAGACGACAGTGAAGAAAATACAGGAGACTGATGTAACTGAGGGAGAGGAAGCATCGTTGAGCTGAGTAAAACCAAAGGCAGTCGTGGTTACAGGGGAAATCTGAGGTCAGTCCTTCTTAGTGCCATCCCAGGCCTACCAGCAGCTTCTGTACAATTTTGGGGAACCTCTATGTGCTGTGCTCACCAGTAAAGGGCTCTACTGTCAACCTGTCTCTCACAAATATCAGAGGCTTTCAAACTGTGCAATGGAAGCTATGACAATTTATCATATAGGATGGTTGGACTGCCCCATGTATTATGAGATTGACTCACTTGGAGACCTGGACTCTGCTATTTACAGTCCTGCCAAACTTAAATCATTAGTGATTTAAGTGATAGTTTCCATGCTGACTCAGGCTGTATTTTGCTCTATGGAACCTTTTAGCCAAACAGTTCAGTAATTTCCAAGAAAAAGACTGGGGAAAAAGAAATGGGTTCACCCATTTAAAAATAATTGTCAAACTTTAGTATATGAAGTTTTAGTGTCTGGAGGTTTTGATGTAGGGCCTTTATAAATAACAGAGGTGGCTATGAAAATCTTTCTCAAAATGACCAAGCTCAGAAAAACTGTAGCACACAGATGATTACTCCACCTTCTCAATTTAGCATCACAATGGAGTGTTCCTTTATGGATTTGAGAATGTTCCCAGAATTTAATTTGTGGCATAAAAAAAAGCCACCAGCTTCCCTCACTCCTGACTCTCTCTTTTGGTATTCATTACCTGAGAGAAAGCCACCAGCATAAAATGAAGAGATGAAATGACCTGGGGCATAAGGACAAGAATAGATAAACTGAATTTGGAAAAGAAAGGATGGCTTGGAGCTGGGGAGGGCCAATTCATCTTGGAGTTTCCTTGCTTTAGATTACTTAATTTTCTAACTTTAATAATGTTTTGTTAGAAACCTTTTGGCCCACTGAACCCCATATTTCAGTTCATGTTATGAGACCTCAGATTGACAGCCTGAACCATTCACCTTTGTGTTGGCAATGATTTAGTATTTTATCATAAAAATAATCTCAGCACTGTCAAATTTTAAGCAGCTCCATGAGTGACAGTTTGCAGAAATAGATGTTTCCCCTGTTGCTGTGTAAATCAATTCCCATGTCAAATGTGTAGCAAAGACCTGAATACTAGAAGAAACAGTGGCTGTGACCATGGATCATATTTGCCAAAATGCTTTAACCAAAAATGGTTTATTGGTCATAAACTCAAGAGGATATGAGTAATTAGACAGATGAAGGGAAAAGCCAGGCTTTTACTGAAATACAAGCATTCAGTCCTTGCACCGTGTGGTCTTTTGAGTACTACTGAGAATAGGACAGGGCAAGTGAGTCAGAACTGGGGTCCAGCACCATCAGTTAGTGTCTGGCCCTTCTTGAATGAAGAAGTGTCTGGCCCTTCAGGCTCTGAATGAAGACAAGTGCCAGAGTAAAAGGAAAGCGCAGTGTCCATGGGACCAAATAGCCATCAGCAAGTAATCACTATGGGTGTCCCGGTTGTTTTTTGTTTAACCAGAGGATTGTTAAAGAGTAAAGCACTATGGAATATGTCAAAGAACTGCCCAGGAACTGACACTGTGATGTGCAGATGTCTTTGCTGGGTCTTCACATGCTTGGCTTGTAGAGTCACCCCCCATCTTTAACTTAGCTGTAGCCCAATACTTGCTGAATTGCCCAAGTCTGAGAACTGACTGGGAAGCCTCAGCTTCAGAAGCTGTTTGGACTCAGCAGTTTGGGTTTAGGAAGGGTTTAGGAAGCCATTTCTGCTTGTAATTAGTAAAATGGAGATTATGACGCAGTGGGTAAAAGCCTCATTAAAAAGTAATGCCATTTCAAGGGACATCTTTTCATTATTATGTGTAACAGCCCCCATAGGGATAGCAGCAAAGATAAATGCTTACTTTTGCATTTTAATAAGACAATTTTTATCAGCATTCTGGCAGTTTTGCTAACTGTTCCCAGGGCACATTGTTATTTTCTAATCACGTGTAGTGTAGCTTTGTATATCAGAATAATTGTATTCTGTATTAGTATGTTCAATTATGTTTATGCAAACAACAACACATGGCACAGTGAACAGTTTTACAGACATCTCTGTGTCCCTGGAGGGGCTGCAGAATACACATGTCTGGTACCTGACATGAACAGATGCCTTAAGACAAAGTTTTGTTTTCCCTTTTACAATTAGCTAATGATTTCTGTACTGGACTGAGAGATCCAGAGGGTTGCAAAGGGTGCAAGACAAATATAATTTGATCCAGGGGATCTCTAATGCTTACAGCTGAGTGTGATTCAAATTCTCATAATTCCCAGGACTTCTTTTCCCAGCACTTTTTACAAGCAATTATGACTAATGTTTACAGTGTTACACAATAGAGTTAGTCCTCTAACTCCTGTCAGCATTAGTAGATTAGTGCACAGGTGAACTGGGCTACACCTACTAGTGAGACATCCCTGCACTTCCATGGATCAAAGGACATATATTATGTTCTACACTCTTGTTATTTGTTGAGGCTTATGGGAACGTTTCCGAGTTAAAACAAATGCAAATCTTTAAAAAGCCACACTGCAGAAAGGTTTAGTCACTGTGACCCAGACAAGAGCTTTAAGTAGACAGCCCACTTCCTTTAACAAAGTCAGGAAACCATTCACAGGAGTGGCAGGGCACTGTTTATATGACATTTCAGGACTCAAACAGTGATCCTATGGTTCTGTGGACAGAACCCAACATAACTTCAGCTTTGGAATCATTGCAGTAAATTCCTTCTTGCTGTCTTCCCATTATGCAAGCCATAGATTCAAACCCTAGAAGTTTATTTTTTCACTTCTGTTGAAAAATTGCAGAGGATTAGTGTATCACGTCACTGGAGCCAGCTTAATATGCCAGCACTGCCTAGGAAATGAAATAAGCATTGTCCCAAAAATGTGGTGAGGAAACTGAGGCACCAAGAGGTTAACCTTCAGCTAGGCCCAAGTCACACAGGAAGCCTGTGGCATTGCCAAGAATATAATTCAGATTTCACGGTTCCCAGTCTTGTAACTGAAACGCAGTAGAAAACCTCAGGTTTTCTACTTTTTGTCCAGCTTTGTGGGTCTTTCCCAGTTGTTGCCAGGTTTACCATTGTAACCAAAAAGATCATTAAGGATTTTATAACTCAGCAGTTGCAAAAGGCATTAGCCTATAACTTGATATAGCAATTGTTAGCCTGGGTGATGTCTTTAACAAAGCCTGTATTATGGGCCAAGCTGGTAGCACTTTCCAGTATTGATGTTGTGTGACACTTCTCATTATAAGACCCTGTTTTCAGTTGCTTATAACTCTCTTATAGTTGGACTTAAATTTTCCACACTGGATGTCTGCCTCAGGCTGAATTTTTTGAAAGTTTTTAGCCCAAACAGTAGCCATCTTTGAGAACCACAGTAATGGAAAAGGAATTAGGCTTAACATCTGAAAAAAATTATGTGAGATTTCATTTGATAGCACTTACATGCTCTGCACTGAGAGCAGGAGGTCTGTGAAAGGCATGATGGTCTCTCTGTCAAGGAGGCATCTATTAGAATGCTTTGAATAAAACCCTGCAATTTTCATGTGCTGGAGATCTGGACACCTCAGGATATTTATTCCCTGTCCACCTGTGAGTGGTGTCAGTAGGAGGGAGAAAGTTGATTGAAATGCAGAGGGCAGGAGGTGACCCGATAAGGACAAGCAGTCTGGGGAACGGCAGGAAATCCAGCAAAGGAGCTGAGGGGGGGGAAGCAGTGGGGGCTTGGGGCCCCAGGACTGGCAATGTCAACCAAGAAATGGGACAATGAATGCAGAAAGGAGAAAGAAGCTGATTGACAAGGCGGGTGGGAGAAGCAGATTTGCTGATCAGGCTGGAAAAGGAGATCGTTAATGGTAAGCAGTGGGAACAGGACATGTCTGTCAAGAACTGACTGGACCTGAGAGAGGAGGGAGGGAGAGAGGGAGAGAGGGAGGGAGGGAATGACTTGAGGACAGACAGGGGACAGGGCTCAGAGGAGAGGCCAAGGGGATGACTTGCAGGGCCAGAAAGCTGAGGAGTGGACACTGCACTGCCTAATGGGGTAGGATGGAGGGAGTCAGAAGAGCTTTTGGTCAGAGACTCCACTCTGTGCAATGTCTGAAAGGACCCAGCAATGTCTGAAAGGACTCCTGAGTCTCACTGGTTCCTGCCCTCCATAAGACATCTGGAAACCTACAGGAGGATGCCCAGCCCTATGTATGTGATAAAATCCCACTTTGCTTAGTTTCTCGACAAGTGAGCAGTGGAAGGGTGCAGATGGGATATGAAACCCCTGATCCTCGCTGATGTGGATGTTAGCACTGTGTCCTTTGATAGAAGTAGTCTATCTTTTCAAATGGAGGAAATTTCACCCTCCATAAAGTGGTATGTTATGTAGTCAAGGACTATAATTTGGCCATGTGAACAAGAGATGAAGTGGTTGCATAGAAATGTTCTACCCAGCTTTTCCTAAATTAAGCACTTGAATACATAAACTTGTTAAAAGTCCTTTAGTGTATGGTTTTCTGCATGATATTTAATAGCACAGAATTCCGCTTTAAGCATAAGTAGGCAGATATACTGTGGTTTTTGATGAGGTCCTGGACAGAAACCAAAAAAGTTTCACTTCACATGATACCCTAGAACTAGAAAATCCTGCATATTATTCTTTTGGCCTTTTTCCTCTTCTTCATTTCACTTTCTGTGGACTTTCTGCATACATTCAGCATATTTCACTTTCATTTATACATTTTTTCATAGACAGAAAGTGCAAGTTATTCTGAAAATGTCAACATATTTTTAATTATTTAAAATATTTACAGATTAAATTATGTTTGATGTTTCCCAGAATATTTCATACCAATTAAGAAAGAACCTGAAAACTCAGAGTTCTCTCTCTCCTTATTTTCATTTTAGAAATAATCTGAAAACCAAGACTTATTCTCTGCTCACTCATTCCCACCCCTGTATCCTTTTGTGCCACCCTCTCTGCTCTGAAAGGGTGCATGAGGCAGGATACAAATTAGGTCACTGAAATGATGCAGATTAAAAATAGCAAGTGCTGGCAGTGATTTGTACTGCAAGGCTGTGAACAGGAAACACACTGGCTTTGCCTCCAGAGGAAACTTATTGTCTGCCCACACCTTCAGGAGGCATAGCTTTTTGCTCTCTTTATGAAAGATTAACATGTCCCTGTGTGTCAGAAGGGAATGGTGCACAGTTTAAATGCTCCTTAGCTTTCAGCTTCCTGTCATCTCAGTGCTTTATTAGTTCTTTGTTCATTACACTAAGAAATGTACCCATAAGTGACAGATGTCAATGGGCACACTGACATGTGCTGTTGAACACATTAGCCAGTTGTCAACCAAGTGACCATTTCTGTTCATCACTGCACAGAAGTCTGTGACTAATGTCAAAACATGCCAGACAGGGGCATCTTGGTGTCACTTCTTGAGTTTGGAGTTTTACAAATGAAGCTGTTTAGCAATTAACATTTGAGCTGCTTAACTTTGCATGTTACCAATTTTGTCCCACAAATGACATCAGAGCACTCCCATGCACGAATCTTGAATGTTATTCTAACCAGTAGATATATCTGAGCAAGAAATAAAATCCTGGGAAATACATCTTCCCAAAGACAATTCCAGAAAGTGCAAGCAAATAATTGCCTAATTTGGTGGTCCCTGTTCTTTCAGGTGGGATTCCATGAAGGGAGAGCCTTGTCCTGTGTTTGGCATGGTGCTGTGAGACTGTCAGCAGCTGCTGAGCCTAGGCAGAGTCCTGCTCCCTCCTGCACAGTTACACGGGCTGTGAAGGGCTAAGAGGAGAGAGGATTAGAGAGTAGTAATTCTACAAAGTGACATTAAGCAGAGAGGGTTTAGAGTGTGTAGGTGTGTTAAGACAGGGTAAGAATTTTAAACTTATACTTCTTTTCATGTTTGCAAAGGGATGAAACTTCAGCTGGTAAAAATGTAAAATCCTGCAGTATGTAAAGTATGACCCACTACTTAAAAAGAAAATCTTCATTTTATTTATATCTTCTGAATGTTGGTTGTTCTCATGTGATGGTTTGTCTTCTAAAATACCAAGATTATGCTTGGCTGCTGCTCAATTATTAAGATGTAGCACAATCCCCCTTTCCTACTAATGAAGCCAAGGTTGCACTTCTGGGATTTTCCTTTGTGTTTGTGTAGGTGGATGACAAAGGGAACCAGCTACAGCAAAGGGCACATCTGAGAGGCAAGATTACGTGCCATAGGACTGGGACAGAGCAGTAGAAGCTAAAGAAATTATGAGACTGAAAGAACAGCAAATGACAAGCCAATACTTTGGAAAACAAAGCAAAATCTCTAACTCCTGCAGTTAATACATTTATGAATTAAACTTCTAAATCTAAATAGCTGAAGGAATACATACTGATGTTAAAAACAATGAGATGAAAGAAAACTCAAACATTTCTCACAATTTCTAAAAAATTTGAAAGTGAGGGACCCTTTCTCCTCTCTAGTGTGACTGCCTGGATCCTATGTAATTAAAACAAATGTCATCACTGAAACTCTCCAGAGCTGCTTTGTTTTCTCTTTCTACCTCTTTACTGTGTGCCTTCCCTGCTATGTCCTACAAATTCAAATTTAATATTAGCAGTTTTGTGGACAATCAACAAGCTGTTGGTTCATTGCTGCATTAACATACAGCTTGTGAATAAGGGAAACTGTAAACATTGAAACATCCTTAATAGTTTTGGAAAATTATAATTAGAAGCAAAAGTGGTTTTGGTTTGGCAGTGTTATTTCTGAATATTGTCTGCCCTGCTACTACCCAGTATTTTTTCTGAATGCTGCCTGCCTTGCTAGTGTCCAGCACAGTGTCTGCCTATGATTTAGCACTGACATACAATCTTCAAAAAGGGACATTTCCATGAAATGCAACGTTGCCCTTAGGTCACATAAGAGCAGAAGAATAAAACAGAAAAAGGAAAGAAAAAACCATTCTGTCCTCTGCCAGGTTTCCCCAGTGGGCTCTAATTATAACCGCAGTTTATTAGAGCACGTTTCAGAGCTCACTTTAAAGAGCCTGCTGTGCTTGTGTGGAGTCCTCGTGGCTTCAGCAGAACTACCCTCATAACAGCCTGCCCACATGTGATCAATTGCAATAGAGGGGGCTCAGTAAGGGCTGCTGCAGGTTTAGACAATGGATGTTTTATAGATATGGAAAACTGTTTGGAGCAAACAGAAGTGAGGACATTATAGAAATGCTCTCCCACCCCTATATTGCCATTGCTATGTATCAATTTGATCCTATGCAAAAAAAATACAAAATTATCATTATTACAGAGTACCAGGTTGGAGGTATTGTACATTGTCTCATCCAGCCTGGAGCTCTCTGGCCAGGTGCTTTATCAGGACTGTCACCAAACTGTGACTGGCCTCAGTCATTCACTTCTCTTTGTGTGTCTCAGTTTCCCATTGAAGAGGTTATTGATTTACTGTCAAAACACGTAGAAATGCACAGGGTAAGTATCTATAACATCACCTCTCTCCACAGTTTCCTCATTTTCACTCCCAATTATTCTTGACTCCCAGGTATTTTTGAGTCATTATAATTTTACTAAACTTTCTAGCTGTGAAGTGTAGATTATTACTTGGCTAGCAGACTTTTGGTGACTTTTTAATAAGGCAACACTATCCTTGAGAATTGTATTATAAGATCTGCTGTTAATTAAGCTACCACCTCAAAAAATAATTGTGGCTTAATTAGAAGGTAGGCTCATCTTACAAGGAGTAAAAAGATAAATCTTTGCAGCCATAGTATTGTAGGATTGAACAATGTACCTCCATCAGAATTGAAGATTCATGCAGATATTTCCATTTGTTTCCCTTTTCTACTCTTTTCTGCCCTTTGTTAAAACTCACCTATCCTGACAGTTTTAGGACTGATGTTCTGTTTGCCTGCCTTTGAAAAAGTACTTTTTTCCTGTTCCTCTCCTTTTGACCCCTTTTTCCTTTCTATGTAATAGGGTCAAGTCTGCATTTAGTAAGCATCTCCACATGTCTTCCTAACACAAGGCAGTGCAGGAGATATGTTCAAAGCTGTGTTTACCCTCAGAGGGGCAGAAAGGGCTGGTGACAGAGCTGTCCTGTTTATGTGTGAAGCATTTAAGTGTGCAAAGCATAGATGACAAACCAATAGGGTTTTTTAAGAACACTAAAGCCAGGTCCCACATGAAGCAGCTATACATCAAGCAGAAAGGATTTCTGAGATGTGAGTCATGAGATAAAGCTTATATTTTAGGTCAAATTCAGCACCTTTTCTAACAGTGATGGTCAATTCACTCTTCCTTCCTTTTCTCCTCCAAAGCGTGATGCTGACCCCTACCCAGGCTTAGCATGCTGTACTCAGATGGCAACTTCACTGAGACCAGCTTAATAGAGACTGAAGTACTATTCAGCTCATATGTCAGAGCCAACACTAAGCCCAAAAAAGTTAAAGATGTGTCTGGTTTTGTTTTCAATACAGGAAGCAGAAGTTCTCCAGAGCTAGAGATGCAGAGAGACAGAAGAAAAAAGAGTGAACTGTCTGTGTGGTGAACAAAAGATAGCACAGAGGCAGATAAACTTGAGGCATTGGATGTAGCAGCATTAAGAGATTTAGGACTAGCCGACAGCATGGAGACATTTGCCAGCTCTGTATTTTGAAAGCAATCCCTTCTTGTGCCTAAGCTGCCGACAGAAACAAGTTTCCTTGCTGCCAGTTACATTGTAAGGAAGGCAGTTGGCAGGAGATCTGTGCCTCCTTGCTCTCTAAAGGGGAGTCTTTGTAGCTGAACGACACTTCTGGACAAACTGCACTCTGACGACCTCGCGCACAACTCCGGTACCTTGAGGAGGGGAAGCCAGGCTGGAGCCTAACGTGTCTACAGCTTCAATCTTTGGGGCTAGGTGATGCAGAAATGAATTGAGTTTTACATCAAGCTGAAGCACAGACGAGAGGAACAAGAAGAGCTCTTTGTAGACAGGAAAGGGATCTCCTGACTACGGAAAACCACCAGGAATTTACAAGAAAACTATCAAATCTTATTGGTGCACAGTAGAACAATCCTTTAAAGGGAGGTTTCTACTCCTTTTCAGAAAATGCAAATGAAATATCGCCCCACAGAAAAATTTAAATTATACTATTCACCTTGTTTTGCTCCCATGACAGTCTCTCCACTCCTGTGAGGTCTTTGGCACCAGTTCCCAGTCTGGCCCTGACATCTTCTTCCATAACTGCTAGCAGCTGTCCACAAGCAGGATGTAATACTGACCATAAACACGCCTGAAACTGCCAGTTCAGACCCACAATGCCACTAAAATGCACCTCTTTCACTGTAGGTGTAACTGCCCAACAGCTTATTTCCCACCTGGGACATCCAAATGTGAAAATATGCTGCTTCACTACCAGTGGGTTTCTTTACCTGGCTGTTTCTGCAGATGTGGAGCCACAGGCAGTACTACCCTCCCTCTCCGTAATCTTCAAACTCTGCCCTGCACAGCCAGTTTGGGAGAACAGTTGCTCCTCTTGTGGTTTAACCCCAGTCAGCAACTAAGTACCACTCAGTTGCTCTCTCACTCCCCACCCCCTGCCACAGTGGGATGGGGAGGAGGATAGGAAAGAAGGTAAAATCCATGGCTTGAGAAAAGAACAGTTTAACAATTTAAATTAAATGTAATAGTAATAATAATAATAATAATAATAATAATAATAATAATAATAATAATAATAATAATAATGGGAAACAACAAACAAAGAGAGAGAAATAAACCAGACAAAATAAATCCCAAACCCCCAAGTAATACACAATAGAACTGTTCATTCCTCATTTACCAATATCCAACCAGTTTCTAAGTAGCATCCTCTAGCCAGTTTTTCCCCAGTTTGTGTACTGAGGCTGATGCCCTGTGGGATGGGATATCCCACTGGCTGGTTTAGATCAGCTGTTCCAGCTGTGTTCCCTCCCAAATTCTTGTGCCCGTCCAGCTTTCTTGCTGTCAGGGCATGAGACACTAAAAAGTTTTGACTTACTATATGCACTACTTAGCAACAACTAAAAACTTTGTTGTGTTATCAAGATTATTCTCACACTAAATCCAAAACACAGCACTACAGCATCTACTAGGCAGGAAGTGAACTCCACCACAGCCAAGAACAGCCAGTCATTTCAGGCAGTGACTTAAAAGTGATTGCTGAATATGCCATCCTCACTTTAAAGGAAGAATTTGCTTTGTCTCTTACCTGTTCTGTACCCAGTGTTATTGAGGTACACAGCGAAGGTGCGAGGCTCGTGAGTAGCCTGCCATGAGGGAGAAGAGCAGTTTTCATTGTTGGTGTAGATGTTGTGGTTGTGCACATACTTCCCAGTCAGCATGGAGGAACGAGATGGGCAGCACATGGGGGTAGTTACAAAGGCATTGATGAAAGAGGCCCCTCCATTCTCCATAATCCTCCTGGTTTTATTCATCACTTGCAAGGACCCTGCAATAAGAGGTATTGATCACCACTGCGCTGTTAAAAGACAGTTTGAATATATTGGCTGTTATTGTGCTGTTAAAAGTAAAGTGTCAGTGATTAGCTTGCCTCTGAACACCAGTGTGCTTCACTCTGTAGCTTTAGTAATTTTAGGAGAAAAGATCACATTTTTACTACACCAACAAAAATACTTCTAAGGATTCCAGAAAGGTGGAAATATTTTTTTTTCCTCAGACTTCAAAACAAAGTTAAAATATGGATTAATTTAGAAATAGTGTCAAAGCTGTATCAAATTTATAGGTCAATAGTTCTTCAAATGCAGCTGTAGAAAAGCAGTATGCTACATAGACTGAATTATTAGTCAATATGCCAGTAAAATACGTAAAATACTGAGATTACCAATGAAAATGTTAATACTTTTTCCATTTTATCAGATGCCAGAAGAAAGAGAGAAATAGAGAGAGGAAGGGAGTAATGAAAGGTGTGAGAGACAGAAGAAGGAAGGAGAGAATTCAGTAGCAATTTTTCTAAAGGAAAGTTTCTGTGGACACAAGGTCAGCATTTCTTGTTCTGATACTAAAGCATTGTACTCAAAATCAGTTTTTGGAGCTAAAAATGTATGCAAAAAATTGCCAAAATGCAGTCCTTTTCTCAAGAAGTTGCATTCATGCTGTTTATAGAACAAAGACTTTTTTCATCCTTCAAAGCATCTTCATGAACTGCAAGGTGAGACAGGCAGGGCTTACAGATTTCTGATTGCATAAAGGCTGAGCAGCCCTGGATAGAGTCTGTCAGTATTTGCTGACAGCTGTCAAAGTTTGTTCTTTATGTTATCCAACAGAGCAGAGATTGAAGGTTGGGGGTGAACTGTGGATATGTCAGTATGTGCCTAGGATACAAGTCTGTGAATTGCAGTACTTGCACAATGTTGGTGGTAAAAAAAGTTTTATGGAATTTTATTTTTCTTTTTATTTTCCTTTGTTTTTTTTGCACAGTTGACTGCTCTTTACATTTAAATCTGTTGATTCCTCTGATACAACAAGAATTTTTCTTGATGGCTTTATGTTGCTTAAAAATCAATTAAAAATGTTCTAAAGCAAGTGCAAACCTGCCTGTAAAACCATAAAACTTCCAAGGAGACTCAACTTTAGATGTTAGCAGTAAAATCTTAATAATTATCTTTTAGTTAAAGTTAAGAATGACCTGTTTTGGTTTTAGGCCAATGAGTCAGTGCTGAATATGAAGACTTTTGTGTTAAAAAAATTGTTTAAAACATGGAAGGGGCTGTAGGGTCTTCAGCATTTCATTTAAAATGCCAGAGTCTCTGTCCTTAATGATACATTTAATACTGTGTAGGAAAGTCACCATTGGACTCTTTGTCTTTCATAGCCCTTATTTTCTAAATGCAGAATATCTGCATTTGTGCTTTCCTGAACCCCACGTGCTTAGGGATATAGAAAAGAAGAAGAGTAACTGAGAGGTCCCTGAACACAAAAGGTTTCCATTTACATGAGTAGGAGCATTTCACTGAATTGGTAAGGAAAAGACAAATGAGAGATCATCCTCATTCTACATGCTTTTATCTTGGACCTCAGGCTGACTTTTTAGTTTTTGTTTAGTTTTGTTCTGTTTTGTTTTCACCAGAGCTCTTCCATTTTTGAAAAGTCACAGTTTTTTCCTGAGAGCTGAGCGGTAAAGTGCTTGGAGGTGCTCCGATAAAAGTGGGCTATTCAGGTACCCTAATGCACAGTAACTGCAGCAGAGCTGATCTGCACTTTCCTGCCTCCATGTATTATAAATGAGTAGCTGTTAGAGTGCTTCCTCATTCCTCCAGCTGGTCAGCCCTCTGCTTTTGCAAACCTGCTGTTTATGACTAAGTTTTCCCTCCAGGTATGCACTTACTGACACTGATAATAGATTAAGCCCCTCTGGAAATTCTGGAACAGGCACTTCAAAGCAGGTGAGACTTCCTCATTTGGAAAACAAAACACAAGCAGGAGATAAAACTTGCTGATATAAGTTATAATCCTTCGCTGTCTGTGGCTCTCCTCACAGCTTGTGTTTTTTACCATCTGGCCCACAGTCTTCAGGGCACACTGTCTGTCAGCAGGACACTCACGCTCTACATGACTGGTTGGGGAGCACCTGAGGGCAACCAGATAACTGGGAATGGCCACTTTGGACACAAAAGTTAGTGAGTTTTGTCAGACAAGAAGTTCATTGTCACTTCTCAGTCTACTCTCATGCCTCAAGAAATATGTTTGGCAACCAAGGTATCAGGTCTTTAAAGTTGTGCTGGATTTTCATCACGGGTGGGCATCTCTACAAAGGGACATTTAGGAGCCACCCTGTCTTTATAGGGGGTGTATGCAAGGCCCCAGGAAAGTAATGTACTTTTTCAGATCTCAGCACACATCCCCATTTTTTTCAGCTCATGTTTTTTTAGTGCTCTAGTTCTAGGGAAGACGGAAAGCACACCAGGCAAATTATGCCTGATGTGATGTATTTAGATGATGCTGTGATCTCTTTAGCCAGTGCTCTATTCAGTAGCTGGTTCATATAGATTTCACTGGGTGGTGCATTAGGCTGTAAAAAAGGGTGAAAACTACTCTAACTACCAAGATACTGATTAGTTTTTACTCCTTTCTGACATTATCCAAGATATTTTTTACAGTGAGGACTATAAGAGTGATTGGGGTGCCATATTTAGAGGTACTGATGTGTGCAAATAATAGAGAATTGGGAGGACAGGGGAAGAGATCAAAAAGCAAGAAAAATGTTGGACTGAAGAGGATATGGGCCTGACCCCAGTGGGAGCTGGGCCACTGCCCTGAGGAGCTACAGCATGTTGTCTGCAGGAGGGAAGAAGTTCTGGGTTCTGGGAGCTTTGCCTTGAGCAAGATGCCCCTTCATTGGGCAGTGAGTCCTCTACCCTCAGGATCTTGGTAGGGTAAAGACAGTGCACAGTGGCACAATTTAAGAAGTAAAATACCTTTTGAGCCCAAGTATTTGCTGAGTTTCTTCAAGAGCTGTGGGCCAGGCTGCTTCACACAGCTAAAGGTGCAGTCCACCAGCTGATCTAGAATATCCTTTCTCCTTGCATAGATAGGAAGTGGCTGGAGTTGTGGGGCAATTTGTTGGTTTTATCTTATAAAAGTGAATGAGACAGCAACTCTGCTGAATTTCTTTGCTCTCAAAATGCAAAACTCAGGGGGATGGTGCAGATCAATAGGAAGATGTGCATACCTCTATGGCTTGAGCACTATCTAAATGCAAACTCCCTGCCTCTTGCAAATTTTACTTTGGATGACTCCTCTATATATCAGTTGCACTCAGTCAGATGAATATTTTGGTTCAATGATTATACAAGCTCTGGAGACAAATCCTTCCTTATTGAAGTCTATAATGCACTTTATATGCTTTTATGTTAAAGCATTCATTTAGAATAGCTTTTAGAATTGCTCATGCTGGGAATACAATTGCAAATAATCCATATTCAGTGACGTTCAGTCTTGTGATTTTTGGATGCCAATGCCTAAGTTTTATTCTGCTTGTGGCAGAAAGTGTTACTTCCCACTGACCTTTGAGAAATTTAAGACTTTTCTCAGGAATCAATGAAGAGCAAGAGGAAAATTCACACATGGAAAACAGTTTGGCTTTATTTTTCAAATAAGCAGAATGATTTATTAGCAGAAGTGTGAATAATGCAGTACAGTAAATCTTGGGGCTGAATGCTGTTTCCTGTGAAATGATCTATGAAAAGGGGAAACCTGTGTGTTCATTCAAGGCAGTGGGAATGCACACACACCCAGGCTATTGCTCAGCTGCCTGCTAATAGGAGCCAGAGTGCCCTGTGAGCATTCAGAGCAGCTTTCAAAGAGAAGAGTTCCACAGGATGAACAAAGTGACTCGCCACATCCTTCCTCCTTTTTCACCGCTCGCAAACCTTCTCGCAAGACTGAGGACAGCAAGTTGGTAACACTGTGTTCAGAGATCTGTCTGCTGACCTACCTTCCCCAGGGCCCTGGGTGCCCTGGAGAGAGTAGGATCTTTCAGACCACCAAAAGGAAGACTTGACTTGACCCTTTTAACAAAATTTTTCTACCAAGATGAAATGCACTCCCATTGTAAGAGCTGTATTTTAGACCAAAAATAGAGCTGGGAACAGCTATTCATTATGCAGCATGGCTAAACAGAGCAGAGGGTTGAAAGAGTGAAAAATAAAAAAAGATAAGAATCACTCAGATATAGAGGCCTGTGTTTGGAGCTCTGCTGCATAAAAGCAGCAACCCTCAGCCATGAAATAGAGTTTATTAATTATTTTCTCAGAACCCTGAAGGACTACGAAATTATTATTGTATCATGGCAAATACAAAAATGCTAGCAACCAAAAAATTTCTTTTAGATACAGACCATATTTTGTCTACAATCTTCTGTCTGAAAGTATGTGATTTTAGAATAAATGAAGTTTTCTGGAATGAAGCATGTTTTATTTTTCAATGTCATATGGCATTTTGTCTAGAAATTCACTACACTTCTATTAAAAATATGTCTCTCATAAAGGAAAAAAAAAAAAAGCAAAGAATGCAAGATTTCATTTCAACTTAATTTGCCATTTTTTCACCTTTTTGATCTCACTACCCAAAATATTTGCTTGGGGGTAACCTAAAATGATCCTCTTTCTCTCCTTGATTTTTCATTTTGGGCAGTGAACCAAAAAATCAGTTATATGCATAACTACCATTAATATCTTTCTAACTTACTTAATGGAAAACATTCAAAGGCCTCCTGGAACATCATCTAAGTGTTTTAACTTTTTCCACCCTAACTAAAATATGTAAAAATCACTGACTGGTATGTGCTCAGATATTTAGTATACTTGTGAAAGCAAAACTACCATGTTTTTATACAAACAGCATAGTTCTTAAAGCAGATGGATTTTAAACACTTCAGTAATTCATACAAATATTAAGATTACTAAATCTTGAAGCTAGACCAGTTGGTCTTTTGTGGATAAGTATGTCAGATGACATACATCTCTGTGACAAATATGTGGAGACACACACACCTATACAGTGCTGAGGGAAATGCTGGCCTCATAAGGCTCCAATTTCTGAATGCTACAAAAAGTCAGTGAAAAAGGCTTTTGATGCAAGTTTTTTACACGTATGTCCTTGCATGCATTATTAATTTTGTTATGCTGATTAAAGCTTCCCATGGTGGATTTTGATAAACATATATTTCCTAAAGTCTATAATTAAACGTGATGAATGCCATCAAATAATACTGTTAACTCATTTTCCAATGAGTTATCATAGTATCATATAATAGTATCACAGTCTGATACTATTCCAGGACCATCAACGTCCCTGAATTTAAATTTCTTTCTGCTTGGCATAAACTACTGAAAGACACATGACAAAATGTAGTAGCAAACAACAATTATTTCTCACCTAGCTCCACATCTTGATCATCTGTGAGTACAAGGATGATATTTGGTCTGATATTCTTTCGCTCCTGCTGCACACGTCCTCTGAACCTCGGGGACTTGATGGTGGAACAGTGACTTGTTAGCATTTCAGTACTGAGCACTGCCAACACGAGTGCAAACCAAGAAGGCTTCATAGTAGTTCCAGTATTTCAATGAAAAGACTGATCCAGAAATTCCTGAACTCTAGTTTTCAAGACCTGTAGGGAGGAAGAGAGATTCTGTTCAAGCAATAAATAAACTTCCAGTCATACATTGAAAGGATGGCACTTAGGGAAGTCAAGCCTGACACATACCATTAAACATGATTATAAGCCATATTGTTGAATGAGAGCTTTATTCTGTCATTTTCTAAGAATAAACTCGGTCATTCTGCAACTATGCTCTCTCAAATAATTTTTGCTTGAAGTCATGCCTGCATTTTGTATAGACATGACTTCTGGTAAATTGCCCACAGTGCTCCTTCTCCTACACCCCATGCTTCTTTTTATGCAGCTTGGTTCCTTACATTCAGTACCTGGGTGCAGTAAAAATTTGCTGGGATGCAGACGTGTTCAGAACATCTGTAGGAGGAGCCCTGGGAGAAGGAGAAAGCAGAAGGCTTGTCAGTCAGAGACCTCAGTACTGTGGCTGTGCTTCAAAGTCTCCAGAACTGTTTCTTACAGCTTCTTTCTCTGTCCTGAAAGAAAAGAGTAGAAAAAAATTGCATTCACCATGACTCCCCTACTTTATTTTATATCATACCTATGCAGGGGGTGGATGGCACCTTGGCTGCTAGGGATAAAGGACATGTATCTCACATCATCAGACACAGGTGCTTTTCCAATATTTATAGTCAAATTTATAGTGAGATTCTGAGAACAAGCAGTAATTCCAGCATGTCACACCTGGCAAGCACTGATGCTGTTTTAGGTTAACCCACCTGCATGAGAGACTAAACCCTTAAAAAGCAGAGGGGAGAGCATGGCTGTCATTTGCAATCTGCATGGGATCACTGTGTGAAAAGTCATCTTCCCACTGACAAGAAGGCTCATATTAAATGACGGTCCATATGATCTTACCCAGCATTGTGAAAGAGCACAACCATCCCTCAATCAATCAACGCCAGAGCTGAGCGCCTCATCCATAATGCACAGTAGCTCTGCCACAGCCTCGTCCTTGATACTCCGCTTCCAGACTTGTCTCAGTGCCTTATCAGAGCCCCCTCTCCGTGCCTGTCAGTCAAACAGCCTTGCTTTTGTAAGACCTGCTGCAAGCACAGAGGCTTGGCTTTGCTGCAGCACATTTAAACCAGTGACTGAAAATGACTGATTGGTCTGGAGAGGAAGGGGTAGCCACTTACACTTTGACATTTTTGGCATTACTGACTGAAGCTCTGCAAAACTTGTCTGTAACACAAGGGAAGGGAGGGAATATCTGGGGGCAAAAAGGAAGGGGGTGGGAAAGAAACCACGGAGTCATGCCTGTTCCCTCCAGGGTATTGACCTGCCACATACATTTCTTCTGGTTTTATTCTGGGACTGTGGATAAAAGCACGGTGATATTGGTCAATTAAAAAAAAACCTCACAAAACCACCCAAGCCCAAGAACAATCAAGAAGTTTGCCCAAGGGGAAGACCGCATGGGAACTGGGGTACGCCTTACATAATTAGACTGGAGCATAAATCACGAGATCTGTGCACCCACACCTGAGACTTCAGACATGCAACATGAGCCACAAACAGATTAATAAACAGAAATAATGAGAGCGACACAGAAGACAAAAGGGGCCTCCAATCACTCACCTAAAAATGCGTTAATAAGGAGATGCTCTAAATTTCAGGGGAAGAAGCCACAGCAGAGGGAGGGGATGGGACTTGGTGCTGGACTGCTAGAAAAAGGATCGTGTTCTTGTTTCCACATACACCTTTTATTTTAAGCTTCGCAAGCTAAACAGTTTCATGCTCCTCACTCTGGCAGGCTGTAATTACACCAGAAGAGTGTGAACGTCTTTAAAAGGAAAACCCAAGTGTCTGTGGCAGAGAAATCTTGTCTTTCATTGTTTCTGCACCAACCAACACTCCAGCCTTCCGCTAACATTACAGCACTGCAAAGTCAATACATGGGATCGCCATCGTACAGCAAATGCTAATTCAGTGATTACACAACATTCAGATAAGTAACTGGAAGTCTGTACTTAGCCTGGATGGACTTTTAAAAATAGTTACATTTCCATGTATATGCTCTTAAGTCACATAAAATCTGACAAGAGCCCCAAAGACCGGGGTTACCAGGGAAGTCAGCTTTCTTCTGACACACACCAGATACATGCTCTTGGTGCAAAAGCAGAAATACAATGTCTCTAGATGTCTGATCTTTAAATAGCAAAACTTTGACTCACATCACAAAGCACGAATGGCTATATGAAGTGAGACTCAATGTTTAGTTTCTTACCTCAGTTGTACAGCAAACTTTTTCAGACAATGTTGACCCAGAAAGTGCAGTCATCTTGACTGCACTGAGCAAACATTGGCACCAGTGTGTTTGAATAATCCCCCACCATATGAAACTGCAAGCTCCTGACAATTACACCTCAGTGCTAATAAAATTTATGCTAATCCAAATGGACATTAACAAGTATTCTTCACTTCAACCTGTCTGGTCTGTATTAGTATTTAAAAAAATTCCTTTCCTCTAGCATGTTTGAGGCACCTTAGGCAGGTCTTTGCTAGAAATAAGAGTATGAAAGTTTCTCTTCCCGCTCTAACATTTTTTATTCTTGATTGATAAAGGAAAATATCAGGACATATTTATACATATAAAATTAATTATCCAAGTTTCATTGAATGGTTCTCATACAAGAGCACAGTAATGCCATGTTTTGTTGCTCATCTTTCAGTTTTGTCTATGGTAAATCTTTATTAAAAGGTGATCTTTGAAAACTAGTCCTTTTACAGCCTGTTTCCCAGTCCTAGAAGGAATTTAAATAAAGTGTCAAAATACAGGGCTAATAGGGAAGACAAGGCTGCAGTGTTTGTGTCGGATACTGGCTGGTAGCATATAAGTGCCTCTACAGATACTGCAATTTGTCTTAAGAAACACACAAAAATAGGAGAAATTCTAAAAAAGAACTTTTCAAAGTTACATGGGAAGCAAACTTTTTTTTTTGTGTTAAGAAATCAAGATGGTACTGCAAAATGCTTTTTTTTCTAGCCAAATAAACAAGTGCTGATCTAACTACTATATGGGAATTTTACAGTATATTTTTCTTATAGATGATACCTATGATAACCAAATTGCAGTTAGTAAATAAATGAAACCAGAAGAATCCAAATAATTTTTTTCCCCACAGGAGCAGAAATACATAGTTTGCAATCACCTTTCAAGGAATAAAAGAACTTGCATCTTTAGTTGTTTCTATGCAGCTAGTATTATAACATGCAGTTCAGGGACTTATTGGTGTGGAGAATTAATTACCCATGAAACTTGAATTACACTGGCAGAGCACTGCAAAGAAAGGCTACAGTGCCACTTTGTGTGGTGTGGCATAAAAAAGTATGAGGACTTTATTTCAAGGTCTTGTAAGAGAGTATCTTTCAGTGATTTAGAAGAAAAGCAAAGGGCAGAACAGTATCTTTTGAAAGTCTGTAGACTTGTTACTAATTTTGATCCAGAACGGTTCAAGATTTTTCATGGCATTGACTGAAGTGCTTAGTTTGGAACACAGCAAAAGGCAGCCAGTATTCAAAAAAGAGCATTTGTCACTTGGTTCTTATGTCCACATTTTCACTCAGTTCACTTAAAATGACATTTTGTGTTTGGCCAATAAAATCTGTCCAGAGTCATGCACTTTGTTTATGAAACGGGGCACTGAGTATGCACATGAATATGCCATTATAAGTTTTAAAGATATATGAACTTATTGATATTCAATAATCTACAAATGTGTCTTCCACGTATCATTGCACGGGGAATTTGGCTTATACGAACACATTTCCTGTCTGTAAATCTGACATCAAATGTGGGGACAGTGAGTAATGATACTGGACATACGTCCCTCTCCAGTACCATGTGCTATGCAATGCCCCACATCAATAATTCATGACCAAGGGGTAACAAAGGGAAAACAACTTTGTTTTCTCTGCATTAGTGTTTTCTTTTGAGCATGAACATTGAGGCATTATATTATCCAAAGTCATAGGTCTCTGGTTGGCTGAATGTTCTCTGCCCCGAGATGCATGGGATGGTTCTGCGGCAGCCCGTGCTCTGAAGAATGACTCTGGACTCTTCACTTTTTGGTCTTCAGGTTGTTTACTATTTCTTATCTACAAGATTTTCTTTATGCCCAGCCAAGGTCCACTCAGCACGGCAGCCACAAGCGCTCCGACCACCCCCGAGGCGGTGTCATCCTTTTATACTACAAACTGCATATATCATATTTACTTTTAATTTCCAATACCTATCACCCATGTTAGACAGTGCATTTCTACCCTAAACCAATCCCAAAGTGCCAACATCACAGCAGAAAATGGAGAACAAGAAGAAGAAAGAAGGACTAGACACAAGATTCCTCCATCTTGTCCCCATAACCCCCACACCAAAAATCCTAAAATCTTCATTTTCACCCTGTGAATACTTTATTATTACACCATTCAAACCTGTGTGGCTTTCACATCCTTATACCAAGCTGGCAATTCTTTGGAAGGATCAAAATCAAGCCACCAGGTGTTCCGGGCAGCATGCCAGGGTCTCCGAGCCCCCCGACGGGGCTCTCGGCAACCCTGGACATCCAGAGGGATGTGCTGAGTTCCCACAATAGGTTAAGGCCCACTGTCCTAGTGGCCTTTCCTTTGAAACAAAAATGGATCAGATGATAAAGGAAAGAGTGTAAATAATACCAAGAATACTAGTAATGATGTGGACTGTAACAGTGGAGCTTAAGAATCACAGAATCATCAGGGTTGGAAGGGAACTCCAGAGATCATATAGTCCAAACCATGGCAGCACAGCCCTCAGGTGTATCAGTCACTGCCCTCAGGTTTGTACCACCAGAAAACATGAGAATGAGAATTCTGGCTTCTGTTCCCCACATATTAGTAGTAAATATGTGCAGTGAATTGAGAATGTAAGGTATCACAGAGTTCTTAAATAAACTTCTAGTGCAGCACCTATTTGTGTTGTGTTCCTCTTCGCTATCTAGTATCCTACAGATTTGATCTCTGTAGTTAGATTTCCATGCTTCCATAAATTGACATAGTTGTATGTAATTAAGATAATAGTCCACAAACAAATGTTTTGCAACTTAGGACATTTTTAAAATTCTCTGACAAATGCAAGGAAATTGCACAAAAATACATCAAATGCATGGAAAAGAAGTGGAAGACCTTATCATTGCAAGTGTTCACTTATGTTGTTTTCTTTCATTTTCTTTATGCAAACAATAATCTTGTTGGTTTTTTTTTTCTTATAGGCTTCTCTGATAAATAAATGGATAAAACCTCTCAAAGAAACAAATCCTTGGATATCAATCACCACAAGAAAATGAGCTTTCTTTCCTCACCTCAGGCAGAAGAGCATCTTCCTATGTATCTTACCTCTGACCTGCTGACTTGACAGTTTTGGCTTTAATGAGCTTTTTTTACAGGAACATGATCCCAGTGTTCTCTGTTTCCTTAAAATCTAACTTTCAATAAGAAAAAGAGAAAGGAAAAGAACAACTAGAAAAACTCTCTTAATTCAGGGTTGGGATTCTGCTATTGTCAGTGTTTTGTAATTTCCAATATGACCTTGGAGATTGGTCACTTTGCTGGGCACCTGCTCAGCATAATTTCAAAAACCTGCCAGTCTGCCTATACTGCCAGAAACCACTGTCAGTGGCACCGTGTAAACTGGAGGTGGCTTCCTCCATCCATCCATGACCCTACAAATGTCAGATTCAGGGTTTACACCTACCACTGTAATATGCTTTAAATTGAGATAGGTCCACCTGACATTGCTGCTGTATTTGAGAACATTTTGCATACATGGAAACTCCAGGGTGAAAGAATGTAAAAGGGGTTTCCCGAGACACACACATACAACTTCTGTGAATCTTTGAAGTTTGTGTCACAGGGTGGATGGACCTCTCCAAATCTCACGTGGTCTATGCTGTGAATCATAACAAGTGTGTGGTTTGAGACTCAACAAAATTAGCAACTTCATAAGATTAGTAATTGCATGAAGATTGTGCAGACAGATTGAAACTACATAATAAAAGGTCAGGAAGGCAAGATGTTCAGCTGCACCCAGCAACCTAGTAGTTCAGAGGTCTTAAATCTCTCCCTTAAATCATATTGCCTTGATGACTAGAGGGTTGTAACACCCTACAACAACAATAGCAACTCTCACTTTCACTAATACAGTGAAGCACTTCAGTGGAAAAAGCTGTTGACAGATGACTGTTTTAAGTTTAGCAATGTTAAAGCTCTTCTCACATGTTACTCTTCTATCTCGTATTTAAAGGCAAACACTGCAATCTCAGGCTACCAGGCACGACCGTGTAAATCTGCAGGTCAGTTTCCTGTGGGAATATTGAGCCTGCAGCCATGGGAAACACAATTACAGTACAGCAGAAGTCAGGAAAAAGCAAGATTTACCATTTCTTCTTAAAGGTTAATCCCCTAATCTAGGTTGTAAAGTACAGGATTTACAGTGAACAAAAAGAATGTAGTTCCTATCTGGGTCTAATCTAATCACTATCTATTGGATTTCCAACACACTTAACTAATCAATCAGATATCTTCTCCCTTTCAAATGTAATCTGTGTATTCTAATGATGGATCCTCGGTGCCTCAGGCTAGATTAATTTAAAGTAACTATAATTTAAAGTAATTGCAGGTAGGGAGAATCATAACCTTCTATTACGTTTTTACATTGTAATTTTGCAAACAGTTACCGACAGGAAAGGAAAAAGCTTGCAGTGACTTGAAAGTGTAATGCAGGCTTGCTAACCCACTTTTATAACTTTGTACAGGTTAAGGGATATTCTTAGTAGGCAGAAGTTTCCAACACTTCATCTGTTAGGGTGAAACAACAAACTCCAATAACATTTTAAAAATAAACAAGTGTAGGAGAAATGATCTACCTTTGAGAAAAGAAAAACGTGTATTTCATTTTAATGCTGCTAATATAGCTGAACAAAACATTAAAGAAAATGAAAATTAATGTTTTTATATTAACTTCAAATATGTGAAAGTTTCAAAACAAAATTCCCACATATTTTTCAGTAAGAAGAATGTCCACTGTTAAGTTACAAACTTCTAATAATATACAGTTACCTAAATTTATTTCTCACCATCTGATTTACTTTGTTTTAGAATTTCATATTTCAACACAGCCAAGGAGTGCACTTGTCATACAAAAGAGCCTGGTATAATTGAGCCAGATGATGTGCCCCACAAGTAAAATCAGCCATTCATGAAAGCTGGTCACCAGAGGCCATTTCAAACAATGCATATTTCAAAGTAATCTAAAGTAATCCCTTTTTTCTACTGATTTGGTTTCCAGGCAGTCTTAAGCACATGTGTGCAGCAAACAGGAGGCTTATTAAAACCTCATGTTATATTGGAGGCTATAATGTCATTGCCTTGTGATTGAATTCCATGTCTGTTAGTCTTCAAAGAGAGGGAAAAAAATAAATTAAATTTATATGCTTATTACACATGAGTGTCATGATACGTGCAGTTTATTAGCACTTGCTAAATAATTAAGACTGAGAGAGATAATTAGATGTGTGCTAGGCTCCAAGCAGGCTTCTGATATCAGATTTTTTTTATCTTTAAAGGAAGTGGCTTTTCAGCTAGAAGGTAATATAATTACTAAAAGACTCCAATTATTTTTCAAATACAAAAACTAAATTCTGTATATGAGGGAATCTCAGGTAATTTTAAAATTCCATTTTAAACCCACATATTTTTGCTATAAATAGCATAATGGTCCACTTGCTCACTTCAGCAGTGTGGGGCATTATGAAAATATACTACACAATAACACACTGACAATTCAGTAAGTAGTCTTGTAATGGGAGATCACACCACAGAGGTGAACAACAGCAACACAGTTTGCACATTTCTTTAAATTCCTGTTTAAGTTCACTGGCTTTAGAAACCATGCAAGACCATAGCTTTCCACATCTCCTCTGGAGAGAAAACTCTTAATTTATAAAGTTTATTTTCTAGACCTCCCCCAAATGTCTGTTGTCACAGGGAGGGGTTAGGGTAGGTGGTGCCTTCATGGGGGTGGGTGGTCTTGAGTGGAAGCTGAGCCTGACCCAAGGCTGCTCTGGCCACTCTCCTTGCTGACTGCCCAGGGAAAGCAACAGCAGCTCATGGGCACCAGAGGAGTTTATGTAAGGACTGAAGGGGGAGGAATTCCCTGTATGGATCTACACAGGTGCGTGTATATAAACAGGGAACATCACCTGTATTTCTAGGAGAGGAACCTAAATATATTTTTAGTTGTATTGTCAGAGGATGGACTCAGAAACACCGCAGGGCTTTAGCTAAGTGCCATCCCTGGGACAGCCAGGGGAGTCAGGCAGTTCTAAGTGCTTTTGGAAAACTTTCTGCATTATATTACAGTGCAGAAAGTAAATTTATTTTAGCACCAGCACTTTGTGTGCTTACATACAGCAAATGTCTTCTTGTGCATCTAGGTCCCCTACAGATTGTTGACTTTTTCTTGCACTTTCAGGTCTGGACTCCTAGCCTAATGAATATTTTTAATATAGTCCCATAATATTCTAATGAGTTTTACTTTCAATGAGTTCAAACTGAATTTAATAGGGCTACTAAGATATGCACCAATGCCTCAGGTCCTGAGTTCTGTTTTTAAAGCAAATCTCTCCTACTATGCTACTTCTTGTCAAGCAGTTTTTCCAGTCCTGGCACAGTATAAATTCTGCCTTCACTGATATACATGTAAAAGCTCCTTGACAGGCCAAGAAATGTGTTTTCAAATAAACTCCTCCCTGACAAACCTGTACTATAGAGAAACCAGCCTACTATTAATAGTAAACAGATAGACCAAACAAAACAACCTGTTACAAAAACAAGTAAACAAAAAACAACCCCAAAAACAAACCATGCTTCATATCCTGCCCCATAAAGACTAGTTAGCAAGGAAGATGCATTGACTTGAGGCCCTGCTCAGAACAACACCACCCCACCATCAACCTTACCTTTTATCTCCTTCGTAATCAGGAAGCCCTTGGAGTTCCCCAAGCTCCATTTTCTGGTGGTACACAAGGTAGAACCCCAGCTACCGGTCCTCTCACCTCACCTCACTATGCCACAGTCCCCACTCAAGAATGCACCTGAGTGTGCTCAGGGAGATTTGCAGAGTGACCTGTGACTGACCCACCAGGGGAAAACTCAGAAAGTCATCTACACATCGTCCTGTCCTGTCAGGTGGAAATGGTTTAGTACAGGAATGGCAGCAAATATGAGCAAGGATGGATGGATTTTATTGCCAAACCAGGTGTCTAAGACTTACTTAACCTCTGATATATGTCCTGCTGTGCAAATGAGGTAAGTCTCTTGTGTTCAACAGGACTGCTCAGCTCCTTAAAACAACTTCCTGCAGGCTCTTCATTCCTGGTGCAACAATATTTTAAGATCTATGGTATCTTTATTTCAGAAAACATCTCAGCATCACATGAAGAAAGGCCAAAATGTACAAAGCATCAGAATACTGGCTTTCATCTGAAAACTTGTGTCAAAAAAGCCTGAAATTAGAGTCACATTTGCCTGTTCAAGGACAGAATATACCATATACAGCTTTTTTGTCTGAAGAATGGCAATTATTCCAACCTGAATTCTGAAAATCTATTCTCAAAGGGCTGTTTGAAAATACTCTTCAGTCTGAGATCTAAAAAACTCAAGAATGACTTGCTGAAATTATTCTGTGAACAACTTTATCTCAGAAAACATTTTGAAGGGATAGCACATATAAATGCACCTTCATTTTCCTAGTGAAAATGCCTGGGGAAACATTTTCTTGATCTTTCAAGTACACATACAGGTATTTCAATTTCACAGTACTGGCTTCTGTAGATGAGAGAACAGTTTTAAAGCATGGAAGATGAAGCTGAATATATTGAGGCAAACATTTTTTTGTTTCCAATGCACTTCTTATTAAGCACAGTTTCTATTTAGCATTGAAGAGAGATGATTTTATACCATCTTTATTTTTTACAAATATAAATAACTGTATATCTTTATATATCATATTATGTATTTATATTAATTGTAAGCCTGCTCATGAGCCAAGATTCTACTCAGGTGCTCAGCACATACTGAATTATTTTTTCTAGGAGTGGTGGAGCAGGCAGTCAATCTTATGTTGCAACACTGGACTGTGCATTATGCACAGAGAAGGGAAGATGGGAATGCAAATTGGTAGTCATTAGGCAGAAGCTTCTGAATAATGCAGCATGAATCAGGAATGTCAAGGACTAGGATGTAGAGGAAGTTGGTCCCAGAAAATTGAGAGGAGTTAGAAAGGCAAAGAACAGGACCACAGAATTTTTCTTCATTTTGTGTAGGAAGGAATTTAAGAGGCATCTCATTTTACAGTGATTATCAAACATCAATGTTTGCTTTACTGGATGGTTGGGGTTTTTTTCCCTAAATGTAGATAAACTGTTCTTATATGAAAGGTGTCTCATAGACTGTGTCAATGACCCAATTCAGGAATGTTCAGACCAATAGAGAATCCGCTCCTCTGTCCTTAGCAGGCTCAGCTGTGAGGTCAGACCAGGCTGCTCAGGGCTTTACCAAGTCATGTTTGAAAACCCCAAGGGTGGACACTGCCCAGATGCTCTCGAGCCCTATTCCACTGCTTAACTCTTCTGAGGGTGAAATTTGTTCTTCTTTAGACCCAGTCTGAATGTCTTATATTTCAAGTTATGTCCATTGCCTTCTTGCCTTGCCCTCCTGCCATGGATGACTGCCAAGAATCTGTCTTATCAGTAACCTCTTTCTAGTTGGACTCCCCCAAAAGCTTCTCTTTCTCCAGGCTGAACAACACTTCTCCTCTAACTTCTTCACATGGGACAAGGATTGCAGCCCCTAAGAACCTTGATGGCCATCTGCCAAACACACTCCAGTTTATTGATGTCTTTTCCGTATTGGCAACCTGGAGCTGCAATACTATTTAAGACAACCCTTAGAATTTAGTATACAGGAGCATCAAGGAGCAATATCTGTGTCTGTCATTGCCCACAAGTCTGAGACCCTTTCTACTGGCTTTCGGTTCGGCCTATTTCATCACTGTACACAGTTTATAAGAAATTCCTGATATTTGTCCCCCTATTTAGAGCTCTTAAATGCTAAAGGCAAAATTTTGTTTCTCAGTCAAAGGAACTAGCCAAAATTTCAGGTTTTATCCTTGTCCTTTGAAATGGGGAAAAGGCCTCAAATTATTTCAGTGGTCATTTCTTCACCAGAAATAAAACCCAATTTTAAAATATTTTCCGGTGGTTTTTTTCTCTTCTTAATAAAAAAGTTAGAGCAGTTGGGACTTGGAAAGAAAGTACAACTTTATGTATGAGAAAAGAGAGATTTGAAATACCCAGGCCCCATGTAAACCCAAAGAGCACAGTTGGAATGAAACAAATGATCTCACTGGTTTCTGATGAGCTGGGTGGTGTAAATGTTTCACACTAACCACACTGCATGCTCATAATACAGGAGCTAATTCATCTGCCATGAATACATTCCTGTCTATGTTGTCCTTTAAAATAAACAAGCAAAAATGAGTAATTTATTGAGTTAAACGAATAGTTTTCCAGAGGGACCCCTTATGTCCCATATGACTGATTTTAAAGTCTAAATGAAGGCAGCTTAAATGCTACATCCTCTGTCTCACTATGTAAAACAGATACTGCTTTAAAATATGGAATTTCAATTTTTAACACTGTCAACAAGTTCCAATTGTTCCTTAAAATATCATTTGGACTGTTTATTCATTTCTTGGAAGACTGCAAAACTCTAAACACAGGGCTGCAGATGGTGAATCATGACAATTTTCCACAGTTTCTATTGCATTGCATTTGCAAAATATGTTTATTTCTAGATTTAATTTAAGAAATTTTGATGGAAAATTTGTAACAACAATAAAGCAGTTTTATAGGAAAAGTCTCCTAAAAAAGAAGTCAAATCATAACCAGCTCTGCGTGCATTAAATTTTACAAATCATTTTTATATTTCAATATCTTAAAATTTATCAAAAAGTATATTGTTCTTGAGATGTCTTTATCATCTGTTAACCACACACTGATTAATATGTTTCCCAGAGTTTTTCTACCCTAGAAATGAAGTTATTAATTCTTCCCAAAAGTACAGGTTACTCTCAGAGACAAGCTCTGATCACAAGGTCTTACTAGTACATAGTCTGAGACTGAGGGTCAGTCACAGGTTCCTTAGATTAATACAGACTCCAAATAAATTCCCTCTAAAATTAAAGGTGCTTTCCATGGCTTATAGTGAAGAGCAAACAACGCCTTTTGAACAGAAGTTTCAGAAAAAGTCCACAAGGAGGCTATGGCATAATCCCCACTGTTTTCTGCACAAACAAGAATTCAGAACTGGACATTAACACAGAAAAATTTCAGGACTGAAAATACTCTGTAATATGTGTTTAGTGTCCTGATGCATATCTGGAGATGGCAATTTGTGCATGAAAAAGGTATCAAAACTGCTTGGGAAAACCATTTACTGTGGTGGTGATGGCATGCAGAGAGGCACCACAAAAGAATTCTGCATTGAAGAAAAGATGATGCCCTGATAATACAGCATCTTCATATGTTTGTTCTTTTATTCAAGTTTATAATGTGTTTTTATGAAATTTGTGGCTCTCCTTAGCACCTCTTTTAAAATCAAGGTGGTTTTGAACACCCTAAATCCCCTCCCAGCTTTGAGGATGTGGGTGACAGCACCCACAGAGCACAGTGCATAACCCACACTCTGTCCCCTGCTTGTGTTACTCCACCTCTGTGTTTTTCCATTTTATTGAAAGTTCCTAGAAACTTATCTTTTCCCCAGCCTGGTATAATATGGTCAGATTATAGACATGTTTAAATTTGGTCAAAAATATACCAAACATTTCAGGGTATGAAGAAGGAGAAAGAATCTGAAATGAAAAATGCATTGTGCTAAAGTATCATATGACACCAACTTATGTTTCCATTATCTCCTACATTTAGAAAGCTCTGTTGACCTCTGTCAGAAGCATTTATGTTAAGATTTCAATGATTTGTAAAACTCTTGCACATTTCCTCACTTGATTTTCCTTACCAAAATAGGCCTTTATTACAATATTGAGTTACATATTCCACTTTTCACAGCGTAGAGCTGGGGAAGAGATATGACAAAATGTCTGAGCATTGGCATCTGTTTCCTACACCTGCTAATGTAATTTTTATGTATGTGCAAATGAAATCCTCATGTCTTTCCAGCAGCACCTATGGGCACATTTTCAGGACGCCGTGTGTGCCCTGTGGGCCATGGCCAGGAGCAGCCAGGCAGGATCTTGGCAGCCTGTCCCATCCTAGCCCACAGCCAGCAGCGGGGCGTGAGGATGGCACAGAGGCACCCCTGGCTCCCTGGGGATGAGGACAGGCACAGGCCATGCTGGGGAATGCCTGGGAGGAACCTACAGGACTCCATTCCAGGGCTGAACTGGAGTCCTGAACTGTTGGCAGAGGTGGGGAACCCCAGAAGGCTGAAACGGGGTCCTGGCCATAGGCAGGGAGGTGAAGTTGCCAGAGGGTGGGCAGGGCACACACAGGCAGCAACAGGATCAGTTGTAAGTAGCTGAACAAGGATCTATCTGGCTGAATGAGAATCAAAAACGTTGTCTATAACTTCAGGAAATTTTCCCTAAAAGTTGTAGTGGACAACTACATTTCACCAGGAAATTTTGACAGGTAAAACCATAGAATTAGCTAGTGTGTGTGCAGCGGTGTAAACAACAGCAACCAAGACCTGTGATACAGTAGAATTTCACAAATCACCTTTACCAGCATGATAAAGAGGAGCCTTATTATAAATTACCCTATCTTCTATGGTTTAACATTCAGTTCAGCAACTATGCAAAATATATATCCATTATTAACAGTCAAATGATAGAGGTTTTAGCTTACAGGTGAGGACACAGTGGGAAGACAATTTTAGGAAGCAAATAGCTGTAACCAAATAGCAAAAAAGCTATTGCTAATACATTTTCTTTTTAGCGTGAAATTGCTTAAAACCAAGGCAGCTGATTGACTAGTGTGAATCAGATGGATCTCCTAGACTGTGTGATGGATGTCACAAGTTAGCATCTAATACCTGCCTAAGGCTTGAAAAACTACTCCTCATGCCATCTGTTATGGAAATATCCTGTTGAATAGGACTTTTGGACAAATTTTTAATCTGTCATTCTCTGTAAATGATACATGGAATATAACACTGCCAGTATTTTTTCATGTTTTCTTACATATCAGAAAAGTTATGCAAGAAACTTCATAAGAGTTCCTTGATTTACCATGGAAAGAATTAGTTAATTGATTATCACTGGTATCAACACAATAGCACTGAAACTAAAATGAAGAAGGATCAGCTTGACTGACTTAGGCTTGACTTAGTCTGACTTCAGACTAAGCTTTTTGCTTACTCCCAAGTGTGAGACTCAGATGGAAAACCTTTATTTTTCAATCTGAAAATGAATTTCAATAAAATTTCATGCTATTGAAAGGAAAAAACAAAAAGCACTGGAAGTCTTTTGTTTCCATTGCACTGTGAAATGAAAAAAATCTGAATCCTTGAAAGCTAAACTGTCATCCTCTGGCCATCTTTACCTCAATGAAAGATATAATGCAGATCATACATCCCTGTAATATTAAATTACAGGAGTCATAAGTACAAGGCCTGCCTTAAAACCCAATGATATTACGACTGAAGATGTTATACCAGACAGACTTTTCAAAACCAACACCAATCATTAATTTATTTGGGATGATAACATGTCAAGCTAGACTGGACCATGAACTTGGATCCTTGATGATCATTCAGGTAAGACTCCTTGATGATGTATTCCTGAACTCCCATTCATCAACCTTGCATTTGAGCTAATACTGTCTTACACTTAATACATCTTGTTACTTGTAAAATGATCACACACTGTTCAGAAGTTATTAAGATAAATGATAAGCTGACAATGCCATATTTGAATCAATGTTCAAAGTAAAAGCATCATTTCACTTACTGCTCTATACTGTAGTGATGTGAGACAGACTGTGTGTCCTGGCTTCTTCTGGGATAGACTTAGTTAGTTAGTTAGTTAGTTAGTTAGTTAGTTAGTTAGTTAGTTAGTTTCTTCCTCGTAGCTGGTATAGTGTTATGTCTTGGGATTAGTCCAGAACAATGTTGAGAGCACATTGCATGTTTTCAGTTGTTGCTAAGTAATTTTGATACGAAGTTAAGGGCTTTTCAGCTTCTCATGCTGAAGACAGTGAGAAGGCTGGAGGGGCACAAGAAGTTTGGATGGGACAGCTGATCCCAGGGATAATCCATAACACATGGCATCATGCTCAGTATATAAACTGGGGAAAAGCTGGCTGGAAGCTGCTGCTTGGTAACGGGCTGGATACTGGTCACTGAGTGGTGAGCAATTGCATTGTCCATCACTTTTTTTGTGTATTCTAATTCTATTAGTATGAGTGTTAGTAGCATTATTATCCTTCTTTACAGAGTCATTAACTGTCTTTACCTCAAACCACAGGTTTTCTCCATTTTACTGTTCCTATTCTCTCCCCCATTCTGATGGGTGGGAGTGAGTGAGCAGCTCCATGGGGCTTAGCAGCTGGCAGGGCTCAAATCATGACCTTCAGTAATGTAAGATGTGCATTACCTTGGGAGCTAAGTAAGGGAACTTGAAAAGATTTACTGATATTTACCTATCTACTAATACAAAATTTTCAGAGAAGTTTATTTTGCAATCTTCAGCTGTTATGGCTCTCTGCCACATATAAATATGCAGCCATCAGACCTTCTACATTTAAATCCTCAACATTCTCTTTGAAGACAAAGTGATTCTAAGTTGCAAAATCTATAGGGCATTCAGACTTCAGTAATGACAATAACAGTGAGGACTAAAATCTGCTTGCTGCTGTGTTGTGGGCTATCTTGGCAGCTTCATCATGTTAAATGAGCATGTCACCTGTTGCAGCAAATGCAGCACATCTTGAACAACTGTAAATTAGCACAGTTATGCCAGATGAATTTGCTGATCCCACAACCAGGTTATTGGTATTACTGAGATACTTTGTTCACAGGTCCCTAGACTATGTGCTGCCACAGAGAAAAGTCCTCACAACAGGCTTGTGCCTTAAGGAGTAACACTTGCTGGCATTTGAAAAGTAGTCACCATCTGTTGGGTTTTTTTGGTTCATTACTGACACAGGCACAGGTAAGATGTCCTCTTCTATTCCACCATTGTATTTGAGTCTATCTAAATCACATCCAAATATCAACTCACATCTGAACCTAATTTTTCTCAAGCACCTTTCCCCTGCCCTGGAGCAGGAAAGGAGTTTAAAATGACTGTCAGCATAGAGGCAGGGTTCCTTACCAGAGAGAAAGCAGTATCTCACATAGGAAGAACCAGGAATGTCTATTCTAGTGAAAATATTTGTCAAGTATCATTTTTCCAAGTCTTATCTGTACATGTAACACACCAAAAATTCAGTAAAAGGAAACTTTTGTGATCAAGTAATCAAAGTTTTCTCTACTTCCACAACCAACTATTACTGATGTTGTCATCTGTGCTGACATTGTAGTGTCTCCCTCACAATCTGGCAATTATTCTGTCTTGAACTAACCAGTGGTTATGAATTTTATTACTTTTCTTATTCTTTTTATTAACCAGCCTTCTAGGAAATTACATTGACAGCTGAAGATGAGATACACGCTTTAGTTAACATGCAGCCTTCTTTATTTACAAAGGTTTCCTCACTTCTGCAATTTTCCTTGGATGCTAGGTGGTTATGTATTCAGTGAATAACTCCTGCCTTTTCCTCCAAGAAAATCACATAATGTATGCACATCAAAGCCGCTGTCGATAAGGAATTAGCAAGGGATCACCCTGCGGAGGGTCTCTCAGTCCATGAATACTACTAATAAGGTAATAAGTATGAGAGTTTCCTCAATATGTAATTGCTTACTCTTCATCTCAGCAGGTTTTTCTTTACCTAATCATCAGCAAAATAACCCATGTAAACCACAGAATAGTCTAGTTGTTTGATCAGTCCCTTTCTTTGTGTTAGCCCTTTGATATTTAACCTCCCATTTCAGCCAGCCTCACAAGGATGTTTTCCAGTGAAACAGTATGTCTCATTTGATGCTATATTAATCATTTGGAGAGAAGGTGCATGTTGCTAGGCTGGCAGTAAGTGTATGCATGTGAAAGCAGGGCCAGTCGTGAGCCACAATGAGTTTCTTCTGCCACAGACCAAGAGCCCTTCATCTTTATTGACCTAGGGAGCAGGTCAGATATGATGGCTGCTATAACAAAGACATTTCTTCAATGCAAAAATGCCTTTGCAGTCACACCACCTAATCAGTCTGAAAATCTCAATTTTATTTGTCTTTAAAATACTTCAAGATAACAGCACAATATGACTGACATGCTAGAGGAAAGGCTAATACTCAATCATTTCCAAGCCATGACAGACATGCAAATTAAATCTAAATGGAGATTGTAAGCCTTTTGGCAAACTCTTAAGTAACTTTTCACCTACTAACTCCAACAACAATTAGCTCCAGAGGAAAGTAACTTCGCCAGAAAAATAAAACTATCTGTCTCTATTACAAAAAAACCCAAACAAAAACCCAAGAAAACCCCCAGACAACTAGAAAAATTTGTTGTGGTAAGCAATGGGCTTATAGTGACTCTTTTTACTCTGCAAACACTTTTTTTTTCACCCAGCTTGTGAAAGAGCAAGCAAATTGCATATTAACTATAGCACATATCCCTGTTATTTTCTGTGATCAAGCACATGACAGTGAATTGTGTGCAAGTGGATGCTGAAAAGCAGTAACTTAGGATCAACTTGGATTCAGATAAAGGATAAAAACTTTCATGTGAACCACAACAAAAGAAGGATAATACTTTCACCATTTATCCTACGGCACTTTCTCCAGCCTCACCTGAAGAATAAAACTTCTAAGGTCACTTAATAGAAAATTAATACCCTGACACTTAAGTATGTGTTACGTTGGAGGCAAAAACTCAATACTTAAAAAAATTAAACTTTAATTTATATGACAATTTCAAAAGAAGAAAAATCTAAGATAATTAATGAACTTTTCAACAACAGAATAAACTTGTACCCACAGAGATACATGACACTGTAAAACTACTCAGAGATTAGGGTTTGTAAGTTGTGTGGCAAATATTATAGGGATCTTAGTTTATATCCTGTTTCATGGGATGAAAAGGAGCGTTTAACTGCTTGGCTCCTGCTGGTTTTGAATGAAAATCCAATGCTTCATTAATATTTATCCCTTTTTATTCTAACCCTACTATACATGCCCTCTTTTGGGAGTTTCAGGAAAACCAGCAATTATCACATCAAAGGTCATCAGTCCACCAGGGAAACTTCAATCCTTAACTGGTGGAGAATTGCTGCAGCTTTTGCAAACATCTCAGATCAGGCGAGCAAGTGTTTTCCCTCCTCCCTTCCCTCCTGTGACTCTTGTTGGTTTTATTTAATCAGCTTAGAAGACCTCCTTAGTTTTCCTGTGACGCCATACACTATCCTAGACATCAAAAAGATTTTTATGCTGCTGTTATATTTATACAGAGGGAATAAAAGAATAACAATGATGATTTAACCGTGCTGCACAAGAGGTCCAGAGTGGCACAGTCTGAAAGACTCTGCTTAGATATCCAAAATATATTTTTGTTAAGGTCAGTTCTGAAATTATTTGCAACACTTTTGCTTACTTCAATAGCAACAATAGCATTAAAGAAAGAAGATGATTCTTCTGGATGAAAATGACAGAGATGTTCACTTTGCTGCACAGCAGAAATCAGAAGAACCGCTGAGAAATGAAAACTCTACTCCTGCCAACAGCAAGTGTTAAACAAAAAAGATGTCAGTCAAATGCCCAAGATAAATCAAGAAACTGTTTTCAAAATAGCACTCTTCAAAAAAATAATAAATTCTGTGTTCATGTTACTTATCTTTTGGCTTCCTAGCCCCTAAGATAGTGCATTTTGAAATTATTTTGGCAATCCTAGGTTGTAAATATGTTTATTTCTTTCTTGCAAATTAGAGATAAGTTTTCCTAGAATCATATGATGCCAAAAATTGAGATGTCTGATAAAGGAGAATGAGCTGGCAGTGTTAAAAATGTGCTTCCTTCAGGACTGAGGAAGATAGATCTGATGACACAGAATGGGAAGGGCACCACATTCATCTGTGTTTTCAACCTCACTGGAGAATGGATAACCAAACATCATTAATTCTGAGTATTACTTTTTTGGACTCTCGTATGTTTGCACAATGAATTGTTTTAGGTCAGTAGGAGTCTTGATGTTAATCAAAACATGACTTCACTGTCATGGAGCCTGCTAGCTTGGGCAACTTACCCCCACTGAAACAAAGCATCATTCAGTGCTCAAAAAAATAATAAAAATAAATTTAAAAAAATCAATCAACAAAACTGTCAGGGACTATTGCTGCACTTTGTTTGAAGTATTATTTATTTCTGACTACTGTTTCTGCCTCTGATTCTTTGTACAAATCCTGTAGTCAAGTCACTTTAAGTAAGCGTTTTCTACTTTATATGCAAAGCTGTGCAGGGAATTTATTTTCAAGATATTGTCAAGCAAATCTGAATAATTTTATCCAACTTACTTTTTTAATGTAATCAGTTAGTTGGTCAAAGTTAAAAATTTAATCCATGCTCTTCAGTGCCTCCTTTAATGACAGAGAATCAGAGGGAACACTCCCATATACCAAGCCAAACCAGCTGCATGCTTCTGAAGCATGGTTTTCACTTTGATAGAATTAAAAGGTTTTAATCCCATGTTTCTTTGCTTTACAATAAAAGCTAATCTCACATCTAAGAAAGTGGGATGCCACATAAGAAGCCACAGAACCATATTAGTCTGAAATTTCAACCCTTCTCTGCTTTGCAGCCATCTTATCAAGATATGAGCTGTATGTGCCTCCTGCATGAGACAGTTCCCTCATCATGAGAATCTTTTGGTGAGGATGCTGTCCTTGTACTCCTTTTGATAGGGCAGAAGGGGAGAAGTGGGAAACAGGCAGAAGAATTGTTTCTTCTCCCAGAGAAAAGAAAGCTGCCATCTTACAAGGCTGAGAATAATGGTATTGCACTACAGCTTTACATCACATAATTGCCTTAAGTTCCTTGGACACCTTGCTAATGCAGGGCCTCCTCTACAATTAATATACTTAAGGTGAATATAGTAATTTGTTTTTACTGTACTTTCATATTATTGCACCTGGTCCTTGGGTATTTAAGGGTTCAGTGCAGTTGGCACTGGGGTTGGTACAAAGTAAATTCAAGAATTAGCTAGGAGCATTTTTTTTGTATATAAAATGGACTTTGTTAAAAAGTGACACGAAATGTTAAACATTTCGTTTGTTCAAATATCTAGGTGACTAAACATTTGAACTTGACTTCAGAACAGGAATATTTTCACAGCAAAATATAGTGTGCTGAGGAATTTTGCCTATGGCTATGGTATGAATGAACTAAATCATCCCATAAAAAAGACACATTTATTCCATCTTCCACTGAGAATGTAAAATAAAAGAATTTGTATAGTATAACAAGTAAGCTTTTATTCAAGCAGTGAAATGTTAGTGTTTTGTTTTATGATTAGTACATTTGGCCACACTGGTGTTATCAGCTTCTTAATTCCTAGTTACTGCTCTGTTTTCAGCTCTGCTAACTTTGGTACAGTTCACACAGATTTGAGAAACAGAGTAAAAAGAAGCTGCAGAAGCACCTGAAAGAGTTTCACTCCAGTGGACTGAAAGTTCACTCAAGTGAGCTGAAAGGAGCTTTCCAGGTAGGAAACTGTTGGATAGAGATAAGGGACGCACCAAGGGTCTGTCAAGCGAATGCTAAATATGCTAAACTGCCCTTAAGTTAGATCCTTAAAGTTGAAAATGACAGCTGAAACCACAAAAGCCTTTTTGAAAAGTTTCTGCTGTTAAAACAGAGACGTGATTCCCCTTGGATAAAAATCCACTACGGATATAAAAACCCTTGTCCCCTCAAAGCTCAGCTGCAGCACTGTATCATGTGTAGCTATGAGTTGTTAGAAACACACTGAGGCTCTGAAGCTGCTGCAGAACATTCAGCTCCAGGAGACTTACATGACAGAAAGGATGTGCTAACAAAAGCTGCTCTAGATGCTGTGATAAGCACTGAATTTCATCTACAAAGAAAAGGTTCTGAGCATTGTACAGAAAACTTTCTGTTTTCTGAATTATCTGAATTACAGTTCTGCAACAGGAGCAACTTGAAGACAGATTAGTTTGCTAGTTACATACATACACTTAAAACTTCTGAAGCTTTAGGGAAAGATGTGTTTTCATGAAAGAGGCTTTCTTTTTCCAACAGGCTGAGGAAATTAAATTGAAGAATACAGTATCTGGATTACATCACTGTAAGGGCAAACAGTAAGGACACTGTAAGGACAAAGTACATTGGGTTTTGCATTTTAATTAAGTTTTAGTGTGTCTATACACTACCACAATCACAGTGAAATAAAAGATTCATGTGAAATGGAGTATTTTTACTTGTTGGCCCCAGGTACTGCATATTGCAAGACTGTTGCTTGTCTAGACACAAGACCGTGACTAACTGATGATTAATTAATTTAACTTATACTCTCATCAAATTCATTACTTTCCTAAGTAATTTCTTATATGACTTAGCTCATGTAGGCAAACTTGGGCAATTATTGACATAGTTCAAATTATTAAACACTTATAGCAGAAAGGCTCAAAGAAATACAATCAAACTGAAGTCTTACCAAATGTGAAATTTTCTCTGGGGTCACAGGCAACAGATTTTTCTGGCTCCACAGAGCTTTCAGAATCTGTTCCACATGGTGTGTCTTTGGTCCTTGTTTTGATAAGGGAAGATTGAGGGACTTACCCAGGCAATTAGCAAGGCATGGTTGGAACTACCTGTATTTATGGCAGTTCCCAATGCATTTAACAGACAATGCTGACAGTAATTCCCTTCTCAGTTTAAGCAGTGTCTTAATTCTGCCACTGCTTACATTAAATGCTAGGAAGTTTGGATCAAAATCTTGACTACAGTTCTGATCTAGAAATACTTTCTGTATGTGATTGTTACCATCTGGATCAACAGCTTTGTATTTTGTCAAATATCAATCACAAGTGGATCAGGCTGTACTCCAGCGAAAAACAGGACCATCCTAATGTAACTCTTATCCACCTTTCAAATTGTGAGACTCAATATTTTAGAAAGTTTTTGATGATAAGTTGCTATAGAAATAAAAAATATTTGCAGGCCATAGAAATATTTTCTTCAGCACAATTAAGATATTTTTCTTGTTACATTTTCTCTAGTCGTGTCTCTGTCTTGTCCATGTATTTTCTTTCCCATTGTCTAACAGAATGTTTGAGGTTTCTGCTGTCATTATACACAAGCTGACATTATAGTTTTAGAACCTCTGCTACTTGAAATAGAACCTTTGAAGGGAAAAATTAACATAAAGTCATAAAGAATCCTACTGAATTATCCAAAAGTTTATTGTTCAGAATTCTCTGCTCTTGGCAAAATAAAACCAAGGGCCTCTAGGAATAACTTTATTGGAAGTGCCTCCATCAGATATGGAAGCACCATGCTTTAACTGAGCAACTTTCACAGCCACCATAAACTGCTAAGACTTTACTAAATCTGAGTCGAGGCTTTCAAGTTTAGTCTAGAACATATGTGTCTCACTGTCATGCGAAGAAACTGCATATGAACTGGTGTTAAAAGTTTGGAGAAATTGAAAAATTAGTGCTGGAGTGCTATTTCATACCATAGGCTTTCAAGAGCAGTCCAGGTCAGTGTCAGCCTAGGATTGATGCAATGAAGTCTCCTGATGTGAAGCACATTTTAAAGATGAATAGACATCTTTAAAATGGATTACCTGTTGGCAGCCTAAAAACATCTATCCTATGAAAACCAAATAAAGCACTAAAGTCTCCTCAATCTATAGCTATCTAGAATTGACTTTTCTGATTGAACACAAGTCCATGCAACTCCTCCAGTCACTTCAAAAAGACATGTTAGTTGAAACTAGAATATTAAAATAAAATAAAAGAATTTTTAAAATTAAAAAATATATTTTTAAAACAGGGCCAAACTGTCTGGAATTTTGTAGCACAGTCCCTCCTCTAATAAATCGCAAACTCCTCTTCTAGAAAAATGGACCATGGTTCAGAAGTAATTGCTTCATTCCCTCCACCCCTTGTCACCTGTCAGATTGATTGCCACCAAAGCCAGCTCCACTATGGGTTTGGCAGAGCAGCACTGAGCCAAAATTAATAAACCCCAGCTGGATACAGGTCGACACCACCAGTCTCTGTGTTTCCCAGGGAGCTGGCTTACTATGGAGCCAGATAAGATTTATATGGGCTATGATCTCCAGTTCTGTGTAACTCAAAAGCAGCTGTACTGATTATAGAGTTGAGATGCTCCTGGAAGGACTTTAGAAGCATTCATGCAGCTCTCTGCTTCAGTTGATACCTGTGGCATGAATAATCTGCAACACATGGATAATTTAAGTGCTGACTGTATCCTGCTCCTGAATGGGTGCACAACCAACATACCTAGTAAAGTAGTGCTGAGACAGAAAAATTTAAGAGCTCTGAGCTGAAAAGAAATTAAAACCCTTCTTTATTTCTAGGCTGTCAGCAACTTGTTTTGCACAGAAAAACAAGACTGAATCTTGTTATTTAAAGGAAGGTTGGAGAGTCAGATTCACCCCCATGCATGGGATCGAGCATGAAAATCTATGAATCACTTCAGGTCAGTTTTGAGCACTTTGTCAGTGCTCCATGGGTCTTGGGATCAGCCTGTCTTGTGGTATGAACCCTGAGGCCTTCATCATACTTAGTGCTAAACAAGTATGGTACTAATCATTATTTGGAATTGTTCAAGCTCTACAGGACTAGCTCTCTGACTTCTGGTTTTAATATTTTCCTTGGAAATGAGTAAGTGTAATTGACTTATGTAATGCTTAATGGGAGTTAGCATTACTAAATGTTTACTGGCCACCCTGAATATCTTAAATATGAAAAAAATAATCTAGAGTTACTTGCCTCACAAATGCAGCATACATATCCCTCCCGTGATAGGTAAATAAAAGTCAGTTAACCATACACTGGATTTTAATTACACCTGATGGCTACATAACAGAATAGGAATTTATTCATGTTACAATCACAACAGTTTTAATTCAATCACTGTCTACTTCACACATACATCTGCATCTACTTAAATTATTTCACAGGACAGGATTCACCTCTGCGCTGCTGACATCAAGATTTAATTCTCAAAATGTTGGTAGGTCTTTAAGCTCTTACAACAGTCAGAGGACAATCTACCCTGTGCAGTTGGGGGAACCTGGAAATTATTTCACTGTCCAAGCTCCACTGGCTGTATTGACTCAAACACTATTGCCTATAATGGGAGTCCAGATATTCACGTCCTAGAACCCGTGTCTAAGTGTCTTGATCCAGATCAGTAGATGAGGTAATTGGTGTCATTTTCTGACATACTGCCTAACCCTTTTTACTGAAAAGATATTGAAAAGTGCAAATTTGAAAGCTTTAGGCTGTAATCAACCTACCAAACATACTTAAATTAAAATCTCCCAGGTGATGCTCCTTCAAGTTGCATGCAAAAGTACAATTATTGTACAAAAGCGACAGAAGAAGAGGAAGAAGATTAAATAGTCACAGTCGGGACAGTTTCATAAATTTTCATGATTTCCCAGCTTGTGTCTGGGGAAGCAGTGATTGTCACAAGGCTAGAAGTGACACCTATGTCTTCATCGACATCTCCTTACAGGTGCACACACACATACATGTTTTATGTCCCTTTCTTATGCATGCATTTAAAACTTAGTACACTTATTTTCTCATAAAGGGAGGGAAAACATATTAATGTTTTGAAATCTGAAGTTCAGATGAAAAATACAGGTTTGTATTCAGAAGCAAAAATTGTAACCCTGAATTTGTCAATACAAGCAAATAAAATGCTGTTGCCTTTGGAAGAGTGACACTGACATAGCAGTACTAAAAATATTTATTTACTGCTTTTCCTTATGCTTTAGGGAAGTTGTGCCTGAGTACCCAATGCTACTGTGAGGGGAAGCATGGCCAGTTTTGTCCTCTAATATTTTTTAACTTTCTCCTGAAGCCTAATGCATCAACATACTCGATGGTGGTCTGTTCTCCTTTCTCTGCTCAGCTGTGCTAAGCAGGCTCAGGGAGATGTTCAGATGCCAAATTTTGCCATGAAAAGCTTGAGGGCAAACTATATTGCATTTTCAGGTATTTAGTCTCATCTTTTTGCTATTTATATTTCTTTTTGCCAGTTTTACACCTTCCGCAACTTTCTACAGATATAAAAATGCAACGAAGAAGAGAATAAAAAGGAAAATACTCAGAGAAAAGTCTATTAAAGTCTAACTTTAAAGTTATAAACTTTGTTAAGAAAAAATGTGACTAAAGGAAAAAGAGAAAGGAGGCAGTGAAACAAATGGCACAGATGTGAGAAAGGCATGTCCATGTACAAATCTGTGCTGATTAAGCTAATCAGGTTAAATTAAATCCTTTGTAGGCACTTCTAGGAACTGTGACACATATACAAACAAATTAACAATCTCTGTTGGTACTTGGGTCACTACAGCATGAACCAATGTGCTTTTCAGCAAGTATGCCACAAATCACATCATTGCCCTTTCAGAGAAACTCAGGGGCTTAACTTCACAAGAGCAATTAAAATAATCCATACCTATCGTGCTACACAGCTTAAGATACCTCAAGTTCTTTGGAGACCTAATGCTGGGCTTCTGGGTCTGCTCAGTTGTCACCCTGTCTGTGTTGCACTAATTGCTTGAGATCCTGCCTTTTAGCTAAAGCTGTTTGGGAGATGCAAAACAGGCATAATTCTCTAAAGGACTCCTATTTGTGAGGCACACTCTGTTCATGGAAAATTCATGGGATGCTGGGGATCCATCAGAAACTGGAAGTCTCAATTTCAAGGGATCCTCTTCATGAAGACATCTGGAGATCCAGCTCTGTGCCAGGAGTGTTCCTCAGTCACCAGGCAATGGTGACAAGAGGTTAAATACACCTCTCCTAGGAAGGCTGGTCCTGGTAAGATCCATATGCTAAGTGGGGGGCCTTAGTTCTGCAGGTTAGATCTCTTGATGTGGCAATGGGCTGCTGGCATTTTTGAGACATTTCTGCTTCTTATCAAACAAAAATTTTGGGATAATGCAGAAAGAGGCTAAAAGCAAGCACTGAGACTGAGGAAGGACATGACTTCAGGCTCCAAGCATCTGTTTCTCAGAGAAGACTGACTGTATCTGTGTTTGTGCAAGAGACAGCTATCTGGGGTATCCACCCCTTGTCATCCACTACAAGCTGTTATCATTTCCCCTTGCTCAGATCTCATGCTGGGAGGGAAAAAACCTTCCCCACAGATTGTAGGTGTCAGATAATACTTAGCAAATTCTGTTCCCAGAGCATTCTAACCTAAACTGCCTTTATTACCTTTTGCCTCAGAGAACAAAACTTTTCACAAAGCACTCTTCACCACTCCAATGCACAGGAGGAGTCATGTGTACTCTGTGACTGTTTGGGAAGTTCCAGGCTCCCATCTGAGTAGCTTAATGTATTTTCTGATTACCTGTTAGAGATGACTCACAACGTTGTGTAAATCTTGGTATTGTTACACGACTTATTTTGTCACTCAACAACCCAGGAAGGAGCCAGGAAAGCAGCACTTCAGCTCTGCTCCTGAGTTTCAGCTATTTGATCAGGCTTCCTTCCTTAAGACTGGTGCTCACAAAGTTTCACAAAAGCTCTTGTTTTCTATAACCGTAATTGTAAGTCTAGTTTGACCTACCATACCTAAACGTATTTTTAAAAAAATGTTCTTAGGGCTAAATATATAAATGATTCTTTCTCTTTCTTTTTTTGATCAAGAAGAAATTTTCCACCCATGTAAAAATTGTTTGCTATTTAGCTAAGGGCATAAACATTCCTTTGGGAGGTCTGAACTAAATGAGGCTATAGATTTCAGAGCTGGAGGTTTAGTAATTCCCTCAGCTGTATGCTCAAAGGCACAGGGCCCTCTTGGGCAGAGGCTACACTTTGCCAAATTCATTGAATGAAAGCTAAAAAGACCCTGAACCACTCAAACACAGAAACAACTTGTCATTACTTGCACTGTCAGTACCTGAAAACATGTGACCTTTGCTGCTGGCAAAGTAACATCTTATAGCCCAGAGGTACATCAAATGAGCTTAACACAGAGTCAGTTTGACACCAACATTAATCTAGGGCTTGTGGACTTAGGAGAATCACAAATTTTCTTTTATAGCTTGAAGCAGGTCAAACATCTCCCTTTATCAAAACAGTTTTTCAGTTTTCTCTGCAGTTTTAACAGCATATATTATTCTAGTGCTCATTAACCCCTTGTGTAGTTTGCTAGCATCCATAAAATGACACATCACTGAAATGGCTGCATTTCAATGATGGGTGAAAGGGTGATCCCTCTTGTTTTCTTCATATTGTGAAGTAACAGTGCAACATGAAAATGTTTTACTTTATTTATACTTACAGAAAGGACCTGTCTACAAAAAGAAAAAGAAAAACCCAAAACAAAAAACTAGAGAGTGAAACATCAGAGCCAGAAATCTCTTGTACTGTTTTTAGACAGAAAGTGCACTCATTTCAAGTTTGCATTTTAAAACTGATCTATAGAACTACTTTGCCACTATTCAATATACAGATCAAGAATGCACATTAACTATTATCCTGCACTGAAAATTCAACTTGCAAAGTGATGCTTTCTTACTCAGCAAAACTTGCTTGGTGAATAGCAAATTTAGAACTAATGCAAGAGCAAAACCAGAAGAGAAGTCTTCCAAAGGTAGATGTCTAATTCAGCTGTTATAATGGTGATAGTCAAACGAGTAACTCTATATAGGAGGCAAAAAACTTTTTCTACAGAAATGTATCTAGTGTAGCCCATCTACCTTCAGTAATAGTGATTTCTAAAATAGAAGTTATGTTTGTAAGCTTGCTTGCAGAAGCTGAATAGCTTTAACAGGGTCACTGTAACCACCATGAACCACAGAAGACATGGAACCTTTATGATACTGGTCTTATGACAGAGTTGCACATTAATGAATATCACCACAAATTTTTCAGAAGTCAGTAGAGCTGTTCTACCTTTCATATATTCCTGGAATGAGACAGATCTACTCAGCTCTCTAACCACCATTTTTTCTACCTATAAGTATTGCTGTATTGTCTATTCTAGTTAATAGCCTGTGAGTTAATAGTTAGATCTTTGTTAATGCTGTACTTCAGCACCATGCTTCACTTTAACTTCTCTGTATTTTAATCCCAGCCTATGTTGTGTGTGTGATACAATACTCAGATTGAAAGAAAAATCTCAACAGAGACTTTTCTCACCAGACCCAGCCGAAAATTGCCATGCACCTGAGAATCAGATCATGCATTCTGAAGTTGGTACAATAGCAGCTGGTACAAGATAGAAGAAAAAATAAAAATCACCACTTCCACCCCAAAATATTTTTAAAATGTGCATCTTCTTGTATATGGTTAAAAATTCATCATGATCCTGTTGGGTACCTTGAGGCATAAAATACAGCCACTATGTTCTGAACACAGCAGACTATAATCCTTCTGGAATTTTAAGTGTAACCTAAGCATTAGGCTGTGCAAACACAGTTCACCACTTCCATGGCATCATGGCCGTGGGGATATTTATGAATTTATCTAAATTACAAATGAAGTTCGAAGTCTAAGTTTTCACAGATAAACTGTTTTCTTTTGTTGTCTGGATTATTTCAATAGTCATGCAGAGCTTTAAATATTCAGGAACACACAGTTTACATGATGGCTTAATTTGGTACCATTTAAACTGTGAAGTGGGGAAGGCCTGCTACCTAAAAGAAAAAGTTAATGTGTGTATAAAAATCTAAAAATGCTGGTAAAGAATGTTTTCATTTCAGTTACAATTACTGTGTCATCATATCTTTATTTGCTTTTAATTTGTTGCATGGTTGAACATTGTCACTCAGTCATGTCTCTGGGTATTTATAAATATAAATTTAATGGCTATAAAGACCTGCTTTGTTAATCAGTGTTTATATTTTATTACCTTAGTCATCTTAACTTACATCTCACAGGATTTCAAAATCCCATAGAATCTCTGATCACTGAGGGGTCAGAGAAAGCCTTCAGTGGGAACTGTTGTGGCCTGCAGCTTCCAGGATCGGTTCCTGGAGATAAATGTGCTCCCTGTGTGATACACGGCTGCTGAGCCATGAAGCCTGGGATTTCTCTGTGGCATTTATGAGCATCCCACTACTGCATTACCCAAGCACTTCACTCTTAAATGTGTCTGTCCTGGGAGGTGGTGAAGCAATGTTTTCCCTGGGGCATTGGCTGTAGTGCTGTCACACAGAAAGTCTTGCCCAGAGCAAGAAGGTGGGACTAGATTCCTCTAAATACCGGCTTATCCAATTAACTAGGGCATCAGTTTTCTCACTGCAATGTAGCACCAAAGAAGCTGAGAAGGGGATGATATCTTATATAGGGAGTCTCATACATACACCTCTCTCTCCTCTGTACACATTCCTGTAGATTAGGAACCACAAACCTGGCTGGAAACCCATGAATTTTTCTTCCACATGAGGAATAAAGTGTGAAACATGGTTGAATTCTTCCCCAGAAGTAAGGAGGCAGTAGGGAAAATGATTACAACTTGAGGCAACAATAAGAAATGATGTCTTATGTAAAACTGCAAGGCAACTACAAATGCTGGAAAGTTTTACCATTAGTGTTTCTTGGCCCTGAGTCAGTAAGCTGCTTCATTGCTATGTCAATAGCACATATATAAACACATGTCCAAATACTTTTCTCACTGCAAGTAGATTTAAGCAGTTGCAGATACATAATTTTTTTCTGGATGTCCAAAAAAGTCCTCTGTGAAAAAATGTTACCCATATACCCATATACCTCACTCAAAAAGCATTTACAGTTTTAATATTACTTTATCTCACCACTTACGTGACATTAGGCAGTTCTGCCTGTTTGCATGGTTTTGCTTTAACAGTTTTCTTTTGTCATTTTGGTCTAATGTGTAAAGTCACAAAACAGTTTCCTTTCTAGTATTCTTTTCTTCCTTTCCCAGACTATACTATGTGACCTAGTTCCCATGTGAACCTCATGAAGGTGAACAAGGCCAAGTGCAAGGTCCTGCATGTGAATCAAGCACAAATATGGACTGGGCAGAGAAAGGATTGAGAGCAGCCCTGAGGTAAAGACTTGGTTGGCAAGAAGTCAGCATAACCCAGCAGTGTGCACTTTGAGCCCAGAAAGCCAACTGTACCCTGGGCTACATCAAAAAGAGAGTGGCCAGCATGTTGAGGGAGGTGATTACACCCCTCTCCTCCACTCTCATGAGACCCCACTTGGAGAGCTGCATCCAGCTCTTGGGGTTCCCAGCACCAGAAGGACATGGAACTGTTGAAGCACATCCACAACAGGGCCATTAAGATGATGGGAGGGCTGGAGCATCTCTCCTCTGAAGACAGGCTGAAACAGTTTGGATTGTTCAACCTGGAGAAGAAAATGTTCCAGGGAGACCTTAGGGCAGCCTTTTAGTACTGAAGAGCAGGAGGGGGACATTTTACAAGGCCACATAGGGAATGGCATTAAAAGGAAAAAGGATCAATTTAAGTTAGATATTAGGAAGAAATTCTTCTCTATGAGGATGGTGAGGCACTGGAACAGGTCACCCAGAGAAGCTGTGGATGCCCTGTCTCTGGAAGAGTTCAAGGCCAGCTTGGATGGGGCATTAAGGTCTAGTCGAGGGTGCTCTGGCCCACGGTGGGGATTTGGATCTAGATGGTCTTTAAGGTGTGTTCCAACCCAAACCATTCTATTACTATGATTCTATAATAATTAAAATCCAAATTATTTTATAGGGCAACTTTGCATTTTTGCAAGAAAAATCTTGAGATACTTTTGGATAAAGTAACTGGCAGTAGAAGAGAATGGTTGAAAAAAATCACAGTTTTTAAATGTTCATCTGATGGGAAATCTTTGGGAGGAGGTAGAGGAAATAATGACACATACAATTCTTCTACAATATCCACCTTAAAAACATTTCTTACATGAAACATTATTTTTATCAGACCATGCATGTTTTATTTTGGTGCCCTTGCATGGTTACATTTCTCCAGTAAGTAATGACTGATACTGGACAGGAAGGAAGTGACTTGGCTCTTACAAGGGAAAAAACCCACCACCTAAATGCAGGAAAAGGTTCATAAATACTTCCAGAGACTAGCAATTTGACAGCTTGATCTTGAAATCCTCAGAGTAAACTTAGAAAAAAAAATCCTGCCTTCCTTTTGGTGCAGGTTGGAAAGGAAGCTCTTTGGATCTCTTTTACTCCTGCCCGTGTCTCTTTTCCCGAGCACACTCTGAGCATGCTGCCCACGGAACTGCTGACCGCCTGTTCCTCATTAAGGCATGTGGTGCAGAGAAACAGCCAGCAAGGAAACCAGTGAAGCAACATAATCAGCAGCTGAGAACCCCTTCCCACTAAGTAGCAGGAGGAAACGAAGGAGAAAAACCTCATCCTTTCTCTTTGCAGCTCTACTGGTGTGAACTAATTTAATAGGGATGAGCAGCCACAAAGGCAAACAAGTTAAGTGACATGTGGTAGGTTACAGATATACTAAAAATGAAGCCAAGAATCTTCATTTTCACAGCTTCTAAAGGGAAAACTCTGAGATCACAGACTTTCTACTGTATTGACAGTCTGTAAAAAAACTCTCTCTAGATCTTAATCAACAGTGTATATAGAGAAACATGGGAAAGGCTTATGTGTGAGAGTGTGATGGGAAAGAAAACCAAATGGAAAAGGCTCTTTTTTACCAGGTCAGAACAGAAATATGATGTAGGCAAGAAAGTCACAAAATGGAGAGGAAAAGAAGGGGCAAATTTGTCCAATTTTCTAATATCTCATTTTTCAGCTATAAGTATTGTAGTTAGAAATTATTTACCACTCCCCCCTTACCTTTCAGCTAATAATCCTCTTCTACATAATCCACTTTTCCTAACTGAGAAGCTTGACAACATGAGAGGAAAAAGACTCAGTTTTGTTGGCAAAAGTGGAATATGCTTCTCAGAGAACTAAAGTCACTGGTGGTTGAGATCACACAGGGGGTATGCAGAAGTGACTAGCTTCTTGTCAGGCTTGTTGGCAGATAATCTTTCTGTGCCTGCATGTCTGAACTAGTATAGGCATACAATACAGAGATGCACTTCTCTGTATGTGTTAGAGGACTTTTCCTAAAGAGTTTTCCTAAAGACTTTTCCCTATTTTTGATGGGTATTTCCTTGTGACCTTTTAGCAGGAGAGAAAGAAAAACCTCTAGACAAGGAGAGCACTTGACAAGATTCTGGCTAGAGAAAAGCTTATTACAGATTCAGCACAACTTGGCTGCATCCCGTGTAGACATATAATAACAATGAAGTATCACAGCACAGAAAAAGGAGCCCTAAAAAAAAGACAGTAGCTCTGCTGGTCACCTGCAAGGAGGACTCTCAGCAATACCTTGTTGATGGGCTCTTAGTATGCACACAGTAAAATGAAGGGCGATGCACTGAACTGCAAGAAAATGTTACATGCTCTAATGTTCTATGTGTCTGTTCCTCAGCTTCCCAACCTCTCCTAGAAAACTACTGACTACTGGGATTTTTCTGAACTGTTCTGTGAGACCCATCTGACCATCTACCTGGGTTTCTCTTGGAGACACTGCTGGTCAGCCCCATACTCTTTACCTCATACAGACTCACTCTCTTAAGTCCTGTAACATGCAAGCTTCTCCAGCTCTCATTTCAGGATTATGCTCATTTCAGATGGACTGAAATGGGTATTTCGAGCTCTTTCACTTCCCAAAAATAAACTGGGAACCTTATGTGTATATTTGGAGCTGGAACTGGGATACATGTGTGGGCAGTAATGAAAATACATTTCTAAAAATCTGACCCCCAGGGTTCAGTAGAATTCAACTTAACTGAAGTTGGATTGTGGAATGTTAGTGGATAATGTGCCAGAAAAGTCTTTGCACTGAGCGTGTCATTAATAGATTATATACATAAGAGACATGATTTTTAAGCTTCAGGTCAAAAAGTTGCCTTTACATTTTTCTTGGAACTCCCCAACTATTTTATCCATGGTGCAAGTGATAACACTTTATTTCATAATAAATATTCTAAAGGCATTCCTAATACTGACAAATGTGAATTACATTTCTGTACATTCACAGTTATAGGTCCAGTGTATGAGACACTATGACCCTAAATCTGTAGAGAAAAGGTATGTTTATAAACTTCTAAAATCTCTCAAGAACAGCAGATAATGTAGTCAATGAAGAGTGAACCACTGAAGTTTCACATTAGATAAAAAATGTTCAAACTTAAAAAAAAATAAATTAACTTTTGGATCTGCAAAAATTGCTTGGAATTCTTCCAATATAACATCCTTCTTAAGATTATTTGGGCTTCCTGCCTTTGGTAGACTACCTTTCCAAAGCCTTTGGTAGACTTTGGAACATGACCAAAATGATCACTTGTCATTTCATTGAGTAGGACTGGAAGGTATGGCAAATAATAATCTGATCCATTCTCTCCATCAAAATCAAGAGCACTCATCTATATAGTATTATTCATAACTTCCACTTTTGTGGAAATCTGTGGCATGCATTTTCTTGGCCTTAGTCTGGTTAACCTCTTCAAGAGCAACGTAGGAAAATTATAGATAAACCTACAGATAAACGTAGTAAAAATTTAGATAAAGCTGGGAGAGAAAATTAAGTTGGAAATTAAGTTAATTACTAGATCACTGGTATAGGAAAGTGTGGATATTCTGATATGCTGCATGCAAGAAAATAATATCTGCTTTATATGGGACCATTATGCAGCCACACATCTGGAGGGAAAATAAAGCAGATTGAATAAGCTTATGTAAATTCTAGTAATTATGAAACATTATCTGAAGATCTGGAAATTTAGATATTTTGTAATTAAAATAAACTATGAGCTAACATGTCAGAAAGTTACTGGTTCCAAGAAAATTCCATACAAAGACTTGCATGTGAAATAAACTTGATGTATACCATCTGTCTTTCACTGCTAGCAATGTCTTAATTTTAAGTCCAAATTTACCTCCGCCACACGTATACCTGCTATTAAATCACATGCATTTGCAAATTGTTTAACCAGAAATACTTTATGTAAATGAGGTGACAGAAAATAATATAGCTGAGGGGAAAAAATGAATCTCAGAGCATTTCAAACTCCCTGCTCTGTGTTCTGTCATGTGGCTTTATATTTTTATTTGTTAAGCTGAGATGTATGATTTGATACTGAGTCTACTGCCATAATTCCCACATCACGAGGTCACCACACAACTTGCTATGAGTTCCACCTAAAAGTCAGCCAGACCTTGAAAGCACAGAACTACCACAGATACTTTGGAATTGCTTTGGCAGAGTCACATAAGACAGCTTGCAAAATGCTTTTTCTTTACCATGACCAGCTGCATACACTGAGATTAGGTTCAAGTTTTCATAATCGTCATGTTCACATAAACAAGGGAAAATTCCAAACCATTACTTTTGCTTAATGTATATCTTTCCCTACAGGAAAACTGCATTTTATCTTGACATAACTGAAGCCTATTAAATATTCCTTTTCATAAATGCAAGACAGCATACATTTTTTCACAGGATATTATTCAATAACCACAAAACATAGAATTCCTGGATGTCTCAAAAAATAGAAAGCTAATAGTAGCAAACCTTGGATTGAAAAGCTATCTGTGTAATCATTCACTGGGTTACTAAAATGTGAAGGGTCCTTGGGTCAGTCTCGAGCCTTTAAAGTTTGGCAGAATAGGACCTCCAGATTTACTACAGCTTAATTATTGACCTGACATAATACTTAAACTATGTAGCACAAGCTGATGGCTTATTTGGTTAAATTAATTACTGAATACACATATTATTTTTGTACCTTTGAAAATTTCCTGAAGTTAATGTGCCTTGGTTAATTTTCATAGCATTGGATAGAAGTCCATATGTCTTGCTCAGTGAGTTTATTATGGGCAAAACCTGCAAAAAGGGGAGAACACATTAACACTTATAACTACTAGGAATCACACAGTTGCAACACAAGCTCTGTTCATACCGGGGTTAGAATTTATTTGCAAAATTTAGCTTATGAATTCCTATTTACTTTGCTGAATCACTCTATAGAATCAAGTTTATCACACATAATTACCTTGCTTGCAAGTTAGCATGTTGCTATAGTTAAAATAATTGAAACTTAGAGCCTTAATATACCCAGATTCTAATGAATGGTTCAAATATCTAGATGTCCATCGCTAAGTTCTGTAACTTGTCAGGATATTTTCTGAGAATATTTGTAATATTTTAATTGAAATTTCTGTTTTGGAGATACTTGTCTTAGCTTTCATAATTGTTCATTTTTCCTTTGCTAAAATGAAATAATATTAAAATCACATATAAATTAGCACAAACTATTCAATTTTGTCTTTAGGCATCCAAAAGGTAGCTACCAGTATCTGCTTTATTAGTCTGAATTCTTTCCTCTTCTTCTTCCTTTGATAAAAACCAACAGATAAATATCAATTTTCTCTGCTCCTGAACCAAGCTACTATTAAGATTCCGGATCTCATGGGTGACTTCAGTCGGAAGGTTTCCCTGACAGAAAAAAAAGAGCTTTGCTTCGTTTATTTTCATGAGCACAGTAAATATTTTGTTGATGTGAGCCACGGTTTCAGCCTCAACTCGGCACAAGCTTCTGACAGAAGAGACACCACCTTCCCCCACCATCCTGGCAGCGAGTCTCCCCTGCGTGTGTCAGCACAAACGCTCCTGGGGCTGAGGGGAGCCCGGTGAGAGAACTAATCTCTCCAAGTACTAACCATGCCAACCAAAATTGTTAGAGAAACCAGCCAACAAGATTATTTTTCAGGTGGGTCAGCCCTTTCACTTGGCTCCCTGTGTTGTCACACCAGTTCCAGTGCTCTCACAAAAAAGGAGGAGAACCAGGGGTCACCACACCAGAAGTCAGCACGTGGAGCTTGAAGCCCTCGTCTTGAACACGGGGACACTGAAACCACCAGACAGTGCTTTCCTGCCTAAAAATCAGCCTGTCAGTTTAAAGGGTGTCTCTCTGGACTTCCTCTTCCTCTGTTGGGAAGTCTCTTTGTCTGTCAGTCTGTCTGCTCCCCTTCTCCGGGATCTCTCTCCATCTGGTGCATCACCCTTCTGGGAAGAACAGCCAGCCCCCAGCTGCCCAGTGCTTGCACACTCTTGAACAGCTCAGAGGGCTGACTTTGGTTTTGGAACAGTCATTTTTTACTGGCTCTTACAGCTGTTTGTAAGGGCAGTGGCAGAGAAGTCTTTCTCTTTTGAGGGTGGTGAGTGCACTTAGATTCTTCATTTGAGAACTTCTGAAAGGTCAATCTGAACCTTATTAGGAAAGCCCTGGTGACTTGCACAGACACCATCAATGCAAACAATGAACACAGATGGGGAGCATTATTTCAGTCACAGCTGGGTACCTGGGACCAAAAAAAAAAATTCCCAGGATAACTGGGGCATTTATAGCTCTCACGGAATGGAGTGGGAGGAAAAAAAGAAAGAATGAACTCTCCCTTCAATAAACCCAAACTGGAGATAGCATAAATCAAAATTGAGGAGCCTGAAATACATACAAGCCTAATATGCTGCTACAAAATGAAATGTAACCTTTTCTTCTCTAATGCAGAACAGGTTAATACAGTGGCATAAACAGTAGACTCATTGTCTCAGCTAATTGGAAAGGATTGTGAATTTTAAATCATCAGTTTTTAGGCAGCCAAGATTGTGGAGGTCTAAATAAGTTTAAATCAAAAGCTGCCAGTATTTGGGAATTTAACAAATCACCTCATAGTTATTAGTACGCCATAAATAAGTTCCTGTAGTATTATGGTCCTCTAAATCTTACCTTTTTCTTATGCAAGAAAGAAGTATTATCATTATTTTTCCACTCTCAGTTCAGTCCTTTTTTTCTGTAATAAATAAACCAATAAAAATTATAGCAATTTCTAAGCAATAAACTTAATAATATTTTGAAAGGAAAAAATCCCAAAGAAATCACTATACCTATCAATTTACTTCTAGGAGTAAACCTCAGCACAGTAAGAAAAACATTGTATACACAAATGTTTTTTTGAGCTGTCCCATAAACTTCACTGGGAACATGGTCTCAAATTTCAGCAGGGAGCAGTTACAGCAAAATACATTGGTACTGCAATTTTCTCCATTTATAAACAATTATTTTTCTTATTTAATTATTTTCTTGAGAAGATTATACAGGCGGTGTACAGTATCTACAGAGGGCAATAGCTCTCTAAAGCGGCTTCTGCAGGTGCAAAGCAGAAATCCAGCAAGACTTATTTAGATTCCATTCAGTTAGTTCAGTTAAGCCTGCTTCCTAATAAATCAAAATACAAACCAATGTGCTGTTAGGTTTTCAGTTTGGTAATGGCTTTGAAAACCAGTAGGTCTTCTGCATTTTCACCTTGAAAATTTAAGCTCATAATCTGTGCTGAGCACTCTTAGTATTTAAAAAATACACAGGCATAAAATAACTACAGAAGTGAAAATTAATGTTATTATTGTATTATATATTATATGGCTTTGGATCTCTTTATTTGAAAGATTAGTTTGTCCAGCTTTTAAAAATGTACTATTTTTTGTTTTTTGGTTTCCAATTTTTTAGCAGGGTAGTAATTGCTAGGATAATCAGACTGAAGTGTTTCTTTGACATTGTCACTAGCTATTGAACCTTTTTGCTCACCATTGATTTCATATAAAGTTATGGGCATTAGTTTAGTCTTCACTAAACTAATGAAGACTTGTCTTTCTCTCTGGATACCCTCAGCACCCTTGGGCATGTATATTGCTTGGGCCAAGAGGTTAGGGATTAAAGAAAGGCACTCTCACAGTCAATGACCCTCAACACAACTTGTCCGTCCCAATGGCCACACAAGCTCTCCTTTGACCACATCAGAGGAGCCAGCAATGCTCTGCCAACCTTCTGAGTGCCATAACTCTTGAGTGACCAGCCCTAGGGATGGGTGAGTGCACCAGGGCCCTTCCCACAGGAGCTGGATGAATGAACAGGAGAGTTAGAACATTTTTTTTTTCCCACAGCAAAATCTGTGATATAACTAAAGGCCAAGAACTCAGAAAAGACATACACGTTTTTTCCACTTACTGTGTTAGCTAGACCAAGCCTCATGATGTGAGGAAATACCAGCCATCAGCTACAGTACAAGAGGATGTGAAGGAAGGAGAGGTATGCAAATACTTCAAGATGATTAAGCATTTTATTCCTTCAGTTCTAAAACATTAATGAGGTCTTACTCTGTTTTGTAACTGTTGCTTGTTGTAGCTACATGGAGAGGTGGGCTGTGATGCATAAGGCCAGATGTTTAGCCTTAGCAATATGAGTGCAAATGCCACAGAAAGCGTGACTGCATAGAAGTACCAAAGGATGAATTTTGGCCCTTAAATTGCTATTAAAAGGAGTATTTTTCCCCCTATTATTATTGTTGTTATGGGAAACAAATTGGGCAAAGAATTTTTTGGAAGGAAAGGGCTTTCTAATGGCCAAGAATGTAATAGCAAAGAAAATAAAACAAATTATTAAGATGAAACTAAGCTAATGAAGAAAACAATGGTTAGAACAGCAAATTAAACAGAGGGAAGATGCTTAAAAAAAACATCTTTACATCATTCGTGTTCACAGTCAGTAAGCTGACTGCATGTGGACAAGAAAATTTCTTTCTTTCATTTGTAAAAAATATCTCCCTTTATCACTGAGATAGATGATTTTTTATATACATTTTTTTTTCTCACTACGCACTGTAGATGTTAATTTCAAGGACATGATAAGACAAAATCAAGAATCACCTAATTTCACCATCTGGGGTGAAACACTGATTTTAGGAATCTCTTTATCTATACATACAAAAGAATAATATTAGATGATGAAACAGAGAAATGATGAAATAAGCCCTTGAATGACATACAGAGGAAGAGTCAAATAGCACTGGAATCAACAGGAATCTTTCCATTTACCTAAGTAGGTACTAACAAGTCCATACAGAGCAGAAAAATACATATGGAGATGGTAACTACCATTGTCAAAGTTTCCATATCCCTGTTTTCCACATTCATGAGCATATGAAAATACAATGCTTTCCTGTAGGTGTACAAAAGAGTCCATTATGACTTAACTTTTGAAAGGAGGTTATACCATAGTTTTATTCTATGAAAAAGAGGATTCATTTTTTGCTTGAAATACTGCTGTGTTTAAAGAATTTGCATTTGAATTTTAAGTTTTCTTTTCTTACTTTTATTCCTCAGGTTTCTGTGCATCATTTACTACCAAAATTCTTAATACAATTTCTTAATACAACCAGGAACTTTGTCACAACACATTTCCAAACTGCGGTACAGATGGAAACTTAACAGCATCCCATCATGAGAAAGGCTTACAGCACACTGTAATACATAAAATTATTATTTATTGTTCCTGCCTTTGAACAGCAGGAGTTTAGATACTGCCAGATGGCATATTGTTTGGGAATTTGGGGGAATGTAAATGCATGTGTGGCACTGAGAGAAATCCTCCCTGTATAACATAGATAACCCATAAAACACAGGAGAGGTTACTGTGTGCAGGACTTTTTCCATACCTGGGACATATTTCCAAATCATTCCAGAAATACATGGTAATACATGGTTGTAACCATCTCCTAGGGCTGCAATCATCTTACTTAATTTCACAAAAGAAACACGGTCACAAAGCCTCCAAGGAAGACCTGAGGGACTGCAGGGAGTGTTGTGTGTGATTCACTTCATCTCAGACAGACCTAAATTTACACACTCGGTTTCAGGCCAGAAGGGAGGAAAATACCAGACCTACATCTTCCTACAGATTCAGCCCGAGACATGTTCATTTCTTCCTCAGACCTACGATGTACAAAGAATGACCTCATGCAGCAGTTTCCCATTTCACTCAGGAACAACTTTATTTCAGTGGACAACTCTGTGATTTCAGTGGGCATTTCCATATGTATAAATATTCTATATATAAGTTAGAAAAGCAATATGATTGCAGATGTAACTCACTGAAAACCAAATGACCTGGAAGATATTTTGGTGGTAGAGTTCACAATTGCCAATAAATGGACAGCAGATCCAAATCCAGTTACCCAATACTATTTTTTGCTGGACTATCAACAAGAATGATTGCAAAGCAGCCTGAGGAACCACAATTTATGCAAGCACTGAATTTTCATCTGGCTTTGTCTTTCTCATTGACTTCAGTAGGCAGTAGGGGGTATTTCTGGATAAGGATATAATTTAATATTTCTCAGAACTGCACTCCATTATTGACATATAAGGGATCTTCAGTGTACACAGAGTTCTCACACTGCCTGGCACTGTTATTAGGCCATCTAGCCTTGCTCATAATAGATTGAGAAGATAGAGTAGTTAAAAGGCACCAAACGTCAGCAACTTATGAACTTTACTGACTTCAGCACTCATTCAGCAGTATTGCCATCACAATGGAAACATCTATTGTTTAAAAAAAAAGCACCAGCCTATGAAGATCAATACAACATCTATTTCTGTATTCAAAACAGCACAGTTATAACTGATCTCATATGCTTTTAGATATTCATAACTCAATAGGATTATCTCACAGACTAATTTGTAAGCATTTTTGATAACTTACAGCTGAAGATGACTTGCTACCAATATACTGGATATACAGAGCATTTCAGCATCAGTTATTACATGACTCCTGATGCCCATTTCTGGGTGAGAAGGTACAGAAGAAAACTACTTGCTGTCACTTTTTTGAAGACTAAATACTGCTTTTAGCAGTCATGAGCAACCCACTTAAATTAAATAAAATTAAGCTACATAAATATTTTTTCTTCTGAAACAACTGACTTCAATAATTTAATTTTTCATTATTTTAGTGAATGTAGTAGCAGTTGAATGCTTGAAAAAAATGATAGCCCGATGCAGGAATCTGTTTTGCTACACTGTGAAAAAATGCTGTCTACAGGATTCAAGTCTGCTTCCCAGTGCTTTGCTAGCTAGCTGGTGACAAAACTAGACACAATTCTTAACTTCAAAAGAACAAAGGGGAAAATTCTGCTTTATGACATAAATGTAGAAAACAAAACCAAAAGTTTGAACATTAAGAGTATTGAAGTAAAAAAACAATAAAGCCAACATAGTAGGCAATAGAAATATAATAAACACTCTAAAATAATAGAAAAATATTAAGTTCAATATAACTTTATTACTTTATATAGAACTTGTGATTTTTCTTCCTTGATATAACCAGAGAGGTTATGGCATTGGAAAAGCAACCGATGTCATCTACCTGAATTTGTGCAAAACATTTGACAATGTCTCCTTGTCTATAAACTGGATATGTGTGAATTGATAGATTGAAAACTTGTTGGATAAAGAATTGGCTGGCTGATCACACTCAAAGGGCTGAGGTCAGTGGCTCAATGTCCAAGAGAAGAGCAGTGAAAATGGGGCCCCTCAGGGGTCTGTATTGAGAGTGGCACAGTTCAGCACCTTTGTTGGTGACAAGGACAGTGGGATCGAGTGCACTCTCAGCAAGTTTGCCTAACACACCAAGCTGTGTGCTGCAGTTGACACCCTGGAGGTGGGGATGCCACCCAGTGGGACTGTGACAGGCTTGAGAGGTGGGTCCATGCAAAATTCATGAAGTTCAACAAGGCCAAGTCGAGCGAGCTGCATCTCGATTGAGGCAATCCTGGGCACAAGCACAAGATGGGCAGAGAATGAACTGAGTGCAGCCCTGAGTAGAAGGAATTGGGGGTGTTGGCTGACAAGAAGCTCAACATGATCCAGCAATGGTGCCTGAACCCAGAAAGCCAAATGTGTCCTGGGCTGCATCAAAAGAAATGTGTCCAGCAGGTCAGGGGTGGTGATTCTTCCCCTCTACTTCCCCTCTACTCCTCTCTCATGAGACCCCACCTGGAGTGTTCCAACAAGCTCTGGGACCCCCAGCACAATAAGGATGTTGAACTGTTGGAACACACCCAGAGAAGGGCCACCAAGATTAGAGCTCTGGAGCACCTCTTCTCTGCAGAGAGGCTTGGAGAGCTGGGGTTGTTCAGCCTGCAGAAGAGAGGGTTCTGAGAGGACCTTAGAAAAGCCATTCAGTAACAAAAAGGGGCCTACAAAAAGCTGGCAAGGAACATTTTACAATGGCATGTGGGGCAGGACAAGGAGTAAAGGCTTCAAACTGAAAGAGGGTAGGTGTAGATAAGATATTAGAAAGAGATTCTATAATGTGAAGGTGGTGAAGCCCTGGCAGAGGTTGTCCAGAGAAGCTGTGGATGCCCCATCCCTGGAAGTGTTTAATGCCAGGTTGGATGGGCCTTGGGCAACCTGGTCTTGTGGAAGGTGGCCCTTCCCATGGCAGAGAGTTTGGAACTAGACAATCTATAAGGTCCCTTCTAAACCAAACTATTCTATAATTCTAAGCATCTATGATTGGTTTTATCTGGCAAGTGTACTAATTCTGAATAGAACTAAAGACTTTGGGGATATTCCTGTTATCATCATTCCAATACCATCAATCACTAAGGAAAGGGGCAAAAAAATATGTGTCATCTTACAAACACCAGAAAGGCAACAGAATCTCCTTGACATAGACTTCTACACAACCATTATAATTTTTCAGGGTGCAAAGCATTCCCATGTTTCTTGTATGCAATTCTGAGGGGAGAAAACTATTAATTTGCATTTGAAGGGATGTCCAGGAAGACCTGGCAGCCACAAAATAGACTTAAAATATTAACTAATACTCAAAATAAATGAAGGGGGAGGGAGGTGAAACAGGAAATTTTTTAGGTGTGACTTGATGAGGGTTAATGAGCCCTCAATTATATGTGTACTTTCTTGGTTGATAAAATATGAAAATATTCCTCTGCCTTACTGTTCTGGCAGATTTTTCAGCAGCAAAATACAGCTTTTTCTTTTTTGTTTAGCAAGAAACACAGCCTACTGACAAGGTTGTTTCAGACAGAAAAATAACTCAGGGGTCTTATAAAACAGATTTTCCTGTATTTCAGTACTTAAAATAACAAAGTCAGTGTGACCTGAAACTTGACCACTCCTTATCACCTTCTGAACATAAAGAACAATGTCACTACAATCAATGAATCAAAAAGCAAGATGATCTTAATTAAAAAATTTAAGGAGCAATTGAGGAAAGTGAAACATGAAGGTGAGGAAGGAGGGAAAGAAGCTTACTTGCTGGAAATTTTCCTCTCTTATTTGGAGAATGCAGAAGCTTACTAGAAAAAGACAGAAAAGAAAATAAATGTAAGTAATAAATCTTTTGTGTTAGCTCGTTAATGTCTGTGCTTTAAAAATTTTTATTAGCTTTTTTTTTTTTTTTTTAAGAAATGTGGAACTGTTCCATGGACACAACTGAGCTCTGCCTTCTGTTAAGGGTTGCAGCACCATTGAAGTTCGAAATAATTTAAGCAGTTCTGTTGGGCTTTCAATTCCCCCACCTTCTTTTTTTCTTTCAGTGGATTGAAATGTGACCAAATAGCAGCATGACTGTGAGTGGAAAAGATAATTCTCACACGACATTCTTCTCAGTGCTTTGGGGAAAATGCACACATACAAACACATTTGCTGATGTCTGATTCAAGATGTGAAAAAAGAAAAAAACAGAAAAATCTATGAGGTTTTTTTTTTCTTCTGAAATTGGAAACACACTTTAAAACTCTCCTATGATTTGTTTTGTTTAGGCTAATTATGACTTCTGCTTTATGTTGCCACAATAGATAGTAAACATTTGCAATATATTTACTGAGATTAAAAGAATTATGGGATGAATTTGTATCTATTATGCCATTAGCCTTAAGCAACACTGCTTTAGTAATCAGTGGGAATATATTTTTATAAGTCAAAAAGGTGACTTATCAGTGTAACCAGACATTTTGCATTCTCAATACATTACATAATAAAGAGTGCTAGCAAATTTTGCTCTTCAGGGAAAAAAAATACTCTTTTGTTGAAATTTTATGTTGCTATACTGACAGAGCTGGATTAAAGATGGAGGGAAGAAACTCATGGATTGGCTGGGAAATATAGCTTGCGCTGCCTCTCATGTGTGTGCAATTTGTTTATTTTTATGTCCTTATAATGAACTTAAAAATGGGAAGTTCCTGAAGCAAAGTATGTCCAAAAGAGTGAAAGCTACATAAAAATTCTAACACTTCAGATACAGGAATTTACTTCTGTTGTTGTGCCTCCCACACGTGTGCACACAGAAAAAACATTCACTTTCCTTATTAAAACATGATGGTGAGACTAGCTCATACTAAGACCATTTTTTCCACATCCTACTCACAAAATCTAAATTAGATTAGAGTCAAGCTTCAGCCACATTGTCTACTTTTCCGAGTAGGGGTTTTTTTAGCATCTACGTATCTTTTGAGTTTCTCCAGCAATATGAAGGACTGTGAAAACTCCTAACTATAAAAGCTATTTTAGATCTTAAAAATTCATGTCTACTTTCTTTCATCCTGTTTTTCTATTGTATATTGTTATCTTTTCCTGAAGTCTACAGCCAGAAAATTGGTATCAGCATTTTCCCCCTTAATATCACGATATATAGGGTAACACAATATCAATTCACCAGTGAAACTCAAGGCCCTGATGCATAATTTTGGAAATTTATTTGCTATTAAATGAATAAATTAGTTCTTCCAACTCTTCCATTTTCTATATTCCTATCTCTGGACAAGTTTACTAACCCTCTAACAGAGTCAGTGGAATAGGAGGTCTATCCTGATGGGAGGGCTCCCCAGTGCTTCTTGTTCATGGCTTGGCATATAAACTACCATTTTAAAATACTTCAATGTGCATCAAGATGCAGAGTAGCTGAGGAGATTCCATGGAGCGCATTCATCTTTGTTTGCAATGGGACTTCTAATTTCCAGGAGATTACAGGAGCAAGAGCTGGGAGGACAGATTCTGAAATCTCCCTGAGGCATCAGAGACCAAGGATCAGTGCAGAATAAAGATCTGTGTTGAGGCTCCAAGCTACAAGTGAGGAGTCTAAGACAGTATTTCAGACCCGTCATCTTGCTGAGCAAAGAGCAGACCTAACAAGCTGGTGAGAAGGAGGACACTTGCCTTGTCAGAACTTGTATGTCTAAATTATCCTGCTCAGGAATAGACAACATATTCTCCTCAGGAAGTTACAGGAGGAGCTCAACCGTTGTAGGGTCAAAGATCTTGTGGTGCAAAGAACACTGCTAAAGAAATTAGAAACATCCTTCAGATGCGAGTGGTCACGTGTGTCCCTTCTACAGGAACACCTTTACCACATGCCTGGGGGCATTGCTGTCACATTTATTTGAGGAATGCTGAGCCAGTTTCAATACATCTGTACAAGCAAGTCTGCACTGGTGCAAAAAGTCAATAAATGCCACTCAAGACAAGTTGTGAGTTTCAGAGACATTTACAGATTTGTGGTGATGACTGCTATCACATTAGGGTTACCTATGACCAATTACAAAGGGATGGATAGTGGAAAAGCATGGATAAAAACTGAATAAGACCATACTTGCTAGCAACTCAATTCAGCAAAAAGGTCAAAAAGAGCAGGACAGTAGCCAAGTTTTAAGAAGAAAATGTTGCTCAAGTTAAGGTTATTTTGAGTCTTTTTAATGGTAAACCTTATAAAATCTCATAAATAAGTATTCTCCCTTACCACAACCCTATACAGAACCGTGGAATTTCCTTTCACTTTTCTCACACTGTGAAACTCTGACAAAGATGGCTCAGATGTGGACTGAGTTCCAGAAAACATGCCTTCCACTGCAGATATTCAAGAATTGGGTGAATGGTGTGGGTGGTCACATCACTTGCATAATGGATGAGTCAACAGTTGATCTTCTCTTACTGAAGATCAAAGTTCTGCCGAACAAAGTTCTTAATAAAAAAGTGGTTCAGTATTTTTTCTTATACCTATAACAGGAGAAATTGAAGTTGTATTTCCCAGAATACTACCAGAGGTTAGTAGTGTTCCTAATTAAATGCCTGGCATTGAATGAATTGAACGTTCAGTGCTATTCACAAAGTAGCTAAGCTCAGAGAGCAGGAGGCTTTTTAAGGGGGTAGGTATCTCAGGTGGAGATCAGGCTAAAATTAACAACTAGTGTGGCTTTGGACTTCATATATTTTAAGTTGATAAGTTTCAGCTCTATTGGTTAACTCTTCATCTGGCTACAAACAGAATGTTAAAATAACTTCATAAGGAGAATATATGCATCAATAGGATATAAGCATATTGAACTAAAATTAGATTGTTATAATTGTCAGTTCTAAAGTTACAGAGACATATAAGAAGCACCATTATGGAGAATCAACAATAAATGATGGGAAGAAGTTCCAGCCACATGAAGATGAGGAAAGGCAGCATAGCTGTAAAGCAGCAAGATATTCAGGGGAAATAATAGCACTAATGTCTATGATAATAAGGGTTCCAGACTGTTGTCTGATGCAAATGTTTGAAATTTGTCTATTTTAGGACTCAAAAGTTCATTCAAAGTCTTCCCAAACTTCTGTAGAAGGCAATAAAAAATCCATACTGAAAATGAAACTTAAAGTAAAAATCTTGTATAGTTTATATGTTTTAAGTAGTAGTCCTCAACACCGTTCATTTGGACTGCACAACAAACCACCGAATTTGAGATACTCTTTGAAGAAGATCTTATGTGACAGACCTGGCCAAAACCAGGAAGAGCATCTTCTCATGTGAATGTATTTTGGAGAAATATTTCTCCTGCAGTTCACTGTGACTGGAAGATCTATTTAAAGGTGAGCTAAGAACAACTGCATGCATCATAAGCAAATTACAAGCTGGAGTGAATTGCTTTAGTATACTGCTTTTTATAAATATCCAGTTTACTCAAAGACACTGAGAAGTCAGGATGAAAATCAAGAATAAAATTTAATTCGAAGTAAGATAATGAAAACAAGTTGAGGGCAAGTGTTTCAAGAAAGATAAGCAACAGTTATTAAGTTAGAGAAGGACACTGAATTGGAGGTAGCAATGGATCTCCTCAAGACAGGACTGACAGAAGGACCTAGGTGGGCTGGAACAATGGGCCATCAGGATCCTAATGGAATTCAGCAAGGACAGACATGAAGTCCATCTGCTCAGAGCTCATTAAATGGCACCTATGCTCAATTTTTTTGGGCCTACAGTACAAAACCAGCTGTGATGAACTGGAGCAAGATCAGTGGAGAGCTATCAATATGTTTTAGAGATGGAGCATTTGCCCTGCAGGGAGAACCTGGCATTGTTCCTCCTGGAGATTAGCTGGACATGGGGGGGATTCAGAGCAGCTGCCCAGTGCCTGTAATTAGCTATAAAGAGAGAGAGCAAGGCTCTGTCAGGAGTCAGCAGTGCATGGCAGGAAGACAAGAGATAAGGGGCATAAGCTGAAACAAAAGAAAGTCAGACTGGATATAAATCAAAGTAAGCTTCTTCCCTGAAACAAAGCCAAATAGCAGAACAAGTTGCCCAAGACACTGTGCACTGTGCACTTAATATCTTCTGGGGATTTTCAAGATGCAACAGGATAAAGTTCTGAGCAACAGAATCTGATCTCATAGCCTAGTTTTAGCACCACCTGAGACCTCCCAAGGTCCTTTCCAACCTGACTCTTCCAGTGTTCATTCTGCGAGTATATGAAATGTTTAATATATTTGCAGAGGGCTTGGTTGAGAGTATCTTCACAGGAAAGGTTGAGTTTCCTTATTCTTGACAGAGGGATAAAGAACTGACTTGACCATCCCCATTTGGAATATATATGGATGAACACAGTGCTAATCATACAATTGTGCTTTGTGAGGACAAAATGTACATTGAGAACTAAACTAAAATGAAATTTTAGTGTGGAGATTGGCTGGTTCTTTCCCTGCACTACACAGTAGCTGCCACTATCACTGCACATTGTTGTGTGTCTCATAACAAAGCTCCATGGAAGGCAGGCAATTCGATGTGGCATAACAGACAGAGACATCCCAAACTTCAAAATTCTACAATGGTTATTACTGAGACTGAGGGCAGGAGAGAGCTTCAGACCAAGTTCTTCTCCTCTCAAGAGTGTGGTACCTGAAGAACATGACTGCCTTTCCAGTAAAAGCAGTGATGTCCTGAGGACATCATATGAATGGTTTCTGCTGTCTCTGAATCTTTTTCACAGGATGATGGAAAAAGTCTTTTGGAGTGAGCACACCAAGGACTGAGACCCCCTATCCAGCCAAAAGCATTCAGTCTCACTCTGTGTGTGGCAGTAGGCACAAAAGAGTCCCAGACAGAAATGGAAAACATAGCAATATTTCTAGATTTTTGCAGAAGCAATGGGCTCAATAAATTGCAAATGCAGCAACTCTGTTAATTTGTTCTTAATGACAATAAAGAAGATGCTTGGAACAGAACCATTAACCAAACAGATTTTTTCCCAAGATTTGTTAATCTCTAGCAAGAGAACTGACAAAATCATCACTAGCAAAATAGAGCTGGAGACATGAAAGAAGAAGTCTTGACACTTCATCATCAATGCCACAAGCTATTAATTTCCCTCTGAAAATCCAGTGTAACAATTTTGATTCAGGAAAGATGAATGGCCATAGCAGGGTAAGTAAACATGAACTGTGGAAAGTCTTTCTGGTTAAGCTGGAAAGGCTGCAGCCAAGATATTTCCTACTTAACCTTCATCAAGGAAAAGGTCAAAAAAGGCCAATGTATTTAAGCAGGGCACAGGATGGAACAGAAAAAAACTTACTATGAAAAAGATGAAGTTCACATTCTTTTGGTCTTCATTAAAACTATTCCACATCACTCCACACTTTCATTTAAAGCAGTTTCCTGACAGCATTGAAAACAAGATCTTAAAGCATCTTTTGTCAAAAGATAAAAGTGTAAATGGAAAACAATTTGTGTACTGTACAAAAAACAGTGAAAAGTATGAAGGATGCATAAGAAAGAGGAAAAAATACCTTTAGCCTTAGAAAATTATATAAGCAGTGGTAGGCAAGGTAATCAACCACCCCGTGTACTTCCATGTACATGTACTCTAGGCTGAACAGTTACCAAGGCATCTGTGGCTTTACCAAAGTGGATTTTTAAATTTTTTTTTATATGAAGCATCTAAGGAAAAAAGAATTTTCTTCAAGCACTATAAAAGAGATGGAAATTAATGTCCACAGGTATGTAATTTCCAAACTGCTTAGAAAACAAAATAGCTCTGCTTTGACACTCTCCCTCCTTGTGTCCATAACAGCAACTATGGTTACTGGGCAATAGAATATAATACATGGTAAACGCCACACTCAGGATTTCTCCTGGAAGAAGAGATAAGTATACCTCTGTGCAGACTGATACGTAAATGGATCAACACATATGTGCAACAAGGACAAAGAAATGCTACTGAGAGAGGAAAAGAATATACTTTCTTTCCATTCTCCACTCACCAAATCTGGTCTGCCTTCCTTTGGGATATCTATCAGTCATGATTCAGACTCCTACTCCATCTATTTTAGAAGTTCCCTAGTGTCTCAGTCTAATATGTGATGTCTCTTGCCCTATAGTGTCAGCATGGCACTTTCTTGCCTACCTCAATTTTCATCCTTCATTGTTCACTACCACTGTTCCTATTAACTGTATATGTTGGCAATTCATGATGAAGTGGGCAAAAAGCTCCTTCAAACAATGAGAGTGGCCCACACAAAGCTTTCAAGATAAGGACTGAGACATGGACTCTTCGTTTCATACCCAATGTGACTCAGCAAGGCGTCTGGAAGAGATGGGTGAGGCATTCCAGGAAACCTGCTCTACCTCCCTGTGTTAGGCTCTCATCCAAAATAACTGCAACACTTTTTTTAGAGATGAGTTGTTTGACAGTTGGGTATGACTTCAAAAACCAGACTCATAAATACATGCATTACTGAGATCAATTCTGAACTGAAAAGCTCAGCACTTTCTTCTACTGTAGGCAGGGAAACATAGCAACTCTGGCAATCACTGGTGGCTGGAGACTAAAACAAAGCAGTGAATTGTTCAAATAGCCACCAGATTCAACACTCTGGTACTCCACATGTCTGTGTCCCTCTTCCACTGTCATGGTAGCACCAGTGTCACAGTTGAGGCTTCAGTACTGAGCTGTGATACTGCAGCAAATGCAGAATGGTTGAATTACTGCTGTTATCTGAATGGTCTGTGACTGAAGGGCAAATATTCTTGTGGGAAATGAAAATTTGCTCTGCACTGTATGTTGCCCTGGGGCTCTCAAGGTGTGTGCATGAGTAATCTCCACTGGAGGAGTGAAGCAGACAGGTCACAGCAGCAGCATCACTCACCTGAACTCGAGCTCTAATGCCCATATTGATGACCTCATTAAACTGTATGTAGGAAACAGCTTTATTCAAAGCAGCCTTGAACCAGCACCCAAAAGCAATCTGATAGGCATATGAATGTCATTGCAGAACTCCCTCAGCACAGATTCAAGCTCCTCAGGAAGTGATTCTCTCCAATAACTCTCTGGATTTCTTAAAAACAACTAAGGATTTTTACACGGCATATAAAAGTAGGGATACACAAAGTACACATGATATTCTCACACTGCAAATGCTCTGCAGCTACCAGAAAGAGCAGTAAATTCTCCATCCTTACATACAAGATAGACAGGGTCCTCAAAACACACATTATCAAGATAGAGTTCACAATGTCACTTGTCCAAGACAGCACATACCTCAGCTATACTTAGCCATATCCTTGCTTTATCTGGCTTTTGCAGACCACTTTGCATGTTGGCAACTATTATGCTCTCTAAAGGTTTCACAGGATTTGATAGATGTCCTCTTCGTGCTATAGATATCCATGGTACCCAAGACCAAAATAAATAGCTGTAACACAGACCTATTTCTTGAGATGTGGTTATATTGCATCTCAAACCCTTCACAAGCTGATGATGTGCAAAACTGTGCAAAATTTATGGAGAGGAGATGTTTGCAGAACAATTTATTGAAAGACAAAATCGGATGTGAGCTGCAAAGGACAGGGAAAATCTGAAAAAATGGTGTACTTCTTTCAATACCTCTCTGTAGCTGTACATCTTCCTGTGTTGAACTGCTATTCTTTTGAGGACTCTGGTGATCCCTGACTATGCACACCTCAAAGTCTCTTCATTTTGCCCTTCCTCCCTTCAGAGGATCTCTGCTTTAGAGGAATGCTCCATACCAAGCAGAAGGAAAACAAAACCCAAATTCAGTGGCCTTTTTCACTTAGGAGTTGAGTTGCAGAGCAATACAGCTCAGGAGGCCTTCCTCTGTAAACCTTATTATTGTCAATGGATGGAAGTTTACAGTGGTATAAAAATGCCAACCTCCTACTGATATAGAGATAAAAGAAACTACTGGAATTCCTGACAGATACTTGTGTTCACTTCAGAACATTTTTTTTTGGTCTAACTGTTGTAGTTATCTCCCTAAATCCTACCATCTCCTGGTGGCCAAGCAGATAGTGTTACAGTCTCAGTTCATAAATTGGCCCTAGATGTATAATAGATAAGAACAAGGTAAATTCACATGTGTTTTACTAAACACGCATTCAAGATTTCAGATGTTATAGCTAAAATAAAATAGCGGGCAATGACATCAAAGAAACCCTTTGCTCAATATTTCTACAAAGGTTGGATTAATGCATGATTCTTTATTGTCACAAAGTTAGCAAAACTCGAGTATGATTCTAAAAGATACAATTCTTAGCATTTTTGCAGTCCTTGTGGGAGAAAAAGAAGGTGATAGTTAAAAGGCATCCTGTGCTGGTTATTTACAGGATGTTCAGTTTACTATTGCACTACTGTTCTCTAATTTGTGACTGGCATGCCCCTAGGCAGTCAAGTCACTGGGAAATAATCCTCAAAAGTTTTAGCATAGGTAGATCCAGAAACATGGGTCCTGAATCTCTTACTTTTCTCTCTTTCTTCCATTCTTTGGCCAACATAATATCCCTCTAAGATCATCCCTTATTCCTCATTGTGATTTTACTGCCTGTGGGCACCACCACCACCATCTCTGATTCCCCTAAGCTCTATCTACCCCACAGGCCTTTGAAACATTCTTTAAGTAATAACACTGAGTGATTTTTAAAACATTTTTGTGTAACCTATATAACTTACATTCACATTTTTTTGTCAGCAAAACCCAGCAATAGAACAGGTGACTCTTTGGAGGAGTACAGTGTTCCATTTCTACAGTCAGTACCAAAACTACATTTAATCTAAGTATCCTAGTCTCTTCCAGTGAATCATATCTCCACAGTCCAAATGAAAGACCTGCTTCATGCATTCTTCTGTGGAAAGTATAGGAGTGACTTTAAAGAGCTGTGTAGGAATTATGCCACAGCTGTCCAAATACAGTGTTTATCCATGCCATTGCTCATCTATGGGCTGATCAAGAAACCCAAGATGATATCAAGTTCTTCCAGGTCAAGCTCCTTAGCAATCTTTGCAAAGCAAGCTAGCTTCATCCCTACACATGGAAAGAGGCAGGTGCCTTTGAAGATTTACAAAAGGAAATCCTGCTTTCCTAACTGCAGTGCCTGGAGGTTTTCAGGGGGACTCTCTTCATTGATAGAGACAGAATATGCCTTTAGGTAGCTGCTGTGTAAGTATTTAAGACCCAAGGCGCACCTTGGCTATGCAGGCTGGATCCCACCCTCAGAATCTCATTCACCTTTTTAAAGCAGCAGCTGAGCAGGCACTTCTGTTTCTTTCCTCTTTTGTCTCCACACCACTTATTAGCTTCTCTCCAAATCCTAGTTGTTGGGTTAGAGAGTCAGAAGTGGTAAGGCAGGACTTTCTGTATTCTGAGTGATACTGCAGTGATTCTCTAAATAAAAAGGGATAGGCTTTCATTAAATGTGCACATTTAGCCTCATGCTCATGGTGACACTGGCACAGTCACACACATCTGTTATCACACTTCTCCTGTGGACACACACAGGGCCCCAGTGTGTGGGTTGAGAAGGTGTCACCAGGTAGTGGAATATCTTACAGCTCACAGCCCCCTAAAGGGTTGGCCATGTTTCCCCTCCTCATCCCAAGCCAGCAGCTCCAACCACTTTCATTGTTCCATGTGGACCCTCTGTCCACTTGCTGAGATGAACCAGCTCAGTAGGCAGGCAGCCAACAGAGCTTCCACTGCCCTGATGAGTCCATGCAGCACTCCAGGAGGTGAGCCAAGAGCCAAACCTGGCACAAGGAAGGAGATGGGAACACACTGCTGCAGGCAGAGGATGGGAAGATCAAGGATGGGTTTCTCCAGGGCAGCAAGCTATTCTGCTATCTGAGAGGAGACAAGAAACCTCACCCTCTGTTGCAATAAAACCTCTTTAACAAAATGGGAGTTATCAGACGACCGATCAGAAATTTCAGGGGGAGCTGATTACAGTAAACCTCAGGAAAAAAAAGTTGGGTTGTTTAATTGCCAGGCACGACATGCACAAACCCACCTCGTTCACACAGCCTGCATGCATTTACATAGGCAGATTTGGGATTTCTGTTAGTTTCCTTCATGTTTCTGGAGCTGCATGCAAGCCAGCTGTCTCAGCAACCAGGAGGATTAGGCTTAAAAAGCCAGAAACCAGAGATCTGAACTTCTTACGTTATATCTCGACTCTTACACTTGAAGCTTTACAAAGAAGGCTAAATATCTTCAGACTACTGATAAAAGTCAGGAGAGTTGGCAGTTTTGCAGACATTTACAGGCTTGGCAACACATTTTTCTGTTTTTAAGTGAAAACAGACAAAACAGTGCACATGGTAGAATAACGAACATCTTGGCACATTGCAATTACAATACTGGAACAGACCACTATTCAGTTTTAATAGATGCTTTTGAGAAAAACAATCCCCTGTGTTCAGCTCCCTGTTACATTTATTCTCCAGAATCCTAGTGCCAAAAGCTTCCCCATCTTCTCTGTGGGCTTTCCAAACAGAGTTCACCTCCTGTGAAGCACCACAAAAATACAGCTGCTGTCAAGCAGCTCCTCTCCTTGCTAAGATGGGTTAGATTCACATCACAGAGAAATGGCAGCATGCAGTGCCACGATTATATTCAAACCAGGATAGGATTTTTTTTTACTACAGCAGCACTGACTTTCTAGTCTTTTGCTTCTATATAGAAACTCCATGAAGTATTCTGTGGATAATCTAGCACTGATCTACAGCCTGGAATTCTACAGCACAGTACCACATCTAGAAATATTGCAGTATATATTCCAGCAATACTACCAAATTTGCAGATATAAATACTATAATGCAAGTTTATATTTAATTGTAAGTTAATTTTTGCTATGAAAGAAATAATTATAAGAAAAGGGAAATACTGATAAAATTTTGAGTGTAAAGGTCAACTATTACAAAAAAATGTTTCAGTGTAACCAAACCACCGGTGGTGGTTATGACTGGGAAGGTTCAGAGCTCCACAATTAATAGAGCACACACAGTAACAAAAGCTTACCAACCTTTCCAGCAGATTCTCAAAGTGGGAACTAAAGTTCTGGGAAAATCACTGACACTAAATCTGCTGTGTGCATAAACCATAAGATGAAACAAGCATTAGTTTCCTCAGAAAATAAAATTCTTAGGACACATGAAATTAAAATGGAATTACTCTCACCAGTTAACAACTTTTGAGTATGAATAAGCAATGCTAAACAAAGATCTTGCAGGGGCCCTCAAAAGCAGTCTACTGACATAACTGAAATGTGCTAAAATAATTCAGCTAAAGAGAGTCTTGTTTGGTTATTAATTTAATAATTACTGTGCTGCATTCTGAGGTGACACTGCTTAGAACCTTGAGCCTTTCCACTTTACAGCTTCCTCTCCAAGCACATGACAGCATTGAACTTGCCCCTCTTGGTAAGAATAACAATGGAATTACTGCACTCTGATCATATGGAAATGATGAATTAATGTTGGAGCAAGAAAAGTGAAAGAGAAAGAGATCTGAGGCAGGCAGGACAGAATATTACACTGCTGATCCAGCTGGGAAGGCAGAGTGATGACTGAAGGCTTGCTAAAGGGAGAAGCAGGGTGACTGGCTGCCACTACTAGGGCACAGCACAGGGGACTGTACCCCCTCCCACTCCCTTCCTCTGCTGCTTTCTGCACATGTGACTGCTCAGGGGTGAGGTCTGCAGGTAACTGGAGTGCAGGGCCAGCCACACCTCAATGGATTATTCACCATGTACATTCAGCCCCCCCACTTCACCTGCAGCCCACTTAATGTAGCTCTACCTGTGATGGAGGCATTGGGAAAGTGTAGTATGAGGAAGATGACTGTGCCTTCTGGGTGCCACAAAGCTCTCTTGAGAGCTGTGTTAATCAGTGCCTTCTGATTTAATATCCTCAAAATCTCCAAAGATGGCAGTTAAAATTTAAACAGGCATTCTGAAAAGACACTCTTGATCCCATTATCAGTGTCATGGATGGGATTACAATGGGGGCGGTAATGGTGGAAATGTTTTCGGAGAGATCCAGTATCAACAGCAGGAGTGGCCACTAATTGGATTCTTTCTATGTCACCGCAGAGTTGTCACGGGACCCTCGTTCTCTGTTGAACACTGCAGCTCTTAAGGGGCTCAGAAAGGAGCTTTCTCAATTGTTATCACATCAGTCTGCCTTCCCACTCAAACACAAATCCCCCAAAGCTCTTTCTAAAGCCAAGGAAATCATGGAACCCATGACTCCCATGACATCTGCAACAAGTGTCCTGCCTCATCAGTGTGAGAATGGGCCCTGATATTACACAAGGCTCAAACTCCTGATCCTGCATGAGCATTTGGTCATATATATATATATGTATAAATATATGTATTATCAAGTGCAGGATATAAGTTAAACAAAGCTAGATAAAAACCCTGCAAACTGTCAAAATAGTCAGCAATAAAGTATTTCTAGCCAGAACAGAATTTGCAAATGTTTTAAAATATTTTTTCCTTAGCTGTCTAACATCCACTGAGTGTGGTTTTTATAATGGCTTGCACATTTAAGAGCATTGTCCCCAGCATCACAACATTTTAAATAAACTGTTTTTATCAGTTCCTGGCTGGAATAAGAGTGGTTACAATAATTTTCACACTGTTACTTGCAATCTCTAGGATACTTCTGGATTTCTACATGCAATTTTTTTCCTAACAACATCTAATTTAGCCTACTTTTTGAAGGTGCATCTACATGCCATTTGGAAACTCACCAAGGGTTTTTTTTCAATGCAAATTACACCAATCATAATTATTTTTTTCCTCTGAAACAGAGACAAAAATCAATGAAAGGCCAAGGAGACATGCCAAGAAGCAGAAACTGAAGTTGCATATTGTGACGCAATGAGCTCACCCACCTCAATTATAAAGTGCTAAGAAGAGGAAGCCCCTGACAAGCAATAAACTGACACATAATTAAGACAATTCAGGGCAGAACACATTCTGGCTGGAAAACATTTTCTTGTGCTCTACCTAACTGCTTAGAGCAGTGAGAAAAAAAAAAACAAAACAGGGTGACACTTTGAGAACTCTATGAAGACAATAAGTATCCCACCTAATTTTCACTAGCTGGGGGAAAAAGAAACACACCACCTTTTGTGCAGAGCAGGTTGCCTCACATCACAAACAGAGTTGATAGTACAGACATGCCTGGTATGTTCAGCATTCCATATCAAGCAAAGATGAATTAGCCGCAACAAAAATGTGTTACAGCTTTCATGCAGCAGTTTATGGATTTTTTTTTGTACCTCTGGAATTTTTTACCTTGAGCGTATCATGGAACTTGTACTGTCTCAGATCTTTTCCTAAGATTATTTTTATCTCACTGTGAGGAACATCTTTGTGAGCTCTGAACACTTTTACAGCTGCTGGGATGCTAATGGGAACTTCATGTGTGTACCCAGCACAAGTGCTCTCAGGAAAAAAAAAGCCAATGTCAAAGGAAGGTATGTAGAAGTCACCATAAATATGTCTTTGAATGTTTACCATCTGGAACAGTAGATTACGTTTTGACAAGAAGCTGGACTGCCCTGTGGGCATTGTCTTTTAAACAGCCCCATCATTATGAAGGAAGGAAAAACATGATTTGCTGTTCCTAGTTTCTCAGCAAGATTTTCTGGCAGTGCTAGAGAAACTAGTTTGTTTTTTTTCCCCCTAGTAAAACAATAACAAGTTGGGCATGTGTAATTAGCTATGCACTTTCTTTAAAAAACATGGTTTCTTGTAGATCATCTGATCTGTGATACCCACAAAGAGGGATAGGTTTCAGCTAGGCAGTGACAGCATCAGGCTCTGCAGCTCACAGTGCTGCACCTCAGCTTTGCTGAAGTCTGAACCTCTGTGTGCTGAAGCTGGCATATTGAGCTTCTCACAGGACACACTGGGAGAAAGAGGAGAAATCCAATATACAAGACTCGTACGTGGAGCTATAATGAGGTTTTCCCTTGGTTTTGTTTTTCATTTGAAGCTTGTAAAAGTTTCCATCACTTTTTACAATGAGAAAGTGTAGACTGAGAGAAAAAGCCAAAATGGTCAAATTTATTCACATAAATCTTGGTCTGGTTGTCCAGTAATTTTTGGGAATTAGCTAATTCTCTGTTTCAAATTGCTGTGGATGACTTCTGAGGACACATTCGCACTAAAGAGTGTGTTTGAAAATACAAGCTGAGAACAACCTGTAAAGAGGCCAAATAGTCTGTTCAAGGAAAAAAGTTAACAAAAAAGTTGGTTTGAGGCAAAAATATATGTGCAACATGAAACATGGGTTTATGGGCATCGTTACACTGTTGAATACCAAAATCACAAAGCACCAGCTATAAATCCCCTTGCTCAGCCTACTAAACAGATCTTATTTCAGAACACATTAGATACAGTATTATATATAGAATATCTCACCTGTAAGTGGTGAGGACAGTGTTAGATTTCTTTCACAAGTAGGAGGCCAATAATTCGTAAGCACCAGAGGTATGTGACAGTTACTGTGAAGAACTGTTAAGGTGCAAAAGAAGCAAATAATATTGTTACTCTGCACAGGAAAACAGCATACATATACAGCAAATTTTAAAGAAAACAACTCCAAACCAAATAAAAGGAAAAATAATCCATCCTCTAATTTCTCCATCTAGATAATTTAGAATAAAACAATGAAAACATCTTTTCTGATAAGCTAACATACTGTAATTAGTGATAACATTTCTGATTTAGTTAATTTGCTGGGCTTCCCACGCTCCAGACATCAATGAACTTAATAGTGGAATTAAATGAAAATGATAGCAGAGTACTTCCATAACTAATTTCTAATTATATTTCTGCCCCCATTCCTTCCTAAACATAAATTTTTGCCTACGTCTAATTAACACTTCAGATTGCTAGTTTAGAATCTATAAATATAGCGAGTCTTTAATGATCCATTATAGTGATGCTACTTAGTTTTCAATGACTTGTAAAACTTTCACAAACAGATCTGCAAATGAATTACATCCATCTGCTCTGCTGCAGCTGCAAGAGCAGAATTACATTGTACCCTGCCTTTCCCTACTTTCCTGATTTTCTCTAAACTTTACGCCCATGTGTTAGCCAAACCATCTCGACGCCGATTGCCAGGAACCCAGGCAGGTCCCTATAAAGGAGTCTTCAAACTTTACAGACATCTCCAAGGCACTTTCAAAACATTCTGGTTTGCCTCCCAGCTGAGCCCCAGAGACAGGCTGCAGCATCCTGCTCAAAGCCTAGGAAATCCTCTGCCGCGGTGCCCTCTCCCGCCCGAGCGCGCAGTTCCACGGCTCTGCCGGAGCTCGGAGGCGTTCGCAGATGCGGACACGGCGCCCACGGCGGCACCGCAGACCCAGCACCCGCGGTGGCACCCTCGGAGCCAGCACCCGGCGTGCCCGGCTCCGCCGCCCCGGGCGGGCACACACACACACACACACACACACACACACACACACACACACACACACAGACACACACAGACACAGACACACAGACACACAGACACACACACACACTCACACACACGTGTGCGCCCGGCGGAGAGCGCTGCCTGCGGGGGGAGCAGGGCAGGCTCCCGCAGCGCCGGGATTCACCGCTCCCGGGGAGATTTTCCAATCTACACCTCCGAAAGCGTGACCTTAGCGGCGTTAAGAGTGTTAGCTCTATGAAGACAGCCAAGCATCAGGCTGTGCTCGCTGTTATCTGTCAGCCGTACAATAGCAGCATTGATAAGGCAGCAGCAACTGGCTTTGACAAGTGTGCTGCGCTAGCATTCCTCTGAAAACCGTGAAGGAAAAAAAAAAAAAGCAGAGAGAGAGAGAGAGAGAGAGAGAGGAGAGAGGCATGAGGTGCCTTTTTACTTTACCTGAACAAAGTGTGCGGTTTTATTTTCCCCTCTGAGTTGCTGGAAACGATTCTTCCCGCTTCTCCCCCAGAGCTAGGTATTTCTTCTTTTGCTTGCAGCTCACACTTGGGGAAGACCACACAGCTCCAGCAAGGCTGCCTCTCTCCCCTAATCCCCACTCGAGTGTGATGACACACACTAACCCCAACCATCTGTTGAAACACGTCCTCAAGCACTCAGCACAGTGGTGTGTCAAGACGGGCTGCCCAATCCAATCGCTGGGGTTGGGTGGCTCTTAAGGAGCTGGAGGCAGAGACAAGGGCAGAAACTATAAGGCTGAGAACTCTTTAGCAAAGTAACCTGAGATTTTGAGAAAGCGCTGCTATTGAAAAAAAGAGCAGAAGGGGGAGGTACTCGCGGGAAGGTAGAGGGAGTGGATTAGTCTGGTGGCCAGTTGTGTAACTTCTCACAACTCCTTGTATTTCCAAGGGACCACTGGGACCCCTTCGCAGTGCGATGCACAGAAGCACAAGAGCAACGCTAAAATGTTTTTGTGGCGGGTCTATTGAGGGCAATCTCCTCCGAGAGACGCTTTTCTAAAAGAGATAAATGATGCAGTTTGAAATCCTAATAAAATGCTACTGCGGGAGTCGTTTGCAGGGCGATGTGACATCTGCATCCCAAAATCCCAACTCCTTACCGTGCCGCGTTTACCCCGTGGCTGCTTCCAGCCTTCCTGGGAGAACAGCGTAGCGAGGCTAGAGGGAAACCGGGGTGGGGGGCGAGGCGGGGAGAAGAGGGGATATCCGAAGAGCAAAGAGCCGGGAGCCCGCACTCAGACATCTGCGAGTCTTTCCCTCGAGCCTGTGCTTCCCTGGAGGCGGGCTGGCCGCCCCCGCTCCCCGGTGCGGGCTCCCCGGTGCGGGCTCCCCGTGCGGGCTCCCCGGTGCGGCTCGGTGCCCCAGCGCCGCTCGCTGCCCGCCCGCCCTCGGCGGCTGCAGCGCCCGCTCCGCGCTGCTGGGACAGCTCCGGCCCCGCTCCGGCCCCCGGCCCGGCTGCCGCCCCCGGCCCCGGCTGCCACCAGCCTGTTGCTTCCCCGCTTCCCACCCCCTTCCGCCACCGCTCCGCAGCGTCCTGCGGGATGCGGCCGCGGTTTGGGGAGCGCTGCCCTTCCCCTGGGGAGCCGTCACCGCCCCAGTCGGGGCTGGGGGGCTCCGGGCAGTGCCGCGGCAAGCATGGACTGCGGCTAGTCTGTACCTCAGTTTCCCTCTGCCGCAAAGCAAACATTATCACACCTTCCACTCTCTCGGGGACGCTGCCAGGAAAAATCCACTAATTTGCAGAAGATGTCCGGGAAGGATAGATAAGGGACACAGAAAAGCTGCTAAGTGCCAAAGAAACAGTTCTTTCCTTTCCCCTCCCTGTAATAGGATAGCGTGGAAGAGAGACTTAAAATCTCAAGGGTTTTTACCTCATTACCAAGTGCCTGACTTGACACTTGCATTAAATCTACATTTCACATTATGACAGATGTTGTGTTTTCTTTGAACTGAAAGGGAAGGACGTTGTTTTGGCATTAAAAGTTACTCTGAAAGTGTTAACATCCAACTTGAAGAAAGGTTTGCAATTGTGAAAAGACACACTCTGCCCAGCTATATGAAAGCCATATGAGAGTCTTGAAATGCTGATTTGGCTTACTCGTTCTTTAATACCTTACACAAGGCTGTTTCTGAATGACTAGTGGCAAAGTGAGTACTTAACAAAATGTGAGATTCAAGAGCTGGGGTCTGAGCCCAGATAGCTGTTAGCAAAGCTGACCTGGAAAAGAAAGGAAAAATAAGAAACTGTATTTGCTTAAGTTCTTCCCCAAAGTGATGATACAGTGTCTGTTTCAGCCTATTACTCTGAAACTGCTATCACAGATGTTTGGTATCCACTAAAACACTACTCCCTAATCTGCTAATTCTAGATAAATAAACAGCTGAATAATATTTTCAACAATAATATGTGGTGAAGTAGAGATGCAACTACTGTCCCTGGGGTATTGTAAGATTCTTAATGCTGCCAATTATATCTTCAGGGCAAGGGTTTGGTTTGATTTTGTTTCATCCTAGCAGACTGTGATCTGTAAACAGACTGGATAACCTTACATACCCAAAAAGCCCTGGAGTCTTTATTGACGCATTTTCTTTAGCTGTACTTCTTACCAGTATTGTACAGTAACTGCATTAAAAATCTATAGTGATCAAAGATGTGGAATATCAAAAAGCCCCTCAAATTTTGCTGCATCATCCTGGGTCCCGACTCACTTTCTAAAATGCAGCTCACCTCACAGATGCTCTATGTTTATACAGGTCAGATGAGAGGCAAATTCAGCAGGGTTCAACCTTTAACCAACATGAATGACAAGTGTGTGCATACAATTATTTTATGTTGTGATGTGGTAAATGCTTATCCAATGTCGTTTATTATATCTGACTATAAATATACATAAGTTACTGAGCATTTGTGTGATGCATAGGCCGAGATCTGTTGTTTTTTTAGGCCTGTGTAAGTCAGGGATGCCTCTGCTGATGCCTGTCAAGTCACAATACTGTAAAATTGACATGTTTAAAAGGTTCCCTAATTTAGTGTTTTGTATACAGAGACATGGAGACAACCCCCACCCCTCACCAGATTCCTCTTCACAGACTCTGCCATGACTTGAAATACAAATTTTTGTCTCCATTAGCCCTCAAACATCACCCATGATCATGTTTTCACTTAAAAGCTACTGCTAATGTTGCGGGATAATTTAACTGCTACTTGTGTGACTACAGCCAGATTTAGTTTGCTGTGACAGCTTATAACAGACTTTTGCACCACTTCTCCTCTATGCACACTGCCATCTGCAAAGAGTTTAGGTTTTAAAGGCTGAAATGAAAGCTGCACTGAAGAGCCATACCCAAAATGCTGTTAAAATTATGCATCATAAAACAGGTTCTCAAGTTGACTGTCAAACCCTTGAACTCTTGCTAGGGTCAGGCTGCCCCCACTCACACAGGACTTGTAGCAAAGTGAATAATGCTTTATGCAAATAACTCAAGACAATCCTAATATGCGAGATTAATTGTAAGTAATTGTGATATTGAGAAATAGGCACTCCTGTTTTGTTCCCACAGATAACATGTCCCTCACAGAGTAGTTCCAATTGGTTTCCATGGTAGCCAACAGCATCTTTAAGCCAGGGCACTGAGGTTCACTCTGTGTTGCCTAGACTTTAACTCACCACCTTTCTCCAGCACAGATGGTCTTGGCAGTTTTGTGTGTCAGTGTGGAACACAAGCACATAATCACACACGTGCACCTCTGCTCAAGAACCTCATGTAATTCTCAACTCTGGCATTTTCAGCTCTCAAAAATAATCAAAGGGGATTTTTCATGATTCCTGCAGCAACCTCAGTCAACTCTTCTGCCAATAGGAAGGGAAGATGACTTTTTGCTTCCTTGAATAATTTTATGTCTACCCTGGATTCAATTATGTTTGAAGAGTTTATATAGGAACAGAAGAGGTTCTAGAACATGGCTATAAATCTACAGACACGTTTACTGTTAAATTCTAGCTTGAAATGCATGCCCATGCATGAATAGCATGCTCATGCTCCTGTTGAGTTTCAATGACATCTTGTCAAAAATGACATATAATAAAAAAGCCTTTGAAATCCTGAATTGCAAAGAAAAGATAAATAATTAAAAACCAATGTTTCTTTCTAAAGATCCCAGCAAACAGCAAGTTCCAAGAAGCACAGGAAGATATGCTTCTTCATGTGGAGCACAGTGAAACCTTGGAGCGACTTGCTGCAGGATACAGTGGGGATAGAAATGACATATATTCAAATGTTTGGACAAGTTCACAGAAAAAAATAAATAGTCTCAGCAATTAAATACAAATATATAGCTTCTGGTACAGGGAATCCCTGAATCACCTGGAGTGGATCCTAGACAAATATTCTGTGCTTGTCCTATTCTTACACTTTACCCCAAGCATCCACTATTTTCCACTGTTGGAGGGTGCCAAGCCTAGTATACCCATGACTTAGTGTGGCACAGCTGTTCACTCTTTCTTAAAGAATTTGGCAGTTTTGGGGCCTCATGGTGGGTAGTATAAGAGAGATGAATTCCTTTTAAGAACTTTAGCCAAGATTTTCAGAGCTTGGCTCATAAATCCATGTTCAGGAGCCTTAGTAAAAAAAGTCTGATCAAAAGTATTGAGTATACAGCAGCTGCTGGCGAAGCCAGCATTTCATTTTCTTTTTCTCCATATGTGGGCATTCCAAAGTCAGACATAGGCTCATGTAAAATTTGTGAGCTAAATCCCAAACTATATTCTGTGCAAAAGTCTGCTCAATTGTTTCTTAACCTGGAGTCACCTAAATTTCAGAAACACATGGTCTTTCAGAGGCATTTCCTCCATGCTGGAAGCCCAGAGCTGTGCAAGACTCGGGAGTCAGGCACCCCTTCACCACAGTCATCTAAATTGCTTCAGTGGGCTCTCAGAACTCACCTACCAAACTTGGAGACATTTGAGTGGCTTAGCTAAAGATCAAAAACCTGGCCAGAGGAAGAAGGAATAAATAACATTTAGGGCATGCAACCATACACCTGCTGGGTAGCTTTCTTCTCACTACCCCTGCTCAAACCCTATTACCTGAACAAAATATTCCAACAATGATTATTCTGTGTAAAAAACACCATAGGGTTAATGTACAAAAAATATTGAGAAATTTGGTGAGTCACATACAGCACACATGAAAATGCAGAATTCTGTATCCCAGAACAATTTCCATATTTTCTGGGGAAATGTGCATAGGCCTATACATGTACTCTCTTAATAGGAAACCATACATGTGCTAGCTACAAAAGGACTGCTTTAGAAAAGCATTAAGGGCACAGTTCCAGAATCAGGATTACCTGCCTGTGCAGAGCTCTTGTGGGATGGAAGGATATAGACTTCAATTTTTTAAGGAAGCTCTTCTGCCCTGCTCCATCTTTCCTGCAATGGAATCAGATGGTATGGAAGTTATACCCAGCTACAATCTGTCTTAGGACTGCAATACTAAAAACAGTTCCCCTGAGGGGTAACCAGAACAGAGGATAGAGTGCAGGTGAGACAGACAAAAGATCATAATTGACTCAATTCATCACAGGGCTTTACAATTTGTCAGATTGTTGTCATCACTATCACTTGCCTCCAGAAGAAGATTAATAGTTGAAATAATTGTCAGTCTCAAATTTGTGTTTCTTCACTTACACCCACTCTCAAAACACTGATTCTTTTTGGTTACTATTTCTTCTAAGGTAACTCCCTCATTAGTGGTTGCATAGTAATTCACTACCAAACAAGATCACTTCCATTAAAAGGCACGTGTCTTACCCTAGCTGAAGAGCTGATTAGATTTGTCATAGCTATTTTTTTTTTTTCTTTTAGTATCCCAGAATTAAATAAAGAAGACCAAAAAACCCCCAACAAATGAAAACCCAGTATATTTGTCATGTCATTGTTAGGGAAAAAGAAAACAAAGCCAGCAAAAGTTTTTCCAAGCTAGAGCCTAATATGACGATTTAATGCACCAAGAAGCTGTGGTTCTTCCCTTCTCAGCTGCCAGCTGGCCACGAGTTTCAACTGCAGCACAGTAAACAAGTGATCACTGCGTCTGGGAAGAGCTCAACATACCAGACAGCTGGAAAATAGGGGCAAATATAGGCAGGAAAATCAACAGATTTAACCAGTCTGCACAAGGTAGGTGATCCCATTCTCAGCAGTAGGGAGCACACCAAAGAGAGAGTATATATGGAGTCTGCAAGGTTTTAAAAGTGTGAGAACTCAGAGAGCAACATGCTCTCAGAACTTGTGCTGACTTCACAGTTTTGGATGGAGTTCAATTTCATTACTGAAAAAAATTTGAGGTAAACCATCCAATACTAAACAAAAATTGAAAAAATGCCAAAAATTTAGAAGCCAGAATGTCTCATAGCTTTTAACATTAAGTAAAGTGATGAGCAGTGGTCATCTTTAGGTCCCTCCCTCTTACATAATTATTATCTTTGCTCCTACTCAAAACTTTCAGCCTGAAAAAATTGCAATAACAAAGAATGAAGGATTTTGATGACTCCATGTTAAACCCACCAAAATCAGGAAAGGTTTAATTATGAAGGTTTAATATTACTTCCCCCCCTTTGAGCATACTTCTAATATTGCACATAATCAAGGTACCACTTGCCTAAAAAAGCCAAGTATGTTCATGATGTTCTGGACAGAGCGTGGGAATGCACACAGTTTAACATACAGATTCATTTTTTTCCTAAAGACTCAAGGAAGCAGCAGCCCCTGTAGCCCTTTTATTTTTATAATAACAAAGTATCAGCAAATCCCATAACAATTTAGGAAAACATTTCATTTAACCCTTTTGTGATCTCAGACACAACGATGAGAATATTTGGGAGCAGAAAGAGCAGACACATTGCAGGACCAGCTACACCTCTGTGTACAGAGATTTTTGTATAGTAGCCGGGACCTTTCAGTCTCACTTCTGTTCTCACTGAGAAAAGAGGCCAATATGCTTACCTTGCCTCACATACAATTAACTTTACAGTTACACCTGCTAAGACAATTAACCTCAAAGAAATTGGCATCTCATGTAAGGACATACAAATAAACAGGTAGGACAACGCAGCCATAACAGCTGGCAGACTCATTCAAGGCCCTCCTGATCATAAATCATGGCATAGCCATAACACCTAAAGTAAGCACAACTAAAGTCATAATGGAGTTTTATGTCACCAAAAGAATGATAAAGCAGTATTCACTGCATGGAGAAGACTTGATTCCTGCAAAAGTATTCTTAGCATTGTCTTGGGTGTAACTACTACCTTCTCCTGCCCATGGAAATGACTTAAATGCCAATACCCATCCCTGAAAAAGTATGTGTAGATGTGTATAGGTGATGTGGATTAGTAGAATTAAATATATATGTATATAAAACCTATATATATTTACATGAGTACATAATTCTATATCTAAATTCTTGTTACTGGATCTAAATTAGGGATATCATAGATTGAAAGCAAAATTAAACCATAGTACTCCAGTATATTTAGAAACATGACATTTAGAGAACAATTCAAATGTAGCTACTCTAAAAAAAAAGGGAAAAAGAAGGAAAAAGGAAAGAAAATTACCATGTCTATCCCACCAACCCAAGCCACTTGCCATTCTTTTTGTAGGTGCCAAAATCCCATAAATTCCTCATTCTATTGCCAAAACCTCCTGAATTCACCTCCTGAAAACATCTATGCCTCACATCCTGTGTCAGTTAAAAAAAAAAAAAAAAAAAAAATTAATTGTAGAGAAAACTGAAAAAGTGAGGAGGACAGAGTGAAAACTGAAATGTAATATTGAGAAAGGCCAAGAGAGAAGAGTTGATGTGAGGTGGTGAGTTGCTGGAAGACATCATGATTACTTTGCAGGTCAGAACAATCATTCAAGATGCATAAAAATCCCAGTGTAGGTCCTGTATTGGTGTTTCTGAGGGTGTTCAGTGCTAATGGAGAGAGAGTTCTCATTTCTTTCCAGGCAGAGCTAGTTTGGGCAGAGTGAATGATACCATCTAAGGGTCTCAAGGCATAGCAGATTGTTCAACTGTTTTGACTGGTTGTAATTGTGCTCTCCAAAGGATAGGCAAAATTCAGTATTGTAGCAGTGGCAGAAGGATTTGGGGGAGGAAGGAAGGAAAAAGGCATGGTACTTTGTACAACAAGAAGATATTAGTCAAATTTAAGAAAGTAAAAGAGGCTGAGGGCATTCAAGCTGATTGGCAGGGAGTTGAAAGGTCTTCAAAGAAAAAGTAAAGTTTTGGAGGGGCTAGGAAAAGGTCCTAGGGGAACATCCATCCTTGATCCACCTCAAGGAGGTTTTCAAGAAAGTGAGAATTTGAAAAAAAAACCAACATTGGGCTGCAGAGCCCGCTGGTGGTGGCACATCTGAAAGGCTGTGGGTCAGAAGAGAGATTCCTGACCCTTTTGCTGGTCTGTTCTTCTCTGTACTTTCTCTTCAACTGCGCCACAGGAGGATCTTGTTCTTCATCCTCACGGATTTCTATCCTCCCTTTCCTCTCTCAGTACCCACCACTCTCCTCCACTGCCCTTTGGCACAGCAGCCACATTCCCTCTCTCTCCTTAGACAGTCCCGTGGCACTTCCCAGACTGTGAGCACTAAAGGGCAAGGGACACAGGGGAGAGGAAAGGGTCAGGACTGAAAGAGACAGAACAGAATTCTGGCTGGAAAAGCACTTTCTGCTTCTGATGCCACCATGGGCCTGAGTACCCCTTCAGGCCTCCTCTGTCCCTCCCTGTCCATGCAAAACCTTCTACAGCAGCAAAGGAAAATCCCAACAGATTGTCTCATCTGCTGTCCTTAGGTTGACACTGACCCAAAATCTCCTGTCACGGCAAATGTAATTATTATTTACTCTCAGTGGTAATTTAGGGCACGGAATCTTTTCCAAGCTTATGTCAGTAAAATTGAATTTTAGAGGGACTGGAGCAGGAAGTTGTACTATTTGCCTGGCTGGTTTACTTTGTTTTTATTTGAATTCCATATTCGGTTGAAGGGAGGGATAAATATTTTTCCTCTTCATTCTGGTATCAATGAGTAGGAAGGTAGAACCTGGTTGGTCAGATTAATGTAAAAGGCAGAGCTGTTCTTTCTTCTGTGCAGTCCTAAGGGATTCAGAATATTTTTTATAGTTGGCTCTTCCCAAGGCTGTACACATAGTTCTAAAAACAGGACAGAAATGCCATTTTGCAACTAGTTTCGAAACTTGTTTTTAATCTGCACTTTAATAAATCCAAGGCCTTTCTAACATTTTCTTCAAACTGGATGCTATCAGGGAGTCACTGAAAAATCAGAATTTGCAAAAGAACTGCAGTAAGGGCTGTTGTTTGATGTACAGTCCAACAATTGGCTCCTCAGAGGTGGCTAGGAGCTATACTCCAGCTGCAGGTGATGCAGCTTCCAAGGACAGGTTCACATCCAGCAAAAACCTCTGGCAGAAACAATCCATTCTTTTCCCTAGCTCTGCTCACATGGTTCTTGTTCTTCCTGACTCCTTTCTGTAAACAATAGCAGATCACTTTGGTGGTTTTTTGAGTGGCTAAATTTTACTCAGGTTTAATCAGACCACAAAGCTATGAAAATGATAGTGCTGACACAAGAAAAGGCACAGAGCCAAGGGAGAGAAAAAATGAGATTCATCTTTCTTCAGAGACAATCTCATCTTAAATGGGCTTAAGTTGATCTTAAAATCAAATTTTAGAACTCACACAAACTCAAGATGAGTCAAACTGGAGAAACTTTAAAATGGCCACCTCCTCTGGGACAGAAAGTGTTCTACTAATGTGCAATTGTCCTACTACAGGATATGAGACCTGTCAGATGCTGAATTATCTCCAGGGGCAATCTTCAGATAACAAGCATTATTTTTAGGTTTTAGCCCTGATGCTATTTAAACCAGTCTAATCAACAATAAAAAATTTCAGTGGAGTTGAGCTTGATTTCCTCACAATGATAGACTGAGGTTAGAGTCTCTGCCATGCTTGTTGGAGACACGAGAAGGCTGACCTTTCTTGTCAGGAAGGTAGCCTGACACAGGAACTCCTTAAATAACCTTGCTTTTGCTGGAGGTGTATTCTGCAAAGAGTGCCCTTTTGAAGACATCTTTGGTTCTCAAGGAGGCCAAGATAATATTTTCCAGATAAATTAATATGGAGGTTTTTATACCCACTTGTAAGGGTTTTTAAACCTGATTACACCCACTGTGTGCTTTCATGACTTTGCTTCATAGGTGGTACAGTGGTCTATCTGAACTTTCTCAGAAGAAAAAGGAACTATATTCTATATATATGTAAATATATGCATGTACATACACACACAAAAAAATGTTTTATTACATTTAAGATTTTTCCTATTAGTTGAGAGTCCCTTAGCAAAAGAAAAAGGCTTTTAACCTGTAGTTTTTCCAGAAGCAGCTGACAGCCTGACTAAGCTCTGTGCTTTTACAGCCTTTCCCTGCAGTGGGACCAAGCAGACAGATCATTTCACTGAAATAAATCATACTTACCCTTCTACAAAAATTCCTTTCACACAAACCAAACCACAGCTAAGTTTTGAGACAGCAGTGCCTGAATTATAAGTAGCAATGCAATGGCTGATCAATAACTGTGTCACAGAACTAATAAATAAAGATATGCCAACAAACAACTAATTGCAGAACTCAATCCCTGCCTGTCTGGTGAAATCCCCCCAAGTGAAAGTGGTGGAGTGGAATTCACTGCCTAGTTTAGAAGCAATTTTGAGCTAGAGATCTGATCTGCTCTCTTGTGATCTTAGGAAAAACAAGAGAAGTATTTTATCACTGAGTGACAGTAATCATTGGCATATCATCAGGCCTTTTTTAAACCTCTCCACTTGTGGTGAGTTACTTATTAAAATAAAAATTGGTCATTTTTACTGGGACAGCATAGTTTTCTGCAAATATTTTTCCATTCAACTGTTATTCCCAAAATTAGCAAAACATAAGGCAGCCTGTGTTAACTCTTTCTTATGCTAAACAGCCCTTGTTAGTTTAACAGAACAAAAGCTTTGATTGTAAGTGCAAATATGTGTGAGAATCTAGAGTCAAAGCACATTGGTGGCTTTTTTTTTACTGAATGACTTGCTTTGGTGCAAGTTTCCAAATAAAGATTTAATTGCACCCACTTGCATCAATTACAATATCAAAGCACATAAGTTATAAAAACAGAAGGTGCGGACACAATGGCTATTTCAGAGTCTGTTTTGAAAACAGATTAGACAGAGTTATAATGATCATTTCTTCAAAAGAATTTAGAGATTATCAGAAACAGAACAGACTGCGGATTTTAATTGAAAACTCACTCCAAATTCTTTGTATCCCTCTACCCCAGCCTGGTCTCCTTCACAGCTTTTAACAAAATAGTTAATAAGTGGGTTTAAGAGGAGGGATTTGAAACCTGGAGATAAATACAGTTGCAGTTCTTAATACCCAGTTCTTAATATTGCAGTGCCTGTGGTACCTTTGGGTGATCTCATTTCCTGCACTTACACTTTGACGTAATCACACTTAGCACCTGTACGTACAACTCAGCAATTCATTCCAGAAACCCAGACACTCTTTGTGGGCCCCTTGGATTTGAGAACAGCTATCTGTACCTTTCCAAGGAGAAATCTTACTCACATACCCTTGAAAACCCTTTGTGGTTCTGAAATTTCAGTTTCTCTTTCCAGAGAGTAAAAAAATAAGCAAACATAAGAGAGCACCTTTTAATATTTTGAATATTAGTAATCTCAAAGACATTTGTTTAGATCATGGAAATTCCCTGGAAGTGTTCTTGATAAACATTGTTTATGCATATGTAGTGCATATTAAAAAGAAGTGGTATCAGTGATGCTTTTGAGTAATAGGCCAACATTTCAGCCTCACCTAGCAAAACCAGAAGTGTTTAACTAGTATTGCTTAATAGTTGTTAGATCAAGATATGAACACACATAAGTTCCTCTACATATTGATTGTTTCAAAGTCAGGAATATATTGAAAAATATAAAAAAAGTTGGTATTATGATTGACAGAAGGTACTCCTTTATGAGCATGATGTGTTAATTAAGTCCCATCATTTTTTCTTATGCAGAGATTGTATTTTCTGAGGTTCTTTATTTCCAAAAGCAGAATGACGTTGCAGACATCCCAGGAAAGGCCCTTCACGTGCCATGTTTTCTGAAGACTCTTTCATTGGAGATGAATTTGGATCATTTTGGCAAAGCAAGGGTCACTGCAGAGAGTGCCTCCCATTCCAAAATAAGCCTCACCTCTTGTCCATAGAGTGAGATCTGGACCACTCTGACTCTTGCTAAACACACAGATTTGGTTTCTCAACTGTCCCCAGCCCCGTGCCAGGGCACACCACGGCTTTGCTGTCACAGTCCTTTCAGCTGCTTAGAAACTCTGTGTTGGCCTGGGGTCCCACTTCTGGGGCACCCCAGTTCTATAAATTCAGAACACATCTCCTGTATCCATATAGTACTCTTATTGAGTCTGCCTCTGCAAAAAATCTGTCCCAATGTTTTAGGACACTGAACAAACCCTTTGGAAAAATTGTTGCCTCCCAAAGTTACTTGACCTCTTCCTCTTCTTAAACTTTGAGCTGATTTTTATCCATGCTTTCTGTCATTGCAAATTTCTCTGAGGGGATTAAGCATTTTAATCACACTGACATAAAAATATTCAGTGATATGTCCATTGCATAACTGATAATAAAAATTGAAATATTCTAAAAATATCAGCTAATTTAGAGTATCAAGGACACCCTCAAGGATACTGAAGGATTAGCAGTCAGAGCCAAAGATAGCCAGGTAGCCAATTCAAAGACATTACAAAACCTTTCTGAAAAGTAAAATAGCACTGTGGTTTTGCATTAGATTGTATTTCCATGCAGTTCTGTCACTGTCTTTTTCTATATAACAAGCAGTCTTGGAAACAACTTTAGCAATCACCTACATCTCACAGAAGCACAAATGCTGGCCTGACAGGAGCTGGGATGGACGTGCTCCCTACAGTCCCTGTGGAGCTGCTTTGCATCCTCGGGCAGGCAGAGCTGGCTGCCCTGGCACACAGCAGCAGCCGGCGTGGGATGAGTGTGGGGACACCTCTCATAGCAAAGCTACTGAGGGGGAGACAGACAGGAAAACCTCTTGAGTGCATAGGCTTGGAACAGCGACATGTTTTGTTCATGATAGGCTTATCCCTGGTGACTTGAGTTTCAGGCAAAAGAATGCATCTCCCTATATAAACCTAATTTGCCTACTGTCACAAAGAGGAAGCGTGCAGGGTACCCCAGATAACAAGAGCCATGATGGCATCAGCAATTTCTCCTAACTTTGGTGCATGGCAAGGAAGCTAAATAGGTGTCAGAAGAAGGGTGGTGTGAAGAAGAGGGTGCCTGACATGCTGGTGTGTCCCCCTCACGGTTCATGAGCATGGGCCAGGCAAGTACCTCACGTCTAAGGTTGCCACTGAGGTCACGACTTCTAATAATTTCCCTTCCAGACTCTCCCCAAAGCATGCCACTATTGCTTCCTGGATTTCAGATACAATGATTTATCTTTGAAAAAAATAAACAAACAGTGGGAGAAGGACACACTGTTTTAGAGACAAGGTGATTGAGCATCTTGGAAACCTTTAAACAAAATAGCAGAAATTCTACCAAATTGCCTATTAGTTTTATTTACCTGCTATTCAGGGCTGAGAGGTTTCAAAGTCAAATGACTGTAATGAGTCTTTAAAATCCATATTTGGGTAGATAAACAGATAGTGCTGAGCACTGCTGTTGTCTCCATCTTGTAAGTGATAAGTAAATGGCTTCCAGGAATTGAGCAGCCACTCACTCAGTAAACAAGTCAGTGGCTCTGGTGAATATAAATACAATGGGAATGGGATTTAGCTCTGGGAAAGACCCTGGCATAGGAGAGTCACACACTTTCTGCCTTTACATTTTAAAAATGAGCAGTGGAAACAGTGGTTTGTCCCATCCTCCTGCCCTGTAGTGCTTGATTTTCCCTTAAACACATAGAACAAATGAAACTTAAAAGAAAATTATCTCAATTAATGAAGGTTGGCAGAAGAGGGAGAATATTTGTGGTCTCCAAGTTGAATAGAAATGAGCACAGAGACACTTTACTAACCAAACTGCAGTTAACCTCAAAGGCTGTGAGGTGCTATGCTTAAAAAATGTGTTGTAGAGGTTTTTTCATTTAGGGACAAGCCCAGCAGGACAGCACTGGTGTGCAGCCAGGGGATTACTCTAAAATCACACCAGAACTACACAGCAGAATTAGCATCACAGTCTCTGGGGAACAGCTCCCTTTTGGTCAAAGTATTTTACAGATAGGTTGCCAGGAACTGAAATCCAGTGGAAACAGCAGTTCCCAAACTAGGACTCACCCTCTCTCTGGGAAAGAAGGGGGGGTATGAGAGATAATGTCTGCAGGCTGCAAACTGAGATGAGTGGCTGTAATCCTGAATGCTGGATGCTGAATGAGTTGGGGAGGAAAGGAGAGAGAAGGGTCATGAACGGTAGAACTCACCTGGGAGAGGGGCACAGGAAAAGTAGTTTGGGAAATGCTGCAGCAGAAACCTTTTTTCCCAAATCCCTCCTTTTCTATTGTTGCTTCTTTGAACAAAAGCAGCACATGCAAAGACAAGGGCTTAAAACTAAAAGGCCTGACACATATTTCCTTGTCTCAGTATCAAATATCTTCTGCGATATTTACAATTCTTATACCATAAATAGAAATGCTTGAACACAGAGCTCATTTCCTGGTTTCTCAGAAAATGACATCCTCTTCCTTCTTGCCAGTTTCCCACATCTCTCTGTGCTTAATGCTGGTGGCCTGCTTTTCCCCACCATTGTACTGGTTCTCTTTTCCAGCAGCCACAGCCTCACATTCGGTAACCTTTGCCCTTCCATTTGATCAGAGCCAAAATGCCATCTTTAGAAAGCTAACGTACCAGAGAAAATGGAAATATGAAGCTGGGCTGCCCACCATGCTGTTATCTTACCCTGTTTTCACTGAGGTTTATTTTTTGGAATACACCTGTTGATTTTAAATTCATGAAAGATTTTCTAAATGAACTGAAGTGTCTGAAGACTCAGGATCTCCTTAGGAGCACAGCCCCTTTTAAAACTGAACCTCTATTAATGTGTTAAATTTGAGGCAGAGATACTATTTACTGAAAAAGAATAGTACTTTACCTGCAAGTTTCTTTGAAGTCTTCTTGTCATTACTAGAAATTTCACTGACTTATCTTCCATCCCCCAAGTCAGCTTTCTGCTGACACAAGAGAGCTTCACCTTCTTTTTGATCCTACAAGTGAAGCCATGTGGAAATGATTGAGAGTGACGTCACAAGTTCAGCATTATGATTTAAATTCAGGATTGGGCAGAAGGAGGGGAAAAAAAATTACACGCATCCATGATTACTGTGTTTGGGTCATTCAGATGCATGCTTAAAAAAATAAGGTCTTCTCTCAGTGAATACGAAATGTACCATGGAATCTTTTAAAAGGAGCTATTCTTTGCCTATATGTGTGTTTATATAAATATATATCCAAAACTTTGGCTTCTTCCTCGGTCTTCCATTGTCTAAGCGACTTTTTGATTGCTGTTGTCAGTACCAGAGGTAATAGTATTCGGTGATGCTGCATGTAAATAAATTTTAGACCTTTCAAAAGGAGAAGTGTATGTTACCATAAGTTCCAGGCCTCTTTTATCCTCACAAAATCCAGACACTGAAAAACTCAAAACCACTGAGTTTAAAACACTCACTCATAATTATTGCTAATTAATGTTAAATTCAGGTAAATGGAAGGTTACCTTTTTAGAACAAGCATTTATACACAGAAAAAGTTGAATAAGTAAATCAAGGGTCAGAAAAAACAGCTTGAAGGGACAAACTTAAGGAACTCTATGTTTAGGTCATTACAACTAAGAGGAGGCTGGCCAGCTTTGAGTCAGGAGGCCACCTGGAAGAAAGAGCCTCGGTTCCCAGCAGTACTAGAGGCTGGTGGTCAAGGTGGAATGGCAAGGTGATACATTCATGTTTTCTGAGCTGAAGTAATACTCCACTGAAACTCACTACCACAAAAATACCATCTCCACATGTCATGAAGAATACAAGTGGGCTCTTTTAGGAGACTTGGATTAGTCGATTTTGCTTTATTCTCTGATTTTTATTGCATTCACAGAATCATTAAGGTTGGAAAAGTCATCTAAGATCATAGAGTTAAGATCAGAGGAAGCTGGGAAAAATGTGATACATGGGATTGTTTGTTCACTTTAAATTGTAGTAACTTGGAGAGGTTGTGAGAATATATGATACGATATGATTGATATGATATATGATATGATATGACATGATATGATATGATTGATATATGTTGTGTAGTGTAGTGTCATGTCATGTTATGTTACTTTTAAGCCAGAAGTCACTGGCATCTGAAGAAAAATTTTCCTAGAAGAGTTAGTTTTATGTCAATATGAGTAGTGAGGGTTGAGGACAAAACAGAGCATCCAGAAGCATCATAGCAGGCACAAAAATGTGTCACAAAAGACACAGAAGATATGAGACCTACACAGAGAGTTTAGTTCTTTGAACTTTCAAGGATGATAATAGATACATATGTTTTCTTAAATAGAGGTATCTTTTGCCACTAATGAATAATGTTAATTTCTAACCTCTGATTCTACAGTAAGCTCATACCAAAAGCATACAAATATTTTTCTGTATGTGAATACCAAGATTCATATACAGTAATGAATACTTGCAGTATTCATTAAATCTCCCTTGTACCACACACACACACATCAGCAGCAGATAAATGAATGAGACAAAAATGTTCAGCCTCAAGCCTCATTTCATTGTTTAAGCTTTTCCTTGCTCCTCCAGGGATATTCATGTCAATGTCTTAATAAGGCAAGGACAACTATTTCCATGCCTGAAAACACCTGCTTTAATTCAGGAAACTGCATGAAGTGGAGTAGGACTTGTGTGTTTTCTCAGAGGGAAGAAGTGTGGTAGTTCCTTATTGTTCCTTATCTGCAGTTAACTTTGGCAAGCAATCAATCAGATATTAGCCAAAAAGACAAACATATAACAAACTAATAAAGTGGCTTTGGAAGTACCTGTTGTACTAGTTCATAGCTGATATTGTTGCTAACATTCAAAAGTTTCTTCAGAGTTTGCTACTGTAGTAGAACACAAGGTGATTTACAGTTAGGATACTGATTAATCCATCTTGCTGCAAGTGTTTACTGCCTTCCCAAGTAGTCCTTTAACTTGATCATTGCTGAACTTAAAATGAAATGTGGTCTTTATGAAAGCAATGTTTCCAAATGGAATAATTTGGGAAAAGTTATATAATAAGTACAAGTTTCAAAAAAAATAAAGATATATATTATATGTTATATATTATACATTAACAATAACGCGGGCACTTGTGTTAGTGTCACTATCTAGTAAATATAAAGATGGCATGCAAATTTACTTTGCCCATTTCCAGGCGCGTCTTTGTACCTTTAGTTAGAGAGATGAAAACCTGTCAATCTTCAGGGCCAAAAGCTGGCCATAGGAGGAGATCCCTTCTCAGTCTGTGCTAAGCAGATGGAAACACTTCCATTGCTGGAGTTGCAGTCCCCTTTCAGTGGGAATTTCCATATGGTGTCAGGCCAAACCAGAGCATGTAATATGTGCAGTTGCTTCTGCACAATGAGAGGTTTTCTGTAACTCTTAAGTCCAGGGCCATTTTTACCCTGCTTTTAAATCACCATGATGGTACCCAGCCTTCCTTCTTTGCCACCAGTTTTCTTCCACATCTACCCTGGTTTTCTTAAGCTTACCAGACCATATGTCTTTGATGGACCCTCCCAGTTGTATATCCCACCCATCCCTGGGCTGTAGCCTTGAATCTAACTGCTGTAGAAATTTAATTTGAGCCATATCTTTTCTGGGACAGAAATTCCATACTTCTTTAAAGGCATCCAGTGAAAAAAAAGGCTCTGAACTTAGACATTGATTTCAATGAGGCTTTTGCCTGTGTATGCACAGCAGAACTGAGCTATTAACTGCTGATAAAGGACTAGCTCTTTGAAATATGGTTTTTACTTTGATGGTTTTTTAAGGAGGAAGTTAAAAGAATTTAAAAGAACATTTAGATTCAATGATCAAGTATTAAAGGCCCTTAGAAGTTCTCAAATTAAGGTGCCATTTAACAAGGCATGGGTCACATACAAATTTAAGAATATAGCTGGGGAGAATTCTGAAGAGAATTTTGAAGTTTGCCAGATTATCATAATTCTGGTTGAAGTCATTTGTCTGAGATTTTATGTGGTTTTAACAGTTTTGGCACCATCTATCTGGTTTTATATACATATTTAAAAAAAAGAAAAACGAAATATAGAAAAACTGACAAGACCAGAATGTTCCCCCAAAAAAGTCTATAACATTTATTAAGAGGCTTTAAAAACTCAAAAAAGAGGATTTCCTGCCTCTTAAACAAAATTCAGTAATTTTATAATTAAATTCAGTAATTGTATAATTGTTTATAAAAAAACCAAAAATTCTGTTTGTAGAGCAGCTACTAAGGGATGGAGAACAGAAATCTATCACAATAGCTATTTATTTCTTCATCAGCAGTGGGTCATTCACAGCTAAATATAGTTCACAGCTATTGCACTTTAAAAACCACTTTTCTATTTATAAGCTATCCCAGTGTCCTTTGACTCTTATCAATCTCATTCATTTACCTTGTCTGTTTTGCATGCTCTTTCCTGCCTCATTCAATATCTGCAGCTTTCTGTATTAGTTAGGTTGTTTCTTCCTCCTTCTTCTGGATTGTGATGGACAACGTGTTCAATTGATGCACAATCTTTTTTCAAGTCTAGTAAATATCAAGTAATGTCAGGGGAGATCTGCACGTCCCTTGCAGCTCTGGGAAGGTACACAATCAACCCAGCTGACATGTCAGAGCTGTATGTGGATGGAACATATTCAGTGCACTGGAATTTTTTGCAGTTCTGCTATATATATATATATGTATACACATATATACATATATATGTATGTGTGTGTATATATATACCTCAGCCAGTTGTAGATAGATTTTCAAAAGGATGTAAAGGAATAAAACATTTTTATTCCTTGTAGCCAAGTTTAGTCTCTTACTGGGAATATTGTTTTGTATAAATAATTAAACACTGGAGCCAAAGCAAAACTGTTTCTTTAGACCCAATGGTCATTACATTTCTCTGGTCTATTGCTCATGTCCCTGTTTCAAGTTGCACAGCATGGCACTTTTTAAACTGGTGTAGTAGATTTCAGGTAAATGATGTAACCAGCAGGCTTTTCTCAGAAATCCATGAAAACAATTCCAGGAGATCATTTGTTTGTTCTAATGTCAACCAAGGAAATTTTCATTTCTTGGCCATGTGTCGCCTTGAAAAGTATATGTTCTATAAATACAACTAGTACAGGCTAATATTAGTAGGAACAGACTGAAATAATTCTTGTCACCTTAACAGAAGAATCAAACAGTCTTTACTCTTAAATGTCTGAAGACCTAAATTAAAATCCCTGTCTCTCAAACACTTGTGTATGTGGGTCCTTAATCTGCTCCCACTGTGTGCTTTTTTTCCTCTTCTCTACTGCTGCACACAACAAGCTTCGAGTTCTTTACAGAGGGTCAGTATGCCATATCATAAGACAAGAAAATAGTATACTATGGCCATCTGTGTTTGTTCTGTGATAAACAGGAGGGTTTTAACCAAGATTTTTGTAATTCAAAGGAAATTCTCAGCTGAAAACACAATTAATCTTCTGATGTTGGTGACATACAAAATAACAGAGGATGACCAGTCTCTATTCTCTTTTGGACACAGATAGGTGCCATCTGTGACACTCTGCTGGCTACTGCTGTAGGGACATCAAGGGCGATGGTCACCTAAAAAGTGACTGCACTGTGTGGTGTCACCATCCCTGTGCACTTTGGGGACTGGCTATTGAGCTCTTACAACTTGGGTGTGTCAGATGGCAAGCATGGAAAGAAATAGGCTTTTGCAAGGAGAACCTTACAATCCTACTTATCTTAAGTGAATCTCTCTGAACATTGGGAAAGGGAAAAGGAGATGAAAGAAGAGGGAGAAAATGAATCCTATACCTCCCATATCAGTTTTCCCATTTGTTTCATAAAAAGATGTTAAAGCACAAGACACTCGATTTTACAATTTTTATACCACACATCTTTTTGGAAAAACACTGCAAGACCTACAGGTTTTTGGGAATAATGTAGCCTTATCTGGAGAAAAGTTGGTCTGTTTATGCTGTGTTTTGTAACCAACCACTAATTCCCTAAATTAGTTTCCAGTTAACTCTCTCTTTGTGTAAGTATGTAATGGGCTGCTGAGTCAAATATTTTACTGACTTCAATTTGTGCTAAGTATGCTAGTCAAATGCTGTGGTGATGTGCATTAAATGAGTTGCAAAAGAGCGATTGAGTTATGCAGTCTCCCCAATGGACCGCTAATAAAAAACTTTATACCTTATGAACCATCATAACTCTGTATATGCCACATGAAATAAGGTATTAAAACAGTTTAGAGAGCTTTAAAAATTTTATTGGTGCTTTTTTGGTATTGCTCCACCTATAAAGCTGGACTTCCTTAATTAGTGAGGACCTATGCACAGGGGAAAAAAAACTGTCTGGGAAATACTGGACTCTTTAAATTTTAAGTAATCCAGCTATAGTTAGTTTTGCTACCATACAGTTAATGAAGTATTATTAGACCAAGTGGCCATCCATCCTAGGCAGAGCATTCCTAGAGGTTAGTCACTACATTCATTTGGGGTTTCTGATTCAATTTCAAAGTGAATTAGGTTCTTGGATCAGAGGAATTATTTAACTCTTCTGAGGATCTTGCTGCTCAATAAAAGATAACTGCATACAGGAGTGTCATTAGCTATTCTATATATCATAACAGGAGCCACTCAAAGTGCTGGTAGCTGCCCATGGATGGGTCAGCAATGCTCTTGTCAGAAAATATTTCTCACAGAAAGAAGCAGTTGGACATTCCAAATAATTGAAAACTTACAGAGGAGCATGTGAATCCCATGGAAAATCAGGCATATTTTTTGCAAATGCCGACTTCCGTGCTTCTGGAAGTTTGGCTGATGGACATGTGCTTGAGCAGAGCACTGCAGCCCTACTCACTTCCAAATGAGGCCTGGAGCCATAGATATCTGTGAAGATCAGAAGTTTAACCCTTTCTTGCTGCTGAATTTTTCTGCCTTGGCAAGTACCCACTAGAATGCATAGATTTCTTAAGGTGTACTAAGACTTAATTGCACAATTATGCTTACCTTAATGCACAAAATTTATGACCCTGAAACCCATAAGACTGTTTCTGCTTTATGGGTTCGTGACTGGAGTGAGGAGTGGGCAAACAGCAGTGCCAGCTCCTGCTGACAGGGAGCAGCTGACTGGGGTGAGGCTGTTGAACAACAGGGAAGTTTTAGCGAGGACATGGCAATACCCTCACTCCACAGGAGCACTGTGTAGAAGCTTCTCTTGTCTACTCTTGTCTCTGACCTCAAAGCTTCATCTCAGCTGTGGGGTTTTTTCATATCTTAATGTTACATAACTTAATGTTACAATCCTGTAAATTGTGTTCAACCACAATGCATTTAAATAAATGTATCTTGTTTTTTTCTTTGCTGAATCAGCAAGATACCATGGTCTCAGTAACAGCTGTTCAGACTCCTCTTTCCTCCTGCCTCCAAGTTGTTTTCCTTGGCTAAACCAGAAAGGCAAAATCAGGGGAATGGGAAAAGGTACAGGGTGCTCCTAATGCTTTCCTAAAGCTTTAAATTGCATTTAATGTCTTTGCAGAGAGAAAGATATGAGTTCTCAAGGCTGTGGCTGTACCAACTCCTCAGCCACTTTTAGGGCTGAGATGTTACAGAAACACTCAAGTGTCACTCAGGTTTCCCAACACTGTGCCATCTGAAAGGCATCCAGATAAATGTTGAGGATGTTCTCTTTCTGTGGACACTACTGCAGTGCAAACTACCTCCAGGAAAAGTTACTAGGACAGTGGGAGCAGGGCTCTAAACAATCCCAGCAGAGGCTACACCTGCACTACAGCTGGCGGCTGCTGCAGAATACCAAATAAGTTTAAAATTGCTGCTAAGAGGGGGGATGGTGCTTACTGCAGCAGTGAGGCACCAGGACCTGGTCTACTTGATTGCTGCAAGAAGTACTTCACCATTATCAGTACAGAATACCAACTCCAGCTCTCATATAGGTACAAGCCTCTGATTGCAACATGGTCAGTACTGAATGTCAGGACCTGAGAGTTGTTCAGCACAAGTCTATTGCTCTCTGAATATCTCTGTAGAGAAAGCAAACCCAGCAAGAGTCAGATTTTCCACCCACTAGATCTATGGAGAGGGATCTTTAGGCTAGTTTGCCTGAAGCTGTCAAATTTAACTCATAGGATCACAGCATTTTACCTTTGCAGGTAAGGCTTGTAAATAGCTAAACATCAGGGCCCGGCAAGAACTACCATACAATTACTTTGTGAGTGACTGATGGTATAAAAACAGAAGTAAAGCATTTTTAGTAGCAACTGAAATATCAGCATGTATTTTTAAGATTTGTTCACTAGGCAATAAGGATGTCAATCCCTCAGTCTGTGGCTTTGCACTTATCCAATATGCATTAGTGGAACATACATGTGACTTGAAACATCTGCATCACACTTGTGGAGGGTCAGCTGGACACTGACATTTTTCTGTATGCAGTTCATAAGTTTTCCCTTGAATCCTCTTCCAGAGACCATCTTTAAGTCAGAGGTGAAAAGAAGAATATGGTCTCTTCAAAAAGAGTTTAGGAATGGCTTCCTTAATCCATAGCATAGCAAGAAGCAACACATCATACAGTTCTTTAAAACAGAAATATCCCTGACTCAAATAAACACCCATATCCTGTTTGTAGGATAAGCCAAAATTTCCTTCTTCTTTGTCCCAGATCCAAATTACTCATCTTTTTTTGGGGAAAAAGAAACATTATAATTCAAGTATATGTTCCCAACACAGTGACAGATTTCCTAGAGGCTCTTTTTTTCAGGCCACTGAAGCTGGGCAGAGCATCATGTGGTGTCCCTTCCCTGCCTCCAGCACACATTCCTGATGTAGTTTCAAGTGCTGGGCTGGCATCACTTCCCAAATGTTCTCTTCTGCTCTGTTCCTTTGCAGCCTGGCCCTCTGCCTCTTCCCATCTTCATCTCTCACCTTCCTCCCACACTTGCCTTGTGGCAGAGTCCATTATCTGAGAGATTTAGCTCCCCAGAACCCAGCGAGAAATGCCCGTGTTTTTGCTGTCTTTCTTGACAGCCTGGGAAACTGAGCTGTCTCGGCCAAAATGCTGCCAAATTGAAGTGGTGGGAGAATGTGGCAGAGAGGAGGCAAGGAAGGAGATTTGTGAAAGGGAAGCAGAGCCTTCCTCCTTGGTAGTGTTAAGAAATGTTGTGCCTAACTCCACTTCCTTCAGGTCTGCCACCATCAGAAGCAGCAATGAGGATGGAATCATGTTCTCACTGGATTTTACACACCTCCTGCTCCAATTCTTTAACCATGACAAGGTCTCAGTTTCAACAAGGAGCTGCAAACTGAAGATACTCTCTGAGTGCTCAGGAAGTAGCAACATCTTTTTTTCAGTGTTCCCTCAGTTACTTGTATTTCACAGGGCTTCGTGGAGTACTAATAGTATCTAGATAAAACACCACAGATTTTTTAAGTGCACACCTGAGACCAATTATATCACCCTTTGCTTCTAAGTTTCCTCAACATGCCAAGCCTTTCCAGCTGCTTTTCTTGCAGCTGCCAGTACCACAGGCAGCTAACCATAAGCATGACAAGGCATGTGAAGGCATGACAAGGCAGGTAAGGGACTTACCAGCATCTCCCATTTTAACTCCGAAAATTCTGAATGATCCCCATCATTGTTGAATATCAGTTGGAAAATCAGTGCACAATTAACTTAAGTGATTAATCACATCTGTATTAAGGCAGAAAATCTAAGTCTGTGTTACCTAAATTCCTAATTTTATATTTAACTGCACAAATACAGACAGCAAAAATACAGACACCAGATCACACCTATTACACCAGATTAGCATCTATTAATACATTCCAAGCCTAAACCAGAGTAGCCCATGCTCCTGCAAATTATAAAATATGAGTGATTGTCCTTTTTGTTATTTCCTTTGAGAACTATGAGGTACTTTGGGGAAAAAAAAAAAATAGTGAGTTAAATGAAATTTTATTCCAGCTGAAATGCACCACATATGGCCATAGATACTTACAGATATTTGGGGGAAAGTCCCAAAGGGAGGAAAATTAATTTAGAAATCTTTTGTAATGGGATTTGTTAGAGAAGTGTAAAATTACTTCCACTTAACAACTCCCTATAAAAATATGATTGGTTAACTTTGATAGTTGGCTGCAAAGTGACTTCAGTCCTTTTCAGGTATCCTGGCAGTCCATAAATAGGATTCATAAATATTTAGTCACCCCAGTATCTCCAGGTATCCTCTGATTCTGTCTAAAGGACCCATTTCATGCAAGACTGCCTTTCCTACATTAGACAAACTTATTGCCTTTCTGCAGCTCAGAGTTCTGGTTTTCAAGGCCTTTGGATATTTGGAGATCCTGTTGACATCTTCAGCTCTTCAGCACTGCCTGTCACCACATCTTTCTCCCATTGTGGAGCTGTCAGAATGGCTCTGACCCTCTGTCAAGCTACGCAGAGGGACCACAGGCTAAGTGGGCAGCACTGACAGATATGCATTGATGTTGATCTCGCTGCCAAAGTTAAGAACTATTTTTAACTTTTCATTTTTAATATGCACAAACCAGCAAGAAGTGAACTGGAAAGTGAATAGCCTTCTCCAGCAACATGAAGGGGTTATACTCCCTAAGATGTTTTCTTTTTTTGAAATGTGAATACATGCATTTGGATGACTCAGCTCATAATACCCCATATGTGAGCTCAAAGTTGAGAGCATCAGTAAAACCATTGTCCATTAAAAGTGTCTAAGTGCTTTCTTGCTTTCTTTTGGCATCTGTCCTGCAATAAAGTACCTCACCTTGAAATATTCTCCTTTTTACTCGTGGGGACCTCCACTTTGACTGGGAGGATGGAGAGTGAAAGCAGTACCAAACCCTATGGCCAGCTTAAGCATATTTGTATATTTGCATATTTAAACAGAGAAAGGAATGGAAAGCATTCCCCCACCCCCCCTTTTCAGTGGCTGTCATTTTGAGCATGGGTAGAGGTAGGATGAGGTTAAAAGTTCAGGAAAGAGAGAGAACACAGAACAACATCCTATGCATTCTCTGAAACTATGACAAGGGGCTTAAAACTCTTCCCACATACTGCCACATACAGTACTCACCGCAAGCAGTCCCCTAAACTGTCTGGCTGTGGTTACAGTTCAGTTCTGAGCCAGGAATGGGGCAGGACAGTGCTGAGCCCAGGCAGGCTACTGTGCTTTCAGCACGCTTTGCTGGACGGATGAGACCTGGCATTCCCAATTAGGGCACTTGCACAAAGCGCCGGCCTGGCCGTGGCATTGCCATGCAGCCCAGCTCCGCAGCGCAGGCTCCGCTGGCAGCTCCAAGGTAAGGACTGTGCACCCTGCCCCGAGCTTGGGTGCAAAAAACACCCAGGAGAGGACTTGTACTTATTTGGATTTATGCTTTTTTCCTGTACACACTCTCCTCCTCACAGGGGGGAGCACATGGTGGTTTCTGTGCAGCACCATATGGAAAGGATGTGGAAGGACGACTGGTTTCTCCCAGGTTTGTGAGGAGCTCCCATCAGAAAGCAGCAATTCAAAATGGAAGGAGTGAGTACCAGCATCTCAGACACAGCAAGCAGTGTCCCAGCAAGGCAGGGAGGTGTCTGCCTGCAGAGCCTGCAGGTATTTGAGATGGCTTGTAGTGAAAAAGGGATCTGCTTTTACTCTGCTTGTGATGGTCTCATCCTTTATTCTGACACAGCCAGAGTAGATTTAATAATGCTCATCAAAAATTACAAATGATTTCATGCAGCCAATTTTGCTTGTGACTAAATGACACTGAAACACAGAATTAGATAATTAGTTATCCCCAGATCTGCTAACCCTTGTTCTGAGGTTAGAAATAAAAGAATTAACATACATTGGCAGCAATGGAGGCCAGAGCATACATTCTGTATATTCCTGAATTTCTACATTCCCACTTCAAGCAGCACAAACAATAACCCCAGAACCCTTGCCTTTTATTTCTTCTTAGCCTGTTTGTGAGGAAATAATTTTTGATTTCAGTTACTGTCAGGGGTTTGTATAGTGTCATAATTGACTGGATTAATCTAATCCTTATCTCAAAACTTTGCATGGTAGGACATAACTGCTGCCACTCAAAGCCTTCTTGCAACTATCAAGAAAACTGCTCTGGGCTCATGAATATCACCAGCTTTGTGGATCACTCTAAGAAGTCTCATATTCTAGAGAATTCTATTAAAAATAATTTGATCACTTTAATCTACAGCTCCCCACCTGCAAACTCCCAGATTTTACTGGGCACTTTATCTGTTACACAGCTCCCTGATGTCTTTACCAGGTAGAGAATCTTCCAGAATTAAAAAAAAAAAAATCAATATTATTAAGATTTTTGTTCATTGATAGGAGGAGATCTGCTGTACTGAAATAACAACAGTAAGCTTCTAACAGGTGCTGTCATAATTGTTCCTGCAAGCAAAGATCTAATTCATATGATAATCTGTCATCGTCTGGCATTTCATCCTAACTGATTTTTAATGCTATATTGATCTCAACTTCCATAATTGGCCTCTTCAAATAGTTCACTTTCAGAGAAAGGAAAATGCAGGTTTTTTTCTCTTTTAGTCTCTTTTACTATCTGGTATATGCTGCCATGGAATTTAATTCTCTGTAACTTAAACCCCACAAAACAAAACCCAATCCAGAATCTACACTCCTGGAGTCTGAGTAAAATATAGACAACTTGCATTTGATCTTGAAATCCTTATGTAAGCCAAGATTTCTTACTTGAGAAAATAAATAATAAGTGAAGAAATTGAAAGGCTTTAATTTTCATATCTTTAAAAAGCAATGGTTTGGTTACTTCATACAAAGGATGTCACTCCCCATAATATCTCAGCCGAAAGAAAAGATAAAGTATTGTCATTAAAAAAAAGAAAGAAGAAAAAAAGAGAAAAAAAAGAGAAAAAAGAACTGTTTGCAGGCTTTTGTGACTATCTTTCTGAACAGTTGTATTCTAACCTAGATAAATCAGCAGCCACAGATGCAGCAGCTAAGTTAACAAAGACGTATGCTGCTCTGTGACCCTCATCATCCCTGTGCATCTGAAAACAGAACTCAGAACTATAAGGTTACTGAGAATGTGGAAAATGGCAGGCAGTCAGCTCTTTCACCAGACTTAGCAAAATTGTAAGAATAAACAAAAAGAAAAGTAAAAACATGTAACCAGTACTTTGCACATGGATGGGGGAGAGAGGAGAATTTTAGGTCATCTAACAGCTAATGTAAACTACAGGGTGGATTCCTTCCAGAACTAAGCTTGTGATTACATTAATCAGACACACCAGAGCTAATGCTATACATTACACTTACAGGATTTCAATAGCGGGTTAGAGCTACAAAAGAGGGAAACAGTCCCCAATATTGGGCACACCATTAATAGAAATAAAGAACAGGAAAATAATTGCTGGAACAGCCAGTCAGCTGAACACCAGGGAAACAGTGAGTGAGCAATTATCAGTTCGTAATCGATGTGACCATTACCCTCTTCTCTTTTACAGCACATCTTTTGCACCTGGCACTTCAGGCAAACAGCAGCTGAAAGAGAACTCTGTAACATGTCCATAATAGGCTGCTCCCCTGCCTTCAGGAGCAAGTGGCCATTTCAATGGCTGCAGATGTTTGTGCAAGAATGGACACTGCTCAGTACCATTCTCTGCTAATGCCGGAGTCCTTGTAGTCAACAGCTTGAGCTCTTTAATTCATGATACAGTCTTTTTGCTAAAAGGTCTCAAGGAAGCACCGATAGCTTCTGCTTCAGATGTTCTCTGCTGAGTGTGCAAGGGATGTGTTGGTTTAAAAGGTCACATTGATGTCCTACATTTACTTACAGTAAAGGCCTTCATTGTATTTTCTGATTCTGCCTGCCTGAATGGATATGCATGTTAGCTGTGTAGCTTGCTGAATTCTGAACACAGAAAAAAAACCCCCAAGTATGTTATAACTGGTTCTCATTAAACTGCTAAATGGAATACTAAAAGGTAGCTTAAAATCAGGTGCATTTAATAAAGTTATATTTGAATTGGCACACGCATGGGTCCCATGTGTTTTTCAGTTTGCTAGTGTTGCAAGTTTATCATGTGTATTACCTATGCTTAAATGTTACTTCCCTCCAATAAAAACAGGCATCATTTACAATTTCTCTCAAACATTGCTAAGTCCATGACCCAATTCATTAGCTAACCTTCTGAGGCAGCCTAACACACCCATTGAATTTACTGAGTCTTGGAAAGTGATTTATGCCTTTAGATTAGATATGGGTTTGGAAGATTAAATAAAACCACACAGGGGCATGAAGTGGAGATTTTCTGTAGAAGATACATTTTTAGTTTGAACAGAAATGTACAGAGCATTCATTCACCACGTTTAACTTTCCTTCTTAAACCTGCAGAGGTTCCAGAAAATAAATCACAGGGAGGAGTTTCATCAGTGTAATTATATAAAAATTCTACATTGAAGAAAGCTGTGTGATGGGATCTGTAGTGGAAAGAGTGTTTTCATGTTCCAAAATTCCTTTGGGAGAGAGCACAGACACCTCTGTGGCAAGCAGACCTCTGAGTCTCCCAAGGAGTCCCTGCCCAGTTCAGGAGGGGAGCTGGAACCCATCCAGGTTTGGCCTCTTCCGATTCTCCGGATGTGCTGCTATGACTCAGGCACGGGCATGTCCTAACCCTGACACAGATCCCAAAACAGATCAGTATCCCAGCAAGACTGTGTAATACTCATTCATAACCAGACAGCCTTGGACATAATTAGCTGTCCCTGCAAGTCTGGAGACATTGCAGCCCTCAGATATGATAGATCTCTTGAAACAGGAATTTTACGGATTTGCCTCATGCTGCCATTCATGTTCACAGTCGGAGAAGCCGCTGCTCAGATCTGGGACTTCAGCATACCTCCACAGGACTCTGTTTGGTTGCTTACATGGAAACACAACAGTAGGAAACTATTTTATGTAATTTAACAGTGAGAAAGAGAGGAAAGGAGCCAGCACTGTGGGATTATCCAGCACTCTGGACCACCATCAGGTTGTGCCTAGAATAAACGTCGGCCACCTCTGCTTTACAGAAGCACTAACATGCAACAAGTTTCTACCTTTCTTTATTGAGGAACAAAATGAAGCTGAAATAATTTATTAGGAAAAAAGTGAGTAGAAAATTTATAAGAGTTAAATTTATTAGAAAAAAGAATGTGGATTTTAATCAATAATCATGCCCATGGCCAGATAAATTTATGCTTGCAAAGGCTTCAACAGATGTTTTTCATTGTAATGGCTGAGATCCAGAATCTTTCTACATTCTTATTTTCTTTCCTCAAACTGCAATAAGACCAGAGGTCACTCCAAATTCTTTGTCTCTGTGTGTGTGTGTGTGTGTGTGTGTGTGTGTGTTTTGTGTGAAGAAAGTGGACATATGTAAAAAAAAATATATTCCCTCTAAATAGGAAAATAAATCAGAAATACCACAAACCAGAACAAACTCAGATTTTCTGAGTGATGCAGACATTTGGAAATAAAAGCCAGCTGAAACAGTAATTTAAAAAACATCGCAACTTCTTTTGAAGTGAGATTTCTCAATGAGGAAAGGAACTTCTTTGGCTCGATGAAGGTGCAGTGGCACCACAAAGCTCATGCCTTTCCCAAATACTTTAGAAACCCATACAAACTCATCCAAACCAAAAAGGAAAAAATAAAACAAGATATTTGACTAACAAACTAGCCACTAAATGTCAACTGGTTACAGAATGCTCCACCTGCCAAGGCTGAAATCTAGGACAAAGATCCCAGAGGGGTCACAATCCTGCAATTCCTGCTCAAACCAAAGGCCTGTTAGCTCTAACACTTCTCTTAAAAAGAGAGAAAATACATATATTATGCAATCAGACTAGAGTAGAATATTTTTTATGAAAACAAGATGTTTGTAGAAGGTGCCAGGCTGCTAGTCCCAGAAAATAGAAGGCAGCTATAGCTGAGGCAGAAGTAGGACTTGCTTGTTCATCAACCTGCCGTGACCTGAGGCCAGGACAAAGAGTTCAGTCTCCCTGCCTGCTTAAATCCTGGGCTCGGGAGCTTCTGTAGCCAGCAAGGGTGCTAGAGTCAACTGTGGTGTTGACACGCGTGTACTGGGAACCAGGGGGAGACCAACCTCATTTTTACAACAGCATTGCACAGAAAGAGGTTTTGGTTGGGTTGATTTAATGACTTGATTAGAATTTGAGCTGACAATTTGCAAGGGATGGGTGTTGTATCCACTGCCAGTCCTCTAAGCCAGTCAACTTTGTATGCCAGTCCTTTGCCAGTCAACTGACTCAGCAGTGTCATAAATGAGGGTATGAATTTCATGCCAAGTGTAAATGAGTAATAAAGTAGTTAACAAATAGTATGTCTGTACACTGATTTGGCATTCCCTGTGTGTGCAGAAGCAATTTGGTATGCTATGGGGACAAAATTCAGTCCTGGCTGGCATAAATCAATGGGACTCACATCTACTGAACACCAGAACTGAAATAGGACTCAAAGGCATTTTAGACAGCATAGGAATTAGTGATGGGGGGGGGAAATGTGAAGGGCAGATGGATGTGAAACAGCACAGAAGTGGAAAAGAGGAAAGAAGCAAGGAGACAGGAGTAAAGAAGATGAACAGGACTTTCTCTGTTCTATTTGTTGTTCCTTTTCTTCAATTGGAACTTGACTATATATATATTTTTTCCTCTGCATCCAAACCGTATAATAAATTGGGGAACATCTTGGAAACACTTAAAAGCCTTTTAATGATCAGTCACATATGATGAGTAACAATCATTCAGGCCAGTTCTGAACGAGATCCAGAGACCTCTGTGGAATTTCCATCTGCTTGCCACAAAGACCTACATGGGAAATTGGCCACCAAGTATTCTTGAAACCACAGTGTTATGGTAGAGGTGAACTGAGCCCAATACATACAGGTTTCCAGACTTAGTTTTCCACAGCAAACAGACCCCCAGCTGATAAAAGCACAGTGGCACACACCTGAGACACACAGAATAAAGGGTAGTGCAAACCTGGGTGAGATGTAAGACTGGTAGCTGAGAGCAGACATGGTTTTACCAGGTGGCTAAGATGGTCCTGTTGCAACTCACTTTGCCAGGCACGCTTGCATTGCAAACAGGGAGGGAGAGCTGCACTGTGCCCTCCCCAGAACAAACTGGAGCATTCCTGGCAGTGTTTGCTATTGCACTGCACAGGCCTAGGGCAGAGCAGCAAACAATGGTGTATGGTATTGCCTAACAGGTTCCAGATTATCCAAATAGTTTGTAAGTGGGCATGAGGGAGCAATGCAGAAGTTCTGCAAATTGTCACCACACATTTCAGACATTTATAAGCTCTCAGGTGTTGATCACAGTGGTTTGTTTATATACTACATGCACAGTGTTAAGGCCCTTGGCACTAGCAGGGAACAGAGAGCAGCTTTTTTGTTATTTTCTGGTTAGCTTTGTTTCAGACTGAGCACTTGCTACTGGTTTGAGACATCAGGTTTCCATATTTTAGTAAAATTTTGTCATTTTTGAGCAAACTTCCACTATGCAAACCTCTGCAGACATTACAAACATGGCAATTGTCTCATCATTATGTATAAATGCATTTGGTTTATCAAGACACTCTATGACACAATTTCTGCAGCTTCCCAGAGTAGGAAACAATACAATTCAGAATAAGGTATGGTATGTGAAATCTCCACTGTCAGCAAGCTGTACAATTTCACTGCATTTTTATTTGTGCACATCACCTGCATTTTGTTACTAAACCCAGTAGGCTCTAATTACTGTATTCAAATCACATTTAATTTAAGTATCACAGTATCTGAACATATTTTGTCCACAGCATACGGAAAGGATAATGCTTATAATTGGTGTGGTAAGCCTAAATTTATTGCAATTATTCACCTGTTTGATCAATATCCACCCACACACTGTCACTCCTTGTTGGAAGTTTTATCCACATATACTTCGAGAAAAGTATTTAAACCCACAAAATAATGACAGGTTTTATCCTAGTGCAAAAGCTCTTTTCTTTTGAATTACTGCAGCAATTTGTAGAATAAATTAAGATTGCTCTTGGGTTCCTAAAATCACTCAGACATAGGCTTCCAAAGGCCATCAGAAACATAAACAAACATATCACGGCACATCACCATCACCCACTGAAACACTGGCTGCTGGGCTTTATGAATAATTCCGTGGCAACAGGTAAAAATTGACAACCAAAAGTGAAATGATGATAAGTACTTTCCATTGATATACAGACCCTTAAGAATTCTTTTAGGTCCTCTGAGAACAGAGAGTGTGGAATCTCCAGGGGCAGGTCATCTTTCTTGTGGACTATACTTACCAGAATAAGGCTGATGAGATTGCCTTTGATTAAGTTCAGGACATATACAAGCCAATTCCAAATACTATCCAGTGTATCTAGCTCCTGGTAAGAGGAGCTCCTTTTCCATCAGAGGAAAAGCTCTGGGTTAAATGAAATGTTATCTACACACCTGCCTGAATTAGAGATATCTAGGTTAGAACATGCACTACAAGTTTTTAGCTCATTAGTCCAGGGTAGGGCTTATGTCTGAGCACACAGTAAAGCATGTGCATTGTCAGAACTGGGGCAGGAATTCCTGCAGAGCTGCCTACACCTTCTTGCAGGTTCCATACCTTCTTGGACTTTCTTAGCAGTCATACTGATACACAGAGCCAGAAGAAATTGGGATGAAAGATCCTGCAGGGTCCTTCCTAACCAGTTCAGCTCTGCACAGCACAAGTTTGTGCAAGAGTGGATGTGACCCCCCCCGCCAGTCTCACAGGTGGTATTAAAGTTCAGTCATAATTGATAGGATGGGGGATAAGAAGAAATGGACTGGCACAGAATTATGTTAATCATGGCACCAGTGCATTTCATTCAAGATTGAAGCTCAGCAGCTGTGTAAATTAGCTGTTGAAAATAAAAGAATTTGGTGACCAGCCTTGAATCTACTGATTGAAACAGATGTACTTATCAGAGACACAATAACATGTGTTAGATAATGCCATAAAAAGGTGAGAATTCAATCTATTAAAGCCCATGCACAGCATTTTAATAAAGTATTCTGCCAATCATGCAGTAAAAGTTCAAGCATCCCCTCTAGATCAGACTAGATTTACTCAAGGCTAATGGTTTCTTTTCCTTCACCGAAAGATTTATATATTTCAGGAGTCCTGAGAAGTGAGTTCCTGGGTCATCAGATTAATTATCTGCACCCCAATCACTAAATGCCTTAATGTGCACACTAAATGTGTCCCTAAGATCAGAAATATTTTTCCCCTCCCCACCTTATTCCAGCTGTAGGTTTGCTCCAGAAGTTGACTGCTCAGGTTTACACCGGGCCTGTTCATACCTGGCAGAGAGCAGGGAAGGAGTGTTTGATACAGTTAGATCAGCTTTAGAACACACAAAGTTATGCCCCTGGCAACTGGGGCCCACCAGGTGAAAAAGCCCAAGAGTGAAAATGGTGGAAATCCTTCTCTCGCTACCATCTCACCCAGTGTCCTTGTGAAGGCCACGGGACAGAGGAGATGCAGTGCCCAGTTTTCCATTACCACAGTAGGGCATAGTTTGTCAAGTCTCCCAGGGACCCCTGACTTTGTTTCCCAGGAGAAATCAGCAGTGTGTTCTGAGAAAATCTTATCTGCTCCTGGCTATCCTCAGCATCCAGCTGAGGAGCAGATGGTATGATCCTTTAGGAAAATGGACATAGATGGGCTGAGGCAAATTAGACCATTCAGATCTATTTATCTGATGAGAAATGAAGCCATGAGCTGGCATCAGCCATTCCTGAGGTGGCACAGGCAGGAGCAGATATGAAGATGAGTTACTGAGATGATGAGATCAAAAGGCATCTAGTCCTGGATTTTACATCTCCATTCAGCAAGCTCTGTGACGCTGGCCAGCTGTCTAGCTGAATTAACACCTTCTTGAGGTTTAGCTATCAAAGCTGGAAGCTAGGTAATACTGGGTGATGCTGGCAGAAAGCAGAAAATCTGCTGTTAGAGTACCTTTCCAGGGATTATCCACTAACACGGTTTTGTTAATCTTTTTTGGATTCTTGTCTGTAGCCACAGCAACACCGTTTTTCCCGTGACCAGGGAAAATGCTGTTCACTCTTTGTTAGTGGGGATCTGGGCAACAGCTTTTATGATTTGATTATTTCAGTTCCTACTGTTGAGCAATCCCTGAAAAAGCTCCGGTGAATAAGGAAGTAACATCCTTTGCTGAGGTGCTCCTAAAATTATCTTCACCCTCTGAAGTGCCTGTTCAAGAGGTCTTCAAATACCCCTACAGACCTGGTCCTTAGCACTGGCTGTAGGTGTTTGTTGTAGAGAGAGGCTCCTCAGGTGGTTCCCATCTCCTCATCCTGGTGAGGCAGAGTGGTACATGGGGTACAGGATCAGACCTTGGAAGCTGCATGGCAGCTCTTTCTGGGCTGAATATCTGTGTAGAGCCTTAGCCTCCTGCCTATCCATGAACCAAGGTGTGCATCTGGGCTTGGGGTGACAGTTTTGTCATAAGCACCTTGCTTTTCCATTGATCTGGATTTAGCTGTGCTCATGAGAGGGGTGGCTGGGGTGGCACACTGAGTCAGGTCCTGTCCCCTTTGCTCAGAACCTTCCCTTTTCTGCCTGCCCAGCAGAGTAAATGGGAAAGGCAAATGCAAGGGCAGAGACAGGTTTCTCTTAAACAGCCTCATTCTCCTCTCCAGTTCTATGGGAAACAACAACTTAAAAAAAAAAAAAAAAAAAAAAAAAGAAGAAAAAAAAAGAGTGAGAAGAAAAAAGGGGGAAAAAAAGAGAAAAAAAGCAGTTGTCTTCTCCCCACAGCAGGAATCACAGTGTGAACAGCCACAGAGTGACAAAGTGAGAGTAGGAGGTTGGGCTTCACTGTCTTTATTCCTCAGTGCATGGGGCTCACAACAAAGGCCATATGCCCTGATCCTAGACATCTCTAGTCTTTTAAGCAGTCTTCAGCATGCAAGAAGCTCTATTAAACAATATTAATTATTACAGCATATGGCTGTAAAGATAAAAATGAGAAATATCTTATCAGGCCTTTAATTAAAATAACTATACAGCTAACAACTTATTCAGTGTTTGCAGACAGTAAAAAAACCATAAATTAATAGTCTTTTTGGTGGGTGACTAATTTGAAAGGCATTCCTGATTTCTGCACAAGCACTCATTCTTCATAGAGACTGAAACAAGCAAGAAGATTTAGAATAATACCTGTCAAACTATGAGGTTATCTGTGAATTGTTCATTTCAACCATTCACTATCAATGACATGCAATTTGTCCCATTAAATATTTTCTACTACCTCAATGGATGAGATAGTTTTATACAAGAAAAACAGCTGAAGAAGGCTAGGACAGGTTTGTGAATGCCACCAAGTGAACTGCTATTCAACAAAAGAAATGAGACAGATTCTGCTCCTATTTCTCTTGTATTTCTAAGGGACTATTCAATGCAAGATTGATCAAGTTGTCAGTTACAAATGACATCAAACAAAAACCTGTGTGGCTTATTGATGAGTTTATTTGCAGTGTTGTGTTTTCTTTTTCATCTCTTGCTGAAAACCAAAGCATATTGAATTGCTTGACATAATGAAACTGATTCTTTATCTGCCATATTTTGGAACTGAGCAGTTTTATATATTAATTTACAAATGAAGCTCTAAGGTACAGCTCATTTCTCATTTTTCCTCCTTGAAAATGGTAGAGGTTTATATACTTCTTAGAACTCAGTTATACCACTGAGCAACAAAAGTGTCTAATGAGATCTCTTAAAAAAAACTGGCTCAAGAAACAAACCCTTGATGTAATAAAGCAATTTTACTCCATATATACATTTTGGCACAAGCAGTTCACTTGAAAGCCAGTTGTTTAAAATATTAATCTCATTAGTAAAAATAAAAGAAACTCTTACTTCCTATCCTTATACTTTAAGAAAAATTCTCACTCCCATACAAGAAGACAGAGAGACCCGAGCATGTCAGTAAAAGCAAATGATAAAAAACTCAATCCCTATTTTGAAACGTGCCTCACATTTTGGAAAGAAAATACAGCTGGGCCCTCTTCAGTCTAGTCTGTTAACTAACCTTATCAGGTTGAAATCCAGCCCTTTCCTATAAGCACCAGGCTTTTGTAGTGTTTTCTCGACCCACAGTCGGGCCCAGCTCACTAAGTGCTTGCATATGCATAAACAGAACAAGGCATCCTTCCCCCGTCTGCCCCCTGAAAGCCTCAATGCTGAAGTAAAGGGGAACCTTTTAAGCAGGGTTTTAATTAGCACCCATTGTTCCCTGGCTGGCAGGACAGGCAGAATGGCCCAGTGGTTTGAAAACGGCTATCACAGTGGGAATCTAACTTTGCAATTGAATCAATCTGCAAACTCCACAGGACTTGTACGCTGAAAATAAAAAAAAAAGAAAAAGAGGGAGTAGACCAGAGCATTAATTATAGTGGTGTATTCATACTGCTGCATTTAAGGGCCTGTGAGCATTTCTCTCATATATTTTTAAAAGGAAAATAGAATCATATAAATCCACTAGAGAATGAGACCTGGTCATACAAGTCTAAACATAAAAGTGAAATTCAGCATTAAGTCTACCACTTGATCTTTAACTTCTAGCATCTGTACTACAGATGGTTATTTCTGTAGATGTCTGAAATGGCTAACTGGGAAAAAGGGATTTTGGGAGGAAGATATTCTTTGGCTTTAGTAGGCTTGGTATATAATAAGCAGGCATTTAGGTTTAACAGAAATTCCTCCATTTTCAGTAGAGAGGTGCATGTGTGATGATGCATGACATGATGCAGCTGTTTCAAGAAAACCAGACTGCAATCATTGACTTGAATACCCCAGATAAGAACTTCTACAGGAGGCTATCTTTTCAAAATTGAACAGGTAAAACCTGACTGACTTTTTTTGTTGTTCTGCACCCTACCTGGGCAGGGCTCAGTCCCAGTTATGCTGGCTGCCTTGTGGCAGGCAGATAATTCACCTCATCATATCAGCTAGTTATTTCTGCAGAACGCTTCTCCTGACCTTTTCAGGGACCAAACAAAAGTACATCTTTAACTCTTACATAAAAAAAAGATGGAAAACAAACAAGACCAGTGAAAGCAAATTATACCCAAGCTCATTTATCAGTACCATCTGTTTGACAGATATATGGAGACTGCAAAGATTTCTGTCTAAATAGAACATAGAAAGAAATGACATGAAATAAAATTTCACCTTGTTATATAGTTCTGCTTTTGAAAGATTCATTCTGTGTATGTTTCATTCCTTGATATCCGTTAGGAAGAGCACTATTCCATGTGAGAGTTTGCACCATGAACAGCACTGTTTTCAGGACAACAGTAACAATAACTCAGAGACAAGAGGACACTCCAAGCAAAAACCTGTCAGTTAAACTTCAGATGGAATATAATTTTAAAAACAAAACAAAAAAAAATTGGGACTAAACCAAGGTTCTTCAAAAATTTGATTTATGCTGAATTTTGCAGTCAGTTCTGTGAGGAAGCCTGCCTACTTTCAGTGCCAAAAAATACAATAAGGTTTTCTTATTAGCACTATTAGCAGTAAGTTTTCTTACTGAAGTCAGCTGAGGTTCTTTGACATCAAGATGAGGGAGCAGTGAAAAGGCCTGCTCTGAAGAACAAATATATTTATGGACCATTTTCAGCTGCCTAAAATCTGATCTGAATCAAAACATGGATGTAGCCAGGAGCAATTTGAGAGCTACATGCAAAGCAAACCTCCTGCTGATTTGAAGAAAAATCTTTTAATTGCATGTTAAATATATCTTAAAAATTTGCAAGAACTGGCAAGGAAAGCTTTCAGAAGTTGAGAAGTATCAAAAGTAAAATTTTCTAAGGCAAATAGAAAAGGTAGAATCAGCTCTTTTTTCCATTCCTCTCTTTTCATTCAATGCACAGGATTGGCAGAGTTCAAACAATGAGCAGCTACACAATGTTTGTGCCCAGAGGCCTTATTTACTATACACAATTCATATCCTGCTCTGAAGACAGAGTTATTAAAATTCCCCATGAACATTTTCATGGCTCTACTCACAATATTGTATCTAAGGGGTTTGTGAACACAATGAATTTATTTTTACAGCATGTTTCTGAGGACGGGAGCACATTGCAACAGGAAAGTGCTATCATCCTTTCATTAGGGGGGAACTTTAGGTCAAAAGGACAAAAGGATTTTGGCCATATAATTTAAAGAAGCAGGACCTGATATTTTTGTGAGTCCTTCATATTAAGAAAAGCTTTATCTATCTGAAGAATGAGTTACTTTGTTTACTGCTTCTCCAAGAGGGAGTATTTTTTTCTCTATAAATCTGCCCACATCCCTCCAGAAAGGCATGCCAAAGATAAGTGACCATTTGAAAATTCTTTTCTTCATTGAATGGTCACAAATCTTAGAGCAACCCAGAATTTAAAAACAAGGTTCGTTTCCCCTTCTTGCCATTCCCTCTTGCTCTTAGCAAACTGAGAAACCCCACAAACAGCAGTGTTTTTGTTAAATAATTTTGATTATATCTCAGAAAAAGTGTAAGTTCTCTGTATAGTGCAGATGATGTCCTGTGGGATAACAGTAGAATCAAGACCATCTGGATGCCTTTACACTTAGCAACTATCTTACAAGCTCCTGCATTGTGAAGGAAGAGAGGTAAGTTGTCTCCAAAGGGAAATTCCGAACACCTCAGTGGGGTGGAAGGCCAGTGCCACTCAGTGTGACTTCCCTTGGATCCCCCTAGGAGCCCAGTGGAGGAGAAAGGGCGTGTGCACTCAAAGTGTCAGTTAGTAGTACTTGAGAAAAAGAAATTTTGCAGGCAAATTGCCTTCTGGCATAATTCTTGGCTTAGCTTTACAACATTATAGTCTTCCAAGCTGGTTTTTAAAATAGAAAATAATTTGGGAATAAATTCCCTTCTGTTTTCTTATCAAAACCTGTGCTGGATGTCCCTAGAGCTGGAAGGTTTAGTGCCATCACAGTAAGTACCAACACTTGTGGTGTGGAAAATTGCTTGCTGCTATGGGATCTGCACCAGCCAGAGCATATCCAGCATGGGCTGCTCTGCTGTGGTGGTGTGAAAGAGCTGTGTCCTGCCTGAAGACAAGTGGGACTCAGAAGCATTGTGATCTTTTCTTGTTCCCCAGAGAATGGTGTGATGAGGTGCGCCCAGATCTCTGTCTATCCCCTCATCTTATCTACCCTGCATCCCATGCAGGCCCAGTTACCTTCGGTCCAAATCTCCTGCCCACCCCAATTCCTCTTGCAGTATTATTTTACAACCAATTTCTTTCCCTCTTTAATTCCTATTGCTATCTCTTTCTAGTACTCCCATTGCTGCTCAGCTGTACAAGCCTCTTTTTTTTTTTCTTTCATTAAAATACGACACCTTCTTTTTCCATGTCGCTGGGTCCTGGCAGGAAATCCTTATGGACATGGTTAAATGGATTTGATAGCCTAAACAGTCCCAAACTATTTCAATTACATACCCAACTCAAGTGCAAAAATATTCTTTGGAAACAGAGTTACCAAAAGCTTAAAAAGTTTCAACTGAGAGTTTTCAAACTACATTTTAAAAAGGCTTTAAAATTGGCTGGATTTGGGCAATGGAATAGCAGAGACCTCTTTTGACACAAGGCTGGCCTGAGTCACTTCACTTTGTGTCAGAAACGTGCATAGTTTTCTATTTCTATTTCTACAGGATGGGATCCTTCCATATGGGCAACTGAGGAGTGTTTACCTCAGAATGCCCTATATGAGAACATCATTGCTGTAGCAAGCTAGAGAACTTTTAGCTGAAGAACATCCCATCTCTAATGTTTGATGGCTGAGACATTCTTTGGGAATATGGGTCATACATGTTTTAACCCTCTGGAGGAGAAGAAAATTGATTTCAGCTTTCCAGTTTTGTAAGAAAGACTTACGTGGTAGGCTCTCTGGGGAAAAAAAAGGCAAATTACCAACCTTGCTTAACGTGCTTAAAATTCCTCTTCATTGACTTTCTCCAATTAAATGCTAGTTAGAAAAAAACCTTTTTTTTTGGGTTCCCTGCAGTCCAAATACCAAAGGTGTTTTCTATCCTTTTTCCTCTCTTCAAGGACAATTTGGATGTGGGGGGTATCTATGACTTCCCACAGCAGGTGGCATCTAGCTGTAAACCTGGTTCATATGGGGTGAAAAAGTCTTTGACAGCAATTGCAATGAACCTGATTTGGAAAATGGATTCTAACTCAATACTTGAGAATCTTAAGAAAGAAGGAGTGGAGAAAGTTTTATTAAATACAAATATTTCGGTCACAAAATAATTTGTTGAAAACCTATTTTACATGGAAAAACAGAAGCAATGGAAAATGTTTGACCAATCCTAATAACTACCCTACTAAAACATGCCTTAACATTGAATTTGAGTTTTTCTGCCTTAAACACAGATGCACCACTTTTCTTTTTGTCTTATATTTAAATTTTTTCTATCACACTATCTGAAAGTAAAGAAGAAAAATCAAATAATACCTCTATCTTTCCTTTGGGAGAAAAATGCTAAGAAATTTTTCATTTTTAGCTCTCTTTTACTACAGATGGCAACACATGGATTTAAAAGTCAAGGTCACATTTAGCTAGTTGTCATGGTGAATGAAAACACATGGGAAATTGGGCATATAGCGTTTAGTTTGACTTTCTGGGAGAAGTAACATACAAGAAACCCTGTCACGAAGAGTCTGTGTTTAGCCAGCCCCTGGTACCTTTAACAGTCATCTTTTTGGCACTCATGTTTAAACACAGTAATGAACCTTTTCCTTTCCTCATCTGTAAATCAATACCACCAATGTGTCCCTTAAGAAAATCATTAACAAATTTTATAAATGCCTGACCAGTCAATAGAAAGGTTTCCATTTCAATTGCCCATGGAAAGAAACAAAACTCTTTTTGCAAAATATTCAGAACAAGTTCTGGTTGTGCATTGCAGCTGTTTTCAAGATACATATTTAATGAGACATAACTGACTCAGTGCTAAACAGGTTTTTTGGGAAAAATAATAATAATTTATGTATCCGAGAGTTCATAATGATGGTTTTCTCCAAAGAAGAAGCTGAAATTAGCTAAAAGAAAAATAGGGAAAATGCAATTTCCAGACAAATCTTTCTTCTTTTTAAGTACCTAGAAAGGCTACCTGAGAAAAGCTTTCTTAGCAAAGCATCTGAACTACTGCAGATTAGGTTCCCCTAGAGGAACTCTTCTGGTAACTGCCTGCTCTAGGTATTAAATTAAAAAGCTGGCCTGGAGAGCACAGGGAACATTATGAGGAAGGGGCAGTGATAGGCATCACCTGAGGAAAGACCAATATACAGTTGCTGTTTGAGTATTCTCTAGAGGCTAAAAACCATTTGAAGGCATCGTAAATTGGAAAGAGACAGTTTGAATTTTCACTGGTGAAGTCAAGAAAAAGGAACACTTGCTGGAAAAAAAGACAGCAGAGTGCAATTTTTACAGAGCAGTACAGCAGTGCACAATAAAATCCTTTTCCTTGAGGGACCAGGGCAGGCTTGAGAGATGGTCCCATGAGAACCTCATGGAGTTTAACAAGGTCAAGTGCAAGGTGCTGCTTATGAGCTGGGGCACTCCCTAGAATAAACACAGGGAGGATGGAGAATCAATTGAGTACAGTCCAAAGGAGAAAGGAAGGGGTATCCATGGCTTCCCTGGGGCACCTCTTCCAGTGCTTTACCAGACTCACAGGAAGGATTTTCTTCCTAATATCCAATCTAAACCTGCCCTCTTCAGCTGAAAGCCATTCCCCCTTGTACTATTGCAACATGCCCTTGTGAAAAGTCCATCTCTAGCCTAGCTGCAGGATCCCTTTGGGTACAGGAAGGTGCTCTAGGCGCTCTTTGGTTTTCTAGGGTCTAATGTCTTTCAGTCTTTCTTCAGACTGAACAACCCCATCTCTCTCAGCTGTCAATTCTCTCATTTTGCCCCCTGCCCTCAGGAAGGAGAAATTTCCAGCTCTGTGGCAACAGCTCCTTCCAACTTACTTTGCACATTGGTTTGTCCTCTGCTTCATATAAAACTATTCAAGAGATAATCCAGCACTATATTTATGCAGGACCATGGCAGGGATAAAGGGACCCTGATTACTAGGAGTACTTCCTAAAACAGTAGAACTCAATATTCCTTGATGGAGTAAAACAGGGAATGAAGAGAAATAGTGGAAGGCAAAAACAAACACCAAGCTGCAGTTTATGATGAGACTGAATGTGGAAATATACTATTTTCTAATGCAGGCTCACAGTTCTGTATCTAGCTCAGTATTTTACTATAGAAGTGATGTACCCCACATTTTTCCTGGTTGCAAGGAGTGCCACAGCTGACCTATGGTTGTGCAAGAGAAACAACAAAGCTGGTGTTCATGTGAATTCCCTAAGCATGCAGAAAGACAGAGCAAAGAATGAGAAGATATAAACGATAACATCTAGTGACCCAGAACACCCTAAAGAGGCAAAAGAAAAATAAGAAAAGCATGAGAACAAGGATTTCTAATAGCAGTGGTAAATTCCTTATTAATGTGTGCAGACAGCTTCACGTGTAGTAGTGACTGGAGCAGTGCTTACTGACAGCTTGTGCCAGAGCCATTTTGTAATGTTAAAAGGCTAATTAGCCAAGAGAAGGGAGCAGGGAGCCAAGCAGACTATTGTAATAATTCCAATTAGTCTGGTAATACTTTCTATCATGTACTGTTCATGAACAACATAGAAAGAAATTTTGTCATATTGTCCTATGCTATATGATCACTCAGAAAGACACTCTTGTCATGTGTAAGCACAGTGCAGGGTTCTATGGCTGCTGCTGGAAACAACTAAAAATGCCTTTTGGTTTGGGCATACTGAATATAGCAAGGGTCAGTTTCATAATATCTCTGACTAATTCAGGTATAGGTACCATAGATTATTAGCTTTTTCTGTAGGACTGAAAGTGCAGAAAATCCTTTACACACAGGCAAAAATAACAGTTAATTTCTTCTAAATCCTTAAAGTCCGATCTCTTTCCATATTTTTAATACCCTTAAACAATGACAGAGCAGAGACAGAGAAATTACAACTCTGCCCATGTGGTGCTCAGGCAAGGGCCCAGATTCTCCAAGGACGATGTGCTTCAGGTGTTTAAGTGTGACAAGAGCACATAACCCTGATATTAATTGCACCTCAAAGTGACTACTTCTTCCAGCATCTGCAAAAGGAGATAGTTAAGCTTCATTAGCTAAATCCCAGCTCTACTTTGGATGCTAATAAAGGATGTGGTGTAGCTGTCAGACAGTAATTTTTCCTCCTTGGAATCAATACAGCATAAATTGCCCAAACACTGGGGCTCTGGTCTGAGGGGAAAGTCTTCAGAGGTGAAGCGTGAGATCAGTGCACAACTTTTCATCTTTCATCCCAGCAATATTATTTCTACATGGTACTTCCAGCCATGTAAATGATAGGTAAAGAAAGACATTTCCATCAAGAGAAAAAAAGATAACCATTAACAGAAAAAAAGTAAGAGAATTTTTGTTGAAAACGGAGATGTGATGAAGAGTTTGCGCATCACACAAGAACCTGAAGATAACACGAGCAATGAATCAGAGAGCACGGGCTAGGGACCACATCTCATGGAGGCACAAGGAGTGTTGGGGATCAGGATGCAGATGCAGGTGTAGTTGTATTTGGATTAAATATACAAGAGAAAAGAAATCAAAACATGTAATTTTCTTGTTCCCAAAACTCTTTAATAAAAAATATGCACTGAATGGGCATGTTTCTGGTCATGTTAGCATGAAAACTAAATCCAATTACTGTTTCAATTAATAACTTGCAAGTACAAAGTATTTCAGACAAAATCTGCACATAACACCAACATTAGAATATATTAATGAAGACAGAGGATATGTGCATCATAGTGGAGTCAACTGTTGGATAAGACAATCTTTTCAAAAGACAATATTGCTGTGAGTTTTGGCTATTGCAGACTTATAAAGTTAGGACATATGTTAAAATGCATTCTGAAATCAAGTTAGAGTAGTATCTTGAAAAGCAATCTTTCTGAAATAATTTAGTGTCAAAGTAGGTAAGCAATAAAACATAAGTGTTTATTAGGAGGCTGTGACAAAAGGGTTAATATAATCCATGGATGTATAAATGTAGGAAAAATGGGTGACATCTTCATTTTTTCTCTGAAGCAAAGATGAATTCATTAGAAAGGAAGATATATTGGAAAAAAATTGAACTTTTAAAGCAGAGTCACAGACTTACTCAAAAGCCATAGAAAATACTCTACTGGGAGAGACTTAAATGCTTCAACAGATTTAGTCCATTAAAAATAAAACTGAGAGACACTTGACTACAGTAGAGTAATAAGAAGAAAATAGAGGGCTCTTCAGCAGTCAAAAAGGTATCATAAAGGTTAAATGCTAAAGCTGGACATATTTATATAAGAAATTATGCACTTTGGCTCTTCACACAAAAGGAGTGATCAACCTTTGAAACAACAGAAATTTTGAAACTTTTGCTGTTTGAAATCCTCTTGTTTTTCAGAGGGATATGATTTTCCTCTGTGTGTGTGTGTGTGTGTGTGTGTGTGTGTGTGTGCTATGGACTAAGTCTAGAACAAGGGAAAGAGAAATGCCATTTTCACAGGTAAATCAACACACAATAGGTATGCTTAGTCAAAGCTGAAAAACTGTGGAAAGCAGCACTTCACTTTTAGATGTTTTCTCTATTTTTAAAACTTAATGAAGGTAGATTTGACCCAAAGCTATAAGGCTTCTGTCAAGCTGAATTGCATCTTTTGTTTCATGTACTGCTTTACCAACATGTTTTGTCTAGCTCTATTCAGCTCAGAGGTAATACTGTGAGATTTAGTGTCTTTGATTTACAGGTCTGATGAGACAATCAAATGATCTCACCAAATTTAAAGTCTATAAATCTATCAATTTATTCTTATTAACAAAGGAACTTTGTGAGCTGATGTTTATCTACTGAGGTTTAATAACTTCTTCTTTTCCAAATAATCAATGAATACATTTTCTCATATATTTCACTTCATTAAAAAACCATTCTCTTTATCTGCTTATCTGAACTGCTGGAAAAGCACATCCATTCATGCATAAACTATTCAATGAATTTGAAAATAAAGCTTTATGTTTAAATTAGCGTCCCACAGTCTGATTCTGATGATTCCCTGTCTTCCCCATAAGTGGTATGAATTGTAATCCTGGGTAGTGTGGACTAGTCTTTCAATGACACCACATCCTTTGCAGCAAAAATAGTTTGAGAAAAGTGTCATCAGACTTGTGGGTACCCTGGCAGCAAATACTGATGCTTCTCATGAGAAATTTTCTTACGAACCTGAAAAGCAACAGGAAGAATTTGAAAGCTGAGAAATGCAACACTAAATACTTGGCAAAGTTCTCTTTTTAAACTTACATTCTGCTCTTCAAGATAGCCCTCTGTGAGACAATGCAGGCGTCAGACTTCACTGTCTGTTATTGGAAAACAGGGTTGCCTAATCTGTATAGGCAGAAGGCAGAGCAGAGTTTAGGAGTTTCTATGGAGATGGGAGTTGGTCAGGAAGCGCATTTTGTCCTGATTCATCCTGTCTTCCTGATTTTATAAGGGGCCATTATAGCCATTTATCTTTCTCTGAAAAAAAAATGATGAAGCCTTTGGAAGCAACAGTGAAAGCAAGGTTTAAGTTTCACCTCAAATGAGGATGTCTGGCTTATTTTCACAGGTCCAGCATTTCAAAATATAGTTCACAACAAGATTTGGTTCTTAGACCTGGCAGTGTCTGCTAGATATATATAAGCTTGTAGGCTGGTTTTGACACTCAGTAAGAGGTAATAGAAAATAAGATGTGTTTTTCATGTTACAGTAATCTCATCAACACTAACCATGCTATCAAACAATTGTACCCTACTCAAACTCCCTGCAGAGCAAGCCTGTTGAACACAATTTACTTTTGATAAGTATGTGCAGATGCCAAAAATGTCTGAGTTACTAACTAGGGCACACAAGCTTACAAATTAGAGGGTCTTTGCATCTGTTTACCTGAGGGATGGCTGGAAATTTTGAGTCAGGTTTCTCCAGTTTCAAAATACGTAGGATTACTTGAACTCTTATTTCCTTGTCTCCTCTGACTCTTCCGGGGAAGTTTTTTTTTAGGAACTGAAATTTATAACTGGAAAAGGAAATTGTTTGCAGGAAGAGAGATCTACAAAGCTGGATTTTTCTTTTGAAAGCCATTTGTTTGGCTGCTGTTCCTGTGCATGGGTTTGAGGCTGTTCCCTTATCTACACATGTATCTTTTGAGAGACTGAAGAACTGGGGAGAGGAGTTAAAACATACCTTGATGGAGTCATCAAAGAGAAATATATGTCTGGCTTCAATTTAGCTCAGTTCAGGGACATAATATATGTGGTGGACATAATATATGTGGTGGGTGACGCTCATTTTCAAGGGCTTGTGAAGAAATATGTTTCCCAATTTGTATTCTTATGTAAAAGTTTTTCCTTTCGAATCTGTAAAGACCAGATGTTTTTTCAGGCTTTGTAACACAAGCTGAAGAGGCTGAAGGGAGCCCTTTGCCTTCCTCCCCCCAGGCTCTCCCTCAGCAGCAGTGGTGCACAGAGTGGGACGTGGAGCTGATCCTGTGCTGCTCTCGGGGAGCTCCAGCGCTGCCCCCACGGGCTCCTTTATTGGCCCTCCCGGCTCCGCCAGCACGCTCGAGACGCTTGTGAATCTAAGCTTGATTTATTTAATAAAACAGGCTTTCTAGGAGAAAAATGGGAAAGTCCCAGTGGGAAGGAGGGAGGTGAAGGGAGGAAGTCCACAGAATTGCAGATTCTGGTCCACCTCTCTGAAAACTCACACCAGAGCTCAGGGAAGGTAAAGGGCCACCACATAAAACAAGTTCCTCAAAAACTGGAAGGAGCAAGGGTTAAGAATTTCCATAAAGCCATGTAAATCTTGAGGACAGGAATACATATGTGTATATATAGATATATATATCTCACAATGACAGATAACCTGATCAAAGTAGTTTTTTCTGAGTTTATTCTTAACATGCTCATCCCCTTGATTTTTAAACTTTTGCAGTATAGTTTTGTTTCCAATAGAAGTAGGATTGTAAAATAAATTCAGATAATACAAAATAATCCGTACATATTTCAAGGAATAGAATTCCACAGCTTACTTCAGTGTGAAGAAACAATAAAATTGTGGGACATTCAGCTGACATTAATAACAACTAATGCTTCATTACTGTTTCCAGTAAAACAGATCCTTTTTTAAGATAAAGAAATTATTATATACCGAGGCATTTCAAAAGCAGAGAGGAAACAAAGATTATGACCAGCGATCTTGTTACTAGTTCACAGATTTAGAAGATACTATTTGCAGTGTAATATTCTGCATGTTTTTTAACAAGCATAATAAATCCCTTATTATTTACTTATTAAAGCATTTTTCTTTGGCTTTACTTACTTCAGATTGTTACAATTACACAATCTTACAAAAAGCTTTTCTAAATTAGATTGCTACCTTCCCTTTCTTTTTAATAAATCAAAGATATTTCAACTGTGGTAGGCATACAGTGGCTTTTCTGCCAGATCCCCTCTCTCTCTTCTTCCCCTCTCTTCACAAGCCAATTCCTCAGCTTGCTTGCCAGGACCATTCAGGAGCCATGTTCTCCTTGGGCAATGTGTATTACCTCAGCATTTAGTGGTTATACACATTTTAAGAGACTAAAAGATGCCAGGTAAGCCACCACTAGTTTTTTATTTGTTTGTTTGTTTCTTGGAAACAGGGATAGCAGGCCTAAACTCATTAAAAGTTACACAAAAATCAGCAGGTCAGCAGGGTAAGAAAAAGTATGCAGGAAAATCTGGCCTCCAGAAGATACCGACTACAGCATTTTAATATTTTCCAACACAGATATTCCCAGGAGTATCACAGGACCTTCAAAGAAAACAAGGTGGCACTGTGGCGTTCGAACATTGCTTTTGCAACCTGCACACCTCACACTCATAGAAGCTCTAGTTTCCTACAGCTGTGGGGCAGCGCAGTCCCCAGTCAGGGGCAGAAGATGGGGACAGAAGGTAAGTGAGGGGAAATCCAGAACAGGGCAAAAGATGGGTATTGCAGATGACAGAACTGTATGATGGTGCCTAGTAAACTTGATATCAGATAATACCATTTTAGAATCACTTTACTTGTGATAATAGGTTTCATCATACAGATGCATACACATTGCTGTCTTCTAGTTTTCACATGCAATTATGAAAAAAAAAGAAGTCTAATATTGGATCTTGATGCAGCAGCCAAAACATATGTCACTAATCCAAATTTATAATCAAATTGAAGGAGCTAGGAGGCGTAAAATTAATTGTTACTTCCTATAATTTCTTCAGGATGTGACACCAGAAAAGCCACAGCAATAACAATTCTTCTAGTCTACACGCAGGAACCATCAATGGAAAAAATTAAACCAGTCCAGTCTGATTAAAGATGTATGACATGTGAAAACATACTGCAAATAAGGCAAACTCTGCTATGCATGACTGAGAGCAGTAAAACTGACAAATCTCAACTATACATGTAAATATTTGTAACAAGAGCTAAAAGTCATCAGGTTCTGCTTTTCTGATAAGGTGTCAGTTTTAGAAGACAGAGTAGCTTATCCTTTTGTGATGAGCAAACTCTTGAGGCAGCTGCTGTCCTTTATGCCTTATTGATCTCTGCCAGACTAAAGAAGCATTTGTAAGAACAGCAAACACCAGCAAAAATAGTAGGTAAAAGGAGGAACCATAGCTCTGGATGTGGCAAGGGTTTGTTTCTGAGGTATTCTGTCTATGAGGTATTTCTGCTACCTGTGAGCAAGAGGAATGCCTTCTGGGTTTTTCTCCCAAGAAGATATTGGGGGAAACCCATCTAGGGAAATGCACAGCACAGCAACTTCCCAGAGTTATGCCCAGGCTTTCCAGTTCCCTTTGTATTGTCTCTTTCTTCTGTCTCTTCTTTCTCAGATAGGTATTTTAACAGCTTCTCCATCCATCTATCTTTTCTGATTTCTCCTTGCTTTTCTGTGCCTCACCCTCCTTCACCTTTCCACAGGTGTATTCTCCTCACAATCTTTCATTCCTTCACTGTCCCTCCAAACACCACCTTTCCATTCCCTTCACTTTGCCATTAAACCTCTACTCTGACACATCTCTTGTCTGTGTAGTTGGCAAGCTCTTCAGGAGAAAACCACTGGGTCTTTTCTGAGACCCTGCTGCCATGAAAGGTGACAGCAGACCTGTGATCAGTGAGGTTTTGACCCAGAGGAGGTCACACAACTGAGCTTTGGGAGCACCTGATCCGGGGTTTATACTGACACTGCCAGTGCTGAGAAAACAGGCTGTAGTTGGTTTGGTACCACACTGGATGGCTGGGGAAAGCATTATTTCATAAAGCATCAGCATTTTGGCTCCTGTGCCTCTGGTGCTTTTGATCCCGTAGTGGGAACCCTGAAGTAGGATTTATTGTGTTCTTGAATGACAGCCCAAAACTGTGGGGCACCTAGCAAGATGAAGTTTAAGTTCAGCTTCCTCCTTAGGCACTTTTGGAAGAAACATTATTTTATTACTAATGGTAATAGTAGTAATAATATTAATAATTACTCTGTTCTTTAAGCCAACAGCTATTCAGCTGGTGCTTAAATTGTTGAAAATAATCTGGAAACCTAATCAGCTCAAACCACTCCCTCTGCTTCCTGGAGGGGAAAGCTTCTACCTCCAGCATGGTCTAGAGAGGGTGAAGAAGTTTCTGTGCCTGAGCTGCTTTTATATACCAAGCCCTCTTAAAGAGAGCAGGGCCACTCTCTCACATGGAAATCAGCCAGGCCACGTATTTGTCCCAACATGCTTGGAAATTGCCAGGAAAATAAAGGTGGAAGATTGCTCCCTGTGTCTGGAGTTGCTTGACTACCCTGAAATCTGTTGATCAAAATTTCACCATCATTTCCCTGCAATAAATACCTAAAGCCTATAAAAGGCTGCAAACATTGTGTAACAGGAAAAAAAAAATTGAACTAAGAGCCCTGCAAGATTAGCTGGACTGATGTTGTGCTTGGAAAGGAAGCTCCTGATTAGGTGGCAGAGCATCCTGTGGTTTCAGCCTGCTGGGATTCAATACTTGTTTAGACACAGAGCTGACCACACAGCTTACTGCTTTCAGCCCATCTCCTTTCCTCTAGACTCCCACAGCTCTGCCCAGGGTCACCCAGCAGAGCTGTACCATCTGTGCCCTGCGAGGTCTGCAGTGTGTCTGTGACTGCCAAGCACATGGTCCTAGCAATCTGCAGCTGGCCTGTGATAAGCAATGATATTAGCTAAGATACCTTGACAAGGAGACAGTGTCTCCTTTTTCCATTCAGACAATAGTTCTGCACGGGGGGACAAAAAAGAAGACAGTCGAAAAAGAAAAGAAAATTAAAAAAAAAATCCGGAAATGAAAAGGGGTAGCCCTAATTCTCCAAGTCTAATCAGCTCTAGTCTCAAAGATATCACATGTTGTTGAAGGCAAATGAACTTAACTGTGTTCAGCACATAAAAATCAGACCTTTCCTATGACTGAGATAAGAGTTGATCAACCACAAACCCCAGAATCTGTGACAGTACAAGCACAGTCATTTTTTATATGTCTGAGTCCTTGGACAACTGTATCTTGGCTGGGCTGCACTGTGGTTAAAATTAATTGCAGTCCTTTGTCATATTACCTTTGCTGAGGGTTAACACCCTCCTCTGAGGCTGAAACAGATGACCTGAGAGAACCAGCTGTGGCACAGCTCAGAGCCACAACAAATTCTAACTAACTATGAGCTTTTTCTAGCATATACCTGCATCTGGACTGTGGTACAAAGTACAATAGGATTTAATAATTCCTATTAAATTGGCAGACAGCCCTGCTCCTAGAGAGGGTCCATATATTTAAGAACTATGCAAATTATGCAGTATGCATGTGACCAAATTCTTTGTAGAGGAAAATCCCTGGGACTGTGTTAAATTAAATAGGATTATGGCTTTCACTAATCTGTATCCAGTGTGACCATACAAGGGTATTAGTTTGATAATATTTAAGGACTTAGCTCTACAGCAGCAGCAATCGGCTGTCTAAGCTCAGTGACTGTGTTGTCAGTGAAAATCTCAGCTACTGAAGAGATTGTTATTTACATTGCCCGAATTAAACATGTGACACTCACCAGCTGGCAAATTAAGCACAACAAAGTTATGCATAGGTCAAGCCATTTTTTCTTTTTGGAATAAGTAGAAAGAGCAAATGGCGTGGTGTGACTCCTGTGAGCAGTACTGCTGAGCCCTGCTCTTCTGATTCTGTTGGCAGTGCTCCCATCAGCTCGGTGGGAGTGGAGACAAACCAGTGTGATGCTACCAAAAACCTCACCCTTTCACCCCAAGTCTTTTCCCTGGATGGCACAGATGGATTTTTAGATTATTTAGCAATACAGCTTGGTTTCTAACCTGGAAGCTGTCCTGTCGACTCGGTATTTGTTTAACAGGAGTTACAACGCTCATCTGTCTCCAGTCACTGAAATCAGAGGTAATTGTGGTATACCCTGACAAACACTGTCACTGTTATGGCTTTCCCCAAAAAAAGCAAACAGATAACTCTTTTCAAGCCCATTTCTGCACAAACACACACACACACACACACACACACGTGTATAAATCTGTATGCATACATGCTCAACTGGGAAACATTAAGAGCCCTCTCAAATGTAAATTTGAGCAATGAAATTTGAAAAACAAGCAGAGCAGGAAGAAGAACTAAGCCACAGTTCTGTTTTAAAGCCATTCAAATTTTCCCACTGATTTCAGTGAAACAAAGATTTTCATTACCTGTATTTAAAGTAATATTATTCCTCTAAATAGATGACACCATCAGATTATTTTTATACCTTTTACCATATTTTTTGTGCTAAAACTATAAAAAGTCTAAAATTACACCTTCAATTATCTCGTATGCATGGAGTTTTTATCAAAAATAAAATACAACTGATAATCAACAGCTTGTTTGAAATTACTCTTACTCCAAGAATGTGTTACATGAAAAGAACACTTTTTCCATTAGGATTGTGCTCTTAAGGTATTCAAATCTGCATGTTTTTAACAGGAGAGAAAAACACTTTTAATATTTCCATTGCTTCTACAGCCAGCACAGCTAAAATAAAACAATATGTTTAGCATCTTCTCATATGTCTTTTGTTTTTACTCTACTTGAAGGTCACATTTTTAAAAGAAACATCTATGTAAATCCTACTGAGGATAATTCTGTGATTATAGTGTGGGCCGCAGAATGATCCCTCATAAAAATACAGAGCACAAGACGTAGTGGGTTGATTCTTTACTCCCAGATAAGGCTTGCAGGAATGCCAGGACAAAATATCCTTTGTGTTTAAATGGAACTGCCACACAGCAAAGGTCAGGCAGGGACACAAGCATAGAAGAAGCCCAGAGCACCCTCCAGTCCCTCCAACTGGGTCCATCCTTTGCATAGCCCTATCAAGACAGATCTAATCTGTCCCAGCATACTAAAATCCTCATGCAGCTGGCTACGTCATATCAACAGGAAAGACACAATGCCCAAAGTAGCCTTACTCATCTGGGCACCACAGGTGATTTCAAGCTGAAAGGTCTCTGCAATGTCGGGTGCTGTTTGATCACCTCACTTCTGACTGCATGTACAGTTCATATAGCAAATATAGCTATAGATCCATCCAGTTCCTCTGCACATGCCTGGTAAGTTTACAGTGAACTCTCTATGACCAAAATCCAGTTTTTTCATTTTGTTATTTAACTCACCTTTATTCTTATCTTATGATGAGTTGATTGGCTTGCTAGGGGGTTGAGTGACCCAGGTGAAATAGCTGGGAAATGTCTGAACGTACCCCAGCTAATTTTCCTTCTGGCTTAGTCAGCCAGGTAGGATTTTAAGCCAAAGGGGTTAAAGAAATGCAAACGTGAGTTGGAGCCTTACCAAATTTCCTTAGACAGTTTTTCCTAAAATCATCAGGAACGTTGCTTATGCTTCCTTAAGCCTTCAGTATGCTTTCCAGATGGATGTTTTGGGATCCCAGCTCTATAAGCAAAACCATCCAGCTGCAATAAATGTGTGTCTGGACAGGTTCTTCATCGTACCCTGGAGCCACCTGAACTTATGGCAACTCCCAAGTATTCATACAGCTATGCCAATGCTAGGGGCTCTTCTCCAGAAGAGCTGTATCTGCTCCTGCTTTATTTCTTGTGTTAAAACACAGAGAAAAGTCTAGCCTAGATAGCACAGATTTAAGCTAGAAATATTATCACATTGACAAAAACAATGTCAAATAGCTAAATGTTAAACTACATTTACTTAAAATAATACTCAACAAGCTAATGGAAAACTCTAAAGTTCACATCACTACATTTTTTTAAAACACAATGAGTCATTTTATAAAGGATCCTGACTTGAACCACAGACGTATTTGACTTCTAAGTAAATTATTATACCATTGAAATGGCACAACAATAATACCAGTGAGGGCAGTTTCCAGGGCTGGAAAAGGGCTTTGGGCAGGATCATCTCTCCTAGATACTGGAAAGTCTTCATGTTGGAGTCACCTCACTGGTGCCAAGGGTGACAGTGGATCTCAATGCAACCAAATACCACAGAGACAGAATATTTTCTCGTGTCAATATTTATCAAATTCTCTGAATTAAGAGAAGAGAATTTGGATAACTCCAACTGGTGTTGTGCATTGATGTATATTGGCTAGTAATTGCTTTATCTGGGAAAAACCAGCATTCATTTTGCTAAGACAAGTAGAAAATTGTCTACCTCCATGCCTGAGAACCTAAACAGAAACAGAACAGCTTATTTACCTTAGAAAAATATTACCTATCCATTCATTTGCTGCACTTTCTCTTACCTGAACAGGAATATGGCAGAAGTTATGACTCTATGCCTCTTTGTAATTGTTTTTGTACATCAAGCATGTTGCCAAGAAACATCTGTGTGTTCTGGCTAACTGTTTCTATCTTTAGGAGATTTTCAAATACCAAGAGAGCAAACCAAAAAAACAAAGCTCCAAACATATCTGTGATCTCACATCCAATGTGTCAAAGCAAATCCTAAAGACATGGTAGTAGCTCATAACTAATTTTGAACATGGAAAAATTGACATTCAGTAGTATGCACATATACAGTTAAATGGCAAGAATAGTCTTTGCAGGGATTTCAGCCTGGGCCAGCTTGAATTCTCCTGGCAGTTTTTGGGCAGAGTCTGGGAGCTGGCACAGTACAGAGGAAGGCAGTTTGCAGGTGGTCATTGTTCAGAAAATAATGTAATTGTGTAGATGTGGAATGATCCATGCCAGGCTCCTCAGTGCCAGAGAGCATTGCTGGCACTTTTAAATTTACTAGAGTAAGTGTAAGCCATGTGTTCCCTTTTCTCACTGTCAATAGAATAGGATGAGGAAAATTAAAAACAACTGCTAATATATCAATCTATACTGAGTTTTAAGGTGCAAGGGAAAAATAGGCTGCAAATCATATTGTTATAGACACAGCTTAAAGGCCAAATTCACCCTCGTTCTAAATTCACTGACCTTTATTTCTATTTTAGATCAATAATAATAAAATATTGGCAAGTAACATAAAATAAGTTCCTCACAACCTTTGAGCAATGCTTTGCCATCCAAAAAGTTAGGCTAAAATTGAAGTGGTTTGATGAGAATGAATCCTTTGAAGATGAATAGGTATGTCAGGGTCCACCTCCCACAGTGTAATATAGTTGTTTACTTCATTTGTAAAAAGGCTACCATAATTTTTCCTGGTGAAAATTAATTCTCAAGACATTAAAAAAATCAATTACCTAGCACAAAGCTTTCTTCCTAATGATGTTACGTACAGAAAATTCAATCTGGATCTTGAAATTATGGTCAGGGCTTCTTCTAGATTTATGTATGTACCACTTGAAGGTTTTGCAGGTAACCATTTGCTCAATCCCACTGAAAATGATGGCACAAAAGAGAATCTGCTGCTGTAAGCACCACTTGGGTGTGAAAAAGAAAATGGAGCCCACTTTTCAATCATCATTTTCCTTCCCCACTGCCACATCTATCATTGGCGTTACCAGCTGTAACTCCACAGAACAGTAATAACCTCTCTTTAAAAAGCCATTTAAAAATCACCATTTTTCTGATTTAAACAACATTTTTTTTGCATAAGATTCTTATTCTAGCTATGAATTCCCAGCTGTCTGAAGACAGTTTTATACCAAAGCTGAATGTCATGTATTACTTATAGAAATTTGTTAAATATGCAAAAGACCAAAATTGACTAGCACTGATTTATGGGTACAGTATTTCTCATGCAAAATTACACAAAGAAACCACAGAATGTCACATGTTATTTAAACTTAATTCATTTGCAATGTGACTTTGGCTTTTTGGATGTGTACATACAAAGCAATTCTTCACAGGAATTCCAGCAGAGTGTAAACTAAAAGGACTTCAAAAGTTGTCAACTTCAAGTCATTGTAACTCATTTTACCTTAAGCATGAAGCTTGATTTCACTGAGCTGTCTCCCCTGGTAGGACCTCTCTAAACCACAGTGCTGGCCTCTCCCCTGGTGAAACTAAACAAAATACCCCACGTTCCAGTGTGAACATGATTCAAGCAGTCATCCGGACCTAAGGACACAGTATCAAACTGACACAACAGGAAATGTGAAAAATTATCAGAGATCATAGCAAACAGTGGTATTTTTGAAGCAATAAATTCTTCTTAGGCAGTATTTATAAGCATGCATTGTTGATCTGAATACTTCCACAGTGACTTAACATTTACAGAACAGAGATATAAATATTAATTCATCTTTATGCCACAAAGCAGATCTTTTACCTGTTGATTTACTAAGATGAACCTCTTTGCACTTCTAAGTTCTCAAAAGACAAAAAATTTAGAAGGATGTGGGATAATAACGATGAGCGCTTAAACACAGAAGTAAAAGATGGGATTTTTAGATAAACTAGGAATTTTGAAATTCAGTGGGTAAAAAAGGATATATCTAACTAAAAACAAAATCACTGCCTGAAACCCAAAGCAATTATTAGAAACACATCAATCTAAATCTCTGTACCAGAAGATTGCAATAGCTCTACAAAAAAATCAACTTAAATCCATGGTAAAAGGAGTCTTAGTTGAGCCTAAGAGGAATAAAAATGCAGCACCATTACATTACCAAATTCTATTACAATAGTTAATTGCTCACATTTACAGTGATTTCATAATCTCCCATTATGGCAGCTGCAGGGAGGAGACAGAGCAGAAGAACATGTGAAGTCTTGGCACTGAAATCACAGAATGTATGTTAAAGGCTTATTAAGACTATTTAATCCCTTTCCCTGCTGATTATGGATTGTCCTCCATTGTACACTTCCTAGTGTTTTGTCTAACCTAGTTTTAAATATCTCAAGCAATGGGAATGTCTTCGGTTCCCTTAGGAGATTACTTCAAGGCTAATGGATTTCACTGGCAGAGATGCCTTTTGATCTCCTGCCTACATTTGCCCTTACTTTATTCCTTTTGATTAAGAAAGTTTCTTTCCTTTTCTTTTTTTTTTTGTGTGATAGATACAAGATACCCCGTGAATATTAGAAATTCCACTCCCTTCCCCATTTTTACAGTGATAGGCATTTTTTGAGTGAGTGATCTAGACAATTTCCATCCAGATAAAGCCAGTAGCAAGCTGCCAGCAGCACTAACAGTCAGCATAGTCATACTTCTTTGGCTGCTGCTGTGCCACTAGAAGTGGTTTCCATATGCAGCCCTCAGCCAGCTACTTGTCACCACCCTCTTCCTAGAGGTTATGCACACCCTCCCACTCCTGATTTTCTGGCTGAACTATTGCTAGAATTGCTGCTTAAAATGAGCCAACTTACTTAAAGCCTGTTTAAACAGTGAATTATTGCTTACCCATCTCTTTCTGGCTGACATGGGCTATACAATCCTCCCAGCTCCATCTCATCTAGCCCAGGGGATGGATGGTAACCCCCAGCAAGGCAGTGGTGACCTTTGATGCAGCAGAAAGGGAAATGCCAATACAAGCATTCACAATTCCCCCCCCGCTCCTGGTGTTCTGTGGAAACTGGGAACGACTAGTGATGAGACAATTAGAGATTGCAAGGAGACAGCTGCATTTTTTCCAGGCTGAAGGTGCCTACCTGAGCTTTGCACAAAAGTTACTCTGGTTTGCGTTGCATAAACAACTTGCTTCTTCACCTACTTTGATAGGATTGCTTACAGTAAAATTACTTTCTTCTGAAAAAAAATGTGCATGTTTTGTCCACTACAGATGCTGACCATAACTCTGAAAAGGAAGACACACATGGAGTTGGGTGGTGCAGTGCCAGGTACCGTGGCTGTGCATGCTGTATACTCCCAGCCTAGCCGGAGTGAGGATGGGAGACCCAGATTCCAGCCAAACAGAGGATTCAGTCTGTCACTGGGAGTGTTATGTTTCTGTAGAACACTCAAACTGTATTGAGTTATTTTCATATTTTATAAATACTCTAGATCCATCACAAGACACCTCACTGATAGAAATTACTAAGAATTAGGAAGCAGTGCTTTTTTAATAAATATAACAACACACAGTCCCCCCTCAGTGAAATAAGAATTTCTGTCTGCAAAGTACAACCATTAAGAGAAATTTAAGTATTAAGGACTCTTTAATGCTTTGCAAATGGTTGAGGATGGGGTGATAAATGCATTTTTTCCCTGGCCTGTTCCAAATTATAATGTTTTGCCAACATAGCTATGTCAGTTGCCGGTGTGAAAAATTCACGTCCCCAGCAGATATTGCTATGTTTGCAGAACTCCTGGTGTGGACGTAACTTTGCCAGAAGGAGAGAGCTTATATTGGCTCAACTTACATCACTTAGGGAGGTGGTGTAACTATGCCAGAAAAACTCCTTCTGTCAGTTTGAACAGTATGTGCTGCAGGGTGCTCTGCCAGTGACAGCAATGGCAGAGCTGTGGGGTAGACAAGACTGGGATCGTTGTCGCTCCATACATTCACTTTTAATTAGCAGATTAATCAACATGCCACATTTGAGAAAAGCATCTCATCAAAGACTGCAGCATTTATTGACATCCTCAGTCTGCCTGTCTGCTAATATATCAGAACTGCTACTTTGAAGCCTGTCTTGAAACAAGAAACCATGTGCTACTCAAATGCCTATTCTTGGAAACCAGACAGCTTAAGTTATGACCTCCCTAGGTGTGTTGGCATCTTTTTTGCAGTCATATAATTTTATGTTTTCTTGTGTCCCTTCTTGGCATCTACTGGCCTCCAGAACTGTATTTTGGAGGTCTAGTCCATTCAATCTCTCCTGACTGTGTCAAAGATACTGATTTATTCTGATCTAAGCTTAACTGATTTTTTTTTTAAATACAAGAGAAAATAATTGTTGCATTAAATTCTCTTAAGTGTCTTTAATATGCCCTTGGTGTACTTTTCTCCAAAATATCACATCACCTTCTTTCACATGACTCTGAATGCTATTCATGCCTGAAATGTATACAGATAGATACTGATGGCAGCAGTTGGTTTCAGTATCAGCTGGTTCCTTCCTCTAGCCAGAGCGTGCCTGGCGGCTCTTTCCGGTGCTGAGTGACCTCCGTGTTTATGTCTAATATCCTGTCTCCATTTACCAGAGAGCTGTAATACCATGCACACTTGCTAACACTTATGAAATGTATACAAGCACTGAAAGTATTGCTTAGGGAAGCAATAGAAAGGGAAATATTGCCATGGGAGTGTTCATTTGAACTAGGTCTACCTTCCATATTTAACTGCCTTGGCTTTACTTTTCGTAACTGTGACAGAACGACTTGCAATAATTCAATCTGAGGAGAAATACATTTCTGTCTAGAAAATGGAGTGGTCTTTAAGAAAACAGAGAAGTAATAATCTACCACTGTTACTATTATTACTATAATTATTGACCAGCATGTTTCTGGATGCCACCTTAAAAGCCAGAGAGCTGATACCTGCAATGCCACCTAGAACCAGGACCTGGAAAATTCCCAACTCTTCATTCTTCTTTAGATAATATCATACAAGTGGTTTTGAGCCAGCAGCTCTCCCACTCCCCTTGCTCACCTCTTTTTAGCTGCAGCGTCATCTATGCTATACCACTGACTGTGTTTGCTGAAGAAAATACAAAGGAGGACATCAAAACCTCAAAGTATCACTGAATTTTGTTGTGTCTTATCAATGTCCATACCAACAAGTTAGGAATTAGAACAAGTGGAACAGAATTTAGTTGGAGAAAGGAAAATGTGATGATAAATGGCCCTCACAGTTCTGACATTTTTGTCTGGAAAGCAAACAAGAAAAGCAGTACCACATTAAATATGTATGGCATGTGTAAATGTGTTACACTAGTAGAGGATGAAGTCAGAACAAACAAAAATATTATATTTGTGATCAGCTGTCTGGAAAAGTTTTAGATTAAGACTTTTTTTCCATTTTCTAAAACACTCTGAATAGTACCCTTAAACCAGCATGATCATATGCATTTAAATAATAAATAATTTCAAAATATATTGCACAAAGACTATGATAAAATTAATGAAGAAAGCATATATAGGCCATAATTAATGCCAAAAAAGACCCACACTGAAAGTAAACTGGAAGAAAATTTCCAGTTGCACTGTGTGTGCACATCAGTGAAAGTTTCTTTAAATAGTTTCTATAGTTTCTTAAAATCATGTAAAGAAGCAAGATTACTATCATGCTATTTTTTTACAGTGATTTCATTTCCTGAGAGTAAAGCTTACTTTTAAAGTTTGCTAATAACTTAATTAACTAACAAGCTTAGACTCTGAGGCGCTTACTCCTGCCAGTCTCTGCTTTACACAGATATGGCTGTATTAAATTGGCTTTGTCACAGAACTGTTCTCTCTTCCTCCATCCCCTTGGTGTGACACAATCTTAATTTACAGGCAAACTTGAATAGGTCCTTTAAAACTTGATGATGGGATGCCTCTCTCTATGCCTTAATAATGCAAAAAGCTATGAAAGGAGTTTCAGGAAGAAGAGATCTGTTAACCTAAAGAAAGGCATCTAATACAGGAAATGAAGCAAATGTTAAAACTCTTTTACACACAGAAGATGTGGCAGTGCAGGCAGGCCACCATCTTACTGATTTACTCTCACTGAGCAGAACTGTTACATTTCAGAGCACAAGGATATTTGGAAAGAATAGCTGGGATCAGCCAATTTGTTAACCTCTCTGCTAAGACTGCAGGCTGTGGTGGTGTTTGTAATGTGGGCACCTGTTCAAAAAAGAGCGGAACAGAGGCAACTCCCTTTACACAAACTTTTCCATTTTGTGAACCACATCTTAAATGAGACCACATCCCTCCCATACAGACTGAGGGACACCTCCCATCCCACCGGTAACCAGCTAATATTTCTGTAACAGCTACAATAACTCAGTTTATGAACTCAGCGGGGAAGTAAAAAGAAAAAAAAATAATAACAAAAAAATAAACAGACCGAAATGGAAGGTTTTAATTTCTTTTCATTCTATTTGCTGTCTAGAAATGAGACACCTACAGCTCTCTCCAGCTGACAGGTGTCCTCTCTTTGGACAGACTGGGAGATACTTTGTGCACCATCAATAAACACTGTCTGCGGAAGACAAGGACACGGTGTGATGACAGCTGAGCTAGATGTCACCTGAGTGAGGACATATAACCACAGCATCTGTGTTAGGGGGCTGTGTTAGGGTGCTGGCTCCCTGTATTACCATCAGAGAGGGCAAACCACCTCCAGAAGTAGATCTGGAGGGAAAGAGGCTCACTTGGATTTATCTGTTGTTTCCATCCACCGCCAAGGAACTCAGCCATGCACCTTAGTTTTTCTCATCTCCTGCATTTGGCACAAGTCAGGGGCCTAAAATGTGGCCAGTTTTACCTATCAGCCAGTACTGAGATCTGTGTGCCATAGGGAAAATACAATGAACCATAAAAAGTGCCTTGCAAAAGCCAAAGATGCTCTGGGAACTGTCCCAAGGTGAACTTGCTGTGGGGACTGAACTTGCTGCAGCTCCAGGGATTCCTGCTCCAACACGCAAACATGTGATTTACTGTATCTGTTGCAGTTCTAAGTTTAAAATGTTTACTGCACTCCTGATGCTTTATCCACTCTGAAACAAAAATATTTTCCAACAGAGTGTTGAGCTGTGGCTAACATCATAAAATGTCTGTTGGTGACTTACTAGGAAATGAGCAAATAAACAAACCAAAAAAAACCCCAACCCCAAACCATTACAACAGAAAAAGACAAAAACAACAAACCACCAGAAACATTTAATTTCCTCCACAATGAAGATGAATTTCTCCGACTCTTTAAAAGTCCCTCAGTGCTCCCTGTCCTTCCCAAACCCTCTCTTGTCTCCTTAACATGTCATTTGAAGCTCATTTTCAATTGGGCAATAAATAAAGACAAGCAAACGTAATTGGGGGTTTTATTATTTGCCTGTTTGCGGGGTTTTCCGGTGTGCTTTACCTGGGAAATTCCTTAGGCACAGTCTGACAGCTTCCCTCGCACGGGGTCCCGCGGGGCGCACAAACACCCGCCGCGCCCGGGCGGCTGCGGCCGAGGGACGAGGGGAGGATGAGGACGGAGCGGGGGGCGAGGAAGGAGAGGATGAGGAAGGAGCGGGCGGACTCACCTCGCGGCGGGCGGGCGGGCGGGCGGCGGAGGCTGCGGCGGGGCAGGCTGAGGGCTCGGCGGGGAGCGGAGGCTGCGGCCGGGGGAGCTGCGGGCTCCGGCCGCGGTGCCCGGAGCGCTGCGGGGCCGCAGTGCCCGGAGCGCCCAGCCCGGCCCGCCCTGCCCTGCCCCGCCGCCGGCGCCGCCGGCAAGGTCACGCTGCAGCCCGCTCGGCTCTGCTATTGCTGAGGCACCGCCGTGCACCTGGCTGCAGTTGGGCAGAAAATGTCAGCTTGCCTAAAATGATGCAGTTTCACATGAGTTGGGTTAGTCTCAGGGAAATTTTAGAATATTGAAACAGATTTGGTTTGTAAAGCAATTTTGTCCTGATACCTTCCTATCACCCTTGGGAAAATCCCTTGGTAAAGTATGACTCCTATCACTGTTTAATGAATCGCCTAGAAAACATCAGCATGGTTGATACTTTTGGGGATCATTTCATAGAAAAGACAAAGTTATTCTCCAGCTTCAGGAGAGAGAACTCTAATCTAAATGACCTCAAACCAAGTTATTTCTGGGAGGCTAAACCAGTGATGAGGATAGATATTTGACTAAGGAGCTCAGTGTACAGCTGCACTACAGAAGCCAGAAATGTTTAGCAAGTATTTTTTTTACAGTCGATTTTCTTTTATAAATAGCTTATATAGCTTTTCCAATTGCAAATCTTCACCAGTCTTGACATTTTATTTCAGCCATTGGAAGACTATTCATTAAAAGAGCCACAGCTGCTCTGCAGGCAGTCACAACTCATAATTAATATCCTTCTATATGAGGACATATAAAAAAATCTTTTCTCTTTGTCCTAGTGTTTATGGCAGTGATGTGTCAGACTGCCAGTAAATTTGAAACCTGAGGAGTTTGTTTTTGGAGTCTCCAGTGGAGATCAAAGTTTCAACAGTCACTCTCTCACTGAAAACTTTTGCCCATATCAGGCTCATTAGTAGAGTTGTTACTATAAGTACTGAGCAATATCTCTTTTATGAAGGTTGGACTGTTAAAACAGCAAAATAAATTATTGCTGTGCAAAAGCAAGACAGAAAATTTTCCCTGAACTGGGGACCAATATACTTCAGCAAACACTGGCTGTAAAACAAAGAAATAGTCTCCTTCTCCAGCTCCCACAGATACGATTTTTCCTCTGATACCTTGGGAGGGAAGCTGAGCTACAGCTACTTCCTGACTTGCAGGACTTTGGAGGGATTGTTGCCCTTCAGCAAGCTAAACCTTTCTGAAATACACTTATTCACATATACAACCCACACATAACTCATTAGCACAATATTTATGCATGACATTGTCTTGACTCTGTCACCCTTACATGGCCAGGATTCTGATTTTCCATCTGTGTCAGTCTAGCACTGCTGTACTTCAGCGAGCCCCTTAATTTTGGGCAGAGCACACAGAAAAATACTAGAGATATTTAGAATATGAACAATAGAGATATTTACAGCACGAGCAATCATCCCCATTGTGAATGTGTGATCATAGAAATGCTTTGTAAAAACTTCCACGTGGATAGAAAGGGACCCATTTGAAACGATCCAAGCCACCCTTAGACTTTTTAATCTCCTGCCTCATCAAAGTAATTTTAAACCTTCCTCACTTTCTAAAACTAAAAGACAAACATCTTTTAAAAACCTTTCAGACATATTGATATGACTTTTCTAGTAAACATAAGATAATGATGATTAAGGCATAATAAATTATCATCCATATGTGCAAAGCATCTGTCCTTGGTCTGTGAAAGTGTTTCATTCTGAAAATGTAAATTCAGGCTTTCATCTTTAAGTTTTTCTGTGGATGTTTTTGGCTAGAAGTTAATCTTATAATTGTGACAGTATTATATGAACTTTGACCTATTTGAAAAACACTCCAGAGGACATCCCACACTGTTGGGTGAAAATAGCTTATATGACTTCTTTTTTTCCACCTTAACATTGACAGACTGATGATGAATAACAGTAACTCTCCAGTTCCACTTTGGCTCACATGTGCAAAGACTCTTGTCTGTCACACCTGTCTCCCAACCAAGGCAACTGCTCTAGTACAGTCCTGTCAGCTTCATCAAATACTTCCCTGTATCATAACAGGTCATCCTGTGACTCTGAAACACATCTCTGCTGTTGGCAGAAGGCCACATTGCTTTTGAAACCCTTCTCCCAGCCCTGGAAAAAACACATTGGAAAGAAATACTAAGAGATGAAGAGTTTTCCATTCTCATTGCAAAAAATTCTGAGTCCCTTCACTCAATCTCTATTTAAGGGAGTGTAAAATACCCCCAAGGCAGTGTCCCCAACAGATGACTCCTCTTGGATTTCAGTTATGTCACTGCAGCCAATAGGGCTGGGTGGAAGGAGGAGCTGAGGAATAACTGAATGAAACAGACCTGCCTGGTTGAAAAGATGGAAAATGTCTTGACACACTTTGTCCTCTGCTACTAGTCAAGGACACGTACAGATCTCTACTGATGACAGCCTTCCCTTCCATAAATCTTGTGGTTTTATTTTTCAGTACCAGCCTGGCCATCTTCTCACACTCACACTGCCACACAGTGCTATGGAACTGCTGGATTGATGTGGTGCTAAAATTGCCTATAAGCAAGGTTATCAAATAAAAAGTGCTGCTTGGTTATTTTTCAGCGTGCCTTTTTTTTCCCCCTCAGAGTAACTAGTCAAAAATCTAACAATTTGTTACTAAATTTACTTCAATGCTGATGCCACTCTGCTGAATATGACAGACCACATTGTGTATGGACACAAGCTTAAGACAGTATTTTACAACCCCTGCTTATTCCATTTGTAAGAGACATGGGAAATACATGACAGTCTCTCCTGCCTCGTGATGATTAAGAGGCTGCTCTTCAACTCCCTTTCCCTACCTACCTGCCATAAAATAGGTTATGAGATTAAAATGAGTTTTATTTAATTCTAACTTTGAACTGTAATTATGGAACATTTGACAGGGGAAAAGGCTAGTGGAAATACTTAATCTGTTTTATCCAAGTGGGTTTAGGCTATGCAGCCATAGCATAATGGAAGACAAACTTCTGCATAAGAATGAAACAGATTTTGAAATGTGTTTGCTGTTGGGTGAGGTTACACTAATTTATGATAGGAAAATAGTATATTACTTCATTGTAATGCACTTCTGGGTCGATTTTGCACATTACAGGTATGACACAGCAAAATTTATAAACAAGATTAACTGCTTTTATAGCTTCACCTTGTCATTCTTTCACAGAAATACCATCCAGTAGAAATCAAGTACCAGACTTTGTAGCAGGACACTCTTCATTATGATGGTGGCAATGTTATTGGAATGACCAGAAGAGGCAATAAGGAAAAAAAGACAATGCACACACACACGGATGTATGTGTGTGTATTTGTTTGCATTATGCATGTGTGAATCTGTACATTGCTATTTCAACTTCTCTGGCCTTGGAGCTTCCCTTCAGCTATCCTACGGCAGCCAGCAGTTAGCAGCAACCATTACTTTGCCTGTTGCTTGCTGCTTCAAAATATTTTCCTTTGAGTTCTTTTACTAGTTCTCTCTACCTGTCAAGCAAATGTAAGTTTTAGCTTCATTTTAGTGATTTTCTTGATGTGGCCCTTATGAAGGCCTGAGGATTTTTGTGCTCTTCTATCTAACACTGTTTCTTCTGCCAGTAACTCTTCCATGCCCTATCCTTTGCCATTACTGAAGCTGGAATGCTATCCCCTTTAGGATCCCTGCTCTAATCTTGTCCTGAGATGCTGCTACAAACAATAGGCCATGATGACAAATTATCGTAAGCATTTTGAGTTCACCTCTTTTGGGGTTTTGGTTTGGATTTTTTTTCAGTCATCATTATTTTCCTCCTTTTTCATGGTTATGCACCACCAGATTCAATTGATATTTTATCACCATACCTCCCTGGGAACATGTTTAGTCCATTGGTGACTCAGTTTTGCTCAAAACACTCAGAGATGCCTTTTTGGTTCAGTTTAGAATACAATCAAATATCAAAATTTTGCACTGAGGAAAAGAAGCTGGCCAGTTCTGCTGTCCATTACGTAAATATTTGCTTTTTTACGCTAGAACTTTCAATACTTTAGGATAACTGTAGTTTGAAGAAAATGAAAATTGATAACTAGCAGTTACAGCAAGGAAACAGCTGTGTAGAGTTACATTCTGCTTCACCTTTATGATATTTCCCATCTCTAAAGGATATGCTTGATTTATGCCTTACAGAAATGAATATCCAAAATGAAAGGGCAATGTACTTTGTAATCTTTGAATACCTTGTTACTTTACAATGACCAGGCAACTTTCCATCTGTAGTTTTGCAAAGGGGTTCCTGGCAGTCCCAAAAGTTATGTGTTTTATTTTTGTTGGTCTCCAAGAGCTTAGCCAGATAAAGTAGTGCATCATGAGTTACTTCATCCACAAGCCTCTTTTGAAGTCTTGCCAACAATCTCCTTTTGTTTTGAATGACTTGGCAAATATTGGGGAAAAAATTAAAATTGTGTCTATGCCTTGAAATATGTCCCCCTTTACTTTGTTGCAAGAATCCTGTCCCTGTCACTTGTGTTGAAGAAAATTGCTAGCTGAACTTATGAACTTGCTGTGCCAAGATATTCTGGGTGGTATTGAGTTAGCACTGCTGGCTGGATCCATGAGGTAGCTATGCAAAAAAAAACCTGCATAGGACTTTAGAAAAGCTCACTCAGTCATGCATTGTGTACTGAGATTATGTCTAATTTCTGTGAATAATTTCTTTTCTTGGTCATGTACAATCCTAATAAACAGTGACATATTAAAGCCTCATGGTAGCTGCATTTGTTTTAAAGTGCTCATGAGCAGGATGAAGGAAGACTGAGATAGGAGATATAGATATGGGAATCTTATAGGAATTGTAGACCATATTAATCCCATTTGGAAATGCCATCCTCCAGCAGCTATCTCCTGACTACATCCCTGCTGAGCACACTGCCAGTAGGAGTAGGAAAGGAGAAGCAGAAATGACTGTACAGACCTCTCAGGCGATATTTGTGATGGAGAAAAACAAAACCAGTGTCACCTATCAAACACTGATGATGCTATGGCAAAATAAATTACAAAAGGGAAGACAAATTTCATACCCTGAGATTAGTTTTTATCATGGTGCCTTCTGCCCAAAGGTGTACTGTGCATAAAAATGGAGACGGCAGATGCTGTTGGATTCAAAACAAAAATGGCAAAATATTCAATAAAAGTGTAAGCAAACAATAGAATCAGCACACAGATTTGTAATAAGTATGTGAGCAAGTTAGGATTGTTTTGCCTTATTTTACAAGCAAGAACCCAGGCACAAAATTTAGTGCTAATTTAAATTTCCAATTCCCTAATTTTCTATTAATAGAAGTGCCTGATAAGAGATGTCACGGGTGCAGAAAATATTCCACATGAAGAGTGATTTAAACTGTCTGTGACTTCTTTATTTAGAAAGGAGAGAAATAGGAGAGGCTCAGTTGGAGAGAATACGAATAATAAATGGCTAAATGAAGGCAGATAGAACCAAGAGAGTGCCTATTTCCATGAAAGAAGAGGCTATTCTTTGAAAGTATGAGAAAACCCCAAACCAGTAGAAACAATTAAATTTCTACAAGTCAAAATGACTAAAGCTTGTCACTATAAGGTACCACTAAGCTAAAAACCTTGGGAGAATTCAAAAGAGAAATAGAGACAAAATACTTCCTGACTAAAATGCAGAAGAGTGGGAAGAAAATAAGCCTACCCACTAGGAAAAAAGATTCTGTTTGGAAACAGGCACTAGATTTAAGACTAATATCAATAGGAAGAAGTTTTCCCTAAAAGTATGTTGTTTGGTACTGTCTATCTACCACAAGGTCCTCTGCTTCAGACAGCATTTGACATTAGCTAGAGCTAGAAACAAGAGTCTTGCTCAATGGACCACTGCAAAGCCTTGCTTGTGTTGCACCTCACAGGAAGATGAATTAGATTTTATAATTCAGAAAATAATTTTAATACTTTTTTTTCCTGGAAATTACTCAGCACATTTTTCCTTTGTGTTGGGAAAGGGATGGACAGTGACATTATATGGGAACTGGTTTTTTTAATGGCTGCTTTGGCCAGCTGTGATTTCATATCAATGAGTCTCCTATCTTTTAAATGTTCCTGTTTTCTTTACAGTCTTTCTATTGCTCACAGGCAACTTCCTTGCTCCTACCTGTCTCCTTCTCTATTTCTCCTCCTTCCTAATCACAGCTTGAAACTACCATTTCTGGCATGCCTCAGTCTAAAGGATTAATATTGTACTAAACATGCCTGTAATTCAGGCATTATTTTGAAAACAATAAGTCTTTTTCTCTTTTTCTTGCTCACCCAAATCAGCTGCAGTGGGAAACTTTTTGAACAAGATCAGAATGTCAACACCTTGCCAAATAAATTAAACGTCTCACTAATGAGTGGGGGGTGGGGGGCTGGGATGGTTTTAGGTATTGTTTTTTGCTAAAATCCAGAGGAGACACTAGAACTATATTGGATACCCATAAACCACCAGGAAGAAGATAAAGTGATATTCCTATCCCTTCTTGTTCAGGTGAGAAAAAACAGATGGAATGAAATAAAACAAAACTGAGGAGCTGCTCCCTGCTGTGTATAGGGAGTTTTGTGTGTGTATGCGACTCTGTGAGCTGCAGAGAGCCAAAGAAGCACAAGCTGATTAAAAATAAATAAAATTCTTCCCAAAAATTACCCATAGGAAGCTGCTCACAACTTCAAATGAAATGTGGACTTTGAGTTCCTGTTTATTATTTGTGCGCTGTGACTGATTGCACAATAATAAGGATCTCTATTTAGCTTAGTGAATATTAAGATTTATGTTTATCATCTGAAAATCAGTGTTAGAAATTTTTGGGTAAACTCAGAGCATAAAAGATCAAAAAAATATTTTCAAACAGAATGGAAAATATGAGATAATAGTGTCTTGCAGTAATATTGTTCAAGGTTTCTTTCAGCTGATCACTAGGTGAGAGAGTGGATGAGAACCAAGAAAGTGAAATTCAGAAAGTGTTCCAGTCAGGGAACAAAATCTCAGATATTTATGAAGACATATAATTTCCTGTTTCTCATACATAGTTACCTAATAAATCCTTGTCTCTCACTGCATAACAACACTTTGTATGACTTTGTATAACTCCATTCTGCTTGATATCAGTGAGACAGTAGTAAAAGAATACAAGCAATACGTTCTCTGCAATAGAAAACCTTTTTGATTGACTTATAAAAAGTACAGAAAGCTCAACAATTTACCATTCAGACAATAAGCTATTCTCATGGAATTTATTTCTTTTTCAATTTGCTTTCTATGTGCTAGCAAACACACATTATCAGCAAAATATAAAGGAGTAGAGGATTTATAAAAGCACAATTTAAGCTTTTCTGAAATACCTTCTGCATTATCCCATGAAATCTGGATCTGTTGAACTCTAGAATTGTGAGTTGGCCACAGGATGATATTTGTGATGGTTGGGAAAACACACTTCCCCTCAGAGGGAAATGTTAATTAACAAATCTACTGTTTAGACAGAAATGAATTACCATGAATTTGCTATTTTTTTCCCCTGGCTTCAACTATTAGTTATGACTGCGAAGAAAAGCACAAAATGCTGTTAGGTCTCGTAAAGCAAAAACACTCCACCCCCACTGCCTCCCCAAAAAAACCCAAAAACCCACAAAGAAAAGCACACAAGAAAAATAAGTGAAATTTATCAAGATCCATCTCTCCAAAGAAACCTCTGAAATGTATCCAATAAATCACCCAGTCTTTTCAAATACCACTTTTATGTTCATGAGAGTGACTGTCATCTAGCAGGACAGCGTTCTCAATTATCTTTTTATCTGCATTGAAAAATGTGAAAATGTCCAAATGCCCAAGATAGGATTCTTGGAAGTTAAAGAACCAACATCCAAATGTTATTTTGTGTAGTATACGATGTATGTTTTGGAGAAGATTTGGAGAAGTAAAAGAAAATTCCCCTTAGCAAGAGAACAATATATTTTATTGGATTTGAGTACCTAAGACATCATGATGGAATTCTGCAGTGTTGTAACACCACTTCTCTCATTTTTGAGATATAAAATACAAAAAGCCTGATAGGAGTCATTTATTGCTTTAAGAATTGTAGTTTTTATCCCCAAGTTTTCTGGAAGAGGTGAAAGCTGAAGAAGAACCAGATATTGTTTGCTAATTGAAATGCAGTAAAATAAATTGAAATTAAAAAATAAAAAAGAAAACAACAAAAGAATGGCAAACCAAAACACCAAAGAGAGGACTGGGAAGGACTCTGTTTTAAGCTACAGATGCTTCCTTAGCAGATGGATAGGTGTTAGAATTTGACACTACAGGAATGCAAGTTGAAATTAATTTTATGGGGTTTTTATCTTGTATCTCTACATAACTTCACAATGATAAAAGTGAGTAGTTGGTTAGGTTCTGCTGCTGTGGTATTCAGTCTTAGTGAAGTTGGACTGTGAAAGTAATACAAGGAATTGAAATAAATTTTAACAGCTGCTTTGTAAATGCAGAGAAAAATGTCAGTTCACAATGAACTTATTTGATATGATAGGTGTAAAGTACATTACTTAAAGAGAAATGCTGTGAGGAAGGAAAGCCTTGGATTTTAACAAAGAAGGGACAGTTAAGGACAATCTACCTGTGGGTTTCTACTAATTGTGCTAATTGTAATCTAGTATCATCTGGAAATCTCAGATCACTCATGCTTCCTGTATTTCCCCGTCACACCTTAAATGTTCCCATCTTTTTAAGTGGGGCTTGAGGACTCACACAGGGCTAATCTCCCTAGAAAATGTTTAAGTGTTTAAGGTTAGTGATGGATGACTTTGGAGAAGAGACAAAGAGCTCACTTCTCCAGGGTAACTGGTTAACACAGTAATGTCTAAATGTCTGAAATATCCTCATCATCATAAATGGCTATACTGGAGAGTAAAACATGGAAAATTACTGCAATGGCAGCATAAGCCTTTTACATATAATAACTTGATCATTACTTCAAATTTTTTTCTGTAAGTGTCAGCAACTTTTATTTTTGTGCCAATGTGGGTTTTTTAAGATTTCACAGAGGAAATAAATTCATTTGAAATTGCCCTAGTGCATAAAAATGAACAATTTGCAAAGTACTTACACTGTTTAAAGTAAAAAATTAAATGATCAGCGAGACATGTTTTCAAGAAATAACTGAATCATAGGCTTTTATTTGCCTGAAAGTTTCTATTTCTCATACTTTTCTCTTCTTAAATTCCTTATACTCATGACTCATGAAATGTGCAAACGTAAGAGGCTTAGGGACTGAAATTTTGCATTATCCAAGGAACAGGGACAGTACAGTACAAGACTCCACACACAGTTTCATAAAAGTATTTTAAAGCTGACCCAAAGGCTGTTAATGCAGACTGCCTCCGTGTGCTTTCAGAAGGGAACATCTCTGTTTGAAGGAACTTTGCACTGAGCCACAGATATTTTAGGAGTTTGGCAAAGGGCCTTTTGTAAAGATATTTACTTGCAGTGATGAAGAAGTACCACGATGTCAGTGTCTTCTGGGATTCAGTCCCCCTTGATTTATGTTTCTTATTGTCACAAATTGCAGCCTGGCATCTTACACCAAGCTGTGATGTCCCTTTCTGACACCTGCCAACCATCTATTCTTAAGCAAAATAGAGTAAAAGGCTTCACATAATCTGATACATATTATCTTTCCAATTATCAGTAGGCACATCTGGACCATCTTTTTATAAGTGTAAGTCATCTAGGACGCACTTGTAAAGATTAATTTTTTTCCTTCAAACTGTGATCATTTGGGATAATGATTTTCTGGTCTCAATGACTTATTTTGTGCTGATTCAGAAATGATTCCTGGCAGAACTGGGCCAAAATCTTTGCCAAAATTATTTTGTTATTATATTATTTTCAAGAAATAAGAACTAGCTTAACCTGAAATGTTTGATTACATTGTCCCAGTATATTTCTGGGCTGAAGGAATATCAATTTAATCATTGGATCCAATCTCACTGGTTTCTATTGTAATTTCTCTTTTTTTTTTTTTTTTCCAGCTGTTCAAGAATGAATTAACTTTCTTTTAGAAATTTCCTTCAGTTTCAATTTTTAATCTCCATGCTTGACTCAGAAACAAAACATTCTGGTTTTGTCAGGAAGAAGGTACACTTAACCGGAACAGAAACACAAAAATTACGTGTTATAAATAGCTGCTAGACAACAACAACCAACACTAGTAATATCAAAACAAGAATAATCATACTTTCCAGTTAAACTAGATGTAATTATTTCCTTTAACTGTCAGTGACTCTGGTGTGAGCAGTCATAAATCAGTGATTGAGAAACCTTTATTTCTCAATATTGGACAGTATACACTGGGATTTCCTCACAGTGGCTGTGTACCAAAGCCAGTCTTGGAGCTCTTAAGACACAACTTGATTGTCCAGGCTGTTTCCTTGAAAAATGCAGGACACCCTCCAGAAACTGGTTCTTACCCCAGAGTCAGAGAAAACATCTGAGAAAAATTAGTGCATCAGGAGCATTCCCATTTTATAAATCACATTTGGTTACTTGATGAAAAGGAAATTTTTAGTTAGTAGGAAATTTTTAATGTTATCTTTAGTAGCAGGATTTTGATGTCACTAAGTAATCGGAGATGTAGTTAATTAATTAGAGTTCATTATCTTCCCTTCTACAGTAAATTGTACAGCACCTACTTTCAGATTTTGTGGTAAGTGGTCTACAGTAATTTTAAGGAGCAATAAGCTCACAAAAAAAACCACATTAGATGTTTTACTGATATCTGTAGGACCTCAAAGGTTATAGGACCTGCATAACACTTTGTCATATAATAAATTAAACTTTTAAGAATGTTGACCATACTGTAATTGTAAAGATGAAAATATTGCTAACACAAGACATTTAGACTTTTCTAGATTTCTTAAATCTTACATTCATGTGTCTCTGAACCAATGCCTCACATTGATTTAGTTTTCGCAATGTTTTAATTCAACAGGCTAGTAGACTGCAAAATAAGATTGTGTTTCAGAATCTGATCCCAAGCCAGTGAATTTAATGAATGAACTCCTTTATCTTTAAGCTAGGTTTAGGTTGGACCCTCAAATCTAGTAATAAACAATACAAAAAAGTCTTCATCTTGTATAGAAGGCTTTCTGCCTTCTTTTCTCAATGCTTCTTATGAAAATTAAATCCCTGTACCTCTTCTCACTGGCTTTAATCTATGAGTAGAGGTAATCAAAATCCATGTGACAAAGGAAATTTTGACACTGTACAATTTCTAATGTTGCCAACACAAGTTAACTGAGGAGATATAAAAATATGGGTTAACTAGATCATGGTAGACTCAGTGGGGACCTGACACTGCGAAGACATGAGTACATTGGAGCAAGCACACGTGGGCCAATAAGGGAAAGCCAGGACTGTTGTGAGAAGAGGGTGGTGATGTGGGAGGCATGGGCAGCTGAACAATTATTGAAGTAAAGACAGTGGAGAAGACTTGTGTCCAAAATATCCTGATATCCTCAGCCCCCTTCTCTGTTATCTGGGTGTCAGAGCTGCCACTTGGGGCTGTCAGAATTAAGTCAAAATTCTGAATTTCCCTTCAGGACATCCTGAAACTCCAGTACTGGAAATTGATTTAATTAAGACAATAGCACGATTTTTCCACCTTATATCCTGTACAAATGAACTTCTGCCTTCCAGAATTTTCCTTTCATTATGTAAAGGTATTTTTTGAGTGTCTTGCTCAGCTGGGTGGACACCTCTCACTGTGTTACTTTGTTGACTGTAGATAAACTCATGTATGCTCTGAAAATGTGCTCTTTCCTGGCAAACATAATTGTGGTACCAATTTGCACTGCCTCTGCATAGGTGTGAGCCTGAGTATGTAACTCTGTGCAACATGACTTCTGAAATGCCATCATAAAACATAAATGAGTGCAGTGAATGTGACTCATTAGCTCATCTTAAAAGAAAATATGTAAAAAAGATTACTGCAACTGGGCATATGATCCTGAGAATATTGGACACAAATCAAATACCTTTAGTTTTTCTGACTTCAAAGGAATGTATTTGGAAAAGGAAGTAAACAAAGTTTCTCTTGGAAACTCTGAATTCTCATGTCAAGATAAATTAAGAAAATGTGTGTTTATTTTTCTTTCTAGATCTTTGTGTTCTGCTTGTATAGCAAAAAACATTTAGATCCAATAAAAAGCACTTCCCCCTTAGATTAATCCCCACTTTGTATTCTCATGTTTGAAAACTGGCCAGTGTGAAGGGCAGTTTTTGTAGTCCAGTAGGAATTAAAGAAGACAGACGCCCATAATACCAGAAGGTCCATTTAATCTCTATTCATTGTGGCAAGGATCGATCAGATGCAGCTGGAGTAGCCCCTTGAAGTTTGTGCCAAGTTGCTGAACAAGGCAGTAGGTTTGTTAAAATGGTTAGCCATCTCCTCTACGGAAAAAAATTGTGAAATAAAAGAAAATAAAACCTTTTACCTCCTCTGATTCTCTAGAGTGGTGCTCATTATAAGCATTAAAAGTCACCCATTTCTTTAGCATCTGCCTGAGTAATACCCACCAAGATGTCATCTTGTGTGAAGACTTTAATATATTTGAATTCAATATTTTCATTTAATAGCTCCTGCTGGAGTAAAAGAGTCTAACATACTAACATAAATATAAACAAATTAAGAAAAACAGGGATCATGAAATACCTACCTACCATTTAGACATGAGGTCTCCTTGAAAGAAAGAATAGATACTATGCCCAAAGAACACTGTTTTGTGTTTTTCTGCTACACATGGTGTGTGTATTCTTTACAACTCTCCCATGCCTGCATGAAATTTGGTCAGACACAGTTCCTTCACTGTTAAACTATCACAAAATGCCTTACAAAAAGGCCTGAAAGAATGAACTGTGGTTCCTGTAACAACTGAGAGTAACAGAGCAACTGTTATGTGACCTCATTAGCAGGTTATGCACAACCTTAGCCATTACAACATGCTTCAGTAAGAGAGGGAATGTCAGGAAAGCCAGTGGACTGCATCCATAAACTTTTAGCAAATGTGCAGTACAAATTCCCAGTTTATGACATGCTGGACAGCCAACAAGGATAAGCACAAGAGATTATAACTCCAATCCTTACACAGATGACTGTTCCCCTAATACAGACCACTACTCTGTGTGAGTATGCTCAGGAAAAATCTTCACTTACAAAAGCTACAGGAAGTTTTTATTAATTTTTTTGAAATTGTTTTTAAACTGTCTGCAAACAATGGCAAGCAGCTGGTTTGCATTTTTTTTATTTGTATCACATTATCTGACAAAAATGTTGATGAGGTCAAGTTTTGGGACAGTCTACTGAGTTATTTTCAGTCTGGATTTAAGGACAATATATATTTTTATCACCCTTTTATATACTTGTGAATAACAGGATTCCCTGATGAGTTACAAAAGTCCCAAATGCAAGCAGTGTCATTAATAAGTTACCATATTATTAAAAAACTCCCACACATTTTCCTGTCTCTGCCCTGCTAGCTGCATCTGTGTCTGGCTGGTTGGATGAACCATTAGCTGTGCCACTGACCAGGGAGGCAGATTTGTCACACAGCTCTAAATAACAGACATCACTTGGTCAGAGGAGAAACAATCAGCTACCATTTGAAAAACACTACAAAGTGGCATTTAAAAGTGAGCACAGACCAGGCACAATGGGATTAAAAATGATGACAGGGTAACACATTGGTACTGCATTCCAAGACTTAGAAATTAAATTATTAAAACTGACAAGAAGCTGGTAGTGTTGTATGTTCTGGTCTTGTTGACAGAGAGCCCACTTTCCCCAGACGGTCAGCAGCTGCCCACTTTGAGCACGCAAAGAGTTCCTCGAAGAACAACAGCTCTAAAGCCTGATGGAGGAAGAGAAGATGTGACATAGTCCAACCAAACGAGAGGAAAATGGCAGTGACTGTCTGAGGAGAAGCAATTTTGGGGATAAGATCATTGTTCATCTCATTGCTCTTATCTAAAGTCACATAGCAGTTTCTTTCTTGAGCTGGGGAAGGATCAGTGTGTATGATCATGAGTTACTTGTTCAGTAGGAGCCATTAATTGTAACTACAGAAAGCAAGAGCAGCCAAAGGTCTACAAGAAAAACGTCCCTGTGAGAGGGTTAATAGACTTTGCACAAGGAGATGTTGGATCTCCTTTCTTCCAGATGTAGACAACAATTCAGCAGCCTGTTGCAGCTCCTGTAGGAGCACAGTTTGGGGGCTGTCTTGTTAAGCTGTCCCTTCCTGCATAAGCTATATCAGTTTGTCCTTTCTCAACCTTTCCATTAGTTTCTAGTTCTATGCCATGAAAAATCAGTTTCAGTCTTCAGATTTGAAGATGTAGGAGCATGTTGTTTATTCTGCTGGTGTAAAGAATTTCTCTGGATTTATTATACTCCTGGGGCAATGCTATTGGTGGGTATTTGCTGAGGACTGCTACTTTATGACAACAGCTGTTTAAAAAAATTGCCAAGGATGACCAAAGTTTCAAAAGAAAGACAGTAAGAATTTAATAATTAAACAGCAAGTATTTTTTTGTCTTGTGATTATTTCATTTCTGCCTTTGAATACAACTGGCCATGGATTTATGTTGGCTCTGTGTGTTCCCTCTAAATATGGCCCTCCAGACTCCATATTGATCTGAAATTAGGCAACCCATTGAATTAATATTTAATTTTTCTTTTTAATTTCGTTCATAGACATAATTCTTAAACCCAGAAAATATGTACATTCATCTTAAAATTGTTTTATTTTATTAGTGAGCTGGAATACACCTCCAAAAATATTATTTTTAAAATAAGCTAATAAAAGAAAAACTACAGAGTGGTAAAATATAACCAAATTGTCCAGAATGTTAAAAACTGTTCTCTGTGAATAGAGGAAATAACTCTGCCCATTTAGCTCTTCTCTGAGGAAAAATCTGAGTAAATAAATGGCCTTTGTAACATGACCAAAAGTCAACAACACTCAAGCTCTCTCCCAAACCCACCAGTGTTTGTGCCTAGGAGGGCATCGTTAGGGCAATTACTTGATTAAACAGCCAGTCCATTTTGTTTATTTGTAACACTCCTCAAAGAAGAAGAGTTCACTCTCCCAGAGGCATTCATTTATCCAGTAAACAGAAGCAGGTTAATTACATGCCTTAAAATCACAGGGCAGAAAATGCTATCCCTTTGTCTTCTGCTAACCCACAAGCAGGAGCACAGCTGGAGAAAGACAAGATGTGTCTTGCCTGCCTGGCTGTAGGCCTTGCATGTCTCTGAAGGTGCACAGCTCTGCTGAGGATGCAGCTCTCTTTTCACAGAGTTGAAGACAGATTTGCACTATATTAATATTATAAGATAGGCACAGGGTTTATTTATGTCAGCTAAGCATTATTACTGCTTATTGCTTTTGAGAGATGGCATTAAGAAGTGTTCACTGTATCTCAAAACATCTGCCACTCTTACTGGTATTTATACACCTTTTCTTTCTCCTGTCCTCAGATGAATTTGTTTTTAAGGAAGATTTTCTTTCATTTCAGGTTATTTTGTCCATATATTTTTATTTTCAAAAATCCTTCATAATTTAAACCAAATATCTGGCAATCAACATCCAACACAAATACTTTGACTAGGGGGTCTGGAGTTTTTTCGGGATCATGTTACCAGTCTTTGGTTTCGTCAATATCAGTCTTAAAGTGGAGCCTTGAAGAAGCCAGAAATATGGCATATTTCCAACTCTGCTTGCCTCCAGTATATACAGACAACTCCTGGGCAGCAGTTACAGTGATTGCAGAAATGCTTGCAGGCAGCCAGCAGATCCAGAATGGAGGAGTGCCTGAGAGCATCCAAAGTGCCTCACACTGCGCTAACAGCACATCAACAGCACACAAACCTCTCACTGTGCCTAAGAGGTGCTGCCTCATCTTGTCAGGGAAGCAATACCTGGAGCCATGTTTCCATGTTCACTATCTGGACATCTCTCAAAACACAATGTAAAGAAATCTACTGTGGCTTGAAGTTTTTTTTCTATCTTTTTTTCTCCCATCTCTCTTATTCTCATCTTCCACCTTTCTTACATATCAAGAACATCAGCCAGAAAAGGTCCCTGCCCAATTACTTTTCTCTCCTGAGCACTCTGACAATATGCCTGTATGACTTGAGATTTTGATAGGAGTATCACTCCTTGCATATAAATGAAATGAGGGTAGGTGCCTCTATTTGGTCTGATTCTATGCACAGCAATGCTACAAACTACCATGATACACATATACATACACACACACACACATACATATAGTCTAAAGTCCTAGAAAATATGAAGTTTTTGTTACTTCATTTTCCCTAGGTCTTACATTAAAGTAATCAGTATCAAAACTGTTAATAGACAGTGGGATTAAAATATTGGTATTTATCCAAAATTACACATCAAAAAGTTCAAAGGTGTGTGATTAGTATAAATCCATAAATCACTGAGGAAAAGCAGACTTTTAAAACAATTTTATATGTGGCTGGGATAAATTTCTATTTCACTGTTCAAAGTTATGTTTTTAGAGAAATAGAAAGGGAAATGCAAAATTCCTTTCTCTAGTATGGGCACAAAACCTCTTCTCTAAGTAAGACTAGAGTCCGTCTAGAAGACTCACTGCTAATTGTTAATTAGAGATATGTACAATGCTGGAGTGATTCACAGAGTCATAGAATGGTTTGGAGCAGAGGGGACTTTAAAGATAATTGATTTCCAATCTCCTTGCCCTGGTCATGGACACCTTCCTCTAGAGCAGATTAGGCAGAGATCACTCACTCTGGCCTTGAACATTTCCAGCCATGGAACATCCACAGCTTCTCTGGGAAGCCTGTTCCTGTGCCTCAGCACCGTCACAGAGAAAAATTTCTTCCCAATATTGAACCCAAACCTGCCCTTTTCCAGTTTAAAGCCATCAACCCTTGTCCTGTCACTTACATGCCCTTGTACAAAGTTCCTCTCCAGCTCTGCTGTAGCCCCTTTAGGTACGGGAAGGTGCTATAAAATCTCCTCAGACACTCGTTTTCTCCAGGCCGATCAGCCTCAGCTCCCTCAGCCTGCCTCCACAGCAGAGGAGCTCCAGGCCTCTGAGCATCTCCATGGCCCTTCTCTGGGCTTGCTGCAGCAGATCCATGTTTTCCTGTGCTGAGGCCCCTGATCTGGATACAGAACTCCAGGTGGGATATCACAACACTGGAGTAGAAGACAGGGAGGATCATCTATTTTGACCTGCTGGCCTTGCTTCTGTACAAAATTCATTTTAAGGTATATCACATAGTCTCACCATGTTCTCTGCCTGTTCTAAGTAAATCTGATCATTCTGTCTTATTTTTCATATATAGAGTGATGGGTTTGGGTATAATATATTTAGACCCGATCCCCATGTGTTTTGACTGTGGAAGTTCTTCCTAAACAGGGCTCACACTGAAGACAGCAGAGTGTTTAACTTTCTTAGCCAGCCTGAGTACAAGATAAGGAAGGAAGCAGAACTGATACAGGAGCATGGCTTCATTCACATGTTCCCTAACCCAGTGTACTGCCTACATTCAGAGGGCTGGAATTTCACTTTTGGTAAACTTAGAACTTTGAGGAGAGAATTACCTGTGCACATTCTGCTTACATTTTGCTACTTTGCTGTGAACTCAAAATCCTTTAGATTAATTTATATTTTTTCAGTCACACTTTTTCTTTCTTTTTTTTTTTTTTTGTTAGGGACTTCATATTTCATTAGTTGAAAGGTAACTCTAATGTCCTTCTATCCCAATATTTCTTCACAGTGGCAGTACTTTGGCTCAAATGAAAATATTTCTGCTGTTATTACACTTTGTATTTCAGTGATTTCATTCATTGTTTGACATCACTATACAAGTGACTTAATAACATATGATATCTATCTTTACTTATTGTAATAAATCATGCTGAAAGTGAATCTGCTTTATTTGAGTAGAACCATAAGCAAACTGGTAGAAGAACCATAATGCTCAGGATAAAAAGCAGAGCATAAAGCATGACAAATATGTATTAAAAGCATAGGTATTTACTCAGTTATCTTTTTCATCTTGTAATCAGCTATATCTTTTCAGAACCTTGAAACTTTCCTTTCCTATTCCTTTCAGCCTTTTTAATTTAGGAGATATATTTCTCTCCTGTAAAAGAGTAGAGAGGAAACTAAAATAAAATAGAAAATTTTTAAAACAACAAAAAGTACTGTGAACTGGCAGACCAATAGCTCTGCAGAACAGCACTGAATAGTTGTAAAATTTCACCACATCATACCCAGTCATTCAGATGCTTGGATCAAAAAGGAGAAAAACCTCACAGAATATCTTCTGTTAAAAAAAAGGGAGAAAAAAGGAAAGAAATGGTTGATCTTTAATTGAAGAACAAGGATTAATTATGTCATTAAATTAAAAGCTTCTGGGTCTTATGAAACAGGTATGTTGCCATTCAAGTTGTTGACCCTCAATTGCAATACAACTATTTTCCTCAAGGACAAGAGTCTTTGAACCATACAAGAGATTTTCAAATCCAGTGCAAGACAGTGAAATGAACTCCTACAGGAGCTAGAAGCCATAATTTCTTTGACCTAGCTCTATCTAACACAAGCACTTTGCTGCCTGTACTTACAACAAAGTAAAACCTACCAGGGAAAAATATTTTACTTCATGAGTAATTTCTGCTTTGGGGAGAGGACAAGAAGATAAAATCTCATGTGGCAGGTGCCACTCCTGTCTCCCAGAGTATTACTGGCAGGCACTGAGAAGCCATGCTAACAAAAGGGCAATTGTAACCCATATAAAGGACTTGCCAAGAAACACTTCTCTGATAATAAAAAGGTGATATACATCCAAGCAACTGATTATCCATCCCTTTGAAATGGACTTTTAACATTAGTACTTGAAATACTCAAGTCTCACTGTTCTATGGTCTTTAAGAGAAGGTGAAAACCAGCACAACATTGGAACGAATTATCTTGAGTGTCATGACCTGGCACATCTATGGGAGCATTGGTCTGCTGGAGGGCAGGAAGCTCCGCAGATGAATCTGGACACCCTTATTGATGGGCCAAGGTCAGTTTTATGAGGTTCAGCAAGATGAAGTGCTGAATCCTGGACTTGGGTCACAACCACGCCAAGCCCTGCTACAGATCTGGGGCAGAGTGGCTGGAAAGTGGAAAGTGGTTGCCCAATGGAAAAAGACCTGGGGTGCTGGTTGACAGCAGCTGAACATGAGCTATGACAGCAGTTGAACATGAACGTGTGCTCAGGTGGCCAAGGCAGCCAATGGCACCTGGCTTGTATCAGGAATAGTGTGGCTACCAGGACCAGGAGAGTGATTGTCCCCCTGTACTCAGCTGAGTTGAGGCCACACCTTGAATCCTGTGTTCAGTTCTGGGCCCCTCACTGCAAGGACATTGAGCTGGAGCATGTCCAGAGAAGGGCAACAGAGCTGGGGAAGGGTCTGGAGCACAGGTCTCATGAGGAGCAGCTGAGAGAGCTGGGGATGTTCAGCCTGGAGAAAAGGACTCAGGAGAGACCTTATTGCTCTCTAAAACCACCTGAAAGCAGGCTGTAGTAAGGTGGGGTTGGTCTCTTCTCCCCAAGGTAACAAGCAGTAGGACAAGAGGAAAGGGCCTCAAATTACACCAGAGGAAGTTTAGATTGGATATTAGGAAAAATTTTTTCACAGAAAGGGTTTTCAAGCACTGGAATGGGCTGCCCATGGAAGTGGGTGAGTCACCATCCCTGGAGGAACTTAGATGTGGAACTTAGGGATATGGTTTAGTGGTGGACTTGTCAGCACTACAGAAACTGTTATACTTGATCTTAAAGGTCTTTTCTAATCTAAATGATCCTATGATTCTAAAACCTCCTCACCTGCCCCTCCCTTTTTTATCTTTTTTGATAGAACATTGTTACTCTTTGGATAATGCTGTTCTGTGTTTTAGTGTATCTATCAAAAGATCTTAGATGAAGTTGCTGCATTTATTTAGTCTAAAGACTTGATTTTGTGACCTTCTGTTTCCCATACAGAAACAGTTGGCCTTGAAGATGTTTTGGAATTGAATCTTGGGCTGTTCAACCTCCCTGGAGGTCATGTTTCTGAAACAACCCCTATGTTTAGCGGTAAAAACTAAACTCTACTTGACTGCATCTGCCTTTAGTCCTACAACACTGTGTAACAAAGTGTTGGTAAATCTCCCTGCTCCTTTAAAATCTCTGATGTTTAGGAGAATTCTCTAAAAGAGGTGGGAGCAGGTGTACCCTCACTCTGCTGGCTAGCAAACTAGACATTTAGCATTTCTTTCTTTTTCTACAACAGTGATATCTGAGATTGTGTGTTTACTGTTGAAATTCTGGCTTCTCTCAGTTAGACAGTGCTAAAAGGCACTTTAAAGGGATGAGTCCATGGTGACAGAAAAGGAGCTGACTTGTGGGCCCAGTTTCTGCAGTATTCCCTGCAGCTGTTGGGCGCTGTGCTGCAGGTCATGTTTGCATTGCAGCATTACAAGCATTCTTGACTCTGCCTTTTCTCTTTCCCATTCAGTACACCAGTATTAATGACCATCCTGGTATCCCTTGACATCTTCATGGAAATATTTCTTGTCTTTCTTGTGGACAATAAAGACTTTAAACACAGAAAAACCCCTCCATCTGTGAATGGTCTTTGACATTTGCAAACACGGCAGTAAGTAATGTTAAGTACTTTTCAATCTTCATGTTTTCCTTATTACTCCAGAGCACATCTCTCTCTGGTTTTACTTCACTTTAAGCTGAAGAAAGCTTCTTTTAATGTAGTGCTAGCCATGGGGTACTCTAGGAGACAGGTACTGCAATTATTATATATACACATAAAATAAACAAGTTCCAGAAGGTGAGAGAAATCATGCAAAGACGACACTTCCAAAACTGTGGGAAATTGTAAAATCACTTTTTTTTTTCAGATTAAATAATTAGATATTCCAAATGTGACAATCCTTGGTACTAACAGACAAAAAGAGTGAAAAGAACCTCACACAGAAGTCATGTATGTTATCTTTCTCATGTCCCTTGCAGTGGTTTTTTATATAGTTGGGAACTGTCGAATGGGAAAATTGTCTCTTATCCATACACCCCTACAGATATGACTATATAGAATTAGGAAATTGTGTGAAACTCTGGCACAGAAAGCTGTCTAGATTATACTTTTTTCCTGTAACTCTTGCAGAAAACATTTTCAGGCAAAACTGTTTGCTCTTATAGAATTTCATACACAGGTAGACAACAAATACGTGCACACTCAGTACTCATAATTAATTTAAGCATGGATGTTAATCATATTTCCAAAGAAAGAAAAAAATCATCTCAAATAGCATTAAAAAAATCTTTCTTAAAGATTCCTGCTACTTTAAAAGCTTGACTGCTGACTTTCTTCTAAAACTCTTCTTTGAAAAAAAATACTTTTAGGAATAAGGCAAGGGCCATAAAACTGACTGAAATTAAAGTTTTGGCAACAGTTGCTACTAAGCCTTCAGTAGTCTGTGGAAAACTTCACAAATATGAAATTAATTTTATCCAAACATTTTTTAGGAAAACTATACGTGTTCTGGATTTTCTTTTCCCTCATCACTGATTCCTAAGGAATATGTGTGCAAAATTAAACAAATCGGTTTCTTCTCTTGCTGTAGCTATTTCCTGGTGCTGCATTGGCTCTATTTCATGATGAGCTGTTGATATTGCAAAATCTGGCTTGTGGTGCACAAAATAATTCAGTTCAAGAAGTTAAATGATTCAAATATCCCAATACTCAGCAAAGTGGAGGAAACTAAGAGACCTGTTTAAAATAACTTGCTGAAGTTTCAGAAAGTTGGTACTTGCTAGAGTCCCCTGAACTTATTTTTTCTGAGCTATTGAGAAGAATTGGTAATACTTCAGCTTTAAGAAAACAATTTCTTTTCTTCAGTCTTTAGAAGTCAGAAGTCTTTCAGCTTTTGATGTAGTTATAAAAGGTAAGTATTTTAAAAGTAAGTGTTTGCTTTTCTTAATTATCTTTTGCTAGGAATGTATTCTCAATAGGAATGGGAGGGTACTTTTCACATCATCGGGAGTTGTAATACATCAAGAAAGATGGCCTGGGAAAAACAAGGTGTTCTCCCTGGAAGTTCCATCTGGTAGCATTATAAAATCCAAGGTCTTAGAATTCATTCTAATCTATGCAAAATTAAAACAAAATCCATGTGAGCACCTCTGTTAAGATGTTTTGATAAAAATGCTGTCATGATAATGGACAGAATTGCCCTCTAGAAAGTTTGCTATATTGGGAAAAAGAGAATATAGCTCTCCTGTGTTTCATACCTTCCATAGGGATTTCATACCTTCCAGTATGTATACCTTTCATACCTTCTCCTGTGTTTCATACCTTCCAGTAAAAGTCAGGAAGGAAAATTACCAGCTTTATCTAAAAAAATGAAAGAAAACTTTTCTATTTGAAAAAAGATAAATGAATTTTGATTTAGAGATGGCACTAGGTCACAACTTAGAATAAAAAACATCAACAGTGATCCCTCTGGGTACAGGACATCAACTAACCTGAGTTACCTATTTTCCCTTTGAAGGGAAATTGCTTCACTGGCTATTTAGGAATAGAATGATTGCTATACTATGATTTACACATTAGTTAGTTATAGTATGTGTATTATGAATGGTTCATTTCAAGGAATTGAAACATGCAATTCCTTATTTTTGCTATCCAAAGTGGTTTTGGATTTCTATATAAGTAAAATATTGCAGCATTTTGGATTTATTTGAATTAGAGTATCCAAGTGAGACTGCTTAAATCTATTTTTTTGGCCTAGTGAGAGAAAGTGTTAGAGTTAAGGCTTGGAAAATTAGCTGACAGTTTGATTCCATGGTCCTTGTGAGTTCCTTCCTACTCAGCATATTCTATGATTCTATTACTCTAATGATCCCTGATTTTATTACAAAATAATCTGTCCAAGATAAAACACCCTCACAACTGGGCTGTGTAGAGCTTGATGAGATAAAGTTAGTCAATTCCTTCTTATTGGACAGTACTTGGACAATAACTTTCGTCTCATTGGAATACAGATGTGTGCACAGCTGCCCAAAGGGAGCAGGGACACAACTACCTTGGTAAGTATTACTGTAATTCTAAAAGACTCCACAGCACCATAAGCTAGCAAAAGCCTTTTGCACCATCATTGGTCAATAATTTGCATGGTCATTTACTTAACACAAACACTGTACTCACCATCTTGTGGAGGAAATATCTATGTATGGTCTGATGCTGAATAAAAGTGGAACTATGGAGAAGGATAGAAAACACCATTACTTCAGGACTGCAACATATGTCTATTAAGACTGTCCTTATTATGGTTATGTTCATGCTTCTTAGATCTAAAGTTGTTTTTGCACCTCAGGCTCAAATGAATAAATTATTAAAATAAAATATGACTATTTAAAAATATCAACAGTATAGATTTTACATATATATCTCTTTCAGATTATCCAAATCATAACCACATTTTTTCTTAAGCATGAATTGTATGTCAACTCTAAAAGGAAATTTCTATTTGAAATTTTTCATCTCTAGGATAAATTATTTGCTTTTGTTGTGTTTGTCCATGATTTATGCTGCACCTTAATTATAAATAGGGTGATATTTAGATTGACAGAACACAATGTATGCCCACAAACACTTGTATTTAAAATGATCAAGAAGTTTGAAGTAGTTATCATCAGCTCCAAAATTGCAAAAAATAGTCTGAGGAAAATTCAATCCAGAAAAGGAATTAATTTTATTCTTAATTTTCTGCTCTTTCATTTGGTTTGGAACCCTAGTGAGACAAAAATCCCTTCAGAGCCTCTTTTGTACTTTACCAGTAGAGATGCTGTATCACTAAACTTCTGATTAGAAGTCCATTGGAAATGCTCTTACTTGGTGTGAGAGAGCTGGGGTCTTGTTACAAAGCAAAAAATGACATCTGTTTAGTACTGAGATTGCTAGAATTGGCAGTAGATAGATCCATACTAAAGAGTAACCCAAGAGGATTGTCACAAGAGGTGACAGAGGAGACAGCAAAGGCTAATTAATTCTCACCTCAACTGGAGAACAACAAGATTGTGCAGGGAACATGCTATGGGAAGGACATAGTTTCTATGACAGAAACAGGCCCACAAAGAGCATAACTATTTGCATTATAGAAGGCAAATCTATATAGTTGTAAATATATATTATATACTGCACATATCTATATACACACATACATATATACTCTGCTTTCCCCCATGCACTTCCACACAATTATCTATCTAACTGAATTTAAGGGATTCTTTTTTTTTTTTTTTCATTCATAGTAAAAGAAGAAAGCAACACAAAGAACAAGCAGTAATTACACATGTAGGTCACTCTCAGGGCTTTCCCTGTGACTAGGCAGCCACCAAATGAACAGCAGAGCTTGAGAGCTGATGGACCAGCACCATTTTTCTCTCTACACCAGAAAGCACAGCTCATGTCAAGTTAATGTGACTGCAAGTGAAAACAAGGAACAAAGTTTTGAATAGACCTTGATGCAGCAGTAGGTGTAACAGAGGAAACAGTGAAGCTAGGAGATTTTTGAGGCAAGCACTAAGCCAGCCTCCCAAAAGAAAGCTGTGAGATAACTGCCTTGTGAGAAAGCAATGTCAGATGACAAATATGCACATTTGACTTGCTGTTTACTCTGAAGAACAGAAATACAAAGCCGTCTAGTTTAAAACCAAGCACTGTCTTAAAAAGGCAGCTCTGTGTGATTGTGAGCCATTACTGACCTTCAAGTTTCCCAGAAAGTAACCTCAAAAGGATATAGGCAGAGGATTTCATGAGAGCCACACATCAAAGAGATACAGACTTCATCCACTCTCCACCAAGATACTGAAATTCTCTCAGATAACCTTAGCTGGTGATTTAAAGACAAAGTTTTTGACTATTTACTTGGGGATGACATTTGAATGGAACTAAAAGTCAAGTCCTTCTCTCTATGTTTACAGCAAGTGTTTTGGAGTAACAACTCTCTGCACTGCAGTGAGACTGAAGGTCTCGTCCAAAGTGCGAAAAAGGTCACTGGATAGAAAAAGGTGCATCATTCCCATCTTTTCTGCTTCCCTATCTTCCAGCAATGAAGGAGAAGTTCTAAGCCCAGATATTTTCATGTCTCTAAGTGGTCAGGAAAATCCACGGGAGCTATAAAATGACTGAATTTTAGTCATTTGCTCAAGGAAGCTCTTTTGTGAAGCATGAACATGACTTAGACCTGTTTTGGAATTAGGGCCTGGTCATGAGGAAGGGTAAGACTGTGCACTTAAGGACCTTCTTATGAATCCCAGAAGACTGTAAACCGTCCTGTGAGATGGAAAGTTGAAATTATGCATCTATGACTAGATAAAAAGGATGTCAGAGAGGTAAAGAATGGCCTCAGTTTGATCTGTCTTTTGGGGCTACTTTGCCTCTAGTAGAAGCAGTGATAGCCTCAGAGTTGCTTGGCTTTGTGCTCTGTTCCTCATGGGTCCCTTACGAGCAAAGGCCAGTCTGGTCACACACCCATGTGGCTGAGCCTCAGTCTGCTGCAGCCACCCTGGATGAGAAAGTCATAAGGAAAAACCTTGGAGTATACTTCAGTTTGTCTTTACACTTCATTTACTTGCCAGAGAGATTTTAGAAGATTTAAGAGTAAATGGGGAAAAAACCATGCAGCCTTTAATTTATGCTTTTGCACATGTTCTTAATCCTTCTTTTTGAGGTTAAGATTTAATCAGCATAAGACATTGCATGTGCATTTAGTGAAGTGTGGTTTTCACCAGCTGACACTGTCTCTGAATTTGGTCCCAGATATGACACCTGTTTTGCACTTAATCTCTCCAGTATTTACTTCCTTCTGAAAAGGAATTTACCACACGAACAGCTCCATTTCTTGGTGTCAGGTAACATGATAACCTGATTGGTTAATTAAGTAAAAAACCTAAATAAATATTGGAAAAGTTTCATTTTGCTCTTAACAAAATAATGTAAAAATCCCAAATGAACTTGTGAATATAGATAAGCTTCTAGTATTCTCACTTTGGATGCTTTCTATTGACTTACAAAACAAGAGCTTCTTGTTGCTGCTGACCAGTACAGTAGAGTATGTGATAAACAGGAGCTGGAGAAAAGGTGTGAGTAAAATTAAACTTATTTCTCATGAATGAACAGGTACATCTCTATTTGATTGTATCCATTCTGCTTAAATATCAGCAAAGGTGACAAAGAGATTGATGCATCCCACTATTTGTTAGGGGAAACCCAAAGAAACTACACTTCACATTCTGTGCTCCCACAGAAATATTTTTATCATTATGAGCTCTTCTAAACACCTCAGAACATATGAGGTGTTTAGAACTGTAAATGCAACCATTACTCTATAAAATGAAACAAGCTCTCTAAAAATGATCAGTAAAATTTTTGTTTGAAAAACCACAGTCTGCTCAGAAAGCTCAGAAAAGAAAAATAATATACTATTTTAGGGAAATGGAAAAACACAGTTTAATTTCACACAGAATGTAAAAGTGCTTCTCAGCTATGTGTATTTTCATTTATCCACTTTTATCAGTATAAACCTATGTACTATTTAAAGCTGTTTTGATGGAGCTTTTTTTTAAAGTCAGAACAGTTTAAGCAATAGAACAATTTAGGTTTGAGAAATGCCATACTATGATGCATTTCTGTGAATGAAGAACAATTTTACTACTCAGAGGTAACACATTAGGTGCATTACATGAAAGAATGTGGTCTAGAAATATGATTGTTAACAGAAGCAGATTTTACAATGGTCCTCAATTTTAAGTACTCTATCTCCAAATGTATTCAGAGATATGTGTCATCCTCCCGTGTTGCCTGAATTGTATTATCAGGGTTTTTTTTACTTATAGGTCTGAATAAAAGCCAATAATACTTGTTCATTTAAAGGAAAACAACCATAAAGAGTAGAGATGAATATACAAGAGCTGTATTGTATATTTTCATTCAACCTGTCAAGGAGGAAATGAATGAAAACCACAATATGTAAAGTTTAATGAAGTGTGAAGAGATTTTAATAAATTGTTAAACAATCAGTACCCAAAATTAAGTTCTCGAAATCCTTCTCCGTTTAGTCATATCATAAAAGGTTAAACTTCTGTATTACACAGTAAGATGCTTTTATTTCTTTATTCGGTCTTCCAGGAGAAGAAGTTAATGAAGTTAATGAAGACATTCTGAATGAACTATGTTCATTCTGATTTTGCTGAAATGCAGTTATAAGAAAAGCTCCCATATAAACATAGTTATTTTTCTCTAAAACCCATTAAATAATGGTATTCCTCAACCAATTATGGGCATTAAAAAATACTTTTCCTGCACTACTATCTGCCAAAATAGAGTTGAATGTGATTTCCTCCAAAATGGCAAAAGTTTTAACTTAAAAAGAACCATTAAAAATAGTTTAAAAAATTACTTGTCATATTTGACCTTCCAAAATAAGTACTTAATCAGGTTTTCAAAATATATGTTTGTTTTTAGTGATCCCAAATTGCATTTCATAATCCAATACTAGAAGCCAGCCACACTTTTCCACATAAATCCCAATGATCTCGTCTATTTTCATGCTACATACTAAGGAAAAAGAGAAGTCATATTTATCTTTCCATTAGAGCATGCAGGCAAACCAAGCAAGATTTTAACTTGTTGAAAGAACAATTTCTTCAGAGCCATAGAAAAAGGCACAATCAGTAAAAAGCATGCTGCCAGAGGGGGTCAAAAGAATCATTTTGCTGTGGTTTTGTAGCGAACAACTTACAGGGTTTTTTTGAGAGCTTTCTTTCCGCCTTTTCCTAGAGAATGTAGTGCAGACCACAGGAAATGAAAAAATATTCATTAAGCTGTCTCCAGCATCAGCTAGATCTTTCCAAGGAAGATATAAGTCCCCATATTCACTGAGGGAGGAGGAAACAGGTAATACTTTTTTATCCCCAGGGCGAAGTGCAAAAACAATGAGAGGAGTCCCTCTTAAGCTATTCTTGATGCAGTGAAATCACACAGTGATCCCAAAACTGAGTTTTGGAACTTGTCACACCAGGATTACCAGTACTTTTAGTTCTAGCTAAATTTTACACAAAACTGCGTATATTGGCAGAGTGACAGGTTCAGGAGCAAATGTCAGGGATGCACCACGAATCCAGACACAACCCAGTGCCCAATTTCCTCTCTGATAAGCTAGGATATTTCTGGCTCCAAGAAGGAATTCCACTTCTTTCTGCAATATGCTGGAATCCTGTCCATTTGAAGACAAAGGAATGTGCTGTGAAGTACTTCAGACAGCTGTCTTGCCCAGAAAGAATGATTTAGAGGTAAAGTGAATGGCAAAACCATACAGAAGTATTGGGAACTTGTATTCAATTGCTGGATCAAACAATAACTTGCATGTTATAACTACATGTCCTTAGGCTGGATTTATGGAAAAAGGAGACACAGGAGTGAGACCACATTAGAAGGTGCTACTTTAGGTGTGCTCTTGCTTAATAAGAATTTGCCAGGGCAGACAAAGGAACAGGAACTTCACCTAGCCTGAGGTGTTCACTGCAGAAGGACAAAGAATAGCTTAAGCAAAGCTCTGCCTTAGGACTTGCATGTTCTTCCAGAGCCCTCTGACTCATCTGTGCCTTTTTAAGAGCAAAGTGACTAGGGTTAAGAGTTTATATAAGAATTTATATAAGTTCATTGCTTGCTTGCCAAATTATGTTTGAAGATGTTTAAGCTAGAGGCCAGAGTTCCTAGATTGGGATGGAAATTAGAGGAAAATGTCTGAGCCGCTGCAAGATCTGAGAAACCTGAGGCATAGGTCTGGGTATTCTGGAGTCCTGTGTCTCAAGGAAAAATTCAAAAAGTACTGCTCTGTTTACTACCTTACAGACCTCATTACTGAAAAAAGGTGGCAGAATCCTTACTAAAAAAAAAAAATAATTGGTAGGCTATCACAGAATCATAGAATGGCCTGGGTTGGAAGAGAGAGTGAAGATCATCTACTTCCAATCCCCCTGCAGTGGACAGAGGGGGACAGATTCCACTAGACCAGGTGGCTCCAAGTCCTGTCCAGCCTGGCCATAGACACTTAGAGAAAATCACATCCACAATTTCTCTGGACAACCTATTCCAGTTCACCTCACCACCCTGACAGTAAAAACCATTTTTCCCTAATATCAAATATAAATCTACTCTCTTTGAGTTTGAATCCATTCCCCCTTGTTCTAGCACTACATGCTCTTGTAAAAAAGTCTCTCTCCATTTTTTCTTACAGGCCTCTTCAAGTACTGGAAGGCCACAATTAAGTCACCCTGAAGCCTTTTATTTTGCAGGCTGAACAATGCCAATTCTCTCTGCTTTTCCTCATAGGAGATGTGCTCCACTCCTCTGATCAACAGAAGAAAATATTGTATTTGGAAACAGGACCTGTGCAGCTGCACACAGGGTGATCTGGGAGTACTCAGTCTCCTTCACAGAGGTCTATTGCTCAGCAATATATTCTATAGCATATAATATTCTACAGCAGATCTGCATTGCAGGGCCCTGTGCTTTGGGCAAGAGCAGGATTGCCAGCTCTCTGCTCAGAGACTTTTAGCCCCAGCTGGAATGAGCAGAGCAGTACCATTCAAAGGCAGCATACATCCTGCCAGAGACCATTTTTATCATTCCACCACACTGAGTGACACTTATTTGGGTCCAAGTCAAGGACTCATATGCAGGTCCCAAAACTTACAGTGTGCACTGATTCATCCCAACTCTCCTAATTGCAACCATTTCACACCAGTGATCCCACAACGTGTTCTTCCAGCTATTGGCATGCATGGTTTTGTCATTTGTAACTGCTGAATTCTTTGTGTGAATATTAAAATGCAGCAGTGTTATAAGACATCAAAGTCATATGTGATTCGCTAAATCATTTTCCTACGAAGTGCTTTATAAATGATGCATTAATTCTGTCAGGATGCAGCCCTTCAGCATGGCTCATTAAGTCTGGCAGTTGCCTACTTTTCTTTTGATCTTCTGCATGGGGAAAGGAAATAAAAGTCAGTTTTATCTCCTCAAGAGCATTGCCTACCACCTGCCCTGAAGAAGAACAAACAACATTTTCTATTTGAAGAGGACTTTTTTCCCTATCAGCTGAGAACTTCTCTCACCTGAGTTTACATGGAGTGTATTTTTAGATTTATAGGCTTTTGGTATTACTCTTTCTCTAAATCAAACTCCATTCTGAGGCATAATGGTGACCTAAAGGACATTTAAAATTATCCCAAACAGGTAGCAGGGGTATTTTTCCAAAAGAGAACAGTCTAGTTAATGTAAAACTCAGTCTCTACTTGGCAAGTCTTTCACAGCAGGTGAGGACCTGAACCATCTTATTAGAGATGCATTCTGCACTCTTGACAAGAAGGGAAAGCACTAGTAAAAGGATAGGAATTAAATGCAGTTAGTTACTTTTTACATAATAGATCAGTTGTAAATGCTGTTGTACAGAAACTATTAAAAGGCCATGTGCATTTTAATTTCAAAGTGCTTTCACTTCAAACTTGGTCAAATGAATTTTCTGTGTAAAATACGCTATGTCTTTAGCAAGAGTTCTATTATTTTTCAACGCTATGTCTCTAGCAAGAGTTCTATTATTTTTCAGCACTTTTTAAGCCCTTATCAGTCCCTTGATAAGGGCTTAACAAGCAGAAGTTCAAATGACAGCAGCTGAAAGCAGCTCTGGTTATGTGTGGTTGGGCTGAGCCCAGCCAAGTGAAGCATTCCTTTGTGGATGGCCAGTGGATGCAGGTGTCAGAAATGCAGCAGCATCTCAGAGCACCTCCCCAGTGGGCTGGTTTGATTTCATACAACTGTCTCCACATTGCCTCATCAAATCCCCCTTCCGAGGGATAGGCCAAATACCAAGACTAGGAAGATGACAGCCAGTTTTCTAAGCTTCTCTCTGTTGTGTGGGTGTACTGCTGCCTGGCAGTCTGTGGCAGACTGGCAGACTCATTTGAGGGGGTTCCTCTCTCAGTCACAGAGAGTGATGTGATGGCATGTTTGATTCCAGTGAAGTCAATGCTGCATGCTGCAGTGCTTTAATGAGCACATCAAGAATGCTGACATCAGGAGAGAGGACAAATGGCAGATATTAGACTTCCAGAATTGTAAAAGGAAGCTTGTTGACACAATGAGATTAAAAAAAAAAAAAAAGCCAAAGTGGAAACCTGAGGAGAGTAGATTACAAATTACTGGGTAATGAACACAAACAGCTGTGCCTAGAATAGTCTAAGCAGAGCCAACACTAGATTTGAATCACCAAAATGTTATGTATAATTATCATACTGTACTATATTTATAGTTTGACAGGACAAAGGGTAACTTTTAAACCAAAAGTAGGTTTAGGTTAAATATTAGGAAGAAATTTACTGTGAGGTTGATGAGGTACTGGAACGTGTTGCCCAGAAAAGTTGTGAATGCCATGTTCATCCATAGTCATGTTGTAAATTACACTTGAGCCAGTTTGGACTCCTGATTCATTTCAGAATTCTCAATTAGACACAATTGCTGAATTTCAGTTGCAGATAGATGTAGATTATAGACAGCAAATATTTAACCTATAATTATCTAATTAAGATGTCAGAAAATACTAGTTTAATTTAGTTTACTAGTTTAATTAGTTTACAGAAAATACTAGTTTAATTTAATTTTTATTTAAATTAATTAGGCTTAATTAATTCAATTAGTTATTTAAAAATGTGATCCTAAACAGGAATGTTTTAACAAAAATTTGAAGGAGTTGTTTTTAATATTATTCCAGCTTACTTTTGTGCTACGTTCCAGCAACAGTGGGTAATGAAGATTTGATTTTTTGTTTTAATTGTACCACTATATACTGGTTCCATTAACTAATCAATAAAGAAAAATAAGATACTTGCATTTGTCTGAAAAAATCGTATCTCCTTTCTTCCTGTTTTATTTTTTAGAAGACCTTTATATCTCACACTAGCTCTCTTTTAGGGTCTTTTAAAAATATGTTGTCTATCCTACACTGTGATGAAAAGAGGAGAATATTTTCTGCCAGCTATAACACGGTCATTATATGAAGAACAATCTTGCCTAAGAAGTAAAGCCTCTGGGGCAGTTATGCAACTGCAGCACCCAGGTATGACTCCAGCACAGTCATCCCTGGTGTTCAGTGCATTCCCACTGGAATGTGCTGCCTTACTTCATCCACTGTTCACACCACAAGTATTTTCCACCAAGGACAACAAGGGATGTTCCTTTGCAGATGAAGTGAGGTATTGTGTAGCTCTCAGTGAATGACTTTCTCTTTGTAGAATAACAGTAGAGGCAATAAACATAAAATATTTTAATTTTCCCTTAAGAGACAAATGGTTTCATTACTACCAGTCATAGGTAGGTTGTGCAATCACAGAATTTTTATGAAATTTATACGGCACTATTAATATGGGAAAGAAAAACATTAATTATAAAATACTATCTTGGGAGAAATTTATATTTGCTTGTTAAAAACACCCCTAACATTTCACAAAATAACAGCTAAATAGGATCTGAACCATCTCTCAGTGTAGCTGAATGTTTTGGGGTTTTTTTCCCCCAGGGTTAGGAAAACACTTTTTCCTGTCATGAAAAAGACAAATCACAATCAGTCTGTCACATATAATTTGACAATTTGCAATGCTTTAGCAGCAGGGGACCAAGGCACATATTTCAAACATTGCTACTGATAGAAGAGTTTTACAGTAGCTCCCAATTTCCATGCTGGATAAATATCCTGGTTAAAGCTGGTTGTATAACAGATAGCCATGGAAGACTGGTACACTGGAACCAAAAGAGTTGCCTGATTAGTTTTGGTCTTCAAGATGATGAATTTTTAAACATGCATGAGAAATCAAGTACTATGCCCCAAGGATCAAGCAAACTAACAGGTGTACATCTTGGCACCTACAAATGCTATGACTAAAAAGGGAACTTTTCTGCATTAATTGCAAGTTATGGCTTTAAGTCAATGGGTAGCAAGTTGCATCTAGTATTTGGACACAAAAATAAGTAAGTAAAGCTTTCATCTTCCTCCGAAATTTCTCAAAGGAACTCAAAAGACCTCCACTTCTTGGAGGTAATAGCCATCTTCAAAGTCAAAACTGTCAAATAACATTGATACTACATTTATTGGACCTATCGGGTGACATGCCATAAATAAGCACACTGAGTCACAATTTTATATTGCTTGATATACAGAAAAGTTTAAAAGAAAAAGGAGATCAAGAAGATCAAAACTCTTCCTGCTTATGTAATGTCAAAAAACCCTGAAACGAAACAAAACCACCTGAGTGCATCATAAATCCTACAGCCTGAAAATACTGAGAAAACGGAGTATTGCCATTAAATAGGGTAAGGCAAACGTACAGTCAACTTTCTCCTCACTAATTTATTTTGTGGCTTTATTCTGAAAACCATGGCAGGGGATTTCATACTGATTATCTCCTCACAATTTCCACATAAAGAATGTTCAGCTTGCAAGTAAACAGATAATTTTTTCTCTTCCTACAAAGCACTGGAAGCAGAGCCTGCCCTCTGAAATGCAAGCCAAGTCTGCTGTTTCTTGTGAATAATCACCAGTCAAAGGCTCAGCCTGCTCTGTCACACGTATTCACCAGCACTGCATGTGAGATGCTTGACTGGAACAATTCTATTTGCAATGAAATAGGAGGATGAATTGAACCTTCTTCATTTCCTTCCAATTAGCTGCAGTGCATCTCCCTCCTAACTTGGTTTTCTGGGAATTGAGAGATAGGAAAAGCAAGAGTTAGAGCTGTTTCTGATGGGGGAGGAAGCAGCTGAGACCAGCGAGCAGGTTTGTAGAGGATTTTTAAAAAAACTGTAGCATATTGGAGAAAGGATGAATTCTTAGTTGGTCATTGCTCCAGACCCTGTTGAAACGCCCAGCAATATTCTCTTGACCAATTCCTCAATTTATCAAAATTATTTTGAAAAGAGACTGTGTCAGGTCAAAACAAAACTCCATCCTGCACAGCTGATTCTGGCAGAAGCAAAGGCTGGAAAAGTGTAAGATCAGGTCAAGCTTTAACAATGCTTCTCCAGGATACTGGCTTACCTCCAGCAGCAGACAGCTCAGAGATTTTCTGAGCCAGGTCTGGCAGCAGTCTGAGGGAAGGAGTAACATATCTTGATTGCAAGCTACTGACAAACAAGCTACCCTCATTTGTGTGTAGAATCTGTCCCACTCTAGCTTCATATAATATTATTTTCTTTTTTTTTAACTGGTGGAAGCATACATACCAACTTTCCTTATATTTCACACACATCTGTGATATTATTCCTTATTAATCTCTTGCCAGGGTGAAGGGTCCTATCTAGTTTATTGCGTCTCTCATGGATGGATGCCCTTCCAAATCCCTGGGCATCCTTCCCCAAATATGTACTTGTTGCTACACTATCCTTCTTGACATGGGGAAGGGGAAACAGGAGTGTTTCCTGTGTCCAAAATGTGTGCACATCAGAGATTTGTGGAGAGGTATAAAAAACCTCTATAAGTTGTCTGTTCCTTGTCATCATAAGGTGTCAGCCTCTTGGCTGAAGCCTCTTGGCTCTTCTGACCATATAGAATTGGTTGGGTTTGGGGTGTTATTATAAGCCAGAATTCTAATTCTTAGACCCTGGAGTACTGTTATGATTTCAGAAATGAGAATTTTATCAGAAAATAAGTGGGATTGTAGCCCTCAACCTTTGGAAGGCTTGGCTGGAAACAAAATAGATCTGGAGGGCAAAAAAAAAAAGAAAAGTGAAAGTTATTACTTTTTTTTTGGTTAAGTTAAAGAGCTTATGATTTAGCCAGTTTTTGAATAAATATAGGACTGATGGGTGAATAGTGGATTCCACTTTCCAGGCAGTAAATGCCATAATACATACATAATCACATATTTTCTTTAATACATTTACCAAGTTCTATCTTGAAACCACAGGGGTGCTTTTAACACCCATTGACAATATAAGACTGAGCTAGAAATCTTCTCATGACTAAGGGCTTTCCGTCCTACATAAATTACCAGCCATTTTACTCTCCCCTCAACTTAATACCAGCTGCATCCTTCAGTTCACTTAGCTTTTCTCTCCTTACTGATAGAGAAAAATATGCTTTCTCATCAGTCATTTCCCTGCACTGAAAACAAGCCAGCTCTTTTGCTTGACTCTTCAATATTTTTGTTCTGCTAATAGTTTTCTGCTGCTCCCATCCAGATTGAATTAATCTATAGAGAGAAAGCAGAATACTGCACAAATATGTCAGACTGGGAAGCTCTTCTGAAATTGCCCTTATTTAAAAGGTCTCTGATAATGGCATAACTATTAAAAACCTCCTAGAAATGTTTCACAAGCTCCCACATATGATTACAAATATTTCATTAAAATTTCTAGCTTCGGAATGCTTCATGATACAGGCACATTTTCATCTCATGATCAACTAATTCTCCAAGATTAATCCACTTCTCATTTGTTTCAGTCATTTCATCTTACAGCAGAAAGTCCATTTAATTCAATAATACTCAGTTTGTCACTGTTGTACTATTGCATGCATTACATGTGTGGAATTTTTGTGTATTCAGAATTGTTCAGCCCTTCATAAGATATTCCTGCCCTTCTCTTTATTAATAACACTTTATATCTTTGTTAATTAAAATCATTGCACGCTCCTACTTTTTTTGTGTCAAGGCCACTAGTGGAACCACTCCATTTTTGAATAAAGATATTATGATTCAGAAAAGTCTGGCAATTCTTAATTTAATTGTCCCTATCATAACAAAATGCATTATTTGCTTGAACATAAAATTATTTACTGGATTTCTAAGAAATTAAAGAAATTAGACTGATTTTCATCTCCCTGTCATTGAGAACCAGTCATCTACAAAAGACATTAATTGCTTTGGCAAAATGCAAGTTGGGTATGTCTATGTTTCATTTAATTTTCATTTACCTCTACATTTTTGGAGTGTTTTAAAGTCTTGCACATAACTAACATACTATGCATGCCATTATTTATTTTCTGTTTTATAAATACATATCCTATGTTGACTGTGTTTCAGTTTTACCTTTCCTGATTTAAAAGATTTATTTAAAAATTCTGCTGCCAGATCTGCATCTTCACCTGTGAGTTCTTGCAGTGCTGCAGGGAGATCATCTAGTTCCCCCAACATGAGTACATTAGGTTGCTTAACTTTTGGTTTCCATCTCAGTTGTTGCAATTTCCTTTTCCACATTCCCACTGCTATCATGCTTCTGTTCCATATTCAGCATCACTGTTCTTATTGATCAAAAGCTATTAGAAACATAGCTCGTGACCCACACATCATCCACTGAAATTAAAAAGATTTTTATAACCACGAGCAAAAACCTAATAAAAAAAAGGTTTGAAGGATTTCTGTGCCAAATACTGCTTCCTAGTGTCTGATAGCTGAAGACTTACAATCTAGAAAAGAAAAAAAATTCCAAAGCTGTTTTATGCCGCAGGGAAACAGCAGGAGAAAACAAAACCACTGACAGCCCCAAAGGACCCCTCAGTGGGAAAGAATGTAGTTTTCCAAAGTGCTGCCGGACTCCATGAGATTTTTAATATTATTAAGGAATGACCTTGCCCCATGCAACATGCTCAAAGTATGGCAAGTTTCTGAATCTATAAAAGCAGGTCATTAGCTACTGCTTCTTCCATTTGTTCTCTTTGCCTTATAAAGCAAGAGGATAACATCTTGATTCCTGCTGCAGATCAAGGAAAATCTGAAGTCTTGGATTAGTAAAAAATATAAACAATAGGCAATAAACATATTCAATAGAGAGAAGTATTTTCTTATTTTATTTTTTTAGAAGACTTTTTAAAATCTCTGTCCTAGGCACAAGGTAAAACAAAGCTCACAAGTTCTTATGGCTTTTCTTTAGGTATATGCTGAGACTCAGACCTAAATACAGGAAGCCTGAAAACTGCCCTTATTACATACTAATGTGCCTTTCTATCAACAGAATACCTTCATAAAATATTTGTACTGTCCAAATTTGCCTCAGATAAGCACTTAGCCTGTGAAAAGTTTTAGGACATTAACTATGGGAGAGGTGTTGTCTTCTGTAGAGAGAGAATAAAACCTGCATTAGAAAACTCTTCATGTCTCTTTTAGTTCTTAATAATGAAAACTGGATTTAGGGAGAAGATGGAGCTAGCACTAAAATGTTGCTGAAAGATCTGCCCAACAATATTTGTACTTTTTGCCACCCTCTATTTTTTTAGGTTGGCACACTTTTTAATTGAGGGATTATTTAAGACATTTTGAATTGAAATCTTTAATAATAATTATTTTTTGTTAATTACTCATATTATTTTTCAAAATTCTACTGACTCTGTATTAGATTACTTCACAATACTTTATTCATCCTGTAGTGACTTTTAATTGTATTTACAAGAAGCTGTCACTCTCTAAGAATTAATTCTGACACCAGCTGAATACATTGTTAAAGTCTGAGGGGACTGTGAATGGAAAACATGTCAGAAAAAAACACCTCCTCGTGAGCAAAGAGGAAAGTAAAAAAAAAACAAGATTTTTCAACGTTGTTATCCATGTACTACACTTGGAGTTTATCTTATTGCACCTTTGCTATTTGGTCTCACTCCTTTCTCTTGGTGTTTACAACATCACCTTCATCACTGAATTAAGCTGATCCAATTGGGATTTTATCTCACTTATTTTCTCACTCCTGTCAGGAACACTTGATGCTGGCATGTATGGCAACACATGGGAGGAAAGGCTTGTTTTAACAACCACATTGACTTTTCAGCTCCTCTGTTGCCACAGCCATCAAATTCCAATTTATTCTTCTAGGGGCCCTCATCATTCCACAGTCCAGCGTGGACAAAAAGAAAAATAATTTGGTCACTTAAGAGTGAGAAAGTCTATACTCCCAAAACAAAACCAGCCAGACAGCTATCTCAAAATTTACAGGCTCTGTTGACTGACTCCTTACCTCTTCCCTGACTCCAGACTTCCCAGTGCCTCCCCTCACCACCATCCTGCACTTTTTCTGGGGGCTTTTCAACAGTTCAGTGACAGAATCATGTGAATACAAATAAATGAGAGATCAAACAACACTTTTTTTCTTTTTTTTTAATCAAGATTATTTTGTCCACAGATCAAAAACTGATGGGAAGTAATATTTGAGACCAGCCCATAAGAAAACAAAAGGAAGATAAGAGCAATAAAAGTTCATTCTCACAGTCCCTCCCTTCTAAAAGGTTACAACTCTGCTTAACCTACATATTTTATCTGAAAAAAAAGTACAAAACCAAAGAAATTATCAGGCAAACAAAATTATTAATTCAAATCCTCTAAGATCGTTATGTCTTAAAGTTGACATGCCATGCTTTATAGGTATCTTAGCTCAAAAGTGCACAGTTAATTTCTGCTAAAATTTTTAAAGAACATAGAAGCATAAATGAAACAACAGCTTTTGCTAAAGGTGGCAACTATTATTATCATGGGAGGAACAAAATCAGCGTTTAAAAACTTGTTTCTGACATGGTATATTCCTACCAAGCCTAGACACTCACAGGTGTGAGTGACACTCATTTTCTACAATTTTTTTCTTCATAAACAACTTTTCCCTTCTTTTTCCTTTCATCTCTTTTGCTTTTTTAAAAGTGGGAGAAAAAATGCACTAAAATTTAATTATTTTCTGACACTGAATATTACTAACTAGCAGTACATAGATTTTGTTTTATTTTATGAGGTATAAAAAATGCATGGTAGAAAAGTGCATTTAGAAATGAATACTATTCATGTTTCAACAGAAAAAAAATCATGGAATTCAGATTTAATTTTGAGCATTGTTAATCTACAGTGTTGTCACTTTCTCAGAGGCCTTTGCCAATTTAGGAGATTTAAAAATCATGTGTTGCAAGACCTGAATGCAAAATGATCCTAAGAAAGAAACAGCAACTCTTATTTATTTTAATAAATTCCAAATTTTGTCTGTGCACCCCATCCCTTTACTTTCCCTTAAAAAATATTAACTTTCACCACCCACTGATCAAGAAAAGAGTCTGGCTTTTGAAGGCTGGAAGCAGTTGACATCTTATAACTTAGTGGCTTCCATGATGTATGATTTCTTTCTATGATGAAAATGCACCTTTTAAAAACATTTAAAACATATGCATGATAAGTTAGTGAGCTACAATCTCCCAAACACATATTTTGCTTTCATATCATCCTGTCCCATATTAAGCAATTATGAGAAAGAACACTGACTACACCACAGATGTTTCCTAGTTGAGTGGATCAAGGGAGATACAGCTGCTAATGACTTCTTTGTTTTATGTGTGTGCTATTTATAGTGTGCTGTGCTATATATAGACAGTAAAGTCTTAGTATGAATCTAAATTCAATTACCTTAAGAAAGAGTTTATTAAAAATTAGTTGAAACTTTATTGTTTCAGATCTGCAATTTAGCATAGACTAGATGTGTAACTTTAAATATCAGCTCCTGAGGTTCACGTCTATGTTCCTTCTCTAATGTTTTGCATTTTTACTAATCAATGCCTAATGTTTTGGGGTTTTTTTTTTTTACTCTTTTTCACTCTTTGATTCCAATATCCTACCTGCTACTAGGTAAAGGTGTTTCAATATGACAGTAGTTGTTCACTTGAGCTATTTGGGTAAGTACTACAGCCTTTTGGTTGATTTTAGTATTGCCTACATTTGGTTTTTTTTGACAATATTTGCTAAACCTTCATATAAAATTTCTTCTTATAACCTCAGACCTGACACATATAAAAAAGTCAGTGGTGGATTAGAGCTTGAACCAGGGTGTGCTTTGCAACTGATGTCCCAGATGTCCCCATGTCACCACTGAATCATCTAAGAGTGTGCATTTTGGATAGTATTGCATAAAATTAAGCTGGAAGACCAGGAATAATTTGTTTCAACCACAAATGACCACTGAATATACGTGACCAGACTAACACTAGCAAATAAATGAATACTCAAAAATCTTATACAGTGGTATCTCTAGCTCTTCAGCCTCACTGCATTCTGTTAACCCACTCCTCTGGGCCTCCCTGCCTGCCAGTGTAAAGCTGAACTAGGTCACTCAACAAATGCCGTGGATGGAGTTGTCTTTCACTCTAGTACCACTTTCTGGTTTTGAATAAACATTTGTGATAAAATTCACATAAAGAAAGTGTTGTTCCTTGAATGACATTATAGCAAAACTCTGAAATGGCTACAGGTGAACCATTTAAAAAGTGCAATAAGGAGAGAAAACCACAGTTACGATTTTGAAAACTTTATCTGATGAGGCATACAGATGAAAGGCAGATGAATGAAAGATGCAGAGAGACTCCAAGGAAAGCAGTATGGTTCCACAGGGAGAATGAAAGGAGTCCTGCTGAATGAACAGACTAACCTAAATATGACCTGGGATGCCTTTGAGGACAACAGAGGATGGACGTGCCACAGAAGAACAGTGACCTATTTAAATTCTGAGGGTTTGCTTTATTCAGATACAGGTAAAGTCACTATAAAAGTTCCCTGCTAATTAATTAGGCTTGAACTAAACATTGTTTTTCCATTCTAGCATGTAAAGGACTCACAATTTGTGGTAAAGATTTAATCACAGTTAGGAGTTGTCATCCAAGCCCTGCTAAATTCCCTCGAGTTTATGCAGTTGGTTCCAAAGTACCTGTAAACTTCAGCCACGATGGCTGTATCTAAATAAGAAAATTAAGCATTCTCAGGGTGCTGATAGGCTAAATGATTATGTTTTTAGAGCAGTTGCTACTAATCTTTTTACCTGCATCATCTTTTACCAACCAAAGTATTTCCCAAATAGTTTGGCAATATGCACAGTCCTAGAAGTATTGTCAGCTGGCAATGATCCACTCCTTACCAGAGTGGCATTACACAGCCTGATCATGGCCAGAATATGCCAATGATCCAGGCTGGGAAAAGGGACTCGGCAAGCATTTAATTTCCTAATATAGATTAGCTGCTGAATTGAAGAATGAGCTTTGTGCTCTTTCTGGCTCACTCTAATGGAGTGTCCCCAGAGGGACAGGGCACAGGAATTAGCCCTTCCAAACTTTAAGTACTGCTATTTCAATGGGGGGAACAAATTGGTAATAAAAGAATATCTTGGTGAATACAGACTACTGTAACTAAAAGGGGGACATGATTTCACTAACAGTTTATACAAAAGGTAAGCATCTTTTTTCCAGAAAGAAATTCCTATGTTTAGAGGTTTTAAAAACCAAGACAGCACTTTTATTCAAGATAATGCTATTTGTTACCAAGGTGATGAACTTAAAATCTGTGACAAAAGCAATGATCCATTCAAAATGGATGGGTTTGACTCAATTTTGACTAATTCTAAAATGTTTCCATATTTGAAAGGACTTGGAATATATTTGTAATCAGGAGTATAGTGAATGCTGCTTCTCTGTAAGTATTCTTCTATCTTTCATCATCTAGGGTATTATGTTTTCCGACTTGTAGTGATAAATTATATAAAATAATTTGATATTTATCAAGAGTTGCAAATTATTAATGTTCATAAAATAGCAAAGATAAAAAACCAAACCCAAAACACATTGTTATCAACATAACCACATGAATGAGCAGTTAACTATGAAAATAAAATCTGGACTGCTATGGCACAAAATCCATTCCTTTAAAATTTTAATTCATAATTAAATGCTCCCTTTAAGAGCACAGGCAGTTTAGAAAATTTATATCCCCACAAATCTATTACAGTGAAAAAAATCCAAAAGATTTGTGGATATATAAAAATGATACACTGATAGATAAGTTCCTGCTCCAAAAAACTTTATTGTTCAGCTGAGACTGGACTCAGCAAACAAAAGAGACCAAAAAAAAAAAAAAGAGGAATATAACATGGTAATGACAGAGGGAAGCAAGTCTATCTGAAAAAGGTGAGCCCTACAGAAGAGACTGGAGCTAAAAAGCCCTGGAGGTCATAGAGGAACATGAAATATTCTTGAAGATGTAAGAGAGTAGTGCAAAGAAACAGGACCATGCATAGAGGAATGTCAGAAAGGAGTTCATGGAGACCCCAAAGTCCTGGGTTATCTCCTCTTATTTTACTTCTTGGGGGAAAAAACATAAAAGGCTAATGCTGAAAGAATCATCTGTTCACAGCCTGCTGAGCATCCTTCAGTGTTCAACTATGAGTTGAACAAGGCATTCTTAGGAACTCACAGCTCAGTGCCAGAGTGTAGCTTGACTTGTCCTTCCTGGAATCTTGGATTCTCTGCACCCAGTGGAATTGGACACCTAATACATCAGATTCATGAATTCTGTAAAGATTTTAAGCTAAAATGATATATTTGCTGAAACCATTGATGGATGTTAGAGCTGCTGCATAAAAGGAAAACAGACTCTCAAGGTTATGTTTAACAGCAAGGATCCCCAGTAGCAGGTATAATTTCTCCAGTAGTCTCTGAGGCTGGCTAACAAGGTTCTGCCATCTGTTCTTGAGGTGTTGGTTATATCCACTCTGATCAAAAAAAGCCACAGAGTTATGCTGGGTTTAAGCCATTAGAAGTAGAGGCCAATGAGGCAGAGTGCATCACTGATGGACTGAATGCAACAACAATACATGTAATCTTCCTTTGCTGAAATTGAAGCAGTACCAATCATGTCAGAAAACCCACAACAGATAACAGTACAAATAGACCCTTATTCTAGTGCATTCCCAAGTATGATGACCACTATGCATTTTTTATGAGGAATGATTTCATACTGCTGTGTTGTAGGAATGTCTAATGCCTTTATCTTCTGCTTAAAATATTCTTTCTGATGCTCAAGGATCAAACACTTAATGAGTCTTTCAATATTATCTATCCACTGTAAGTGGTAGAGTAAAAGCTTCATGGAAAAGAGTCTATTTGATCTAATACATATATTTTTATATACATTATGAATTCCATATTTTGCCTTTTGATGTAAATTCCCATATGTGGTCCTTATGGAGCCCTTTCTAACTATTTCATTATGGTGCTAAATCATTCCTAATCAACAGATAGGGATTATGATTTCAAAAACATGATTAAGGCATTTCAGAAGGCATGGAAGAAAAACTTTAAAACCAAACAACTGTTTCTTTTCACACACAATTAATTCAAAAAAATTTATCTAAAAAAGAAGACATAATTAACATTTAATAAATGAGAGGGAGGAAAATATAGATTTTGAAGCAATTTGGAATTTCAGCTCTCCTTTTCACTGCTGCAAATTGGCTATGATCTGATGCTTTGCTAGTACAGAACTGAAAGTATCTAGCTTTGTATTGTGTGCCTTAAATAAGCCTGGTAGAAGCAATCTGTTCAAACATGTTTTGAAAATTATAGTTATAGTAGCTTTGGATATTGTATTTTTTCCTTGTGTTTAAATAATTTTCTGTTTTTCAAAGCAAACACATTAAAAGATTATTATTGATTCCAGGGGTTTATTCCTGCTCCTATGTACAGGTAATTTTATAACAGTGGTTTGAAATGCACTTTCAAGTATTTGCCTATAAAATGCTCATTTTCTTTACCTGAGAATTGGACTGATTCCTTGGCCAATTAATTATAATTTCATTCTTCAGCCTATTCTAGTTTTCATGTGATGATAATTATTGCATCTCTAAATGTTACAAGGTAACACAAAATCTATTTCTTTCTTCTTCTTCCTTATAATCTTTAGAGATTACATTTTCCATTTTTGATACAGGAATCAACTGTACTAGGGTCTAATGTGTTTTGTGACTGAAGGACAGATGGTATTTTGCATTTTGGTTCTCTGACAGTCCTGTGAGGACACTAGAGTAAACCTTTGTCATGGTTTAGGAATGCTACTCCCTAGTTTAGTGCCCTACTCTGAAACTTGCCCATCCACAGATGCTCACTTGCTCCTGCCCCACACCTTCCCACTTCTGGAATGAAGCTGAGAATTGGAGGCACAAAAAAGTGAAAATTGTGGGTTGAGATAAGAAACAATTTACTGGAAACAGAACAAAACAAGATAATCAACAGTAACAGCAACAAGACCAATAATAAAAAGTATACAGAGAGAATAATTCACGTTCTAAAATGCTCACTGCAGAGCCCAACCCAACTGGACCACAGACATGTTTTCCCAACTGGAAAAGGGACAACCTTTCTTCTGGTAAGTGAGAGAGAGTCCCTTTCCCCTGCTCCCTGGCAATGATGTAAGATTGTATTGAATGACATTAGGTTCTTAGCTACTTGGTCCACTGGGACAACCTTCGTGCCAGCAGTTTATCAGGAGCTCTTCAGCACACTGTATGTCCTTAAAGCTTTTGTATTAAACAGAATTTAACAAGAGTGGCATTGATTACTTCAACCATCTAATTATAAAGCAAAGTTTATCTAGAGTGGAAATACTTTTTTTTGTTAAGAAGTTCAGCTGGTTTATCATGCAGCATTCCTTCTTAGAAAATGCATGGATTCCATTCAGCCATTTATGGGTGATTGTTTCACCCCCAAAGAGGGACTTCAGTCACATTTTGGAATCACTGATAACATTAGATAACAACTTGGCTGTTGTCCATTTCACCAATCAGAGTCTGTAAAGGAATGTTTGGCTAAGGTATTTTTAGAGATTACATACCTAATAAAAGATAATTGCTATGATATCATCCTGGAATGATGGTTAGTCAGCAAGTCTAAGGCTGAGCAAAGGGATTCTTACACATAGTGTGTGGAAAGCAACACTTTCAGTAATTCAAACATTCAAGAAGCAGAAGTGTGTCCAAATGAATCTCCCCAAGGAGGATGTGCTCTTACAGAGAGGATTCTGAAGGGAACAACTTTGTAATCATTTCATTCTTTCTATCAACATCACCTAAATCATCCCAAAGTTACCTTCACCCTTATGTTCTTTATGCAAGTGTTGATTCCAATCAACCATTAGAACATCTGGGAGCCTGCTCTGCTTACATTGAACCTCTATGTGCTGAACCTCTATGTGCTGAATATTTTGGATATTATTGATGATTTATTCCACAATGACTTTTCTACAAGTTCTACAAATACAATTTCAAATAAATATTGAACAAAGAAGACAATTATTTGGCTGATGAGTCTTTGAAGATATAAATAGAATCCTGTGAAGCTGAGTTCTGTTTGATCTGAATGACCAAGCCCATGTCCTGTGAGTGTATTAATCTTCTCCATACACTCACAGACTCTGACTGAAAGTTGCAAAGCTTATATGACACAAGCTAGCACTGGGAATATGAGTATGACTATGAGAAAACTTACAGATTTGACAGTCTCCTTAGTTTCCTTCTCTTGAATAAATACTGAATGAGCGCCTCATGCTGCTGTGCCAGTAAGGTCTGAAAAGTGTCCAATTTGTTTCAGGCTCTAGACTCAGATTGTTTCTAGTCCTTTGTCTTAGTCTTTCAGTCTGTATTTAACTTGACTCAACTCCTGAAACTATCATTCTTAACTGGATGTCTTTTTGTTGCCTGTGAGGCCAGAATTTTGTCTCTAGGAAGAACCTAAATTCCTGTCTAGACCCTTAAGGCCATGAGATATGCTTCATAGTGGGCAATTTTGATATGAATTTAGAATTTGAGGAAAACTATTTTAGCATTATAGTGGTTTTTAGTGGTCAAGTATAGAAGTGTCACAGATTCTTCAATGGACACTCTTAAGCTATGATCATCTTGTCTCTTGTGAGTACTTAGGTCCAATCTACCTGTCAAGGTCAAAAGGCATTGCTGAGTTTTTTATTTTCTGTTATCTTTCTTATAGATACCTGATAGATCTTCCTCATGATTCCCTGTCATGTTTGAGGCATGAGAAAGTGCAGCAAACTGACAGCAGATAAGAGTTTGGTAAATTTTTGTGCGAACCACGGATCAGCTTCACATCTTAGTCAGATAAACTCCACTTAGTTTAGCTGCTCTCTCTGGAATCTTGGCTTCTACACAGCAGCTTAAATGTCCCTGCATCACAATTCCCAGTTCCTGAGCTACTGGAGTTAGATCTAGATGAGAAGCTACTGCGCCAAAACTTTGGCGTTTGCTCTTGGGTGTCAGCTATTCTAGTATTCACAGCCCTAGAAAATCACACTACAAAACCAAAGCTGTTTGTTGAACACATGTACTGTACTCCACTTATCTCCAATTCAGCTTCTTAATAATGGTTCTTCACATATTTGGGGGAAACTCCTTTTTATTCCTGCCACTAATAGACTTGTCAGTGAGTTTTGACTGTTAAAGTTTTAATCAGGATGCAGCATTGTTGGAGGACCTGGAGATGACACATTGTGGTTACTGGGGTGCTCTCATCAGGCCTCTGAGGCTTCAAATGCAAGACCACAAATTGCTGGCTTTGAAAAGTGTGTTAGCATGTTCTCCCTTAACTTTAAACTTTTCTATATGGTTATGTCCAATGTTATTACTCATTCCTGAAGACAGAAGAGTTGCATATGCTATTAGAAGAAAACTGTTTCCAAGGGAAGAAAACTAATTTTAACTTTCAAGTATAAGCAATGCTGTACTATACCTGTGACAATAACGATGGTGAAGGAAAGTATGTCTAAAAGAGCCCAAGGTTGCAGCATGACCTAAGGTCCCCAATGTCCATGCTAATGCATTTTTTTTTTGCCTCAAGTATAAATCCTTTATTTCACTCAGGACTACATAACTGAGCAGAACAACATTGAAATAATTCTAAAAATCCTGCAAATCAGTTATCAATTGCACCGCCAAAATAAACAGGCACCTTTTAACTACACAGCAGACAACTCCATAACAAATGAGACTGTCCAGAAACCACCTGCAAAGCTCTTGAAGTGATATTCAGCACAGGGGTCCAGCATGAAAAAACAAATGTCCATCCTAATGATTTCTTTCAGCTCCAGTAAGTGGAATGATTGGAGTTCTGGATGATTGATGATTCTTCCATTAGTCATAAAAGCCTTCTCAAAATAACCTGCTTTGTTTAAATTTAGTAATTAGTTTTCCCTTGCTACAAAGGCACAGAGTATTTGATATACAATTCCTTTTGTAGTGCAGCAATTTTGCAACACTAACAAATTTGATCTGAAAATTTTGTTAAATTCTAGTTATCCATGACAGTAAATAAATTTTAGTTTCTTGATCCATACCAGTAACTAAAATTTTTCATTTATTGAAGTTTTTGCTTAAATTCCCATGCAGTTTTATAGCAGAATGAAGGTAAATGATGCAATTGGTACTCCGATGATATTTCAAATTATTCTAGAAACCTTGAACTGATTAGATATGATTTATTAAGTTAATTTGAGAATTTTACAAAACCTTAAAAGACAAATCTTTTACAATTATATTTCATTTTATAAAGAACATGACTTTTTTTTTTCTTTCCCAAATCTTACTTTAGGGATATTTTGGTCATTTTATAAGAGGCAATGAGGCAGGAAGCAAGACGACAACATGAAAAGAACAATTGCAGGCTATACAGCCTATATAGCTCTATAGCCTTTTAAAAAAAAAATTAATGAATAAATGTCAGAATTTTTACTTTGTAGTAGTTCGATTTTAACCTTCTAAAAGCCGCACCTGAGCTTGAAAAATCAAATTAGATAATTTTTATAGTTGCCATAATAATGTTTTCTATAGTCTTCACAAAGGCTTAGACGTTTTTCTTAGATGTATTTTACAAAACCTGATTGAAAACTAAGGAATAAGATCAGAATAGAACAAAATAACCGTGAATTACACTCTATGTTAACTAGCACTCATTCAACTTCCATATTAATAAGCTGGACCAAACCATATACGTTGATGTGCCAATGCATGCTCACACAATTATATATACAGACACAGACTTCTGAAATTATTTCTGATTGCTAGTTTTTTTTTTTTTCTTCTGAATTTTCACAGAAGATTTGGGCATTGTTGAAAGAACACTGAGATGTCATTCAGCTACAAGTCTGATGTTGTCCTGTTGCTTTGCACCTTTCCCCATCCTACTCTCACAAGTATGAGCATCAGAAGTTAATTCACCAATTCTACATTAATCTCTATAGAGGACTGAACAAATAAGACTCTCCATTAGCAGGAAGTTTGCAATGTGTGATATTACAATTTTCACCTAAATAAAAATATAATATACGTGAAAACTTGATGTGAATTTGAGACATTCCTTGTAGAATTCTGGATACATAAACCAAGGAATGGACTATGCTCATTAATATAAGTGCAATTCTTAGGTGACAGTTTAAATATGAATGAGCTTAAGCAAACAAGTTACAATCCCTGCTGAAAACATTCTTTATTTTACCTTTTTCTCAGTGTTTAGTGCATGAACACAACTGAATGCAGGTTGTGCTTGCCAAATGGAAGAGAGGTTTCCAACATTTTGCCTCACACCAGAGTTTTTATGGCTCTGTGTAGCCACAACATGCCTTTCTTATCATTTACCCACAGGCTGTGTAAAAACCTACCAGGTTCTTTTTGGTATTTAACCCAGTAATGAAACAAATTTAGGAACATTTGTGGTTCCTAAACAATGCCTGGCATTCTTCAGACAAGTGGCTGCACATCCAAAAAAAAGGGACCATTCTAATCTGGAGAGGTAAGAGGGGTAGATGAGGTTGGAGAAAAGGTGATGCAGAAATTCTGGGCTGGAGCAAAGGCAGTACAGCATATGGAGAAGGATGACAAAGAATGAGGCTTGATACCAATCACTCCTGGTCAGGATTACAACTAGAATAAAGCTGTGTGCCAAAATTGATAGGTCCTGAAACTCACCCACAAGGGAAAATAATTTGGGGATAATTTGATCATTTTATAAGAGACAATGAGGCAGGAAGGAAGATGACAGGAAAAACAAGGAAGAAAGCTGGCTAACCAACATAGTGCTACCAGTTGCAATTGACCATTCCAGAAGAGGACAAAGCAGAAGAAACAATAAGAATGATGGGATATGTTTTCCAGGAAAGAGCTTTTTATCTCTTTGGAAAACTGAGGTTTATAGCACGGTTAAAGGAGGATTGCCATAGGACCTGTCAGGTCAATACAGTTTCCATGGTAAACAAATAGAGTAATGAGTCCTTCCAAATCCATCTATAAGAAAGCTGTCTTCCTAGCAATTTTCAAGCAGCACAAAGTTAAGTCTTCTTTTGTTTCTGAAGCAGAATTGAGGACCATCATTAACTTTTGTGCCACATGACTCTCATACCAACCATCCTGAAAACATCATAAAAGTATGAAGAACTGCTGTTGAAGTGATTACTCCATTTAATGTATGGACACAGTTCATTAACTGTCTATTATAATACAAACAATCACTTCTAATACTTTGGCTGCTTGCTGACAAGGGAAAAGAATATAATTTCATTTTTTATCCTTGCATATAGCATCTGAAAGAGCACTTACTTGGTTCTGTCAGCCATGAGCAAAGGCTCTGGTCCTACCCCTCCCCTTGCTGATCCCAGTCCTCCCCTGGCTGAACTCCCCTCCTCCTCCTTGCTGGGCTATAAAACACACACTGGAAAATCCTACCTATCGCTATAGCAGTTCAGTAAGAGATAATATAGAGAAAAATAGAAGAATTACAACAGGTACCTTGAAGCTTAACTGGAAAAAAAAAACCCCTCAGCATATCATGAGACTCAAAACAATATCCAGAGGGGATGTAGTCTGCCATGTGTTTCACCTGTGTGGAGTTTATTACAGAGTTGGAGATTACATTTGTTGTCTTGGAACAGAACAAGTATTGATTTATCCAGGATGAATTGCATTTTAGCTCTCTCCAATTTATTCTAAAAAGTAATCTGGGCCCCTCAGTTGTTCTGAAGTGATGTAGGTAATTCCAGAGGGCAATTCATTTTGTCCCAAAGGCTCTAAAATAAGGAGGATATTGTTCTGTACAGAGAGAGTCTAAATACTAAATACCCTTTAAAGTTTAAAAAAGTCTTGCAGAACCATCCCTGATATTTAACAGCTTAATCCTTTTCTCTTTTTTAAATAGAAAAAAAGAAAATACATATAATAAAATAAACAATAATTACCATAATAATAATAAAAATAATTACCCAGACAAACACCTATATTTGCTTATAGATTTGGTGCTAGACTAACTGTGGATAAACCACAGTAATGTTTTGTTCTGCAATGCACATTTCACTTTACCTGAAGCAGACATTTGAAGAATAGAATGGCTGTTTTTATCCAGATATTTCATTTACTACAGTGATATTTTTAATCTTGGTAAATGATGCTCCATCCCAATTAACAACCAGACCTCATGTCCTCCCAGGTATTTTGCTGCAAAACTCAATCTAGTATATCTGCTCCTCTATTCTACTCTAATAATTAGGTAGTAAGCCAGACAAGATGTTATCCAACTCTTCCTCCAGTCCTGTAATAGCAAAAACATTTCCCTTGGCCAGAGTCTCCATTAACATGCTTTCCTTGTCACTTTTGCTTCTGGTTTTTATATTATCTAAAATGGAAAGCTTTGGTGGTGTGGTAGGTAACTAACCTAGAATGCTTATTCAAAATGTTCTCATTGTTGTGTGAATCCCTGTAGTCTTGACTCAGACGTCCCCAAAAGAACTCCTTCCCTGGAACACTCCTAGATGGCATACACTCAGAGCTCTGTATCTCAGTTTTCAGATTAAAAAAATCTCAAGGTGAAGTCATCTCAAATGCTTGCTTTCATTCATTCTTATAAGGTAAAGAAAATTTTCTCACAGGAAGAGCAAATTTGTAACGAGCCATCCAAAGAGCCCACATGCACTTGAAAATCTGGGCACCCCTTGGGAGTTGTGGTGTGTTTCAGGTGAATTGGCTTCTCTTTCTCTGTCCAGCACTCAGATTGCCCTTTGTCCTGGCCATCTTCTTTCCTTTTCCTACATTCCTACTTTAAATGTGTTGTACTCTCCTACCCAAAGCTGGGCTCATGTGTGAGAGATCAATTAACCCTGAGCCCTCTTTGTGCTGAGGGCAAGAGCTACATAGATGTTATAGATATTATATCTATACATAGATGCTATAGATGTCATTATATCCATACATTTTCTTTCGGGAACTTCCAGGTCCCACCAGAAGCTGTACTAAGCTTATTAGAAGCACATACAACAATCTCATGCAAACTTGTGAATCCTATGGGCTCTCTGCCTGGAATGAGGCAAACATCCTCATGGCCTTCGGGACTGCCTCACATGTTCTTTGATTTTGCAAATTACAATTGAATATATCCACTTAGAACACATCTTGGGTATTTAATATGGAATATTATGAAAAAATATTTTCAAGTCATCTGAAAGGACTTCCTTTTCAAGTAACCTTCAAAAAGTTAAAAGCACAATCCTTAATATCATTTGTCCTCACCCATTTTTTTTATCACAAATGTATTATAAAATTTACTCAAAAGTTCCTTAAGAGTATACCTGCCACTGGGAGAAAAAATAATTTTTAGGGTACCTAAAAGAAGAGAACATTCTTAACATTCCTCTTAACAAGAACATAAACTGAAACATGCCTACTTATTTTTACCTGGTGTTACATTCAATGGAGGAGTGGACTGAGGAAGATTTTATTGTGTGCAAGACCCAGTTCCACAAACTCACATTTCCCAGTGTCCTAGTGGGGGATGACCCCAACACTGACCTCTGGGTGAATGTGTTCTCAAGGGCAGCTACAACAGGGCTGCAGCTTCCAGGAAGGACAGCAGGCAAAGGGTTTGTCACAGAGCACAGGGGGACACCACTGAATGGAGGAGGAGCCCCAGTGTCTCCTGAGTGCATGGACAAGATTTCTGTGGGCCCAGAGCCAGATATGTTTCAGACATGTATAACATGTATAATTGATGAATGCACATTACTTTCTGAATTCCACCAGTTAGGCAGTTGATAAAAGAAATATTGTTATTATTCTATTTAATTAGCAGTGGAATTCTGGTTCTAGAAATTCTGCTGGGGAAAGGAAAGTCAAGAAAACGGAAGTGTTACTGAACAGCTTTATAAGAAACAGATTATCTAGCTGTCACAAAAGAGGACTTATTAGAGACATATTTAAAATCCTTCCTATAGAGCATTTTATTGTATGACAATTTTTCTTTCTTTACTTCATTCTTTTTTTTTTTACACTTTTTTCTGTCATATCTTTAGTACATTTTTTTCCATTAGTTTGGCAACTGGACACCACTATTCAGTCAGTAAGCTTCTAAACGTATTTCAGAACCATCCAAGTTCAGATTAAATTGACCATCTCAAGAAAACAAAGCTTTATAAATAATTTTGCTCACTTGAATCAACAATGCATGCCTAAAACCAAGATCATTTATATTTAAAACTTGGAACTTAAATTCTAAAGCCTAAAGCTGGATATTCTGTACATTCTGCTCTAATTTTTTTCTAAATATAACCATAACCCTTCACTGGAGTGGGACCCTTTCCCATACTTTTTTTAGTAATGCCATACTACCTTGTTATATGAGCCCATGTTCTATACATGCATGGGAAGTGGTCTGTGCTCATGATAGGTTTGGAAACTTTCATAAGAAGAAATGGTTGGTTATTCAAACTTTCATTTCTCTATCTCATCTGATTATTTCCCATAAGTATATTCTGTCTCTTGAAGACCACACATGAAAAATGTCATACTCAATATTTTTGTTTCTCAACACTGAAATACAAAAGGGTTTGGGCTTTCAAAATCAAGTCTGAAAGCAGATTATATCTATAACCATGGAGTTGCTACCACAGCATGATAAAACAGTATAAAAGACTGTCAAACTTTCAGCACTTGAAAAGAAAGCCTTATTTAAAAAATCTTTCCATATGTTAATCAGATGTTCACACTGCTTTACTTTATTTTGATGTTAAATCTACCCAGAGACAGATATTATTATATTCAACCACCATCAAGTGGCATCATCTTTCTGGAGAAAACTGAAAGGATACAAATGTGTCTTTATCATGTGCTAAAAGGAGCTTTGCTTTGTTAAACTGGCTTGGAACAATTATGCTGCTAAGTGACAGCCACATAAAGAAAGATGCATATGTGCAAAAATAATGAGAACAAAACTAAAACTATTTCAAGGACCTTCAGAGTTTTTAAAGTATGTCATCTACTGGAAATTCTCAGGCAAATTGCTAAAGAAGAGTAAATTGCTGATTAAGAATTTATTTATGAGGGAGGAGGGCAAAAGGAAAGTAATAAACATCAAAATAAAATAAAGAATAGTAAAGCAATTCCATTTGTCCTAAACACTTCAAATTTCCTGTTATTATTATAGCCTCCTGGAAGTCCACCTCTTTGCATTCAAGAACATTTCATGAAAGTGAAAGAGCCACCACACACACAATTAAACTATAAAATTATACAATCATTCTGATTCCTGTGTAGCACAGATTATTTAAGATCCTTTGCTTAGTCATTCAATTACCAGAAAACTGGAATATAGCACATTTTCTCATAATCCTGATACTGCTTCAGACATGAAGCATTTTCATGAGAAGAATTTTATACTAGAAGTATCTGTTGAAACTGCCCACCAGTTTTAAGCTTATCTTTTAATACCTCCTATCATGCTGGTGCTTTATTTTAAAACTAACTTTAAGGGGCTTTTAGCCAAGGCCTACAGACAGATTTTGTACACTTTCAAAAACTATAAAGCAGCAAAATTTTATTCAGGACAATAGAATAGTCTTCAAGCAGAGTAAGATACTCTCAGGCATGGACAAAACAATAAATACTTGTATCATTACCTCATCATCCTCTCCTGACCACTCTTAAGAAATAGATGGGATAGGATCCTCCCACTGTCCTTTTGCTGGACTCAATTTCTCCACAACATGGAGCTTCTCTCATCCTGGCTTTCTCTCCAGCTTCTCTGAAGTTGGTGGAGTCTCTTTGATTTATAATTAAAAGTGCTTTTCTTCTTTCTTGTTCCAAAGTCCTTTTATGTGTAACTAACTTGGTCAATATGTTTTTAAAGTGCTTTACTTTTCCACTGAGAAAAACGTAATTAGGGTAAAACCTACCCCTCTGGAGAGAAACTACAGAAAAAAAATAGCCTCTTAAGGTACTCCTGTATTTGATATGGGCCAGTGTACACATATTTACTAACATAATTCCATTATAATTATACAGACATGGAGAACACTCCTCATCTATTTTTACCAGGAGTTTGGGGAGACAGCACAGCAGCCTCTGCAGCAATTATGAAAGATGCCTTAGTCTCAACTACTGTTCAAAAGCTGTGGGTTTTGCAGGCTGAAGCATCATGTACTACAAATTTGAAGCCACTGTTGCACTCTTTGTCTATTGATTGAATCAGAAAAAAGATTACATTGTTCCGTGCTTTCCCTGATCCAATATTACATGCTTAAAATAGTAGTTAATGTAAGAGTTTCTCTGAATTTTCCTCACAGTTTTCAGACAGGACTCATGCCACAGAGGAGAACTTGGTAAAGGAGGCAGGAAGATAACACTGAGCAGAGCCCTGCCTCCTAAGGAAATGGGTATCATGAACTTAAGGGCTAGAGTTGGTTTAGCTGAGAACAGAATCAATTGATTGACAGGTTTTTTTTCAATTACTACTAGGAATGAAATACCTGATTTGGGGATAGGGATGTGTGCTCTATTGGACCCAAAAAGTTTTGGAAGTTTTCATGAGGCAGATTTAGCTTAACTGACTTGCTGGGAATTTCCCCTTTCTAAAGTCTGGCTACCACTATGCTCCAGCTATATCCAGCTGTCAGAATAGCTCCTTGTGGCTATTGGGGGATATCGGTGTGAAATTAACTGTGAAATGAAAAAGATCTAGAACTGAACCTTTCATGGCAGTTTGTCTACTCCAAAGCCAGAAGCAATGATTAAAAGGTTGCTATGAACAGTAAGAAAACCACACCCCAAACTATTTACTTGCACTTTGAACAAGAGCTTTACATGACTTATGTTGTAGCTTCATGTTGTCTCTAGGAAACCTTTCATAAGGTTAATGGATACAGCTGCCACCCTTTGAGACAAAGTGATCATCTGAGTTCAGCAGGAAAGCTGCAGCTATTGCATTCAGCTTGGGTTCATACTTTTAGAATAGTTCAGGCATCTAATTCCCACATCAGTTTTGCTAGACAGTAACATAAGCAGAAAGTGAGAAACAGCTTCTGGGGCTAATGCCCAGATTTGCACTGTAATAACACAGCTAAAAACACAAAGAAACATGGGTTCCAAACCCCAGTACATCAGGGACAAAGTAGGAGAGAAGCACTGTGCTTAAGTTAGTGCTTTTCTCTTATGAGGTATGAACTACAAACTCATGTTCTGAATGCAAGGATACAAGGTTATGCATGCAAGGTTACAAGTAATAACACCTACAACATAAGTAATAACAGCAACATCTTGAGTGAATCTTGGCCATTATAAATTAATTTTTCCACTAGTAAGTTACCAGCTCTCAGTCTCTCTAGGAAGGAAAATCCACTTACAGAAAATGTGCTTAATTATAAAGCATAATTTATGTACTATGAGAATACTTCACTTTATTTTTCTTTTTTTTTTTTTTAATTTTCAGCTGGTTCAACATGTAATATTCCTTTTTGGAAAAGCTTGCTTCACAAATAGAAATGTGGACCAAGCAGGCTTATTTCTCAGAGCTTCACCATTGCAGCGACTTTTACTAACAGCATGATTTCTAATTGTGTTCTTAACAGAGAGGGGAAACTTCCATTCCCAGGACTCAATATGATTAGGAATACTACAGGGAATGGAAAACCCAGAAGAATTTACCTCATGACTATCCCCATTTTCAAGACACACAACGATATCAATTTGTAAATCTAAATCTCTTTGTAAATCCCAGTTCTGGCTTTAGGGCTTGTTACTTAGGGATTCCTTACTCTTTGCAGAATTTCTGATCTTTATCAGCATCCAGCATTTCTGAGTAAAAGGCATTTCTCTTGAATAGCCCATGTACCTTCACAGCTGTTTGCAGCCTGACAAGTAGAAATACAGAGTGTTCTTTCTTTTCCCTCCATTATGCATTAAATTATGAAAGGAGGAAGACAGCTCATTTCCAGTAAAGATGCAATTGAACATACAAATCACCTTGTCCCCCAAATCAATTAAAGCCAATAAAACCCCAAGGATCTTGATTTAAATCGAGCCAATTCAGTTTCCATTTATGAACTAGCAATAGTGTTCTTGAAAGCTCAGTACAGAATGAAATATTATTCTGTTAGAGTAGAACTGAGAGAATGAAGAAGCAGAAGGACAACATCATTCACTGGGCTGAGCCAGGGTGGAGAAGAGAGTAGGGTGAGAACTGCAATAGGGGAAATGGCAGCTGAATGATGCTGAGATGTGCTACTCAACTTGCAAACCCTCTCTCTAACACCTTTTTATTATTGTGCTCAGTTTTCCCAAATAAAATAGGATTGTGCAGTCAGAAACTTCTTATCTGATCAGATAAATTTCCTGAGAAAGTAACCATAAATGGAGCAAATTGACAGCTGCTATTGTGGTTGCTGGAACTTGTGAGCTATTTCCTCTTGTGAGGCAATGTATTTTCATGGCATATAAACTAATATTACACACAAAAAAAAGAAATGGAGTTGAAGTTAACTATTATAATAGATGTTCATAGTTCTGAAGAAGGATGACAGCACGATTTTGCTTTAAATACTTATTTGTATTTTGTTGATCAATACCATCACTATGGATTTATCTGTAAGAATTAGGCATAATTACTGGGATTGCATGATCATTTAAATCCATCCTCAACAGTGGTGGATTTTGTCATAGTGACTGACCTCGAGGAGCTCATCCTACTAATGTTATCTTACCATGTACTTAAAAGGAACCACTGACAACTTCTAAAACTTCCTTGCATTTTCAGATTGTTAGACTTGGTATTCATCTTTTCTTTTTTGATTTCTGTATTTTTACTTTTTTTTCCTCCATCATACAAAATCTAAGGAAATTCTTCCCTAAATCTAGCAACAGATGAAGACAGCTGCAGATAAAGTAAGTTGCTGAAACATCAGCTGCAGCCAGCAGTTCCAGCTTGTTGGAACACCACCATCTATATGCTTGAGAGACTTTCTGGAACCATACAGCACTACAGATGACTGCTAGGGGAGTCATAACATAAGACATGCAGATGTTCCTACTTACTCCACCCAGTCCCAGTTTATTTAATACACTGAACTATCTTAGCTTCTTAAGGAAGCAAGAAATGATAAGCATTTAAATGCCACAGACCACTAATTCATGACATGTACTCCCTTGGACCAAAAATCCTGATACCATAAGAGCAAAAGAACAACCAAGGTCTCACTTCAATGCAACATCTCAAGGACAGAATGTACCTGGGACTTTCTGTCCCTCAGAAAACTGTTTATATCAGAGCAGAGTTAAAAAAATAAAAGCAGCAGTGAATCACTAGAAAAGGCTTCGCTAAAATTACGAGAAGCCTTGAGAGTCTGATGGAAAATTTTACTGATTGTAGAAAAAGTCCTCTTTTATCTTTTAAATGTCTCCTTGCACATTTGAACTGTAATATATAGATAGGGTAAAACATGTAAAGTAGCTGTATAAAATGCTAGGGTTTAAGTATTAAACCAGGAATGCTGAAATCCTCTTTCCCTCTCTTTGTCACTATGCATGCTTATGTTCTCAGAGCCACAGCCTGGGAAAAGCATAGATAGGAGACAAGCAGGGAAAAAATGGAAAAAATTATCTCCTGTGTGTTTTTTATACAGGACATAGGGTTTGAAGGCACAACAGAGAAAATTCCATGTTATGAGGGAGGTCTGGAAAGCCTGTGTCTGTGTGAAGTTTTCCTTTTTGTAGTGCCCCAAATTAGATGATGAACAAAGCTCTTGAGCCAGCTGTTCCCAGCCTTAGCAAAAGTGGATGGAATGTAAAGCTGTTCTGTTCCACCAGTTTCCTCAACCTGCAAATGCATATTGCTTTACAGGAGGAAGGAAAATTATTTCAACATCTCATCAGGCCCAAAGCCTTTCATTCTTATCTTTGCTAAACATGTTGGGAAGACTCATGCTATGAGAAACTCAGTAGTACACAAGTAAAACCCAAAGGAGACACCCAAAAGAGAGCTCATTTCAGCACAAGACTGCACTTACCTCTGTTTATTAAAATACATCTATTTATCTCTCAGCCATTCCCTACTTTCCTAGATGAATGTTAGTACTAGGAGCTAGGGAAAAAAAAAAACTCACAAGCATCTGAAATACCAGAAATAGGTTTAAGATTAAACTTTTACTCTCAATGCTCTATCTAATCAAGCTGATACATCATTCACCTTAACTTCATGAGCACCACACTGGGACCTTGAGGTACCACCATTGCATCCTAAAAGTACTCAGTGGCTGGAGTGTGCTCTCCCCAGTGTCCCTGCCATGGCCACCTGAAAGCTGCTCAGGCAGTGCTCTCAAGACCTCTCTAGTTTTTCCTGCCTTTCTAAAAGAGACCACAGAGATTTATTCACCCCCTCCCTTTTTCACACAGTAGAAGAGTGGCAATTAGGAAGCTGAAGTGCAATATCCTCCTGTCATGCAGGCAGGCAAACGCCTATTTCCCAGGAAGCTCTTTAACCACAAGACCATAAACATCAGGCTATAAACAATGCACCAGGGTGGGGTGGGAGGGGAGAGGCTCCCACTTTGAAGATCAGTCATTGTGAAGGCATCAGTTCTACATTCATCATCCCAGAGAGAGAGGCTGACAGTGAGCAGACATGGTGCCTACCATCACAGAGAGGGCGGCAGGATCTCACACTTTGAGAGAAAACTGTGTATACCAGGTTAGAGTTTCATATTATAAAAAAGAGAAAAATTCCAGATATCTTTCTGCAGACTTTGATCCTCTTATAAAGCAGTTATTAGTACTTACAGTTTGCATAAGGATCCTTCAGAAGGGTATCTGTCCATCAGATATCAAGTACTTCCTTACATCCTGGAGGCAAACTAAAGGGCAAGGTCCCAAACAAGTACAGCCAGCCTTAGATGGCTGTGTTATACACTTCTGGCACACTGCATGCCTCATCTTTGTGCCAGGCCTACCTCCTACATTGAATGTAGCCTAAGCTTTACTGTGAACATGAGGTCAGATGTCCATAAGCAGACCTGTTATAAACTGCTGAATAGATTCATGGCTGCCAAATTAGCTGTCTCACTATGTCCTCCACATTGCAACATTACTGAAATTCACCCAGACACTTTTTAACTGTCCTGTAATGGAGGTTTTTCTAAAGAATTTGGGAATGTTAGCAATCAAGACCTGTGCCACTGCAAAACTAAAAATATAAAATTGTCTGTGTTCTTCTGTAAAAAACAATTTTGCTTGAGTCTGCTCCCACCAAACAATGGATGTCATGCCATTCACTTCAAAGTGTGATCCGGGCTTAGATGTTTAGCAGGAACTGGATCAATTGTTTTACTTCCCAACAGACCACAGAAGACAGAAGTGCCTGATAAACTTGGTTAAAACAGATTGGATTTAATCAAAATGTTTACATTGACAAGCTTGTTGACAGGCCCACAGGATCACCTGTGCAACCACACTAAATCTGGAGAAGGAAAAGACACAAAAACAAACAGAAATAAAAGCTGTCCTGTTTACCTCTCTCAATAAATCAAAAGGTTAAAACTAAAAAAAAAAGTTAGAAAAAAAACCAAAAAACAAAACTAGGAACCCTGAACTAATGGTTTAGTTCTCCACAGCCAAATGAGATCAATAGCAAACTTCCAGGATGGTTTGCAATTATTAGAATAAATGCTAAATCTATTTAAATTGACACAACATGGGCAGTAAGTGAATAGCTCACAAGATTACGTTGTAGAGATTGACCCTAGCACAAGTGCATGGATTTGAATGGATGGAGTGCTACTGACAGTCTTTGCAGCACAAGTGCCAGCATACTTGGCTGGCCAAAGTTGCCTCATGACCTATGGTTACCAGATGTGCAGTAGTTTTCTCATGATAACCTTCTATCTCTACTTTTCAATCTGTAAGGATAAGTTTATTTTGAGGAGATAGCTGACAGCATAGGAAACAGACAGGTTTCTCTTTCAGGATCAGTTAACCACATGCAGACGTGTCTGCCAAGTGCCTTATCCCTGTAATAAAAATGATATCTTATTCATTCCCAGCACAGGAATCTCTTCATGTTTTTCCTCCACTGCCATCCATAATGGTATTTATCCCTCCCTTTTAGTCAGCACCCTCAACCACTTCCATTGCAGACTGAGGAGGGAGCAAAAAATAATTCCTAGGCAAAGGCCCCTTTTTTCATGGAGGGACAAATGGCCCTTAACCCTCTTTTCAACCAGTATGTAAATGGCTCACATGTACTGCCTTAGCACTCAGTGAAGCCAATTATTGGACAGGCTTGAATCTAAGGACATGTTTCACTAACTTCTCTCCTTTGGTAACAGTGTACCAAAATCTCAAAGTCTTGAGCTTCTTTTCTTCCCTTAACACCTTTGGACTTCAACACAGAAGTGGCCTCAGTCACTAATAGGAACCAGATGACCTTCCCCTTTCACAGGTCTCTTATTGGGCTACACATTTTCAGTAAAGTCTCCATAAAAGTGGTTGAAAAGACTATTAATAAAAGCTATCTGATATATAATACCTAGTCCATCAATGCAAGTACTGCAGCACTGCAACAATTAGCAGGTTCTGATCTAAGAAAATTCACATCATTTTCAAGATTTGCTCATGGCCTCAAACTTTCCTTGGCTGGTGGATACATCTTTTCTTGTAGTTTGGAATCAAAGACATCTGGCTATGGTCAGTCTTTTCATCTTCTCATCTGGATAGTTTTTACAGTTCAGGACAAAGTGATAGTTAATAGTCTACATTTCCATACTGTGAATACACAAGTGTCTGAGGATCTCTTCTATGTTTTTCCCCCCCACATTCCATGAACATCATTTGTACCTGCCTATCCAGCAATGACTCTGTTTTTCCATAGCCAGACTACAAAGACATTACAAACACATAACTGAAAACACTGGAAAAAGCTTTCTCGGCAAAGGCATAATTTATGTAAATGAAACTTAAGAAGGGCTTTTCCCTTTCCCTACTGATTAGTGCTTTTCTCTTGGGGTCTTCTGGCTTTGGGGTTCCATTTTGGTGTCAACATTCTGGCTTCTGAAAGAGCTGAATGGTTTCAGAGCCCCAGTCAGGAAAGAACAAACCCAAATGTCAGACTTACACTTATTAAAACAATAAAAGCAATGATAGTGGAGAAATAAAGTGTTTACAGATTGCTTGCCATATTACATTACCAGCCCTAAGCATAAGCCTTCAATGAAGGAATGCCACATTAATAGAGCACCAGGAACCACTGAAGGATAAAAATGATGCAAGAACTCCTGACATGGTAAACCCTTCCTTTAGAAAAGCAGACAGTTTTTCACAGTAGCTTAAATCTTGCAACCCTTCCTTTCTCAACCCATCAGAGGTCCCATAATAAGTATGTACAACTTGCAACACAGCCACAGAAGTGGAGAGACTGTGAAAGCTGAAGGGGGGGTTCAGTCTGTTGGGCAAGTTAAGTAGATGTCATGAAAACCACACACAGAGGCTGTGGTTTTCCATGTCATAATTGATTTCTTCTATGAACAGCAAATTAGGGAATACTCAAAAGGAGAAGCAATTCCCAAGTTCCTTCTGAGACATGTGTGAATTGGTCTAATACATAATTATTAATTATGCCCTAGAAGATTTATCAACAGAAACATACTAGGAATAGCCAGAAGTTATGGAAACATCACAACAGAGACTGTGAATAAACATTCTGGCAAGCAAAATAGCATTGAAAGGAACAAAACAACAACATCAAGGCTAAACATCAGAGTAAAGAAGGCTAATACACCAATAATTTAGAAGAGGAAACCATGTTTGACTGGAAGATGAGAAAATTAGGTCTAAAACAATACCAGTGGAAAAACGAACAGAAAAATAAAAGCATAGACAAGAGTAACAGAACTTTACATCTTCATTCTCCTATGACAGTGATCTTTTGTTTTCTAACAGACTTTAAGGCACCTTGAAAGTAGGCAAAAACATAATATGAAATTAATACATAATTTTCATTACTGTTTAATCTGTAATAAAACTTTTGATGCAAAAAAAAAAATCAGATGAGATTAAAGTTATCCTGACTGAAAGTACTGCAAGAGGAGTTAACAATATTAGACACTAGACAACAGGTGAAAGGCTGGGTCAATGAGTACAAGCCAACTTAATTTCATATACAAAATAACAGGCTGTAAATTTGCTGTGACCATTTGACAGGTATTCATCTACCCACAGTACTTAGACTACTGTATAATAAATATCTACTACATAGTGAGGTTCAGTGCAAGAGGCAAACCAGGAAAAAAGATACTACTGAGGGATTAAGGAACAAAGCACAGAACACCTTTAGTGCACACTCTTCTGAAAAGCACATACAATCTGGTTACCCTTTATCCAAAAGGACACAATAAAAGGTAGAAGTGCAACAAAAAAGCTCAATAGTAGTAAACGGTTTCTGTATGAGGGAGAGCCTTTTTCTTCAGAAAAGAAATCCAGCAGGGGACCCAACATAAGAGCATATGAAAACTCAGTTTAGAAAAGACCCCAGGAAGACTCTAGGCCAACCACCTATTTTTCAATAGGGTGACCTCCGGGGTTTATCCAACTGGATCTGAAAAAACCTCCAAAGATGTTAACTACTACTACATATGCTGCTGTTGCAAGGGCCACAATACACAGTGTCACCATACAATACCAGAAGGCTTTAAGCATTCACCCACACAGAGTAACACCATACCTCAACAGAAGGCTTCAGGCATCTGCCCACACAGAGGAACAGCATGTCACTTCAGAAAGCTGCAAGCATCTGGCCAGCTTGGTCTTCAGCCTGACCTTTTATACCCCTGATTGTTCATGCATTGCACCTGTGAGCCCTCTGCTCCCTTTGGTGATTGGTCAGGCACCTCAGCACCTCATTACCTCCAATGCTGCTCACCTGCTTTCCACAGCTGTAGCCCACTGGGGAGGAGGCTTGGCCACAGCCCCTCTCCCAATTACCACAAACTGTGTCCCTACAGGTAACTGCCCCTCTCTGGGCAACTTCTTACGCTGCTGCACTGCCCTCATGGTGTAAAAGCTTTTCTTTATAACTCATCTAACAATTTATTGTTTCAATATATGCCCGTCATCTTCACATCCTCACATTGTGAAGAGCCTGACAGTTTTCTCAGTGACCTCATCTTAGGTATTGGAAGGATGTTTAGGTCTACATGAAATCTTCTCTTCCATCTTGGGTCAGTATAATAACGATCACTCCTCTTTTCATAACGTGAAAGACAGAAAACAAAATTTTTTAACAAAGAGATTATTAAAAAATATAATAACTTTTTTTTTTCCTCTGAAAAATATACAGTTGTAGATGATGTATAAGTGGGGCAATTTGTGACTTTGTAGAATTACTTGCCACATGATTTTGTCTCCTAGAAATAGGCTTCTGAACCCACAATTTGTGAAGAAAATCTACAAGAGCTTTAAACATGTCTATGTAATGTCCATGCCCCATTTAGTTTGGGAAATAACTTGTTCACAGACTATTAGAATCTGGGAATGTTTGCAAGAAGAAGCACCACCTTAAACTTTCCCAATCCTTGTATATTTTTCTGTATCATCTGCTATTTGTTCCTGTTAAAAACAGGGTGGTGATCTAATGGCTGACGCAGGTCTCATGACACTCTATGACTTTAGTCACAGACACAGAAATATTGGCATAGGCTCCTGGGCCAGGCTCTGCTCCTTGCTGCATCCCTGTCAATGCCTGTTGGTTGTTTAGTCTTCTTTCTACTGCAGCAGCTTCTGGCTACCGCCCCTTGACCAGCTTAATGGGAATATGGTAAACAACAACAGCTTGACTGTGTAAATAGAGAAATTAATGTTTAAAGAACACATCGCTGCATTGGATCAACAACAATGAAACTGCAGGAGCAAGCAGGAAATGAGCTGATTTTATGGGCTTTTTTTACCATCATGGATGCAGAGAAATACTCAAGTAGGCAAAGAGATGGAGTGCTTCTCTGAAAGGCATCATATTTCCATATATAATTTTATTTTTCCTTTTGTCCTTAAGCCACCCACAGGAGCTTTTTGGAACAGAAGATCTGTTTCCATTCATTCTTCAGTGTTGTCTGCAGACAGCAGTGGAGTTACACTACATGACAGGCAAACTTCAAAAGGTTTGGAGGTTCAAAGTTGTATGGGCTTATCTGAATTTCTCAGGTCTGCAAATCTCATGGTATCAGCATACAGCTTGGTACTTGAAGCACTTCCTGGTGAAATCCCAGATGGAAACAGAGGCATCATTTGACTTCAGAGGGCCCAGACCAAGATATGCATTCAAGCTCCTGATAGATTTAAGAGGGGGCTGAAGACACAGTGCATGCTGGCAAAACATGCACAGACCCTTTTGTGCATGCCAGATAGGCATAGATTTTTTGATATTTCATGAAGATCCCACAGGAAAAAAACATAGAAAGTCAATTTCCACACATCAAAAAAGAGGCATCTTGTGGGGTTTTTTATGATTATAATCTACTCCACAATTCAACAGTTTCCATAGATAATATTTGCAGTACCGCTTTTTTGCCTTTTTTTTTTTCACAAAGAAAAGTCAACAGTCAAATCTAATCTAATAAAAATGAATGCACTTTATCTCCCTCATGAGTGACCAGTTTTCTGGTCTTTCCTTATGTTGTGAGCTGCATTTTGCCAATGACATGTCTGTTTTCTCTCTGTTTATGTCATACTCATCCATTCTGCAGTTGCTCTCTCATACCTGCCTACCACAACTGCTTTAGCTTCTGGGTACTTCTCAAGAGCACTGTAAATTTGCAGGAAAGTAAAACCAGTGGGGGTGACTGTTTTTTCAAACACAATCATTCCAATACTGACAGGTCTGTAATGAAATATGCCTGTCTTAATAAAGTATTTTAAAGTCTTGCTTTTGCTGAATAGCAACTTAGAAAGTGTGACTTAGTAATTCCTGACTTATAAGTTTTATAATTTTAGCTTGGATAAATAACTTGCTGTAGCAGCAAAAAAGGTCATCTATATATGAACGATTGCTAATTAAAAATTAATTGCAACATATCATCTAACATACCAGCTCCTTTAAGTGAATCTGATGTTATAAATGACACATAAAATACAGATGAAGTGATGAATATGATCAAACTGCATGATCCTTCCTTTTCCTTCCGATTTTGAAACTGGAGGAACCACACTAGAAGACAGTCTTGACCAGAAAATCTTGGCTAGTTCAACAACAGAATGTGCATATCAGTGTCCATGGTTCCCACAACATAGTTCTGTACCTTCCTCACATCACTTTAACTATGTTAGAGATCATGTTACAGATATTATTGGGATTAAAATAATGCTGCTCCAATGTAGATAAAACAGATGTCTTTCTACTTAATATCAATTTCTCCTAATATTTTTCTGTAGATGCAGTTCTGTTGTCACCAATAATCATTCCATTTGAAAACAATTCATCTGCCATGCAGTAAGTGAAACAGGAATTGCTCCCAAATATAATTTTTCTGCTTCGTGGGCATACACTGACAAAATATTAATTTCTCATGCCATAAGAGCATTTCTGTAGAGGTTAGGAGAAGAGTTAATTTCTCTGAAATAAGGGGGTAGTATTTGTGTATATGGATATATAAAAGTTTGTATATATACAAACTTTTCAAATATTTCGTTACAAGCTAAGAAAAACCATAATTTTGAGAGTAGATATCATTGAGCCAGCCTATTTCAATAAGCTGAGTGTGCTCAGCTGATACAGTGTGCTCTTCATACTTCCAGAAGTATGGCTTTTAGTTCCACAAATTTTTTGGAGTCAGCTTATGCTATGACTTCTTACCAGCAAATAGCTACAGAAGGCACAGCAGAATTCAGTACACATTTCATCTTAAACTCAGGAACCACAGCACAGAATGCATTCATTTAGTTCATTTTCCAAAGACTGTACATAATATGCAGTTCATCTGAATCTCAGTGAAACATGATTTTGAGAGCATGCCAGCTTCAGAATGTTCCTGGGAATATTTATCACTGGTGTTCTCCATTTCCTTTCTTGATCCTCTCCTTGAAAGTCAGCCAAGTAAATGTGGATAAATATATCTGATAGTTTCTAAAATGTCTCAGCAACTAATCAGAAATAACTGGACAAGCTCTTGCAGAAATAAAACTGAATATCTGCCTCTTAATGTGTGGTTCTAAAATGTAGGACCTTATCTTTAATAAACAGGCCAAGTTTTGTAGTTCATTTAGAGTACTTTTACTGTGTTTTATAAGAAGATCTGTACTAGTTGCTTTTTTTCTTCCCTCCCATGCTGAATATTAATCTCCTTATTCTATACGGGAAAGCCAGTCTTTAATATATAAATTTCAATTTTGTACAATCTTAGGATGCCTTTTATTCTGAAGAGTAATGGAAATAGTAGAAAAAATGCTGAACAAAATCCCCCAGTTCAAATTTAATGCCTTAATAAATTCCAGATTTTGACTATGCAGATGATGAAGCAGAAAAAATTCTTTCTTTTCATTAAAAAAAATACATGAAAAATACAACTCCAGGTTGCATTCTGTTTTTTACTTTGACTATCATCATTCATACAAATGTGCCTGTCTGGCAAGAACTTTGAAATATAGATATACTCTTGTGAGATATACTGGCTTTCCTGGAAAGTAAAGTGTTTTATTTCTCCATTAAACAGTTTCAACAGTGTTGGACATACCAGCAGTCAGTGTGCCTCTACCTTCATGACCACCAAGAGCAGGAAAGAATTAAAAGGTGTTTTCTGAAGCTGTTACCTGACTATTAAGCTGTTACAGGACAGATCTTTCTGACTTTTCAATGTGAATGGCCTGTTCTAAGGATTTCTTTGGTTAAAATCACTGACATAACATTAAAATGCTGCTACCTTAGAGTCCTTTCAGATCACAGCTTCAGTGCTTTTCATTATGAGTTAAGGACACACACTCTCTAGAAGTGTTTCTTCAGGATCTCCTCCTAGTAGCACTTGTCCTCCAAAGAAGAGAGAGAAAGGAATAGTTGTTTCTGTGTCCCCCCTTAAAAAGGGATCTCTGGATGAACTTTATATTTCTCCCCTTATTTATTTTTTAATAATCTAAATGTAGTAGATACATTATCCCTTTGTCCTTCATCTCCCTAAAAGCCAGCTCACAGAAGTACTTATAATTGTAATGCCAATTAAATTGTCCTCCTCCTCAGTAGTTGCAGCCCATGATTCAGTACCAGCAACCTCAGGCTCTGCTTGCAAGATCTTTCACTGAAGGGATCCCGGAGAACTCGTGCACCTTTGCATGCCCATGGCTTTTAGTGGGTGAGATAGATTCTGCCTGGCAGTGACTCCCTGCCGAGGGGAGGGGGAGGTGATGAAGTGTGCATTCTCTGGTCCTTTAGGTTCCTGTGGGTGGTGATGCTGGGCATTATCTCTGCTGGTAAAAACATGCACTATTCTTGGGCTTTCCTTGTTCTCCTCCATTGCCAAAAGCTCTTGTCCATACCCACTCTGCACAGCGCCCCCTGCACACCCTGGTTATGTTATTTAACAATAACACAATCAGGTATCTTCGCATTTTTCTGCTTGGACTAAAACATGTTTAACAAAGATTATAATGAACTCAATTTCAAATATTCACATGACAAAAAAGCTCAATGCAAAAAAAACAAACCCACCATCAAAAGCTCATTTCATGCCTCTGTGGATTTCCTTGTGGTTACATTACACCCTAGGAGAATTGTAGGCACTATGATAAAATGGAAATTTACTGAAAATGACAACTAAATGTTGAGTACATCCTACCCTCTTGGCAATTTCTGTAATGTGATTTCTAAATATTTCCGAAACCAGAATCATTTGCAGAGATTTCTATGGGATCTAGTAAGGCTCAGAGAAGAAGAGTTTGCAAGCAGCAGTATTAATATTGACCATCTAGGTTTTTCACTGTGTGCTTTTAGCATATGTGTTGACTAGATCAAGTCTCTTCTGTTAGGGCTTGACTAGAACAAGTGACATGAAAAAGCAAAGTAGCAGAAGTTTAATTTGAAGAGACAGTAAAATAAAAGGAAAATAGAGCTAATCCCAGGCATAACAATATATCATATTACATATTGGCCAATCAAGCCATCAAGCATGAATAAGATTCCTCTGACTTCCATTGCCCAGACTAATTATATCCTCAGCTGTGTTCAGAGGTTATTTGATTTTTTTTAATACAGCATGTCCCTGCTTGCAGGGCTTTTACCACCAGCCTTGAAGCTGATACTTTATAAAGTGGAATGTATATGTGGAAAACAATATCTCTCACAAATGGTACTTCAGGCTTTAAAATTTTATGGGAAGTTTCATCATTTCACTATTTACCTGAAGTCCATGTTCTGAGATTCTTGAGGTTCTAAAATAATCTTGTCTTTTTAAATGAAGTTTTAAGGCAGTAATGGTTGTGCAGAAAAAAAAGTAAAATATGTCGTGTTCTTACAAATCTAAATTCTAAAAAACCCCAAACCACTGACTAATGAAAGTAGAAGTGTACATAGAGATACAGTGTGCATTTCAAGTCAAATTCAAAACATTAATTCTGAGTATTTGAGTCTGGTAATGTTGCAAATATCTCTTTAGTAAAGTCAGTATTTTTATCTAAACTTGATCCTTTAAAACATCTTTCCATTGGCTTCATGCTATATAATATGCTGGTCTCTTGCAGTGTCAGTTTAGATGAGCTAACTAGGTGTTTATGATATGCTCACTACCATGATATCATTCTGGATCCCACTGCACCCTGTCGAGGTTGCTGTACTTCTGGCACCCTTGCTTAGTATTTCTGGTTCTTGTGCATTTCACTTCATAAAAACATTTATATCAATAGACCAAAATAAGATCTGGTCTAAGCAAATCTAACCTCATTTTAGGATCAACACAACAGTGAATTAGGACCTGTCTGCACCAAGGCTAAATATTTTCTGAATTATTTATTTTACAGTGAAAGCAATACTATGATACTAACTAGGAGTACCACAACTTTTGTCTTCTGAACTTCTTTAGCAGCATTAATTACAGGAATTAAAAATTATGTTAATGTAATTTGGTATATGTAATCTAAAACTGAAAATAGCATCTACATACTTAGAAATACATCCCACCATGTAATATTTCTTGGAATGGAGAATTAAAAATTTTAACCCCCTTTTTTTTTTCTGCTGTAAAGGTAATTACAGTGTAGATATAGTTTTCATTGCAATCACTGCTGTAGGGAGTAAAGAAACAACTCAAAGGATTTGTATACAAAATCAGTAAAAAAATTAATTTTATGATAAAGGCTGTACTTACATCAGTCTGAGAGAGTTCAAGTCACCTAAAGACAAAGCCAGAATATGCCACCATTTAAAGTAAATAGTAGTAATTTTAAACTTGTCAAAATAGTAGTAATTTTAAACTTGTCAAAATAGCCACAAGACACAGGAGAATAGTATTACTACTTAGCATAGGCAAGATATTTACTGCATTAAAAAACTTCTCCTTTTTACAAGTAAAGAATAAAAATGGCCTAGATTATAGAATCTACTTGGTTTTATCTCCTACTCTTTGTGGGTGCTGATTTTTAGCCTATCTCACTTCATGACCCTCAAGATTCTTTATTTTCCCTACTGAAATAGAATCCTTTAAGATGAGAATCAAAGATTATACTTTCTTCTCTCATTAGATCCTCATCAATACCATTTTGTTACTTTATCAGAGTTTCAGCTGCCACATTTGCACTTTACAAGTCACTCTTTGCATAATGCTTAATCCATGTTTTCAGTTGTCTTGCAAATGTACCACTGTCACCTCAGAAAGCTGCTTGGTTTGCTCCTGTTTTCTGTCTACTGTTTCCCATTTCTGCACCAAATTCCAAAGCTGTTATCCATCTTGTTTTCAAAACTCATTCCCTCATTATCCCTTTAATGCTTTCTCACTTTTCTCCCTCATGCTTTCAAAACTTTGCAGGTCTTCCTGTTCCAAATCCTTATCACTGTGCACTTATCTATTCCCTAGTGCATCTTTTTAAAATGGCTGTCAAAACTTATTTATCTGCTTTCTTTCTTCTTCAGGTCTATCTCCCTTGATCTTTGTAGTTTTTGAGGAATGTCTCTTGGTCTGTCCTATTCCTTTTCCTTTTCCTCATTAGACGTTCCTAAATGGAAAGGGATCTTTACAAATTTTATCTTACAGAGTCCACCCTTCCTTTACTACTGAGTTGTATAACTCACTGCTCCCACAAGTACCTAATCTCCTCCAAACTTACTTTTCTCAGGAATTTTTCTTCCTCTCTTACAATTACCTTAGCATTGTCTATTTCAGTTATTCAGTTAGTATATTTTAATACTTTGTTCATAGAATCATAGAATGGTTTGGGTTGCAGGGGACCTCAAAGATTATCTGCTTCCAGCCCCCATGCCATGGGCAGGGACACCTTCCACTAGAGCAGGTTGCTCAGAGTTCCATCCCCCCTGGCCTTGAACACTCCCAGGGATGGGGCATTCAAAGCTTCCCTGGGCAACCTGTTCCAGTGCCTTACCACCCTCACAGCAAAGAACTTCCTCCTAATGTCCAATCTAAACCTGCCCACTTTTAGTTTGAGCCCATGCCCCCTCTTGATTTTCTTGTAAAAAGTCCCTCTCCATTTTTCTTGTAGGCCCCTTCAGGTACTGAAAGGTGGCAATCAGGCAGCTCCAAAGCCTTCTCTTCTCCAGGCTTAACAAACCCAATTCCTACAGATTTTCCTCGTATGGGAGGTTCTCAGGACTCTAGCTGCTCAGAGAGACCCTGAGATGTGTTAGAAAGTCTCTTTTCCCAGCCCAGCGCTCAAAGAAGGAGTCAGAACTCTTCATTTCTCGGTCTCAAGGTTGTTTATTGTATCTTATCTATAAAATTCTTTCTCCTGGCCTGCCGAGGTCTGCTCAGCAGGTCAGACAGAGGCACTCTGCCTGCCCCCGGGGTGGTGTTATCTTTTTATACTAAAAACTATGTGTACAATATTTACAATTACTTTCCAATACCTATCATCTATGTTAGACAGTGAGCTTCTACTCTAAACCACTCTAAAAGTGCCAACATCACAGCAGAAGATGGCGGCCAAGAAGAAGAAGAAGGAGAAAGGCTGGAGAAAGATTCCTCCATCTTGCCCCCTGAACTCCCATTCTAAAAACCCCAAAAAATCTATTTTTCACCCTGTGATAAATTCACTATCATTCTACTTGAACTTTTGTGGCTTGTAATTCTTCATATAAGGTTGGGAATTGTTTTTTCCAAGAGCTAAATTAAAGAGTCTTTGGCTCTGTGCCAAGGTCTCTGATCCCCCTGGGCAGGGGCTCGAGTCCTCCAGGGCAGCCAGAGGAATTTCCTGGGTTCCGACAGGAGGTGCTTCATCCCTCCAAGCATCTTGGTGTCCCTCCTGTGGACTTGCTGAGCAGGTCCATGCCCTTCCTGTGCTGGGGACCCCAGAGCTGGACACAGCACTCCAGGTGGCTCTCATGAGGGCAGAGCAGAGGGGCAGAATCCCTGCCTTGAGCTGCTGGCCACATTGCTTCTGATGTATGCCAGAATGCTGTTTGCTTTCTGGGCTACAAGTGGGCATTGCCAGCTCATGTCCAGCCTCTCACCAAGCAGCACCCCCCAGTCCCGCTCAGAAAGATGCTCCCACTGTTTATCATCCAGCCTGTGTTGAGACCAAGTGTTTCCCCAAGCCAGGTGCAGCACCTTGCACCTTGTTAAACCTCAAGGGCCCATTTCTTAAGCTTGTTCAGGTCCCTCTGAATGGCATTCTGTCTTTCAGATGTCATTTTGAGGGTGCAGTCGATCCCTTTGTCTATGTCATTAGTGAAGATTATTCTCTGAACTGACTAGACATACCTTCAAACTGAATGGAAAAGTTGTGATCAACCATAAAATTGCAAGGCTATTTCTTCTGCCTATCATGGTCATGTAAGTGAAGACCTATCTGCAGTTCCAAAACTGGTGCTCACTGCTTAAAACAGTATATAATATCTGATAATGCTTTGGCCATTAAATTATGTCATTAGCAATTTTTAAAAAAGCTTGTAAGATTGTTTGAAGTGAATTACAGTTTTTAAATTTGGTTTTAATTGTTTATGTCTAACAACACAGGTCACAGCACAGTTCATGTTGAAACTGTTCATATGTTGAAAAAGTAGCTGAATTTTAAGTGAAAATTCTGCCATATTTTAAGGACAAAATGCCTTATTAAAATAGAGAATATTGTACAGATGCAAACAATTTCTCAATGTAACTTTTAATTCCTCACATAGGAATTGACTGTTGCTAATGCTTGGAAATATTATCCTACCTCACAGGGTTCTGTCAGAATGTAACATAAACCACAATTTGGCACTATATTCCCATGGCTTGCAGTTCTACATTTATCATGAAAGTTGTGTTTTGCTGTTGCTTCAGGTTGCCTGTCACATTCCATGCTGTTCCATGCCCATGAGGAGTATTCTGAAGTGAATAGGTTTGCCACAACAGTGAAATGGAAACTCACTTTTTAATGTCACTTTTTAATGACATTCCATCATGCTCCATCATAGCATTGTTTGAGAATATTTGACACTTACAGATGCATGTTAAATTGGCACATGGGATATCACTTCAGCTGCAAACAAACAGCAAGGACAAGAGAGATTATCTGTTTAGGATAACAGCTTGTTAATGGGGAATATCAATCACAGAACTAGTTTAACTTAAGCAACAAGATCATACAAGCTATAGGTGTCCAGAAACTCCCCAGCTCTGCAAAATCAGCACCATTTAAAAAAATTATATTTTGGGGGCATAATAGAGCAAAGTACAGAAAAGAATCAGCTATGACAGATATTTTATTGCAGGGTCCTTCTGTCTTCAGTCGAGAATAGCAATGCAAAACAGACTCAAAGAACCACAGTGCTGAAGCTACAAGAAAATGCACAATGAGTGCATGAGTCATTGTCACACTACAGAACTCAAGTATATTGTTAGAACTCCTTCAATTTGGATAAATCTGCATAACCATGTCAGTTAATTTATTGGATCAATTTCTCACTGAAGTACCAGTCAAAGTAAAGAGCTCTCTTTGTAAAATAAATACAAACAGTAAATCTTTGAGATGCTTATCAGTTAGGGGACTAGGAAAACCAATCACTTTATCTGAGCTAGAGAAAAACAGAACAAAACAGACCAGAATCTAATAAAAAATACCTGGCCCTAGATTTTGAGAGCTACTCCTGCTTCTCAGAATTAATGGAGTAGAAACAGGAACATCTAAATTATAATTCACACTTAGCGAGACCTCCGTCAAAACCCACCCCCCTGGGATGGATACTTCACCTGGCAGAGAAGTATCCACCTACACAGCCTTCACACAGTTTTCTGCCTTCCTTTATTATTGAAGAAGAAATACTAAAAGATACTTTTTAACTTCATCAGCTCAGATTTCTCACAGTCGAGCCCCAGAAAAGATACAGTCCTTTTAGAATATACAGGCAACTTTTTTATTTGGCTTTGAACAAAAGAGTTTGTAGGATGATACTATAAGCAAACCTTTCAGGCTTTTTTTTTCCCCCCAGAGAGTTTTCCATACTGTTGTCACACATGCTAAATCCTGTCAGAAAAATATTTTCACTCATCTGGATCAACTCACTCAGTAGCAGTCAAAGCCTGTCTCCCGTCAACTTACCCAGAATTTCTTTCTTCCCAAACTGTCTAGCAGCTGAGCAGACTCCCTAGGATCACATGTTCAAATATACCTACTTTCCACAGCACATTTTGACTTTCAGGCATTTCCATAGCCTGCTCTGCTTACTGCTTTCTCTGTACCATCAAATGCTTGGTTCTGCTAACATGTTTTTAATAACAACACATCATCCCATGCTCCGGGACAGAAATACCACAACAATAAGATGCATCTCAAAATCAAATGGTTCGTCAAGAGGCAAGTTTGAGTTAAGAGGAGAGGCTTACTGGCCTTTTCCTCACAGCCTACTTGGGTGGCATCTTCCACCAAGGAAGGAAAAGCCTTCTTTTCATTCAGGTAAAGAAATTCTCCTGCCTACTTGAAAATGAAGAGATTCTTTGCAGCCTGAGCACCCAAGTGCATGACAGGATTATGACATACCCAGCCACCCACATTGTCACAGAGTGGTTCAGTTTTTTAAAAAAACCACAAGCGCTAGGATGAATTTTAAGATGGAGAATGCTCTTGAAGCACTGTGCTTAAGTGAAAATGCACATGAGGACTTCACAAACAGACACATATCTCAACAACAAAAAAAGCAAAAAAAATAACAGCAGATGTATTTTTTTTTTCTGTATAATGCAAATATTTCTAAACCAAATAACCAATAATAAGTCCTCTCAACATGCTCTCCAGCAGGGTTAAATATATATAGCTGTGATGTCACAGTCTGTAAGAATTCCCTTGGGAGGGAGAGGGGATTAGGCCAGCAAGGTTGCCCATTTTCTTCTCACGGTCTTTCTGCAAACTGACCTCTCAGAGCTTCCCATTCCCTTAAATGCTGATGACAAATTGGAATGAAGTTACATTCACATTTAAATCTACAGATTTCTCTCTATTGCTTAAAAAGTTTATTCTTGTCAAGACCTGGGCCAGGAAAGCCAAAACTCATGTAGAAAACTAGCTAATTTTGCTCCAAGATATAAACTTCTTGCTGCTCTCAACGCCTGACATTGTCCCGTGGGTTTGATGAGGCAATTTCCCATCTGCATTTTTAAATGAAAATACAGTTGAGTCATACTCTGGGAAAGGGCTGCTGCATGTGCCAAGGTGTCGTACATCAGGGTAGAAGGGAGTGTGTGAAAGCAGGACTGCCTCCCTCTTTCCTCTCCATTTACACAGCCTCTTAAAAGCAGGACTGCCTCCCTCTTTCCTCTCCATCCCCACTTTACACAGCCTCTTTACAGAAAACAGTGAAGGTTGCTGAAGGCAGGGAAACAGAAAAACCACCTTCATCCTGGTAAAGAAACACCTACTGAGTTCCTGTCATTCAAAACCAACTTTAGGGGCAGGTACTATGCAGGCACCATTACAAGCTGCCTTCAAAGTCAGCAGAACAAATGTCTTATTGAAATGATTAAATGGTAACCAACTTTGTCAGCTTTCAGTAAAGTTCTGTAAAGATGGCTATTTCCGTGCACAGGTTATATAGTTTGACAACTTTAAAATCAAGTTAAAAATAAGGAGATCAGAAATGTTTGAATCATGATTCCACATAATTATTTTATTGTTTTATGTTAATCCAAAGCATGAACATAGTTTCTTGGAAAATCAAAGACAGATTTTAAGGAGCTATTAATGTCAAAGCTCATTATTTAAAGAACAATTAATAATTTCCTTGCATCAAGTGAAATATTTAAATAAATGCTTATGGGAAATCTTCCCTTGAGTAAATTGAAAAGTTGCCATCTGTCTGTCATTCTCCCTATATTATCTGTCAGTAAAATAAAATAAAAGAGAAAAAAAAATCTTATACATTAGAATAGTGTTGTGATAAGCTGCTGGTGTTTATGTTAATTTGCACTCACTCAGAAATGCACATGTTTATAATGCAGCATTTTCTCATAAATGTTCATGCATATATTGTGAACTTCTTGGCACCTAAGGAAAAATTTACCATAAAGAGCTGAAAGACAGTTGGGGGGTTTGTCATTTCAAAAGTAAAAAAATTTAGATCTTGTGCTGTCACATGCTCTAGAACAAAGAGAAGTGTTTATGTCATTGAAAGCACCAGCATCTTGAAAGATGTGTGCAAAGAGGAGGAAGAGGTTTTAGGTAGGAGGATGTCTATGATAATTTTTCAGAGATCCCATGATTTTATAAAGAGGATACAACTTTTCTATTCTGGGGATCACATGCACACAGTATAAACATGGACTCTCTCTTAATAAAGCACTCTGGTAAATATATCCAGAATTACCACATCATCTGTATTTAAACCATCTGTTTATCTAATGCCTGAAATGCAGAGAGCAAAGCACATAGCTATATTTTACATAACTATTCCCTTATTTCATATGATTCCATTTAAAGCTAAGGAAACCTAGCTTGGGCAGTTGTCCTGCTGTATGAGCTATGGTCACCAAGTGAGATCAGCAGCCCATTTCAGTGAGAGATCACCATGACTGAATGTTCCTACAGGATGGTAGCCACATCTTGAAACACTGACTAAAACATACTGAGAATGAAGCATTGCCCAGAAGATGAGTGCTGGTAAGTGCTTCAGTTTGTCAGGTAAGACCTGGCAAGGTGCTGCTGGGTCTGTAGCTTCACTGAGGAAACTGTCTGCCCATGTTTGCTGAGTTGTAACTTCCTGTAAGCTTTTCTTGGAGAGCAAGCTTTCCTCCAGGGAGGCAGATATTTTCCTCCCCATAATTTCACACAGTACTTCCAGACCTCTTTCTCAGCTGGGAACAACACCCACTTGTTTCCTGGGATAGGTTTCAGCCTCTTTTCATCTCCTGCTGAGTCTACACACCCAGCATGGTCAGGTGCCAGAGCAGAACTGGGACTACAGCACTGCTCAGCATTCACAGGGCAGAGAGGGTTTCCTACCAGCGCTCATGCCCCGACTGCTCCTCAGCATGCAGCCCCATCCTTTCAGCCACCTCAGCTGACACACAGGAGCATTCCAGTCACCAGTAAACAGTATCACCTTTATCACATAAACCAATGCAGAGAGCTTCGTATATTCAGTAAAAAGAAAAAGAAACTGAGATGCCTTCTAAGCCATCAAGTGAGCTTCTGAGCTGAACCCAAGTGGAAGGTGTAATATGACCCTTTTTCCTGGCCACAGATCCAGGGAGATACTAAATTCTTTGGGAAGAGAAAATCTTGACTTTTGGAAGTGATGTCAAACCTGCTGTCAAAGCTCTAGCCGTTTCTGGCCACCGAGAAGAAGAAACATCTCGATAAAATAATATTAGCTGGCACAGGTTGAGGTAAAGGGTGAAAAATCTGCAACTAGAATCTGCAATACCTAAAATCTTCTGAGGGCCAAAAACAAATTAAACCTTACCATACACACACATGCACATTCCTTCAGGAATGAAATCTGATAGCTAACTGGTAAGTTCCAGAAAGAAAGAATCATAGAATCATAGAATAATTTAGGTTGGAAAAGACCTCTAAGGATAAATGAGCTTCTGAGTGCTAATTATGTTAGCTCAGGTGGCAACGGGTGTTATCTGTGAGACAGGCACAAAGGAGAGCTGTAATAAACTCTCTCAGACTTCAGCTTTGGGGTCACTCTTTTGTCTCGGGTCTTCTCTGTCATTCTCATTTTACTGTACATGAAATGGACATTTACATTTGTGGTGTGTGTTTGTAGACTAAAAGTGCTTCATTAAATTTATAGGTATAGTGCGCTTTACAGATTTTTTTCTTTACACAGAGTCTGGTCATTAGAGGTAATAATAGTAAACCATTGCCTCTCAAATTATGTTACAGGACATTATTACAAAGCCTGTAACTGTTCTGTTATTTATGGTCTGTAATTTACTGCTTTTTGTCTAAGCAACCATCAACTAACTGTACTCTTAAATCTTGCTCTTTTGCTGAGATGTTTAGACTACCATTTTTATTGTTACATGCTTTTATTCTTCAATTCATTCCACACAGACTGTTTAGGTGATTTGTTTCCTGCCTATGTGCACTGACAGCCCAGACACTGAGAACTGGATTAATAGGAAATAACTCATGAGTTGGTTTTATGACTGAGAGTCCTATAAATGAGATTTTGATAGCACATATAATTAATGCTGTTACACAAAGTAGTAGTTTTACCTGTGATCTGAGACCCAGGACTAATAGTTTCTATTTCCTGCCAAAATTGTCACAACAATTTTTACTTCCATTTTTTAAATTACGTTGTCCTTGAACAAGTGTGCCAAAGCCAGGCATCCTCTAGAACAGATCATTTCCCAAAAGAAAATGAGCAAATACAACTGGAAGGCACAAAACTGAGCTACAAATTCTCCTTTCATCTTATATAAGCACACAAAGGAATGGCGAAATTCTGAGGCTATGAAAAAAGAGTAGACAACTGCTATGATCTCATTTTCTGAATGCTTGTCTTAAAATGGCAAATTATTATGATTTTTTTCAAAAGGAAACAAACAGTTTCCACTTCCAGTCAAGTGACACCCTTAGTAATTTCTCATGTTGATACCAGCTGATTAAAAACAGACACAAATTATTCCTCCCATAGTCTGCAATAAAAGAAAAACAAACTTAGTAATAAAATATGAGGAAATCCTCCTATTTCACCTTAAATGTCAGCCAATCCTTTGTTCTTCTGTCATGATTTTAAAAGTCAATTATGGAAAAAATGTTCTGGAGAAATTGTAAGTACTGAGGTTTTTCTAACAAGAATATGATACCGGGAACTTGTAACATTCATGTTTACGAATTTCTGCTGAATTGCTCATTCACTAGTTAAATTCCAGAGTCAGCAATGGAAGCCTCATTTAAGTGTAACCTAAAACCTATTTGTGGATTGAAAATGTCAATACAAAGGTTAATTCCTTACAGAAACGTCTTTCAGAAGTGGAAATAAAAGTATTATAGCCTATAAGATGAAATGAAGCCTTTCTCTCATTTATAATTTCTATGCACCATTTTCTCACTAATTAATCCTTCAGATCACTTAGGAATGCCAATAAATAGTTTTTTGTTCAAATCCAATTCAACAAGATTCTCAATATAATTTTGTCCTTCTTGCATAGACTGACTCAAACTGCAGCTTTGTTCTCTCTTATTGGTGCAGGATTGAACTCAGCAAGCAGCTGTACCATAAAAGGCAAATTGGTGGAGTTAGTAAATGACAGACTTCAGAGGCAATTTTCAAAAACACTTCAGAATAACATAAACAGTCCCAAGATAGATTTTCACCACTAGAACTGGTAGCTTGGGTGGAGTAATAGCAAAAACTAAAAGTATAATGCTTCTAAGTGGAGCTTCCTTTTTCCTTTCCTCATAGGTTCTGAGTATTTTCTTCCTGTTTCTTTGGGAGTCTGAAGAAAATGTCCAGTTTACAGGGGTTATTTTTTGATTAAGGTGGTCATCATCCAGGCATGCCCAGCCAAAATATAAGGTAGCTCAAAGTGATACTTATATGAGTAATTTCCAGGACACCGTTATTTGAAAAACAATGACAAATCATGACTGTGGAGGAGCACAGACAGGAATCCAAGGAACAGAATAATTCAGATTATTGACAGTTGTACACATGAAATTCCTCTCAACTTTAGAAAGATTTTTTCAGAAACAAGCCAGAAAGAAGCAAGATATTAGGAAAAGATACATGGCAGCTCTGGATTATTCTACAATATACATCCTTGTAGGTCCTATGTATACTACTTATATTTCCTATCTATTCTTCATATATCTGAAGTACAAAACAGAAGTGCAAAATACTCTTCTCTGGAAATGTCCACATTGATGTCATTGAAGATAAAATCAGCTGAAGACAGCCATTTGAGAAACAGCTAGGAAAGACAGCTATACCTTTCCACCAGCAGGAAGAATTATAAATATCCATTTTCAAATATTTAAAAAATATATTATGATGATAATCCTCTCTTATCCTTTTTCTGCAGAAAAAGTGAGGAAAGAACTTACAACTGATGATGGCTAGACTGCATGAACAGGCCTAGGAAGGTAAGCATAGGTCTACATATCTACTCAATTTCTGCAAGTTAAGAAACAGCTTGCCAGTAGGATTTTTTTTTCTTAAAGCTTCTAACTGGATGCTCAGTTATACCCAATTATATAAGATTTCAGGCCCCTTTCAAGAACTCTAGCATTAAAAAACTTGTGTTGTAATTCCTTAACTACAGAAAAAGCAGTTGTCTATATTTCTTTTATCCTGTTATGTTCATAGTATTTTTTTAAATTTTCAGGATGTTCCTTTTAAGCCTTTATTATTTTATATTGCTTTTTTGCATACCCTCATTTTCAGCTAGATAACCTCAGTCAGAATTCAAAGGTAGCATGCTCATTCAATTGTTTAGTCATTGCCTTAGAATATAGAAATCTTCCATCTTAATTTTAAAATGAAAAAAGGAAGATTCAGGATACCAGTGGAGATGAGTGTTAAACACACTGCTTTTCATTAGAATATGATGAAATAATGAACATTAAAACTCCACCCCTAAGCGTGCTTGTATTTAAGAGTAAACCAAACATCTGGAGACTGGGGTATCATGGTCAAATCTACTCAGCACCTAAAGTAACTTTCCACTGTTGTCCTGTTCATGTTCTCTAGATAGGAAGGTAGAATGACTTGAGTTTTTATGGATACATGATTTACTACTGCTTAGAATACATACATTCCACATATTTTGTGTCTTGTAATTCAGAAATTCTCTTTTCCTACAAGTCTTTATTTGTTTTTGATTGTCAATGAAACAAATTGTTTTCTCTGCTCATTCTCCTAGGTTTGTATATTTATATCTTACATTCTGACATCTGTCCCAAAAATAAGAATTCTTTTATTTCCTTCAGTAACAGTTCTTGGTCAACCATAGACTTATGGTGAGAACAGAGGCTCACCAAAGTTAAAATCAGGGACTTTGCAAGAGCATGTTGGTTGTTTTACAGCATCATGTGAGGACCATGGACAGATCTTACTCATTTCATGGACTGCCATGAGCTCTGAGCTAAAAAACTGTTCTTAGCTAACATAAGATGTGAAGTTCTTCCATATTAAAAAGGACATATCTGAGAAAAAGAATAAGAGAATGATGCAATCTACCAGGGCTCTGCACATACACATAATTAAAAAAGAAAAACATATCTGAATTCTTACTACTCTATGGTTCCCTAGTCTCAGGCAAAACAAAGGACATTAGTGGTACAACAAAGCAAATATTCCTTGAGTTTATACTATGTTTGGTCAGATTTTATCTGCACAAGCAACAATTTGGCCATGACTAATTTTGCCAGTGATTTTTCTCACTCTACCTTCCCAAATCTTTAGCAGTGCTTTTCAGCAGTTCCAGCAAGGACCATGTAAAAGTGGAAGTGAGAGTAGCATCTCCAAGCAGGCATCCACTTTGGACAACAAGAATATGAATTTTCTTCTAGGAAGGAAAATTATACAAGTTCTTGACTACTTGAAACAAAGTCTATGGGTACTAATATTTCCCATAATTTCCCATAATCCCCAAAAAATGTCTAAATTACCTCAGACAAAATCTCTCAAAGTCACTGCTGTAGGAGGCTGAAGAATGTACTGTGGAGAAATATCTAAAAGGCAGATGTCACAATACGGAAAAGTGCAAAGGAGATAAAACAGCACCACAGCTACTCTGAACAAAGTGCATTTATTCCTGATGCTTTTACTGAACAAATCCTGTGCCTCAGTAAAAACAGACCTTTATTCTAGAAGAGATGTAACTATAATGTAAACAAATTACTTCAATCCCCTATTCAGCTGGCCTCCTCTGTCTTAAGATTTTTGTTGTTTCTTCTTTAGGCAGACTGAAACACAGCTTCAGCATGTCTACATTCCTGATGTACCACATTCCCTTATGGTCCCAGTTATCCAGCCTGTACTACTCTATTAATTACAGAGCACTAATTTTACACACAAATTCTACACTAGAATGGCTGAAAAGAGAACTGGCAGAAATATCTTACTAAGTCTCCTCTACTACAAAATGACATCATGCAACATGGCTGTTCTGGCTCTCACAGAATTATAATTTTCACAGCTCAAGCCAGGAGTGTAACATGATGGCATTTTTAATGCTCATAGCTTGAGGTTTGTGAATTAAGGTAGGTGGCCAGTTGCTATTTCCTAGGCTCATCTGTCAGTCTAGTGCTGTATTTGCAATACCATGAGACTAAATGAAAATGTTGTGAGGAATTCTTGATGCTGGAAATTTAAATGTTTTTTTTTTCTGGAAAGACTGTTGCCTAGAGTAACAGGAAGTGATCTAATATTGCATGTAATAGACTTATTATTGTTAGAAGGCCTCAGTTTAACTTAGGTAGTCAGCATCTCATGACATTCACTCCTTCATTGGTAGTACTTGACAGTGTGGCAGAAAAGAAGAGGAAGGGAATAATAACTCCCTTCAATCACATCTCATTATGTTAAAAGACAAGTTGGCAATGAAGCAGGAAAGCTCTCTGAATGATGGAGTAAGGACTGAGGAGAGATTTGGCATAAAGGTCTTCTATTTTGGTGATCTAGGATCAAATGCCATTTTACTGCCTCATAATCCCCAATTATATGATGACAGACACCAAGCTGGAGAGCTAAACCATAAGCATCATGCAGTGGAAAAGTTAGATTCATATTCTTAACACTTGAATATATAAAAAATATACAAAAGAGTAAAGAAAACCAGTAATCTTTCCATTATATAAGTCACACCTTCCAGATGGACACAAGGGCAAAGTACTACCTCAGAATGGGGGGTCTTTTAGGAAGGGTGTAGGCTTGAATTTAACAAAACTAATCTGGAAAGTATAACCCCAATAAGAAAAAATGTCAGCAATGTCAAAAGCAATGTCAGCTTTTGTCTCCAAAGCTCTCATGTTTAAACTTTGAATTTGGGTTCCCACCAAAGCAATGAGGGGGAATGCTGGTGGGGTTTTTTTGCCATCTTGAGCAAGATCATGCCTCTTTCCCAGAAGAGAGTCATGCAACCCAGCTCTATATAGCATCACGATGAGGAATCAAATCCTTTTCAGTACTGAGTTGTTTTTGAAGGTGATTCATTTTGCCTTGAGAGGATGCTGCCTAGGCACCTTAACACAAGCTCTTCAAACCACCTCACTGGGACCTGTCACTCTTCTTTTGGGACTGCTATTTGTGCGTTTGAGACATCAGCACAAGTTGTTCAGAATTTGCGTAGTAAAAAATGCCAAGCCACATCCAAGAGAGGGCAATTAATTGTACACAATGAACCAGCAAATGAGACATCTGCCACTGATCATCCTGAGTGTGGTCATGTCAGTTTACTCATGATTCCCTAGGCCAACCCCAAGAAAAGTACAAAACATAGGTTTGAGGTCTGTTAGGAAATCAGAAAATATACCTGTCTATAATAACAATTCTTGTGCACTATTTAGTTGGCTGTGGTACAGAGGAGATCATGGGAACTTAGTAGAATTATGGGATAAATAACCAGGTTTTGGACAAATAGCTTTGGTAGGGAGAAACGATAAATATCGTATGCACGTGCCTGAAGATAGAACAATGGTTCTCTTTAAAACACTTAAACCACAGACATTTCAAATCAGATGCATGTAATTAACCAATATATATAGACATCTCATCAAAATTCATAACCTAGATCCTGCTGAAAATAGCAATAATGATACTTATACACAAAGGTGTCTTTAGAGCCTGGTTAAGAAAACTGAAAAGCTTCTAAGAACATCAGTATGAGACAAATAGGACTTAATAGTCTGGACAGTGAGGAAATACTGAAATACAGCAGAAACCTCATAAATTGTGACAGTGGCATTCCACAGAAAAGAACATGAAATTGGCCTCCAGCACACAACTTTAAAAGCAAAATGCTTTCACATTTAAAGGAAACAAAAAAGAAATCTACCTTCCAAAATTACATTGTCTAATCTTCACTGATTTTGAACAAAGAGGCACAGGATTTTTAAGCCAGTAGTCAAAAAAATAAGTAGAAAGCAAGTAAATTGAGACAGTCATTAGAAATATACAAAGTGACATTCTCTGTGAATCATAGCCCCTATTTTTTTCAGTTTTCATGAGTGTGAGCAAAATAAACACAGTAATCCCTAGATAACAGTTATGTCTACCTAAAGCAAGCAAATCTATTTTATTTTAAATGGTTCTGAAGTAAACAGTGGTGATATGAGTGTGAACCCAGATTTTTCACCTCAAGAGTAGCTCAAATTACATTTTTCTGCACAAGAGAACCTCCACCATCTTATTTTCTATATAATATAGGTATTAGGTAAAAATCTAGATTTATGGGAGGCTGAAACTTTTCAAAACACAGAACTTTGGATATTGTGGAGAAATAGTCAGCTCAGAAGTTGGTTTTGCTTTGGTTTTGCTATCAAGAAATTTTACTTTCAGCTTTGACTGACAAAGCCTTGCATTGTAAGCAGTTAATGGAATGTCTAGGCTATTTAAAGAATTTCATAATTTTTTCTAATTTAATGACAGCAAAAATAATCACATAAAATTCAGTCAGCTACCAAAATTAGCCTGAAATAAAGTTGTGGCCATCACACCTGCAAATCTGATGATTTGCAAAATCCTTAATGGGTCTCCCCTCTTCCATCCACCTCCTTGTTTGAGCGAACATTTTGAATTTATGGTTTTACTCAATATATACATTCCTCTCTGTCCTAAAAGGAGATCAGCCCAGGAAAGGAGGCTGATTATTATTAAAGAGGCAAGGCAGTGCAGGGTTCTAAATCTTCTCAGTGTTATTGCAATTCCTACATACAAGAAAGCTGAAACTGCAGTATTTCTTGCATACTCATAGGAACAAAGTTGATAAGTTCTAGTTGCTCAAAGATTTCTGAGTTGATCTTCAAGGTAACAAGCAAGTTATTTGGAGATATAATTACTCTTGGCACAGTGTATCAGTAGACACATCAGGATCTGCTAAGCTGCTTTAGACATTATAAGACTTCATTGCCATACTATTGCCTAATTTTTACTGGTGAAGACCTGGTGACCTGGCAATCAACAACAAAAAGCTAGACAGAAAGCAGGTATCATTTTCTGGCAGAGTCTAACCAGCAATAAATGGATCCCATATGGTCTTCGTCAGCAGAAAATATGCCATTTGCTTTACTTGGCTGCATTTTGATGCCTTATTTTAGGTGGAGAGATATGAGGGATCTTGACAGCCTGACAGGAACCTCATGAGTTTCAAGAACAGTGTAAGCACTTCCAACAGATTATTTTTCTCTGTTCAGCACTTGAGAGACTGTTTTTGGAATATAGCATCCAGTTACAAGCTCCTGATATTGTGGAAGGCCATCAGATAGGCACCTGCAGAGTACAACATACAGGGAGAGTCTTAAAGAGAGAAGTCTAAGGTCCTGCAGATCTTCAGTGACATAAGGAGAAGGTGTAGAAAAAAAACAGAGCTAGACTCTCCTTCCACATACACATTTTGTCATTTTTTGATAGGACAAAAGGCCTCAGGTAGAAAATGTAGCAATGAAAATCATTATTCAGTATTGGAGAAAGGAAATTTAAACCATGAGAAACCCCATGATGAGAAAAGGGCTCCCTAGAAGCTGGGGGAGATTGTGAAATCTCCAACTTTAGAGATATGCAGGACTAAATTGGACAATACTCTCAACAAACTGGAATAAACTGGCCCTGTTTTGAGCTGAGGGTTTGGTCAGAAGACTGAAAAGGTTTCTTTCAGCTTTATATATGCTAGGACTCTATGACACTCAACTAGCTTCAGTCTGCCTGCTGGAATTTCATAATGACTAATCTACGTGCTTACAAGATTGAATGGAGTGGGAATAGTTTAACTGAACAGAAGCAGAACTAAGATGCAGAAGATCAGAAACATTTTAGTGAGCTGTGCTGGTGCTGCTGGTGCTAGGAAAGACTAACACTAGATAGTTGCAGGAGACACCAATTATTTTTCAAGCTTGTTCTGAAGCTTCATTTGAAATATATATACAAACATATATAAGGTACTGCTAATGATAAGTAAACCCACACTTAAAACTCAATGTTTCCTATCACCCAACAGATGCTTACAGAATTTAGACATCAACCACCAGGCAGTTCACTGCTGTACTTTTGTTGTGTCAAAGTAAGCTTACTAATGCACAGCAACTGTTTTCAGAGTGTACAAATTGCCCATGAGCTGCTTACAATTTTGAGGACTTTTCCTTCATGATTCAAAATTATTCGTTCCAAAATTTCAGCAAACAAGCAGTGGTCTGTAGTTTGTGAATGAGCTGTTTGTTGCCAGTATACAGCATGGACTTCATCCAAATCCTATTGAAGTTGATGGAAAATCTCCCACTGACTTAAAATAGGCTTTGGATTGGCCCTGTTGAGTGGCAGTACTCATTTTGATTGGAATTATAGGTCACATGGAATTTTTTCTCCAATATTCAGTGTTTCTGCCAACTTTCTGGACAATAAGAGCATTTGTCTGAGTTTTGACACAAAGAAAATACAGAATGGCCATTAATACAGCCAGAATGAATTTGTTGAAAAAACTCAACTATTCATGGAAAAGAAAATGGTAGTATCTGCCCAGACATAGTTCTTTTGGATTCACATGAAGGAGAATTTCATGATTAGGGGATTAGTATTTACAGAAAAGTGTACCCACAGTATTTTTGTGCTGAATACTTGTGTGTGTGTGTTCCCCTCCTTACCGCTTTAAAAAAATGTTTATGGAATAACATTGTGAATTAACATGGATACAGCTTATTTTGATAAGGATCAAAAAATGGGGTATTTTTCATTCCATTTTAGTCAATAAACAGAAGTCTCTCAGAGTCTGCAGGCAAAAAGATTTAGTACATGTCTTCAGATTACTAGACCTGAACATGCTACAGAGATAAACAAGGGGGCTACTAAGCCTAAAACACCCTAAATATAGGCTGCAATTTCTTAAATTTGAAAATATTATATGCCTCATTTCTCTTGTAGTTTTTCACATTGAAAAAAGTGCTGCTTACATACTCAGCTAAGTAAATCACAAAAAATACCATGTCTTTTTTCCCTAATGACTGAACAAAGAGCTTAAATCCAACTGCACAATATAAGGTACTTCTGGAAGGTAAAAAAGAAAAGAAAAGAAAAAGGAATTTGGACCTCATGTCAACTAAAATATTGAATGTTTTATTTATACTGAAAAGCAAGTCTTAAATAAATTAGTTTAAAACATCCTACACAATTTGCAGTAGCTTGTCTGGGAAGATGTTGCATCTTGAAGGGAGCTGCAGAAAAAATCAGGGATTCAGAATTTTGGTAACTGGGCTTTCTTATGAATTTAGGCCCAAGTTCACAAAAGGCAGACACCTGAACTTGACAGTAGAAAACACTTACATGCTGTTTCCTGAAGTATCATACTGAAACCCATTAATAACCTCTGGTGTGTTTAAAGGCTGCAGAGAGGAGAGGTTTTGATATAAAATCCTGAAGTGCTTCAGCTTTTGCTTCAGTGCTTGCCTCAGCAGTCTTAGCCCTGACACTGAGAAAGAGACACTGAGTTTCTTTCACCCATGAAGTCCTGCTTTGGTGCTGTTCTTCCTCCTACCTTCTGCAAAAGTTCCATTTGAGCTTGTGTCTGTATAATTAAGAGCTGCCTGCAGGCATTTTTTCCTACTTCTTCAAGTCACATGAACAGTAGCAGCAAGCCAGTTCTGGGAAATTATCTGGCTGAAAACCTAAACCTTAAACCAAAACTTTAAGTTTTGTCTGAATCAATTCCCAGAATGACCTCACATAGTCACTCACTCGAGGACCAGGCACAAAATAAAGGACAGCATGCATCACCCAGTGGGACTCAGAGTGAGATGCAGAGGAAGGTGAGACCACAGCATCACCAAATAAAATCAGATTGGGCTGAGGAAGTGCAGGCAATAGAGAGATGGGTCTTCACTGTATCATTATCAAGACAAAACTGATCTGCATTAAAAAAAGATGTAAAAGTAAAACCAGCCAGAGGAGGAGATGGTGGCTCTAGCAAAAGAGCAGCTTCCTCATCTCAGCAGGTTTCAAATCCACTGGGCCCATTCAAGACAACAAATTTGGCCGGAGACTGTCATGGTGAGTGGGTGAAGGGGAAGCCATTTTCTCTTTGTGTAATGAAAATGAAGGAAAAAACCCAGATTATAGCATTCTTGCCCCAGTGACACCCACCTAGGAGGGAGAAGGGTTCAATTCTGCCCATGCCAGTGAACTAACCTGTACCACAGACAGGATCTGGGCACCAGGGCTGGCACATCTGCACTGTTGAACTGTCAGAGAGCACTCTAGATTGTTTGTGGCACTGGCCAATTTACTCCAAACAGATCCTGGACATTGTTTGGGAATTAATGCATGCCAGGAACAATCCCCACAAGACAGTTTTGGAGGATAAAAATGTTTAGTAGCCTGAATATGGGTCACTTTTTTGCCATTTGGCCTTTGTGCCAGCAAGACATTGCAGGCACATCTTCCTAGAATAGACTGACTGTGGCTTTCATTTCTATTCCATAAAATGTTTGTACATTTTATTCAATGCTTGTTTATCACAAAATAAACATTGAGAAATCCCTGAAGAGGGTATCAGAACTCAAGTTTTTTGCATCAATCAGGTGCCAAATGAATCTTTTTTCAGATCCTGTGACTCTTTCTTTCTATACAGTAACAGATATAGAAAATAACACCTGACTAAGTAAATAAGATATTTTATAGGGAAATCTGCATTTGTTTTTGAGTTATCTGTTTGTAACTGGTTTCCAGTGAGCAGTCTTGCAAACTGTAATCTGGTCAAAATCTGTTAGTTCAATTGTTGATATTACTTCAAATATACAGTCTTGAAAAGAATCTTGGAAGTTGAATGAGTGCTCTCCTTTGGCACCTGCTTCCACATCCCAGCTGGAAACTGCAGGTGGCAGAACCAAGGAATTGGGGCCAGAAACCAGGTGGAGCCAGGTGAGAAGGGAAGGTGTCCACCACACTTTCAGAAAGATCTCCACCATACTTTTGGGACAGCTCTTTGCCTTCAACTGCTTGCATGCCCATCCTAAAACTATCACCTGAGAGAAGATTCCCAGAGAGGGACTCCAGTTATCAGTGTGGCTGCCATGTGCCCAACGTTTTGATGAGTGCCATAAGCTGCTCTGCACCAGCATTCTTCCACAGGCCCCACCTGGAGTCTCTAAACTGACTTCATCCCAGTTAGCTGTTCTGGCAATTCCATGAATCTACCTGTGTGATCAGACAAATACACAGTATATTCTATCCTTCCTAAATGAAACTAATAATATACATTTTTCAGATTTTTAGATTACATTTTCATGTTTTGCTGATATTTGTTAAAACCAAGGTCCTTTCAGGTATTTATTTATAAGGCATCTCACCTACCAGATGTTCTCTGTTGAGTCACTAGGGACACATTTATCTTCTTGTACTTCTAAACTTTTCTTATGATTCATGGTGCATTTCAATCCAGCCCATTTTTTTCTGACATAGAAACATTCCTTTAGGTGTCCCAGTTCATGTAACTTCAATATAACCATATAAACTGCAATAAAGTGCCTGCTGCAAAATTTTAGAATAAGTAGCTCAATTTAAATGGGAAATGCAAAAAAACATTAAAATTTTAATTTGAAAATATTTTTTATAAAAACAAAAATTTATCAGGTTTGATATTTGATCAATTTTCATGAGCATTTTTCAAGCTAGGATTTTTCAGCCTGCATATGTGCTTTTCAAAAGGGAGAAAGACAAAAGAGCAGAGAGAGATGAAAAAGCAAGAGAGAAAGAGAGAAATAAAGAGAAAGAGAGAAAGAGGAAGAGACAAAGGAAGGAAGGCTGAATAAATAGCCTGCTGGGTCCCCAAGAAAAGAATCTTTTGAAGACACTTTTTTTCATGAGTACAGCAGTTTATCTTTGAACTAACTGCACTGTATTTTGTTCTCACATAATAGATGTTGTACACCTTAAAAAACCAACTTGAAGCTTTATCTGATTCTAACTATATAAACCCAATTTTAATATATTTTCTTTCAGCTCAACATGACCTCTAAATACACACAAAAAGTATAAGCCCAGTTTCACAGCAAAAGATACAGAAAAATGGGTGTATTTTCAGCAGACAAAACCTTAGTATTGCATAAGGATCTCCATCTTAAATAACTTATGGTTTCTTACAATAATAGAGTATGTATCTTTATTGCTTGACCTTTGCATTTGAGATTTTTGGCCAAACATGCTGATTCTCTGGCTCACGAAAGTCAAAGCATAACTTGAAAAGAGAGGGGAGCAGTTATACCAAATATTTTGTTTTCCCATCTCTCCACTTTCTCCATAGTTTTATATGTGAGTGGCCTTTCTAAGACAATGATGTAATTAGGCAACCTCTCAGTTCCAGGTAGGAGGCAGGTGCACTCTTGAGGAGGGTCCTGACACAATTAAGTGTTAAACCCAGAATTTCAGATGGATGGAGGATGATCCTGTTGCAACCTGCCAAGATGCCTGTCCCTGGTCATGTTGTGAGCAGGAGATGGCAGCAGAGGCAGCTTGAAGGAACTGGGGTGAAAGGAGAAAATAGGAATTGAAGAGGGATAGCTAGCTACCCAAATATTTCACAATGACTTGATGAAGTGCTGTTATTTAACTGTGTAATCTTTAGGTTACTCAGGATTATCAAAAAGATATGGCACATTCTTTTGCCTTTTTGTGAGCAAGCAACACATAAAAATCCATCCCAAACAAATCCTAGAAAGTGAGAAAAGTGAGATCTCTCCCAAGTAAAAGCAGTAAATCATACCAGTTGACCCAAAAGGGACTAAAATGTTGGGGCTTGTATTACTCAGGGACCTCTCATGTTTTTATGTAGCCATTCTCATGGCTACAGCGTATTATTTGATTTATTTGAAGAATAACCTGCAAATAAAAGGTTCATTTTGGAACTCAAAAAGTGGAATTCATGTAGCTGAGATAAAACAAAAGCAAGATGCAGCAAACTTTAACATGATAAGGGACTCCAAAGTTGTGGAGGAGTGATGGGTACATGGAACAACATCTAACAGCACCTCTTCAGTATTTCTATTGAGCCCTGTCTGAAGGAGAGATGTATTCTGTATTCTAACTACATTTTTGATAGATATTGCAACATAAAGTGAGAAAACTTAGTGCACCAATTCACCTTCCATTTAGACCTCCTCATTAAATACTTTCTAAATTAATGGCAGGGCAAGACATTTGACTGTTGGACAAGCCCTGATAAATGAACCGGCACTAAAGCACTTCATTCAGGTGTCTGAAGTCATGTTGTTCATTCCCTTAAAGTTTCATTAAGGTCATGTAGCACCTATGGAAAATACCAAATTGAATGCCCTAAGTCTTAATATCCATTTAATTTAAAATAATTCTCAGGTGGGCATAACAACAGAATTATAGTCTCTGAGCAGGGACTCAGGCAGAATAAAAGAGAGAACCAAAGTCACAGCATTCATAAAGCTGTTGACAGAAGAAATGGGCTGGTCTGCATTTCTGACAAGATGACCTGACCACTCACGTAAACAATTTTTGGTGCAGATTTGTTTGTCAGCCACACTTATTTTTAAAAATCTCCTATCGCCCACATGGTCTAAAGGAAAAATCTAATTGGTGTGAGCTATTAATTCAGCAGCATGCCAGCCTCCAGCTCACTGGAACCATTACTGCCTGTCATCAAGAAGAACTGCAACTCTGAAAACACCTTGGGGGTCAACAGATTTTTAATAACCCACACTTACTCCAGTTATTTTTTGCTTGTATGTCATCACATTAATTTGGTGCTTAACCCCTTGCCCACTTCAAGCAGATACACACTGGGAGGAATTGCCAGTTAGACAATACTCTAATGAGAAGCTTTGCACCTTTGAAAAATGAAGAATTAAATGGCAGCTGAGAACAATTAAATCTTCTGGGCTTGTAGAAAGCAGATGAAGATGGAGGGATTGAGGAGCTAGCTATAAAAGGTCACATGGAAAGGTTAGTGCCACAACCCAGACCATTTCACAAAGGATGCCTCAGCAGAAAGAGAAGGGCTGTTTCAGGGAGGTTTAAAGAATTGGTGTGTTAAAAACCAAAAAATTAATTACTTCTCCCTTCCCCAAAAGTTACTGAAGTTTGTAATAACTTTCTGAATTAATTATTTCTTTGGTAAAATAAAAAAGAATGGCTTTAACCAAGAGACTTTTTTGAAGTATTTTACTCAAAATGTCTATTTGGACTATGTGAAACATAGTAAAATTTAGGGATGGTTATTGTTTTACTTACTTTTAATGGTATTAATGGTCATCATAAACACATACATTTTTAATACAGCAATAAATCCTGAAGTGAAAGTTCACAAGTGAAAGCCAGAAATACTGACATTTTTACATCTATCTGTTAGTGTCTGAATGCCTCAGACATCAGTACTATCTGGTAACTGCAGCCTCAGGGGTTAATGCAATAAACAAGGCAAAAAATGGACTGTGCCATTCTTTGAGACTCTTACACCTCACTTGATTCACAACCAAAGGATTTTAAGTGTTTTTCATTATTATTACAAAGTCACAGGACCAACAAGGTTGGAAAAGACCTTTGAGATCATCAAGTCCAACCTGTGACCAAACACCACATCATCAACTAGACCATGGCACTGTTTAATATCTTTATTAATAACCTGTGGAAAGAAACAGTGAGGTCCCTGCCAATACAGTTAATACACACAACACAAGGAGGGCCAACTTTTGAGCACATGCTTAGAAAAAGGCATGGAGAAGAGATGGCTCCAATTAACTGCTCAAGTGACAAAGCAGGAGAAGAAATTTGTCAATACCTACAGCATAAACAGAGACATCCATCTCTGCTCTTTGTAAGGTGAAATTAAGATGCAAGCTACAAGTTTGTAAATTAAGGTAATTTGACTGTTTTAAACCAATACAGAACAAGTGACTTGAGCCAGCTCAAGGTTTTGGCTTTGTGTTTCTCTTCCCTAGCATTTATAGCCCTGTCTCAACGTTGCTGAAAAACATTAGCCATGATTAATGTTTCCCAGTAGAAAAAATGTATAACCCTCTAGCTGTAAAAAAGGGTGAATTCAATACCTAAATTTGATAGCTTTGGGTATAATTGTTTTATTGTTGAAATATAACCAGCATTTTCAGTTAACTGACACTTTTCTCATCAGTAATTCTTATTTTCCTTTCCTTCCAGAGAACAAAACACGGGAAAATATATACTCTGTTTTATATGGGAGATAGGATTCCCCATTTTGTATCTGTCTATGCAGGACACGGTTAAGAATGGATAGAAAGCAAAATTCATCCTGTAAGCTAACAGCAACCCAAAATATCACCAAAGGAGATATTTTGGTCAGGTCAGTTGCTAATTTATGTAAGTTTTTAGGACAAACTGCATGACAGATTGCTGGACACACTCAAGCTGCCTGTGAGTGTCAGCTTTCTATTCCTGAGTAGAGCTGCAGCACTTCCCAGATGAGCACCAGTTCTGCCTACACTCCACAGACAGCAATTCCCCATTTGTCCCCAATTTAAACACTGCTTTAAATAGGCCCTGGGCAGTTACCTGGTCCTCTTTTCAAATGGGTAGAAACAGGTCTCTGGAATGTTTATTATTACTGCAGGGGTAGCAGAAGATGTTTGCATTCTCAGCATATGGCCTGGTGAGTTCAATAAGGAAATGCAGACTTCTCTCCATTTTCAGGTGAGAGGAATAATCAATACTAATCAGCAGAAGGACCAGCAACAAGATTAGCCAGGCTTGTTAGCTGGCAGGAATGGCACCAGGTGTAACGCTGAGACAGATTGCAGAAGGAAAGGCAGGAAAAGTTATCTTTTAGATCTGTTGGCAATTTCACTGCCTCTCCATTAAGTATTGCATATAACAGTGATTTGTGCATTTGTGCCTCATATTGCACATAAATAACAAGAAAAGCAATGAAGCTGACTTATTAAATAGAAATGCAGTAAATGGGAACATTCTCACATGGTCTGTTAGACTTTCCAATAAATCTGAGCTTGGTCTAGGGGACTTAAAAATTTAAAAATTCAAGGCATATGGGACAAGTACTATATTAACAACAAATTTGGATTCATATAATAAGAAAGCACTCTCATACAACCTCTTTACAATATAAATATATCTGAGTGTTTTACAGGACTGCAGAGAAAGATAATGAGTATTACTGCCTTGTGCTGGCAGGGTTCTGTCTAAACAGCTCAAGACAGGCTGCACAGCAAGACGGGGACTCAGGCTGCACAGACCACCAGAGGCTCAGATCTCAACTTTTCTGTTTTGTCTCTTAAGTGGACTCGCCTAAATAGTTGTTTGTTAGCCCCAAAATAAATCCTCTGAACTCTAAGCATCCTCATTTCCCTTTAGACAGTCTGTGTGTTCAGTCTGGGTAAATGCCTGCACTAAATTTGAAGGTGTTCCACATCACACCAGGCTAAATTCTTCCACTGACTGCAACTAGAATTGCAAAAAAGTGACATATATCTCTTCATATGACCAGTCAGAATTAAGAAGTTTATAGCAGAAGAAAAGTTGTTTAAGCTGCTACCACTCCATCATTCTAGCAGATACATCAGTCATTTCCTGTTCCATTTTCAAGTAAAAGCAGAGCAAAAAAAAAAAAAAAAAGCCAGTCCTTCCCACTTTTACCTGTGATCCGGGTAACAGCGATGAACAGGATTTGGCCCTGCCAAAATGGATACAGCTACATCATGGAGTAATTATTCAAGGGGCTTTTTAACTTGAGTTAATTTTGAAATGCTGTCAAAAAGGACTCCTAGAAACAATGAGTTAAATTTAAGGCAAGGAAGACATATATCCCCATCACCAACAATTTGACAGTACTTTTTATATGTGCCAGCTCTTGCAGTTGAGTTAACATTCCATTGTCTGTTGGATAAGTTGTCTGTGAACAGCTTTTTGATTTGTGGTACTATTCTGCAGAAGATCAAGCCTGTGGCTGCTTTGCTGATCTCCTTGTCTTCTTCATCTTAATTCTTTCTGGTTTTGTGTGTTCTAATTTGTAATTTTTTCGAGGGCCATGTCTAAGCAACCAATACTTGTGAATGCCAATCCTTGGTGTCTTCACTGCCATTGAACCTGATGTAAAAAGGTGAAAAGGGACTTTTCCCTTACTCTCTCTTTCTCCCCAAGAGCTTTCAAAGTTTGAGTTACATCTATATTTCAGAGTTGAAATATAGATTACTGTCTTTCAACATATATTGAAGTAAAAGTGATATACTCAGGCTACAGGAAAATCTTTCATTAGTACTCTATAACAGTAAAATAGATGCCTTTATACCATCCATGAGGTAATTATTTGGGAAAATAATTATCCTTTATCTATTAAAATATCTCAAAATATTTTAATCTTGTTTTTGTACTATATTTTAAATTAAAAAATGTCAGTTTAACTATAATTTTCATTTTGTTACAATCAAGAGCAGTTCCATTGGATATAGGAACACAATCCCTACTAAAGGACATAAATTCTTTACTGGCACAGCATTTGCTTTGGTGACATAACAGATCACTCTGACTTTATTCCTGAGACCACCTACAAGCATGATAGGAGCAAATTAAAAAAGGTTAAAAAGGCCGTGTGCTCCCATACTTAATTCGCTAACACTGACCTTGATATAAAGCTGCACTGTGACTGAGTAAACAATAAAGATACATATTTTACTCAATATACAGTGGACCCACACGTGAGTAATGGAGGCACTTATTCTGTCCAGAGTGTGAATAATGAGAGCACTTATCCCATCCACGGAGCAGCTCCTCTCTGCTGCGCTCCCATCTGGGAATCCCGTGCCCTGAATTGGTGCATACATCATGGACCTGCCACGGCACTGGGCAGCCCCTCATCCAGCCCCTCATGCTTATAACAATGCACTCTGCATTGTCATCCACCAGCATCACACCCTGTCAGCCTGGCCAGGTTCAGCACACCCTGAACAGTAGAGCGATGGCTCAGAGCTGGGCAAGGCAGCTCAGCCAAGGGGAAGGATGGGGGGAAGGTGTTTGAAATACGCAAACATATCTTCTGCTTTCCATTTCCCACAGTTCTGTTATCTCATGAGATTTTTGGTCCCACAAACATAAAATATGTAAAATAATTACTTCAAATCACTGTCTGCTATGCCCAGACTGAATAAAATAGGCAGGTTAACCTGATTGCGTTGCTTACTAGTTGTTTCAAACATTCAATACTTCAAAAGTTTCATGATTCTAGCAGTACATGTCAGGGATAAATATTTTACATATTTTTTTCTGTACTACAAAGATCACCATGACTGTTGTATAGCTATTTTAAAGCTTATCAGAGCCTTCCAGATATAGCAAGTCACTGGAATTCTACAGTGCCTTAAGAAGTTTGCATTTATTGCTTGAGATAGAGAATCACATGCCATGCTTATAATTTGACTCCTCTTTTTCTGATCCACTAACATTCACCACAGTTGCATCACAAGATCAGAAAGAGCCCTTGAAAAAAATTACAAACCTATAACCTGCTGTGTTCCCAGAACTTTTAGGTTTCTGTTTCTCTATAAAATTTCAGCTGATAACCAAGAGATAGGCCTACTGTGGGAGTGCTGCAGCCTGTGTTTCTGAGAACACAGTACAAAAACAATTTTTTTTTTTTTTGAGAAGTTGAAACAGCATTCATTTCTAAAAGCTCTGAAAATTCTTGGGAGAAAGTTCTGAGACTGATTCCTGTTGTACTTGCCTTAGATCTCCACTATCAAAGGGCTTATTATGAACTTACACAAGAAAAGGAGTCAAACAAGGACTTTCCAACTCCACAGCAAAGCATTTGTATTATAAAACAACTGGGTGGACAATGACAAATACAGAAGGAGGTCAGAAAATATTAGGCTTTTTATCAATTCCATTTGTACATCCCAAACTGATATTTCAACTCTTTATAGACAAGCTTTTTGCGCTTGTTAACAGTTTTGTGTACTCTCTATTAATCCTTTCCACTAGGCAGTAAAACATTCTCATCAAATTCAGAACAAGATCAGGTCCAGGAAAGTTCCGATACATAAACTCCCATGCCCTATCTTAACAGCTCTTTTCCTGATCTTTGTGGTAGACTGAAACTGAGCAATGGAATGAAGCAGCGAAATGGATTAGATGTAGACTTCACTTGCCTCCCTATTGAACAACTGTATTTTCATTGTGGTTTAAAAAATCAAATTTCATGTCTGTTTAAAAAGTCACCCTATAAAAAAAAAGTTAGCATCTTACTTGTGAATATATATTTTAAGATTAAAGTGCACAAAATTGTGTTAAGTGTTATTCAGGCTCTTTTATAAGTCCATGTGTAGTTGTAGAATTTGTCTCCAGAATGGGAGACTGAAACCAGCAGAGTAGGTCTCCAAAACAGAGACTTAATCTGCTGGAATACACTGAACATTAGGTACCTGTGTCCTCAACACTGAGAATAAAAGAGACCAGATGGCTATCTTGAAAAACAAGTCAGTTTTAAACTGCCTGTGTCAAAGTGTTAATTCCATCCTTGGAGTGAAAATGCATAGTAAAAATGCCTACTGATCTCAATCCTGCTGAGATTTCATCACACCTGCTGTCTTAAATGCAAGATAAGGTTGACACTAACCAAGAGTAATAAAAGCAAATGATTTGTAAAAGGATTTATGAACTGCAGCCTTTTGGCCCTTTATGGGGCACTGGAAAGATTGCCAGGAAAGGTGGAAAGGAAAATCATCACAGCCATTTTTATTTTTCCTTTATCTGGCTGTGTCACCAATCAGGTTTGTAGGGACATTCTCAAAGACTGGTTTGGTGGATTCACCTACCAAGTCTCACCCAGGCTTACTCAGATTGTGGTTTCATACAAACTGAGTCACACAATCCCTCATCTCTGCACACTAGTAACAAAATGCTTTTCCCTCCCTTATCTGGCAAAGAGTCTTTATCCTGTTTCTTTGAATGCTGAATCCACAGAGGGAACTGAGCCCAGAAGCTGCTGACCATGTCTTGGAAGCCTTCACTGGGATTCAGTGCCTGAATATGTGGCAGGAATTTTAGTGGTGCTTACTTAGGCAAATAAGGTAATTTATATCTCATTCAGGCACAGATAAATAAATAGCTGTCCAAATACACTCACAGTAACATTTGCAATAAATGTGGATGTGCATTTAATATTTATAGATTTGGGTGCTAAAATGAAAATCCCACTGAAAAAAATATTATCCGAAGGGATACAGTTTAATCCCTTTAATACAGGGGACAGGGACAACGTTCACTTCAGAAAGCTAAATTATTTCTTCTTGTTTTTCTCTGCCATATTTTGTGGCTGAAAAAAGACACAGCTATAAGTACATAAGGACTACAGTAGTATTTGGATTGTGTTACTCAAGTCATGTGTCAATGAATACAACCAGGGTTTAAAGCACAAGGAAGAATACACTTCTGCAGGCAACATTTCACAAACAAAATCCTGCATCTGGGATGAAAGAAGAGCATGTAACAGTAAAGGCTTGGCACTGGAGGGAGAGAAAAAAGACAAGGAACTAGGGGTGTTGGTGAACAAAACCCAGAAGTTTACCTCTACAGGGAGGAAGGACAGTTGCTTACTTGGCTGCATTAGCAGGAGTATACTCTTGCCAGCAGGCCAAGGGGAGCATCTGTTTTCTTATATTTAGCACTCGTGAGACCACCTTTGGAGTTATGCCTCCAGCTTTAGGCTCTGCAGTATGAGAAAGGCAAAAAGACATTGAGAAACTGAAGCAAGGCCAGTGGAGGGCCACCAAGATGACAAGGGGGCTGGAGCACCTGATGTATGAAAAGCAACCAAGAGAATGTTGGGGGCTTGGTCAATCTGAAGAGGAAAAGGGTAGAGGTAGGAGTATTCTTGTTGCCTTCAGCTACCTGCCAAGGAGTTACAGAGAAAATAGTGCTGGAGACACACAGTCCTATTACAAGAGGCAACAGACACAAACTGCAGCAAGGGGAAAACAGCAGGTTGCTTAAGAAAGGCTGTTGAATATGCATTCTTGGAGATTTTCAAAATCTTCCTCAATAAGCCTTGAGCAACCTTGTCTGATTGTGAACCCATGACCTCCCAAGGTCCCAAAATTTTTCTGCTTTTATCCCTCTTTTCACATTCTTCCCCCTAAAAAAAGAAACAACCCAAAGTAACCAAAAAAATCCCAAACAAACAACAAAACAACCGGGATCTTTCATTCATCAGCTCTATACCCTCATCTTGCAGAGGACAATACATCAATTCAGACAACCCTTTCATTAATTACAGACGTGTTTATGGCAAAAAAAGGTAAGACAGAAGCTAGGTGACATGGTGCTACTGCCACTCTCTGAATAATTGAAAACTTCTATTAAAAGGGTCTTTATTCTGAAAAATATAGTGATCAAAATACTTTGTGCTATTAGGCCGGTCATGCAGACTTTTGATCAAAAATGAGTTCTTTTAGAAACTTTGTCTAAATTCTTGTCAGCTCACCTCCTGTGCTCCCAGCATTCCCCTGTCTGTAGCAGGAGCACTCCTTATGCCACAGGTGTCCCAGTGGGTGGGCAGATCTGGGAACCAAGCTGCTCCAAGCCCTGCAGCTGACCATTGCTCAATGTCCTCCTAGGCCACCTTGCATCCAAGAGTGCTGTGGGAAACACAGCCCAAGCTCAGTGGCTTCAACAACACAGAGCAAAATGTTCCCATTGGAAGCAGGAAAATCTTCCCTATGCATTCTGCCTAAATAGTCATTCCTACAGAATTCTTCATTAAAAGAAATTCCAACTTTGCATCAGCTGTCTTTTACTTCAGAAATGAGTTTACACGGATTAACTCTCTCTATGCTTCCAGGCTTTGAGCATCTTGGCACCCAGCTGTGGGAGAGAGGGTTGTGAATTACATTGCACATTAAGACAGATTATTATTTCTCAGACTCCTTGTGGGTGTGGGGGTTTTTTGTTGTGTTGGGGTTTTTTTTTTTTGGTGTGGTGGGTTTGGTTTTTTTTTTTTTTTGGTTTTGTTTTGTTTTGTTTTGTGAAAAACCTTTCCAATTTTGTGGGAAAGCTTCTAAATTACATGATAAGCATCTCGATTGGTTCTCTAACTGGCATTTGACAGAAAAGGCAAGGGAAATAAAAATACAATTAAGATTAGCCCTAACTTTTCCAGGATTCAAAGCTTCAAACACATGGGGCCAAGGAGAGGTGCCTTTACCCAGCCTCTGAAGTGAAACTCAACATTGCTTCAGTCTGTTTAACCTTACTTGTCAATATCACTGCTTCCACATTAAATTTCTCTGTTATTGAAAGACTACCTTTCAGACTGAGGATGTCCACAAGTGAATGAATAATGTCTTCCTTTGCTTTGTGAAATTATTCCTTTGTCTTCATGGACTACAGCCAAGGACTGTTTGTGATAGAGATGATTAATGCAGAAATCAACTCGAACATGAAAAGCCCTGGGAACAGTTACTTTATTTTTCAGCTTTTACTTTCAGTTACATCAGGATAGGCGTACACATATTTCCTTCCATGGGAACCAAAGTCCATAAATTGTTATAGTAAATTCCTTACTGCTGGGAAGCTTAGGTGGACAACCTCACACAGTATCATCTGCTTCATTACTCAGAGCTTTTGGCTGACTGTGATTATAGTGCACCAAAAAAGCCCAGCTATGGTCTTTTTCTTTCCTTGAGTATCATTCAGCTTAAAATGGATGACCACATTTTCGTAAGAATTTCTATTTCACTATACTAGAATAGTGCTTTTACTTCCCATTGTGTCCTTTGGAGAATGCCCTATTACCTTGATCTTGCAGCTTCTTACACTGAAAGCAATAAGTGTTGAAGTCATTTTTTATCAGCAATGATAAAAGCTTTATTCTCCTCATGACAAGTGAAAAAAAAAAAAGTTGCCCCTGTTCGTGACTTTGTCTGGGTTTCTTTAGCTTCCTGATTCCAAGGAGAATAAGTCTCTGGAATCTCAATCTTTAGGTTAAAGCACTGTTTATAGATAAGCTAAAACAAATAAAAATTAGAAAATCATTTCTCTGCTGTCTATCACTCTGGGCTACAAAAAGCTTCTGAAAGTAGCCTGGAAGAACCATGTGTCAGGAATTAGAAACAGTCTGATTTCTTTCTATTATCCCAAGTCAAAATACAAATCTTTAAACCAAGCACTATATTTTTAATTTTTTTTTCAAAGTAAATTCATTAACTCTTCTAGTAAATCAGCATTTTCTTTCTAACTTCCCAATCCATAGCATTTTATACTACTTACAGATGTGAAATTACCTGCTTATTTGAGTAAATTTAGTCTTTTGAGAGTGGACTGGTGAATCTGAACTTCTGGAAGTTAATTCCTGCTGGGGTAATTTAAGGTAACCCTTCAAACAAATGTTCCTGGTTCTTACCACAAAGATTCCACTTGAGACTCTGTTAATCTTTGACTTCCCTATTGTGAAGAAAGTAATATTTGTTTCTTATGTTAGGTCATAACAGCAATATTAAAAAGGAATGTTTCAATGTGCTTTATTAGGAGACTCAGAAAGAGACAATACATTATTTACTCAAACCTGGCTAACTGAGTAGGTTTGTACAGAGACATTAATCTTGTACTTAACAGCTCCATTAAATACTAAAGCACACAAAATCACACACACACACACACACACACACACACACAGAGCTCAGTTTCCATTGCATATTTGCTTACAAGAAATATGTCCTTAAATAGAAAGGCTGAGGCTCATCCACAGCTTTAAACATACCGTACTGTTGTGTTCCTGACTGCAGGTTTGTCAGCACCACAGAAGACATCTGAAAAAAGGGATTTATGTCTGTCTGGCTCTTGAGCCTGTTACATCAGTCACTTGTAAGAGCTGCAGTGCTCAGGTCTCTTCAGGAATTAATGGGTAAGAAAGCGATTGCAGTAAAGCTCAAAGAAAAAATGTAAACTGTTTCTTTCCTAAGGATACCATTAAATGTGAATAACTGCAGCTCTAACACTTATTTAGTCATAAAGAAGCTCATCTGCCATTGACAAAATATTGATGCACAGTCTTTCATGCATTTGCTGCTATAGAAGGGAAATACTTCCTAATAAAAATTTTCTCAGAGCTTTATAGAAGCAATTTTAGACATACCTTTAATTTCACTCTCATTGCTACCTTTTGGCAAATACTTTATTATGCCTAAACTCCAACATGTATTTCACTTTCAGGACTTTACATTAGTAGCTGAGTTCTTTCACTCTGATTCCTAAATATTAAGTAATGGACAATCCACTATTAGCTATGAGAAGATAGTTTACATGAAACAGCTAGCTTTGAATTCTTCCTGGACACTATCCTACCAGAAATTATGATGTTAGTGGAACATTCTAAGCAAAAAAGGGAAGATAACTTGAAAATAATAATTTTTTTCAAATACGCCTTAAGCCCTCTGTTTCCGCTTGATTCATGTTTGCAACATGCTTCTTCAGATGTTTGGTTTGCACAAATATTTTAACAAACCAGTTCACTGTGAGGAACTGGCTTCATTAAGACAGCTTCCAAGAAAGTTTAAAAAATTATAGACTAAACCAACTGCAACAGGAAACACTATCTGTTTCATTAAAGTTTCAATTAAAAGCATTGAGTATTTACTCTTTTAGATCAGAAGGAAATATTCTATGCCACAAGGTCAGTACACTTTGAATCCTCAGATTTCAACAAAGTCTCTTGGTAAGTAGGCTACTCAGCAGATGAGTATCTATTTGCAATCTGGAGCTACAAATAAAAAATAAAGAGGTAGTAAAAAAAAGAAAAAGAACAGGACAGGAACAAATTCTGAGTTTCGAGTGACCTTTCCTCCAGTGATGAGTACAGTGTTCATGACTGTTCTAAGCCCTGTGGCTGGTCATTGCTGAATGTCCTCCTAAGCAATTTTAAAAGTTACGCTCAAAGAACACCAAACTTTTGGGCAACATCTATTTACTCCTCATAATCACTTTCTCATTTCTGATACAAGGTCAGGACTGCTCCATTAGAAATCTGTGCCAAACTAATATGCTGATTTGGTATACTAGGCAGCAATAAAAACAACTGATGTTTCAGTGCAGAAGTTATCTCTCTACACTAAATTAGGGCTAAATTATTTTCAATGAACAGATGTTGACTTTTCATTGCCTTCATTAACTTCTACTGTACCTGGGTACCATATAGTGCTAATAAAGTTATTGCAATTGAATTACCTTCATCTTTTCATGGTACATTATCCCTTTGATGACTCTAGATCATGGTTTGATTTAATGCTCCTGGTGATCAGAGAGACAAAAAATTAAAGAATGCCATATGTTACCAGCATTGAAGAAGACTTTAGGACTTTTGTTGACAAAATAAAGCTTTGTAATTTTCATCTATCTTAAAAAATGACAACAACAACAAAAAAAAATCCAGGAGAGAGATATCTTTTCCATTGTACCTTTTGAAAGCACACAAGTAATAACAAATTCTCTTGGATTTTTAATTTTTTAGAAAAAAGAAATCTCACTTTTATTTCCATGTGCTTCCATATTTCCAATGGAATCACTTTCAAGAAAAAATAATGCAGGTTCTTGAGGCAAAATAAAAGTGAAATATTTCCCACAGTTCTCCATCTCACCTATGAAAATCTGTCACTATTAAAAAAAGGTAGAGTAGAGAAGGCTCTATGTTCAAGTCCTTTAGACTCAGGAAAACTGTGGCTTTGCTTGTATTTTATTTAATTTTCTTATTATTTTCATTAAGTGAATATTTCTGGTCCCATTCTTCATCCCCAGTTTTTTTTTAATAGCATTGCAACCTAAAAGAGGGAATCAAAAGGCAGAAATTCTTTCTCTGTGTGGTTTAAAATTTTTCCTTCTGGCAACAATTTTATTTTTAAATAAGGCTACAAAAAATAATTGTAATAAAATTTTATTTGATTTATCATGCCATACAGCTGTTTCTGCCCTCAAAATCTTATACACTTTTGTACTCTGAAAAGCCATAATTACAATACAGGACAAAGCCTTGTTTTCAACTCTCTGGAGTCATCATAATTGAGGGAAGATACACAACAGATGATCAACAGGAAAAACACAAATTTCATTTAAATGCTTAATTGTGCATTTAGATGAAACATTTTTAGACTCGCCAGCCTGAAAGAGCATGTATTTGTACATGAAAATTGAACTGAATATTTGCTTTCAAACAGATACATGGCAGATAGGAAGATGCATTAAGTTTGCACTACAGGATAATTTAACTAGTAAAAATTTTGTCAAATTGGATGGAGCATATGACCTAAGTTTCAGTGATCCAGAGGGAAGGTGATTCCTATTCATTATACATGGCTTCTTACTCCCTAAAGCTTTATAGAGTTGCAAATTTTTACCTCTTCCTTTCTTGTATGACAGGAGACTATAAATTCATGCAGGGCACTTCTGTATTTAAGGAGTTTTAGATTAAATATTTAACTAAGTACTAGTTACTGAGCAGCAAGAAACACATAAAAACCCTACAGATTTTAGTGTGTGCCAAATGTGGCATATGGTAAGTAATTAAATAAAATAGTTGCTTAACATTTACAGTTTTAAGGACACTTAAAATTTTATTACTCCACAGATTTTTTTTTTTACTTTGAGTGGGGAGAATTCAGTCAAATCCAGTTTTTGACTAACCATCAACTTCACTGGAAAGGTTCTTGATGCCTTTGAACTGCACTGGCAAAAAATCAGGTAATGCCTATATTTATGATCTAGTCTTCCAGATATTGAAATTATGGGAGACACAAGAGATAAGTATATCTTAGTTAAAAGAGACTGGCAGGAGAAGGTGAATTTCTAGCCTCAGCATTCGTGGCTATGCTACTTTGTGCTGCTGATTTCCAGAAAAGCCCTTTGTGTGACTTTGTCCTGGGCCAGTTACTCCTCTACCCCAGCACTCCCACGCAGGGCTTGGGAAGGGGCATGGAGATAGTACCAGTAGGCAACTACAATGCAGTGGTGCAGAGCAGAGCTCTGAGCATTTTTTATTTACTAGTACAGCCCAAGCTGTTGAAGTCAGTGATTAAATTCCCACTAAATTCAAGGTAGTCAGGATTTACCAGATTTTTTTGTTGTTAAGCAGCAAATCTAGACAATAGGGCTGACTGGTCCTCATAAATTAACACTTCTTCTACTGCTCTGTGTAAACTGCAGTTTCATTGTATCTGCTTTCTTATAGGCCACAGAAAGGCATTTAGAAATCATGCTTTATTTACTGTTCCAGAACTTGTGAAACCTCAAAGAAAAAAAATAGTTGTTTTAAGCCCTTAAAAGCATGGTGAACTTCAAACATTGTTGTTTGAAGTTTTGTGTTGCTTTATTTTGTTTTTAAAGGAAGTATCCTAGAATAGCATTATTTTTAATGACATATCAAGAATTATATTTTGAAATGTTTGTCAGCTCTTTAAAAATGTGCTATTGAAACCTATTAAGCTGTCAAAAGTATGATGAATATGTTAAGAAGTAACATGATCTTGTTGTAAATCACTACTTCAGAGCAACAGATCTAAAAGCCAGGAGAAGAAGGAAGAAAAACAATTGTTTGCAAATGTTGTGCTCTAACATTTTGTCCTGTCTGCCTTCACAGTCCACTGAATCTCACTGCTCTTAGAGGCATTTAAATGTTTTACAGGCAGTGTAATCTGACCAAGGAAGCTGGACACAGAAGCAAGTGGGAATGGGAAGAACGGAGAAAGTACATCCAACATAGCACTTTTGGTTTTCCGGCAATTTCAACAAAGAGTCAACATTTTCTATAGGAAGCAGTGTGGTTCACAAAAGAGTTATTCCATCAAAAAACAGTGTGTTCTTAATAGTTTTGACTGAAGATTTTCAGTAAACCCTGACATTAAGTTAAATGATACCAGGAAGGATGAACTTCTACCAGATTAAAGCTTTTGTCTTCAAACATACAGAGGTTGTATGTTTGAAGACAAAAGCTTACATACTTGTTGCTGGAAGGGACATAGGAGGGTATTCTGTGATTACAAACAGGATTAAAACTGAACATTTGTTTAAATTAGGAAAAAAGACACTCAGGTTTAGTTTTGCTAGGAGTGAAATTGCTTGTCACATATATTAAGATAGAAGACGGCATCATATTTATATATGATGCTGGTATCAATCAAACGACCTTCCATTTGCTCATGCATTCCCAATGAAAAACAACAACTGACATCTGGAACAGTTTTCAGACCATTTGATGTAACCATTTTCAAAAGAAAACTGGCTGAATAAGATAATTATTCAATCAATTGAAATTGGAGTTTATTTGTAACATCTGAGTCGTGTATTTCTGGCTTAGCTGAAAGTAATTCTGTGATCCGTGCTACCTAATGATTTTCTATGGGTGACATAAACATAAAACATATTTGTAAGCTGCATGACCTTTCCTGTTTTGAATGCATAAATAGTATTTCTGCTAACAGATCTACTGAAGATTAGATAACTTTTTAAGTGTCTCCCTCCTTTTGTATGGAATAAGCACTGTTGGCAATTATGGCAGCACCTGGACTGAGTGGATTATATCATGGACCATGGTCTGGCTGGGACAAAGGTGGTGGTCACTGGAGAGTACTTCTAGACAGGATGCCTGGGTTTTATTTCTCCAGAAATCCTAGGGTGTGCTGGTGCATGGCAGGGTCTCACCAAGCACACAGAAACCTGGAAGACCCTCCCCACCCTGCCCCCCATCCAGTAATATACATGTAGACACCATTATTCTCTTAATTTACAGGGCAAATATTAAAGAGAGGCATGAAACATTAAGTCGTTCAGACTCTACAGTGACAGGAAGGAGGTAAGAATCAAAATGGAAAAAGTACATGTTAAGCAGGAAACACAGTTGCATTTAGAATGATTTTTTTTCATTTACTACTCCTCCTGTCTAAGTTACCTTATGCAATCTATTTCAAAAGATAGAAAAATAATAATCCTCTTGTATGAAGAGTCTTCAAATTAGTGCTTGAGACTTCCTCACAGGGACCTCCCAGAGATACATGGAAATTACAAATGCTACCAGTTCCTTCCTCCAGCCAACCCATTCATCACGTACTCAGCCAAGTACATTTGGGTAATTTGGGGTCTTGGCTACATAAAGGATAATGGACTTGGATGCTTCATAAAAATGAGTCATTTTTTCCCCCAACTATGTGACTGCCTCAGAAAAGCCTGATCATGGTCACTTAACTCTGTAAAGTATCTGGAGTGCTTGAAGGCCTATTTACCTTTAAAACACTGAGAAAATATCATGAAACCAAATGGAAAACCCTTTGAAAATTGTGTACAGAATGGCTTTTTTCCAAGACCAGTGCCCAATGAGATAAAGTTTAGGAAAAGGAGAACCAAATGAATTACATTTTTCCTAATTTAGCATGCCTCAGAAAATTAATTCAATATTTCATCTAACCACCATAAATATATTATTTTTATTTTTCAACTTTTAAAAGTTAGAAACAAGCAACTAAATTGTCAAACCACTAGTAAAATACACATTTTACATTGCCTGCTGATCTTTACATGAAGTTTACTCTTCACACCTACTCCATTATCAAAACAAACAACATACGGTGTTCTCCTTGGAAAAAAAAACTATGAATACATGACCATGTTAGTATATCCTTTCCTTAGTTTATGATGCTTTATAAGTTTTTGATCAACCTGTATTTCTCAAAACAGAATGAGGGCATGATTAATTAGTACAGTTTACTAAATAAGTACTTCACTTACATTATGTATTATGTGCAAACATATTTTTTCTTTTGATACTTCTTGCAGCATTTTTATGGTATTACCATCATAGAAAAGTATCAGCTGTGATACTAGGTGAACCACTCCTGGTATTCATTTTGGTTTTTGTATTCTTTTCTGTGTTTCTAATAAAAACCAAAGATGGCTGGAATATGAGGTATGTGTGGTTTTTGATGTCTGTATATAAAATCTAGTGCTATATGAAATCATTAGACTAACAGATATTCTAGTCGATGTATTATCAGACAAAAACCACCAAAATTGCCTATAGACACGTCTGTTTCCATGGGCTATCAAAACACATGAGCAAGTGCTTGTTTATGTGCACTGAAGACAACAAAACAGGGAGTTAAGCCTAGAATACATCTTATGGCAGTGCTAGGATCTTTCTACCTGAAGCTTGGAGCATGAACTTCAGGTATGCGCAGTAGGCATTATGGACTGTATATGGAGATTATCTTCATATATTTTGGTATGACTCTCACAATGTGTATGTAAGAAAGATAGGAGGCACAACGACCAGCTGTGCTAAGAAAAGTGAATGAATAGAAAAAACACGTCACTAAGCAATGTACTAAATCAGTGCCGGCATTCCACAGGCCAATTTAGTGTTGAACTCTTAACTACAGGTTTTCCAAACTGACTTTTCCAGGAGCTAATACAGGCCTTTAGCCTACCTGATCTGCAGCTGGTCTTTGTGAATACATTCCTCCTTATTCATTAAAGTAATATATTTCCCAGATCATCTTGCAGCTTTATCGGCTCATTGGTTCTAGCCAATGTGCCATCTCCAGTGGACTTTTCTTTGCTTCTGAAGTAGATATATTACATGTACTGATGATGTGTGCCTGAAGACTGCAACTTTCTTGCAACTTTTGGCAAAAGTGCTAGTGTTCAAACATTATAAATCTGTGTGCTAGACTTAACAGTACAGAACATTCAAAAATGATCACAGTAACGTGGGCCAATTTCAGCTATGGTTTTGATTAAAAGTTTGATAGAAACCTCAGAGAAATGACAACATGCTTCCATAGATAAGCTCTGCAACATTTATATTCCACTTCACTTCACTGGGTAGATTCAGAGTATATTTGCTTTTCCTGGCCACAGTTTAAGTGCTCAATAAAATAATATTCTGCTACTAAGTGGTGACTCTTTTTCCCTAGATTAATGGTTTGGGTTGCCCAGAGAGATGAAGCCTTTTGAAGAGGATGAAATATACCAAACTGAGTAACATCACAGATACTGGGCTTTTGCCCTCTTATGGTGTAAAGAATGCCAAAAAAGAAAGCATTTTTCAGATCAGTAGCCTAGGATTATTTCATTTTTTGTGCAATATCTTATGATCCTTGAGGAAAAATTACAGCATTTTTCCTAATGAAGATTGTTAAAATGTGCCTTTTATAAATGCCCATGAATTAGACCTGACATTGTAACTTGACCCAATAATGAAAATTAAAGGCTAGCTTGGACTGTTCTGCAATGACAAAAAGCTGCTCAAATTCAATTTTCCTTACCCTATTATTTAGCAAATTTTGTGATTTCTAAATGATTAAATAATTTTATGTATTCATTCTGCACTGTTTAACTGATCACATATTATTAACAAACTATGAATCAAATGTGCACGACCTAGCTATACATCTGTATCCCCCCAATAGGAGGATTCTTAGCAGTACATTGCATATTAAATAGATTGAGAGCAGACTTCTTAACCACCTAATTTCTATTCACTGCCATTACAAGACTATCTTAGTGCCATCTGAACATAAAAGAAATGGTAGAATAGCAACACTATACCCAACAGTTCATTGCTGCATGCTCCTTGCATATTTATTTATCATTTACCCATCTGATATCACAGCAGAGTCAATACTCTCAATTGCACATTTTAGCCAGACATTGGCAATTATGCTTTTCTTTCTTTCTTTAACAAGATGAATTGCACAGAAATATAAAACAGACACTAGCTGCAAGAATACTGGCAGAGCAGCAAATATGACTCCATATTTGGAAAAAACTCTCAAGGAAAAAAACATGCTGGCAATACTGTTTGATCTGCATTTTAAATGTGGGCTTGAGGATACAGTCAATATAAACACAACTATCATGCAGGAATGTTTCCAGAAATAGAACACAGTAGGTCATGTCTTATTCCCTCTCTCAATATTCTGGTAAAATACTGGACATTTCTGGAAGACAACAAATATGTCACAAAAAAGCTACAAACACCAAGGACAAATATTTCAGAGGCACATCATTACTGCAAAACAAAAGTATTAGGAAGAAAATAACTGCAGCTTTTGCATGATATACCCCATGAAGAAGACTTCAGCACCCACCCACTACTTAGAGGACAAATAGTCACAGGTTGATACTAAGGATCTGCATGAGAACATCCTACACAGAGAACCCAGCATACATTACACCCTGTATCATTGCCACAGCAGCTTGGTGTCAGCAGAAAGAGCATTTGCAACCAGCTATATATACACACCATCCAGTAGGGCAGGTGCTTGGTACAGTGCATATCTCACTGTCCAAACTACTGAAAAAATGACCTCTCTTCCTTCCAGCTTGCCTCTTACCTGATTCTGACATCCATCCTAGCCCTACAGGCAGTAAGAAAATAACACCTCTTCCAGTGACATGTTGCAGTCTTCCTATGTCCCCAGGAATTTGGGACTGACAGCCTGTCTCACTGAATTAAATAACCCATTATTTCCATAAAATATCCCATTATTTCAATAAAACTGGAAATTTTCTCCTTGGAGTATATACTGAATTGAATATACATCTCTACTCACTTCCAGGTAACCCCTCTACCAGCCAGGGGTCTTTCCTGACATGTCTTTCCAGCAGAGAAAAACTGTCACTGTCCCATTTCACCTGTGCCTGCTGGGTCTCAAACTGCAGAAGTGTGGCTATGGAAAGGTTAACTGCAATCACCCACTCACTTTTACTGCATTTATAGAATTCAGCACTAAGTTCACTTATTTGCAGAACATGATGCTGTCCACTCTCTTTTAACTTTTCAGCTGGAGTCACAGCTCTGCAGAAACAGATAATCTGGGCATGCTGATGGAGTTCCCAGCTCAAAGCTGGAAAAGAGGTAAATATCTAGCTCATTTGCACCTAGTTCATGTGCAAAGTAAGATGAAAGAGGTGCTATCACCAGCAAATAGCAGTTATAAGAAGAAACAATCATGTAAATAAATCCACAGATGGATAGGAGCAGCACTAGTGCCCATTGCAAGCTGAATTTCCAAGTCAGAAGAGCCCTCCAGGCTGTGCATTTGTGTGACTGTGAGAGGCTCCACAGGCTGGAGAGCACAGAGATTCCAGGGCAAACATCTTCACTTGTATACGTACACAAGCACTGTTTCAGCACTGGGACATACCATATGGCCATGAATTTCCTTCAGGGTGGGAGGAGGACCTCTGACAGAAATCTGTAACCAAAGAAAGCCACATCTCTTTGTCTCCTTTCTTTGCTGGTGTGTCCTGGGAGCCAGGCTGTAAGCATGAAGAACTGAAAGCTGTTATATCTAGGGGGGAAAGAGTCTGTACAAGAAGTGGCAGTGTGTCTCCACTCTTTTTTGTTAACACAGTTGCTTGTTTTAATTGTTCTTCCCTCTTCATCCTTTGCTTTACCACTGCAGACTAAGGAAGGAGGTGTACACAGCCCCACCCTCAGACCCATGCCAGACTATTTCCCTGGATAATTTATTCTAGTTTTGGATCTACCCACTACATGTATTTAAGCTATTAGAATGGTAACAAATCTGATCCTCAGCAGACATCACTTCTGCCAGGTTACCTTTCCCTTGGGAGTTTGAGTTCATCAAATACAGGCCTGCTGAGGTACACTCTACCCGTACAAAAGGAATCCATGCTTCTACTGCAAATCAAAGCCAGAGCCATTCACATCAACTCTAAGTCCTCTTGGCACAGTGTCCCTTCCAGAAGATGTAGGCAGTAATTATATTGTCCACCTTTGCACAACACTTCCATGCAGAGCAGATCCCACAATTATGTTTATATGCTCCCTGCTTTGTCACTCTGCAGTGAAAAATACACCAGTCCAGAAAAAAGACATTCACACGGATCCTGGTGCAAAAATGATGCATACTTTGGGGGGCCATCAAATAGAGAAGTCTGATATCCTGCCATTTCTGAAAGCTCTCCTCTGAGTGGCATGCAGTGATCTTGGTGAAAACTTTTTCAGAGCCCAGGCACAATGTGAGTCTCAAAGATGGCAATTACTTGGGCTCAAATTCCTCAAGCCCTATTATGCCATATTTCCATCCAGATGACAGGGGACTTGTGTGTTCGTGTTCCTAATCCCCTAATCAAATCTCATTATTTTTGTCTGAGCCAAATCATAACATTTTGGTCTACAAAAAACACTCTTCTCAGTAACAGTAAATTTACTTCAGACACATTTTTGGGGCCCCAAACTCGCCAAAGAATAGCTCTACAGTTACAGCAAGTGGGGTTGCTTCTGTGGAAAGGTTTAACAAGGTGGATTGAAAATATTATTGGAGAATGTGGGCTGTAATGATTTTACCTGGTGGGGAGTTATTCATCTGAATGTTGTTTTATCATTTCAAATGTTACTTGTGGGAAGGGAATGTCACAGCTCTCCAAGAGCTACATTATGTCAGCTGCCATGCTCCATAAACAGATTACACACACCTTGTATAAACAAACTGTGGTTAGCTAATTATCCTTAACAAAAATACACACACCGAGAAGAAAATTCATTTTAAAATGATTAATAATATAAATTTTAGTTTTAGCGACATTTTTCCTATATCCCCATGTGTAGCTACAACTTAATAAAACTCCCTATAAGATTACCACCATTTAGTTGGTTTCACAAGTTCAGATTGTTATACACAATCATGCCATGTTGCGAATTCAGTGCTAACCACATTGCAAACTATGACCTAACTTGGCAGAGAGGATGTATATACTGTAAATAGATACTATGACAGGTGTATCAGCTAGTGCCAACGATCAACTTTTAAAAAATATATAGTATCAAATGGCTAGAGCCATAAATAACCTGGAAAAACTCTATATGGTTTATTAAAATATTCAGGAAAAATTTTTATTCAGACAGTCATTTTTCATTACTCATCTCATCAGTTAACAAATTAGAAGTAAAATGCTAAGTCAGGTCAATAAATTTTACTCCTTTTTTTTCCAGAATTAAGATATAGTGCATAGAATAGTAATAGAATTTTGTAAAATAAAAAAAAAAAACAAACAAACACTTAAGAGCTCTATTACTTTTCGTCAAAGAAGTTCAGTAAACAAACAACACACCTATGTCTTGTTTATGTCTTCCTTTTATGAAAACTTATGTTTGCAAAATCTGTTCTGACGGCATGAAGGTTGAAGCAAATATCACACAAAAGACATCCAAGAAAGATGGTAGAATTTTCTCTGAGACTGGGTTCAAAGCATGCAAAACACTTCCAAATTTGGAAAGACCAAGATTCTCACAGATTCCAGATCTCTGGAAGAGATGAGGAGGTTAACTAGCAAAGCTAATGATTTTAAATCATACTTCCCAATGCTAAAACACAGCATTAAATACAGCAAACAACTTAACTGATGTTGATATAGCCCAGGAATGGTTCCCATATGTGGTTCCTGACTATGTGTATACTGGGTAGTATATTTATTTCAGTGGTAAATAAAACCTTAATTCAGCAACCCAGTGGTTTACCAATAGGGCATGTGTGGATATCCAGCTTTTAAGAAAAACATTTTTAGTGGTATTCATAGCCACATTACAAAACCCTGCAGACAGAAAGTCCCTCATGAATTTCCATTGGAATTCCAGCCTAATATGGAACTCATGGGATTTAATAAGGATTTGATTTTGTGACGTCTGAGGCAAAGAACTAGTTATGAACTGCTGGAAGTTTCACAAGTAAGTACAGAATTGACATCTTCAGTGTATTCTTCAATATGTGAACAGTACATGCTGGCTGACAATCCACAAAGATCTTGCAATGTCCTGTGTTAAAGTTAATTGTAACAAGAATATTGTGAAAAAAGCGCACTAAGATCTCATTTTATACAAATTATAGTTACTAAACAATGGTCCATTCCTCCTTCTACCTCAACTCTCATGAAAGCGTTATGCAGGAGAACTGAAGCATTAAATATAATCAAGAGGTAGGAGATGTTCTCAGTTCTAAAAGCTTTTTCCATATAGTTATCCAAGAAAATTTTTACAAATATGTAAAAAAATAGGGAAATTAGAACACTTCTTTTGATTTCCACATTCAAACATAATTTAGCAAACCTCTTGAAAAATAAGAGGAACTTAGAAAATCCACTACAACAGAATTTAAGATTGCAATAATTAAGAGAAGTCAATGATTAGATGTCCACATAGCTGTAATCCAGTGTCCTTCTGCAAGTACATTCGAGAAACTGTGACATTAAAGACTTCAAGGCACTGTTTTCAGTTAAATTGTCCAATTGATTGAGCAGAGTAGACCATTGCTCAGGACTCTCTTGAAATTAGGTACCTCTTGATTGCAAGACCTCTGCTTTTGATGGAAGAAGCTGAAAGAAACTCAAAGAACTATGCTCCTTTGAACAATTGTATTCAACCTGTTGCAAAGACCCTAGCTGTTGTTCCACAAGGTGCGTTGCATTTATTTTGCCTGTTCTCATGGCGAAAGCTGCTTATCACTTTGTTGTTTGAGTCTGGAACTGGGTACTCAAAATGAATGGGCTGCTTTTAAGAAAAAGTGTCCACCTTAGTATTTTAAGGTTTGGATTAATAATTTCTAGAAAATCTTGATAAAATAAGTTCTTTATCTCACAGAAATGGGAAAAAAATGAAATTAAGTGCTTTAAAAAGAAAACCCAAAGCACTGAGTTACAGAAAACTCCATGAGATGAGTACTGTGAGTTGTATAGCAAGGTAGTACATAGCAATGTTCTATGGGGAACATAGAAGGAAGTAAATATTAAGCAGTTGCTTATTGAGTAAGTACGCCCTGCACTGAATGAGGCAGTGATCTTGCAGGAAAGAAGCACATGAACAAAGTTGCAGATAATCTAAAAGCTAATCACTGGAAAATTAAATTAATTTCAGAAAACAAACAAGCAACACCCTTAATTCTGGTATTTTTTAGCTTGCAGCTGCAAGAGTTTGCACCCAAAGGCAATTCTATGTATGCAATTTACCTATTTTGGGCGGGAGGGTGGCTGCTAAATCTACCAAAAAAATTTTTTTTCCTCAGCCAACAGCATGAATTCCTCAGCCAACAGCATGAACTGTCTGAGCTGCAGCTGGTAAGTGGAGTGGGTTGTTACTTGTTATGTATAACAGAAAAGGGGGACAAAACATGATGGAAGTTTGGGAAACAGCTCAGGTGTCTTACTTTCAGCAGAGAAACAGGAAGAGTGAGGTACTTCTGAGCACCTCAACAAGTTCCCTAGAGGAAACAAGAATTTTCCTGCTATATTTAATATGGATATTTCTTCTATTCCTACTAGACATTCATTCTCCCATCTCACCAAAGACTTACAGGGGAAGCTCAAATGGTTTCCCAACAGAGAACACACAAAGCCAATAAAATGGTAGTTCTGGATCTTACTATTTCATCCATAGCAGTTTATACAATAATGTGAGTTTTGGATCCAGCCCTGGCTATAATGGAGATTCTAGTTTCTCTTTTCCCTTCCCCCTGGTTGTGGACCCTGCAATAATTCCAGGCAGCAGTCACAAGGCTGCCATACTAGTTATTCCTGTCAGCTGTTCTCCAGCCTCCTGCTGCCTGGCAGCAAGGTTAATGTGATATGTGTAGAATTGAAAGCTCCTGAAGTAGTCTTCTGTCTTGCTGGAGGTTCAAAAGACTGTCAACATTTACTCCAGCAAGACAGAGAATATTGTGACCTACTCAGCTGGGGAAAGAGAAAGGCAGGGAGGGGAAGTTCTGCTATGGGAGAATTTGGACTCAGACATGCCTGACTCCCAAACACACTCCTCTCATCCCACTGTGCTTCTGCTTTTCATTTAGAATATTTTATGTACTGGGAGGGCGTTCCAACTAAACTCTTTCATGAGGCTCTGATCATGCATTATCAGGCCAAGACAAGCTGCCAGCTGCACCATGTAACATGTTGCTCTTTTCTGGAATACAGGAAAGAAAGGGCTTTCTGTGAAAGATTGATACTACCTTGTGTTGTGTCAGCATGCTGCATGCTGGTCTTGTCCTGCAACATTTTCTCACCTAGTTACTACATATACACACAGTAGTAATATTTAAGTTTATTTCAGTTTATTTAAGTTTATCCATTCATGTTTTTTAAGTTTGGAGTAGAGCAACTTACACAATTAACATGACCTCCTGCATAACAGGTCATATTAATTCTGCATGTAATCAGGATACAGTCTTCACATAATGCTTTGTCTTACTAAAGAATGCTTTCCTTTTCCAGGAGTTAAATTTCTACTGTACATATTTACTATGACCTGTAATGTTATCAAGAAGTTGTTTAAGGGTTAAACTACAACCTTTTTTTCTCCATAAAAACAAGGAAATATCTTAGCAACTGACAAAAATCTTCTTAGGAATTGTTGTGTTCAGCAGCAACAGCTGAAAGCATTTAGTTTATGAGCCAGTATTCATCTTCAAAGACTCCATTCTGCCCAGAAAATAAAGAACAAGAGATCAATTAAGATCTCATCCAGCATGCTAGTAACAGTGGGAAACATACCTCACACAAGTCATAGAATCCTGGAATACATCCTAAGAAAACTTAAGTCTGATTTTCACTTTCTTACTTTTCATAGACTATACAGATGCTGCTTCAGAGTGAGATGACCAATCTGGGGGAATGCGAACAAAGAGAACTTTGGGGAGCTCAATCCCAAAAAATGATCTCACATGCAAGGTACCAGGTTCAACATTATTTAACACACATTATACAGGTAATAGATCACCTGTCTTTTTACTTAGTATGATGTTATCCTCATGTAAAATCTGTAGTGCACAGATCAGGAAAACTGCATGTGGTACATTGCCTTGTTTAATCCTCAAAGGAACTCCAGCAAGCTGTCATTTTGATATTAAACATGGACTTAATTATAAGATTATGAGATTTCATAGCAAGGGTTATGAAACTACTGTTTATTCATCTGAAAATGCTTAATTAGGTCCATTTATACCAGGTTTTCATATTTTGTTTAGAATATTCCACTATGTTCCATGAAGAAATACAGTTCCCTTAGACACAGACCTAAGAAAAACTCTGGGAGCTGTGCTTGAATTTTCCTGAAGATGAAAGTTTCTCAGATCTCAAGCCAGCTTGGCTCTCTGCGAAGGTACAGATGAAGACTCTGAAAATGGTAAGAATTTCCTCTAGCTTTTAAAGAGAGACTTGGTGTAAGCTCCCCACTAATTTTAATGGTAGCCAGGAGCTGCTTTTCTTCAAGGAGAATAATAGGAACAACCTTTCCTCTCACTCGTTTTCTACATCAAATTCAGAACATTTGCAAGGTGAATCGTATTTTTGGGGGGTCCTTTTTATGGCCACTGTAAATTCTCTGTTCCAAGGTCTTGAGACCAAAAGGACTGATGTAAGAAAATGTATAGTTTGTAACAGCAGTCCTTATAAATCTCACTCCCACACAAAAGAGCAAAGAAAATAAAGAGACAGAGAGCAGACTTTAAGACCAGGGAAATAAAAGAAAGTTTATTTAGAGGAGACTCACTACCAGACTGGCTTGACTTGAATGACGTTTGTAATCTGTAAAGAGTCTGTGTTATGTGAGGTGAATGCAGAGTGATATTCCTCAAGGGGAAGAGAACACTTTGTAAGGCTTTCTTGTGACTCTAGAACTAACACTTACTGTGGAGTAAGGCTTACAGCACCGAATTGCAAGTGCAAAGATATGTACAATGAGTGAAGGTAAACAGCTCAGTAGTTCATTAACATGCACGTCAAGTAAATTATGGCTGTTTGCAGATAATTTGGAAGTAGTAAATAAGTGAACATTTGTCCTGTCTGATTTTCTATGAAAGCACTCACATGCCTTTTTTTAACAAGGCTAGGGCAAAAGAGGGAAATGGAGCTGGACAAGACTTTTTCAGTCTTACCATACTCAGAGGGTTCTACCAGCTCAAAATATAGTTCCAGCTACCACAGTAATCTTATTTTGAATCCAGCCTCTTATTTTTCTTTTATGGCAATGATTCAGACACAATATAGTTAATAAGCAGCATAAATGTCTCCATACCATTTTCAGGTATGTTCTTCAATAGACTTTAGGAGAGAGATACCCACAGATATATACTTGAAAACATTTTTAGGAGGTACGTTTCAGTTCTTACACTGCAAGTCAGATCTTTTGCAGTAATTCAGACAAATTGAAAAGCAACATTTCACCATATCCTCTTATGAAAAAAGTTATGAACTCATTTGGAAGGAAAAATATTATATAATTGAACTAATTTTTGAATGACATTAGTAAACAGAAAGTTAACTCCAGAGGCACTGATTTTGCAAGTGCACTTGGAGCTCAGTTTGGTCTTAGAAATCAGGAAAATGGTTAACTTCTTCCATCTGGAATTAGAAAAGAAGGCCACCTTCAAAAGAACCTTTTACAATGAAACTTTTGGAAGAAGTGACATCCATAATTCTCATGTCAGCAATTCTTCTGTAAGAAATCACAGTTTTGTCTTATTTCTCTATGCAAGTGCATACAAAATCATATTTCTGCTTTGTTATGCACATGTTTACACAATGTCATGGAGGTTTTGGGGAAATGCAGTCCTATCCAGTGCAGGTGTGTTTAGTCATGCCTTTTCTTTCTAGTACCATGATTCATTTCATTTAAGATACAGAAAGACAGATAAAAACTACAGGCATTAGTGTGCAACATTTCAGTATCCTGCCTATAATCACTACAGGAAGAATGCCTGCATCATTTACAAAACATTCAACTTTTTTACCCATTATAAATTTCCTGATCATAATATTATTAAATACGAACAAATTCCAAATAATTCTTTCCCTGATCTTATACAACCTTTTTTCTTCTCCAAAAAAGTAGTATGGTAAGAAATCCTACTCAAAACACTCAAACACTCAGCTTCAAAAGCCATCGGGCTTTTCAGCCTGCTGGATGCTTGATGCTCTTGGGAGAGCAGAGATCATTCTGACTGCAAATTGTAGACAAAGGTACAGTACCTTGAAATGGACCAGCTGTTAATATTTGTAGCAGCTATTTGTATGGTATTTCAGTAGAACATGGTGGGGACAGACTGAAATTACTGACTTGAACAATTTAGTACATAGACAATGAAAAACGGTGGTTGGATAATGGAACACGGTAGTGCCAAGAACAAACATTAAAACATGTCAGCACCATTTATTGAATTAAAACATGAGCTTCTAGGTGCCACATACAGTGAAGATTCAGTGTCTCTACTTTACACATTCTCTAAGACCTCTTTATCTGGAAAGTTCTAAGAGACTTAAATGTAAATCCAATACAGAATAGTCTTACCTCTGGGGTGAAACTGAGCAGCTGTTTAACATCACATACAACAGCAGTTTAGGACAGCAGTTGCTAATGTGGGAAAACATATGCAGATGTTGACTCCTTGTCATTTTAGGATCACATCTTGCTTAGATATTCAAGCTTAGAAGACTGAACTCTTTCATGCCTTTGAAAATTCTCTTTTCCCCTCAAATTCAAATATGAGAGGAAAACATTATTTTTCCATATATAAAAGCACAACGTATATATGGCTTTACTGACAATTCTCAAAGCCCCTGACCACATGGTTTTGCTTTCTTGGACTTCAGAATTGTTGTGACCCATGCATGAATATTTGCATCTCAAAAAGCATTGGAAAAGGGGAGGAGAAATGAATTATTGACTTTACTTCCAGATGAGGTTCATGGAAAATCAGAAAGCATCCCCAGAAAGGTCACATAAATGTCCATAAAGACAGAAAGCTAATTTTGACAGCCACATTAAATTTTGTTTCAAGACCAGAAACTGATTTTCTAGGCTAAAGCAATGTGAAATCCTGAACTGCTATCTGTCCTAAGTCTTTTAAAAATTTAATTTTATGTTCTTTTATGCAAAAAACTGTTTTAAGTCACATGGCTACATTTTTATATGGAATTCCAACACCCCTGCCCAGGACTAATGTGTTCCAATAGGTGCCACAATTGTGTTGCTCACAATTCAGAGCAACAAAATGCTCCCAAAGTCAAGCAAATATTAAGTGTTACATAATTTTATTGGGGTGGTGGCAATGGAAAATTTATTTCAATATCTAATTTCAACATCCATTTTTTCTCTTGTCTACAGGTTGCATTAGCAAGGCACTGCTAATGACATCCATTGCTAATGACTTAAAGGTGTGGTCCCAGAACAGATGTTACAAGGGGAACTCCCATCAGGAGAAACTTTGGAATTTCCAGGCCGAGTACAAAAAAAAAAAGGGACTGATCCCAAGAGCTTAAGAAACAGATATTTATTGATGGTACTTGCATGACAGAGTTTTTGGCTTAGTCCTGTAAAGTTCAGGGACTGAAGCAAAACTGGAAGAATTCCCCACAAGGACTGCCAGAAGGACAGCTGCATAGGGAAAAGGAAAAAAGCAGTGACCTACACTTCATAGTGGAAATGGGTGCAGCTCAGTCAATAGACAAAGTACAGACACAAAATGAACTGAAAACCCTGCTGCTAAGAAACATAAAGTTTTGATGTAAAGTGATTCTGAAGCTCTAAAGAAGGCAAAATATCTTAGGAAAAAAATGCCTGCAGGAGTGAAAGGGATATGATGTCCCTAATGATGTCCCTTGAAAAGACAGCATTTGTTTATGTTAATGGTTTAAATCAGATCCTTGGTGATGATATTTTAACCAAAGTTAACTAATACAGTTAACTATAGATGTGGATCATATGGAAACCAGGGTAATCAAAGCTTTCAAGGCAAACAAGCATGTCTAGCCTTTCCTGTTCAGGCAGATGGGAATATGTTCAGCAATACAAGAAGTGACAAAACTCCTCTGAAGAATAATATTTTTGGATTCACATCGATGATTCTATGTTTGACACAGATTACATTTGTTTATATTCCAATAAATATATTCATTTACATTTAAAATAACCAAAAAAAAAACAACAAAACCAACCCAAACCCCACAAAACAGTGACAAAAGCAAAGAGCTAACTAAACAAAAGTGAAAAATAGCTAACAATACCAGAGCAAATTCTTCAGGTAGCCTGGGAGAGAACATGATGATCTAAAGAGTCTTATCTCTATTCTGCTTGCTAAACTAGCAGGAAGATTGAAAAGAAGGTAACAAGGTTAGAAGGAGGATATCAAATCTTCTTGCTTCATCACCTCTCCAGAAAAGAGCAAAGAAAATGGTTAAAGATTAGAAAACACAAAAACAGAAAAATAGTTTGCTGGGAAAGAGGCAAAAGATCATAGCATCCTTCAATTACATGAAAAGCTCTTGTCAAGAAGAAGAAAATCATCTGTTCTACTTGCTCATGGTGGAAAGAACAAGCAGTGACAGCATCAAAGGTTAAACATTAAGAAAGAGCTTTGGAATAGATTTTTCTCAGAAGGTCATGGAATTTCCATCACTGAAAAAGGTTAGACAAACATCTTTCAGGAAAAAAACAGATAGGTATAGCTGATATTAGTATAATGGTTTAGAGACTTCATGACCTCTTGAGGTCTTTTCTAGGACTATTTTGTATGATTTGACAACTTAAGCAGTGATGACAAACTTTACAGACTCCTTTGAACTCTTCGGATGTCATGAAGATTGTCCAGACCCTTTATTCTAGCAATTACTCACTACATAGATAACAAAGGCAAAATTTGCAGGAAGAGATGACATATTTTATTTTTCCAACTATATCAGGCTAAAAAGGCACTTTTTGGAGCACATGTGCCTTTCTGAGTAGAGCAGACAGGAAAGCAGTACATTTGCATTGTTTAAAAGGACTGTTGGAGAAGAGCAGCTGTACTTTGCATTAGCTCTTAATATGAGGTCATGATATGACATCATTCTCAAAAAGAACAATAAAACCTAATATGCTGAAGCAATATATATAATATTAGAAACAAGTTCTAATCTAGTTAACATCTCTACTATTTGCTAAAAATGTAGATTTACCTCTTGAGTTGCCATATTTCATACTGAGAGGGAAGATGCAAGGCTTCAAGGGATGAAGTTAGTGCATGTAAATTTAGCTCATGTAATTTTAAAAAATTACTTTTTCCCTGGAACATTAAAAGGGAATCAAAATGATGGCTAAATGGGGACAATGGAAAAAGCAAGAATCATCTCTAGCATATAGCCAAGGGCTCCAGGGACATGAAGAGATAAGCACCAGCTTAATCTAGCAGGGTTCTTCTGCAGGACAATCTCTGGTATCTGCATTTGGTTGTGATAAATGCTCAAGAAGAGAACAATAAAGTCTGGCTTGCAAGAACAATTCTTACTGTCTATGCCCTCACCTAAGACTGTTATGGATGGGAGGAGACAAAGACTGGAAAGTTTTGTTCATTAAAGCCTCTTTGACTTTCTTTGGAAAAAAAAAAGGTAATTACAGGAGTGTGCTATATAGAAAAAATGCTGGTAGGCAATTTTCACAGGTGATTATAAATAACCTTTCTGCTTATGAGAAGTATAACTTCAGTCATAAGACATATGACAGTGTTATTGCATGGTACTGTGCCTCCCACTTCACTCAAAATAAAATTAGATGCCATCAACATAAGCTATAATATGGAGCCTTCTTTATAATTCCTGTGCTTACTTCATAGTTTTTGCTATTAAATAGCCAAAACAGCTCTTCAACCTATTTCTGTATTTTCTATTTTTCTCTAAAATGACCAGTAAAAAAATTCAGGAGACCTTGCTAGAAACTGCATTCTACAAACTTTACACACATATGGAAGGTGAATTTCCCTTATTCCTCCTAGAATAATTTTCCAGATATATTTTTTCTTTCTTTCAGGAAAACTTCTATTCTATTCTGTCCCATCCTAATCTATCCTACTTCATTTTACTCCATAGAGTGTATTTTATTTCCATGCTTTAGTCTAATATTGAAAAAGTTTATTTCCTCCAGTTTTACATTGAATTTATCAGATTTGATATGTACAGACCAGATAATTTTAGAAATAGAAGTATGATATCAGGCAATATTTATACTACCACACTCTAATTACATGACATCATTGCAACCCAGTCTATTAGATCAAACTTTGACTACCCTTTTTCCTCCTTTGCAAATCCCATGAAAGAGCTGATATTGCCATTGCGACCCCTTTTATATGCAAATCAAAAAGTCTGTCTAAGACACAAACAAATATAATTTGAGTTGTTAGCTATAGCCTAGAGACTCTGCTTGCAACATTTGGACAAACAGAAGCAGAGACTTCTCCCTGGTGATCTTCTCTTTTACACAGATCAAAGACTTTTCAGCCTTTTATGGGAGCCAGTTTAGGAATTAAAAGATGACTTGGCCTTATTCAAACATCAGACTTCCATAATACTTGGAATGGAATTAGAAAGATTTAACAAAGCCTGTGGTTTAGAATTTGCACTTCTCCTTTAAACTTAAAATCAAATCATATTTTCAGTGTGAACTATGTTAAATAAAACAGCCTCTCTGCTAGCTTATAAAAAATTGCAGACATCTTAGCTGTACAAAGTCTGTAGCATGTTTATCTGTTTGAAGGAACTAAGCCCTCACTTGCAGATGGATCAAGTTCAGCTCTTATTAAAATGAAACCAAATCAGTTTATAGAATAGAAATTATATCCTTAATTATTATGCAAGTATTATTCCCTATTGTTTGTAGACTTATTAGGTCAGCTGTACCTTTGTTAAAAAAAAAACAGAGGAAAAGAATTCAAAATGACTGAGCATGCAAAGAAAACTTCCAGCTGAGCAGGCAGTCGTTTTTGGAAGGAAAGCTGCAAAACCTCTCAGAAGGTGTTCCTGCGTAAAATGGCTGTGTGTTAGTGTGCTACAGCAGCAACTTGCTTTTTACAAACATCTCAAAGACAGCAGTGGACTTTGCCACCCCTCTAAGGCACAGTAAACCACAGCTTCAGCTCATCATCCTGAGCACTTGTACAGCATAGACAGAAGTGGGATGTGCAGAACAAGCCCTGCAACCCCAGCATGAAGCAGAGCATGTCAGGAAGAGAATAATACTGCAGGACACAACTTGTCTCCAGCTCTGAACTTGGATTGGCTATACATGCTCCCAAATCAGAAAGGGGCTTTCCAGTTTCTGAAAGCAGAACAGTCTTCTGAGCCTCTAGCACCCAATTAATTTTTGGTTATACTACTTAAACCAACATCTGCTTACCAGGCATGACTGACTGAGGGAAAAACCCCCCACAGCTTTCTTAATCATAGCAAAAGTAAATATTGAAGTAAGGTGACACTACATGGCAGTATGTCACTACAGGAATAAAATAATCTATTCTGTCCAAAAGTTATACATATAGTTGTTTTTTCACTTTTTTTTTCTTCCCTTTAATATTATATTAAAAGTAAATTAAATTCCTCAATTTATTCAGAGTAAAGGGATAAGACTGAAAGTTACCTTTGCCTAACTTGTTTATTGATCACATACAGTAAGATTTACATTTCTGCAGTTTCTATGTAATAGAGAGAAAGCGTTAATAAAAATTTAACAGAGAAGAAATAGATTAATATTGCAGCAGCATCAGTCTTAATGATTTCTGCTCATTTCCAATAATTTACTGATTTAGAGAAAGAATTTCAACAAATAATGTTTGTTAATGTCCATACCTAGCCAAATATTACTGTACATTCATAACTTTATTTCTTTCACATTTCATCAAGTCTCAGTGAGTGCAATAAATTTTTGTTCAGAAGCCACTTATATAACGTCCTTATACAATATACACAGCATAACTCAACCGACTAAACAAGCTTACAAAAGCTCAGAGAGAAGAGAGTAAGATAAAAGAAGAATAGAAGAAAAAACAATATTCTTTTAATCTTCTGTGGACTCTTTTTAATGTCAGTTACCAACAGATCTCCTTATTCAAGCAACTAACATGTGACATTTTCCAAAGATAGATCAGCAAAACGCCAAGCACAGTAGAGTGAATATGAAAAAAATAAACAAGGTAAAACTGGCATCAACCTCCTAAGACAGTATTCCCAAGCAAGCCAAAGGCCTGGTCTGTAAAGCCTGCAGGGACAATTATCCTTCTATCCATCTGCAAATGAAACCACAGTATGCCCTTCCTTCCAAAAGAGCAAAATTCTTGTAAGGTCAGATGTGCAGGAAGAAAAAAATCTTTTCTTCCCAAAAGCTTGTGCAAAGGAAAAGAATTTGCAGTCTTCACAACACATGAATTTTTCTTCTGCATTTTTATCTGCTGAACAAAAAACTGAACATAGTACTGTATTACTAATCAGTAGTTCACAGAAGTAAGGTACCATTTTGCTATTGGCTCTGTCAAAAATCAGCATTTCAGGGGGGAAAACAAATAGTGTAAATGACAGATAAACAAGTTTGCCTTCACCCACTCAAAAATTAATAGTTGATGTATACATACAGTGTAAAACTTCATCAATCCAAGACTGAGACAAAATAGGCAGGTGAACTACCACAAACAGAGCAAGAGTCATGGGCTTGGCTCCTGCACTTTGTGCTCTTGAAAGGTCTTCTGGAAGTCGAGCTCTATGGAGCTTGGTGTCCCTCAGATTAACTCCCTTAAGAGACTGTCTCACTTAGGAATTGGAAAATATCGAGCTCATACCAAAATTCATCTGGAACTACAAAGCAGAAAGCCTCTCCTTAGGAAAACAAAGCTAGAATGGATCTCAGAATGTTGTGTAGGACGTTGTCAGTTCCTGTGCCATGCCAATTGAGGCAAAAATCAGAGCATGGCCTCTCCTGTGGGGAGCGGCACCGCGGGAAGCACAGGGGAGGTCGCAGTTTGCACCATGGGCAGTGTTTGTGATCAGTGATCTGGTGCTTCGTGGGTTGAAATGTGCTGCCATGGCAGCGTGGGCTGAACTCCACAACAGTCAGGAATTAACCTGAATTAAAGGGAGATGCCCAGTTGTTAAGTCTGTTTTTATAATGTAGAATAACATCATTTAGTCTGCTGGAAGCAAAGGAGGCTGAATAACTCTCCAGCACTCCCCCTCCCACAAAATTCTCTCACTTATTTTGCTGCTAATGACTATCTGTCCCTTCCCTCTTCTCTAAATGCTCTTTTGCAATGGTCCTTCCTGTGATTTATATACATTAGAATTGCAAGCATGAATAAGAAGTACCTCAGTTTTTTATCATGCCGTGTAAGTACAACACATTCAACCTAATAAATGTTCATTCTTCAAATTTTTTAATAGTTTTATTACTGATAATGGGGGTTTCTGTACTTATTCATTAAATTTGTCAAGTCCCTTCTTTAGGAATTGATTTTGAATTTATAATACATTTTGCTCTGAATTAATATTAATGTGTAATTCTAAGCCACTTTTGTCCTGCCTTACTGGATTAATTTAATGTCTTTTTAAAGGTACAGCTCTATGTGACATCATTCCCCTGCCAGATTTATAACAGCCAATGAAGTCACCATTATAGCTTCTCATAATTTTCTTCTTTCACCAGTGGTGTAATATGCCATTATTCCTATTTCTCAATTATGAATCTAGCTTCTGGACAGGTAACCTTTACCTAGAATGCAATATTTAACTCACAATAATGGTAAGAAATACTTTACAGTTCCACTATGATTAATGAACCATATATCAGTATTAGCAATTTTCAGTATATTTTAGATGCAATAGAGATGAGAAACAGTATAGAATATAAGGGTTAATATAGTAAATGTTGCACATGTTTCTGAAAGAATCATATTTCTTTCCAGCTTTTAAATCCTAGTTCAAAATTTTGTTATTTGCTCTGCTTGTACCTACTTATAACACAGGTATTTCCTTGTATAAGGACATGCATATGAAATTACACTCAGTATTATATGAAAAATATCTATTGCATATTGTGTTTTCTTTTCCTTTTACCCTTGTTAATGACTGATTTAGTATGTTTGTGCTCCTTGTCCCAAGTTTAACTTCACTAGTATAGAAAGTAGGTGTGAAATTAATACCTTTCTGTAAAAACATTAATTTTGGCAGTTCAAACACTTGCAGCTATAAGCTGTACCTTGGGCAGGCTGTACCTTAAAGTCTGCACACTGGCTATTGGATCAGTCACATTTTGCCCTTTGGTTTCTCTCAGTTCCAGGGTCTCTTGGTTGAGAATGAGAGACATGTGTCTCTTCTTTCTGCCTCAGTGTAGTATTTGAAACTCCAAGTATTTTTTCTCCTTTCCTAATATTTAGACTTTGTGTGGTTTTTTGTGTGTATGTTGAATGGTGCAATGCCTTTGATTAGATTTATTATTTTATTATTTATATTATATTATATTATATTATATTATATTATATTATATTGACAAAAGTTTCACATCACAAAAAAATATTAGACCAATAGCTGGCCATAGTCATCATATAGGACCAGGTTTACACTAAGATTCTTTATTGTAACAAGAACAAGCAACCCACATATCTGTCTACAGAATAAATTTACATGGATACATCTCAATTGGTTCTGAAATTATCTTGAGTTTGGCAGTCATAGCTTTGGTGCCCTGGGCTAATATGACTGCAGGAAATAGATTTATGTTATCATAATTGTACAACATTTTTGGAAATGAGGTAAAATAGCATCTTGACAATCTAATCACATGAACAGTATCCCTGTTCCAAACTTCAGATGCTTTTAAGAAATAAATACTTGTGTGTGGTCTTTCTTCCCTTTCCCTCCTCAACAATGATTCTATTTCTACAGGGTCATAAAAAGGAAAATACTGCAAACATGGTGGTGAGGAGAAATTGAAAGTCAGAGAAATAGCAGAAAGAAGGAGGAAAAATATGACAGATGAAGCAAACTGCCTACTACCCTTGAGAAAGGTTTCCCTAGATTTTTAAACATGCATTATACTGTTGCGCACATTTTTCATTTATCAAACTTCCATTCTAAAAATTCCCTCATCATCTCTATACATTGAACTTCTCTAAGTTCATTGAAGAGCTCAGTTGAGAAATATTGATGTAGATGTTACTCTTTTCACAGCATTCAAAGTATTTATGGGGGCAATTTTGCTCCAGGATCATCACTTAACTCTTCTGTTTGCCACAGGGCAAACAGTTCCCCTAATAAATTTTTAAACTCTGAATGTGAGACTTATCTAACTGATTTTTACATTTAAATTCTTCAATTCAGGATTAAATTTACTAAGTTCCACCATATGTAAGCGTTTCTTCTTACCTTTCAAAGAAAAAAAAAAATAGAAATGGGCATGAAAAATAATTTAAAGGAACATAACCACTCCTGAAACAAAAGTTGTGTATCAGCCCCTGATTAAACCATACTTTTTCATTAAAGGATCAAATGTCCTTATTCCTGACAACTAGAGATAATGAAAAAATACAAACATGTGCTTTGTCTTTGTTGCAGGGTCAGGAGATACAATCACTCACTTAAACTATTAAATGTAATGCATACAAGCATAGGGAGATGAAAAGTGCCAGTTTAAATTAGCTTGACCTGTAGTGTTGACTCCTGGACAGATGGCATAATATACCCTGACTTCATTGCTGAGGCATTAGAAGCACACAGCAAGAGCCCATTGTGATATTAAGAAAAAGCTCACAAGTAAACTCAGACTGAGATCCAAAAACCTGTTGGCCCCCTGTGAGGCTCTTGGCTTCCTTTTGCCAGACCTATTACAATGTAGAATGAAGTCTTCTCAGTTTTAGCTGAAGCAGTGCAGTGCTCAGGCAATGAACACACATTTTCTACTTTGCTGTCTAGAGTGTGTTTTAGGGTGAGATTCAGAGTCCTAAAGACGAGGCTCACAAAGGGCAAACCAGTCAAAGTCAATGCATTCTTCCCAGGAGAAGGAAAAGCTAACTGTACCCAAACCTCACTGTTTGACAAAGCTGGCAAGACTCTTAAGGAGGAGTGTACAGGCATAAAAATTAGATAGATCTGTAGATCTTTCTATAGTATTTCTCATGACACAGCAAGAGTCTTCTAAAGAAGCCTTTCCCCCATAAATCTTTGCACTATTAGTAGAAACTGAAGGTTCTTACACACACACAACAAGCCACACATACTTTTTTGTAGATTTCAAATTTAAAGAGAAACAAAGGGCTTATCCAGCTTCTCTTTTGCATTCATTCTCAAAATTGGGAGAGTTGTCTCTCAAGTGAATATATAACTCACTGTCCAACATCCTGAGAAACAGAAGCAGGGGTGTAGAGTGCAGAGCACTAACAAAATAGCTGGGTATATAAACACAAAGAGATAAAGGCCAATGGCATCCAACCAAGCAAAAGGCAGTTAGGAAAGCAAAGTAATTAGCCATTTTTACAATGCATGGAAGTTGGCATCTTGAAAATGCTTGGCTCCAAATATCAGTGACACATCCATCTGTTTCTTCACTCGCATAAAATTGCAGCTATGCATTTTGGGAATGCAGAATTTCTGGGCTCTAAGTGGAATGGACACATCATAATACTGTGCTGTGCCCAGCATTCATCAAACAGGGTCACCTGCAGCTCTAAAGGTCATTTGGCATTTTATCTGGTCCTTTATAAAACTAGGGAAAATTATATCCCTGAAATCTCCTCATGCTTCTTTCTCCTGCAAAGGCAAAAAGCATAACAAAGGGCAAAGAAAGTTTAGAAAAGAGATGATGACATTGAATAACCTTGCATGGAAGGACTGTGTGGTGCTCTGTATGCCATGTTATTAATCTGAATAGACCTGCCCAAGCTTCTCCTACTCTTCAGCAATTTTTATGTACTGAGATAAATGTCCAAGAAGCCAGATAGTGATTTATTCCATAAAATGTACCAGATTGAAATTGTTCTTGCCAGTGACCACACTTTCCATTTTGTTTTGGGGCCATAGAGTAATCTGGCTGTTTCCCTCACCCTCAAAATCTTTATTATTTTACAACCATAAAGTTTTGGAAGCTCTCATTTTAAAGGAAGAAATTATGTTAAAACTAGGCAAAAATAGACAAAAATATTGTCACCTACAAGTCAATTTAACATAAAATGACAATCATTCAACCTCAAAGTCTGGCAGTAATCTGTGGGTCTTAATTCAGGCATCACTACATCTTGCAGATTTTCCAGGCATTTGCTTTTAAAATTGTGTTCCGCCTTTGTTACATGGCTTGCAGAAAGCCTGCAAGAAATAAAGTATCAAATGTGGTTTATTTTCAGCACAGACCATCTATTACAGTATGAATGATTTCTCTAAAGTTTCAAGCACCTAACAAGAGAATGATTTGTGTTCCCAAGTCTGAGGTTTTTTCTAAATAGTCCAATAAAAGATATTTAATCCTACTAATACTGCCTTGCCTAAAATTAGGCACCTGAGTAAGAAGGTTGAATTTAGGCATTCTGGCACCTGCTTTGTTAATTTAAAGCACCCTCTTAAATTTAAACATATTTAAGTACCAACACCAAAAGTGTTGGGCTGTTTCCATTAATCTATTTCAAAAAGAAAAAAAAAAGGAGAAAAAATAACACACATTTATCTCCCTGACTAAATTTAATCATGCATATTAAAAATGTTGGCTTTTATGACTAATGGAAAGTTGAAATACTTTCTCACTGTATTATTTTAAAGGACTTGCAACACAGTGGAGTTTTCTGAGCAATCACAACACTGTGCATACACACCCTGCTTCTTATTTATACCCCAATAGCACTGAGGCAGTGGATAATGGCTCCACTGTTGCAGTTACTGTACAGACAAAACTGTTGCAGCAACCTTTGCCAAATGTACAGTTTGGGTTAAGACTGAGCTGGAGGTGAAGGTCTAATCAGAGAGCACTCAGAGCAAGTGAGGGAATATTAAAAGCTCCCTTGCAGTTCAGAGCAAAGAGAGGCCTCTAAGTAGGGCAGATCTCCATTCCGGGCTGTCAGAAGGCTGAGTTGTAACATGAGCTGGGTTCCATTTGCTTTTCCATTTATATAAAAACCTTTTTGTTTCTTTTGTTATAAACTTAGACCTCCAGAATAAAGCCTGGAGGAAGGGGGGAGGGAGAGGAGCACTTGCTGCCTGAAAGATGCAGTTTGTTGTTTGACCACTGTATGCAGAATATAGTTCCTAGCTATCTGTCCAGTTTGCAGCAGCTCCTCTATACCAGATAAAATTCCTTAAAAAATAAAGCTCATGCCCACATCCAGAGAATCTGACCCAGTCCCTGCCCCCAAGGACCCCACATTGCAGAGGAAAGACTAAAGCACACATGGAAAGAAGAGCAAGAATGGTTTCCTTTTACAATACTCATGGAAAAGGTCAGTCTTTAGGAGATGTTTTAAGATGGGAAGACCTTGGCAAATCCAGACTTCAAAAGCTGGTCATAGCAGAGAGGAAGAAATCAATAGGATGGGAATAGGGTTAGCATATTAAAAAAGCTCTCTATTTGACATTCCTGATAGCAAAGGGAGCAGACCTTGGACAGAAGGAGATAAACCTGGGAGGAAGCTGTCTCCAGGGGCAGCTGCATCTATCGAGCATGCTAAGGGACAGCAGATCGGTTATAAAGAAGAATGATGTATTGATCATGCAAGAGCAGCATATACTGACATCTGCTTCTAAGAGATTAAAACAGGGGGAATAATAAGTGGTAGGACCTTACAAGAGTTAACCTGGAAGATGATGAGTGAAAGCAAAAATATAAGTGTTCTACTTTTCTGCAAGAGAAGACATATTTACCTCTTAGTCATGCACAGAGGAAGCTACACAAGCTGTGTTGATATATTGGTGAAGGAAACTATAAAGAAATTGAAATGCTTTACTCAGCTGAGACTTATGAGTAGTAATAAACAACAGCAACTTTGCTTTTCATAAAATCAGTTTTCATCACTGCTTTTATGCAGAACCCTTATCACTGATCCCATTTTACAGAAGAGGGAAAAATGGCATACAGCTAGGTGATACAAATCACCTAGGGCTGCTGAGTGTGGCAGTACAGCCAAGGACAGTGCTTGGAAAACCCCACAGCATTTCACTCAAGCAGCTGCATTCCTGCTGAAGCCAAATGCAGCCACAGCTGAAGGGAATGAAGGGGGGAAGCTCTTTTGCAACAAGCAATGTGGGATTCTTGAGAAGAGAAAACTAACTTCCAGGTGGGACATCCCTCTGTGAATTTCCACTGAGCAGGTTGAGTGCCTGCATAGTTCCTGTATATAACACAGGGATTAAAAAAATTCACTCTCTCTGCAAATGTAAACTCTAGTTTTGTTTTTCTGTTCAGTTACCTACAACAGTTTATCTTGGGGCTTGTTGTCAAGACAACAAAACCTGAAAAGAGAGAGAGTTGCAGTAAATAGCCAATTATTAAGCAACAAATTAGGTCTGTACATGTTTTACTATGTTAAATTTAAATTGAAAGAATGATGCATCTCAAAAAAAACAGAAATTCCAGTTTGGAAAGCAGTGATATGACTAACTGTTGGTGGTTTGTGTGAGCTCTGTAACTGAAGCTACTGAAGGAATTAGGCAAAAAATTGGTAAAAGGTAAACAGAAAACAAATTTCAGAAACCTGCAAAGTGATAGGAAATTTAGTTTTGAGACTGTCCTCAGATGTACTCTCTCATTTAAAAATGACAGAGGAGAGCTCCTCGTGATGAATATTTCAGTAACTGTCTACTACTGTCTAAATCATAGGCTTTAAGGCTATATATTTAAGGAGAAGGATGAAACAAGTAATGAAGACATTTGAAGGTGGTAGCTATTTCAGGATTAACTATAGACACCTCTCTACAAAATGGCAAGTGGCTTATTACTGCATGTGCCAATGAAAAACCTGCTCAGAAAGACATGAAAAGTATTGTCAACACTTATACATACATTGAGGAAGTCAGTGAAAATATGGTGAACACAAAGGAAGAGCCCTATTGTTCAGACACAACCAGAAAACTGCATGACATTCCCATGCTCTATGAGCTCCCAGTGATTATGGAAAATATAAGGGCTGAATGCTCATAAGGTGAGTAAGAATTTCATATGAACTATCACTTGGATGGTAGCTCTGCCCTGCCTTTGCCATTTTGAGCCTCCCTGCTTCCTCTACCACTGATGCTGGGGGCTGAAATGCTCAGAGGTGAAAGAATTACAATGGGAGCAACAGTCTTCTTTTTCTTTCCTCCTACGAATCCCACAGGGGCCCAGAAACCACATTTTATATCAGATTTTGAGGGCTGAGTTCTCAGCCAGTGTTCTGTAAAACATGCTTTTTCATGTTATAAAACCAGAAAAAGCCAACAGCATTAACATTTTAAATTTGATTCTGTTAAAACAGGCTTATTTCTATTTCCTTCTGTTCCTTTTTTTTTTTTTTTTTTTTTTTTTTTTTTTTTTTTTAATTATTCCAAAGCCTATAGTGGCGAGTTTGACATTTGGCCAAGTTTCAGCATGAAATTTTATAGCTGAGATAATACAAGCTTCTGTAAAATGAAGTAGGAAATGCTTCCAGTTAGCTTTAACAATAAATGCAAAGGGAAAAGTTGCTTCTGAAATAAGGCTTTTTCCTCTACTTATTACTAACAAGTGCTGGAAGAGATTACTTTTTTATAGGTGCTATTTATCTTCTGCTTCTCCTTGTTATTGGTTTATAAACATATAAAGAACATGTAAAACATATCTAAGTAAATTTTTTAACAGCACAGACATACACAAAGTCTCAGAATCCACTGTCATGCTGCTTTTCAATAGCATAATGCCATTCATTTAATCAACATATTCCTGAATTTTATTCCTGATTTACAAGCCACAGAAGTAAATCAGAATCTGATCCACAGAGCAATAAGATCTTTCTCCGTAAAATTTGGTTTTAAATGTTAAATAGTCAGTGCCGCAATGATCAAAAGATGCCACAACAGTAGCAGCATCTCTGTTATTCTGAAATTTTCTTGCTTGTAAACTTCAGACAAAACCTCTTTTTGTTTGTTGATGTGAGCATTTTAACAGGAAACAGGAGTTCAGCCACTAAAAAGCACTTTTTTTCCAACACAAATTTCACCATTGTACTGTGATTGACAGCCATCCCAATGTCTATAAACAACCTACAAGCCTCCCAAATTGACCATTCAGTTCCTGCATCCAACATTTAAACACTGAGCGGTTTTTGCGCTCAATAAAATTCCTTTTCATTTCACCCTGGGTTGCCATGTCTCTTCAAACAGAGACAGAAAAGCAGTGCTCTGTGTCAGACAGATTTTAATTTTCAGTCCTCATCCATTCGTACAATGTAGACACAAGCAAACAAACCCTACCCAAAGCCTAGCAACCCACAGTTTAAACAGTCAATGCATATGAGCTACGGGATGAAGGCCTGGACCTGTTCACACATGAATAAAGAAGATTAAGATTTTCTTTCAAAGACATGAAGCCTTTTTGACAGCCTGTGTCAACAGCGCTGTCTGCCTCTCAATGTGAAACAGTCTTCTATCACAGGTTCCCACAGGGAGGTCTTGCTTATTAGCATGCTTTACACTTCCATTCCTTGTCAGTATTTAATTTAAGAATAAGGGTGCAAAGTTTTGCAAACTCTTACTTACCCACAATGAAAGGATAACTTACTGGAGACACTGAAAGGAAATACCAGCTAACATGAACACCTACAGAGTACATTTTTAAAGAGGATAACCTAGAAAAAAAAAAAGAGAAGAAAGCAGTGGATACAGTTGTGTTCTCTATTTGTCATTGCAAAAATATACCAGTAAATTTGTTGATCACAGAATGTCTCTTCTAGCAGGTTACTTTTGTAGAATTCTCTTCAGCCTGCACTCTAAGTGTAACACGAGTGCTGCCATGCAGGGCAATACCAACTAAAATTTTGGACATAACAAAAATATCCATCAAAACAGCAGCAATAATACTGACTTGGTTCATACATTGAAGGGGGTCTTCAAAGTGAACTGAACCCACTGCTATCACAGGCAATATGACATATAATCCCCCTCAAAAAGCGACCAAGTGCTCTTCCAAAACAACACTGTGAACAACAAAAAGCCAAACCCATTGTTTTCATTCAAGAGAAAGATTAGTCCTGGCTGAAACAATTTAGATTCTGTTTCTCTAAATGAATGACAGCCCCAAGTCACCATTACAGATTGATGTTATCATATTGTTTAAAATCAAAATATTCTAAGACTCCAATCTTGCAAACATACTTAGGTAGCTGTTTAGAAAAAGAAGTGAGTGGTCCCAGTTAAGGCAATTTCATCATGCAGATGTAAAGCACATGCAGCTTTCAGGACTGTAGTTTAAATTTCTGGAACTAAAAATAGTAGGAAAAAACCTGTACTTCCTGCAATATTGGCAAAACATTGTTTTTTCAGGAACAAACAAAAAATGTTACTTCTGTATTTGCTCATTTCTTGAGTAGGACCACAGATTTCTTACCAGTTTGATCATCTAACTTAATATTAAAAAATCACTTTGAAATTATCACAGGAGAAAGCTAGATGTTCAGGGTAGAAAAAAAATTATTGCAACAAGGAACAGATTATGTCTCAGCAAAATAAGTGGGAAAAGCTCCAAATTTATCTCAATATTGGACTTAAAACAAGATGATTATATAAGAATGGTCCTGAAAGCCAAGTCATAATCCATATCATGGGAAGTAAGATTTCAGGCAGAAAAATTATAAAGAATTCTTTTTTTTCAAAATCTCTAAGATTTTTCCTAAAGCTCAAAATAATTTCTATCTACATGCTTTAGGGATTTTTTTAATAAATTGTGCAGCTAAAAGAAGGGAAAATGAAGGTTTTGTGGTTCTAATGTCAAATTCAACATGAGATACAGAAAGAGCTGAATGACCTTGTAACTAGAAATAAACAGCTGAGACAAGGAAGGATAATTAGGATTACAAGGATCAACATTTAATGCATCAAAAATCTTCCTTTAAAGCAGTGGACTGTACACAGAAATGAATCATAGTCTTTTACAAGTATCTGCTTAGCAGATGCTTTTAACAGTGTTCCTGATTTTTTCCCTCTGTGAAGGTCACAAATGAGTGTGTGAAAGCTAATACAATCACGTAAAAGATGCACTTCCTTTTATCCTTCAATACGTCTCAAAGAAAATTATCTAGGTTTTTAATTATTTATTTTTAAGATAGTACACTTTGAGTTCAACAATTTGATTCTAGCTAACATGTATTTCTGTCAAGCAAGTATGCGACTCAGTGCACTGCAGTTATAATTCATAACATATTCAGTTATGTTCTCAAAGCTACATATTTGTTTAACAGAAATAAATGTCATCTCAAGTTTTAATTTGCTAAAGTTAAATTTGTCTAGCCATCTAGAGGAAAATTACATAGGTCAAAACACAAAGAAAATAAGTAAAGAAGATGTACAAATACAATGTATAAAGGACCCTGGATTTTATTCTCCCTGATGTCTGTTATTTACAGGTATTAATTTTGAGAAGGAACACTAGGTTCTAGCAGCAGTTAGTGGCAGGCCTACAAATAAACCATCATTTCCACTATAAAAGCAAAAAAACTCTTCAACAAATAAAGTAGTTGATTTTTATTTTCTGATCAGTTCTTTAAAGTTATAACATAAAAGATATGTCCATGTCCTAGCATCTTTTTTTTTCTACCCACAAATTAATTTATTCACTGTCTCTCAGTGTCTTGGGATGCAGTCTTTAGCTTTGGTTTGGTTTAGGTTTTTTTGGTTTTATTTGAGATAGATGCACTACATGGAATAAAACACACTTTTAATATTTCAATGGACAGTGCATACTATTTGCAAGAAACACTTTAAAAGTAATTTGGAGACCCCTGAGTAATTTCACTCACAGACAGGGACTTATCAGAGTGTCACACTTGTTTAAAAAAAGGTTCTAACCCCCCCCTTTAGAATTGTTAGTTTTTAAAAAAAATCTCTAAAATTCTGTGATTTTGATATTTTTGTGTTAATTTTAATCAACACACAAGCTCCATGACAAATTTGGTCAGTAAAGAAGTTCAGCACAGCCTTGTTGAAGACGCCTTTCAACATGGCTGCCATGTCCCCTTATTCTTTCCCAGCTGACCTCAGTGGGCTGTGATTTTTCAAGTGGTATTTCTGTCTCTTTGTTCTTAATGGGATTCTCTTGTCTCCATCTCCTCACCAGTTACGAGGTCATCCTTCTCCCTGGGGGCATTTGGCTTTACTGTCATGGAGCACAATGGGAAATAGCCACCCTTCAAGCAGCTGTCAGCAAGTTTCTCTGAAGCACAAGGATTGAGGGAACAGTGGTGGTGCTGGTGGTGGTATTTCATAACTTTCAGTGGAGCTGGCAGGAGCAAATATGACCACATCTATTAAATCCTTCTCAGGAGTCCTCACGCACATTAGATCCACTTGACAGCTTAGGCAGGAAAGAGGAAGAAACTTGTTTTAAGTGTGTGTCTGACAGAAGGGAAAATTTAGGAATATGTGCTAGGGCATGGGGATTTAGGAGAGACTGGGCAAAGGTTGGCAGATGGGAGGAGAGAAAGTATGGATATTGCTTAACCATGGGCAGCTATTCCCACTCATTTATCTGGGGGATCTTTGAAGATATTTATGTAACATATAGACAGGACTAGTGGCTGCCAGAGTCAAGAATTTCCAAAATTTGTCTTTGACTGAAACATTCTGGTAGCTTCAGCTATTTCAGTCATTGAAGAGACATCCAACACTGGGTAGGAGTAGGAGGAGTGCTCCAGCTTGCAAACTCAGAGGCAGCACCCTTGTACATTTGTGCCCTTACCATCAGTTTACACAGACTGACAGGCTGTCCCACAGACACTGGATTTTCACAATCATGATTCATCTGTTACTGTATGGCATGCGTGGCACAAAATTACAGGGAAACAGTTGTTCAAATTTGGTCTTTCTTTAACTGAGAGTTGGTAACGTGAATTGCTCACACAGCTCATGGGGTTTCTTCTTTTTACTTAATCCCCATGTGATACACCTGTTCCTGGTCATGGGGAAAAAGGACACATTCTGATTTAGCTTTTGTGTTTTGTTAATGATTTATCAAAATACTGAAGTGTTTAAACTAAAAACCAAAATCAGTATCTATTTTGAGATGTTATCCCAGCACCTTGCATTTTTTTCATTCACCAAGGACCCTGACTAGTCTACTGCTTCAACTGAAGTTCCTTAAGTTTCTCCCTTGGTACATAGTCCATGACACTGTATTTCCCATTGGAAGCTTGTAAAGAAATTTTGGGTTGGGCACAGAAATGCCCCAAATAGCATCTTACAGGCAGCCCCTGACTTTGTGCTCCTTGACATGCACAGCTCATAATGTTCACTCAGTCAATATTTTCAGAGGGAGTTTTACAAATGATCATATTCCAAACATATGGGACACGTCCCAGCATCAGTGATGAATTGCATGACCCCTCCACTGTGCCCTGCTACAGGAACACAATACAAAATGTGAGCCCCCTCTATTCAATTTATTATCACATCACAATCCTCAAACGTCACTTGGTGGCATTAAGAGCATGGCCCTTCATCCTGTCTTATTCAGGTTTGCTCAGAGTGTGAATGTGTCCCAAAGTGTTAGACCTGGTATCTCAGGTAAGCAAGAATGAGGTCAAAATTAAGAGTTGTTTCTGTCCTCACAGCTGTGAGGCTGGCTGACCATACTTGAGAGCAACAGTAAATTCCTTCTGAATATTTTGGGGCAGTAATGAACAACTTTCCCTTTGCCACACAGCAAAACTGTGAGAAGTAAAGGGAGTTGGAAGGGTAGTGCAGGATGAGAAAAATCAGTTGAAGAAGCCTCTAGTCCTTCTGGGTCCTGAATTCCACTCAACAAAGGGAAGGAGCAGATGCAGGGACTGGAGGTATCTCTGGGCATGTGAACACTGAAGAAACTCAATCACTCAAGAAACACTGATGATACCTAACAAATGGTGGTGCTTATAGGATTCAACTATTTTGCAGAATGACTTTTTATTCATCAGTGTTGGACCTTAATCCATAATATTTCAAAATTCTGTGTCAGGTGATGTGTGATCAAGCAGATTCCTAGTTGTCCTTGTACTTGTTACCCTCACCACAAAGGCAAATAAGGTAAAAAGCAGTTACTTAATGTTTCATAATTTATAGTCTGTTTGACATTCATTCAGTTTACTCATCTTGTTCCTAATCCTAAAATAACCAGCTTTAAAACAGGGTATTCTGCAGATTTTTACAACTTTATAACATCTGCACCAAATATTGTGGGAATGTTTTAACCCAAGTTCCAAAATTATACATGATTTAATAAGGGAGTTGTTTATGTTGGTTAAACAAGTCAGCTATTGAAAACAGATTCACAGAGGATAAACAGCTCTAGTATGTGAATTGTTTAGGTTTATTGCATTGTCCATAAGTATATTTAAATATCAGTTATTAAATTAGGTTACTAAACTAGCTTAGCCTTACATATTTATGTTTGGGGACCTTGTATAACATTTTGTGGCACAATGTTAATCCACCTATTAGCATTTTCAACTTAACCTGTTTGAAGAGTAACAGGAAAACAGGAACAGCATCAACAGGAAATGTTAAACAGCTATCAATGTGTTTATCTTTGAAGATTTCCTGTCTGTAAATACAGTAATTTTTGCACTGCTGTTGTTGACAGTTCACTGTGAGGAGTTTTAAGCTTTTGTAACTATGGCTCCACCTTCATGAAAAGTACACTTTCCTTGAAAAGTACATAATGAATTGCTAATTTTGCACTACAACCTAGAGTTGACTGGTTTAGTAATACAAAATCTACTTGAGGTCCCAAAAGGTACAGTGACATCCCTCTTTGTGAAATAGTTTTCATGTCTCTTAAATTAATTAAAATTAATGTGAACTCTTTTCTTTGCAATTTCAGTGTAGCTTTAAAAAGTCATAATAAAATGCAGTTCCTGCTCCAGCATGCCAATAATCTAAAATAAGTGGATAAAATATATAAAGAGAAGATGTAACTAGTAAGTATAGCAGTGATAGCAATCAATGACTTTTTTCTTAAACATTGTTCTTTTGCATCCACTTCTCTGCAAGTTTCTCTCCTATAGACTAGTGAGCCTGGAGATTATCTTTACAAAGCATTGCCAGAAGATGAAAATTAAGGAGTAGAATAAGTTATGGAGGTCAGGAGGAAGATGGGTGTGGGTGGATGAGGAAAGAAAATTATGTACAGTCATTAGCAAAGCACCTCGCACTTAGACAACATGTAAGAAGGCAGATGTCATGCATTTGCTAAAGTATATTTCCACCTGTTCTCTATTCCCCATCCTCACATCCCCACACACAGCTCTACATTCCTTCACCAGGACAAAGGAAGCTTAACTGTGTTAACGTCAGGGTTAAGAGTTTCCTTCCAGTGATCATTTTTATGTGAGAGAACACACTCCTTTCTTTTTAACAACACTTGGCTCACTAGCAGGAGAAAGTGACAAAATTTGGGCAAGAAGGCATCCAAGGTTTATAATCCACAAAGCCAACTCTTCCCACTGCTCTCTGCCAGGCTCCTAGCAGATGTTATTCTGCAGGTAGTGCCAGGAGCCAACTGCTGCTCCTGTTAGAAAAAGCCATTCAGCTCACCTGCTGAAGGCAGGAGTTTTGCTGCAACTACTGCAGCCAGTTCATATTCTCTAACTTGAACAATCCAGTCTCTCCCCCTGGGTTACAGGACCAGGGACCACAGGAGACACAGATGCTTGACTGGATAATTGAGACCTAAGCATGGCTAGACAGGAATTGCAGCCACCTGGTTTTCACACAGGCACAGCTCTTGCCCTGCCAGGGAGGCAAGCTCAATGCAGGCTTCTGAGAAAACATCATTTCATCAGATGCCAAACACCCAGCAGTGGCACACACTTTCTTCTTTGTTCTCTGCAACACAGAGCCAGTGGTCTGATTTCTGCCTTCCCAAAGGCAAGGCTAATTGTCTCTCAGTGATCCATAGAGCAGCAAAAAAAACGATGTGTTGAGAATAGATATCAGACAAGATAAGAGCAAAGAGAGGCATACTGATCATTCTTCCTCTTCAGCCCTCAGCAAGCAAGGAGATTTGAGCTGTTTTGTCACAGACCAATACTGGAGCTTCTGTGGCATGGCCACAACTAGCCAAGTAAGTGGTGAACCAAGTCTAGCACATGCCCATTAAGGTAATAAAACATGAACAATTACAAGTACTCAGATCTCAGATTAGTATCAGTAAAGTCTTTTGCACTATCATTTATCACAACTGCTTCAACACCATGCACAAGTTCTTGTTTAATACTGACTCACACAAAAGTGTATCTAAAATTCAAGTGATAAACAACTCCTAGTTCTAACTTTTGTTCTTTCCCAGTTCCAACAAGACCTGTCCATAAATTATTAGACAGGATGGGATCAGAGTGTGATTGAGGAAAGTCACAAGAAATCTGAAGCTTTTGGTAAGTTTAGCAGAATAGCAACAGAACGCAGCTGACAAATACAGTAACACAAATCATAAAGCCTTATTGTCAGTAGTGGAAAAAAACCTTTATTTGACTAGCCCCACTTTAACAAAACACTTACTTTTTCCACAAGTGAAATATTGGGTGATTTTGTTGTTGGGAGTGAGTTGAGGTCTGATATGCCTGGTTAGTCTTTGGTGGGTAATTCATTTGGATCCTGAACACCTAGGCCAGATGTTTGCATTTAATAGGTCAGTGAGTCTCATAAGCAAGTCATTATTTAATAGCAGAATTGGGTATTTCAGCATCTCTCTCTCCCTTTCCGCTACCAAGCAGACATAGTGTCACACATGCACGCTTTTATCACTTGTGTGCAGCATACTGTAGGCATTCAACAGCTGTAAGAGCTGTGTGTGAAAGACTGATGTAATTCTCTGCTGTTTATGAGAGCTCTGACTGTAGGTTTAGAGGATACAAAGGTTTAAGTATTCTATATCTGGGACAGACTCAGAGGTGAAGCAGAAAAAGAGAGTCATGTTTGGAATATAATACAAGTGTGACACAAGTACCACAACATTCATCTGTTAAGTCCTCCTACTGCCTAATTTGAATCATGGCTTTATTCATTAAATTGCATTCACAGGTAGATACTTTACTGAGCTGTCAGCCTTTCCTTAATGTGAATCTGGAAGTGAGTTCATTGGGGTAAGTCTGAATTCCAGGTCTTTTTCTTCAAATGTTCATTTTCTTCACAAAATTATTTTCCATTCAGTCCGGTGGGATAAGGTAGGATTTGGCTCATCACAATTTCAAAGATTCAAAAAGTTTCAAACATTGGATTGTAAATGAACCTGTGATACCCACAATGTATGAAGAAATTTAATTACCAACTGAATTTAGATCTGTATACAAATAAGTAGAAAACAGTCAAGAAGTGTAATTTTGAAGCTTATCAAATATATTTTGCCCCTTTTTCTCCATTGTTGAAGCTGTCAACTCCCACTAAGTAAAGGAGATTTTTCAAAGTGACAGGACATAATTCGGAGCCACAATTGATGAAAAACAAAAAGAATTGCTATTCTTAATACCAAGTGACTTTATTTCCAATTATTAAATATTAAAATATGATTCTGAGTAGCACTGTTAATCAGAAGGATATCTTTGTATAATCCAGAATTTTAGAGTGGGATAATGTCCTGAAATTATATTTAAAAATGAGACTTAAAACAAAAGTAGCATCCATTAATATGAAAGAACAGATCCTTTTAGACACATAATTAAAATTAGGTATTGAAATCCAGCAATATAACTGAAGTATATAAACATAGTCTCATAGTATCAATACATAGCTAAGTGTTGAAAGAAACTTTAAAGTGAATATGGAATAAATTAATTAGAATCCCCAAGTTCACCTCATGTTAAACATGGATGATAACAATGCCTTATTGCATATTTTTTTTCCACAGTGACTTTTATTTTGAGTGTCTCAGAAGTTTGCCATATTTCAATTGTTCTCCCTGAAATATGTAATGCTGTTTGCTTATTTCAGGCTGAGTTCTTCTAGAGTGTCATCTTAAATGCTTCACCCATTTCCAGGAAGAGTATTAAGGTTAAGATGGTGTTGTCCATGTAAAAATCCTTCCTGCTGCCTCATGAAAAAAGTCTGTTATCCTTGCTGCTTGGAGTAGAGGCATGAATCTGCTCAGGAGGTTTCTTGCCAAAAAAAATCCATGTCAATTAAAATGTTGATGGAGACAGCTCTGGAAAGCACATTGCCACATGCTCCAGACAGTCAGCTGAAGCCTGGCAGCTAAATTTTCCAAGGATTTTCTGGGCCTTGTGCATGCCTTATCCCCATACATGGACAAGGGGCAGAGCTAACAATGCTCCTGGTTCTAGCCCACCTTCTGCACCACTTTACATTCTTAAAATGACAACTTCTGAAGCCCTCCTGAGCTTAAGAAAATTTTAGTTGTCAATATTTTTAAGAGAAGGTTTCCAGAACTCACTCTTATAATGAAAAGCCTGAAAATGCAGTGTAGCTACATGGTAAAATCTTAAAAAAAATAATTGAGAATAAATAAAACCCAAGAAGTCTAATAAAAAGAACAAGAGAAGTTTGGGGGTTTTTTAATACAGTCCTGTGACTGTGAAGGCAGTTTCATGATCTGTCGTGGTCTACGTCCTGATATTTCAAATGCTTGTGGCTGAGAATACTGGAAATATGCATGTTTCCCTGGGAGAAATGCTGCACGGGATGGAGCAGTTTTGTCATGCCATTAGTCCAGAACCAAGACAGAAAACCAGTTTCTATCCATCAGGCATGCCATTCACATTGGTGTCCTGGCAGTAAAGGAAAGAATCCGATCCAAGGGGAAAGAGAGACAAGGAAACAAAAGGCATATGTTGAGAGAGGTCAGAAGCTGAGGCTCTGGACGAAAGCAGGAGAGGGCTGAGAAGCAGAAATAAGCATGTCTATAGACAAGTGGTGAAATTGCTCCCTTTAGAAATCTGGGAAGAAAAGCAGCAGTCCTGGGTCCCTCTGTAGTGCAATGAAACACTGCTGTGAAAACCACTGCTAAAATGTGTGGCTTAGCACTAGGTAATAGCCAACCACTGCAAGTGTGGACTGGGGTCTTAGCTGAGCCCTGAAGTTTCCAGTCTTGTTGGCCCTGCAGTTGTGGAGACTCCTTCCTTCCCTTGCTCCTTCCCTGCTCCCATGTTAAAGACAACCATGCATCATGGAACACATTAAAACAAAGAATCCCTCGCAAAAGTGACAACAGTCAGAATTAACATGGTTACAAATCCACCTTTTATACATGATCATTATGGAAGTCTCGTACTGCCCATTTCTTGCACAGCCTCCTTTGTAGGATTATTGAACAGACAACAGCTGCTACATGGCTCACAGTTCAATACTTTTTCTCAGATTAATGTATTAAATACAGTACAAGTATTTTTCCCCATCTTTGAATTCAGTCCTATTGTTGGTACTATCACAATAGCTTAACAAATAAGGATGATTTTCCTGGAGAAGTTCTCTTTCCATTTCTCATAACTAGTGCTGGGATTGGCAGTAAGCAGCTGTGAGGAAGTTAATTAAAAGTATTTGATCATCTTTGCATGAAGAATTCTGTGACAGAAGCAGAGAAAAGAGCCAATTCCATGTTAGTGTATTTTTCAGTTTCTTGTAGTACTAATATTGTCCTTTCTCTTCTTGAAAGCCTCTGTTTTATTCACTGACACCTTTCAGCTTCTGTAAAAACATATCAAGTGTTCCCACAAGCAGACTCATGCAATAAATCAGGTGAACAAAGCTCCGTAGATGTAGGACTAGCTCCTGCCCTTGGGATTTCTTTTTGCAGGTTATGTTGGCACCATGACTTCTGGCTCTGAGCCCAGCTGCAAGGAGAGATGTGTGCCTCCCACCACCTCCTCCCAGAAGGATGTCATCAAGGCAACCCCGCCAGGTCCCAGCACCTGGCCAAATGGAAGAACAGCAAATGACTGGGTGGAAAGATTCCAGACAGAGCTGGACTGGCAGCTGGATCTTGCCCTCACTGTGTTCTGTGCACTTAATAGGTATTGCAATTATCATGTAATTAAAGGACATCATAACATGTACAAGTAGGTTGAATTAATATTACTTAGGCAGTTTAACCCCAGCAATTATTAACTTCTCAGTGCTTGACTTGGAATCTTAGCATTCATGTAAAGTAGTTTTCTGGATGTAACAGTCTTTACTTATCTGACAATATGCTTCATGCTTCGTTTGCCAGAAATGTTATGAGCTTTGAGTCAACACATTAGGAGCATGTCTCTGTTTTCAGCGGCAGAAGGCCAACTTTTAATTTCACTTATTTGCCACTGGCTAAACTGTGTCATTTCCTAAACATTTCTTAATTTTTTAAATAAACACCTAACCAGTATTTCAATATACTAAAACAGAGTGTCCAAGTGAGTGGAAGGGGGAACAGAAATATGTGGTAAGGTGTTATATATGGGGGAACTCTACTCCATTTTTATTCTGACAGCATAGGGTGAAAATTTTTTGTATATACTCCTCCATGTTTCAATTTATTGGAAGTTTTATTTTGGGTTCAGCTATATTTTGCTTTGAGCAGGATTCTGTTTAATGTGCTGTACAGTTTTGTATACACAACATACCATGTTACAGAATAAAACAGCAGTGCAAAGTACAAGGTAGCTTGCGTGTCCCTAGAAATACAGCAGCATGGATTAACAAGATTTGGATATGCCTACTAAAACATTTGGCTAATGACACATTATCATATTAAGAAGTCAGATGATTTTACTTTTTCTGTGGAACAGTGGATTAAAAAGACACCAGCACTGTCCTCCAGCAGTGCCTATCTGCATTCCCTGTGTATGCTGCCAGTGTTCAATAGCAGAGAATCTCTATTCTTAGGGTAAAAAAGCTCCTGTAAACTATTACAATTTTTTATGTGAATTCCCTGCAATATTGAGACTCTATTGTTACCAGTGTGTATTTGCTCACAAGAGTACTGCCTCTGTTTGACAGATGCAGTTAAAATAAAGTTAACCTTTTTAGAGGAACTGGGGAGAACTGTGTTGAGAATGAGAATAATAATTAAATGTAATCTGTCACCAGACCGTAAATGTATATCAGATTGCAAATGTAATCTGTAAACAGAAGTTTTTTTAAATATCTGGGGTATGCTGTTGCTAACTGTGTCCCACATTTACACTGAGGATTTTACTATTCATCTGAATGCTACCTCTTCAACAAATGGAACTTTTCCTTCTTCCTGACTGAAGGGCTTATTGCTGACTTTGATTACTCAGGTATTGCCATCATCACCTGAGCAGACTTCACACCCAGAAGTCATTCCCAATTACAAAAACAGAACAAAACAGGCCTGTTTCACCTTTCCCAAGCTGAACTTTTAATTATTTTTAAGAATTTTAGATTAATTACTTTTAAAATCAAATAGCAAATCATTTGAAGATCCTTTTCTGCTGGAAAAAAAAAACCTACCACCACTGTACAGCTAAGAAATATACAGCCATTAAAAATAGCTGGATCAATCGTCTTTTATTTTGCAAAATGATAGGTTGCTTAAAGCTACTGAGCATTAAGACATTAATAAAAGTGTCCAGGACAGCAAGTAATCATAATAAGTGATGTCAGCATAACCTTCTAATTTTATAGCCTTTTATTTGATATACATTATAGAAGGAAACCATCAATCAATACTTCTGCATTGAAAAGCCCATTTTGAATTTCCATTGAAATTTCCATTTCACCTATTTATATATCTATTTCATTAATTCAGACATAGAACTAATATTTCCATAGATGAGAGAGAGAGACAATTCACTTTAAATATCCATTACATGTATTTTTAGATGCTATTTAAAGCCCCAAGGAAGTGTATATGATATGCATGAGAACACCAAATTAACTCATTAAGATAAGCACAATTTTGTTAGTGTTAAATCAATTTCTAGTAAAAGACTGCTTTCTTGTGCTGATAATTTATGGAAAGATTTGACTGTTATAGCTCTCAGCAAATCCTTACGAGCATGTCTGTAATCTTACTATGCTGGAAGTATTACAGATAGTAAAAAATATGCTTAGGCATCATTTTTAGAGAATGTACTGTACCTTAAGGCATTGTGGAATTTTCATCCTCAAGAATATCATTTTTCACTTTAGGGAACTTCCAAAACAGTACATGAAGTGGCCTCTCTCTGCCTTTTGGAGTGCTTAATTCTAATGGTGTCATGTGAACTTTCCACCCAGAGGAAAAAGGGACAACACAGAGAGGAATTTGGGAATAGATTGCATAAAAAAGGATGGTGGGTTTTAGGATCTGTATCACAATTCATTCTGCTTATTTGAACAATCCCCATTCTGTAATGGTTCACACTGAATATGGAATGCTTTCTGAAATAGTTACCAGATAAGATTTTTTACTTAAATTTCACAAATCATGTTCCACAACTACAAATCAGCGTAATTCCATTTGCATAAGCCTACAAATCCAATGCAGTATAAAACTATTTAGGTCTGAATTAGCATGGTCCAGGCTTCAACCCCACTCCTGCCCCTGTCCTGGTCATCCTTGCCATATCTGTGTGACTGAGAAATGCCAGAGTGACCCACCCTAGGTGGTGACTGGCTGAAAACAAACCTTTGATGGGGGAGCTTCCTGAAGGACTCTTGTCCAAGCATTTGGGCAACTCAGTGTGGCTGGCCTAAGGCAGAGGGAATACCAGTTTAGCAGGGCAGCCTGGATTTCAATCAGCTCCATCCACTCTGGGATCTTTGACACATGTCACTGAAACTTATCGCCTGACAAGGCTAAATTGAGTTGGTTTCAGTGAAATAAATCTTGCCACAGTAAGAAAGGAATGGTTTTCCAGGTAAGAGATTTTAAAATAACATATGATTCATCGATAAAACACTGAGATTGTGGTGAGCTTGAGGCACTAACTGAGCAGGGCAGATAGATGCAACAGATCTCTTCATTGAAATTACATTCAATAACAGAAAACCACAACTCCAGATTTAAGACTGTCTGACATAAATTAAAAAAAAAAAAAAAGAAAGAAAACAACAATCCCCCCAGAAAACCCCTATCACAGACTTGTTCACTGTACAGATGTGCAGCAGACATGTGGCTAAGTTGCTGAGGCTGCAGTTAGAGTCTGCTTTGTACTAGGATCATGAGGAACATGTGAGTGTATCCACCCTGACAAGCTGAGCACCCCAACATGAGCAGATCTGGAAAGCAAAACAGCTGGAGTCAAGGATCCAACTCCCAAACTCTCTGTGTTTGGGAGGAGAGGGTGCTGGCTCAGATGAGCTCTGGTCTGCCCATGCAGAACAAACACCCAGGACCTGTGGGGCTGCATTTGTTCAGCTCCTGAAGCACATTTTCTGCTACGGCTCAGCTAAAAAGCTGCCTGTGTGCAAGGAGAAATCTCTGCAGCATGGATTGATAGAGAACAGGATGAGACTCCTCAGGAATGCCCACTCACCTGGTCTGAGCTGAAAGGCTCATAAAAATATACTCAAGTATGTGCACCAGTGCCTGCTGGGATGGACTAGAAGGACACTGACAAAACTATGATAGAGTCCATCAAGAAAATTGCTGGAAGTTATATGTGTGGAATAAACTGTGGTGTATCTTAATGCTCCTTCACTTTTAGATACGAGGCAAAGTTCACCTTTGATACCTGCAAATGCTTTTCTTAATGGTGTTTTTTAATTCATGGCCAAATGCTATATGAAGCCTTATATATCCTCTGGTTTATTCCAGGCATTTTGCCTGAGTAAAGACATTAGGATCAGGCTTATAGATTCTAAATTCTTGAGATCCTTTGGGAGACATAAATCATGACTTCATATAAGTTGGCTGATTCAAGTGAAAGAAAATACATGTAAGAATGTGTACTTGTTAGAAATATATTTTTAAAGATATATTGAAAAATCAAGTCCTGTTGCACTGATGTCATCTGCAAAGGTGGGGCACTGCCTGTGAGGTACTTCAATATTTTGTGGGTTCCTATAAAACCTGGCCAAGGAGCAAAGGCATTTCAGTTTAACAAGCTAATAAATAGTTTTGAATAACTTACCTTGTGTCTTATAACATTTGGAATCAAAACATTGAGCAAAGCCAAGGAGGATAAAAAAAAAAAAAAAGAAATGCAAGGCTGCCCTCTGTCTCTTGCACTGGAAGGGATGTAGGGATAGTTATGGAAGCAGTTGCTTTTTGACAGTTGTGATCCTTCGGCTTTTCTGTTTTCTACCCTCTGCTTCAATAAATGGAGCATTTTGCTGCATTACATGAAACTAAAAAGATATTCTGACACCAATACAGGGTTCATTAAACAAAAAAGTGCTGTGCAGAACATGTTTCAGGGAATTACATGACCTCCACCAATATGCCAGAATGTTTAAATATTGCAGGAGGAAGTAGTCCTCTATCTTGAGATTTAGCCTAGAATTGACAGATTTAACATTCTTCTAAATTGACACATTTAACATTCTTCCCAGGTCTGGACTTTTTCTAGGGTTTTTTAATGTTCATTCAGGATTGCATGAAAGTCACCTTGGTGTTAGCATTGCAGCTACCTCAACTCCTAGATAATCTGGCAACACCATTGTGATCCAAGCAGACATTTCTAAATTAAGATAAGTGAAAGAGGAGGAGAAAGGCCACATTCATGTAGCATGAAAAATTTTAATGACAGAGTTTGCATTTTACTGCCCAGAGTATTAAATCCATTGTTGTGACTTAGCCATAGAACAAACATAAGTGAAAGGAGCCTTAACTCCAAAATTTTTATTGCTGGCTGATTAACTAGTGTCTAAGCTGACAAGTTTTGTCTCTTAACCTGCATTTGAGACACAGTGTTTTTCTGCAGTTGGTGTCTAGAGGAGAAGGAATAAGAGAAGTAAATGATGAGAATAACACAATTCAATAGTAGGTCTAATTTTACTGCAACTGCTTTGACTTAGTTTAGCTACTTTTGATGGAAAAACTAAGGCTTTTATATGCCAAATACCAGAAATAAATTTAAAAATTAATTTTAAATATTAATTTTATTCCTGAAGTATCATGCCATGGACAACATCTGCTTTTTAGCTTCAAAAGGCACAAGACTGAATCCACACATAGAATTTTAACCAGTTCTTGTTGTATTTCATATAAGAGCACATGGGCACCTATGTGACCACTGTGGGGGCCATTATGCAGGTTGAACCTACAAATCTTTAGATGTCTGCCATCTTTAGTCATACCTGAGTGCCCTCATTTAAGGTAGGGAATTAAACATGCAGCAAATGAGAATCACATGGGAAACATTTGGAAAATAATTACAATAACTATGTTGATGGAAATCATCCAAGAAAAGCTTTGGCAAAATGAGTTCTGAAGTACATTTCATCTGTGTTTACATTTTTCACACTAAAATACAAAGTTTATATTGTTCCCCTTTACTCCACCTGGGAAATCAGGGATATTTCTCTTCTATGTTTCCAAAAAAGCAAATATAAGATTGGAAATAAATGTTAAACTGTTAGCTTAAGGGCGTATTTTCATCTTGTTTGGAGCAATAATTTTTAATAGCATTAATAAGAGGCATGCATACTGGGAGAATAAGTCCACCTGGGCTTGTGTGTGTCAGAGGTAAGAGAGCTGAGCTGTGCATGTCTTTGTCTTCATGGAAAGATCCAAACACTTTTGTACCTTATACGCACAACTGCCTCAGTCACAGCCTTTGCCCATCAGTTTGCCAGTTAGTCCCTGCATAAATAATTAAGACTCTCTGTTACTTGACTAGATAGTACTTCAGAAATATGAAGTATACTTTATTAATCTTTGCAGATTAATTTTCACAGCAAAAAAAATGGGGGGAAAAACACTCATCAATGCCTGCCTGTGTTCATATATTACAAATACAAAGCTCAGAGGAGTATGAGAGCTATGTTGAAGGTGTTATTATTTGTACTATTTCTCTATTAGAGAAGCATGTAAGTCTTTCAAACAAGGCTAAGGCTCCTCACTGTAGCAAGCTCCACACAGAGTCCCAGACTTTTTTCCCTGGAGAGACCTGTAGGCCTTCCTTGTGTCCCAGCCACTCAGCAGTACCTTCCAGTGGGTCAGGCCAGGCAAGCACCACCCAGTCAGCTTCCCTTCTGCTGTCCAAATAAATATTAATAAGTAAGGGGCACAATGGGCTACTTCAGCTAGTGAAATAAGGTAAGGCAGCTCCTCAGCAAGAATAAACAGAGATGGACCATAAATATGAATTGGAAGCTTGTTTAGCTGATGAGTTTAGATGAACAGTCAATTTTTGACTGATGTGTTGCTTAGTAAAGAGCACTGCAGCAGAGCAGCAGGGATTTAAACAGAATAGATGGAAGCCTGGCTGGAGTTTTCCCATGAATGCATAAAAGCCTGTAAAAACAACAGATGATGGCCACTGAGGATGGCAGCAAGGCTGGCTTAGCCAAGACAAAGGTCAGACACAGGACAACCCAGCAGAGGATAAGTGGTGCAAGGAGGAAGTTTTGTCCAGCATGGGAATCAATAGACTTTATCAACAAAAAGTGGAAAGAGAGGAGATTGAAAAACTAGAAAGAGGATCCCAGAGGTGATGTTTTGAGATTAACCACCTGAAACAGATTAAACAGAGTTTCTTCTCTGACCTAAGGAGGTATAATTTACAGCTACAATAGGTAAAACAACTAAGATACATCCAAACAAAGTTATGAATTGCATGTACTATTAAAGCCACTGTGATTTAAAGGCACTGCACTGAGGTTAGTAAACACAGACCAAAAGGCAATAGCACAGATTTCATCATTGAAATCAATTAAAAGGAAAATAAACAGAAACAATTTCAGATTGTGAACTAGTAGTGGCATTAGCTCTTACAGCAAGTGCTACCCCATTCTGTTAAAACACAGCTAACATTCAGGTAAAATAAGTAAAGCTAGTACATAAAGTAAAATAGTAGTAAATAATAATTAAATAATAGTAAATGAGTAAATAAAAAGTAAATAGCTAATCACTAGTTAACAAGTAGTAAATAATAAGTAAAAGTAGTCCAGTCTTGAGCATTTTACTACAACCATTAAGTCAAAAACTAACAAAAAATTACAGTAGTGTCTGCAAAAAAGGGACACAATTTTATTCCACAAGAGCAGTCATCTAATGAACTCCTAACTTGATTTCTGAATACAATTTAAAATCCTCTCAAAAGTGTTCTGCCCTTTAATTTTATGGATCTTGCCATGGCAGATCACACATACACTAAAGTGCAAAACATTCAGAAAAGTCTTCACTTATAAATCCTAGAGTCAAATACAGTGTCAATAGGTATGGGTGTCAGCATTATGCAAACTTTCTCCAGTATAAGCTGTGGGAAACTGTATTAATTGTAAATTAAACAGAAAATTTGCAAACTGGTAGGATCTGATTAGGCTCTTTGTTCTCAAGCTTAGCTTGGTTACAGCTCTGCATGTGTTGAAAGTACCAAACAGTCAATTAAAGACTCTGCCCTAACCTTCATGGCTCAATGTTGTGGGGAGAGATGTTAAGTCTATGCACTCCTCTACTTCCAAAGTCTACCAGCACAAGTCTGGGGCTTTACCCTTTCATTTTTCAGTGTCTCTGGGACACAAAGTGGCAGGACTGCCACTTCTGCACAAGGAAAGAGTGGACTGGACTCCTCCAAAAAACAGGGCTTCTACTAAGATAAAGAAAACAGGAATAAGAATTCACTGGCAAAGGCCTGTTCATAGCAGAACTTGTAAAGGTGGACCCACACTGCTGGTAGAAACCATCATTCATATTCCTGTTTTTATTCTAGCTTTCAGGATACTTTGTGAAAAATCTTGGCAAAGCTTAATTATAATAACCCTGAGATCCTGGGCTACCCACATGGCCTGTAACTACATTTCTATTTGGTGTGTGAGTACGTCCTGAAAACATCTGGAATTTCCGGGACTTCACTGTACTAAGAGCCTCACTACATAGTAAATCCAGCCACACCGACAGCTGTGCTGGACCCAACTTATTGATTCTCCTACCCAAAAACATTTCTGAAGTGACATCAAAAAAGGCATTAAATTTTTTTTTTTAAATTGTTCTGCTTTGTGCTCCAGTGTGCCCTATATTTTTCTCTGTCCTGTCATGTCTTTACCCTGTGAAGAGCCTAACATATTCCCTCACAGCTATCATGCATATTTTTTCTCAGACTTTTAAAAGTTTTCCCTTTTGTTGGAACTAATCTGGAATGTTTGGCCAGCACTAGAAACTCATCTTGGAGGTGTTTAAAAAAAATTTAAGATTGTATCAGTACTGATGATAAATATCTACATGAGGGATATACATGAAATTAACTCTCTCCTTTCGTCATCCTCTGAGACAATAAGAGGACAGCAAGGTCATATCCCTCAAATAATTCATAGCTTTTTTGACACTTTCTGAAGAGATCTGTTACTCAGTAAATTGATTTACTTCCTGTATTGATTGTGAACAACAGACATTTTGTGGAATCTTTCCCACATTTCAGGAAAGGAACGTAATTTCATCTCTACAATATGAGAATGTCATAAGAATCCTTGTGACAGCAAAACCAGATAGACTCACAGTATGTGAGATAAACCCTACGTTTAAAAGCACTTTGAACAGACATATAAACAAACTTCCCCCAGTTGTCTAAAATTTACCTGTACTTATATAATGTTACAAAAAGAAAAATAAAAGTCCCACAAGGTTTCTTCCTGATTGCACACTTTTCATTTACTCCATGTACAGTTTATAGGAAAATGTGTTTTTTAGTTGCCAGTTGCTAGCATGACTTCGTGCTTAAGAGAAAATCACAATCTCCCTTATAAATTAAAAGCATCACAGATAATTGATCTAACACACTTGCCAAACTTTTTCTTTCTGTCAATTTTTAGATATAGTATCAAAAATCAACTTGAAATAATAGAATGGTTTATGAAATGCAGCTACTGTCTGTTCTACTTTTTTTTATTTTTAAGTAAACTTGTGCCAAAAGGAAAGCTCACATAGAGCCAGAAAGTCTGTATGAAATCATTTACTACCCCCCAAAAATGCACTAAAGACAAATTAAGTTCTGAACTTTCACTGATCTCTAATAGGGCCCCCTAAAAGAAATTGTTTATTGTTCATGGGCCAACACTAAAAATGTGATTAATTTCAATTTGTGAAATATGCTTTGATCATAATTATTACATATTTGAATGAATCATTAGAAAACCCCACCCTTGTCTGAGAAGGAATTGCAAGTACACTGATCTACAGTAAGGTCTAAGTCAGGTGGAGTGGTTGGAGGGAAGAGAGAGGCAGTAGGTAACTTTTAAAGCAGGATGGCGTGACTTTGTGCACACTAACATTGATTGCAATAAATCTTTTCTGCTTCAAATCAGACATTCCAGTGCTCTATCACTGATGAAATTCAGATTTCAAAGGCTGCAGCCAGAAAGCCTGGTTTCAATCCACCATTGGAATGGGGGCATGGGTAAAGAAAGAGAAAAATGAGCTAAACTGAAGATGAGATCAGCTTTTAAAGTGCAACATAGTGTGTTTTAATTGTGGTTTAACATACATAAATATATAATTTCAGGATGTCAACTGTCACGTTCAGAGAGACAATATGAGGTTATTCCAATCCTTAGTGAAAACAAAAAGCTAGCTCAGCAATATAATGGAAAAATAGGGGTTTGAAATCAAATTACATTGAAAAAACAATGAGGTGATTGATCCAAATTACATCCTGAGAAAACTCAAAAAATAACAAAAATATCCACTTTTCAGGCTGTTCATCTCAGGTCCAAAAAAAGCACAAAAATGCAGTGAAGCTGCAGCAAATTTTGATTCCTTCAGTGCTGGCATGTTGACAGGGTATAGATGGAGAAGGCATGTGGGCATGTTTTTGTTCATAGGGCATTCAGAAGAACTGCTAAATTAAAGTCCTCTCTTGGGACTGCTCGTACAGTACTGATTGCCCAAGTACATAATCAGTTGTAATAAGACATAAACTGTGCAAACATTATTACATGATCCATTACATGGCTGAGTTTAACGGCCATGTGCCTCAAGAAGACTAGATAACAGAACTAATGTAAACTAAGTTGGTCCAAAATAGCACACATTTGATGATTTCAGTGTTAATGGAGTTGGGGCTAGCATTCAGATTCCAAATTAGCTGGGAAGTGAAAGAGCTGACAAAGGTTTAACCAATACCTCCTGCCTGTGTGTTTGCCTCCATTAAACAATTCAAAGGGCAGGGACTGGACAAAAGCAAAAAAAGAACTCCGAAAGCCTCTCTACTAGCCTGAAAACCTTGCTCTAAGACCAGATCTTCATGACCAGCAGACTCCAGCAGACATGCAGTAACTCTTGCCCTCTTAAAATTAAAATTGCAAATCCATTAAAAAGCTATGAGATGTTACTTAACTTATTTTGTTTGGAGATGTTTAAGCTCCTGTGAATGCAAATAAGGACAGTTTTATACAGTGACAGATCAAGACCAGGACCCTGTCAGTAGCTGCAAATGCTCCGTAGCAACATAATAACCACTAAATAACTCCTAAATAACTACTGCCAGAGCACCAGGTTTACTCTTATTTACTCCTCTCCTTTGAGTGGACACTTCCTGGTCCAGGCTTTGTTGAGGAGCAAGCAAACTTCACAACTGCTTTTTGGTCTCTTTTCTGTCCTGGTTCATGAGCCTGGGAGATGGATGCTCTCCCTGTCAGCACGTTTCAGAGTAATGGACAACAGCAGGGCTAAGGAGAGCAGGACTGGAGTCTTTAGGTTTTTAGAAAAACAAAGGCTGTTTCCTAATAAAAGGTACTAAGAAGGGAAGAGGAAATGGGGCAAAGAAGGGAAATGGGGAGGGGAAAAGTAATTTCTGAGGTTTGGGCTTTGCAGTCAAAAGGATGTTTGCCTTGATGGCCTAGGCAGGCATTTTGCAAGACCCTGACGTTTTGTTCAAGGTCTCATTTGGTTTTAGTTTATGAATGTGTCTTTATCATACACAAAAGTCTTCATGATACTAAACCACAGACCAAATCAAGAGAGATGTGAGAATACATTTAGAAAGTGTGGCAAAGAAGGCAGACTATAGGATAGAAAAGGAAAAGCAAATCTCAGAACAAATCAATGAGTACTGTTCACCACTTACAAAACTATATAAAAAGATTTCAAAGATCGAAATCACTGCCATACATGCAATGTTTGAAGGGGTTGTACTGCTATGATGGATAGAGCTTTGATTCTCAAGTAGAAATGAGCTTGGTTCCAGCATTATATAGGAAAAATAAGGAGTCCAGCAGATGTTGAAATTTGCAAACACTAAAGCAGTCCACCATAACTGGCAGATGCTTTGGAGGACATTGAGTTGAAAGAAACTTAAAACATAACAGCTGAATGCCTTTTCTACCTTAATAGAGCTCAGTTTTTTAGTAAAACTGCTTTTAAATGTAAATGTCTTTAAAATCAAATTAAACATATATTTTAGAAGTTTACACTCATAGTGTCACCACCAGTTATAAGTATTTTCATGGATCTACATGACTACAGCCCTTCCCAGCACATTACTAAATCAAAGCATATTACTCTAAAAGTAGCAAATTAGATTTGAGGCATTTAATTGTCATAAAAGGGTAATTTTATTAGCTCAATTATATCCAATCTGTAATACAGTTACATCAAAGCAATTAGCCCCATTGACATCTCCTTTCTGGCAGATCTGATTTGTGACAGGCTTCCCATACACACAATGCTAAACACAATAAGTACTCCATAAAAGTCATCTAAATTGCTGCACAGTGTGGAATCCCCCTGGAACTGAAGGGATGTCTTAGAGGTATATTAGAAGTAATGGAATCAGCCATCATACAGCTGGAGATTACTTCTCCCCAAGAAATAGTAAAATAGATCTAAGGAACAAATTTGGGGTTGTGACAGATCACCTGCAGCAGGTAGTGAAGCAAAAGACCCAAGACCACTTTCTCCCAGCTATGTAGGCTGACTATCAAAAAACAAGGAGCAGAGCATAAATATTTCCAGAAAATGCACTTAGGCCAAATGTGCTTCCTAATGATGCTTAGTTCTTCCTGTTTATGAAAGCACTGTCTATTTATGTAGGAGGACAAATTAAGATAACTCCACTGATTTCCCCTTTTTGGAGTACCTGGTCTTGGCAATGAATTTTAAACAGAAGACATGGTGGGATATTTCTTTGGTAATTCTTTGTCAGGAAGTGGGTGGAAAGGAAAATCTATTCTGCAGCTACTGAGACTACAATACCAGACTTGCAGCAACCATATGTTCACAAGAAACTGCCCTCACCATATAAAAAAAATTGATCATGACTGAATAATCCAATGAAATATCTTTTATTCCTGTGTGATAGCAATCATATCTTATTGCAAAATAAAAGTCTGTCCTTGAAACTGATTCAACAGGGAGATCAGGGCATTGAACCCAGACAAATATGCATCCTGGTAACAAGACCTCTGACCTACCCATGTGCAATAACCAGAAGGACATTTTCAGCATAACTCAACCTTCACAGCACTGGAAACTACTGAACCTGCTCACTAAACCAAGCCCTGCATGTCTACAAAGCCAGTAGCCTGTGATTAAATTATAATATGAACAGACACACTTAACTTCTGCTGTGTCTGAAGTTCTGCCATAGATTTTGTGGCAGTCTTAAGAGACAATCACTGATTGTAATCAGTAACTTAGTGGTTATTTAACACATACAATATGGTATGGAGCAAATACAAGCAGGACCAACTGGCACCAAATGGCTAATTTATTTTAAAAAGCCAGACCAAACCAAACTAAAGAAACCAAAGAGAGAAAGACGCTTGTTCAACTCTTTGGGATGGCATGAGTAAGCACCTCCAAATGCTGCTTTCAAGCTGAATATCTTGATGGTTTGAAACAGCTCTTTACAAACCAATCATAGATTGTTTCAGATTGGAAGAGTCCCTAAAGATCACCTCTTTCCAATCTCCCCCAACACCTTCTACTGGACTAGGTTGCCCAAAGGCCCATGCAACCTTGCCTTGAGCACTACCAGGGATGGGGCATCTAAAACTTCTTCATGCAACCCATTCCAGTGCTTTACCACTCTTACAGTGAAGATTTCTTCCTAGAATAGAATCTAAATTTATCCTCCTTTAGTTTAAAACTCTTTCCCCTTACCCTATTATTACATGCTCTCATAAAATGTCACCCTCCTAATTTTAATAAACACTCTTCAGATATTGGAAGGCCACAATGAAGTGCTCCTGAACCCTTCTCCGGACTGAGCAATCCCAATTCTCTTAGCCCATCTTCATAGGGGAGATGCTCAAGCCCTTTGATCATCCTTGTGGCCCACATATGGAACTGTTCTAAAAGGTCCAGATCTTTCTTGTGCTGAAGATTTGAGGCCTGGACACAGAACTCAAGGTGGGGTCTCACAAGGGCAGAGTAGAGAGGCAGAATCACCTTCTTCAACCTGTTGGCCACTCCTTTGATTCAGCCCAGGATGCAGCTCACCTTCTGGGCTAACAAGCTCACACTGTTAGCTCATGTCCAGCTTTTCATCCAGAACCCACAGGCTGCTCCCAATGATTTCCTCTCCCAGTCCATCCCAGTCTGAACAGTGAGTGCAGAGCCAAGCTTATTGCATTTTTCCTAACTCTGTTTTGGTAGCTTTCTGCATCATTTTCTAGATGTGCTGGATCTTATAATGTGTCATCTGTCTTTCTGCCCTCTCTGGAGACTGTGCAAAGATCACTCCATGCTCTGGATGCACAAGCAGGATTTCAGAAGCTGGCATTCCATCCACTTATTACAAAGGCCTTCAAATCAGTACTGGATTTGTTCCCAGGTAAGTTTGTGCATGCACATGTACCTGTGCAATGCTACATGATGCAAGGCACAGGATGTACAATACTGCACTTGGATAAATAATAGCTATGCAGTCCTTACCAGAAGAACTAAATTGCCTTTCCAAAGAACACCTCATAGTTATTGCATCCTTATTGTAGTGATTTGCTTTACAGTGGATTAAATGGGTCACCCTGGCACTTTCTTGAATTAATGCATGATCTAGAAATCTGAATGACTTTTTACATCACCAAATGATTAGCAGTAGCTTTAACTGATAAGGAAAATGGTACAATATAGAAATGTCATTTAGAAATGTCTACACTAATCATTTCTCAAGTTTGCATTGTCTAGGCACTATCAATCAGATTTTTCTTGCTCAGCAAAGACACATGGCAGGAGGTTAGTGGTACAGAATAAAGCAGAAAGATGACCATTCATACCCCTATTTTTTCTATCAGGGCTAGTTCCTGATTTTTAAGCAGAAAACAAAATGATCTAGAGAAATTTTAGAAACTTTATCAGCTCCTTCATGAAGGCACAGAGAAAGAAAGAAGAGCCAAAAGCTTCCAGTGAGAAATTTGATTGTTGGAAATATTTACAGAATCTTCCTGCATATGCAGAGTCTTTTCCAAAAGATCAGATGCAAAAGTGAGAGGCCATGAACTCATCCAAGCATCTGTCATCACAACTAGAGTACTAACTATTCTGACCTTGCTCTTTTGTCTGGCAGAGCAGTTCCACATTTCAGTATTCAAAAGCCTGTAGCAAAACAAAAAAATAAAAACCCCAAACAAACAATAAACCCCAAACAAACAACAGAGAGGTTCTCGGTTCTATATCTCTCTGCCTAGAGCACTCAAGATGTTGGAGAATCATAATCAAACCCTTCTTTTGATTCCAGAAGAGCAATCCCATGCCACTGGCTTTTTGTGGGCAGGACCCTAAACACCAGAGTGCGCTACAGAGTGAAGATTTCTCTATCTTTTTTAAGGCCAAGGTTTGTGCTCAGTGAGAACTAGCAAAATTTCTGAATTTGCAGCCTTTTAAAAGACAGGATAGATCATTTTCTGCCGAGGATGTTGCTGTATTTAGAACCTTTCCCTGCTAAAATCTATTCATTGGTTTTCTGCCTGAAAAGTTTCAGGACATTTAGAGTTAGTTGATAACCAGAGCTGTTAAAATTTGAGATTTATGTGCAGAGTCAATAAAGTGGAGTCTGTTTGATTAACTCAGTATGTTTTGGATATGAAAATGAGACTTTTTTAGTTCTGAGATAATCTATACATGCATACAGTGACATCTCCATTAAAGGAATCATGCATTCTATGAATTTCATTGCTTCAGTGTCCATGTGTAGTCAGAAACTCACCTAGCAGTCTTTATTCCATTTTCCCTGAAAAGACAGGAATGAAATAAATGACAACCAAAAGAGCAGACTGAGTAGGTTTCTCTAAACTGCGGGGTTGTGGGAAACAGTACATAAAAATCCTCTTATAAAAAGTTTGATCCCACATTCAGATCTCTTATTGTTCTCAGTGGATGCAGGAATATTACTGTGGAGATTTAAAAGACAAAAGATGAAACTTGATATTAGCATAGCATAAATTAGGGCAATAATTTTGCTGTGATCACTACAGTTTCACTTGGCAAATGCTAGTATTCATGTCAAAATTGAGAAATAGCAGTTTCAATGCTGGTTTGTGTTTCTAATGTTCTAGTTTTGATAAAATGCCTGTGTTCCATACAGGAAAAGTGTCTGAACTATTAAACTTTGCTATTTCATGATACAGTATAAGTATGAATGAGAGGGCTTGAAGAGACTATTTAACCAATGTCCACATCAAACTTGAGACAAACCTTTTTTAATTAGCTGTCAAGTTAGTATCTATAGTTAGTATAGATACTGTTTTGATTGTTTTATAAACAAAGGTCATTAAAAGTCTACTATAGTCTCTTTGGGATTTTACTGATAATGGATAGGAGAAGAAGTAGTGTTGGAATCCAGACAGGTTTCATGGGGAATTCAATAACATGGTATTCTAAAGTATTCCACAGAGTGATTCACAATATAGCTATTTTTTGTATTTCCAGATGAACAAGAACAGAGAGGCCACAAACTCTAACTATGTTGGCTTAGCTAAAGAATAACAGTTTTTCCACATCTATTGTCCATTATTCAAACATTGTTCTTTAATAAAAGCCTAAATCACTAAATAGTTTAACATTAACAATGTGAGGCATGGTATACTCCATATTGTCTATACAGCCTCTTTAAAAACAAGCAGTAATGCACAAAGGCCTTGTTGTGAATCTGATTGCCACCATCTTCATATTTTATGTTTACAATGAATACAAACGGTATCTGAAAACAGATCTCATTTAGAGATAAAAAATGTTTTTTTAAAATATTTTTTAAATATTTAAAAAATATTTTTCTAAAATATTTTAAAAATATTTTAGAATTTTGACACTTGAATGGACTGATTTCTCATTATTACAATGCTGATTTAATATAACCACAAGTGTATAGCAAATTAATTGCAAGTGTCATCTTTTGGATAGATTACAAAAAAAAATCTAGTTTTGTTTGGGGTTATCCTGCATGCCCCAAGGACATTGTAATCAAATGAAGGGAGCTATAAAATGAGGCAGGCTAAAACTAGGAACTATTCAGCATTCTTTAAGTCTCATGGCATTCATCTAGAGGATATTGTCTTGGAATAAGATAGCAGCTAGTGGTTACCCTCCTGGAATATGATAGTGTCTCCTGAGCCAACAGCACTTACCATATCGGCTGATTTGATCAGTCAAAAATCTTGAAATTTTTACCAAAAAAATATTAAAATCTAATCATCATCTCTAACAGAATTTAATTCAGCATTTTCACATGCATACTCGGCTGGAGTAGGATAGTAAGATGAAGCTTTTTGAAATATTATTGCCCTTAGCATGGAAATATTTTTAAATGTTAAGCTCAATTTAAATTTTTAAAATGTGTATAAGAATCTACATCCCAGCATGCATCTGTGTGTGCTTTTTAGCAATGCATAAATGCAAAAGGGATTTTTTACAACTGATAGAGAAAGAAGCCAATGGATGAAGCTACTATGAATTGCAAAAGTACGTCCAGCTGAAATCCCATCTTAATTATTACTGAAACCATGCCACATTCTGTATTTTATTTTATTCTACTCAAAGGCAAAGGCAAAGAGTTTACAATATAAATATGAGGGAGACACAACAAGGGGAACCTATCAGAGCTGCTAAAACAAGATTTTGATAGGACCTGACTTTCCAGTGCTGTACCCTAAAATCACAGCAGATTAGCTGAGTGCGGAACTCACATGGAACAAAAAGGCCATGTCACAAAATGCAGTTACAATCTCACTTGCTGAGGAAAAGATTAAGTGAAATTTGATAGACATTCTTCAAACATGTTTATGACAAGAAAATACTATTGACATTGTATATCTTAGATAATCTCTAGTCAACGTAGAGTTCTGCTCATTTGCAGTGTCAATAAATCAACATATGCACATCAAAACAAAGGAACACATCAGTCAGGGTAAATAATGTTAATACTGGGTCCCTGATAAAAAGTAATCTTATCAGATCAGTGCCTATTGAATTCAGTTCACAAGACCTAAGGGATTACTTGAAAACATGGGACACAGTGCACTTAGCAACTTAATGCTTTCACATACAAGAAAAGTATGTTCTAAGTGTGTCTGGAGGACAGAGCCCATTTATCACACCAAATTCTGAATTCTCTTTTATTTCAATCCAATTATAGGCATGAGCAAGGAAAGTATCTCCTTGAACAAGGATATTAAATGGCCCTTGACAAAATAATAAGGAAGAGTAGCTGAAAAAACCCAGAAGCTTCCATGAAGAATTATAGGTCACAGAAATGGAAGTGGACCCAAAAGTTATGATAGTGCATGTAATCATAATATATGCTTTATGGAGAAATGAAATAATTCAAGTGACTTCTTCTTTGCCTTATTTTCTGCATCCTTTCCACAATAGACAGCATATTAGGAATTAATTTTGGCAACACTGAATTCCTATTCTACCATCACAACTCATAAAGCATGGGGAAGCCCTTTGCATGTGACACAAGACATCCCTCTATCAAGTCACTCAGAAAAGTTCTTATTTACAACCTCCTCTAGTAACAGCAAACTCGCGGCTGAAAGGGATCAGGGACTGCATCACATAAGGGAAGGACAATTAACCTGCTTGTTAATTGTATAGAAGATAGTGCCATGTCAACATTTATTAAAAATAGATGGCATTAGTCTTAAAAGAAGCCTGGCAATTTTCCAGAGAGCCTTTTATTTAATCTTCCAAGCTTGGTTACTCAGCTCATTGGCAGTAGGTAAACTCCTCTCTTCCTTTCTGGATAAAGGGTCAAACAATTTTGGGAAGTCTGTAAACGTTCAGGGAAACATGCAACCTATCTGACTTCAGATGTTCAATTTAAAGCTGTTTTTAAGAAGAACCAGAGTTCTTAATCTGCTAAAAAGAGACAGAATTGCTGTTAGTATCATTTTAATTGCTGCAGCATAATTACTAATTTTGAGGGATGGTCAACTCTCCTGGCATCTAAGAGAAGCCTCTTTCTTTTAATTTAGTCCCAGACCACTAATGAAATCTGAAAGTAAAAGGTGTGAAATTCCACTGCTGGAAAATCAATATCAAAGCTCCTAAATTTTACTGGTGCTAGTCTACAGCCTATAGTTTGAAGTTTCTCATCACTTCAGTCTAAGTATTGTACTTCTCTAGTCAGTAAAGTTCTCTTTGTACTCTATCAAAGGCAGTAAAAGCTGGTCCTACCTGACTGGATGGCAAAAAACTAAAAATAAAAACCAATTTTCTTTATTTGTTTACTTTTATTGCAGTATTGTTTGTTTTGGCTGCTAGTAAACACTGATGTTTAATATAGAGGCAGTCAGTATATGTTACATTTATATAGACATATTTGGCATACTTTGGGTAGAACTTAAAATTCTTTTTCCAAAAATAAAATATCTTTTTCTGAAAAAGCATGTGTCAGGCAAGAAAAATGAATTCCCACCAGAATTCTGCTAAAGAAACATTATATTCAATATTATCATCATTAGCAACAGAAACATTTTTCCATCATGACAAATCATAAAAGTAAACCATAAAAGTAAAGGGTTTGCCAGTGATAAATCTCTTGTAGCTGCACTGACTTCTACCAAATGTGGCTCTTATTTTTTTTAATGTAAAGACTCAAGAAATGCAACATAATCCAACATCCCAAAATGCAGGCAGAATTCTTTAGAAGTCAGTTATCACATATATTAATATGAAACAAAACATAAGTAGCACTTTAAACACTACACATTTACAAGCCATATATTGAGGGCCTAAGGATATGGATAAGTCCATGACAGGACTGAGGTACTTTTAATGAAAGTGGTCCATTCTTATAAATTTAGTAAATGTTAACAACTGCAGATAATACTACAGAAAATCACCGTGATTTCATGTGGCTAAAATGAGTATGTAAACCATGGGGTGTGCCTAAAAAAGTACCTCATTCTATTAAAAAAAAAAAAAAAAAGAAAAAAAACTATCAGGAAGATTAATTGGTTGAAGTTAGACACATAAGTGTTCTGGAGACCTATGGAGGGATATGCAGCAGGTTTTGGTAAGACCCATCAGGAAAGATTGTTAACCAAACCCAAGTGCTGGCTCCTTGAACATAAATTGATAGAGAACTTGGTGTGCAGGACCTGCAAACAAATGAATGTCTGAAAGGACAGAGTGAGCATCACTGAGAGCTAAGTGATTTCCAGCCAATCTTTATTAGCATTATTGAGGCAGAAGGAGTTTGACATAATTTTTTTTCTATCAGGTTATTTTTCTTCTCCTTGACTACAAAAATTGCCACACTTGTCTTTCCCAGAACTTACTTTTACTTTATCATCACAGTAATTCATTCTCACCACAGATACAGTAAATGTGTTTTGAGCTCTCTCTCTGTCTCTTGTCACTTAATTCCATTTTCCATTATAAAAGCAATTATGGTATCAGAAAGCACATGAGAGAAAGTCATGTAAATTCCTAGTAAAGTCAACAGTTCATAATTGATTGCAAAAGGATCTGGGATCAGGTGAGAGTTTGTAATTGTAGATAATGCATAGTGACCATGATGTTCCACATATAGTTTTACTGTTTATTTATATGCGCTGTCTGTTTATAGTGGATCAGAATTTTTCCCTCCCAGCCCTCACCTCCCATTCTCTAGCCCCACCTCCATATGCCTATAGTATAATCCTATTGTGTCCTGGATCTACTGCTATTTGCATTTCAACTAGCTACAGCTTTCTATAAACCTCAGCTCCATCTTTGACCCAAAATATAGTTTTAGTCTTTAGGTTTAGTACTTTAGTGCTTTGAGAAAATCTGGCTGAAAGTGATCGACAAAAGAAAGTGGTTTTGATTTTGGACTTGATTTTCAAGTCATCACACAGCCAGCAACACAAGGCCTGGCACAAGGAAAGGGGAAGTTTTTCAGCAGTAACTGCTGTAGTCTCAGTATGAACAGAACAGGCCCTGATGGCTTGAGGAGGCACATACTGGTCCCTAGGCAGTCCAACTACAGAGCCAGATGATATCCAGCCTCACTGAAATTGTTATGTCTAGCTCACAAAGCTTTAGGTATTCAATAAATCATCCAATATCAGTCAACTGAAGGGCAGAACTCTACACAGACCTTTGGCAAGACGTTGCCAAATGGGAGCTAATATCTTGAGCAGCATGCCCTACATAATGATGTTTGGCATGTCTGGTGGCACTGTTGCTAGATAGACCAAAGCAGTTCCCTTTCCAACTGGCCACACATAACCAGTGCATAAATAATGTGGGAACAGTGAGGTACCAAGTCAAGTTCTCTTCACTTGTATCAACAACACCCTCCTACAATCCTGCATATCAGCCAAGTCACTGCCACCACAGAATTCCAGTAATAGATATTTCCATAAGTAGTGAAAAAAATTGTTTCCTCTCCACATATAGGTTAAGTGTTCCTGCTTCCAGTTTTGTTCCAATATGCAGAACAACAATTAGAACTATAAAAATAAACTGCTGGAAGGAAAAATTTAATTGTGAAAGATCTGCAATATTCTCATGCTTCCAGTACCTGAAGGGAGCCCACAAGAAAAATGGAGGGACTATTTACAAGAGCACGTAGTGACAAGAGAAGGGGAAATGGATTCAAGCTGAAAGACTGTAGGTCTAGATTTGATATAGGAAGAAATTCTTCACTGTGAGGGTGGTGAGGCACTGGAACAGATTACTCACAGAAGCTGTGGATGCCCAGTCCCTGGAAATGTTCAAGTCTAGGTTGGATGGAGCTCTGAGCAACCTGGTCTAGTGCAAGATATCTCTGCCCATGGCAGAGGATTTGGAACTAGATGATTTTTAAGGTCCCTTCCAACCCAAACTATTCTATGATTCTATGAAGGTCAAGTACTCCCAATAATATCCCTCCCTCCTATTTCTGGAATTAAAACTATCAATTAATATAGATTATGTATAAAATAGAACTGTGGGTTATATTAAATAAATTAGTTCCATGACATCTTTTTGTTGTAATCTGCTTCAAATCTACAATTTGAAAACAAGCTGACATACTTGGTAATTCAATAATGTCCAAATAATGCAATGAGGTTCAAAAGCCTGCCACGCGTTTACAAAGGATTAAGAGATATCTAATTATGACTGGTTTGTGCTATCAATCAATATGCCACAATGCAACATCCTCTATCTTAGTCACATTTCCTGGGAATAAGGTTCATTGTTTTATGTGCTACTGACACAGGTCCTGCACAATGTAGGTGGTGAAAATTGCCATATGGTCAATATCAAGTGAAAGTTGTTCTGCTATAAATCAAAGAATGATGCTGCCTGTCATCACTGGAAATACACAATCACTTTCCAGAAGAGTCAAACCTTGCTATATGTTTAGGATTTGCACTGGGCTACAGCTCAAAAGCTAATTTTCTAACCTGCCCACAGAAAAGACACTTAAGTGTATACTGGTAGATTAAACTTTGTATCTGCTCACTCTACCTGCCTCCTATAAATTAGCCCTACCTAAATCCTGTTCCTCTGAAATATGCCAGTAGAATAGTTATTCAAAATTATTCTGTAGAGAAGAAAGCTCCATAATCATACATAAAGAAAAAGTATATTTTATTACATGATCAATTTCAACTTCAAGGCAATACGAGCAATAAAAAAGTCTCAATTTGCAAATATTTCACCATAGGAAGCTAAACTCTTATCAAAAAGGAATCTTTTTGAATGGAAAAATTGAATGTGTATAATAAATTTAGAATTCTCTATAATATTTTGGAGAGTCTACCTCCTCTCTGTAATATAAATATTGCTTTCCATTGCCAGCAATAAAATGATTTTCTCATTATGTAAAGTTACAGGATCTATCACCATATGAATAACTTTTCTCTCCCTCATAAGAGAGGAAATTGTTATCTCTGTGTACAGAATGTACAAAGCAAAGGGAAGATTTGAAAGCTCTGTAGGTCAAAACTGGATTGCAGTAAATACTGTCTGTGAGTCAAGTTCTGTGACTGAGAGAAGCACTTTCTGGAGTGTTTCAGCACATCAGCATCAAATAGAAGGTTTGCAGAAAGCGCTTTTAAATGCTCTCTTACAGCCCTGTCCAGAGCCAGATACCTTTTTGGCAGCAGAACAAGGAAAAATTGTATCATTTTAAGGATAAGAACTGCATCATTTACTTGTGGATCTGAGCTTATTCTCAAACCTGAGGCAGGACTGCTCATCTCAGGACAGCAGCAGGGCTTTTCCTGGAACGTCAGTGTCAGATGGCTGCAGAAGTGTCAAAGTACTGCCACAGGATGTGGGAACTACGAGAGCACAGAGGATCTGGAGTGCATCAAAGGGTGTGAACAAGGATCTCTGTTTCCCAAACTGATCTTGCACTCAGTGGAGGGGTTCAGCTCAAAGTGGTGAGGTAGCCCAGCAGTCGTGCTGTGAGTCCCTCAGAAATGTGTGACCAAGGACCTGAGAAAGAGCAGCTTGGAGCAGAGATGCCCACCCAGTTCTACTGGTTCAGACAGAAAGCAGCAGAGATGCACAGAAATGTCCCCATACTCACACAGAACAAACAGCAGCACAGAAACACCCATGTGCAAACTCCCTTCACTTCCCAACACGTCGAAAATTTTCTCCACCTGAGAAGGCACAACTGAAGCCATTCCAACACCCCATCAAGGAGGGCTACAATGAAAACAGAGCACTCCAGGCTGTAAGCAAAAGGAAGTGCTTCATGTGGAAAGCCATGTACTGAGGACAGGCAATGAAGAGGGCAAAAAAAACGGGCAGCAAAAATGCCCACAGAGCCCTTGAAGGAGAGGAATTCAAAGAGCTTGATTTGCTGGAAGAAAGTGGAACCTTGTGGTTCTCAGGGCACATTTCACTGCATTTCAGTAGTCTTGGCAAATGCCCCTTTGCCTCTACCTGGAGGCAATCAGACTGTCTTCATATGAGCTGACACTCAGCAACATATTCTGGGTGGCTAAATGCCATCCCGTTTGCATTAAAAAAAGCAAAGAAATTATACAAGCGATATCCCTGAAAATTCCTCCTGTCCGGTGGCATGTATTTTTCTACTGAGAAATGCAAATTAACACATGTTAAAACACAAGCCAAAACTACTAATTTTTTATTGAAGAATGGAGAACAGTCTCTAGAAATTCACATAAGTCTGTGAGAACCCTAACTGTTAGTTTGCCATGAGGTTAGTTAGTTTGCTAAATTGAACTATGACCAAACTTCTTCAATACTGAAGAAGTATAAAGGCCATAAAACAGAACACTACAGTATTCTTATGACATCATAGGTTATGAAATCAAAATGCAGGACAATTACTGGCACACTAAGCAGAGAAATGAGAGATTTTTTTACTGGCAGACCTTATGAATGTGTTTCAAATAGAAAAATGCAGCTTTTACAAGAAATACAATATAACAAAGAATTTAAAATTCAAAAATTCAACATGCTAAAAGATGAAGTTTTTTTATTCAAGTCTCTCTCAGTTATCACCCTCTCTCCCCAAAATCCCATGGTAGTCGTAAATTACAATTAATAGGAGGAAAAATTATCACTGCTTCTCAGAATCACTCAAAATTTCTATATTTGGATTAGAGTAGCCACCTCAATTAAGAACTTAAAAAATATTTAATATGGAGGCAAAAGGAAGGAGGAGAAAAGATATTCCTAATGGAAAAATTGTAGTCCTGTAATTAGTCTATGTCAAAGTTCACCTATAATCAAAAGAAATACTTTAGAAAGAATGATTAACACCTTCAGATGATATTTTAAAAATGTACAGTAATAAAACTAGATGTCTTCCAAGCTCATAAAACATGAGGACTACAAGAGCTGGAACTTCACTGCATAGTACAGAATCTGCTGGAAACACCATCAAGGGTGCAAAAGATCCTTCAGGGTACCAGGCAGATGCAGCTGCTGGGAGGCTGCTCTGTGCTAGGATAACTTTGCCTTGTGAAGAAGAGAACACACCAGGTTAAAGACAGCAGGGCAATTTAGATATGATGCTTTTCACTGTTCAGTAATGAGAGCAGCTTTTTGAACACAGAATTTATTAATGCTGTGAATAAGAGAAGACCATTCTAAAGGATGTGGCACATCACAGATGGGATAACCTTATGCACAAACATCCATATTTCCTCTGTATTTTTAAGTACAGGATAAAACTTTATCTCACTGTCTGTTATTACATATCAGTGTATAGCATTTCTTGACTACATTAGGTAGAAGTGAAAAGTATCATGGGTCAGGCAAGCAGCTGAGACAAAAGCATGACACCCCATGACCATCACAGGTCAAAGTCAAGCAAAAAACATATCAACATTCTCTGTAGATATTATTTCTCAGTATTGGTAATCTCTCATTGCACCACTCTGAAGAGTTAAGGACCCCTCTGCATGACACTTGTCTATGTTCTCAGATTTCTGAATCACTAGTGAAGACAGAAGTAACAAAAAAAGTATTATGAAGGGTTGTTGAAGTTTATCTTATGTACTTGAACATGGTTCCAGTGGAATGGAGCAGAGAAGGACATACTGTATGTTTTTTACCTCAAGCTAGACAAATAAAGCATTCTGAGTACAGATACTTAATCACAATACTGGAATAAACATTCCTACACTCTTGGATTCATTCTCTTACCCTTTTAAAATCTACAGGGTACAACATTTACTTTACCTAAGTAAGTCAGCCTTCTTCTGACATGTCCAAATGCTGAAAAATCAATGTTCTACCATTTGAACACAATATTACTCCTTACAAACATTTTGTGTGCAGAAAAAGTGATGGAAGATAGGAGATAACATTAATTCACACTTTGGATTAATTGCTTTAAAGAGAGATAGTGAGTGTACATCTGTCTCTGGAGTTTTGGCTATTCCTACATCAGGAACTTTAGCTCTGTTTTTTAAATAGCTTCCTGTCTTTGCGTAGAGCAGACACAGAATTACAGATGAGGTTGATGCAGTCTCTCCCAGAAGGCCTATGCATCACAATACCCCAGGCAAGCCCATCAGATGTTTTCAACACATCCTCATAGCAAAATATTTTAAATTCTGCAAGATCTGTGTCCAGATGAAAAGTCAATAACTGATAATGTATTCTGGACACAGAAATATAACTTCACCTGGGGGGATAGGAAGTATAAGTTGCTGTGGAATCTCAGCTAAAGGGCCCCAGACTTTATTAAACCTGGGGTTGTGAGTGTGTAGGTGTTGGATTACACACATCAAGAGGAAGAGAATGATTTCTGGGGGCACTTAGGAGAGATTTTGAATTATTGTACTTATCAGGCCCCAGGGAGTATTTTGGCAAGTTTTTGAAATGCACTCATGAAATCCTCATGTACTTTTGGAGACAGCTACAATGGCTGAAGCATGGATACTCAAAGGACTCTTTGCTGTTTCATCTCATGTCACTTTTAGTGCAAAAGCAGGGTTTCTCAGAGCAGCAGCATGTCTACCCTGTGTGCTCCTGACAAATCTGTGGGGCTGTAACAATGCTACTTCAGCACTCTTTGTAACTAACAATGCTACTTCAGCACTCTTTGTAACTTGGAATGAAATCCTGGCCACATTTGCATCACTGCAAAAATTCAAAAGGGCTTACAGGACCACTAATTCATTTTCTTGCTTTGGGTGGCATCTCAATTCATTGTTATCTGAGCTGAAGCAAGATGTAGACAATTAAAATATAAAGAATGCACTCAAGGAGAAAAGTTTTTGTTCTGAGAAAGAGCTGTCATGCAAAATACAACCTCTTGGGTACATGATTTTCTAAAGATAAAGAGAGGGGTTCTCCATCTCCAGAGATGCCGCATCAGGGAGAGCAAGTAACTGCTATCTGGGGGCCCTTTCCAGCCCCATTTCCTATCACACTACCTCTCTAGGCAAACATGTACATTTCTGGGAGAGGAGGTCCCTGGTGAGCATCAGCAGATCAACATTCAAGTAACTCACAAGAGGAATCATTTATGTTTGCTCTCCATGGGTCTCTTCAGAGCTGTGCCATAGCTGGTTTTAGTGGGCAAAAAGGTCTCTTCTGTCTCTCGATTTAGAAAAATACTCTATTGTTGTTCTTCTATTATTTTCTAGAGTCCCATATTGTTGTTATTAGATTTCTAAAGTCCATACCTCTTGGGTGTATTCTCATGGCTGCAGATCTTTGCTGCACAGACTCCTTCTTCTGCATGCTGTTCTCTCTCAGGTCAGGGCTCCTCCAAGGCTCTCCCTGACTGGCTATCCCGCCCCCTTTTATCCCAGTCATCTTCATTGGTTACAGCCGCAGCCCAATTAAGGACATCACAGCTGCAGCCCATCAAGGGCAACCGGGACCTCTGGGGCAAAGCCTCTGTACAGATATTCAAATACATTTCCTCTACTATATTTCCCCCTTTTTCTTTTACATGAGTTAACAGTTGTACAGATCGTCAATTACAATACATACATTTCTCATGACTCACAGGCCATGTATAACCCACATAGCTCCTTGCTCAAAGGCCATACTCTTTCACAGCTCCCTGACCCAAAGGCTATGTTCTGTCACAGCTCTTGGCCGCCACAGCTCTCAGCTGTCTTATCTTCTGCTAGCTACCACCGCAGCTCTTGGCTGTTCTGTCACAGCTCTTGGCCACCACAGCTCTCGGCTGTCTTATGTTCTGCTAACTATCACATCGGGGTCACCACTTGTTGTTCTTCTATTATTTCTAGAGTCCCATATTGTTGTTATTAGATTTCTAAAGTCCATACCTCTTGGGTGTATTCTCATGGCTGCAGATCTTTGCTGCACAGACTCCTTCTTCTGCATGCTGTTCTCTCTCAGGTCAGGGCTCCTCCAAGGCTCTCCCTGACTGGCTATCCCGCCCCCTTTTATCCCAGTCATCTTCATTGGTTACAGCCGCAGCCCAATTAAGGACATCACAGCTGCAGCCCATCAAGGGCAACCGGGACCTCTAGGGCAAAGCCTCTGTACAGATATTCAAATACATTTCCTCTACTATATCATCAAGCTCTCAAAAGAAGGTCCAGGGATGTAGAGAGGACATTGGTTCAGTGATTTTACTTAACCATTTCAGAACTAGAAGCATTCTCCAGGACTGGCTAATAATAACTTAAGAAAAACAATACGAGGTTCAAACACAGATACTCTTCATACAAAAAAGATGCATAAGCTGGAGAGGGCAGCAAATTCTACAGCAGAACTTCTGGAATAGCAGCTGTTGTAATATTAGCTATTAAAGCACTGCCATTTTCCAACAACAAAGATCTACAAAGATTGGAGTTTCGTAAATTAAATTTCAGTTCTTAATAAAGTGAAATTTCTGCCTTTGTACTGTGTTTGTGTAAGTGAAAACATCACTAGACTGCTTTGCCAATTGAACTGAACTTATGGTCCAGAGCAGTGTTTTCATTTGAAGATGCACCTTGATAGGTTTAAAGCTGATGTAGGAGAAATTTCTACAGACAGTACATATTAGACTTGCTGCATATCTCGGGCAGACAAGCCATCAAAAATAGTAGCTGACTGTATTATTAAAAAAAAAAAAAAGTGTGTCATCAAACTAAATTTGATAATTTGATTATGCCTTAGTTTAGCATATTTGATTATGCTTTAGTTTCATCTCTCATACCAAAAAAGAAAACAGCAATCAAAGTTCTAATGAACTGTTGTGTCAGAAATTTAACTAAAAAATATATATCTTCTTTTAACCAGCAACTTGATAATTAAAAACAATTAAATTCAGCAATATAGCAAAAAGTAAGCTAATGCTGTCAAACCAGTGGTCTGTTTAAACTTTTTTGGATTAATCCCAAACTTTTGTGATTTCAGCTAAAACTGAAAAGCACAAAAATATCTCCAAAACTAATTGCATTGCCTAACTATCTGCTCTCTGATCCATAAAAAAGTGAAGACCAAGGTGAAGACTGAATGGCCATAAAATTCTCTGAACACATATTTTTTGCACATCTTTTTTTTCTCATGTGGCTGCCTGGAGCTAGTACTACAAAGTCAGTAAAAGAACAGTAACTTTATGGTCAGCATGCTTACTGCAGAGCAGTCCAGGCTGCTGTAATCTAACCCAGGGGAGCTTTTCTGTATTTTACATGAATAGTTTATTGGATTAAATGTGAAGCATGTCCATGTACAGCCAGAGCAATGAAATGATAGCATCACATTCATGCATGTGAGTTGGCTTTCATTAAATTCATATATTTCTCTGAATTTAGTTGTTGGTTTATAGGACTTCCCCTGCACTTATCTAGCTACCTCTGTCAGTAAAATGTTGGTATACCTGAAGCAATACTCCAGGAAGCAGAAAACTATTTTTCTCCCTCTTTTGTAAGTATTGACTCAGAAGAAAGACACTTGAACAGTGAATAAGGTTGCATTTTTAGGAAACATATTCCCACAGGGCCAGAAGATTTTGTTAATACAGAGTACAACTGATTGTTGTGTAGGTGTTTTAAAATTATTGCTGAAGTTTTCAAGATAAGGATTTGTTCATAGAACCCTTCTACTGGATATTTCAAAAGAAACAGTTTAATTATAATAGCTTTATGCAAGTAAAAGTTCTTCCCTGTTTTTCCACCAGTCATACCTACAAATCCTAGAGCTAGACACTGGAGTAGCAAGAAGGCCATCTTTAAAATCTGACTAATGATGAAATTACTTGATATGGGCAGTATAGAAGTAAATCCATTACTAATGTCATTTTATTGAAATGAATGCAGATACATTAAGGTTGTTTTTAAGATCAGCCAGATAAAGTATTAAGGGTATGAAAGCCTTAAAAGGAAGCAGCAGTAACTCATATGGCAATAAAGCCTATTTTATGGTAAATTGGCCTTTGAAAGAAAAACAGCTGCTTTTTAGACAAGCTACATCCATTTTTATAAACTGAGACATATTTGGTTTTTTTCATTAACAAGTGCTATTTAGAATCATGGATCCCTACATCACCACATTCATAAAGGATTAAAAAAATTAAGTTGCAAACATATGGCTAGGCAAAATGTATCTGTTTCTCATGACTCTTTTTTCCATCAAAATGCAGTAACTGAATAGCACCAGCAATGACCCATAAAGCATCTTTCTGAAAAGTGCTAAATCCGCTCTGTTCCATGCAACTAGACAGCAGCACATTTCTATGCAGCTTTACAATAGCTTTATTTGGATGACTTTGAAGTGCCTGGTGCAGAGTGAAAAACAAACAAAAAAAAACCCTCCACCTTGAAATTCTTGCCAAACGAACTAGAGCAGCATCAAGAGCATCCACAGCTGACTCTGAATTCAATTAGACACCATGTAGGCACAGTTTATTCCATAAGCAATCGAAAAACTGCTTCCCAAAGCCAAAAAGGTCAAACAGAAAATGAGTATGGCTTCCAGCAGCTTGGAGGTGAAAACAAGTTTATCACACATGCCTTCTGCACGGTCTGCCCAGCTGCTGCTTGTGCTCCCTGGCCCCCTAAGCCCAGCTGCTTGTTGCCTATTAAGTGCATCTCAGCTCCTCCTTGGAGCTCTCCTGACTTGCTATGCTTCACTGCCAGCTTGTTTGCAGTCAGGGCACCAGGTGGCTGCTTCTCTTCTGCAGTGCCAGCTCTGGTTGCTGGGCTGAGCACTAATATCAGCCAAAATTGTTTGCATATGCTTTAGAGGGAGTAGTGCTAACCACGAGTGTTAAAAATTCATGAAATCATGTCAAAATTGTGAGAACTAAAACAACAACAACAAAAAAACCACATGTGATTTTCTGTATGTTTTAGTGTGAAAAATAATCATATTTTCCATGGTTTTATCCTCTGCCCTTCAGCTTAGAAAGTGTCCCAGAAAAATGCCATTGTTCTGGCCAGTCCCAAAAACAGCCATATATCTCAGGAGCTCTGGGCTTCACAGCTTTTACAACTGAGACCACCCAAGCCATCCTATAACACCTTGAGACACTTGTGTACAATTAGCATGTGCTAAATTCTTAATCAGTCCAACAACTCTTGATGCACTCACTATATCTGTAACTGAAAAGCCTTTTTCCCCTCTGAATACCAGTGACATGATTGATATTCTGCCTTTCTGAATAAAGCCTGTCTTGTATTTCTTCACCCTTAACCAAAATTTCAAACCAGACACATCCCCGACCAAATATCTCTGCCCTACTGGGCCAAAACTGTCTTCAAGTTCTCATACATGCCAGAACTTCTAGAATTAAGATGCTGCCAAATTCCAATTTCCTTCTCAACTTGTTGTGAGCAATCTTGGTTCTCCTGAAGTCAACAAGATTTTTCCCAAGGATTAAATGCAGTCATAATTTCACCCAGTAATAACATGAAGCAGAAAGCATGCAGCTTAGCAGATGTTTAGTGAAGCAACCGAAAGAAGAAAAGGCAATCCTATTTTATATTTTTCAGTAATGTCAAGGTAAAATGTGAAATGAGGGCCACTAAGGAAGAATAAAACTCATGAAAAGGAGACATTAGTTTCACAGAAATGCTTTTCTGAGCACAACTGACTAATCGATGACAATACACCTCCCATATGGAAACGAGCCCCCAAGTATATTGCAAATGCACACAGCATTACAGATTTTCTTTACTGATGACAAATTAACAAAGTACCTTCCTGAAATGAACTTAAAGGGGCTACCCCAGGGGGTTCCAGTATGCCAAACATTTTACATATAGGAACTGTGCACTATGATGACACATATAGCAAATACTTGTTCACCACAATGTTAACTTCCATTTAACTTGCTCATGACTAACACAGACAATAGAGTTTCTGTGTATTTAGCACTCTGCATTTGTGAGACAGCAGAAAAAAGTTCACACTATGAAACACTTATGACAGACAACTCATTTTTATTTCTTAAACAAATAGATGCTTTGTAATACTGTATTTTTTAATAGTTGCAAGCAATTTCATTATATCATTCTGTCAAAGATACAGGACCCGAGCATACATAATTGAAGACAAAGGAAACTGAGAACACACTTGACAGAATTAACAGGTAAATGAAATCAGTAAATGCAACTGCCACATCCCTTCATTTGATGTCTGTGCTAACACATCTTCTACAGTTCCAAGCACACAGCACACACCAGATAGAATATTTTAAACAGCAAGTTTGTCTCAGTAATTCATATGGGTAACTAACACCTTATCATAATATATGAAATTCCTTTTAGGTGCTTTATTTTTGCATGCATGCACCACTCCTTATTGTGTCCCCCTTTTTAACAGAGTCTTTATTTGTTTTAAAGATCAAAGTAGATAAATTCAATACAAAGTTATGCAGCACAAGCAGCACCTGTTTCTGCTACCCACACACACTCTTTCACTCATTCCCCTGTCTGACCTCTCTCTGCAGGTGACTATGAGTGAACAGCTAGCTCTCTGTGAGACCTGAATGGGACATACACATGGGCAGATGCAGCAAATATTTTAATGTTTATTAATCTAAAAAGGAGCAAAGATTACAAAAATATAAGGAGTAGAAAACCTTAGACAAGTTAAAATACATACAATCTTTAGGCAAAGTTTGTTTTGGTCAGGCAGAATTTAGCTTATCAAATGTCAATCCAAAACAACAGGGTTATAAACTAAAAAAAATATTGTAGTAAATTTATACTAAAAGGTGACAATTACCCTTCTTTCCTAAGGCCACTGTACCACAGTAAATAGTCTCATTCAGTGCATTACAGCATCCTCATATGAGAGCAGTTTCACTCATGTGCTGCTGATACTAGAAAAATAACTTTATTTAATTTTTTAATGTATAAACTAAAGCAAATTTTCAGGTGTAGTTTTGATCACCATATTTTTGTTTTTTATTAAATTGTTCTTCAATAATTCCACTGATTTCACAAACCTGTGAAATCAAACAGAAAAACACAGAAATTAGGGCTCAAATGTAATGTATGTAAAAATAGGAGAAAAGGGAAAATTAATCCTTCACCGTGTTTTTATTTTGTAAGAGTTTTCTATTATGCTGAATTCACAGTTAAATAAGCAATGTGGATCAGTATGTTAGTGAATATCAATTTTTTTTCTGTTTCTAAATATTCAGAAGCAAACAACACTGTCCTTAGTTATCCAATTTGTTCCAATTATTCCGTGCTTTTGAGGGTTTTTTCTGCTACTTCTTTTTCAATAGCAGTAATAGATTGCAAAAAGTAGCCTGTGTTTCAAAAAACATTGAACATAATATGCACCTCTGATGAATCAGATAAGCTGAGATAGCGATGTTTTAATTTCTGCTTGTGTTCAGGTTGAAAACCTTCCCCAAAGCAAATGGAAATTTAGCTTTAAAAAATATTTTACAGATGCATAATGCAATGGACTGTTTTGCAAATGTTGCTGACTGGAACACAACCTGCCCTCTCTGTTGTTTGTATAAAATATAATGCTGTAACTGAACCTATTACACAGATCCAGTGAGAGAATCGTGGTTATGAACCGGAAATAAACACCAAAACCTCATTTAATTATACTGGTGAATGCATAAAGGTCTGTGTGTTACCTGAGAAGCCTCCACCTTGCCTTTTTTAAATACTGAAGGAAATCAGGCACAGCAGTTTCACTCCTTTTGAACGTTTAAATATGCGAGCCTTTTCTGGGAGATTTAAGAAACTTGGCAGGAACAAATTCTTTCCATTATCTCCAGCTAATTAATTTAATACAATTGGAATAATTTTCATTTTGTCAGATGATAAGCCTGGACTTTGTATGTGATTCTGTATTGATAACCAACAAAGCAAGGCACATACCATGAAAACCTCTGCAACAACAAAAACAAATTAACCAAACAAACAAAACACAAGACAAAAAGCCTAGGAAACCTTAGCAAGAGTTCTTATCCTTGATTACCTTTATATCGTTGGGGGCTTTTTGTCATTTATACCTAATGTTCAGCTGTTTTCCTTGGAGGTGCTTCTTTTAGCAGATATTCAAAACTCTATCACAGTTTGATCTGTAAGTAATGGACTTGTCTTATGGTGGGATAAAGAAAAGCAAATATGTGTAAGCCTGTTTCATTTGCAGATTCTTCTTGTGACTGTTACCCACAGAAGACCCAGGGACTGGTCTTATCTGGAGAAGTTAATTTAAGAAGTTAACCACATGTTAATGGCTTTGAGTTCATTGTGTCCCTTATTTTTTGCTTCTAACACTTGAAGCTCCGGGTTGCTAGGACAGAGCATTCAATTTCCTTTGTCACAGTTTGATGAATCTTTTTTACTTAAACATCTATCTACAGATATCATGTTATCTCTGAAGTCTCTGGTTGAATGCCTTTATGTGAGTGAGGAAAATTCCTAACAGGGTTTGCCAAATGCTGGTCATTTTTAAACATCTTCTGAAATCCACTGAGCAATCCCAATCTGTCTTAATGGAAAGACACCTAACCCACAGGTTTTTTTACTGATATTATGTGGAATAATTACTTTGCTACTTAACTTCTAAAGCATTCAAGAAATGGTCTACCCTTCTTTGTGACAGCATTATGCTGAGAGCTCACACTGAGATGATCTTCTATGACCATCCTAAATCCATTAGGTCACTGCTGTCCAGGACAAAGCCTCATTATTCTGCAGCAGAGACAGATATGTTTCTCTGGTGCCAGATATATTTCATTTGGTTTAAATATACTTCATCTGGTTATAATAAAGTGCATTTTACTGGAATCTGGCCATTATATCAGGGGATTCATATCATTTAATAACTTCAACTTGTCCTTCCCACCCATTATCCAAACCTATCAGACCCTAATGAGCCCCATTCATCTACATCTTCCCATTAGAAACTCAAGTTTTTGATTCCTCATTGAGCCAGCTTTCAATTTACCTAATGTGTGTCCTGATAATTCTCTAGGCCATTTTTTAAATTACAGTGTCATTTTTTATTACATTAAATGTCGTTGGGAATCCAAGTTTAGCATAATAAGGCAAGCTGTAGAAAAAGATATCTGTAGGTTTGGAAGCTTTACTGAAAAGACCTTTCTGCACTAAAACAGGTTTTGAAATTTTTTTTTTTATTCCCCGCAATGGAAAATTCCCTTCTCATACTAAATATTTAGTCCAATGTGAACTTTTCCAAAGTGAAACCAAATATTAGTCAGTATAAATAAAGTAATGCGTCTTAAAGACTTAATAAAATAAGAAGATTACAGCAGCTTTGGATTTAAGCACATCCATTCGAAAATAGGAAACTTGAGTCTAACTTCAACTTTCCCTAGTTGCATTTGAACTCACCACTCACTGTCCAAAAGTCATCTGACTTCTAGTAGAAATAATGTCAGTCTCTACTTTTGTTTCACCATCAATAAATAATTAAATCCACGTGGGCAGGTTACCATGCTAGAAAATTATTCTCATCTACTTTCAGACTCAAAAAGCAGTTATATGAAGTGATGCAGCTTCAGCCATGAGTGTCACAAGACATCCAGCCAAAACCATCCAATAGGCCTGGAGCAATTCTGTTTAAAGGAGCACAATCCCCTTTCTGGTGTCTTATTTCTGAAGAGGACATAGAACTGTCTCAAACCAAATACGTAGCCAAGCCAATGGCAGGCAGAATGAGAGACAACATATTTTCTTTAATAACCATAAGTGCATACTGGAGAAATTTAGTAAATAACTCATATCCCAAGCAGACAAAAGCTTTATGATACGCTTTGCAGAGATTACATGGAAGGGAGAGATATGAATTTTTTACTGCAGTTTGTATTACCACTCTTGAAATATTAAATGAAAGAAAGACATCAATATCTCCAGAAGACTCATGAATTGGGATAAAAGTCTCCCAAAAGTTCACTTTTGGGACAGATTCACTTGTGAGACAAAAAAAAAAAGAAAAAAAAAGTGTGTATTTATCGTGAATTTATTATTCACTGAGAAAAACTGCCAACTACAACAATTATGTTCTTACTAACCAGACATATAATTGCCTATATGATTTGAGTGATGCCTCATCAGCACCTTACTCTCTGGAGAAACCACATCTTGCCTTGTCCTAAACTCAAACCCACCGAAAGAGATGTTTCCAATGCTCTATCAGAGCAGAGCTCAAATACAAACAGCTGAATTTCAGTGACAGAAATGGAATGTGTTTGTGTAGATGTCATAAAGTTTGCAATCAACAGTTGCTCCTCTAACCCCGATTCTGTCATTCTTACTCATACTGAGAAGCACCTGGCCCTAGCAAACTTTCACAGCAAAAGCACATTCCAGCAGTAGATTCCTCCTTATTGTTAACTCTGGCCAAGCAATCTTCCAAATCTTAGGAACGCTTATTTGCATAATTAGGATAAATTGACTGTTTTGGCATGTGAATTTACTCAGTGCAAGGAACTTTACCCATGGACAAATACTGTATGGATTGGAATTTTACTAGAACACAGTCTGAATTTCTCAGTTTACAAAAAACCCAAAAAATAAATAATCTTTCATTCTTTTGGGTTTTTTCCTAGGCAGACATGTGCAAATGGGAAAATGAAGGTTTTCTTCAACAACTGTTGAAGTCATCAGCAGAGTGTCTTTGACTGCACAGCTTCAAGACCAGTGCAAGAATGAATGGAGTAGAAATCCCACTTATTCCCAATGAACATTTGATTTATCAGCAGTAGACCTTTCACAGTCAACCTTAGCAAAGAGTTTGCAGATGAAGAGCAGCAAAACATTTAAATTTCCTCCCACAGGTCAGAGGGCAAAAGTTCAAGACTTGCCCCGGATCAACTGAGCTAGAAATGAGCATCTAGTGCTCCTTTTGGCAAGTTGGAACGAAGTGATAATAGCCACACAACTTTGTGTGCCATTGACTACAGAAACTGGCATGCCTTAAGCAGATTAGCACAAAGGAATGTTTTTGCACAGATGATCCTTAAGGGTGCCTTCCAGTCCTTAATGTTCTGTGGGTATATTTAATATGGATTAACCAAGTAGCAAGCTTTTCAAGAGTCTACTTCATTCACCTATCATGTCCATCTGCTAGATGGACTAACTGGAGGTTGGGACCCTTTATGTCCAAGGCTGTGTGACCTGGAGAAATCTGTTGTGTGGGTTACTTCTTGAGTTTGGCACCCAAGAAAGCAGACTTAGTGTTTTGGGCAGCAAATCCCTGCCAAGACTACAGATGGCAGGCCAAATTATACCAAAAACTCTGCCTTTTGTCTTTTCAAGATTCTTGGAAGCTAGTGATACTTAGAAATTTCCAATCTTCAATCTTTGTAGGTCTTTTTCTCAAGGGAAAATTCAAGCAGACTCTTGTCAGTCCCCCGAAAGGATGAATTTCTTCTCATAAAAGCTGTTTAAAAAATGTTCTGGTGGCAGTTCTTCTGTTTCTGTGCATCAGTACCCCATAAAGAGGAAAATCTATTCTTGCCAGCTCAAAGAACTTTCATCAAACTGAAGGATTATGCAAGTGGTAAATATTTTCTCCAGATCCCTCCTTTTTCCAAGAATGATCTCTATGCATTCTCTGAAAACTCTTCCCAGAGAATCAGAACGCAAGCAAACTACTGAAGATAATAATGGGGAACTGTCTCCAGAATCACAGAGGAAGAACACACAAGGTTCTGTCTAGAGACATTTTTAGTCCCTCTAAAAGAACACCACAGGTCCTTGATATTGGATCATACTGCCTTGAAAATTTTCATCTCTCATTGTGTAGAGAGTTTCAAAGGAGAACACATTTTGCAAGCAGAAGAGATTTTGTTTCTAAATTATAACAGCTCTTAAAATGCATGTCTTAATTCCTATTTTTAATAACAAAATGTACATTACAAGAGCAAATAATTATACACTATCTCTTTCTCTGACCTATGGCTACAAACATAATGAAGTGCACAAAGAGGAAAAGGAAAAGGTATGCTAAAAAAATCAACAAAGCTTCTTAAAAATATTTTTCTTTCCTTCTTTAACATAACAAATCTTTTAAGCCAGAATAATTTAAACTCTTTTATGTGAGTAGCTATTTGATTTAAAATGTTGTCATAATTAGTATGAAGGTTTAACAATTATTGACTTCTAGTTATCATTGGAACTTGTGGCTAAGGATACATTTTTAAAATGCTGTCAGAGAGCCTGGAGAATTTAGAACATAAAGTCTGATTTACAAGAACTGAGAACCAAGATCTTATCTCCATAAGACGAGATATGTGCTGTTATATCTGTTTTGCAAATGATGTTTGTCAAGAGATGCTGAGATGCCAGTGACCCAGTTCTGTTCAGTTATCACTTACTTTGAAAATAGTCTCTCTAAACTCTTATATCTGAATACATTTGAAACTGTTCCCCTCTTATTTTTTTTTATTCTTTTTCTTCTAAAACTCTAACCAGACGATATAACTTTTAAAGAACTCAAGGTGACTCACACAGTTTCTCTTTCTGCATTGTTTTCCCACTACCAAAAACTAGCTTTACACCTGGCTGCTATTATCTCAAAGTAGTCAAAGAATGTGGTAAATATTATCCACATGTAATTTATCAAAGGCTAAGTCAAAGAACAGGTGTTGCTATTGTAAAGATTAATTTTGCAGCTCTTCTGCTCAAACTCACAAATTATGGACTCCTGGGCCTTCTCAACACTAAATCACACAAAACATACCCGCACAGATTTATTACTTTGGGGGGAAAAATTATGTGTAATCTTGCCAGCTGGTCTACCTAAAAGCAGTGGCATCAGCAAGTGTGCCAAAGCCCCTTGCTGGCTCCACTTTACAACCAGGAATTGGCAGCTTCTCTTTGTCAGCAGTGGCAGTTCTGCACTTTCTTGACAATGTCACTAGCACAAAAACTCAGAAAGGGATGTTACCATCCATAGTTACTTTTAATAAAAATTTTCACTATCAGATTTCAGTTACAGGAGGTATTACTTTAATAAAACATTTCTGTTCTATCCCTTTAGTTATAGTAGTAGAAACAGTGATATGAGAGTGCACCAGCTAACTACACTGAGGTCAATATGGGTTCACAAAGGGAAAGTCCTGTTTAACTAACTTGATAGCTGTCGATGATAAGGTCATCCACCAGTGGGTGAATGGATGGATGGAGGGAAGTTGGTGGACGTGGTTTTTCTGGATTTCAGTAATGCTTTTGATTCTGTCCCCCACAGCATCCTTCAGGACAACTTGTCCAGCTGTGGGATGAGTGGCTGCAGGCTGTGCTGGGTGAAGAACTGGCCGAAGGGACAGCTCAAAAGGGACCACTGGTCGCCAGTGGTGTTGCCCAGGGATCAATTCTAGGGCCAGTTCTGGTCAATACATTTACCAACAACCTGCAGGTAGGAGTTGAATCCACCATTAGCACATTTGCTGATGATCCCAAACTGGAAGGTGCTGCTGACTCTTTGGAGGGACAAAAGGCTTTGCAGACGGATCTACACAGACAGGAACATTGGACAGTGATTAATAGCATGAAGTTTAACAAGTCAAAACACCAGATTCTGCAGCTGGGATAGGCTAATATCAAGCAAAAGTATAAACCTGGAGAGGAGTGGCTGGAGAGCCTCTCTGCAGAAATGGATCTGGAGGTGCTGGGTGGCAGCAGGCACAGCAAGAATCAGCAGCATGTCCTGGAAGCCAACAGGACAAACCCCATCCTGGGGTGCACCAAATACAGAACCACCAGCTGCTCAGGTGACTTTCCACTGTGTAGAGCACTGGTGCAGCCTCACCTGGAGCACTGTGTGCAATTCTGGGCACCACAATTTAAGAAGGATGTGAAGGCCCTTGAGTGGGTCCAGATAAGGGAAACAAAACTGGTGAGAGGGCTGGAAGGAATGACCTGTGAGGAGCAGCTAACGATTTTGGGCTTGTCTAGTTTGGAGAAAATGAAGCTGAGGATTGACTTCACTTCACAGCTTCCTGAGGAGGGCATGTGGAGAGAGAGGCACTGATCTCTTCTCGCTGGTATTCAGTGACAGAACACAAAGTAATGGCTCAAAGCTGCGCCAGGAGAGATTCAGACTGACATCAGGAGCATTCCTTTACTGAGAGGGTTAAAGACTGAACAGGCTTCTTAGGGAGATGGTCAATTGCTCAAGTCTGTCACTGTTGAAGAGGCTTTTGGACATTGACCTTAACAACATGCTTTTAATATTTAACTCACCACTCTGTTTTTTGGGCAATGAAAATGACCTATAATATTCTTGGAATATTATAGGAAAGGATTTTTGGTGCTCACAAGTCCTCACACCCACACAATTCCAGTACAGCAGCTATACAAGATCATGGTGTGTGTGTATCTGATATGTCTTGGAGCATCAGTCTCCCTGGTCACATAATTAGCATCAGTCTGTGTGTGCACAGCCAGTCCTACCAATGTTTGTGGGACTGCAAATTCATTAAAATAAATACTGAGGAAAAATTGCATACACATAAAAGGCAGGTCCCAGAGTCTCTCTTGAGCCACCTAAGGTGAGCTTCAGCTCAAAGGCAGCTGAAAGGCTCTGGTGCAAGTCAAACTGGACTTACAGCCTTAGACTAAAATCAGATGGATGCACAGAATCTCATTGTAACATTTTACTAGTGTTCAAAAAGACCTGCATGTGCTCTTTAGGATCCCACTGTGTAAATTTAAATTTTAGTCAAACTCTGGGCTATGTATGAATTCGTGAAACTGATGTATGAGTAAAAAACCAATTCTTTAAAGTGACATACTTAAAAAAAAAATCTGTTTATCTGGCATGTTTCTTATGAATACTTAATCCCTTACAGAACTGTTCCCGTCTGTAAAGAAAACATCTTTTTCCTATGTTAACACTTGATGTTTAAACCAGTATTGATCTTTCTAAACATGCTGATTAAATCACCTGTTCTCTTTCAAGTACATCACCTAAAATATGTTAGGAAGCAGTTTGCATATTCACCCTTCCAGATCACAAAACTACTATGAATTAAGAGAGATAATGTGAAACAGTAAGATCATTTACAGGTACCTTGTAGGCAGGGAGAATTTGCTACAATTTGAAAATATCACAATTTATACCCTGTTACTTGTTCTGCCATTTAGGCTCTGATCCTGCTGACCCTCACTTCCATGATTAGACAAATACTTAGAAGAGTGTAGGATATTAAGGATTACTGGTATGATTAAGAACTTTTATTTATACAGATGAATTACAAAGAATGTAAGCAAAATAGAGATAATTGAGTGTCAGACCTAAGGAGGGAGGCTCTACTTTTCAGACCTGCAGTTTTTTACTTTGCTTTTTTTTTTTTTTGCTGGTGAATACAGATTTATGAAACAGATTATCTATTTCAAGTTCATTTTATTTTCTGGAACAGCTACTTTAACACATCAGGACAAATTGTTTCACTTAGCTTAAGTAAAACGTGTTCTGTCATCATTTTGTCATTGTTCAGTGACTACAGGAAAGCTTCTGCAGATCAATCCTAGAAGGTTCAGCCTTCAGACAAATAAGCTATTGGTACTTGTGAAAAAAGCTCCTGAGAGCAGGCATGACATCTCCACAGTATTTGAAGATATAGAAAATAGAAGTAAAGTTGAGGTGTTTTGACATATTATCTGGTCCTTACACATACACTTACATTTGTCTTGGTCAGCTTCCACTCCTTCACTTTCTGTGTCACTCGGCAATATCCAAGGTTGATGAGCAAGTTGAAGCTGTTGTAAGAATTCATCCTGCCACAAACAGATCTATTTTAGATAAAATGACAGACAATTGTTCTGTATAAATGAAGACTGAAGCAAACACTAGCCTCAATTAACTAGAGAGGAGAAAGCCTTTAAAAACAAATAAACAACTTGCTGTGAAATAAAACCAAAATGTAGAGGATGTGCAGGCTCCTTGGAAATTTTTTTAATCTATTCAGTAAAACAAAAAAAATAAAAAAAAACCAAACCCAAAACAAACAAAATCCCCCCCAAAAAACAAACAAATAAAAATCCACAAAAAACCCCAAAAACCAAAACAAAACCAAAAGCAAACAAACAAGCCAAATAAAGAAACAACAAAAACAAAAAAAAACCAAAAAAAACCCCACAAAAAAAACCCCACAAACACACCAAAATGAAGAGGTTTATTTCACTGTCTCTCCACTATAAATACAGATATGTAAGACACATACATACTCATCCTGGAAATACAGTGACAAGACAAAATAGCAGATATTACATCTAACCCTGCTGGTTTTGGACTGCATTGACATTTCAAGTGCAATTTGCTTAAGTGAGGCTTTGATCTGTCAAAATTTTCACTGTTTCTAGTCTAATAAGTACAAAAACCTGAAACCTTATGGTTTTGCTGCACAGGGAGAAGGCTTAGGAAGAAAAAATGTTATGGAAACTTTTGTCTCTAAGATACCATTAAAACATCAAAATATAAATGTTTTACATGTTAAATGTAAAAAATCAAAATATAAATGTTTTACATGGTTAAAAATGCATATGCAGCTGAATATAGCTTTTGAAAATGTTTTAAAATTGCCTACTTTTTAATATAATGTATACATGTATGCGTATAAGAATATTTTTCCATGCAGACACACATATACATATGTGAACAGGTATACAAACAGACATATAAAATACTTTGACACATTCCTTTGAAATATTAGTGGGGAGAGATGAGACTGGAATGCACAGTTTTATTTTCAAAGGTAGTTCAAACATGCAAGTTTAGTCTATAAAAGAAAACTTTAACCTTGGCCAGATATCATAAAATCACTGGCCAGATTTTTATAAGTTCTTGAAAAAAAAAGGGGGGTAATAACCCTGTTTTGTGTTATATCAGCTGAAATGAGGATCTACATATTTAAAGTTAAATTGTATTGCAACATAAATTTTATTCTTAGGATATCTGATTTAAATACAGAATCCAGGCTTGTTTAAATCAGTTTTGGGAGACTGAAGGCTGCTCAATCAAGATCTAGCTCGCTGGGAGTAAATTATTAATTCTGTCAGTAACGTGCTAAAAATTCACAGACTGCTGCCATGGGCCAGCAGTAAATTCAGGCAGGAGCTCCAGGCCTCACTCATGTATGGCCATTTCCAATGTGCTGTGCTGGAGAAGGTTACTGACTACAACACTGAACGTGTTTTGGTTCAAGGAACAGGAGTCTTGCAGTAGGGATGAGTGACTCTCACACTGATCCACACACTTTTTAATCCTCTAAAAACACAGTGCAAAGTCCTGAGCCGGGCAGTGGAACAGAATGAGAGTATCTGACCAAAAAGAGAGTCCTCATCACAAGTTATGCTCTATACTCCAGTAAATTGAAGTAAAAATTTTATTAATCAAGGCTATATTCAAATAAGACAAAGTTTCCTGCTCTCAACAATGACAGACTAATAAGACTAATAAGGATTGCTGAATACCACTTCAAATTATCTGAATAAATGAAATGATTGCAAAATTTCTTCTGTTCAGAAAATGATATGGCAAACAAGGGAGTCAGTGGTATTTTCATCTCAACAGCTATTGACAAGTATCACAGAATTGTGTCACTTTAATGGAATCCATCCTAAAGAGATAAGCAGGGTTCAACATTCCTTTGCCAATTTATACAAAACACCAAAGGATTAGGAACATGCATAAAAGTATCTCTGCCAAAGGATTTGGAACCCTGATTTATTACCTTTATAGAGATAATAAAACTATTTCTCTAGGTAGCATTTCTTTGCTATAATTCAATTCAGCCCTGAACAGAGCTGATAAAAAAACACACCTGTTAGAACTTAGTAATATTATGTGTGCCAGGAGGCAGAAACTTGTCCACAAAATCTCAGATCATTATAAGTGTTGAGCATTAAAAAACCCCAAAACATTCTTAACAGCTGATATGTTGAGTACTTGCCAAATCATTTAAGATTTGTGCTATAACAAGATTGAACCACCCATGCTGCAGCATGAACTTTACTAAAGCTTAAGAAGTTTGAATTGTATTTATTAGTAATATTTTTCTATTTAGACTTGTTATGTTACTTTGAAACACATTACAATCTAGGAAGCATATATAAGGCATTGAGAGATATGTTAAAATTCCCAACAAATAAGCAAGTAAATAAATAAGTATATCAAGCTCCTTAGGGTAAAACATGCTCCTGGCACCCAGTCTTTTCAACTGACTTATTCTCATCAAATATATATCAACATTCTACTGATTAATTCCATTAACATCACCTAAAAGAAAGGAAGCAGAGTTATTTGCAAAAAAATTTATCATAGTATCTTCCATAGGATTGGCAATATAACCACAGTGTATTTACATCCAGTAAAAATTCCCAGTTGAGACCACAAGGCTAATAAGAATAAAGGTAATGTCCCCTCTTTTATTTTACTGGTTTTATACAGGAAGAGGATACAAAACCTACAATGAAAGTTGCAAAATAAATTACAGTATCAGCCTTGAGTTTTATATGTTTGTGATCTGTAATAGTACAAAGACAGGCAGGGCTCTTGTTCTCCTACCCCAAACCATCTCTGCCTTTTTAAAATATATCTCCATGGTCAGAGACAAGCTGTGACACAAGAAAGTGAAATCATATGGCCACAAATGGGAGGAAATGTCTAACACGGCAAAAAATGTCACAGAGCAGACGTATTTCCTGGGTATGTTCTGTCTAAATCCACTTCTCTAAGTGACCAGGAACTTCAGTGGGCAAAAGACAGCTTGAAAGCTGCTAGTATAACACCTCAAAAATGAGGCTGGGAGTGGCAGATTGGCCAGATCTCCATCAGCTACTTTCTGATATCCATGGGCCTTCACAACCTGGTCTTCAGTATCAATGTGTCATACCAGCAGCTTTCCCTTTGGAAGCAGAGCTAGTCCCAAGCTGAGTTTCCATTATGTCAAAGGTCACTTGTGCATGTCAGAAAGGATAAATAGGGTCTGAGCTGGGTCACTAGCAGCCAAGGTACTATTGTACCCAGTGAGCAAAGAGAAAGAAAAGAATTTGTCACTTCTAGAAGGGATTTTAACAGAGGATAAGATCCTGCATAGAAATGCTGAGGTTTAACATCAGCTTTACAGTGGATTGCTGGCTGAATCTGGACATGCTATTCTAACTGGAAAATAGCATAATAATATTGCTCACTTCCTAAAATTCTTGAGACAAATCTATACATATATTAAAAGTATAACAGGACACTTACTGTGAGAGCTATCAGCAAACAGAAGTAACAAGACACGGCAAATTAAATGGAACTCTTGCTTATTATTACCATAACTACAGAAAGGCTCTGGAAGAAAGCATTTTTTAATCGTCTGCCTTTTTACAGGAAAGATCAAAAGTGGTGGGCAGACTGGATATCTCTCACACATTACATACACATAGTTTCAGGAGCATATACAGTAATTTTACTTGGCATCACATGACTGAGAATCACTTAAGAACAAGACTGCCTAAAAAAGAAGAAAAAGAGGGGTGAAGAATTTAGTCGGAGACAATAAACCCCTTCATTTCTTCTGAACATATTTTAATTAAAAATTAATTTCAATTCTCAATTTCTGGTATGAGAGGAAATTCTACCACACAAACACAACCCATACTTCAAAAGAGAACACAAAGTGATTTTTTTGGTAAAAAAAAATTGTTAAAATTAAGTGTCTTTCTTTTTTTTTAAATGGGAAATGTGGCTTGAAAATATATCAACTGGCAGTAAAGACACTTTCAGGAGAACTGTAGTCACCTTCAGTCCTCATGTCTTTAATCTGGATATTCAATTCTAAGTGAAGAAACAGCTCAAGTGATGGGATTAGTGCACTGCCATTCAAACACCAAAATAAAGAGTATTTATTTCACCACCAAATTGAAGTAAGATTTCTTCCCCAAATTCTAGAATAATCTGTGCCTTATTTCCTTTCCTTCACAACAAATAATGGACATCATATAATTAATTGAAGAGTTATACTAAGTATTTAATCTCTATTTTTTCTAAAAGCAACCCTAGGCAACACTATCATAAACAACATTTGAAATTTCCTTTGGAAGTCATGAGACTGATAACACATTGTATCAAGTGTCACACCACACAGATTATTAAAACAGATGATACTCCTCAGAAACAATCTAAAGGTATGATATTGTTTTAAGTCTTGGAGAAAAGGTCTCCAGCTTTTGACAAATGGATTACAAAGAGATTGGTAATAATGGTGGGAACCAACATATTCCACCACTAAAAAATCAGCAGTCTAGACACATAGTTCCTTCTCAAGTCAGTATAGAAGGACTGGCATATCCTGAGAAAAGACTCACCTTTGTAAGGCATGTATAGAGATAGACAGCAGGGGTTTTCTTTCACAGGTGCTTTTATTTCCACTGCCCACACACTGAAGTTATCTTTAAGGCAGCTAAGGTTAGCAGAGGAGAATCCTACTCAGAATTTACAAGGTACTTTAACTTTTTCTTTTGTTTTGTTTTAAACAAAGACTAGTCCTATAAAGCCAATAATATGTGACAGGAAATTTTTATGCTGCAAATTAGCCTAGTTACCATGCATATAGTATTAGACAGTGATTCAACAATGTTGGACTTTTTCTCTTGCAATTCAGTTTGGTGCTTGGGAAAAACCTGTCCTTTCAGTGATGCCTAACTAATCATTCCAATTGCCCAAAAATATGAAATAAAAAGTAGATTGAGAAAATATCATGCACTGCCAGTGCAGCAGGAAAAAAAACCATCATGGATCAATGGATCATAAAGATTAGATAAAGTTTTTTTAATATTCCAGAGATATGCACCTGTTAGAAACTGTAATGCTAATAAAACTGCTACGCATTGTACAGGCAAAGCCCTACCGAGCTCATGGTAAATTTGGGGCACACAAGTGTTTCAGTATGATTTCTGTAATAATACTGACATTCTCTAATGAGTACCTCTCAAAGCTGAGGAGTATTTCCTTGCTAATTTTCTGATCATTCTATTTCAAGTTCTTTTCAGCACAGTAGGTTACATTAGGTATACTGATGTTATTTGAACATAAAATGCAATCAAGTCTTGGCATTATTAAACATAGCAAAAACATTAAATCGAAAATCTTACTTCTGATAAACTGTTTCTCTGAGTAGTGACAGTTCCAACAACATCTCCACTCACTTGCACAGAAAGCCCTGAAGCAGCACTGAGGGTCCTCCCCATTTGGCTCTTGGATGACAAAGATCTGCTTCTTTGCATGCTAATAATGCCTTCCCTATTTCCTTGGTTGCTAGGGGTAAGAGGCCGTGACAACAAGCTATTTGGGGTCATAGGTCTGCTCCCTGGAGCTGCTGGCCTCTTGGTTTGTGCACTGCTGTTTGTGACACTGGAGACCTGTGTTCTGCTGTTAGTGGGCAGCGGTGGCGATTTGCTTCCTTGGAGCTGAACATTCTTCCCTGTCGGAGTTGGCACCTGAGGCCTTGGGGTTGGGCCCTGTGCAGCTTGAAGAGCACCTTGGTGGTCAGAGGTAACTACACTGGGATGCTGGACACCAGGGCTTCTTGAGAGCCTTGCTTCTTCCCACAGTGCGAGGTCCTTCTCAATGTCTGTGCACACACACATGAACAAATGGAAAAGAAAGAAACTCACTGTCTGTTTCTCTCTGGTTTAAAACTCTCAATGATTTTCTCCAATGTCAGTGAAAACCTGAACCTGTGCAGAGAAAATCTATTCATGCTTAAAATACAAGGCATCAGAATTAACAGTGCAAATGTTTGGCAAGCATTTGCCTAAAGTTTATTTACATTTCATTCACTGCAAACACAGCTACCCTGCAACAATGAAATATTACCTCTTCATTGACTATCAACACAACCTATAAAAATTCCTCTTGTGTCATCAAAATTATGTCTCTGTGGCTTTTGCACAGTTACTGCAAAATCAAGATTAGTAGCAAACCAAGATAGACCAGTAATGTAAACATGCCATCCTCAGCTGCAATCAAACCTGGCTCAAGGCAAAACTTTTGCTTCTGGCCCTGCTGTCTACTGCCCAACCAAAACTCTGAGGGAAGTAACAATTGAACTCTGGCATGTCTGGATTTGTGATCCTGTTTGAACCTGAATCTCATGCCCTGGCCTGCCATCAGTGCCGCAGCAGGTGATGGGGTCATGATGTCAAGAGCCCAAGGAGAAAAGGTGACAGCCATTGAGTAGTCCAACCCCTACCTTGCACACAGCCATAAGAAATAGGATCTCTTTTAAAACCACAACAGGTTAAGGACAGTGAATGAAAAGTGTTTCCTGAAATAATTTAAATCATATTAATGCTTCTAATGAATTAAATCAGAATACAGCCATCAAACTCAGGCAAGGGTAGCTGGAATTTAGGTTAGCATTGATAATATATTGAAAGTCCTTGCAAGTGCAAATGTAGAACTTAAGAAACAGTTTAATCAAGTTTATTTTGTCTTACACTACTCTTATGAATTTTCACTTTCACTGGCATGTATTCTACTGTACTTGATTTTCGTAGAGACAACTGATTATCTTTAAAATAGGAATGCCATTTCCCATTAACAAGTCACAGTCCCAGAAGCTGTAAAGTAGCAAGGCTCTACTGATTTAAACATCCATTAAGTCAGCTTGTCTAAAATAAGCATTTCGTTTTTTGTATTTTACAACAATTATTTCAGGTTCTAAGTGTCCTAAAAGAAACAGATTCTAAACTGTGTATTGGAAAATGAGATTTTTTTTCACTTGTGTTTACCAGTAGGTATAAAAGGAATGTTGTATGTTAAGTAATTAAAGATGTGCTTCCTTTAACATCAACATATTTTATAAGATCTTGAAAACAGGAAATAAGCCATGCCAATTTCACATTACTAGTCTAATACAACCTATTGCACACAATTCTAATGCTATTACTAGAAAAATTAATAAAATTGAAATAGTTGTGAAAGCCTCAGATAAAAGTGTCTCTCACCTTTTTAAAGATTAAATATTTTACTGTTAGCAAATTTCAAAACATAGTCAATATTTCTAGCACACAGTTAAGAACATTTATAATTGACCCCTTAAAATTAATTCTTTCTATTTTGAAATTACTACATCTTGAACTACTCCTCGATTATGTTTTCAGTTTGGAACTTCATGGAATCAGAGAATGGTTTGGGCCGGAAGAAACCTTAAAGGCCACCTGGTTCCACCAGGCATTCCTGGTTATAGGCAGGAATGCCTCCCACTAAAATCATGTTGCTCAGAGCTCCATCCCACCTGGCCTTGAGCACTGTTAGGGACAAGACGTCCAAAGCTTCTCTGGGCAACCTGCTCCAGTGCCTCACCACCCACACAGTCAAGAATTTCTTCTCAACATTTAATCTAAATCTCTCCTCTTTTAGTTTAAAGCCTTTATTCCTTGTCCTATCACTACATACCCGTATAAAAAGCGTCTCTCCAGCTCTCTTGCAGGCCCCTTTAGGTACGGGAAGGCCACAATTAGCTCTCCCTGTAGCCTTCACTTCTACAGGCCAAACAACCCCAAAACTCTCAGGCTGTGAGAGATGCTTCCAGCATCCCCTGAGCATCTTCATGGCCTCCTCTGGACCTGCTCAAACAGCTCTACATCCTTTTTACCTTGGGGGCCCCAGAGCTGAATGCAGCACTCAGGTGGGGTCTCATGAGTGTGGAGTAGTGAATCACAGAATCACAGAATCTTCTTAATTGCAAGGGAACCACAACAATTATCAAGTCAAACTCTTCAGTTTGGCCCATACGAGGATCAAACCTTGATGGTGACCTTGGTGTTACTAGCACCAGGATCTGACCAACTGAGCTGATCTTAGAGGGGGAAGAAGCAGCTCCCTTAACCTGCTCCCTGCTCCTCTTCTGGTGCAGAATGTGTAAGATGCCTGGCGAAAAATCAGGGGCGAATAAATGATACTGTGGGCTACTGATTTAAACCAAATGAAGAATATGGTCTTGTAAAAAACCAGCCTAGTCTATTTCTTTGCAAAATTACAGAAGTCCAGCTTGCCTGTAGAGTGAATTCAGTATGCTAAAAAATAGTATGAATATTGAATGATTTAATAGAGTTAAATAAATATTATATGCTGGCTCATGTTTCCTTAATTTCATATAGCAACCAAGCCTGCAGATAAACCAATTATAATAATTGCTATACACATAATTAACATGTTTCCATAGCATAATTACTCAGTTTTATTTACACATGTTCTGTGTGATTTTGCTTTAATATAAGCTTTACAGCCAGAAAGAAAAAAAAGTCATACATTCCCAGCTTTGCAGTATTATCTGATTAAATAACACAATTGAATTATGACTTAGGATTTTTAAAAATCCTTGTTGTGGTCATTTAAAGGAAAATAAAATGCAACAGAGCAACACAAAGGCATTTTGCTTTCAAATAAAAAAATATACAAAATAAGGATATGATTCATATGCATTTATAAACTGTTTATTTTTTTAACAGTTCTTCTTGTGATAAAATATTTTCCAGAAGTATATGAAGACCACAAAATCAGTGCAACACACCAAATTGGCAAGATACTGGAATAAACTACTAAGAAAATAATAATCTCCATTTGCTCGTGATATAAAGCAGCCATAATAGCATAAGTGCCTGGATTTTAGACAAAAAAAGATAAGAGCCATATGTAGGGAAGGAAAACTGCTCCAGTATCTGATTTTGTAAAACTGCTGCTTTCAAATGTCAAGGTACTGAGGCAGTTGCTGGCAATTGGTGCTAGCTCCTAATTTAGGCACAGGCACCAAATTATGCCTTATGTTAGGAGTGATTTTTATCCAGCACATTGTCCATAAGGGAAGGCCAGGCCCCTCAAGAAGGTGCATGTGAGACAGGGGGCCATATTTCATCATTACACAGGTAATCCAAGTCATAGCTCAGGCATCTAAATTACTGCCTAGATAGGCAGCCATTCCATGGAATTAATAGGTTCCATTGCACTTGCTAAGAGAACTGAAACAAGAGACTTGCTGATATCACAGACACTTGAACTTTTGCAAATGTACAAGATAAATGAGGCTAAGCAAAACCACAGCATTATTATCTGAGGTACTCTGAACTGATTATTCACGGAAATTACGTTATTCTTGTCTTTGAGGGGAGTAATTGTCTCAAGTACCACTGGTGTTATAATAGGGCATGAATTATTCAGAATACAATAGTCCAATGTTTAATAATTGGGCTGTCTTCATGCGAAGTTTTCAGTCAGACAAAAATTACTGAATAGTAGAATGGCTGAACCTCATGTAACAACAGCTTTACTGAAATATCAGGCCCAAAGTCAAATGACAGGAACAGCACAGATGTGAGAGAGAAAATCTTGTGGGTCACACAACTACAAAAGGAATCTCAGAGATTAAGTAAAGGTACCTAGTTACTTTACAGTCAATTAAGTATTTAAAATTGCATATTCTATTGAATATTGTAGTTATTACTGTCAGCTTTGCCAAGGGACTGCATTTTCCACAGCATAATACATGCAAGAACAGCTTGTATGACCATGGAAGTGAGACCAGTTAGGACATAAATCAAAGCAGGGAGATCTTCACCAAACTCCTCCTGAGTGACAACATTAGAGAAAACAAGTGATACCTCAGTACCAGGGCCCTTGGGGTACACAGGTCCCTGCTATGCTACAAAAACCATTTTAGGGCCCTTGGGGTATACAGGTCCCTGCTATGCTACAAAAACCATTTTTGCTGCTCTCCTCATTTCCACTAGATGTTCCTGGGACTTTCAGTTTAGAGAGAAGGCTCATGGATTTATAAATCTATTTTGGCAGTGGCTGCAGCTCTAATAGCTGTAAGCATTATGAACCTATAAAAAAAAATAGAATTACAGCATCTCTACTGTCTGACACAAAACCCACCTAAAAAGGCTTCATTTGCATATATTGTAATTTTTAGTTCGTGCTCCATTATGAGCAAAACCTATTCCTAAAATGCTTCCCTCACTGTCCTTATAGCTTTGTCATCTGCCTCGACCTCAGCTGCAACACCCCCTTTCTAAAGAGGATACTTTAGCTTTCTCACCATTATTATTGGCAAGATAAATATTCAAAGTATTTTAAAATATCACACCAAAAGCACTCTCTGCCTCATTCTCTAAATAACTTAGAAGAATGATCAAATAAATTTCGTTTCTACCTTCATTTTACATATACAGTCTTTTATGTCCCAGTGAAGCGTTACTTTTCATAGAATTAGCCTATGAAGCTTTCACCATATGACAAACAGCATGCATAATGTAGGACTACCATAATATAGGTCTATGTCATACCTTTTAATGAAAGCTGAAGATAGAAAACATGGGTTACAAAGAAGAACAGATTGCAAGCTAAATTTTAGAATATTCCTCATTAATTTTAATAAAGCTCTGAAACATCTCTTTACCAAAAACCTCATGCTTTTTTTTTTTACTTTTCAGAAATGGTTACTCCATCAGAGATGTTGCAGATGTTCCAAGACACACTAACAGATTTCACTCAGCCAGAATTCTCATGAACAAGGCAAGTTTTTCCTGCAAAGCAATCTGTTCTCCAGTTAAAGATCCTCTGCAGCCTGCTTTTAAAGACTATTTAACAGTAAGTTAAACATCAGTACCTCCTTATTGCATAAGTCTGGGTGAAACATGAAAACAAAAGGAAGGTGCATCATTATGCTTTCAGACCACAGTATATTTAACATGGTTTAATTACTGTTTAAGTAGTGTACTTAAAGCGATTACAGTAAAGTTCATTACATCTACAAATAAAACACCAACTGTGTTTTCTTCAATTAAAAAAAAAAGTTTTCATCTGTTTTCATCAGCATGTGAGTTAGATAATTTTTTCCTTCATCTGAAATATTGGCAGAGCAAGCTGGGTGAATACTTCTAGGCATTTTATGGTTCCTTGATCCCATACATACCAGCTAGGTGTTTTTCCATGGTCTGAAGTTCTTTTGCTGCTAAGGAGTCCTTTAGGAGTTTCTGCCTTGGGGAACCTCCAGGTCTAACATTCACAGCATCCAAGGTCCAAACTGTCTGAGACTTACACAGATAAAAAGAAAATGGAATGCTTTGAATCCAGTTTCATATTTATATAATAAACAATGAAAAGAGTGATGTCCCCATATAGGATCAGGAATCTGGAGCTTATTATGTAGAATATACAAAATTTTATGCAAAACACTACAAAATATAATTTCTTAACATACATAAAATAAATAGTAAGAATTAGTTAAAAGAAGCAGTTCTAAAATAACTCAGAGATACACCTTCACATAAGCTCTTGCTCTATGCTGAGACATCATAACAGGACAAATTCCTCAATGAGTTACATTCTCTGCAGTTCCAATTATTTGGTAAGCACATTTTTTAAATTACCATAACATTTGGCTCAGCATCTCTGCAAAGCTGCACTTCTGGGAATATCCTAGAATTTCCTAATCAAAATTTCCAGTACTGTTTTGTCACTGCATGAAGTATTCCTTTCAGAAAAAGCTAAATCATCAGGGTTTGAATTACCAGTCACCATACCAGTTTGAAAGGGTTGTCAGCAAACAGACCATTGCCCCAGTCTCTTATTTATTGAACACTGTGGTATTCAAAATTATTTGCTTTTTCTGGAATCCACTAAATATAGTTTTAGGAAATTTTTGTAAGACATACTATGAGGTAAACGTGATAGATGTGTACGGGAAATGCACAGTAAAACATATGACCAATTGTGCAAGATTTGCTCATGAAAAAAAAACCAAATAAAAACAAAAACTAAAACATCAATTAAATAATTCTTGACAGTCTATCTGAAATAAATTTTACATTATAACCTCACAAAAACATTTTATTTGTAGTCTAGGAAGTTTTGCTAGTTTCCTAAAGAAACAAGGCTTATGCAATGGTCACATTTTTATTCACCTCTTACTAATTTTTAAATCTTTCATTAAATACCAAGCAAATTTAGAGAGGCCACTGTTTCAAAGACATTAAGCTGAAGTAATTTCAGGGAGAAGAATGATTGATCAGAGGAGGGGGACCCAAACTGGTGGCCCCATTCACAGAGGGCACACGAGACTCCACAGTCCATCAGGCTGGAGCTGCATCACAGCTGACACGGGGCTGCTGTGGATCACTGCCCACAGTGATGGCACTTCCCTGGACAGACTCTTATTCCACAGGGAAAGGTGCAGCACAGTTTAAAGGATGAACATGAAAATATAGGTTTGGTATCATCTCTGTTCACAAAAAAAAAAAAAAAAATAGAAGTGCTTTAAACAGTGTAGCTGCCTTCCCTTTTAGAAAAGTAGGCATAATTCTACAGAAGTAAAATGTTAATATGGGATATATTTTACATCATTCTTAATCCATTCAAAATAAACTCTGCTTTGAATGCAAGTGATCATTGTGAACCATGCATCTTTAAAATAAGATAACACAGATTTATATTTTTAAAGCAATAGCTATACTGTAATGCTGTTTATACGTATGCAAAAAAGCCCAGTCACATTTACCAGCATACAAAACAGTTTGAAGTAGCAGGTAACTCTGTTCTTATTAATTAATAAAATTTTCAGAACAGTAAAAACATTTTTTTAATTTTCCAAATTTTTTTTTAATGCTAATTTTTCCCTGGTTAAGGTTACCCGTATTTAACCCATGCAAATACAGAGGAATAGCTGAGTAAAACAGTAAATAACTCAGAAGTGAAGGCACCTTCAAACACTTTTATTTCAGACATATCACTAGACCTGATTTGCTTGTTCCCCTAAGAGGTTTTGAGCATTTTTGATTTGGGTCTTCACTGTAAATTCTCCATCCAAACAGCAACTGGGATTGTTGAGTTCACTACAGAATATTAATCTCTACTAAATTACATTACTAAATAATTATTTCAAATGGATATTAATTATACAATATCTATCTCTAAATGGAAGAATATATTATTCTACGATCAGTTCCTCTGAAATAAATGAAATTAAATAAGAGATGGGAAGGGGGAAAAGGTATTGGAGTAAGAAAACTCCAATTTTTCAGTTTCTGAAACTCTGAAAAATTTGAGTAAGAAAACTCCAATTTTTCAGTTTCCAACCTATTTTTAGATATTCTTTGTCCCTAGATTTTTATGGTGGAAAAAGAACATTTTTATTTGCATTTTACAGGGTATATTTTCATATCTGGGAAAAAGCATGAGGAAAAAAAACCTCCAGGGTTATAAGGATTAATCCTTTTTTGAATATACAATTTCATTCATAAATACAACTTTGATGAATATGGGATAAAATATAGCCAGTGGTCTGTGTCAATAATTGACAACCAAATTACCCAACTATTATTCTTAGACTGGACTATTCAAGCTTATTATAGCAAATTACTATCAGCTTTCAGTAACTCCTTGACCTCCTTAAAACATACTTCCAAAGGTTAGCCTGATGAGATGATTTCACTTTCCATGTCCTGGAAATGCTTCTGGAAATGGAGTTATCTTTCTCTTCTACAAACCTCTGCTGGTTTTGGGTAGATTTTGCTTTTACTGTACTTCTTCCCTTTATGCACAGTAGTCATGTAAGACCCATGCAAAATCAAGGTGACTGAGTACAGGAAGCTCTCCACTGTTACATATTCAAGCTCCTTTTCAGATACACAGTTCCAACACTCTGTGAAACCGGAACAACTTTGGATGAATTTTCCCCCAAATTTTGTAACTCTTCCTGCACATCTTCTATTTTATGTAATATCGTAAGCTTTTGACATTTTTCAGGCAATAGCTTCACAAAAGATCAGAACAGTATTGCTATAGTTTCTATGGAAGATGAGACATTTATTATTAGCAATTTCATTTCATAACAAATTATATGCTTATAATAATAGTAACTTCCAATTAAATGCTTACCTAATAGAGAATTTAAATGATCTGGGGAAAAAAGGGTATAAGAATTCATTAAAACTGTACTGTAAGCATTTTTTGTTCTTTCTCTGAAGCTAAATATTCTACGGCTATAATCAACAACATTTTTGGAGGAAGGCCCAGGTAATTTTTGTACATATTTCTAAATAACACTTAGCATTAAAAAATATTTTTTAACATTTTAAGACTATGAGTTCATCTAGGTGCATAAACACAGACAGAGGTCCTTAGTGTCTCCAGCAAACAATTTATGCAACAAGTCTTCTATTCCTAGAAGATAAGCACAAGCTGAAAGTAGGGAGATGTTATCAAGAAAGCTTTGGAAGCAGGTCAATTCAAATGCAAGGATAAATGAATTTGTACAGCCCTTGCAGAATTCCCTGATGTGCCTTCTCTCCAGTGGATACATAGCAGCAGTTTAAATATGTCACTTAGGAAAGAGATTCAGGCTTGCAAACCATTTATTTAAACATTCTTACTGCACTTCACCAAAACTTATCCCTTGTCTGCTAGCCAGGAACTGCAGAGATGAAACACTAATGTCAGTTAACTTTAGTGATAATCACAGCAGACTGAATGTAGTTGAAAAATACAGCATGTATGTATGAAGTATGCGCATGGAATCCTTCCAATTATTTCAGCATCTTCCAAACTCCCATTGCCCTTGCTCATTCATTACGCTTTATAAATATTAGCACAAAATTTATAAATGGCCTGTCTGCATTAACAGGATTAATGAGATCTAAGTATGAGGATGTTACTGAAAGACATTCTTGTCTTTCTAAATTGCAGAAACAACTCTGTGTCCTGTTCATCACTTTCAAACTTTGAAGGTGAGGCAGTGAGCTCTGCACCAGAAATATGTTCAAACAAAGTACTTGGGATACATTTGTCAACTTTGAAGGTCAAGTCCCTGTCAATTTCTTAAGTGACTTTCTTCATGTATCATCATCATTTCTTCACATACAATACGTTCATTATTGTTTTTATCTTCCTTATATCCCTTGGCCAAATTACCACTCAAATAAAAAATTACACACAATAAGGTCAGAAATAATCCCTCTCATCACTGATTCCCCAAACTTCTGGAAAATACCATAACTTACCAGGAATACCACAGTGGAACAGAAAAAAAAAATTAAAGAGGTCACGAATAAGAAAGTTTTTTCGAGCTCACTCTCTGTGCTTCAATCTGCAGCACAATGCAACACAGCATGAATCAGTACAGCTTTTGTCCCTCAAAAAAAGCCAGTGCAGATGTGAATATTTTCATCTCACCGTTGAGCTGAATTGACCTGGCCTATGTAATACCCAGTGACACCTGGTGAGTTCTACAGAGGTACAGCTTTTCAGAACAGCTAAGACCAAGATTTAGGACTCTAGCTTACACCACCTGAAAATCAAGTACTTGTTAGAAAATAAATTATTCTTCCCTACTGGCCAAAAAAAGTGTTAATAAACTATTCAGCATGTATTTCTATGCCATTTTGGTCTGTTTCAGAGTAAAAACAAGATATTCCTGTGCATGCCTAGTGGATGTGGAAGACTACCTAAACTGAATGATAACTATGAAATGAGTAAAAGGTGAAACCAAATTATTTAGAAAACTTGTAAGTATATAAAAAGTGATTTTATTGTACTTTAGATTCTACTTGGTTTTGCTAATCAAATGGAAATTTTATTGATAGCTTCAGGAGATAAAAGTTTAAGGAATACACCTGGGCTTAGCCTTCTACAATAACATAGCTTTTCTTTGCTGAATAACTTAAATAGATATTTGACAGAGATCCCTCTAAATTAAAACAAAACAAAACAAACAAAAATACCCCCACAATCCAAAACCTCTTTACTGAACCTCTTTATTGATTTGTTTACGAGTGTCCCTCCCACTCTGGCCAAGCAGATGGCAAGTACAGATATTCTGCAGCAGAATTAAATATTTCTTGACAGTCTATCTGAAATAAATTTTACATTATTACCTCACCAAAACATTTTGTCTGTAGTCTAGGAAGTATTAAAAAAAATATTTTTTGTACAATATTTTCTTTAACTGCACTTTCTATAAAGAGGTCACCCAATATTTGATGTTTCAGCTTCCATAATCTGTTCAAGGACATAAGGTGAGCAAACCATCTGATACTGTAAAAATACAAGGCTTCTCAGAGCTCTGTTACAATATCAGCTGCCACCTCTAATCCCCTCTTCCACATTAGGGCCTGTTCTACTTGAAATGCCGTGTAATTGAAATTACAAGCTTTTGGCTTCCCATGGCAGTCAGCCAGCAGCACATTTTACACTAAACCTTACACTAAAAAAATTATACTCTGAGTTAACTTACACACAGTTTTTCTGTTTACAGGAAAGCAGGAAGGAGGAAATGTCTGGTCACCTGGGAATCACATTTGTTTCAGTTTTTGAAATGCAACCAGAATAATTTTTTCTAAACTTCAATTCTATTTACAGTTATTTGGATTAGTATTTCTGAATTTGTCATGCCCAAGAACACAAAATTTTAGCCAGGTAAAAACAAGGCATTAATTGATTTCCTTTTCCTACATATATTTTTCCAAAGTTCAGAATATTCTTTCAATTTCGAATTATAGTCTAGAAGATGAAATATTTTCTAATAAGAATATTTTCACCCAATAATTTTTTTCTCTTTTTTTTTCCTGTATATAAAAAAATCTATGTGTAGTTTATGGATTTTGTTTGACATAAGGGAGGTCTCAACCAAATTTGGTCCAGGATATGCAATTCAATCTACTTACCTAACTACTTGCAGGAATAATCACTTATTTCCCAAGAACCCTGTGTCTTGGTTCAGGGCAAATTTGGGAGAGAACTCTTAAAGGGGTTCTTTTAGGAAAGCAGATTCAATCAGCTTTCAATATTATGCTTTTCTAACCATCCTATATTGTTAAATTACCTAACTGTGGTTAAACATACACATTTGTGTAGGGATTTTTTTACTACCTGGGGAAGAGCTGAAGAAGTCTAATATTAACTTTTTATTTTTATAGAAGATTTAAATTTTGAAGTTAAAATCTGAAATTTCACCTCTAAGCTCCTGAATTTCTATATAATTACAAAATTCAGCTTGGATTTGAAAACTTTTGTATTGGAACACACCAATTTGAACATAATATGTTCATAAATTTCTAATTTGAACATAAATGTGCACATAAATATGATCTAAATATGATCCTTCTACTTTCCTACTACCACAAAGTTGCACTGCTGTTGTTCCTGATGTGGCAGTGCTATCTTGAAATAGCTATTTGAATGAATAAACTGCTAAATGCCAAACAGTGACCCCAACCCAGTAAATAGTTTATAGATTTAATTAAATGCAGAAGTTTGGATGATTTCTGTTGATTATACTCAAACAAGTAATTCAGTTACTTCATATTATTGTTCTAGGGGAAAAATGGGAAAAGCTATGAAAATTTCTAACAAATAGAACTGAAATCATGCAACATTGTAATATTATTGTATTCAACATATATTGACAGCAAGAATAAAGGCTTAGTTTTTCCTTGTGCATGAAGCTTAAAGTTTTTACAAACTGAATTAAAGAATTTATGCATTCATCACAGAAAACCCATGTCTGTATTTCTTCTATGAAAGCAAATAATATGTCTCAAAGCAGTAGGGAATACAGGAAAAAAATATTTAAAACAAAACACTTCTATAAAACACTTTATTACAGTATTTTTTGCACAGTAATAAAGAGCAAAAACCAAAGGCACATTCATGCAGAAATGCTTTTTGCAGTTGGACAACTTTTTCTTCCAGTTTCTGCTGCATTTGGATTGCTTTGCCTTACATGGATAATTTACAAAGAAAAATATACCTTTTTATGTGCACGTGCAAGGCAAGAGTCACATAAAAATTCCCAAAAAGTAAGCATAAGTCCTGTTAGATCCAGGTGGTAAAAGAAACAAGTCAGAGAGAAGGCAAAGGCTATTCCATGTGATCTGCTCAGTGATTGTGCCCTGTTTCTATCTGTTAGTCACTGCAAAGTTAGCAGCTTCCTCTGCAACTCTGCTTTTCCATTTCTGCTAGAATTCCAGGCCACTTAAATTTTTCCTAGTATAACTTCTGTATTTTCTTAGACTCTTGTTTTACTTTATATTTCTGGAAAAGTTCTAAACATTTGGCTATCAAACTTTGATACACTTTTGATACAAACACTTTTCACCACAGTGAAAAAATCTCAAGAAAAAGATTTTGCATTTTGCCCGGCACTTTTTGTTACACAAAAGTATTTGCCAGGCAGTAAACTAGGATTTCTAAGGATGTTTTGAATGCTTGTTTCCACTTTGAATTCTTACAAAACACTCGGGGAAAGTGCTGATGCCTGTAAATACTTCAACCAGCTTTTTGCCAGCTTTACTCACTTATTTGCCCAGAATGGCTTGTTTGGGGGTGTGCAGCCACTAAAATCTAAGTTTTCAATTTTTCCAACATTAACTCTTTTAATGAAAAATACAGCATAGCAAAATATTCTGTTTTAAAAAGTATAAATAAAAAGGTCTAACTACAAAAACCAGGGTATTCAGAAATAGAACAGTAAAAATATACAAAGCTGCAAGAAAATCATAATATAACCATAATGTAAATTACATGAAACATGTAACATACGTAGATGTTGCATATCTCTTTTGAGTACCAGTATCCAGATTGTTTTAGTATCCACATTAAAGATCTTACAAGTGGATTCATTCATGGGACATGAAAAAAAAAGAGCCCAAAAGTTTTTTCTGAAAATCCTTATGCATAATTCTTGCTCTTTTGTCCTACAATTTTTCTCACAACACTTATCCTCTGAAGGCCAAGGCACCTTTGAGGAAAATTTGTCAAATATACATTAGCAGAGAAGAATTTATACAATCATCTATTTAACTAGCCACAAACACAAATTAGCCTATTGGAATGCAGTATCAATATAAAACATTGCACACCTTGACCCATGTCAGGATTTTTTACCTGTAATATGCACATTTGAGGGAATACCATGAATCAATTTATCAAATTTATGAGAAAAGTCCGATCAACATAGTATTCTATTTTTCCCGCATCTTGCATCTCATAAAATATCTAAAAATCATTCAAGTCATGAGAATATATTTTGGTATCAATTCTGTTTATAGGCATAGGTCTTACTACTTTGAAAGATTGTGGAAATCCATTTCAAGATCACATTTATCTCCACAGCCTTCCTATGAGGCATCTCAGTTTTATATCTATATTTTGTATGTCAAGATTGCCAAAGAATAAGTCTCATGGAAAATTATTAGGGGAGCATGGAACAGATCTCTCCTTTGGAGCCCTGAAAGGCAAGGAGAACTGTTGGGTCATTTGTTTCTTTTTGAGGAGAGACAGTTACAGAGAAAGCCTTGGACAGCTGACTTTAATTCTGGATATCAAGCCGTTATAAAGAGACAAAAGTACAGAATCAGCTAGCTACACTCTATTTAAGCAAGAACAGCAAGACACAATACACCAGAAAAAACCCCCAAAGAGTATGAACTGGCTCCTTAGAAACTTAGGCAAAGAAGTTTTTCAAGAGTTTGGGAATGTGAAATGACCTGCCTTTGCCCTGAGGAGAGGATGGACGGGCAGAGCAAGAGCTGCAACTGCTCTCATCTCTCTTTGCAGCTCTGGTAATTACAACACCAGCCAGCTTTCAGGGACTCAGCCCAGGGAATCCTACTGCCTCTGGCAGTTCCATCCTCCCAGCAACCTCAAATAAGCCTGGAACTACCAGAGCATGAAATGAACACAGATACATATTGTTTGTTTGCTCCTAAGCCTGCACACACACAGAGCATACATGTGAAACTGTTCAGCTGAAGGCTGTACCTTTCTGTAACAAGATTTTGCTAAAAAGCATAATTAACTTTTGTTCTCTTTGTATTTTTTCTATGTAATTCAATTAATTTGTTTCTCTCTCTGTATGTTACATGTCTGCAGAATTACTAAATCAAAATTTGTAGCTATGAGTCCAAATCAATAAGGAAATGTGAGTTCTGAAAACGCTGAAAAATTTATTTTACTCCTCTGTTTGCTGGTGGGAAGCAGAAAGGAGGTTTGAAAAAGCAGCTCCAACCAACACCAGCTGAAGTTGTTCTTTACTCTTTTTGCCCAATACCAGCAAATGCTCTGTGAGGTTCTTGCACTCCAAGTTCTCAAAGAGCTTTAGGAATTGATCTGGAACTCCATATCCCTCAACTGTCTTGATAAATAATCTGGTTGTAAATACTTCATGTTCAATGAAAACTATCTAGCTTTATTCACACTGCTTAATCAGCTGCCTGAAAGACTGCAAGACCAATCTGCACTGCCATTTTTCTTCTTTCTTTATATTGCCCTTTTTTCCTTAGCTAACAAATACTGAGTCCTTCTTTCTCCTCCTATATTAACATTAAAGTGTGCTATTAAGCAGTATTGCTGAACAGACAGAATAGGAATTAATGTGTCCTCTTTACTTGTCTAAAATTTTGCAAAAAGGAACAACTATTGTAAATTTATTTGCCTTAGGAAAAAAAAAACAAAAAAACACAATCCTTTTTTTAGCCTACATTCAAACTCCTGCTGCAATACTAATAGCACCAAAATTACGATTATATAATTCTTTAAAAATTATTTTACTGTTGGTTATGTTTTCCACAAACTGCATATCTGCAGAGATTTCCTAAAGTTTCAAAAAAAAAGAACAGATGGAGATATTACCAAGCATAATATTTCATTCTTTTAAAATATACAAATAAACTAGCCACAAATTTTAACTAAATTGTTCTTATTAGTTTTCAAGCAAATGGTGATAGAAATCTAAATTATAGTTGAGATATCAAAATTTCATATTTCAGAATGAAATTTAGAGTTTGAATTATTTTGTTCTCTTCAATTTTTAAAACTGAATATTATCTGGCAAGATTAGTATTTGACTAGCATTTACAAACATACAGAATATGTATAAAATTACTGCACTTCCAATGGGCAAGCCCAACATGTGGTTTTGTAGATTATAAAAACGTATTTCAAAATACCCCCTTTCCTAGAATGAAAAAATTAAAGCAGAGAACTGAAAATTCAGAAGGGTTACGTAAATTTTGGTTTTTTTCTCTCTAGGATGACAGTGCTGGCAAACACAACTCTTATCTCTATGCAAAATCTATTTTTTATGAAACTAATTTTAAAAATTACAGGATTACCCATAAGGGAAGGTACTTACAGATGCTGTCACTTGAGAAGCACTCTGAAACTCATTAATATCTTCTGTGAGCGTTTCAACCCCAGGTACTTGAGCTGTTCCAAAGAGGTACAAGAGAAATGTAAATCACTCTAATCAAGTAAGTGTTAGTCACTTTGAAAATGTAATGCCTAAAAATTTACTGCTGGGAAGGTAAACGTGGCTATTGCAAATGTACAGTATTTTCAGTTACAGTTCAATGGATTTTATTTTATGTCTGATTTTAATTTACAATCTTAATGCAACATGGAACAGAGTCTCTAAGATGACTAGAGTGATAAGCAAGCTTCCTTCAGTGGCCAAGGTATCTTCTAGGTTCTTTATTCACTTTACTCTTTAAACTAAATAGTGTTTACCCTTTACACAAGGGAGTAGTGGATCTCCAGCTTTAATAAAATGGATAAAACTATATTCAATTAATTCAGTTAAAATTCCTGAAGTAAAAGGATTTGGACGGTTTAGATAATATTTAAAAGCCTTGAAAGTATAACTTTTGCCCATATTGCCACATTTTAAAATGACAGAATTTTGTGAGGAGTCTAAAATGTCTCTTTGATGCATGTATAATTACTTAAAACAGATTTTATGCAACCCTGTCAGAGAAAGAAATTTCCAAGTAACATTCCATGCAGTTTCACTCTTTGCCTAGCACTCTTCTAAGGCACTTAGATGCTGCATCAGCAGCCGAACAAAAGAAGATGTCCTGATCTTCCCTGTGTTCTGCTGTCATTCTGACTTTTAGCAGGGTCCTTATGTTTCCAGAATCCAATTTGCTAAACATCTCAGACTATCCTTACTATGAAAGCACAACTTATTGTGAAGTGTGACAACTGTGGTTACCAATTCATTTGCAAAAAAATTGATGTGGAGGGCAAAGAGGTGATGATAACACAAAGTTATGATCAGGGAATTGTGTGGGAATTGAGAGATGATGCCACACTTTTGCCATTGCCTTATCTAGTTCTCAATCTTAATTCCCACATATTTGCATCCTTAATTTTTTACCCTGGTCATGCAGTTCCACCCAGAACAACACTATATGTGTTTCATATGTTCATGTTTTCATTGAACATCCCCAATTCCAAACTTTTCCTCTACATCCTCATGTCTCTTGAACTTTCTACTATAATGACACTTGAAAGGAAAAAAAAAACCAAACAAAAACAAACAAACCAACCAGAATACAAACACCACAAAAAAACAGTGACTCCTATTTGATAGGGAATAAGCTACTGATGTGAAATTTGCTCTAGCAAAATTTTTTTAGCAAACTAAGTATTATATAACACAATATAATCTGTAGAGCTGTAGATGTAACAGCACAATAAAATGGGAAATACCTGCACATTTGGCATAAGAGGCATAAGTACCACAGAGCCTATTATCTTTGGTCCAATATTATTCCAGGGGGATTCACAAAAGAAACAAGTCTTTGCCCACACCCCAGAAATATGTGGAGTTGCACAATACATGCAAAGAAACTCACATAATAAACAGCTTTTCACAGATACTTGAGGAGTGGCTTAGAAGTCTTGTACTTTTTATTTATCCTATATTAGGAGATTACTCCCTAATACATTACTGCATTTTAAACTTACTTCTACAAGGATGCACAGACTGCAAAAGCTGTATTTGCAATGACATCTTTTTTTCCTGCCTTATATCATGGCTTCACTCAAAGGGTAAGGTACATTTCAGCAGAAGAGAATGAAACAAGTAAAACAAGGTTGTATGGTACTTATAGGAAATTGGGAGTAAATGAACAATTATCCCTAAGGGATACTATTTCTACATATCTAAAAGCCCCCCAAAATACTGAAGTGAATTGCTTCTACAATCCCACCAACCTGAAAAACACATTGGGGGCTGTTGCATGTAGATTTTTCTGGATCAATTCTGTTGTAGTGTGTATCTTTTGAAGCCTCAGCAATTCTCCCCATCCACCTCCACAGAACAAGAGCAAGGCTCAGTGGAGAACTGACCAAAGAGACAAACCAGACAAGCTTGGCATGTACAGGGAAAGTTTGCTATGCAGTCATCTATGCTGCTGCTTCTGATCAAAATCAAGAACCTATTAAATTCTTCCCTGAGTTCATTCTTGTGAAGTGGTCTAATGAAAAAGGGAAACATTTTTGAGAGGTATAGTTTAGGACAGTGGAAAGAAACTGCAGCTTTAAGTGTCTTGTGTTTTTCTATCTTGAGACCTGATTCCTACCTCTCATTTTTACTACTTAGATCAAACACAAGCCTGTCCAATTCAGCAGGATTATCCTAGAGGGAAATCAGTGTAGTGGTTAAGTAGAACCAGATCCAGATTGTCAGCAGAGTCAGTATAGTGTCTGATGCTGCACATGATCTTCTCACATAAGCTCCTGCATTAACTTTAGAAGGTGGAATTGCTTAAAATGAGGCTTATTTATAAGGGCTGTTAGATCAGATGTTCTGCCCAATTACTTCTGAGCTTAGTTCATCTGAAATTCACAGGAGAGATGTTCCAGATCTAACAACAGAAACAGATCATTATCTAAAGAAAGCTACTCTCAACTTTGTTGTGCATCAGCACCTTGCTTGCTTATTCTTGAATGAATGGTTTGCATCAGCACTTCCCATTGCACTTTTCCCTCATTAAGGTCACTGATACTGATAAATAGCAGAACATAAATTCAAATAAACCGGGTAAGTGAAGCTTGCTAGTCACTATTTCATGATGTAATACATCTGTAAGAGGACATAACTAAAAATTCACTGCAATAATGCCTTGGTTACTTAGGGTTTTTTAACAATATCTTTATGGGGTTTTTTTTCAATCATCCTCTCATACATAATAATATTTATTGGAAATAAGTATCAGATGCAAAGAGAGCAAATATTGTGCTGCATTTACAGGGAGGATTGATAGAATGGGCAGTTGCCTGAGTTCTGTGTCTGTTTATAGTCTGTACCTACTTGTGAAATCCAGCTGTGTTTTTTTTTCAAATTGAAGTGTAACACTAGCCAACATTTTAGGAAAAAAAGACTCAACCATATGTTACAAAACACTGAACATTTCTGAGGGCACCTCTTGACAGAAATTTGGCATTACCTTACCATCGACCTCAATCTTTTTGCCCGAGAGCCCTTGTTATTTTCTAGCTACATGACTAACAGGTCCATGTATATTCATAGACAGATAGATGTTTATAACAACATGAATATCAGTGCCCCACCTTCCTATCTAAATTTTACTCCCTGTATCTTATTGAATGTAGTGGTTTTTTAAAGAAAGCATCTTCCATCTTCTCTGTAGCCATATTGACTGCAGAGTATTCAGAAGCACATGAAGTGGCCGAAGGTAGAACAGCTGCAGCACTTTTGTGCTCCACATTCTGTGACCATGAAAGATCCAGCTCCAATATTACACAGCATCCAGTATTTTCTGATAGTTTCACCTTCTTTAATCCTGGTATTGCTGCCACTTAGCAACACTTAACCATTTAATTGAAGCCTGCAATTTTATAACACGACATGGCAAAGCGGGCATACTTTCACTTCAGGAGCAAAGGTACACAGGAAGGAATATGCAAGGATGAGATCTGTTCAAAAATTATTTTGTGAACTGTAGAGCTTTTTCCCACATGTCTGTCTTACCAATCTATTTGCTTTTGCTGCAATAATACCATGCATGGATATTTCCTTCCCAAGCAAGCCACCACCACCTCCCTTTCTGGGAATCACTGTCACAACAATAGAATTTTGCCTTCCTTTCACAGAGCTTGAATGAAGTCACCAGTCTGAGCATCTCTTGCTGACAATCTTCATGAAGACTGTAAGGACATTGTATTTTGAGATTCTGAGTGTCCTATTACCTTGTTCAATTAGGTGATCAATGGCAGATAAAAGGAAAAGGCAGTGTCTTGACTGCATGAAACCACACATTCTCACAAAATCAGTTTGAAAAATTAATCTTTAAAGACATATTAGTTACTAATGATTCGTTTACAAATGAGGCAAGAGAAATGAGTGAAAACTCAGGTTGCTGTGATATCTAATAGTACATACAATAGCATTAGATAGTAGACAGAGAGTAGGATAATTTAAAAAAATACATTCTGGAGGGTTTTTTGTGTTAATTGATCACCATAGCTAACTTGTCCATGGCTGCTGAAGACTACACTGCAAATCAAAACATACCATTTTTGTAGACTCGGCTGGTTTGACAGTAAGGGAATGGACTGAATCTTTGCAGATTCACTGTCAAAACCTGTATTTGTTTCCCTCTGCATTACAGCAGCAACTAAGATAAAGTTAACCTTCATCAATTTTATCTTTCATAGGAAAGCTGGGCATTCTCTGGAAAGATATCCTTTATGAAGTGCCTTTTTCAACTTTTCAGGTGTTACTCAGTTCAAAAACCTGAGAAGAAATTGAAATAAGCCTCAGTGTCCTGACTGCAGATTAACCCAACATATGAACATGTCTGTATGAGAGGAAAAAGTATTTTCAGAGTTATTTTATAAACTCTTTCTTTCTACTGTAAAACATTTGAATCATCTGGATGCATGTGTAGTAATAAATTAAATATTTCAAAGACCATTCTTTGGCATAAAAGCAGCAATGAACAGCCCATGCCTATGCTATTAAGCTGTTTTAAATGTTAGTGTGCTAACATAAAATCTGTCTAATAAGAACAAATTCTGGCCCAGTGAACCTCTCAAAATAAGCCTAGGAATTATTCTGGAGTGTTAATTGGCCATGACAAAAAATATGTTAGTGGCTCTTTGAACAGATTTGAAGTGTAAATGATTGAGTTCAAATGCCCAGGAACACTCTCTTGGAAGTGTTTCATCTTTTACAGACATAACCCCTACTCTCAAATTCAAGATGTTGATGTTTGGGGTTTTTTTATGAGCAGCAAATATTTATATAACTTACCATCAGAGTCTGACACTGCTGGCTCAGATGTCTGAGATACCATGGAGACATCTTCTGGCCTCTCTGCCAAATTATCCCCTTGCAATCTAAATTGTGGAAAAATGCAATGAAAACATTTGCAATCATATTCAATGGATAAGACACAGAAGAAGATTATCCTTGGCTACATGTCCTGCTCATAACATTGCCCTAATTAAAAGAGCAGCTTTGCTGAATAGCCCACACTCAGGGTTCAGTCATAACCTGGACTGTCTAGTAACCAGTCTCCAAGGAACAGCCAGTTGAATTCTAGCTTACACATTTTTCTAAGTCTTATTTTACAAAAGTGGGGGTTTGGTGTGCATGTGAGACGGCAAGCTTCCTTCCCTACCTCCAAAAATATTTTAATTGAATAGGACTGTAGTGGATGTCCATGCCAATGTGTTGGCAGGGAGGTGGGCTTGGTGAGAAGAGGCTGGGCCTGCCCTGAGTCCGTCACAGGTGGTTCCATCTGGCTCCAAAAGGAACCACAAGGAACCACGGCAGGGCAGAGCTGAGCTCTTCAGCCAAAATGGTGGCATCTTGGAGGAAACATAGTTAAGGAAGAGCCAGTCACAATGCCACACAGGCAGACGAGCAGGGAACAGGAAGACTGGGAAACAGCAGAGGACACACCAAGGTCAAAGGAGATGGTGCCCCATCTTCTGAGCAGACACTCCCTGACAGCCCATGGTAAAATGCCAGAGGCAATATCCCATGCAGCCCCTGGAGAACCAGGGCAGGTGAGTATGTCTGGGAGATGGACAGTAGCCAATGGAAATCCCACACTGCAGCAGGTGAAAAGTGGGGTGAGGAAGGAAGGGCAGAGAGGACCTCTAATGGACTGACCACAAAACTCCACTCTCTGTCTCCCCTGCACTGTTCAGGGGGTGGGGAGAGGAGTCTGAAGTGACAGAATGAACTTGGGCCAGGAAAGGGAGGAGGAAAAGTGTGGTTTTAATGTCTATCTTTTAGTTTCTCATCACCTAAACCTACCTTAATTGGCAATAAATTAAACTAATTTTCCCCAAGTCAAGTCTGCTTTGCCCATTACAGTAACTGATAAACAATCTCCCTGTCTTCATCTTAACCCACAAGCTTTTACTTCCTATTTTCTCCTGTCATCCTACTGGCTGGGTAGGAAACTGGCCCTTAGCCAAAGTTAACCCATCACAGGGGTTATGTATGCAAGAATATTTCCTCCTCCTTTGTTACTTGTTAAAAGGAAAATACAGTAATTACGGCAGACTTTGTCTTCAGGCTTTCCTGCTGCACCAGCTGACTGCAATGCCTTGACAGCAATTTATACAAATAATGCTTGTATCTGTTTGCTCAAATGAGCATCCCAGGAGTCCCACCATCCTTCTCCAGGCTCTTATGAATCCTGAGTACAAATTCTGCTCTGAGAAGTGCTTTGTAGCTCTAAATGCAATATAACTGCCATTTACATAAAGGTTATCTTACCTTGGGTTTATTCAGACATGAAAAGAATAAGAAAAATGCAATTCAATTTTGCAAAGCCCAGGAATCTAAAAATGCATTGAAGTAAAACCTTGGGGAAAGAAATAACTTATCTCTTGGAAGAAGAAAAAGTTCTTTTCACTCTGTATTCTTACCCTCTGCAGCTGTTTTATACTAAGCTTGAAATTAACCTTTGAAACCAAGTAGAATCCCCTTATCTGCCCTATCTAAATTTCACATTTTATTATTCTCACAGTTATCTAATATAGACAGATCTTAAAGTCATCTATTTGTTTGTACTCCTCAAAACCATTTCCCCAATAACCCCATCCCCAATTACTTTTATCTCCTTTTATTGCCCCTAGAATCATTTATTTATGATGGAAGGTGTAAATTCATAATATTTCTTATCAAAGGTGGTAGATCCATAGAACATGAAACTCAAGACAACAAAATGTAAAAGTTAGAAGCTGTAAACCTAATTTTGAAAATTACTTCTATTAATCTTTTATAGCTCTGTATCTGGCTTCTAATGCTCTAGTTACCAATTCTTTAAAGCCTAGCTTGTCAAACAGAAGCAAATTACTTTGTATCCTTAAGATATTCAAATAGGGAGAAAATAAATTGCAAATGAAATAACTATGCAAAAAAAAGGAAGCTATCAAAAAATCACATAATTTTCCACTGCAGTACAATTCACCCATCCTCCTTCATTACATACATATGCACATTTACTGCAAGCACATATTCAGTCTTAGAAAGACATGCATGAAATTGCAAGAACCAGAAGTGAGATACCCATCTCTCCAGCCATGTTGGTAGTTCATTTATATTTAACTAAAAGGATAATTACTCCAACCTTTTCTGCTTACATTACAGTCATATAAAAACTATCTCTAGAAGTGGAGCTGCTTCTTTTGTCCCATAAGATTTTTCAAGATTTTATGTTCCCATTCAGAGCTTCGATAAATCCAAACCAGACATGAATAACTGGAATTATGCTCATCTTTTTCTAGATTTTAGATATATTTCAGTGGTCCATTGCTTCATGAAGAACACATACACACAAAAAATCTTTTCAATGTAAAAATATTTTTTCTTTCTTTTCTTTTTCTAATCAGAAAAACAATTTCATAGAATTTTACTTTGTAGGAAGAAATATACTGGGTGGATGGGTGAATAGGATGTTTGACATGTCCATACCTTATTTTAACATCAAATTTTCAATTTATTTATGTATTTCTTACAAATAGATTCATATCAGAATAGATCCTCACGAATCTCAAGCAACAAAAAAGTCACAAACATACACAAAAGAACTCTGGTACTTGGACTATTACAATTTCTTCTTCAAAAGTACTATTATTCATAAGACATCTCCACAGTAAAATGAAAACACTTAAAAACTCTTAAGCAGAAAGAAGCATTCATTAGAAAGACACATAGGTTTAAAAGTTACCTAAAAATTACTATCTTACTAATGCTTGATGGACTACTTCAGCTTTTAACCAAAGCATTCTTTCAGCTATTAATTATTTTAATGTGAGTCTAAATTTGATACCTGATAGCCAACGTTTTTTCCCATATCTGTTTCTAGAGGGATTTTTTAGCTTAGAGGACATTGTTTCAGTTATAGTAACCAGCCGCATGTTGGAGCTTCAAGAGCTACAAAGCAAACAGCCTACAGGTAAATATTTCAATTTTCTTTAACCCCAAAATGCATTCCAAAAAAACTGTTAAGGACTTCAGGACCAAGGATATTCTGAATAAATTCTATAGATTTAGTGCAGAAGCATTACACAGGGTCTATCACTACAAGCAAGCTTGTGGATGTGTGAATCACAGTTCTCCTGCTGGTATGATCTTAAAAATATGATTCACAGAATGGGTCAGACTGGAAGAGACCACAGTAGGCCATCTGGTCCAACCTCCCTGCTTGACCAGGGTCATCCTAGAGCACATGGCACAGGGTTGTGTACAGATGGTTCTTGAGTATTTCCAGTGAGGGAGACTCCACAACCTCTCTGGGCAACGCATTCCAGTGCATGGTCACCTGCACAGGAAAGAAGTTCTTCCTCATGTCCAGGTGGAACTTCCTGTGCATCAGTTTTTGCATATTGCCCCTTACTCTATTTCTTGGCATCACCAAGAAGAGCCTGGATCCAGACTCTTGAAACCCTCCCTTCAGACACTTGTAAACATTGATAAGGCCCCCTCTCAGTCATCTTGTGGCTGAACAGGCCGAGCTTACTCAGCCATTCCTCTCAGGAGAGATGTTCCAGTCCCTGCATCACCTTTGTAGCTCTTCACTGGACCTGCTCCATGATCTCCATGTCTCTCTTGTCCTGAGGAGGCCAGAACTGGACACAGCACTCCAGATGTGGCTTCACCAGGGCTGAGTGGGGTTAGAATCACCTCCCTCAACCCACTGGCAACGCTCTTCCTAACGCGCCCGCAGGACACCATTGGCCTTCCTGGCCACAGGGACACACTGCTGGCTCATGGGCAGATGTTGTCCACCAGGACCCTGGTCCTTCTCTGCAGAGCTGCTTTCCAGCAGGTCAGCCCCCAGCCTGTGCTGGTGCAGATGATTATTCTTCCCCAGGTACAGGACCCTGAATTTGCCTTTGTTGAATTTCAGATGGCTCCTCTCTACCCATCTCTCCAACCTGTCAAGGTTGGATGCAGGACAAATTCCTACCTGAGAACTCCTCCAGTGCACTAAATGTAGACATACATGATGATTCTCCTCTATGTCAACACTGCTGTTCCATGACATTCTTAAAATAAATAGTTGGAGAAACTAATGTAAATTTGATGTTACAGCAGAATACTAGAATTAAAAAATACCAACATAGTTCATATAATACTTCTTAGGATTACATGGGATTAACAAAAATCATTACAAACATAGGTCCTTTCTATTATCAGGGCTTAAGGAGAAGGCATAATGTATTCTGAAAATGAAGAAATGGAAATGCTTTGGATACCTCATAGTGAGATATATGCCCTCTAGTATTGGTTCTTTGCATAGACTACTGATTCAAAGTATGTGTATTAATAATTGTCTTGCACTAGTTTATAACAGAGGTTGTACTTTAGGAAATTTCTGTGCCAAATAAAATTCAGAGAGTAATTGTCACTTACAGATAGAAATTTAGATTATATTTAGGTTAATGCTCTTTTCACCTATTCTTCCAGATATATGTCACTTAAATAACCAAAATCCCATTCTATTCCTTCCTAAAATGAACCAGCAGAAGGGTTATCATTTTTAGACAAAATCTCCTTTAATCCCAAATAAACAACTACAGGCAAGAGTTATATAATTAATGCACATGTGGCTGGCCTTCAAATTCTGGTACATAGCTAAGGACTTCTTTTTATTTTTAAATGTAGCAAACTAGAGCTGGATAACTGTGTTCAAATTCTGATGTTCCCTAGAGGTGAACAAGAACAGAAACTGAAACTCCACTTGAGAAGAAATCCTGAGAACCTGCTATTTCAAGAAAATACAAATGCTTCTGCTGACATTTTAGTAGTGAAGAAAAATTCCTTCAGGGGCTCCAGGACAGTAAAGGGCACTCTCCAAGGAGGAGGGGGGAAATTGCATGTCTAAGCACTGCAGCTGCAGCCATTCTCTCTGCTTTGCCCTGTGTCAGCTAAATTTTATTGAATCTGAATAAACAGTGTAAAAAATTTTGGTTTCTGTGAAACATTATTCCTGAAAACACACATTTAACTGGAAAATTCCTGATCTCCATTGCTAAAGACTCAGTCAACTTCTTTTAGCTGAATACAGTGAGAAGTATTGGAAAGTTTGGTAAAAATCCTTAAATCATTCAGCAAAAAGAGCAGTAAAGTTGTTTTCATGATCAGCCAAAACTGGTGCATATTTTTAAGAGCACAACAACAAAGTTCTCTGAAAAACAGAGGTAGTGTCATGTTTGAATTAAAATCTTGTGTCACTTATTTTCCTTAAATTATTTCAAAGTAGGTTACCCATTCTCTTGAAAAAATCCTACCAAATACTTCCATGATTTATAGTTAGTTTCTTTATGAAGCAGTCATTGTTTTGGATCAAAAATTCTAATATACATTTTATAAGATTAATGAATATCATGAACTTATTAACAAAAGAAATTTATATCTATATAATAACATGATGATGTTCCTTTGTCAGCAAAAGGAAATTTTAATCAGAGATGAGAAGAAGGATAAATTTGACTTATTGGACTTCTTTTTTTTATTCTCCAAATCACCTGCTTCCTTTCTGTAATTTAAAACTTCACATCTACATCTAACCTTCTCTGATAGCACTGGAATACTGATTATAACTCTCCTAAGACAAATACATAACTCCAGGGAAGTTATAGCAACAGAGATCAGACAACAAAAGCTCTGAACGGCTCCACACGCTTTTAGGTTACATTGAATGTTTTCTTGCACCTTTCCCTAGCAACCTCAACACCAGTAAGAGTATTTCAAGCTTCATAATCATCTGTCCTGACTTGCCTATAATAATGAGTTTACTTCATTCTTTGTTCCCAAACATACTGATCCAAATTCTGACCTCATGTACCTTGACTTACTGACTCCACAAGTTCTGCACTCCCTTATACTGCTGTAAAATCCAAAGCTTTTTCAGCACCTAAATATAAAGCCAGGAATTTCTGACTTACTTCATTTGTTTTACTAATGTCTTTTACAAATATAAAAATATTAAAACTGTGCCATAAAAATTCCTATTGTATTCACAGGTACAGAGACACAAAGATGTCAGTTTTCCAGTACAGACAGTACCAATTAATATAATGGTAAAATTATATTAAATAAATATTATTAAAAATATATAGGCAAAAGTACTCTTTATCTGGTACAACTCCTCATCAGCTTTAGCTACAGACACTACCTTCTTAATGAAGATTAGATTTTTAAAAAAGTTTATATGATTTTTAGATCACTGAACTGTAGAAGAAAAATGCCTTAGATCCTCTAAAGCAGGATTGAGAATTTGTTGAGCAATGAAAGTGGCTGCCACCTCTGAAGCAACAATAGAAAAGCTCTGCAGCATGTCACCTTGTTATATTAAGAAATCAGTGCCATAGTTTCTGTTTTCACTCTACACTAAAATACAGGAAGCATCTGCATTGAAGAGAAACAAAGCATGAGAACTATTGGATTATCCTGCAGAACATTACCTAGGAAGGCAGACATTTCCAATATCAAACTATAAGAGCACACAAATAAATACAAATATTTAGTACCATTTCTAAATAAAATGTAGGAATACATGCTTAATGATACAATCAGCATGCTTTCCAATAGACATTTATAATTCCTTTAAATCCACTTTAAAGAAGTGATGCAAGGGCATCAGGCCTTGCTGTTACTACCAGCAATTCTATTCATGTGAGACATACAGAATTTATATTATTTGAGTTTCACCCTGATCTAAGATACATTTAATCTAAACTAACTTCCTTTTTACCAATACCATTCAAACCACAGTCTGTTTCTTGCTTTTGCACTCACTTTCTTAAGGACACTATCTCTCAGTGCTTAAACATCAGAACACAGAGAATTACTTGAAAATTCATAAAACCAGTAGTTAAAAATGGATTTTGGTTGACATTTATTCTCCTTTTGCAAATTAATCACGCTGTTTTCCAGTCACTCTTGGAGATTTTTGTGGAAAGTTTCCACATCACCAATAGTTAATGCACAGCATAATGTTTTCAGTTGGTAATGCAAGAATATACACTTGCTGAGCAAAACCTACACATTGACACAGCCTGCAAATTAATCTTTTTTGTGTGCTGCTTGCCTTTCCAAAATGTCTGAATGCAGGTCTTTGTGCCTTTAAATAAGTACACTCTGCAGTTATTTCTGAAGAGAACCAAAAGTGGAAATATATTTCCCAGAGTAAGGAATCCATAAAGAGACTGAATTATCTAATCCTTTTACAAGATGGGGAATTAGGCCATTCTTATGGCAATCTTTTATCTGCTTCTGGCTTCAAACCATTATCTCACAGGAGAAAAATTACAGTCTTTGTCAGTCTTTTCAGACTTAACACTCTTTCTTCTCCTGTGAACCATTTTTCCTAGGACTTGTGAAAGAGTTTTGTGTGTGAGTGTGCATTTGTGTCTTTAAGAGCTATATTAAACTGCTATCCAGAGCCTCAAATTATGACCAACAAGCTTCCTCAAGCTCATGATCTCCTGGCTTCCTCCCTGTATCTTTTTCATCCAGAAGAAACTTCTGTGGCTAATATACATCACATTGTTGTACAAAAACCAGAAAGAATCTCGAAACATTGCCATAGAGAATTAGCTTGCAAAGCACACATCAAAGAGAGCAAAGGAAAAGAAGGGAGAAAAGCCTGGTAAAGCACTTGTCTTTTTAAATTATTGAGGGGGTTAAATGGGTTTTGTAGGGGAAAAGAGAAAGACATGTCTTGACAAGATCTGCAAATAAAGGACAGAATCAATCGGATGTTGCCTTCCATTAAATTGAGACAAAGCAGAATAATTTTCAAGACCAGCAAAATAGTATTAATTTAATATTCAAATATGCTCTTACTTCCTTTATTTTTATAAATCAAGACGAGGACATTAAAAAGGCCTAAAAAAATCCTTTACATCTACGGTTCTTAGAATTTCTCTGAAGCAGTTTCAAATGTTTGCAAGTGCACCAACCTGCTCAAACCAGTTTTCTCTTTAACAACCAGCCTGAAATTAAAAAAAAAACAAACAAAAAGCAACAAAACAGGTACCGTTGAACAATAGTTCTAACAAAAGATGATCTAGTGACATGCCACTAATTCACAGCATCTTATGCTGCATTCTTCCTGCATAACCAAAACCACATATTAAAACCCTGTCAGTTAAGTCACAGTAGGGCTATCTCCAGATAAACTTGGTGCACTGACATGTTACCCAAACCAGATTTATCATGATAAGGTGTATGTGTAATATATAATTCACATGCAAATGTACCTAGTGCTCATGTTTCGAGTCTATGTCTATTTTCACTAACATGTAAACACTTATCTTTCTTCAAACAAATGGAATTTGTTTGAAGAAACATTACTTTTATGCTCACTGACAGCTTTTTAAGTAAAAAAAAAAACAAGTCTACCTCACATGTGCATACTATAAGGAAATAAAATAGCTCTTAAATCTAACACAGAGGGAAATACATCATCTGAAAACACTGGTCTCCTCATAGCTTATTATAATTTTTGATAACAGATGATATTTTTTTATCACAGTATTTTGTGGAACTTCTGATAGGACTGAAATTATTGCTTGGTGAAATTTACCAAGTTGGAAAAACATGTAAAAAAAAGGGAGGAAAGTAGTCTGATCTTTCTGGGATTTCTGTCTAAGCACTTCATGTAAATCTCCTGTCTTGTATTGCTGCCTTCCCAAGACACTGTTAAGATTTTGAAAATAGAGAGACTTTGACCATTCTTCCAAAACACAATTCATTGGGAGCTTTCCATGAAATTAATTGAGGTTTAGGATTAAAAATTATACTATCTTGTGCACTTCAGAGGTCAAACTTGGATCCCTGGACTCAAAAAAATAATTTGAAATCACACAGATATTTTCTATTTAGCATACAGTAAGATGTTCCAAAGAAAGACAAGACAGTGAAAGAAAAGGCAGTGTGTTACTCATAAAACTTAGCAAGTCAGCCTACGAAATCTTAAAAAAATTATTTATGGTCTTTGACTCTGATAACCATGAGCGCCAGTAAAAACATTTTCTGAATTATTTTCTTCTTCACTGTTTTTTTCTTTTGTTTTGAAAGCACAAGATACCAAAGTGCTACACCACTTCAGGGAAGGAAAGATAGAGTGATTTATTTTTGCTGTACTTAGCACTTACAAAATCGAAAGACAATGAATACACTATTTTGGCTATTTATGCATCAAAGATGGGCAAATTAACCCCTGCCCAAATGCAACCCATCGAAAAAGCAAAGTCAATACTTACTTTTTAATATTTTTTTTTGCCACATCTTTTTCTTTTCCCATAATTATTTTTGTTTTTCTACTTTATAAGAAGCTTTAACTAGCCAAAGGAAAAATATGGGGTTTGTTTTCAATTTTCCAAAGTGAAAGGAGATTTTTAAAAGTTATAAAGCAGTACCATATGGAGGTTAATTTACTTGTTTGCCACTATTAAAAGGGAAAATATGCAAATAAAACATTTTGTTTAGGACAAAGTCTGTGAAGCTGGCACAAACAAACATGAGGAAAATTCAACTCTTTTAAACAAGAGATCCAATAAAACTAAGGTTACAAAAAAATAGATAAAGGAAAAAAGAATGTAAAATAGTGACATGAGTAATCTGGAATGTTTAGTACTTTCTGCCCTATAATAATAGCCACTTAGAAATAGTACACAGTCAGAAAGGTAATATGAAATGCATGACAGAAAAGAAAAAAATACATGTATGTAATCAAGAATTTTGATTTAAATTTGAAGACATAAACTTCCTCAAAGTCTGTACATGAACCCTAATCACAGAATTTTCCCTCCAACATTCATTCTCAGTTTGGAAACACTTTTCCCGCTTGGTACTTTGAAGTAATTTGTTCCCAGGTTTCAGGAAAATTAACAAAGCAGAAATTTCTGCCAGAAACTGACTCACTAAGCTGGCCTTACCACTACTGGGCAGACATACAAAGACTATTCTTTATGCAAATACATGTACCAAACCACACATATACCTGTGCGCATTCCCCAGTATTGCATCACAGTGTACAGAGTCAAATAAGGGATTATATGGAGAACTTGAGAGGTTACTCTTTCTAAAACATCTGTGTACTATTGATTATTATTATTAGAGTCTATAAAGAAAAACAGGGAGTTATTTTATATCCACTGTGATCAAGTTTTGTTCTAATTCCATTACCTCTTAACACTGTAGTTAAAGGGGATGATTATAGCTCATGTAAACATACCAGAACCACCTTTAAGTTAGCATCTGCAGATTTCCTTCACAGAGCAGTTTTGACAATTCACATAGCAGCTATGGAATATTTGCACATACAGAACTTTTCCTGCTAGAATTCAATGCAGACATAGCTGTCACCCAGGCAGCACACACTGTTACATATGGTCAAGAAAAGGGGAAAACAGTCCATGGAGTTTCAGTGCCATTTAGTCCTGCATGTATTTTCATGGTATTACTCCCTCTGAAGTGACTGATGCCAGAATGCTCAGTTTGAGAAAGAAATCTTACAGCCTGACTTGAACAGCAGTAGTCTGCTAAAAACAGAGCAGAAGCATCTACTGTGATGGCTTAGTTTAATTTGGCAGAGCATAAACCTAGACCAAGTTCCAAAAAAATGTACCAGTAGCAAAAGTTACATCCTTTCTTCTGCTGGGACCTATGGCATCTCTAGAGGATGCTGGATGTTGACCCTTTTTCACCCTACCTGATCAGCCTCTATCCCAATGTTGCATGGTGCAGTATCCATTCCCTGACACCTTTCCATCCCCAGTTCTAGAGTTATTTTGGGATTATATGCATGAGCAAGGTAGGAGAACCCATCTCATTTCAAAACACAAGTCAGCCGTACCAGTGGTTTCTGTTCAGGGAACACAATGACATTGAGAGCAGACTTGTCATAAACAAGAAGGAAGGGATCTTGTGCAAAGTGGAAGTTGAGGAAGCTTAGTAGACTTCCTTTCTTTTCTTGAGGAAATCTTCCAGGAGCCTATCACCATTGTCTGTTTTTTAAATGTAGACTTTAATCAGTATTTATGAACTTCCTCATAAAGGTAATTTCATTAAGTTTTCTCTTTGGTGTCTGAAGTTTCAGGAGTGTTGTCTGGGGACAGTGTATACAGTAAAATAGCTTTTTAACAGCAATTTTTTCCCTCTTTAGAGTCATCAGCTTTTCTGCTTTTGATAGTTAAAGTAGATTCACTTGGTAAGCTTCAGACTATTTTCTTCACAGCTCATTACCAAGTTTTCCAACAAATGCTTCTTTATGACCTCAAGTTTCATTAGTATTGTCAGAGCTTTGTGGCACTGAGATAAAGCACTTCCATACAAACGCTAAAATTATAAAACAGTTGAAGCTAGATTAATATCATGGAATTCCCCAGCCAACCAAATAATTCCTGTTCTTTTCTAGAGATATATGATGGCCAATTCAAACAACAGTTCCATAGTTTCCACTATTAATCTGAAATTATGTCAAATTATAGCTGGCTTCATTTCTTTTGTCTCCTCCTCTGTAGGTTCCTGGCTGTCAGGGCTCTATGTCATGAAGATCTGCTCAAATTCCATTGACATATTGCAGAGAACTAATATGTGATTCTAAATTTCATTTAACACCACATAGTTTATATGATTATATCCCAGGAGGTAGTGGAGACTGTATTGTAGGAGACCAAACTTTAAAAAATCAAAATTGTTAAAGAATAGGTTACTGGTAAATAAACAAACTAACTTGAAGACTGAAGGACAAGACATCTTAAAGGTGTAAAAGTCAGAGATGATGAGCACGGTAAGGTTTCACAAGCAAGGCAAACTGGCATGAGAATTTTTGAGCACTTTCTTCAAACAAAGTTTTCCAAAAATATCTATATTGGCAGCACGCACAGAGTACCTCATTTATTCTACATTAACAGCTCAAGGATACAAGTTCCTACACTTGAACTGTACTCCACATCCCAAGGATGAGAGTAAGAAAAGCTCCATTTCATTTTTTTAATGTATAGATGTACTTTGTTTGTTTATATCTATATTTTTTGATTCCTCTAGTATGCCAAAAGGCCTCACTATACTGTCCTTTTGCTTTAGCTAATCTTAAAATATTAACTAAAACATTGCATCTCAACCCTACATTTGTATGCGCCTAGTGTTCCTTCCTAACATTCTTGTTCAGAAGCCTTCAAGCTTGTGGCACAGTATGTTTTCTATAATCCCATTTCTTTTTTAATCACATGCAACCCCTTTTTTTGTATTCTATTGATGTTAAAAAGAATGAATGCAGCCCTTGCGCTATTAAAAACAAAAAGCTTCTTACTTTCAGGAATGCATTGGCAAGACTCCACAAGAACAAGATTTAACTTTTGAGCATGGCAGTGGGCATACAAGGCTAATGGGTGGTCCTTAAAAAAAAGAAAAAAGAAAAAAGAAAACCCCCTGTAATTCATTCAATAGTACATTAATATTATCTTTTACCTTATGGTTGATTAAATTCTTGCAAAACGCTCAATGTGCAAGTCACAATGCATATCAGAATTATGGAAGTGGTGTTTGGCTTTTACAAATTGTCATTTAAATATCTATTTAACCCATACAAGTTTTCTTAATATGTGGAAATGTCTTATAATTCACTGGCCAAACCTGAAATGCATTTGTTTTTCCTGTATGTGAGAAAGGATTCACAAAAACATGTTACAGAATGAGTCAGTCTATTTTATAAGCCACTCAGAGCGACTGTGCCCTTAGACAAAGAAAGAATTATTATAAGCATTTTACTCAAATAATCAAAATCCAGACCCATTTTAGTAGGAGTGTCCTTCCCAATTTTTCAGGCTAAATAGAAAAAAGCAAACCTTCCAAATACAGGATGGGAGTTTTCTGTAGCCTTTTTTCTGTATCTATAAAACTTGTTTTGTTCCACCTTGTGAATGATGTCACCCCTTTATTTAGATGACTTAATATGCTACTTAACTTGCCCTGTAGTCCAAGAGCAGCTATGGGAATAACATTGTTCTGGTAGCTGCTTCCCCATTTGAAAAACCTCTTAAAGTTGTTATCCATCTGCATTTCGCTCATCGTGTGTGAAACATTTATACAGAAAACAGTAAGCTCTCTGTTTCTTACAGTTATACGCCCAACTACAAACCAATTTATACTCCAGTAGAATTAACCCTTCCTTTAATTTCTCATCACCCTCTGGGGACTTTTTTACAAAGGTTTGTTGGGATCTTGGTTGTTTTGGGGGGAATTTTTTTAGTTTGTTAAATCATAAGCTGTAAAAACCAATTTGGTATGATATCTTGAAAGAATTCTCCATTTTTATTTCCTGAATGTCTGGGAGGAGAACTTTACCTTTTTTGAAAATTACAGACCCTGTCTGTGATAACTATCTACCTGTTTATTATTTGAAGATGATTGGTGAAATTATTATGATTAATAGTTAAATATCAGTTTCTAAAAAAAGTTACAAGTTTGGGAGTTTTATTCTAGTTCAAATAATGTCAATTCTGAGTCTCATTTCTTATGATTCACAACTAAGTTTGTACTTTTGTCTAAGAGACTTAGGGCAAGTGAGAATATTTTCCCAAATGTAGTGTCTAAACATCATTGCAGGTTTCCTCCACAATATAAACTGGATTTAGTTTGTCTTGCAACAAAATTGGTTTTTATCTCTAACTATAGTCACTTCCATTTGGCATTCCTTTTTTGTGGTACAAAGGGAAGGAGCTATACTGGCTCCTTTACAGACTAAATGAAGTCTGATCACAAGTATCTCAGCATGGAGGAAAACCATTGGTTTAGTCCATTCTTCTCACAAGTCATTGCTCTCATTGTGGAAAGCTCCAGAAGCCACAGAAATATAAGATATATAGCTGCACCCTACAGCAGGTGGTTTTACAGGGCATACAAAATGAAACCAGCACTATTCTCAGGCTAAGGTAACCTACACATAGCCATAGACCTGTTCACTCTAATTCTCAAATAATGAGGGAGAGCTAATGATCTATGGCAAGAAAATGTCATCCTAGAAGCAAGAGCATCCAAAACTAACACACTCTTTTAATGAAGAAATAGGGTGGAACTTCAATAAGAATAGTCATCCTTTCTAAGTGAGATACAAAATATTAAGCCAAATTACTTAAAGCTAGTACTGAAAAACTCCTTCAATTGTTTAAATAAACATCTCTCAGAAAAGCTCCAATATATCCAAGAAAGCAGGAAAACTTCTGAAGGAGGTATCATAGAAACTAAATTGAGTGGTGAGTAATGAGAGCAAAGCATTTAAAAAAATACATCAAAGTTGAAAGAAATCAATTATGCAAATGCATGAGTAAAATTCAACTTTTTGTATGAGCCAAGACATGTTTCCTAATATTTGGAACTTTGCCAATTAAATTTCAAGTAAAAAGTCACATTTCTCCTAATGACAGCCAAAATACCTTCAGCAAACCTAATCTGGTAATCTGACTTGACAAGGCGTATTATCTATACAACACCACTGCCATTAATAGCTCAAATCATTTCAAATCACCTTGTACAACTGAAAAATGAGTAACAATAAGAGGAAATACACCTGTTTAATTGTAACCAAAAGCATGCATAACAGCTTTTATTGACTTCTTTTTAAATTGTATTCAAACATGTCTACAATCAAATCACAAAGTATTTATATATACACTGTACAGCACATGAGACTAGTTAGAAAATGGTATGTGAAAACATAAAAATATAATTTCTAAAACAAATTAATAGTCTAATAGGTTCTATATTTTGACCTTACATTAACTATTAGCCTTTGTCATAACAACAGAAACAAAGGCCAACACTGAGAAACTGATTCAGTGAGATGATCTAATTTTATAGCACAGTGTTTTCAATGGCTATTTCATTGACTAACAGACAATCTAATTGCTCTTGAAATCAAACACGAAAAAACTGTCTTCATGTCTTTGAAGCCACTTGTTTCATGCAACTATCTGTACCCCCTACTTCATCTGCTGCAAGAAGGTGCCAGACTAAATCCCTGTGAAGGTACTGAAGAGAGAAATAATTGCACTAATAACTGTCTTGATGAGAGGAAAGGTGTCCTCAGTAAGAAGGAAGGAATGCTCCAAAAAAATGGGTAGACTTTATCACCTTGAAGAAAAAAATGCTAGCTTCCTCACTACTGAACACAACAGAAATACTAGTTTGTCTCTTTTGACTTCCCTTTCTCCTAAAGAGATGGTGTATTTTTTAAATTCCTCCAAGGTTTAAAGAAACTGCTAAACTGCAACAGGAGTAAAAAGAATCACAGTCATGAAGGTATCACCCAGTTCCTCACCGATTTCCTTAAACATGGTAGGGAAATCATTGAAGGTGCACAGGCAAAATAAAGCATTGGTTTGCATTCTCTGATAAGTGAAGTGACAAAAGGGATTTTGTGAGATCTTTCTCTCCCAGCTCATTTTATTTTAACAGGCAGAATCGTTTATTACATGCAGTTAAAGAACAATACCAATAGCCAAGGTTGCTAGGTTTGGCTCAAAATCTGAACCCTTTGTTCCCTGGTGTGCAGGACTGAGAGAATATATAGTATCTTGGCACCTGCTGTTAGCAGCTACTTAAGGGAATTCAAAATTTAATTAACCTTCATAGCAATCCATAAAAGATGTTATGTAAGTTCAGAACTTCAGAATTTAGAGAACTTAAGGTTTCTATATTCCTTACTTCTCTACTTAATCCATGGACTATGGATGCTGGGTGAAAAAATGTGCCACGCTTTCATGTTAGGTAGTTGTTTAGAAACATTTTACAACATAAGCAATTTTTTTGCTTGAATTGGGAAGAATTCCATGACTGGCATGTTTGCTCTTTTCTTAAAGCATAAGACCACACTGCTGACAAGCAAAACTCTAGAATTACAAGGCCATCCAGTCACTGCTGCTCTGACAGTACTGTGAAGTTCCCTGAGGCTCCGCAACCCTGCTAGAGATGCTATTGCACGAGTGATTCAGTTCTGTCTGTAGTTGTGCTTCCAGAGCATCAGAAAATGTCTTGAAGCATGTCTTGCATGTCTATATAAGAGCTTTAGAAAAGTAGTAATTTAAGAGCAAAATGGGGAAAAAAGTAGGAAAAAGTAAGGTGGCATATGGCCAAACTTTTGACTTAATTTCACCACAGGTTGCTTTTTATTTACAAACGGCTAATCCGCTCTCAAACTACACAATAGAGCAGCCACTGGCAAAGGCAGGCAGATAAAATTGGCATGCCTCTATATTGTTCTTGCTAATCTGAACCATTAACAGAAGGGTGAGAAGGCTAGTTTTGTCATTTAAACAGGCTTAAATCCTTTCTCCAAATGAGCTTTTGTCTACATAGAAGAATTCATCCAGGAAATTTAAGGGGTTTCTGTTAGTGTTGCATTCTCGAGTTGACTAAGCTACAGGAATATTAACCTGTTTATTTGGTCTTCATACTGTAAATGCAAAAATTTTTGCCAGCTGTCAAAACCAAAAGGGGTTGAACCTGACTAAATTATTTCTCAGAGGTGAGACAGGATGAGATTATAAAGTGCTCAGAAGCAACTATTTGAAATCCTGAACTGCACCTGTGCAACTAAATCTCCATTTATACAGGTGCTTTTCAAATTGGATTTGAACCCTTAAATTCCCTGATTCACCCCCTGAAAAACCACAGAAGCTCAAATAACTAATGAAATTCAGAGATGGAAGGGCTCAAAATAGTTTCAAGCTGTGAAGCAAGACCTAAGACTAACTATGTTCTTTGATTCACTGTCGATGCGACATATCAAGCATAAACATAAGTTGCACAATTCAAATGCCAGAGGTCATAGGGTAGCCAGTAGCTAAGTAATTATTTTTTGTTAGCACAGGAGAGGTCATCACCTGGTCCTTAAGCACAAAACACAGCCAAATACCTGGAGAAAAAAAATGTATTTGTTAGCATGATCTGGTTTTGTTTCAATTTTACCTGGCACATCTTGCACATATATTCAATGTGACCTTTGCTTGAGGCTCAGCCGTATGAGCACTTCGAGTTTGATTGAATTTGCTCCCAGAAGACACCACACTTGTTACTCCTTCCATTCTGAGATCATCTAGATCCTCTGCAACAAGACAGAACAATGGGATGAACACATGATTAAATTGTGCAGCAACAAAGAAGCCTTACCTGCAGAATCACTAAAAAATGGAACTGCTCAAAAATCAGGAAGAAAACAGTTACTTGCATACTAATAGGAAAAGACATTTGAGAGCATTTTTATTTTTTATATATTATCACCATCTTATAAGGGGTTCCTTAAAAAATATTCAGTATCATTTCCACATCAAACCATGCTGCATATTTTAAAAATCTTTATTTATCTGGTTCATTTTAAAAAAACATGTCATCAAGAGATGGTGTCCAATAGCTCTATTTGACACTGGACATAATGAAGACAAAAATAATTTTTTTTAATGTATGCTATTTCTCTGTGGTTTTTTTCATCATCTATTCACCTAGCAGTGAAACAATATTGCCAAAATAAGCATTCTGCTAAACCCACAAAATATGAAATGGACATATATATCACATTGAAAGGGACCATAATATGCATACTTAAATCTACCATATTCCTGTAAGATGGGCAACTCACAATAAAAACTGAATTTTCAATGACAGTAAAATCATTCACATTTTGAAGGAAGACAGAAGAGGGTCTCAGAGAATGTTTTTCCCAAGATGACACTGGAATAGTGCAGCTCAGCTGGACTGTAAATGAATTCTCTTGGTTTACAGTCAGGCCATTCTTTCGAGATTAACCTCTATATTTTTTGCTAACACAAAACACAAAATATTTTTTGCTAACACAAGTTCTGTATGCCTCATGTATCTATAAAGCCAAATTTTCAGTTGTTTATAATTTAATTAGACTCTAGCTGAAATGTAAACAAGCAAACCACTGGCTAGCTTCTATTAAATGATCACATACTGACCATGTAACCATTCCAAGTGCTGAGTGATGTATGTGGTTTATGGTACACAGTATGCCATCATCTGATTAAAATGTCTTTCAGATATTCTATACATATGAATTTTCATATGTTTACATTTACAAAAGAAACCTAATGTTAAAGGATCTGAATGAAGCAGCAAGTAGAAAAAGAATTTAAATCCCAATATCAGATAGAGAAAAGTGACAGAAAACTTTAAAATCAAAGGAGGCTAATTAATTGAATTAATTAGAATTTAAAATACACAAGTAGTCATTATAAACCCACAGTGGAGAACCAAGCTGCTTTTCATACACAAATAAATGAGATACAACCCCCCAAATCTCTACCCAAATACTTCTGGTTGTCCTCTACAGTTCATAGACCCTACTCTTACCATGGTGCTTTAAACATTGGGCAATGTGGTCAGATTATCAGGATTATGTCCTGTTAACAACACTCTTTTGGGGAGACGTGGATTTTAATAAGCAATAGTCAATAACAGCTAGGCTAAACTCACATGAAAAATTTGTGACCAAAGTTCTTGAACTACATTTTCTTCTCTGTAATGTTTTATTTTACTGCTTAAGAAAACTTTCCTACCCACCACCACCCCCTCAGCCAATTTGTTGCCTTGATATAAAATGACAAGTGTAATGAAGTTTCTGGCATCATTTTACACCATTTCAACACCTTTTCCTTTAAATTTCATGTATGGTTAATACACAAACTAATTCAAAGGACCTGGAAGGTTATATGATAGAAAGCTATGAAATCAACCACCTATGAGTCATTTCAGAAAAGGTATTACATATTTGGAACACATTATGTATTAAAATAAATACAGTTTAATTGTGCTTTAAAGAGGTGTGAAAAGTTCCATGCTTTTTAACAGATGTAAACCACTGGATGAATTACAGCTTAAAAGAAATTGAAGCATATGCCTCAGGTTTTTCTCCCACTAAGCAGATGTGATTTCTTTAAATAAGGTTTTCAACTGTTCTCTGCTTGATTAACTTTTGGTTCTCTGCTGCCAAGTGTTTTGACAAAGCAATGATATAGGCTGCCCTCCATGATACCTTTTATATTTGAATTTGGATTTCAAACCCGTGCCCTTTTTGTCATTTTTAGTCAACTACCGGCCTTTTTCTCTCAAAAGAAAATTAAGTTAAACTTTGTGCAAGAAATGTGGATTCAAGAGCTGCCTGTAGTAGTAGCCAACAGACAAGCAGGCAGAATAGTATGCAGTATTGATTGTCAGATGCTGTTAGAATAACAGCAGTAATGTGCATACAAAATGAAGATTTAAAATACCAAAAACCTACATCATATACAACTGTTATTTTTCTCAAGGAATTTTAGTTGATTGAATTCAACACTGGATGGAATTTGTCCATGGAAAACTACAAAAAGCTGTTAATAATACAAGTAAACAGGGAAGTGTAACTCCATGTACCAAATCCAAATAATAACTGCAGCATTTGATTTAACTTCATTACTGCACCTCTGCATCGACATGGAATGATTTCAGTTTCTTCTGGATACCTCAGATTTACAGTACAGATACTGAACACTTACTCACTAAAGCAACTGGGCTTTGAGAAGCTGCCTATTTTTTAATATCCACAACTTTGGATGGGAATTTTTGAGATGGTGCTTATATGCCATCTTCCAGATCAACCCCATCCATCACTAAAGGCTTTTAATTTAAAAAAAAAACAACCAAAAACAGTAAAACAACAAAATCTAGTAGCAGTAAAACAATGAATCATACAGAAATTTTAGTGCTAAACTCTGAGTGTATGTGTGCATATTGTTCAATAATTCATGTGTGTTTTGCAGAAAAATATTTGATCACAAATAAGAAAGTTATTAAAATAAATACAATCAGTAAATGCAATAGTGCTTTTTAAGAGTTAAAAAAAAAAGAGCTCCAAAGCTTCAGATGCTTCGATCAGAAAGAACCAGTCTTAGCAAAATAGGATTTCATTAGAGAGTCAATACAGTTGCAGGGTCTGGACATTGAATCTTTTCTCTTTTTTTGTATTCTTTGCTAGACCAACTAGTGATGATACAGCTGAGTGGCTCCGTGATTTTATTGAGCAGCAATGAGGTAATTCACAGAGAAAAGCGAGAAAGAAAAGCCAAGCTGGTGACTGCTTCTGTCATGAAAGAAAAGAATACAGTGAAACTTCTCAAATCCTTACAAAATTGTTATCTATCTTTGTATAGTGATAAGATGAACATTCACATAAATGAAACAATCTCATTTATGCTAATAAAAGTTTGCTATTTTAATGATTGTATGATTGTTCACTGTATTTCTGTGCTTTAATGTTCACTGTCTGCTATTCTCTAGAAAGGGCATGTGAAGACCCAGCTTCAGTCCTACGGAAATTTCGATTAAATATGTTCTATGTGTAAAAAAAACTACATGTGAACTGAGCAAAAAGAACCTTACATTTTCCTCAAATCAGCAATTTACCAAAAGGAATTCACACAGCTGTAATCTTTATGCTTTGCCACAGCAATACACAAAAATACTTGGAAGTGAGATAAGATCAAAAGTGTAATATAGCAGAGAACCAGATGTTTTCTAGATTAATAATAATTCTGTGCTAAGCTTAATTTGTTGTGATTTTTTCCTATAGAAAACTTTCACCAAAAAGGGGAGGGGAAAAATGTTGCCTACTTCAACAAAATAATAATATAGCCCAACAACAAGGTCATGTTTTTAAACAGGACATTGTTCACAATTATTTACTTACTTTCTTTTTTGGAGGAAGGGATGGGGAGAGGGGAAGGGGCACTCACTAGTGCCAAGTATTCCAGAAACTGTGCAAGATTGCTTATTGTCTTGGGATGACAGATTGTGGAATCATCTTACAAACACAAGACTTGCACACCATTCACACAGAGCTCTTCAGATGCAAAACTCCTATAAAATACAGTGAAAGCTTAGTTGCACAGAAGGCTCATGTAATCAGATATGTTGTATTGTTTTCTATGATCCAGTCACTCTTGTCTCCTTCCTCCATTATAAACGTGGTAATTTTCTAGGAGTACTTCAAGAAGTATAAGGTTCAAAGCTGGAAAAAGTCTATGGCAGCTCAGTTTGTCTGTTCAGTCTAATACTAAGAAAAGCACTAAATGTTTTCATGTGAGACTAAAAATTCAGATAATGAATTCTGATTTATATTCTTGCATGCCACCAGGCAATCCTGGTGCATCATAAAATAATGTCTCATTTGTTGAAGCAATGAATTCCTCAGGGTAGTGTTCTTACATTGTAGTACACATTGATGTATTCCTTGTACATAGCCTAGATTTGTCATTGGCATTGTTGGCTGAAGCACAGACTCTTAGTATGCTCTACTAATCTCATTTGAAAACAAAAAAAGGCCCCCCCAACCAACCAAAAAAAAAAAAAGCCAGAAATAGAACAACAAACCAAACAAACAACCCAAAAAACTCAAATGAAGAAAACCCTACTGCTGATAGAAGTTCTGCTTGTGGAATCTAAGCAGCTTTATATGTCATATTTTTACGTGTCTTAATATGTTAACCAATCCTCTTCATTTTAGATAATTTATCTTGCCAGATACCAAGAGATTCCAACAAAAAACCACATTAATGCCTAACAAAATATTGGGCCAAGCATGAAGTAGGCTTCTAGACAAGGAAGAATCAAGAACTTAGAATATCTGATGCTCCACTCCTGAAAAAGATATTTTAAATATTTGCTTCAACAGATGCAAAACTGGAGTTATACTCTGCAGTACTCTAACTGCAGGACATCTCATTTTGTTTTTTTCAATGTCATGGAGCAGACAGTGCTGTTAGTCTGGTACATATGTTCTAAGATGTTTTTCCATAAACATCTTCAAATACCAGAATTTCACCTAGCTCAGACTCATGCCATAGACTTTTGATACAAATATCATGCTAAACAAATACATCAACAGACTTTCACTCCTTAGGCGTATCCAAGATCTTTGAACACAATGTTCTGAAGACATCTTACTTAAGAAGCATCTCAAGTTGACATAAATCCCTTAAACATTTGTGCTTTCCCTGATGGCTGCACAGAAAGCCAACTGAAACATGATGCTGCTGAGTCCTTGAGTTTGCACATTTATATCTACTTGTATCAGTTGTCAGAGCCAATCTAGCAGAATCTCACTCCATAGTCCAAAAACCACAAAACCAACATGGGAGTAGGGAAAGCAGCATTGTTTCAGCTACTGAAATATAGAATGAATCATTGATTTGAGTTCTCATTTTTAATCAGCAAGAGTGAAAGGAATCTTTCTTCAGTATCTCTTCCTATTTTCCCCCATTTGGGATTGGAATTAACATAGGAGGTAGCCTTTTCTGATGACGATGTTCTAGTTGCATTAAACACTTCAATATCTTAGAAAACTACATGAAGGACTGGCCCAGAGGGCTCCTGCTTATTCTCCCTTTTTCCACAAGGTGTGATAGTTATTTTTGACTGAAAACAAGTAACTGTAGGCAAGACTAATGGAACACTGACTTAAGAGATGAGAGCATCTCTAACTGCAGTGCAGGGGCTTCAGAGCACATTATGGTCTCATTTTATTTACATGAGAATGTCTATAATCACAGTTGAAAATTGGCATCACAATTGAATTGGCATCGTGCTCTCTTATCATTCCCCTACTGGTAATCCAAGGATCTAGCATCACCAAATAACCACTACTCACCCACCAGTTCAGCAACAATAACTGACTAAATAACTATTGTTGCTCCTTACCAGTAGGGATTTCATATTCATCGGTCAAAGTTATCAACTAGGAAGTTTCATTCAGTGCTAATTAATTATTTTAAAAACTTTATTTTTACATTAATGGGAATCTAGAATTGTTTGGAGCATTTTAATTACTTCTACATTACCAATAAGATAGAATATTTCACTCGCTACATCACATTCTACAATGCATTACTGCAATTGCTGTAACTGTACACCAGTGCTTGCACTGTAATAATATGGAATCTCTAAAAGGTCATAATGAGATAATACACAAAACCACCTGAAATTCTGGAGTTCACAAGACATCTAAAGGAATGTCTTTTAATGCTTTTCCTTGGTAAATTTTTCTTTTTTCTTTTTTTTTTTTCACTTAAATTTTAAGTAAAGCAACTTTTAAAATTAAAAGCAAGTTTTCATCAATATTTCTAATTAGCTCAAGTTCTAATGTCACTCATTCCTGCAGCTACGATAGTTGTGTGCAATTTGGGCCACAGTTCAACTCTGCGTTCTTAAAGAAAACCACCAAAAAAAGCTTTTTCATAATAATAGAAAAAGCCATGTTTAAATCCCTAAGTTTTTCTTCAATCATAACAAACATATCAAAGCATTAGAAAAGAATGTATATTTAAAAGGTTTCAGTTTGTGGTTTTTTATTTTTTAACAAATGGGAGACAGCTGTAATATTTTGAAGTGCATTTGGTTAACGTAACACAGATGTGCCTTACAATATATATATATATGTAATACTGAATTTCACATTACATTATTGCTTACATCTTTATTTATTAAGTCTATTTTGAATTAAGCTGATAATTTGCATGCTGTTTATATGAAGTTTTACAAAAATGAGCTGAGTAATTCATTAGTTCAGTATTCCTCACAAAACACAGAGCCACTACAGTGCATTTTCAGCCAATCAGACAAAATATTATCCTGTTTAGCATTTTGTGAATCAATTTTTGCACTGAGTGCTGCATTCATATCTCTTTGCAGCCACAGAAGTTACTCTACCAGTCCCTTGGCTAGATTAATCTTAGCTAGGTTGTTGAGAGGCCAGTAGAAATTCATACACCTTTTATTAAAATGAAAGTTGAGGCAAAGCATAAAAATTACAAATAATCTTATGCCAAACATTTCCAGTAACACTGAACCTTCCAATAGGGCTATTTTTTTAAACTGTTTGTCCAAAGATTTTTGGAGTGTCAGTATGTGTGCTCTCTTTCATAAATCTACACACATCAAGAATTCCTATAGTGCAAATGTCTCTATGTCCCCAACATTTTTTTAAAAATTAAAATTATTTAAATAAAACATTTCACTTGTCCTCTAGAGAATTTTCTTCATGAAAGAGAACCACAATAAGTAAGAAGCTTGATGCTTATACAGCTTAAATTTTCTACTGATAAACTAGCACATCTCCCATTTTAGAAAAAGTGCCTTTCAGTCAGGCACTATTGCACCTATTATGCTATGAAAGTTCCAGTTAATTTAGGGATTAATAGATGAGTGATCTCAGACTGGACAGTTTGGGCAGGCAGGGAAAAAGCAATGAAATCTCTAAGCTCTCTGTGTGCTCAGGCACGTATAGCAACTGATATTTCCTATGTTATATGTGAAAGTTCCTAGGGAGATCTAGGCTCATGAAAGTCCTGACTGAGACAGTAACCACGTAAGTAATTCTATGATAATCACCAAAGCTCTTAGCTAAAAAAACTAGAAGAAACATACTGTGGATCTTTTCTATTGCTCTTCAACTTCTGCCCAGCTGCAAAGGGAAAACTGCCCTCCTTGTTCCTTCTGCTAACTGTGAATCCAGGATGAGAATGAGTATAGCATGGCATCCAATGACCAAGGCTCTGCCATTTCTTCCAGCCCCATCCCTCTATCAGCTTGCATCAACTCTGCTTGGTCCTGAGACAAGACCATCTGTTTTGCATCACTATTCTTATTTTGGCCAGACACTGGGACATCTGGAAGACTGCACTGTCTACACTCCGAGAAGCAGACACTGAGCTGGATACCATCAGCATACCAATGGCATCACAGCTGACAGTACATGCTCTTCCTCACTCATTGATTAAATTCATACCACTGACATCTTTCCAAAGAGGGTAGAAAAAAAATTTATAATTTTATCTCCCCAGTCGGGTCAAGCATATAAACTATCAGGTATGTCAAAAACATTCCACACATCCAATAGATTAATCATTTAATAAGGTTTCAAATGTACCACACAGTTTTCCAATATATTTTTTTCTTTTTTTAATAAAGAGAAGTAAATGCTTTTTAAATAAAGTTTAGGTTACAGAAAAACGTGCAGTTGGAGATGTAAAGGTGCTGTTTATTCTGTTACATTGCTTTGTGTAACCTATGAGTTCATTGTCTTATGTTTCCTCATGCTTTTGGTTTGGAAAGGAGAAAATTAGGTTTTTGGTTTTGCTGCAATGCTTGTACAAGCATTCTGCAATGCAAGAGACAGACCTGGCTGAAATGGAAAATGGCCTAGTGGTACATGTAATACATTTGGTTGCTACACTTTCATTGAATATTGCAGGACAAGATTATTGCCTAAAAATAAACCAAGCATTACAGCATGTTAGGTCATGCAATGTTAGTTCAAGCCTAGTATCTTAAACATCATAGAGACACATTTGCTTTTACTCAACACTACTTTATCTTCTCGATATGAATGACATATTTCTCCAGAAATTTCAGAAGACTAAAATCATTTTGAAAATCAATCAGAAAATTTTATCTGACAATTCTGCTTCTCAAGACACACTAAAACTAATCAGGACTCCATTGAACTCAAGGGGAATGTTCCATGACTCCACAGACTGAAAATTTATCTTAAGTATTTCAAGTTTCTGCCTTTTGGGTTTTAGCTCCTTAAAATGAGAGCTGTGAAACTCAGGTAGATCTTGAGATATCTTTAACTTTGGAGTCCACAGCAGTGGAACAGAATGTAAACCACATCCCCTGGCAGTCACTGTATTTCCTTTTCCTGTGGAGGATAAAAACCACAGACTAACCACTCTATCCACACTCTCACTGCTAAGAGGGATTCAGAGACTCTAGACGGGCAGATATCAAATGTTCCTCTAAGAGCTGTGAAAAAAAGGTGAAAGAAACGCAAAACATTAGGAAGCACAATCATCACATGCTGGATGGAGGCAGCAGAAAAGAGTACATTGTATCACAGAAGATAAATTACTAATTTATTGTATTTCCTTCTCAAAAAAACCCATCTGTACTAATTTCCTAGACTGCAGGCAGTTTGACTGTTAGAAAACCTAAAAATGAAATAAAGACAAAGCCACAGTACAAACCATATCAACAGGAAGAACAGAGAAAATGAAGAAAAAACCCCAACAGCAGGAAAGACCTATTTCAAGCCAAAAGGAAACAGGTAGCACTGCACCAAGAAGAAAGTTAGGTAAACACAAAAAGGCCAAGTAATTCATAGCACACTAGCAAACCTTACTAGCCCTGAAATACTCTTAGCTCAAATGGCGGATGAATGAGGTCAAACTCCAAGGTGCCAACCTGCAGCCACTAAGGTTGCAGTTCTGTATTCCAATGGCTTGTTTCCAGTGGTGAAGTCCCATTTATTCCTGTGTTCTTACCCCTTTCTACCATCCTCAGGGATATCAGTGTTTGATTTTTACCTGACTCTGGTCAGCATTTGAAAAATATTATATTTAAGGTGGAATCTTCTGCATGTGTGTTGGCAAAGTTGCAGAGCTGCCTTGGCACACTGAGGGTTCAGGTATTAAGATCCATCTAAAGGAAACAACAGGAGCCTACAACTCTGCCTGAAGAAACAGAGGAGGAAGTAGGATCACCTTCTCCAACAAAAACATGATTTCATATTCAGTTAGGCTCAGCTCTTCCCCCAGAGCCATAACCCTAAGGGATAAAAGCATCTCATATTTAAGTAACACTAACAAGTCAGAATACGAGCATGTTTATCAAAGCATCAGTAAGAAAAGAAAACAAGATATCATTTTTACATTAACAAAATGATACCTCATCTGCGACTCACCACTGCTGCTTTAACAACCTTAAAATTTAGTGCAATTTTGCTACTTGCTTCTCCCAAGACACAGAAGTTTTTTAAAACTGAGTTTCTAGGAGAATATTCACGTCTTCAGAAATGCATTCCTAACATATTACCAACATATGATTCTTAATATTATGTGTTATCACATTAAAGATACAATTTTCCATTTTTCAAAAAAAACTATTACACATGGCAAGTAATCATTGCCTTTTATTTTTTTCTTATTTAACTGAGCAATGCCAAGCTGATAAAATCTATTATGATTGAACTTGAAAATAAGCTTGAACATGAGAAGCAGACTAAAATCAGGCTTGTTATCAACACAGTGTCTTACCTTCTTATCACCTTTTCCTCATCTGTTTTAAAATTCCTGAAATATGGTAATGTGCATAAATTAAATTATATCTGATATTATGATACAGTTTTTTTTTAAATGAATGCAGACGTAATGGACAAGTCTTGATATTCTGAAAATTACCATAAATTGGAAAGGTGATCCATAGGCTCAAAAAAATTTTCAAAACTTAGTAATTTATCCATTTCCAAATTACAGATACAAATATTATACTGAAACTAGTGTACACATACATTTGATCCTTCATAAAATTATTTCATATCAATTAAATTGCATTCCTCCAAATTCAATGTCCCTTAAGTTTCTCAAAACACAAGAAGCAGTTTGTAACATCGGACAGTGAGTACTTCAGCATATCCACAGAAACACTTTCCTCAGCCCCCAAATGACCTTTCCAATTATCTAGGTAGAATCAAAGTTCCTTCTCAGATAAGCACTTCAAAACAAGAAATTCAAGAAGCTCAGAAGGCTGACACAACTTCCCAACACACCAGTGAAAGTCCCCCATATGATTAATGTTCTATTTCTTATGGAGCATTTCTCCATGTGAAGATTCAATATGATGTGAATTCTTGCCAAACTGTTCCTCATTTACAAATTATAAATTATGGCTAATATAAAGAAATCAAATCCATATAATCCAAGCAAATTCTAAACAACAGGCTATCAGAAAGATAATTCCCAAGTCACGGGTGGTATAACTACAATATTTATAGAATTTGGAAGTTTTAACCAAAAATTTTAGGTTCCTTAAGCAAATATATTATTCAAGCTATTTCACCAATGCTTTTGAACACATTAATAGAAAATTAATATTCAAAGACAAAAAAAATAACTACTGCTTTGTGAGAACTTAACAATATTTTGCCCTGGTAACCAGACATATATTTAGAACAAATTTCACCCAAAAAAGTATTGTTTTTATCAAATCATTATGTGAATATTCATAAAAAACCCCACAATGATAAATTCAGCCAAATTATTTGTGACTGACATAACCCAGTTGCTACCCATTTCCTGAAAAACATCAGGAAAACAAGTTCCTCTCAGAAATATTCAAATATGTCAAAAGATTTTTCTATCCCCCTGAGGACACTCACGTAAGCATGAAAACCATTTCATAACATCCCCCACATGGACATATTTCCCCATACAGCCAAATGGAGAAACAGGTCTGGAAACTATTGTTAGACACCTTGACAAGTCTTCTCTACCCCCAACATTACTTAAGGGTACTTCTGCAGTTTGGTGATAGTGATTGAATAATTAAATCTGTGACGTTCTGAGGAATTGCCTCTCCACAGACATTAACTCATATTTACATTTAGTCATTTATACTCTAAGAAACTGAGAGTCTGAAACTGGAATTAAATTATCTATAAAGTTCATTTGTATACATAAAAATGGCAAAGATTCACTCAGCTTCTGAATATCCTAAATAAAAATAGAGTAATCCATATATCAAGAAAAAGCATTTTCCTGTGATGTGCCAAAATAATCTTTTAGAGAGGGGGCAGATGAGCTAGAGGAAACAATTCCATGAAAGCAAGCATTAATTAGGAGTGACTGTATTCTCTACATGTAGGAGAGAAATGAGGACTTTGGTTCACAGTTCAATGTTTGAAGGAAATAAATGTTTAGTCACTTCTTCAACCTATAACAGGGAACTATCACAGAGAATGGCAAGATCTCTGTAAGGTGTGTGCAGGACACACACCCAGTTCTCTTGTGTCCATGAAACCAGCTGATTTGCCTTCAAGTGCTCTGAAAACTACATGCAACAAGAGAAATATTTCTACATGAAAAAACTGTAAAACTTGCACATGGCAAGCATGGCTAATCTTCTCAATCTCAAAGATTCATGTTTTCAGTTTAGTCAGGCAAAAGATTACATAGGAGAATAAAATTAGTTAGCCTTCATTTGCATTTCACATAAACAGTACACAGTGATTTGCAATAATGATTTAAAACAATAAATGCATTTTTATATAATACAAATATTATTTTTTTCTAGCCTACCGGACAATACTTTAATTGTCTTTAATGAACAAGCTTGAAGCTGAAATTACTCATTAGAAGAAACTTGAAGGAAGACTAAGAAAGGATTACATGAAACATTACTTTCATACTTCAATGTCAGCATTTATAGATTCAAAACTAGGAAAATATTGAAGTCAATAATATTTTGAAATTCTGCAATAATGTAGGAATGTTTTGGACAAACAGGAAGTATGTTCTTAACTTATGTTAAAAAGGACAAATATGTGACTATCACTTGTTTTATTATGAATTATGCCTTTAAGAACAATTTTGCTCTTTTATAGTTTCATTTACACCACCTTTCCAAGTTTTTATTCTCATCATATTGAAAACCAAACAATCTCCTTGTAACATTTGGTTTTAATAAAGTAAAGGGAGAAATTTTTTGAAGGCGCAATTGGATTTGTCTCTCTTTGCATCTGGTTAAAAATCAATACTGACAAATCCTATTATTTGCATATTTGTTTATATTTCATTATTCCCAGGACTGTAAAGTCTCTCTGAAGGGAATTGAAAACAATGAAACTACTATAATTCTTTTCATTTCTATTTTATTCCTTCATTATTGGATAACTCTAAGATATACCATTCCTTTACAGAGAAGAAATTTGGGCTACATCAATATAACCTAGAAAATAGTAAGCCAATAAATGAAACCTTTGTGTTCAAAACTCCTTCTGTCACAAAGGCACACTGTAACCTCTACTGCTTAATCCAGGAATTACCAACATTATGCATTTAACATCACAATCATACACACAAAACCTAGTAAATTTTAATTTCTTCTTCAGATACTCAGTATCTCAACATTTTGCTCACTTCACTCATTTCCATCCTCACTCTTACATATTCTTCCAAAGGTGACTCACCATCTTTCTTGCCATGATCACACTCCCTCACAGCAAAACCTTGGCTTTATATGCATCAGTGGCTAAACTCATATTTTACTGCAGTGGAGCCAGCACTTGACTCTTCTAAGTGTGCCGCTTATTGTTCAAAGACCTCAATGACTCCAGGAGCAGTTTCACAATCAGTTTAAGCTAAACAAAGTCTGTGCTGCCACGGGAAGAGTCAGACCTGCTTGACCACATGCCAGCTGACCAATTTGTCCATCCTTATGCCAGCAGCCAAGTTTGTGTGGCCCAAAAGGAGCAGGGCAAAGCAGCTCATCTCTCTGAAGGTTATCTCTTTCTTGCTGCATTCATTTTGAGCTCAGCTCAGACTCAGCAGTATCTTCTCTGATGGTTTTTGCTCAGATATGGAACTCTTAAACAGGCAATCAGAAAATCTGAATTTAAAATACAGCTTAGTATTTGTTTTTAACTCAGTGGCTGTGATATAAAAACAGCTAAATTAAAACAGGGTAATCTCTTGTTATTTAAATTAAAATAGAAGATATCATCAGGAAGCATCTATATAGAAAAGAGCAATACTAAGTCATCTTAAAATATCATTTTTATTTTCCTTGGAATACAAAACTGAAATCCTATAGCCTTTGAGAAAATGTTTGGCATATATTAGAAAATAATTTTAGGACTTAGTTTTAATTTAGGATTTTAATTTAATTTTTAAATTTTACTTTAACAGCTCTTGCTTTGCATTTAGTTTATGCACAAATATTATATGTACTATCTCAAGATCACTGCACTAGTAAAATTCAGAGAAACACACAGAAATTGTCAAAAATTTCACAACTCCAAAGCAAAAGGTTACAAGATAAATTTGCTTCAAAAATTGATATTTCAATTAAACCAATATTCCCAACTGCAGGGAAAAAAAAAAAAATGAAATAAGGAAAGGACCCCAAATAAAGAATTATGTACAACAATTTCCAGTGTCTATTTTTAATTTTTACAACTCCATTGACTTCAAATTATTTAATATCAAAAATAACTTGGATTTATATATTTAAATCTAGCATATTTCCTCTTTCTTGCCTCATCTTTGCCCATGGTCATGCTTTATTTTAAACAGACTTGTTATTTAGTGTATTTTTACTGTATTTGTCTCTCCCTCACCCTTCCAGTCATCACTAATTACACACAGGATACGTAAGCTATTTATGATAACTGACAACAGCCTTAAGCTGAAATGCTCCTTTAAGTTATTTTTTATTTACTTTCAAGCATTCCTATTTTGTGATGACATAAAGTGATGATTATCCCAATTTATCTCTTCAATAATTGTTCTGTTTGTGAATTTCTCATGTCCTGAATACTTTTTGTCTCCACTACATTTTGCCCTTCTTCATAATCGATACATTAATCGTCAAAATGTCTTAGATATAGTAACACCTATTGACAGTATATTCACATACCAAGAATGATGTCTTCATAAATTGTGGGTCATTAAAGAAAATGCAAGAACAGGCACTGGGAGCAGCACTACTTTTGATGTTAGCAGGTGCAGTGCAGTCACTACAGTGAACTTGCAAACCCAAGGTGCTGTGTACCACAGTGACCCTGGGAACCACAGGAAAGGTAATGAGACTCTTGGCCTGCTCAAAATGGCTCACACTAACAGAAGATGGCAGTGGTAGTGGTATCTGATTTGGAGTGTTTGAAACTATCCTTTATTTTGCAGAGGAGCCACGGCTTTTACTGCAGCACTCCTAATTTTACCTGATGGAAGTAATTTCTTAAGACTGCAATCAAAGCAGACAAATAGAATACTTGCATTTTAGGCGGGCTGAAGACCTGAGTTGAAGTGCAGTTATTTACTTCTTCAAGTTTTACTTTGTTTTCAAGCTCACTCTCCTAATTTTTATAAAGGCTTTTCAAATTGCCCTTTGATTTCTTAAAATATCAGTGGAGTTCCCCTTCTGAAAACCCACATTCATTTCTTTTGTACTTAGCTATAAATTACCTCCTACTTCACTCTCTTTCTTCTCCATGTTTATTCTTCCTGTACTCTTTTTTCATTTTAGCAATTACAACCAGTATTCCACTCTCATTTAGTTTTATAAAATAGAACACTCTCAGAAGTTCTTCACAGGCAATACTCTATAAAAAGAATGTCAGGCCAAGCCACAGCTTTTTAGTCTAAGTTTAATATCCTGTTTTCAAGTAAGAACAGGTAACTTAACAAATAAGTTTGCACTGTGTCGTGTTATTCACTGTTTTGCATATTATTTGCTGTTTGCAGCATTTAAAATTACATTTACAATTACATCTAAATTCTAAATTCAGGCTTGCAGTTGGTATCATGTTGAATGGCAAAATCACAAACCTTGCAACATACAATAAAATTAAAATTCAGCCTGGCAGGAAAATTAAAACACATAATGAAAGTAGAGTTAGTTACTCTGTAAGCCACAAAGGTAATGAATCTTGAATTCTCAGGGATTTGTGTTACATCTCAATAATTCCTTCATGCTAATATCAGTTGCTTCCCTCTATATTTCTTAGAGTATCCTCTCTCTAGTAATCCTGCCCACCTTCTTTTCCTCTCCTTCATTAACTCAAACAGCTTGTCCCAAAACGCTTCAGCAAATCAGCAGATGCTTTGTTTGCTTCAGAGCCATAATAGTGATCAATCTGCAGTGGTAACTCTTTACCTTGTACTGAAGCTTCAGGATGGCACTAAGGAGATTGGCTTCTAACCAGACATCAATTTCCAGGGAATTGGATGAAATTTCCTGGATCAGGAAATTGTCAGTTTCAGTTGAAATTCGACAGTAGATTTAAAAGGGCTAGAACTCAAAGACAGAGTTCTAGCACATCTTGCAAAATCATCTAAGTCCACACAAAAATAGCCTCACTGGAAAACAGGCTGAAAACTTAGCAGGACAAAAATGATGTACAGGGGATATCACTATCGGGTAACATCACGCTAAAATCACTTGTGTTACTGTGAACAATTTCCCCACTGAAATAAACCCTAGGTAAAACAAACATTTTCTTTTTTGCAAGCTTTCAGTAGTTATTAATCAGCTTTAGTCCTTGAAATTTCGAATACATGAAGTCTCTTGCACACTCACTCGGCCTGAAGTTGCCACCAGGAGAAACATCTTTCCCTCCTCGGCCAGACAGTGCTACTCTCCTAGGCAGAAACAGTTTTCCTCAATGCACTGTGCTGAAAACAACAGTGATTCACAAGCTGATTTACAAGCAGATCAGATGTCTCTGCCTTGAGGGTTTCCATATCTATTAAAAGCTCAGGGCAAGGCAGATGGCTGAGGGTGGCAACAACCCTAGCCAACAATCTCTTGCGGCAAGTTTGTCAGAAGCCAGACAAGAAACAATTTATACTCACTAATGATTTTGCATGCCCTTTTTCATTCCTTCTCCAAACTGCTATCCATAAAACCTTTCAACTTCTGTCTGTCTTCAGTCATTTCCCAATGTCCTTCCCTTCTGCTGTATCTGCTCTGAGATGAGGGTGCCTAGAACAGAAAGGCTCTATCCCAAACTGGGCACAAACAGGAACAACTGAAAGACACTTGAAAGCAGGATATCCAGTGCAGACAAAGTTATTATTCTGACCTAATAACATGGGTCAAAGGTATCTGGCTCTCTTTATGTTCACAGCTGTTTTGGGCCTGCAAACATATCATCACAACCATTCATTTTAATTTAGTTGCCTGAAGAATGTACCAGTAGGACAAATAATTCTTTCTAATCTGTGCATGGACATTTCTCAACCACAAAAGACATCTAACATAACATTGTTAATTTTTAGAAAATTCTTCACTTGTTTTTGGCCCTGACCATCTTGGATATTTTTTGAGTAATGTTAAAAATTTCACTTCTCTTATCACCCACTTCCCATTAAACGATAACATTCTAATAGAGGTACTCACTGCTGCTGGATTGTTGAAATAATAAATATTATAATGCTTAATGTATTTATTAATTAATACTTTTTGCCACATGGGCAGTTATTAATCAATAACAGTACCTTATTTTTCACCTTATGACTGCTTTACCTCTTTAATCTGCTTTTGTTTGAGGTTTTGGCAGAAGTTTTTTACAAAAGGCTAAGTAAGTCATCCCTACTAGTACCTACTAGCCAATATTTTGCCGACACCATCATGAATCATAATTACACACAGTCAAAAATGAAAATATACTTGTACTCAAGCCTAGTCACTAAGAACATTCCCTTTTTGAAGCTTTCTAAGGAGAAAAATTAATTTGACATTACTATGAACATGCATCTTTCAAAAGCAGAGAAAAAGCCCTCATACTCAAATGGTTGGTTTACTAAATGTTGAGACAAAGAGAAGCAAAAAGTAAATATTTAGTGTTTGAGACCAATATTGGCCTCAGAAGCAATGTTATAGCTCACATCCTAACAATGTATTTCTTATGAGAAGTTCTGAAATATTTATATGGAAACTTCTCTGATGTATTCTTCCTCAGAACTGAACCTAGTAAGCAGCTAACTAAAAATCCATCAGACTGCAAACATAAATTCATACAAAAACTTGAATACAATTTTTTAAAGTTGGTCATACTCTGAAACACCTTTTTTAATAAATTCAATTGGTTTAGTTTTAATGCAAAATAAACACTTATTTTAAAAAATGATATTTTCTTGTTTTACTACACAAGATGCTGGTTAATAAACAAGTACTGGGCTCCACAATTTTTCAAATAAAGCTATTTGTTCAAAGATATTCAGTGTGAATTAATGACATTGGGACATTGCATACCAGCTGACAGAAAACTGTTATTTTACCTATGACCAAAGGGATGCTAGTAGCACTAAAGAAAACACATTCTTGACTATTCTTTGAATTGCAGGGTGCAAAAAAAGGGTTCTGATACACAGTGAGAATTTTTTTTTTAATCAGGGGAGCTTAATAAGCCAACAAAATAGATTTGAACTCTTCACAATGAAACACTGAACATGATTATATGTTCTTGAATTCTGCTATTCATGATTATAACTGACCTTCATAAATTACTTGAAATGCTGCATAAATGCAACATTACACCAAGAGTATCAAAGTGTAACTTCTAAACTCTCAGAAATTTTAAGCTGTGGCAAAAATTATAGTAAAAAAAATGTGGTTATGCCTTGCCTTCACAATTGTGTCAGATTCATTCCTTATATTAAATGGTTTTGTAAATGCTGGCAGCTTTCCTTTGCATGCAGCCTGACTACACCAAGAAAACATTATCTATTTCACAGCCAAGAGCCATTCATTCAGTATTGGGCAGACTGCCTTTAAGAAATTATACAATGCCTAGGGGGTACAAGCACTATTTATTCTCTAAATTTCAGCTCATTTTGTTAACCAAGCCTGCAAAAGGACAATAGCTCAGAGTCCATCCTGTTAAACATGTAAAACCACAGACAGAAGTATTTGCCATACTGTTAGTTAAGCAATGCCTTTCCAGAGGTAAAAAGACCACAAGCTTTTTCAGAATTGCACAACTGATCTGGACCACTGAAAACAGAAATCTACTTTGATGATCACCAACAATACTCCAGATGCTCATTCCTTCTTTTAAGAAAAACATTTCTGAGCTTACAAAGATGACTTTGGTGCTACCTGCTCTGTATTTCAAATATGATTCATGCTAGTTCTAGCTGAACATCAAATATATTTCAGCAGCAACTGCCTTCACACTAACAGTGGAAGACTGACGTTCAGATGTCCATGTTTCTGCTATATTCAAAAGTACTACATCATTATGTTTAAGCATACTTAATTCAAAAAATTACCAGGTTTGCTATATTTCTACCCCATCAGGCACAGATTTATAGCTTTTTTTACCCAGCAGCAATGATTTTGGTAGGAATTCCTCACAGATGTTATTGCTGGAACCTACTTGTTGCTATCACCCCAGCCTGAGAAAGCCTACTGGGCAGCAGTCAGCATCTGCTCTCAGAGCTCAAGGGCTGGGAATTTCCAAGGAGCTGGAAGGCTTCAGTTTAAAGAAGCTAGAGCTCTAACCAGAGATCAGGTTTACACAGTGCACACTGAAGTCAACATGGCATGGTAACCCTGTCCCTCAACTGCAGATTTGGACAATAACCACACTTGTAAATTCTGAGCCACTCTGAGCAAGGTGGCCCAGGCCTGTAATTGCACAACCCACAGAGGGGCTGCCCCTGAGACACAGATCTTGCAGGTCCCAGCGGCTCCTCTGTGAAAATGATGTTCTTGTTTTTCCATCATTAACAGCAGCTGGGAAATTGTCAAGAATGCCATTTTCAGCAGCCTGCAGGAGCGGAATCAGGCATCTTCACACAAAGAGATTTACAAATTCCTTACTTGGAACAAAACATTTAAGAAAATAATAAAAACAATGTCTGCTATTCATCCCACCTTAACATGCAGTTTTTCTTTGAGGCATGTCTAAATAGGCATGTGATTCACAAATATCAAAATCTCAAACCTAAATTGCAATTAAAAAATACTCTGCCAGCTTCAGTGATCCCCAGGGTGCAGGGAAACACAGGAGAAAGATGTAAGTGCTTCTCACAGGAAATTCCCTACCCTTTTATTGGCAACAAATTATGAGAATGCTGCAACATTCATTCTTACACTGTAATTCTTGACTTCAAATTTGTAAAATTACAACAATATTCACTTTCCTGGCAATGAATTAATAATACCCTATTATTTATAACAAAGAAGCAAAATCCTGTAGTCACAGAAAAAAACCCCAAATATTAGGCTGAGAAAATTAGGATTGTTCAGTCAGGAAAAGAGAAGACTTCGGGGTGGCAACCTAATTGCATTGTTCTAAATACATGAAGGGAGCCTACAAGAAAGAAGGAGAGGGACTATTTACAAGAACATGCAGTGGCAGGACAAGGGAGAATAGATTTAAAATGAAAGAGGGTAGATTTAGATTAGGTATTAGGAAGAAATTCTTTAATGTGAGGATGGTGAGGCACTGGAGCAGGCTGCCCAGAGAAGCTGTTGCTGCCCCATCCCTGGAAGTGTTCAAGGCCAGGCTGGATGGAGCTCTGCGAAATCTGGTTTAGTAAAAGTTGCCCCTGGCTTCAGCATAGGGGTTGGAACTAAATGGTCTTTAAGGTCTCCTCCAAGTCAAATAATTTTATAATTCTATCATTATATATACATATAATTTTATAATTCTATCATTATATATACATACATATATATGTGCATCACAGACTTTTGCTGGAGTCATTCACATAAATATATACTAAACTTCAAGTGGAAAAACTGACATATTCTGAAAAAATAAAGAACACGATTCTGTATATTACTTAATCTGATTCTGCAGATTTATTTCACCCATCATCCTGAAAAAGTTACTTACGATAAAGATGCTTGTGAGAAGTAAACCTTCAACTCCTGAATAAACGTATAACTGTTTTTCATTTTCTTATAATAATGATGAATATATGCAATTTCATCTTTTTTTTTCCCCTTATTTCTTGTATCTCTCAAAAGATCTCAAAGGAAATATTACTGAGTTAAATGGTTTTATAATTTCTAAGTGTAAGGAATTCAAAAGTATGTCTGCTCATGTTAAGACAATGATCTGTTCTACCAAGGAGTTCTTAAACTTCAGACACTGAAGCAGGAACCCAAAATTTTGTGACAAGTCATAAGGACGTCATTAATATCAGACATCTTGAAACTTCTGTGGAAAACATAGTCAATGCGGCATCCTTGTGAGAGCCTTAAATCTTCAAATTTATCCAAAGTTAGTAAAAGCTTTTAGGCCTAGCAGCTCGCTCTGCCTACCATACAGGGATACTGACAGAGGTATCCCCACCTGGTGAATGTCCTACCTCTACATTGTACACTCTTTTCAACGGCTCCAGCATTGGACAGCTATTCATTGTTTGTTCTGCTGGACACTTGCCAGCATTGTTTCACCAAGCATCACAACTGATGGCATGCAGGGCAAATGGAGAGAAAAGTGAAGGATGGACTTGGTTGCAAACAGGCACAGAGAACAAGAGCAAATGTAGTCATATATTAAAAACTGACATTCTAAGCATATATTCTAACAAGGAGTTCAAATGACACATGAAATAGAAGCCTAAGTTTGGTATTTCTCAAGTTGTGATTAAATGTCCTGCCATTTTACATCTATTCATACTTTAAAATAAATGTAGTCCTATGTTTGATAATCCACTTACTGAAGACAGAGCTTATAAAGGGACTGCTCCTTGAAATTCTTCTGGAGTTGTAGTTTTGTCACAAAGTAAATCCCTATACATTCACTTTATTTTTTGCCAGCTAAGTTACAATTATGCCACTCTTTTATCTTGCACTCCTTTCCTGCTCATTGTAACTCACTTCAGTTAATATATGACATGCCTCAACAAAATAGTCCACACTATTCTCCATTCTGCACTCTTATCTCCCAGGAATTACAGTTGAATTGCATCACAGACTCAGGTAAATACTCTCTAGAGTAAAGTTTAAGTTGAGCTAGTGATGGTTTTCAGTAGCAGTATCTATGCAAGCTTACATCTGTTTATAAGGATCATCACAGCTTATTAGATATGATCTCTCTGAAGGGAGTATAAGAAATGCCTATGCTCTAGAAATAGGTATTATTTAAAAGCATCTTTTGAACAGCATTAGCTTTTTTTGGTCCCTAGTCTTCTATGTGGAAGTCATCACTCACGCACACACACAAAAAAAGAAGAATCTATCAGCACTGTCTTTTACCCTACAGACTTTTAATTTTTGTAGAGCAAGGACTTCTATTAATATTTTATAGCAAGAACCCCTTAAAAAGTTGGTGATTATATCCCAATGCTCTGTTTCCTTTTACAAAACAATTTGCAAAACAGACTATTTTTTTCTCTTATAAGATAAAGACAAGCATTAGGATTTTTTTATTTAAACCACAAGTTCTCCCTTCTTTCAACAGACTTAACTCAGTCAACTATTTGAGATAGGCTTTTGTATAAACAAATCAAATAATAAAAAATTCAAGTCACTAATATAGTCACACATTAAACAGCTTGCCAGAAAAATAGTGTCAGGATTAGAACCATTTAAAATTCAATTTTCCCACGAGTCAAAAAAAGTAAAAGGTGTGCGACAAACTAGAAGTATGAATTACAGTCTGAAAAGAGAAAGCAATACATACACAATAAAATTTTGTTTGCTGGAGAGAAGGAAGCCCTTTAAACCCATTTGACCTACCTAACCTCTTAGAACAAAACAAATTCTGTTTTAACTTCAGTAGGAGGGGTTTGACAGCAGCTGTAGCACTAACTTCTTATTTTCTATAATGATCAACATACAATTAATAAATTAATTGCAAAAACTGTGTGTACTTTTGATCAAAATTTAAAACAATCAAACTGTCCCTATTATTCCAACACAATGTCTTTTAAACACACCAACTGAGAAGAAGTTATGTAAACAGCAAAACTCATCTTAAAGAGAAAGTATCAAATTGGTTAAAATTTTAAACAACTGAAGCTGGAGATACTGAGCCCATTTTTTAGGTTCTATACATTTTCATTTTCTTTCTAAGAGTTTATTTTTCTGGTGTGTACACACAAGGGATTTTTAAACCTTATTTTGTGATAAACATCTCACAGAAATAAGATGAATGTTATACTGAGGAAAAGGGTACAATAATCACTGCAACACAACAAGTAATAATTCTATTAATTTTGTGGCAGGGGATGAATGAAAGATGCCCATTTTGATTATGGGTTTCACATATCTTCTATTCCACACTAATTAGTTCTTTCAGCCTGATACAAGAAACTGTAGTTTTGTACATGTGTTCTATTAAGCACGTTGTATCATATACTATGTCACGCTCTTTATCTATAAATCATTTTCCAGCACTACTTAAATGTCACCATTGCTAAGTCTAGAATTAACTACATGCTAAGTTAATTAAAAATTTAATAAAATTAAATTAACTTCAAATTCATCACAGCAACAAACTTTATTCTTGCAAAAATATAACTCAGCAACCTTAACTGAACATCAGCAGTTCTTCTCCTTCCTACACATTTATTCCCTCCCCATACCTAAATAACTGCCTTGCCAGCAGATTTACAAAAATTGGGATAAATTACATATACAAGAGAACTGCAGTGGCAGTCTTTATGAGCAACAATTGTTGATATGATTCTGTCATATTTTGACAAGTGTTGCTCTCTAAGTTCACTTGCTTCTACATTAATCAAGATGACACAAACCAGATATTCAAAATTTGTACCATTAGATGAATAATGCAACAGGCTTACAGCACCACTGACCTAGACTGGAAAACTGGGCAAAACCCCCCACATTTTGTTAAAAAGGACAAATTTGTGCAGTTTCAAATAGCCACTATAATGCAGGCCAAATGAAGGTCCATAAGGCCTTATTTTTTGCTGCCCCTTTCAGCAGTTATTGATTATACAGAAGAATAAGATGTTTGCTTTCTCCTATGAAAATTTTACTTTTTAATTCAAGGAGTAAAAACTGTATCTGATTCTTATTTCTTCTGTCCATCACTTTTATTTGACGCATACTTCTATAAAAATGATAGTTCAAAATCTATGTTCATTGCAAAAAAAAACAAAAACAAAAAACAAAAAACAAAAAAAAAAAAAAAAAAAAAAAAACCAAAAAACCAAAAAAGTTTCTGTGGACCACAGAACACTAATTAAAATCTGCTTATTAGTTCTTGCAGTCACATGCAGTTCAGTGTGAACGTCTGTACGACTCTTAGTAAAATAAAGCACCTATTTTATTTTGATAACTTTTGAATGGAAAAATAACACTAAAGGTTTACATTGTGCCTTTTTTCGCCCCGTTTTCTTGCCCATACGGCATTTCTCTCCTGCAACATGAGGCACTTTGTTCGCCTTTTAAAAAGATTAAATCTCATCTAGGTTTAGATTAATCAACCCCTAAGGAAAAGCGCCAGCGCCCCCTGGTGGGCACGGCTGCCCTCTGACAACACCGGCGTCACTCACAACCTCAGCTCGGCGACAGCGACATTTCATTGCCTTGATAAGCGTTCATACTTTCTATCGTCCACTAGGCTGCGGAACTCGGCCTGTAAACTGCTGAAGGACTCTCTTGTTTACCCAAAACGTTCACTTTTGTATCCGTATTTTTGCGACAAAATACATGGAAACAGGTTTATGAGGAATATAACCTCTATGCTCTTTATTTTAGTGGCTTATTTCACAAAATAATTAAACTATTAAATCACATTTATTATATCGGCTTGTTATTTTAAAATAAGCTGAAAGCTGTTGTAGAACACAATGACAGGCTGAACCTGAAGAGTCCAATCCTAGTGCAAAGGGACATAACAGTGCATATAATCAATGTGCACCAGTAAAGATGCCCTAAGGAATAGTCTCTTTGTTTCAGTGAGGCTGCTTGCATTGAGAAGTCTAAGTATGTTCCCAGTGCCACTCACAGTTTTGCACAGTGTTTAACATTGCAGATTCCTATAAAGTCTAAAGTTATCAGACAAAAGTCCCACCTGAACATAATTCACATTATATAATTGCAATTTCAGGGTAAACAGCAATTACAGTATCCCAGTTATAAAGTCTTCAGAGTATAAATCTTTGGTGCAGAATAAAGACATCATTGCAGCACCAATGAGAAACAGAGTCCCAAATGCAGTATTTGGAACCAATGTGCCAGTATCAGGTAACTCAGGAGCCTCTCAGTCCACTTCTGGAATTCTGTTCATCTCTGTAGGCAGAAAGTGTCTGAGGTCATATCTCAGGGTTTTCATTGAGGCACATGCCAGATCATTGTACCTACTATTTCCAGTGTATTAAAGGAAACATTTCTTTTCTGGAAATGGGAAGAAACTCTTCCAGGCTGTCACAAGTGGCAGAGGCATTAGACGGAGTCGGTGCTGAAGAGTACTGCAGAAGATGAAGCCCATCCCAGTCATTTTCAGCAAAAACCATGAGGTTTTGAGCAACTCATTTTGTCTATGTCCAAATAATTCTGTTAGAGTGATACTCAGGATATGAGGTAATTTTGCATCCAAACAAAAACTTTTAAACAAGGTTGCACTGAATTCATGGAACAGGATGAAATTAATGGGGACTTGTTTTAGTAAGAAATCAGTATAAAGCAAGCAAAAAATCTTAAGATTTGGCCAATACCGAAATAGAATATTCCTTCATTGTTCTCTATTTTTACATCACTGACTTAAATGAAAATATTGAATATTCATATTAAATTAAAATTATCCATCAGAGGTTTCTTTTGCCTTTGGATTATTTATTTTCTTAAGCACTATTAGTCTCATCAAATTTGAAGAAAAAAAATATTTGCAAAGTCTGCTTCCATTTTTGAAAAGAATGTAAATAAATGAATATAAGCCCTAGAAATATTAGAACAACATTAATGAATTCTGAAGACAACATAAACTGAGGTAGAGGCTCCAAAGTATCCAGACCAGGCTGTGCAGCAGTGGAAAGGGACTGGATGTTTATGCCTTAGGCTCCCAGGCTATGCTTTTCCAAGCACTAGTCTTACCTAGCTCTGTAGCTTCCTCTCACTTGCCAAGATATGAATGCTGTAGCTTCTCTGCAGACTGCAGCAGTGAGCAGTGTGACTCTGCATCTCTCTGTAAGATACCACTAAGACCTCATCTCTCACCTGGTCAATAACCAGGACTGCTTTGTGTGGGTCATCCTAAGACCTCATTCTAAATTATTACATTCATTGCATTTTAAATAACACTGCCTCCTCACCTGTGTCATGGTTAAATAAACTATCATAGTCTCTGTGAAGGATTTTGGAGACATGAGGGTGCTGCTAATTGTCTGTAGAAATTCTATCTGCCTTCATGTGTAACTCTGTGATGCTTCCTTGCATCAAATATATCCATATTTTATCACCTCATATTCCACCAGATAAAGTCTCCAGTTGTACCTAAATAAATTCATACAATCTCCATTGACTTTAAAATGATTATATTTTTTTTCATTTTCCATTAGGATTGCTCTATCTGGAGCCCATTGGTTAAGACTAAACTTTCATCTATCCTGTAGGAACTGTTTCTTTCTTTCTTCTACCTACATATAGGTCTCTATCACACAGTCTGAGATGCCTCCAGCTTTGTGCTTGGAGGACCCATTTTTCCATCTACCTTGTCATCTTCCTATTCCACCAAAAAACTATCACTTAGGTGTTTATTCAGGGCTAAATGGGCAAAATTTATTACTTCTACTTACTTTTAGTCAAAGCATTTCACCTCCTCATTTTAAATTCCTGTTACTACCCTCACAGCTACTAAGCTACTTATCGATCTTTAAAGCCTGCAACCATTTTTTAAAATTACTGGTTCTGAAGAGAAAGCAAAAATTGGAAGCCATCCACTACCATTTATTTAGATAATTTCAGGGAGACATTTCAGTCCACTTCAAAGGCTCAGGAAAGGTAAACAACTGAAATGTGCTGTAATTATTTGTCTAGGTCATTTTATATTTAACTTTCTGTCTGTACAATTTTACTATTAACTACTTTGGTCTATCAACTTCTAAAATGTGGCACAAAAATATCTTTACTTCTCAGAGTTTAACTGGACAATACCCTTCAACCCTCTTACCTGGTTTTCTTCCTAAGGAAAATCAACATTTTGGTTTTGAATCAGCCTGCAGCTTCTTTTTTACCCCCATGGTTCTGGAGATAACCATGAGGTTTGACAGAATTTCAGCAATACTAGAGGGCTCATACAATTGTCATCAGTAAATGAATGTCCATCCTAGATGACTGAACTGGTAATCAGCTACTGACTAGTTAGAAGTGCAGCTTTTACCTCTAATACTTGTTACCACATTTGAAAGTGCATTTTTATGTTAAGTAATATAGATGTGAGAGGGATAAGGAAATACATCAATCATTCAGGCATGTGAACGTGGCAGATATAATTCCTATACAGGTTATCTAAACCATCTAATATTTTAATGCATGTCTTCTAATCACACAGAAAGCATCTTATTTCATTACCTATCTTTCTTTCTCTCTGAAGTCTAGATCTAATCCGTTTGCCTCAGCCTGAATGTTTTCTTTGGTAAAATATTTATTTGCACAGTAGTTTACTCAGACATAGATCAACACTGAGTTTCTAATGATCTCATTTTGAGTATATTACAAGCAGACTACAGCAAAATTACATGTCATGGCCCTTTCTACACTGGCAATTCACTGAATCATTCAGGCTCAGAGAGACCTCAGGATGTCTAGGGCTCACTGTCCTGCTCAAAGTAGTGTGTCATCCAAGAAGCTTAGGGTTTTACACAACTGAGTCTTGAAAACATCCAAGGCCAGTGATTCCACAACCTCCCTGTGAAACCTGTTTCAGCAGTTAATAATCCATACACTGATTTTTTTCCCTTTATATTTAATGAGAATTTTGCCTGTATCAATTTCTGCCCATCACTCACCCTCCTGCTGTGCACCTCAGTAAAGGCTCCTCTCAGGAACCTCCACTTCAGCTCTGGGAGGCTGAGTTCCCTCAGCTTCAACCCATAGATAGGACAGCTTTATAAATACTGGACAGTCTTAAAAGGGATGTCTCCCAGCTAGATGCCCAGCTAGACTTGCTGCAGCATAACTTACTCAATCTCTTTGCTATCACAACCTATATCCTGTATACTACTCCGTGCATTTAATTTTTTTCTTTTCTTTTTGTTTCTTAAAGGATTGTAAGAAAACACAAGTTGTAAGTGAATGTGAAAGGCATGGAAAAGGCAGCACTTCTACTTCTTTACTATCTTCTTATCTCAAAACTCTTATATCCCATCACATCAAAGTACATAGATCTGCTGTAGCAGTTAAAGCTTCAGAAAACCTGAGCTTCCTATTTGACCCACATTTCTGTTTATTATTTTGCCATTTTTAAAAAGAAAAAGGAAGATAGGGCTCTATTTTTCTATAGTCCTCCTAACTGTACTATCACTTCTTCTCTAAATCATTTCCTCTTATTTCATTATTTTACTCTTAGTAGACAATATCACACATACATGAGATATCAGATCACACATACATGAGATAGACGTACTAGTTCATGTTGTTTCTGCTGGGAATACTAGTTTTTTGAAATATCCCACTTGTAGAGAAGAATGTCTTACTAAAGCTATAATATTATTCCCCCACCCTGTTGCAGTACTTGTCAACTCCAATTTCATTTTGTTAGGTTTCACACTACAAGATGGCAGTTTTACAGTCAACCTGTTTTACTTTACAATCCAATTATTTCTTCTCAATAAAATCATACACCTAATTCTCAGTCTCTTTCTCATACTTACAAATCCACAGGGCAAATCTGTGAATCTAAACCCAAATATTTAACTACACATTAACAACTAAGTGATCTTCTGGAGTAACTAACATTGGAGTGTCCAATGTAACATAAACATTTCAGTCTGACTTCCAAAGTAACAAACTCACAGTCAGCACTCCTTACTTATTTTCTGTGATTCAGAAACTTGTCAGAGTTTATCAATATCTTTTGAATAGTACTTCTATTAATTCTGCATCAATAAACCATATTGACTATTGTGAATCACACCAGCTGATAAACTGGATGTCAAGTCTCAGCACATACTAACCTTACAAGCCAAAATTAAAAGGCTTTTAGTAACTGGCTGTATAGATACTGTTTAAGTTTGGGTTTTTCTCCCTGATAATCCACTAATATTTATTGGGCTACTGATTTTTGCTACAGGTTTTGATCGTAAATGTATTATTTTATCATATGATTTGCTGCCTATGCATCTTGGAAGAGGTAACATCAGCTGATGTGTTATCCTGCCACATGGCAAACAACTACCCTGCAGATGCAAGTTAATTTTAACATCATAAAGCATTGCCTTGTAACAATAGAAAGCCCCACCAAAAAGAAAATGGAGTAGCACACAATTTTTACATTACCTTACCTTTAACTGGAAGTATTTGGGGTAGATGAGGTAGGAAATCCCAAATCCAAATGCACAATCTGTTGGAATGAGCAAGAAGCAATAGCTTTCCTGCCCAGAGAAAAGCCAGAAATACTTGGTGTATTCATTTAATGAAAGGAGACAAGGAATCAGTCCTCAGGGAACAAATTTTAATTTAGCTTTGTGTGACTTTCCCATACTATTGTCAGAACAGGAATAATTAATACAAGAATGAACTCATGAGTGATGTAGGGGCAAAGAGGTATGCTAAGAGTATCACCTAAACAGTAATTATAGAAAACACTAAACCTAACTTCAAACAACAGGAGAAATACTTACTGTTTCAAGGCAAACTACCTAAAACTACTTTGTATGAAGACCCTAAAATGTATCAAGTACATAGCAATCAAATGCTACATTTCACATCAAAATACTTTTCTTGAGAGAAGGAGAGAGAGATGACAGCAATGCATTAGACATCTGAATTCTCCTTACTATGACGGCATGCAAACCTACCCACCTAAAAACCCACCCACAGCCTCATTCTAGCACTAGCAGACTTGGGATCAGCTCCATTACATACTCCACCTGAAAGTGAAACAAATTTAACTGACCCTTCTGAGACACTGAAAGATGTAGAAAACAGTTAAACCAAAGTATGAAGAAGTGACTCTTTCTACTGCCACTGAGTGTTCTGAGCTGCTTGGGCCTTGCACTATTTTGAGTACAGCTATGTATTTGAACCACACATCTAGCTTTCATAATTTAGCTTTCACTTTTAAGTAAAAGATTCAAGCAGATTGAGCCTTTTCAGGGCTTATCACCTAAATGCTGACTCTTTCTTTGAGACTAGGACACAGTTCTGCGATTCTCAATTTCTGTAAAAACTGCAGGATATCATTTCTCAAAATATTCTTTTGTTCCCTTGCAGAATCCATTATATGTAGTAGCTGAAGTTCTCATATAAGTGATATCTATCTACATTGAGATGTAACATTGACTTTCTTCTCTCTTTCTCTTTTTCTTTAAGGGCAGAGGAAGGAGCATCATGAGCCCTCAGTTTAATATATAATTTTTAGTTTCCTCCAAAATTCTCCTTAAATAGTCACTGTGCTCCACATAAGAAGCATATAAGCTCATGTCTTGACAAGTGCCAACAGAATTCCACTAAGTCATGCCAAATTAGGCTTCTAATGTTAGGAAGCATCAAAAATTATATATTTTGATTATTAATGCTTTCTGGTGATCATTTTGCATGGCATACATTACCAGTTCTGGAAATACACTAAATAGTTTCAAATCTAACTCTTAATGGAAGCCATTAATATAAATTAACATCTGCAGAAAAGCAGTAATTAAAATATACTTTCATATACTAGTTAGGAATAAACCACAAATAACCTATTTCTCAAATCAATTTGGAGTGGCAAACTCAACTACTAACACCAAATAAAACAGAAAAACAAAAAACCAAATACAGTATAAAATACTGGGAGACAGTACTTAACAAGTTTTGAATTGTAACACTCATATAAGTAGACAAGAAAGCCATAGTACTTTAACAGAACTGTCTTAGTTTTGGGTGCATCAGATTCAATAAATAGCCTTCTTCAGAAATGCCATACACTATCCCCTAACTGTACTAGATACAACTATATTCAGGAAATGTAAATAAATCCATTTTCTGCAAATGGCATTAAATTACAGTTTCAACAATTGGAAAGGCTTCACCAAGTAATTAATGCATCAGAAAAACCTAATACGAATTTTTGAAAAAGTTGCTGTGGTGTTCTGCAGCACATGGCAATGGGATCAATTTTTCTACATGGATTTCCAACACCTTCCTCTCAATGAATTCTAGTTTAGGAAGACAAACAGACAAGCACGTTTTAAAGTATTTCATACATAGTTTTGGCTTGATCCATTTTGTTTCAATTTTTTCTTTGTATTGTTATATATGCCAAATTCTGTCCATTATTATAAACAGCACTATGATTCAGCATGCAAAACCTAAGAAATACTCTTGCAAAAAATATATTTTATCTGGGTTTTTTCAGAACTTATATGTGTGATTTTATATATATATAAGTAGATCTCTATGGCCAACTATCAAAACCCTGCTAAATTTATACTTCACTGAATGTTCTTGCTGGCAGTAATTATCTTATTGTCAGTAAATTATCTGTATATAAAATAAAGGACAATTTATTCATAGAAGTTGATATTTTAGCAATTCAGAAAAACATGACACTAATTAACAAGCCACATATTAAGAAGAGAAATACCTGTAAGCTCTGCTGTGTTTGGATATAATTTTTTGCCTTCACATCCTTGCCTCACAATATGAATTAAATTCATAAATGTCTCTTTGAATCTCTCTCCCTATCTATTACTTGGATGAACAATCTCTCCTCAGTAGCTGAAAAGAGCCCCAAAGCAAAGAAATTCTATAAAGCAGTTCAAACACTAGCTCTATGGGGTTGTGATACCCAAAATCCAACAATCATAGTACCTCTCACTCTGCTATCACCTCCCTGAATTGTCTGGACAGCTCTAGATCAATCTGGTCCTTCTAGCACAAAAACAGCGATTTCAAATGTCTTTAACAGAATGGTAAAGAACCCTCACCAGAGCTCACAGGGTTCCCCTGCTCTCTTCTGAATCTCCAAGTTAAGAAATCCGGTAATTTCTTACTAAATTAGAAGTTTGACTGTTTTAACTGACTTTTTTCCTACTTTTTTTCCCTGCATGCTACAAAAAGAGAATGTGATTGCTCAGGAGCTGGCAGCAAGTTTAGCACACAGGCTAGTCAATCAAGTGGGCCAGATCTCCCTAAACAGCTTGTGAACTCCAACATTCTCATTTTGAACTTCAGTGCAAGCTAAAGAATTATGCAGAATATATGGGGATGTGAGCGCCAATTACTAATATTGGAGACTCAGTGTCCTGACTAAAACAGATCCAGGCACAAAAGTAATTACATCCATTGCTGGATTTCCTTCGATATATTGCCCCAGAATGATTTCCCCAGTATGCCTAAACAAAGTACAAAGTAGTTTGGACATCAATTTATCCAACATCCTAGGGATATCCCATTTCTAGGGATGATACAAGATCAGGTCAAGTACATAAAGATACTCCATCGACATGCAAATGTGAGAGGTTAGCAAATGTGACACCCATCTAGAAGAGCAGCCAGAAGGATCTGGTGAACTTCAGATCTGTTAGCCTGACTTCAGTGCCAGAGAACATCATGGAGCAGCTCATCTCGAGAGCCATCACACAGCACATGAAGGAAAACCTCACGTCCATGGGGATCAGGCTCATCCAGTATAGGTTTATGAAAGGCAGTGTCTGCTTGACCAACATGATGTTTTTCTACAACAAGGTGACCTACTTACTGAACAACAGAAATGTTGTGGATGGTGCCCCCCTGGACTTCAGTAATCTTCAGACACCATTTCCCCAGTATTCTCCTGAGAAACTGGCTGCTCACAACTTGGATAAGTGCACTTGTTTATTGAATGAAAAACTGTCTGGAAAGGTGGGGAATAGAGTTACATCCAGCTCGTGCCTGGTCACCAGCGGTGTTTCCCAGGGCTCAGTACTGGGGCCAGCCCTGTTAAATATCTTTAGCAATAATCTGGATGAAGGGACCAAGGGCACCCTGAGTCAGTTTGCAGATAACACCAGATTGGGCAGGAACACTGATCTGCCAAAGGAAGGTTCTCCAGAGGGATCTAGACAGGCTGGATTGATGGGCCAAGGCCAATGGTACTTGTGGGGCTCAACAAGGCAAAGGGGTGGGTGCTGCCCTTGGGTCCCAACAACCCCACTCGGTGCTACAAGCTGGGGCAGCATGGCTGGAAAGTTTCCCAGAGAAAAAGGGCCTGGGAGTGCTGGTTGATAGATGACTGAACATGAAACAGCCGTGTGCCCAAGAAGGCCAATGGCATCCTGGCTTGGATGAAGAATAGCACAACCAGGGCAGTAACTGTCTCTCTGTACCCAGAACTGATGAGGCCAACCTCAAATCCTGTGTTCAGCTTATGATCCCCCACTAAAATAAAGACATTGAAGTGCTGGAACATATCCAGAAAAGGGGAGCTGGTGCAGGGTCTGGGGCACAAGTCTAATGAGTAGCAGCTTAGGGAGATGGGGTTATTTATCCTGGAGAAAAGGAGGTTCAGGGGTGACCTTATCATTTAATTCCCTGAAAGGACATTGTAGCCAGGTGGCAGTCAAGCTCTTCTCCCATGTAGCAAGTGACAGGACAAGGATCCAGATCATGCCAGGTGATGCCCAGGGAAGTGGCTTGAGATGTGTAGATGTGGTGCACAGGACATGCTTAGTAGTGGACATACACTTTCTCCACTCTTGTTTAGGTACATGTTTAAAATAAACTGTTTTCTTTTACAGATTATAAATGAATGACATTTTAGGGTTCTGCATATCATTATAATTCACATCTATTCCTTGACAATCATTCTTTTGAAGCTTTTTTATTAGCTCGTGTAACTTGTTTCAACTCAAGAGAAGCTAGTAGCTCTAGCTATAATTGGTTTTCTCTCTCTACTTTCCCTATAGCAATATGAAGCACAATCAACCTCACTTTCAGTCCATTTTATGCTTATCTTACCAGCAGTTGTAACAAGTGTTGCAATATGTGACTAATTCATTTCATAATTTATTCTAACATTACAAACACAGTCTTAACGAAACAAACTTAGCTTACTGAAATTTATTGTCACTCTAAAATTTCTATTTAAACATCAAATGCCTCTAGTATTAAGCATAGTAAAATGCAAGAGCAGGATTCTATTAGGACTTTAAACACCAAATCCCTCTCCTTTGAAAACCAGTTAAAGCTTTGCTTATTCTCAGATGAACTAAAATATTCTCACAGATGTTTCTGTTTCTTAGCAAAAAGATGAAGTGAAATCAATGAACTCCATGAATGACATTAAACAGACCTGCACACTTCTCTTACTCAGGGACTTTATGTATTTGCAGAAAAACTAGAAAAACTGAATATGCTATTTGTGAACTTTTACCTCAAAAAAGATATTTAAACCCACACCTGATGGAGCCTGAGTGCTCTTCTAGAGGACATCTGTTACACCCACACCAGTGCACTGTATCTGCCACTGAAAACTTTGCAGCGTACAGCACAGCCAGTCTCTGCATGCAGAGGAGGCCTCCTGTCTCCCAGGGGTGTCATTCTCTGTTCCTGCCCTACATAGCACATGCCCACTGGTAGTTTTGCCGATTTCCCAATAGCTTCCAAAAACACAAGACTCAGTGAAAGGGAACATTAGGAGCAATTCACACATCTTTCTCTCACACAATCATTCTACTTAAATGACAACAAAATGGGCTACAGGCCAGAAAACTGTTCTGAAGATGTAGTACAACTCACATCATCTTTCCCAGGGCTTTGTGGTCTCTTTTCTGAAAATTCTGTATTCTAGTCACATAATGGAGAAGGTTTTGTTCATCTGGGAAAGTCAACAAAAAGCAACAACCTGCTGCTAGTATTAGTATAATTTATCATGCCTAGAGTCAGTTTCCTGCATGTTGTCAAAGACCTTTAGAAACCAAGGAAAACGTCTGTTAAATCAGAGGAAATGCACTGAAAACACTGCAGATTGCACACCCTTTCATTAATGACTCAGAGGCTCATTAAAAAAGCAGTATAGATATTTAAGGGGTAAACTACCAGACACTGAGCTACAGTCTCATCCTTCAGGCAAATGCAATCTCCACTATATTCTATTTATCTTCTCTTGTTATAAAATGTAAATATATCACCAGACAACCTTTCAAGGGTGTTAAAATAATTAAATAATTAAGATTTGAAAGCTCTTGAAGAGAAAAAAGAAATTCTAAAGATTAGAAGAAGAGTTATTAAAGCAAAAAGAACACATCAGGTATCTCCCAAAGCAATAATTGGAAAGTTTATTACTAATTGAAGTGCATTTCTATCTTTAAAGATTCTGGTTTATTACTGTATAGAAGGAATTACACATAATAAACAGAGGCAAACAATCACTGAACTTTCACTTCAAATTTATACATTATGGAAAAAACCCATCATTTTTGTGAAAACAGCTCCAAAGAAAAGAAGAGTTTTACAAGTCCCAGTGCTCCAAACAATTAAGTTTAGCTCAAATATAAGATTATTTGCATTGAAATCAGAGAGGCTCTTCAGAATCAAACAGACTGGCATATGCATCAATTGCAGGAATTTGGCTTCAACTTCAACCACAGTTGTATGAGTGAACTTCTGGGTCCCCTTTGCAGAGGTGCTATAGAGTTAACTACTGCAGAGCATCTGTTAACACATGGTAACACTTTTAGTACTGTGAGCACACAGAGAGATTGGGAAAAACCAAGAAATTGCTGCTTGAGTATTAGGACTAAATATCACGGAATCATAGAATCATTTAGGCTGGAAAAGACCATTAAGATCATCAAGTTCAACCATTGCCCTAGCACTGCCAAGTCTACCACTAAACCATGTCCTTAAGTGTCACATCTACACATCTTTTAAATCCCTCCAGGGTTAATGACCCAGCCATTTCCTTGGGCAGCCTGTTAAAATACTTGACAAATCCTTCCATGAAAAAACTTTTCCTAATATTTAACCTAAATCTCCCCTGGCATGACCTGTGGCCTTGTCCTATCACTTGTTACATGGGAGAAGACAGAAAACTCCATCTGGCCTCGTTTCAGAAAGTTGGAGAACCTGATAAGGTATCCTCTGAGCCTCCTTTTCTCCAGGCTAAACGACCCTCATTCCCTAAGCTGCTCCTCACAGGACTTGTTCTCTATGCCAAGATTGTGTAAACAACATAGAATGTCTTTCTCATCTTCCTCAACTTGTAAAAACTTTAAGAATTTAAGTATATATTATAGTATAGTATATATTATATATAGTGTATATATAATATATATTATATTATATATACACTATATATATTATATAGCATATATTATATATATTATATATAGTATATATATAATAGTATATATTTTATATATATGTATATATATAATATATATATATTTAAGTATACATTATAGTATACAAGTGTGCTACAGAAATCCTTATATTTTTACAATGTGTATGTTTATGCACAGCAATACACTTAAGCAATTATATTTTTACACTTAGTCAATTGATTTTTTAAAACCAAACGAGTCATGCTTTGGTGACTGTATAATCAATATTCACAGCAACTGCAGGGAAAATAACAGTTCAGCCCTCTCCAATGCACATCAGTGAGATACTGAGAGAGTAACATAATTTCTAAGTCTCAGTGGACTTCACCCAAATGTGAGAGACAGCTCAAGCCCAAAAGTCTTAGAACACCAAAAGGGGCTGCAGAATTTCTCAAGTAATTACGTCAGCTCCTGGTTAGACTTACATAACACAATAGTTGGCATTATGATGTGTAAAAAATAAATGAGTCCCTTGATATAATTTTGTCCCAGACACCCCAGACCCTTCAACATTTACAAACACCTGTCAATTGACAGTTACACCTCTCAGCTTTTTGAAGTCAAGAAGATCCTTCCCATTATGATGTTGTCGGTCACTAATGTATTTCAGTCACCTGCTTAACTGAACACACTTAGAAAGTCACCAGCATGGGAACAGCCCTCCTATGCATCTTATCTTACATATAAAAAGTGATAACTGAAATCAGAATATATAGCCCCGTAACATTCTTTTTCTTCTTTGCACATACATTTCTTTTGAAATGGATAACAATGTAATTGTTTCTTTTATTTGGAATAGAAAAGAATTCTAGCTAAAAGCTTCATCAACTCACCTAGGCGATGGAGTTTTTTTAAAGAAAATATGCAAAAAGTCAGCTTCATGCTTTTAATATCTAAATAAATCAACCAAAATTTGAAAAATATTCTCTTGAACAGACCTAAAGATGGATGTTTGTGTTCTGCATTTTAAATGTAGTGTATGCTTTAAATTATCTGCTATAAATTGTAGAACAATTTTCCCAGAATCCTGACTTAGGAGCATGAAGTTTTGTAATTTTTTAAGAAAGGGCTGAATAAACAAAGAATACTTAACTCTGAAGAGAACAAATCAAAGAGCTATATGCAACAATGCCCTGCAATTCAATGATGGCAGAAAGCCATGACTTGAAATTAGTTATACTGCATATAGGTTGTGTAAAAAGCAACAAAGCAGTTAATGGACTAATGTGGTACATAATAAAAAAAACCCAAAAAAACCCCCAAAAAACCAATCACAGTATCAGTTACTGACCTGGAAAATACAGCAATGAAAAATACCTATATTTGCTGATAGGAACTGAATTTCTTTATGTTACCTTCAAAGGAAAACTAAAACATCCTTCCCATGTAACACAGTAATATTCTCCAATTTTGAGCATTTCTGGGGAATGTAGCCTAACCATTATACCAAATATAACACATACTGTCAGCAAATTGCAAAATGAGAATTAAAATAAAAGCCAGTTTTTCAGGAGCACAGCACTTTAAATACCACTAAAAGCTCAGTGTATATTGAGCTCTCAGTGGTTGTTACTATTACATGGCAATAATCACTACAAGCATGGCTACTCCTCAAATATGTCAGGAGTTTGCCTCAGAATCTTACATTCATTTATATAACACCCTTCTCAAACTGGAGGTCCTGTTCATGAACTTTCTTAGTTCTTTTGCATGGCACAAAACTAGAATGAATTCTTACAATCAAGTACTTATTAAAAAAAAAACCAAAACACTAGCTTGTACATAGATCATTTTCTACCCAAGTGTCAAGACACTAGAAAATTCCTTTATACTGCCTTCTTGATTCCAGATACCTTCAGGGATTCAAGTGTCTGGAAGAAAAAAAACTGTACATCTATTGGATACATTTTGCTCACTATCTGCACAGAAATTAACAAAAAATCTATCCTGTATGTGATAAATAATGAGTGATCCAGGCCATTCTCTTCTTTCTTGTAAAAGAGATGCATATATCAAACTCAAAACTACTGAAAAATAAAAGGAAATTATGTATTAATTTGCAATTAATTAAACAGAATATATATATATACTTTTTTTTTTTACCATAAGCATGGTCAAGCACTGGAACAGGCTGCCCAGAGATGTTGTAGAATCTCCATCTTTGGAGAAAGTCAAAGTTCACTCATAAGAACCTGCTATAGCTGATTTTTTTGAGCAAAAGATTGTGCTACACACCTCCAGCAATGCCCTCCAACCTCAACTATACTGTGTTTCTTTGAAGACTATAGTAAGGATGCAAAAGAAATATAGAAAGTAAAACGAGCAGCATGTTTTCCTGATTTTTAGATTAGGGTCCAACCTGAAAAAGAAAAATCATGCCAGAATTCATAAACTCAAGAAACTTCAGTTATTCTGAGATTGTGAATTTCCCATGCTTTGATCCCACATAAAGTTCCATTGAACAGAAACTGTTAACAAATAACAAAATCCATGACTGCCTTTTAAGCATCATACACTGGAACTTTGAAAAATAGCAGAAAAGAAATTATTAAGTACAATTAGAACCATTATTAATTAAATACAATTAGTGATTCTAGGAAAGGGAGGCAGCAGAGAGCATGAAGTCTTCTGGAGTGCAATTTAAGATACAGTACAGTCTAGTGGAAAATTACAATCAAATCCTCTGAAGAGGTTACAAATTCACATTATATAAGCTTTGTGTAGCCAGTAAGTAAAAAAAAAAAATCTACTGAAGTTAAAACTGTGATGCAGCTAAGAAAAAATAAAACCAGATGAAAGATAGTGAAGCTGATTCTGTTCCTTGTTCAAAAATACATTCTGCAAGTAAAACCTGGAAGGGATTTATGTAGGAAACCAAATTAATTACATTAAGCACCTGAAGCATTTGATTTCATGGAATTTGGATGCAGCTGGGAGTTTATTCACACACATTTAAGGTCTTCCTTACATTTCTCCTGAAAGTTTCACATTTAACCCCAATGAACCTTCACACAGCTGCTAAATACTTTAGCTTCAAGCATAGGGAGCAGTTTCTAACTAATCCCTGTTTGTTTTTTTATAATAAAAAAATTCAGAAAATACACATAATTTTTTGCAGTTACCCAGTAGTTCCATTGCATCATCTTCATTGTCAATGTCTTCTTCAGTTACAGATGGAGCTGTGCTTTGAGCAGAATCAAAGGAGTCCTGAGAAAGCATGGCAGCCAGCAGTTTCTTATGTTGCTGCTGTTGATGTTTTAATCCTTTGGTCTTTGGCTCCATTTTTAAGCTGTGAGGGAGGAAAGCACAACTTTCTCTTACTGGTGCTCTCTTCAAAATACATCCACTCATTCCCTGATCATTGGATGTTCTAAGACATTTTGTATTTTCAGTTTCTACATAAAGTTTTGAATTAATTTGGGAAATGACCCATTGATTTTTATGTGCACTAATCAAGTCTAAATCAGCTACACATACAGAATAACAGGATGTCAATTAGTAATCAGTATTGCTAAGCTATTGATAAACTATTGATATTGATAAGCATAGCAAGAAGGTGACAACAAAGAACTGTTCTCTAGAGTGGTTTTGATACCATTACCCCCCAGGATTTTTACACTTTTCCTAATTTGTTGAGTTGTGCCTCTGACCTAAATAACAGACAACTGGAATTGCACAGATGTTAGAAAGGTCTAAGGCAGGACTAGCTACAGTTTGTCATTCCTTGCTGTATCAACACAAAGCAGACAGAAATTTGGTGCCCCACATGAGGGGCACCTCATGAGCATACCACCAGCACCTCAGACTGTCCTTACGGTCTGTTGCAGGAAGCAGAATTTTTGCAAATGTATGATTTTTAATATAATCAACAATTGTTCATTTCTTCAGCAAAAATAAGACAAAGTGCACCTTGGAGATGAAGAACAGGCTTTAAGTTTAGGACATCATGTTATGCTGTCCTAGTTCATTTCACGCTCTAAGAGACAAGAGTATCTAATAAAAATCACTCAAATTCCCCATTGTGTACATACATTATCCCTGGAGGAAGATTCCCAAGAGCCTTACATCTTCTCAGAATTCCTCCAAGAAATTTTTCATGGAGAAAACTACTAACAGTGACTTGGAAATGAGTTTAATCCTATTTTCATGGAGTTCAAATTTCTGAAAGATGAGCTCAGTTCCAGCAGGATTGCCCTCAGCACTCTTCTATGGTCTTTTATCTCTTATTAATACCTTGCCTTTCTTCCTTACAGCAGCAACAGAGAGCAGTGCAAAACCAGTGACAAACACAATCTTTCCTCTGTAGCAATCCAGAACATTGAGGACGAAAAGGTGACCCTTCACCCAGTTGATGAGACATCTCTAACAGAGCTATCTCAGACTTGCTGCATTGTATTTCCCAGTCAGAGCAGGAGTGACACCTGTGCTTTTAGTTGCTCTTTTTTTTTTCCTTTTGAGTTACTGGGCCTGGCTTTCAAATATCTGACATGTCTGCTTCTGTTGCTCATCATCACAGGAATGCATGTTTTTCAGGAGGAAATGGTGATTCTGTCACACCACACTGATGCCACTTACTCTACCAGTGATTTGTCAGTGCCTAATCCTTTGGATATTTATACTGTGTTTCATATATGTACCATTTCCTTATGTTTAGTGATAGGTAAAATAAAACATACAACCTGGAAATAATAGAATGATTACAGTTTTGACTTTCCCATTCTTGTATTTTAACTGAGTATTATAATTAGTGCTAAGAGTTTGCTGGTTTATCCCATAAATCCTGATAAACAGTGATAAACAATCTATCCCCCTTTATTAAAAGTGTTACTAAATAAAATTTAACAAGATAAAACTGGAAACACTGAATGTGGATATTTCAAATTGCCCTCTCTTTCATTTTCCAAAATGAAACTTGTTTTTACAAAAGGTTACTTAACTACTTAAGGCTACATTAACTATGAAATAGATTACTGAAATACAGATGACATAGACTTTACAACTGATAAAGTCACTCTTTTGAGAGCAAAACACACTCTTCCCACTATTTTTAGATGCACTAGTTATTCGCGACATTAAAACTAAGTTATTATTAATTGGTACTTGTCTCGTGCATTTGGTGTGTGGTCATTTCCAAAATTCTGCTAATAGCACTTTAATTCACAGTAACACTAAATCAGACCTTGAAGAAACTGCCAGTTATTAGTGAACTATTATTAAATATTCAGACCAACCCTGATCAACATGGGTCTTTAAAATTTCCATATATAGTTGACATCAATTTTAGAATCACCACAATCTTGAAGTTCTGCAACTTTATGATTCCCTTGCAAGACTGCAAACATGCTTTTTATAAATACCATACAAAAGCTGATGAAATGCTAATGAAGCAAAGAATTATCCCAGACATAAAATCAGTCATCCAAATGTAAATCCATATGCCGCATGTAATTTAGTAGTTACTCATTTCCACTGAAAATCAGTACTCCCACTTAGCAATACATATTTTTCAGTAGGCCTTCAGCACTTACTACACCTACAAACAGAGATATCAGTATCCCATGAGTCTTTCCTGGCATCAAGTTCCCTCTATCCTCCTTATTCACACATCAGAAGACCTGATTTTGTCATGATACTTGACATGATTCCTCAAATACTATACTCAAAGCCATTAATCAATTTTTAATTAGCTTTGAGGTTTCTCTCAGCTTGTACCATCCTCTACAAAGAGAAAAACGTGCTGCTTTGAATCATGTCTGTTGCTCAGAACTAGACCTCTTTGCTCCCTTCTGGAAATTAGACAGAGATGCTTATTCCTTCTCCTTTCTATTGACAGAAGGGATACAATATCCTCAATTTGCTCTGAAACATGGAACAGATCTTTATTCAATGCCTTTACTGAACTGCTGAATAAGGAAAAAGAAATCCAGGCCTGCACAATCAAGCTGCAGTGCCAGTTGCTGACTCCATTATTTTCCCAGGAACTGCACTGAAGAGACCGAGAGTCTGAGTTGTGTTGGTTCCTGTCCAAGGGCTGGCTGAGGGATCATTACTACACACTGCTACTTCTTTGAAATAGTAGTACTCCCAGCTACCCCCACGATAATCTAATTAAATGAAGTACTCATGGATAACAAATATTCCCAAGATGTGAGGAAAGTTAATGAATGCAGTCTGTTAAGAGCACAGCTAGTGACACATTAGTTTCAGTGTGACACGGAGGTGAATTCCAATGTAGAAGGTACATGGAAGAATGTGAAGTGAAGGAATACCTCAGACCTTTTCAAAGGGAAAGCAGAGAGTTTCTGCCTTCTAAAAAAAGGAAGAAAAAGGTGTCTGCTCCAATCAAAGTACTAGTTATAACTCAAGGGATATGCTGTAAGGCTAAGGGAGAAACGTAGGTGCTTAAGTCAATTAACAGAGGCAGTGCAGAAGATTTATCCCTTTTAAAGCAAGTCTGTGAGTACTTAACCTTCTGTGATAAACATATCTTTAAATCATGGAAAATTGACTCCTTGAATTATAATATTCTCTCCCACGTAGCTGAAGCACAAACTCTTTCAGTCAAGCACAATAAATCTTCAGAAATTATTTACTGCAGAGAACAAAATTTCTCTTCGAGAAAGACTTGTTATTAACACCAAAAAAGCTAAGATGTGAAATGAAAATGAATTTAGGAAGTCCTGTTAAAAATAACATAGATACTGCTTCCCTTGCCTATCTCTCCTTTAAATGAGAAAACCAGATTTATCTGTCAGGAAGATTAATAAATAGCTACTACCATCCCAGGAAAGATGGAAGGGTATGAAGTATCTGAATGAAGATATACATCACAACATTATTACACAATGGACCCCAACCATGTCAAAATACACTTAGCTTTTCTCATGGGAATTAATCCATAGGATTGCAAATGGGTATTAAGTTAATCATTTAGAAAAGCATGAGAAGAAAAAAGTCACATATTAATGGCTTCTACTTATTCTGCATGTGCCCACACTATGGCATGAGATTTCAAAACCCCTGCACTCTGCCCTCAGAAATGGAATTTTTGTAACAAAGACACCTCTGTTTTACAAAATATAAAGTTTCTAGGCCAGATCAAAAACCCACCTTCCTCCAGGACTGCTGCTATCCTCGCTGTCCCACTGCTCATTTTTATTCCTTGGTATTGGTGGCTGCAGCATCTCAGCAGCCAGAGGGTCTGCATCATTCTCCTCACGGCCAATCCATTCTCCAATAACTCGAGGTCTGAGAAGGGGGGTGTTAAAACCTGCTGTGTCCTGAAGAGAAATAAAAATAACAAAAAATAACAATGCACTGTTTGTTCTCAACCATAGATGTAAACAGAGAAAAAAAAATTTAGAAGTACAAAACCAATATATTGCATTACCATTTCAGAGGGATACAAAATACCCAGAAACAATGATGAACTAAGGAAAAGTTCTCCATTAACAAAATTCCAATAAATAATTGTGTGCCCTGATGCCTCAAATCACTAATTTTTTTTTAATTGCAACTGTAGAAAAATCACTTTTTTTAATAAATGCACAGTTCTTAAAACCTTCAGTGTATCTGTTCTGCTAAGCAACACAAGGCCACTTGTACTAAAAAATCCCAACCAAAAGACTGTTGTAGATTAATAGCATCACTCTTATTTGCATTATAAATTAATAACTAATAACTACATCTGCATTTTGCATTTTAAAAATAACCCTGCTGGGCTTTACATAATGTATCTTTCTATTCTGAAAATAGTATTAACATTCGAATAAAAAGCATTTCTGAAACTATTTTTAATCACTTACTGGAGGACAATAAACTTGACAGGATTACAAGAAGCAAGCAAAATATAACTGACATATTCAAAACAATAGCAATAACTTGCACCATCTTAGATTAAAGTAATAAGTTGTCCTTAAATTGTATGAAAAAGCATTCTGATGTTGTGAGCATCTCTGTTTTCAATTATACTAGAATGGTTGTATATAAAGGGTCATTTAGAACAGCATAGAACAGCAAACTAAAAAACACATCTGTATACCAGAAAAAAAAGGATATGAAATTATGGGATAGGAATAGTTATTTTTCTTTAATTAAACTGTTTATAGGCTACTAAAGATATTTCAAACACAGTGCGCCTAATTAGGAGAGATATATTTCTACCATTTAATGAGTGAAAATTATAGGAAAGCAAATCCTTGGTTGTTACCTAACTTAGTGCCTCAATAAATATTCCTGCCATAAAAGAATGCTTTTCAAACAAAAAGCATCTGGAAAAAGTACAGCACACTGACTAGGTAGCCTAGAAACCATATTTTATCTCCTTCCTAAAAACAAACCACTTTTGAAAATCTCCTCCTAATTGAAACAGATACAGTAAAAGCAGTTTGAAGTAGAGGCCTCTATTGAAATGAAAGTAACAAACAAAAAAAAAACCAAAAAGAAAAGCTGCGAAGTGTTTTCAATATGAATATATTTACCCTCTGACTACATGCTACAACTTTGCTGAGCACAAGAACCTCTATTTTGAGAGTCAAATGTAACCCAGGTCCTGGATCTGACTCATTCACCCTTGTTCTTTTGTTTTGCTTTCTGCAATGTGCCTGTGATTGCTTTTCCACACTCCACTCCCCATACCTCTGTCCATATTTCTCCATCACTTGACTGTCTAATTCAATTTTACACAATGTTTTTTTCTGCAAGGACCACTGAAAATTGAATCCATGGCTTCATATACTTAACCACTTGAGTTGGGTTTTTTTAATGTACTTACAAATACATGTTTTGTGCCTCTATTTGGAGCTGTGGCATAGTCAAGTAATGTAGACTAGATGACAGTCACCTCTGGGCACTTGACAAGTGTAAATTGTCACAGGTGTAACAATTCTTGTGAGCTTAGAAAAAAGATTGTTTTGCTGCTCATAATGCCTTCATTACACAAGGCGCTTACATTAGTTAATTAACCATCTGGCCCCTTCTGAGGTTTATTACTGTTATTCTAGTTATTTTATCCTGTCCCTTTCTCCCTAGGATAGTTTCTAATAATTAATAAAAATTGTTCCTGGAACGAGTTAGTTAGAATAACTTGCACTGTCAATCTTGCTAAAAGCCTTCAGTCCCTTAAATGAAAATGCAAAGCACCAAAAAATTTGCCCATAAGTTTTTCCTGACACTACGCACTGCAAAATCAACATATAAATAAATAGAACATGCACTCTGTGTCTGTCCACACTATGCTAATTTCTTTCGTAGGCATTTTAGGGATAAAGTAGCACTTTCATACTCTACTTAACAGAAACGTAATTTACATTACACAGTCATGCTTTGCCCCACTTTATCACCTTGCTTTCCTTTTTCAATTGTGTTCGTTTAGTACACTATGGTTTCACTGACCTAATTTATTGTCCTCCTTTCAACTACATAAGCAGCCTCAGTGAAAGCACCAAATAGAGAAGCAGAGACAGCTCTATTCAGAACACCAGGACATTCATTTGGCAGTGTATTTCAAAGGCTGCAAAATACTGAGATGAAGTATTCTGTTCTCAAGCAAGATGTTATAGTTTTGGTTGCTTTTTTTCATATAAACTTTGGAATCTTAATTGATTTCCAATTTACATTCACCCATAAATAACAGAAGATATTGACAGTGACATTAGTGTGCACAGAAATATTTTCAGTACAGGTAGGTATTTAAATCTGCACTAAAACAAAGAGGACTATTTCATGGTGCAGTCCAGGTGTCATCCACTTATTCACATCAGTGGCTACCAAATTGACACATTCAAGCTTCCTTTATGTGGAGAAAAGGAGAAGAAGGGAAAGACTGACAGACAGCTGATTCTACTCTTCACACTGGGCTGAGATGTGGCTGCTGGATGCAACCTCTACTCAGGGGACAGCATTTGTATATCCATTTATTTACACATCACTTAAATAGTTTAGTATTCCTATTTTCTGATATGGATTTTAAGGGAATCTCCAAAGTGAGAAATACTTTGGGATGAGAAGAAATTTGTTTATTTTTATGACTTAAGAATAGTTGTTTGCTGTATTTTATTAATTGTAACCTGTTTTCATTTTAGAATACTACGTATAAGAAGAAAGTATGCCCTAGACAGCATAGAAAAAAAAATTAATATTAACATTGAGGGTCAAAATTTACTATTTATTTTTAGATCTTCACTTGGGTCTAACTCCGGATCTCTACTACTTAAGCATCTCCCATTATTAGTGTTTGAAGTGACTGAAAGATATCACTGGGAATTTCAGACAAATGTCACAATCTTATGACAGATTTCCCTCTTCACTGTTTTCCTCCAGAGTTTTTTTTTTTTTAGCCTAGAACTCTGTGAATATCAAAAAAAAGGTGAACATCCTAACTCTTCTTTGTTTACATTAAACCCTTGACATTATGCATGAAAGTTTGCAGTTCCCTAAAATCCTTCAATAGTTTCTGTTCAGTGGCAATGAGGGTGAGTCAGTTCAGAAATATGTATTATATTAAATCTGCATTTTAAAATATGTGACTGACAAGGCATCCCTTCTTATTTCCTTTCCTTACACAGTGTACTTGCAGTGCCAGTTTCTGACTTTACATAGCCTCCATGGCCTAGAGACAGAGGCTGAATCATCAAGAGAGACAGAACACCTCTGAAAGCCTGAAGTAAATGAAAAAAAAAGGTAATCGCTACAATAAACCTATTTTAATTGCAGTAATTTTAGGAGTTTTTTGGCTTTTTTTGCAAGGTTACCAGTGAACTCAGAAATTTTAGCAGATTATGTGAAACTGGAAAATTCCATATTGACTGAAAGACTCACCTTGTGTGCCTGTATTTTCTCTATTACTGTCTTGGACAAAAGCTCTAAGTACTGACAAAAATACTAGGAGATATTTGGCAAGAATCCATTTAAATGAAACACTCTTTCACAAAAGTGATTCAGAGCAAACTGGTTTTCCAAATCCAAATGCTAGAGTAACTAAGCAACTAACTAATTAACTGGATTACTTAGAGGGGGAGTTACATCAGCCAAAAATGCTGATTAAGTACTCCTCTGACAAAGGCAGCTAGAGGTTACTGAACCCAGAAAGAAATATTTTGTTTTAAAAAAAGACAATCAGAAACAAAAATAAAGAATCAAAAATAAAGAAACATACACATGCATTCTCTGTTTTCTCTAGATTCATAATCTAAACCACAGATAAAACAGCATAATTATGGGCTCTGTCATAGTCTTAGTTCCCCAAAATATTCCTGTCCATGAAGACAGTAAGGCAAGGAAGAGCACACTTAAGAGTTTTATATGTCTCTCATAACATCCCTGCAATGCTGATGTTTTACTAGAATCCAATGCCAAGTTTGGCCATGCTGTTCTAGTCCAAAGACCTGCACCTGATGAGTTAAATTATTCATCCAAACCATAGATGAATGTGATTTCAAAAATTATTCAGTGCTGCTACAGTTTAGATAAGGAAGCTCTAGTATCAGCATGTATTAAAAATTTAAAACTTGACTGCATTTATACCTGAAAAATAAACATCACCTGTGAACACATTCAAGTGAAATAGAACCAATTCTCTTTAATGTTAAAACAACTATTATCAGATTGTCTTTAGCTGCTTTTGGCCCAAGACAAATAATACATGAAGAAACAAGTCACAGGAACAGTTCAGGAATTAGCTTGTGTAAGGGATCATTCCTAGGAGGCAGAATTCCACAGAATGGTCCTGGCCATGCTTCTATTCTTAAAACAGACTAGATTTTACATTAATTAAAAATGTTAAAGGGTCAAACAAGAAATAGAAATGAAGTCCACTGAAGATCATGGAGGTAAAAAAAATCACTCTTCTCTAAATCTATGCTGAAAGCCTGTTGAGCTGTACTGCACAACTGGTGCATGTTAGAGAGTTTAATTGCTTGGGGGTTTTGTAGAAATAGCTTTTGATTTCCAGAACATTCAATGTATTAATTGAATGTATATAACCTAATTCCAAGGTTTTTGTTTTTTTTTAAATGCCTACCACCCTCCAGTTTTAAATTATAAAAAATTAAGTATATAGTAACAAAAAAACCCTGACTCTTCACTGCATCCTGTGGAAATTCCCCAATTATGTTCTCCAATCCAGTTTTCACACTGAATAACTAAATTTTAAAAACATTAATGTTTGTGAACAATAAGATATCATGGTTTTATAAAAACCAAACCAACCAGAAATTATTTGCTAAAATACATAGGTAAAAAGTATGTGATACCAGGCTCTAGCCTAAATTGTCTTCTTCCTCCCTCAAAGAATATCTTTTAGGGTTTTTCCAACAACAAAACCATAACAAATTGAGTTCTTAAGTATTCTTAGAGGTGAGGGTTCTAATGAAAGGACTTTCTAATTGTGTTTACCATCACTTCTGAGCCCAGTTATGGAAACAGTGGGAAGACTTAGGCCATAGTCTGGAAATGGCAGCCACAGATGCACTTGACTGCATGGTAACATTTTTCAGTCTTACCTAACTGGCCTTCCTTGGAGAACACAGTGAAGGTATTTTATATGACTTGTGTCAGAAGGATTTGTGTCCTCATTTTACCAACAGAAACGAAAGTTATTTAAAAAAACAAAGTGTTCTATATTAGGCATTATTCCTGTGTCTTATGTACCTTTTGAACTCATTTTCCTGACAGCAATGGTTTCTGACACCAAGAACACGATACAAGTTTCTTGGCACAAGAAGCACACTGCTGCTCACTGCTGAGAATAGGGAAGAAAAATTGGTTCTGTTTCTGTAAGTACTTAAATAAAACTAGCTTGATTACTCTTTCCATGTAGAATTTATTACATCTTGAATTAAAATTCATGTTAACTGTGTAAGGTACCAAAAATGGCCAGAACTGAAGACACCATTTTTGCATTCAGCAAGGAGGTAAAGATTGATCTTTATGTCTTGTGCATTCCTGAGTAAAACTGGGTGTTAAAATAATTTCTAAGTATTATCACAAATCATATTTGGAAATGCAGAATTTAATTTCATTAATAAAAGGTATTCAAGGCTAAATGTTTCCAAAAGTACACAAAGTAATCCAACAGACTATATTAAGCAAAGATGGTGTCAGGATCAAAAGTATTTCCATGGTCTCACTAACAGTCTCTTAAACTCAGTCACTTTTTTTTTTCCACACTTGACAAGATCTTAATGTATCCACATATACTGTACTTACCCATACAGCTTTCCATAACCAAACTTCTTCTGAACCTAAAAAAACAGACGTGTGTATGCCAGGACAGTGGCATGTGCCTTATCATAATCATCTGTCTCTTTGTATTGCTCATTAGACATCTTTTATCAGTCTTACCTTATCAAGTTCATCAGAAATAGCAATGCCTGAAAACAAAACAGATTGAAAAAAAATTCAGAAAAATGCTTTCTACACGTCTTTTAGTACATTAAGTAAAAGTACAGTTACATTTGAAAACTATACATACTGTTCTCTGCATGCTGCTGTACCTGTATCATATTTTGTTCCATTAGTGAAATTGCCTGGAAACAATACACTCTTCATTTTCCTCAGCTGCAATATTATCAAAATGACTTTTCAAAAAACTATGGAAATGAAAATGGCAGATGTGCCAGTAAAGTGACAACAAATTTAAGCATACATCTATCTGCTTTCTAAAATTAAATCAGCAATATCAGATTAACCAATGGACACCTTATTATGCAAATCTCATCCTGACCAGCATGCATAACACATTATACTGCAATTACAGGGCAATATGGACATTTCTCTTATCTCTTTCTTCACAATACAAAGTGGAAATGATCCTATAAAACCAGGTGGAACTTCAGAGAATAAAGTAAAATGTCTCAATAGAATGCAAAATATTTCCTAAATCCTCTGAACAAGAACTAAATCCTCTGAACAAGAATTTGCTCATCTTTTCTCCAGATGCCTGCCCAAGGTTTCCCTATGCTTGCTTCCATCATGTCATGCTCCAATTATTTCTATTCTGCAGCACAGTAAATATGCAGAGTTGGTCTCAGAACTTTTAACTTTTTACAAACATCAGTATATCACAAGGAGTGCTCAAGTCATCATATATATAATCCTACCACGTTGAAAATTCTGATAGATTAGAAGCAAGCATGTCTTAGATTCTTATGAGATTTGATAAGAAATATTTCCAGATTAGAACTTCAAAACCAAAGAAAAGTTTCTCCTGGTGGTGAAAATAAGTGAAACGCATAAGAAGAACACCCACTTGAAAACTGTCTTCTAAATCATATCATGTTATCAAGACACCTTCTTTGACGAAATGCAAGAGATTATATTGCAAAATATGTATTATCACCTGAGTAGAGAGCTGATTTTACTCTTTCTAAAATCACACTAAAGAGTCCAGCAGTATAAGCTAATATATTAAGTTTGTACATATATAAGTCTATACTATTTGATATATCATAACCACTTGAATTCTTTGGGGGCTTTTACTGTGCTTTTCATCATTAACTCTATTTGGCTACCTCTCAGTTTTGATGAATTCCTTACCGGAATTTCTCCTTTTAGAGGAACAAAGTTCTAAGAGAACTGCAATTTCAATTTAAAGACCTCATCAACACCTAAGAAATATGGCAGGAGTTAAATAAATATTTACAGTAATTCAATAATACAAAAGTGGATCAAATTAAAAAAGATCTATTTTGACTACTCCTTCTATCCCCCACTGCAATTAGACAGTTTTTAATAACTTCAGACTATTATTTAGCCCAGACACAATACTAATGCCCATAGAGTATAATAGCCAGGTTTCATCAACCAGACTTAAAGGTGCTATGAATTTCTTCAATCCCAAATGGAGAAGATAATTTCACTCTTGGAGATAGTAAAAACCTAATTCAAGCTTCTTTTCACCTCATCTTTGAAAGCTTGGCTACCATCAACCAGCTCTCCATCACATGGATGCATTTTGCATAACCAAGGTCAATCCATCCTACAACCACATATACTCTCTAACAGTCAAATTAATTTTTCTTAGCAATTTCCCATAGTGTTAATATAGTTCATTTGGTTTTGATACAGGCTTATTTCCTCATATTGAAGATTGGGACCCTTTTCTTCTGCTTTCACATATCCCTGTGAATGGGTATTTGTAACTTGGGAGTCGACAGAAGGGCAATTTTATCTTTTGTTGACTCACCCCTTAAAATATTTTTATTTTCAAGTATGGTAAAAGAAAATATAAAAGGTAATCCTATAATCTGTTCCAAAAAATACCAAATGTTTTTTACTACACAACTGCCTATGCTGCCTATCAAAGATCAGTACTAAAAGAACAAAGTAGCAAAAACAGTACGGAAAACAACAGTACACACTACTATGTCTCACTCAAAAAGCTCTACTAACCTCTCTGATTATATTACATATAAAACATAAAATTTTAAAACATCCATAATCTAAATGAATGTGCTTTTAGTAAAATGCTTTGTGTAAGTCCTATTGCTCCCTAGAACTTACTCTGAATTTAGAGAAGACGTTGAACTGAGTAATTGAATTGCCCAGAATGCCTCAAATTTCTTCTTTACTAAATTGGAAACAGTAGCAAGACACTAAAATGAACTGTATCTTTTAGACAAGCATGTAGAGAATTAGCAGCTTCTGAGGACACATTGCCAAAATAAAATTTTACAAATTTAGAAATCTTTGATCTTTGTAATCAGACTTAAACCTGCAAACTCTTTTTAGCCCTCTCTCTCTAATGTGGCATCAAGAGAAAAGAAAAAGGATTCTGTGGACGAAACTTTTTAAGGATCTTGTTGCAGCAATCTTACCACAGTGATTCTTCTGGAAGTGGTATTTACCATGTCAGTCACACAGACCTTTTTGTTGTCTTGAGTCTCATTAATATTAACAGTACTCTTTTAGTCACTGATAACACAACTCCATTAGCAGAGATTAGGATAAATAACCCCAAAAATCGTTGGATGTAAAAACACTTATTTTGTTCCAAGACACTACTGCACCACAGTTAGTGTGTACTCAACTCTTAACAGTTTTCTTTGCAATTGCCAAACTTACAGAATGTCTTGGCTGACTGAGAAGAGGGGGATTTGCACCCTATGAGCACTAGACAGAAAATCTCAACAGCAACATCATTTTTTGGGTGCAGATGTCAGGTGGAATAATATGTACTCCAGTTTTCACAAAATAATCCCTCAAAAAATTGAAACTCTTGTATATTTACCATAATATTAAAAAAAAAAAAAAGATGAAAGAAACCTTGATTCCGAATCCCGAGAACAAAACTAGAGACAGTCACCATTATTGGACAGGAGTATTTAGGATTCCTGTTAATTCTTAACCCTTAGCAGACTCATGACTTCAGCAGTCAAATAGGTTCCTGTCAGTTACTTTATTTTCAAATAATACACTGACAATTTAAAATAGTTGAATTTCCATAAAGAAATTGTAACAATGGTTGCTATCTTTGGTTCATGTAATTGCTAGTATCAACATCAGCATTTTTCAAAAAGAAAACCCTTTTGTCACTTCTTTGTATAGGTGACAAAAAGTAATTGATTATGCTCTCTGCACTTTCTATAATTGTTTTTATTTACCTTTTATATAAAATTCTAAATGGGAAAACAGCATTATAAAATCACAGAACACTAGAGGCAAAGGGAAAGCCCATTCCATGAAAACACTAAATGGAAACAACATTGCAATTTTAAGTAAAACATTCATAGCCAAAATAGTATAGCCAAAATGCCCATACACTAAAAACTTTCAATCTGACAATTTAGTCACTTATTCGAACTGTAACCTTTTCCATCCAAACTTAATCCTAATCACAAAAAACCTCTTAACACCAGAAAAACTGACACATCTAGTTTATTCAACCTTAAATCCTATGGCTTTGTTAGAATAAAAGTTACTATGAACAACAATTTCGGACTTCCCCCAGCTTAGAGTATTTAAAGCCTGACTCTGCATGATGGTGAATGTAGAGAATGGAAGTTTTAGAGCTGCATCATCATTGCCCTGCTGCAAGACACCAAGTAGCAGATAAGAAGTGGACTGTTAAAAACTGCTCTCCTGCCTTTGTTGGGAGAGGTCTTCTGACATCAAAAGCAAATCCTCCAGAAATAAAGGAGTATGCTTTACCTTTACTCTTATAGCAGCTGTTTCTCACAGATAACATTTGCCATAGTTTTATATCATAATGTGACTGACAACTATACAACAGACCAACCACTCTTACTAACCATTGCAAATAAAGGGGTGAGAAGTTTGCTTCCCAGTATCAGCTAAGGCTCATGGGCAAGGTTTAACATGGTAATTATTTAGGTAACTAGCTGCCAATTTAACGTCTTTAAAAAAATCCTCCCTTTTACAAGTAATTACTGGTGCTGAAATTTGATCAGGCATCACAAGTATCTATCCAACTCAGTTGTGTGGTGAATTACAAAGACAAATTCAGGGCACTTGTTTCTACTTTAGGATGGTAACAACACTATGCTGTAAGGGTGCTGAAAAATGAAATAATTGGTATGAACATGTTTCCACAGTCCTTCAGAAATTTTCCACAGCCACAACTACTGCCATCTCTGATCAGCAACAAATCTGGAGAGGAGCTGTTAATGCTAACACAGCCTCTCTCAGCTGGAACACTCATTCTGTCATTAGCTTGGTTTCTGAAGAGGACTGGAAGAACAATGTACTGTGATTGCAAGAAAGGTTTGGCATGCTACAATTAAATGAAATATATCTAACAAACAATGTAATAACAATGTAATTTATTAACTTATAACTTATATTTATTAACTTATAACTTACAACCTGTAACTTATTATATTTTAATTACTATTATCATGTCTACTGTAAGCAGATTGCCTAAAAAGTGTATCTCATACTGTATTAGCCATTTACCTTACACATTTTTAATATTTAAAACACTAAATCAGTTGTTTGTCCTGTCTCTTAAAATTAGCATGGATTATTAAAACCATTTTTTACATGGCTATCCCAGTCTTCTATCCATTTGACAATCTGCAGCAGCACAATGGTAAGTATGGAAAAATAAAGATGTAAATTAATACAGTGTTACAGCATCTTCTCTGATGTAAAAGCCACCTCTCAAAACCTTTGCATTATATTTTAATAAAATAAAATCCTTCTGAGTCTAGAATGAATATCTTCCACAGTACAGGTTTTCTGCTTAGGACATTCTGCTTCATTTCTAGCTTACCATGAAATTCACTTTCTTTCCAAAGAAAACTGAACATTGTTAACAATTCCATGAGTCCTTAAAATGCCTAGCTTTTGCATATGCTTCTTAGCAGAAGAGCTTTATTTGTCCAATACCTAATTTCTCCACTCAGCAATATTATTTCTCTTTGAAAAGTGATCTTTAGACTTTGATGTTCTTAATTCAACAGCATAAAATCAATTTTCAAAACAAAAGGAGCAACACGAGTTCAGGTCTTTTTCAAAAAGAGCAACTGACATCATCTACACGGACTTGTGCAGGGCATTTGACACTGTTCCATACAAAATCCTTGTCTGTAATCTGGAGAGACATGGCTTTAATGGGTGGATCAGTCAGAGGGTCACTGCTGGATGACCACACTCCAAAGAACAGTGGCCAATAGCTCAGTGTCAAAGTGGAAACCAGTGGTGAGTGGCATTCCTCAGGGGATGGTATTGGAAGGGGTGCTGTTTATTTTAGTAACATGGATAGTGAGGTCAGGTGCACCCTCAGCATGTTTGTTGATGACATCAAGCTGTGTGATGCAGTTGACAGGCTGGAGGGAAGGAATGCCATCCAGTGGGACCTTGGCAGGCCTGAGAGGAGGTGGGGTGGCTGTGCCAACCTCATGGAAGTTCAACATGGCCAAATGCAAGGTCCTACACCTGGGTCAGAGCACTCCCAAAACAAGTACAGGCTGGGCACAGAATGTACTGAGAGCAGCCCTGGGTAGAAGGACTGCTGAGCGTTGGTAAACAAGAAGCTTGACACTACTCTGCAATGCGCACCTGAAAGGTGCACCCAGAAAGCCAACCCCACCCTGCGCTGCATCAAAAGCAGTGTGACCAGGCAGTCAAGGCAGGTATTCTCTGCCTCTACTCCACTCTTGTGAGACCCTGCCTCGAGTGTCCAGCTCTGGAACTCCCCAAAAAACAAGGGCATGGACCTGCTGGAGCAAGTCCAGAGGAGGGTTATGGAAGTGCTCAGAGGGCTGGAGCACCTCCCCTGTAAGACAGCCTGAGAGAGTTGGGGTTGTTCAGCCTGGAGAAGAGAATGATCTAGGGAGACCTTACACCACCTTCCAGTACCTAAAAAGGGGCTACAAAAAGCTGTAGAGGGACTTTTTACAAGGGCATGTAGTGATAGAACAGCTTTAAACTAAATGAGGCAGTGTTTAGATTAGACATTAGGAAGAAATTCTTTACTGTGAGGGTGGGAAACACTGGAAGAGATTGCCCAGAGAAGCTGTGGATATCCCATCTGTGGAAGTGTTCCCAGGTTATGTGGGGCCTGGAGCAACTTGATCTAATGAAAGGTGTTTCAGGTCATGGAAGGGGGTGGAACTAAATTAACTTTAAGGTCCCTTGAATCTCAAACCATTCTATGATTCTATAAAATGGCAAGGTATAAAATGCCTTACTGCTGCATTATTCCTGATCACCTTTACAGTAGCTTAAAATCTGACAATATTTTCATATGCTATACACACCTGAAATTACAGATCTAGAGTTCTGGTAAGAAATGAAAGTTTTGGAACTTCAGAGATATCTACCATTTTTGCTTTTATGTGTGGTCCTTAAATAATTACAGGAAGAAATAACACATAATAAAAATTTGGTGAGGGGCTTTTTTAAGACTTGCATTTTTCTAAACACACAGTGTACACCTGAGAAGACTTATGTGCACCCAATCATAAGAAAATAAAATGCTACTACTTTAATGTATGCCAGACTACCATTATTTAACTCAATATTCAAGGAAATATTTATGCATTTTCCTAAACATCCAGAAGATGGCCACAGAGCTCCCAATAGCCAGTTTTCCTACCTGCCAGACAAAGCTTTCTGGATTTGACACATGGCTTTTGACATTCAAAGTTTAGACATACTAAGACAACTTCAATGCAACTCTGACTAACTTGACAAAATTCATTCTCAGGATCAGTCCAGGCCAGGGAACTTCTGGATGGCTGGACTGTCAACCTCATAGTGCATATCACAGGTTCTGTAACAAACTCCAGGACAGAAATAGCATTCTTATTCTACCATTACTAATCCTGTTGAGCACAAACACAGAAATATTGTATCATGTATCAACTGTCCAGCAGTTCACTGCCCCATGCATTCTCCAACTCCAAATTCTCAGGGGAAGCTTATGTTGTTCTTACTGGTGGGACAGGCCATCTTAGATATACTTGCATTTCCCATGGCAAAACCTTGTGCCATACTGCAGCAGACAGCAGTGTATGTTCTAGTCCCTGTACCTCTATGAAACATGTATTGAAAACAAGGAAAACTGAAACTCTTTCACACCGTTCTTGGATTATAAAGGACATAAAATGGTTGCTCTGGTTCTATCAAACAAAGTATTCCTCCCCCCGAAAAAGTACACAAAAACCTAAAAATCTCACTCATCTCTGTGTAGGAACTTTAAAATATGTTTGTAATTGACTGTCATAACAGACATTCTTATAATATTCCTTTACCTACAGAGAGTCATTTTACCATTTTCTGCCAGTAGTAACTCAGAGATTTTCTGTGAAGGCCTATTGAAATGATATCTCAGAGTTTTTACCAATGAGGGCTGTATGTCCTCATTATTAAGCAACTTTAAACTTTTTGTTTAAAGTGGTATCCATCTTGAACAGGGATAATATTCCTCCCAACACTTGGCCATATTAAAACAAGAGAAACTGTCATCTTCAAGGCACCACACATCAACATAGGAGCACAATATACATCTTATAGCTACTATCTAGAAAACATGGATTTAATCCCTCCTCCTCATACTGACTTTAAAAAAAGATAAAAATAATTAATCCCTAGCAAAATAACCTTTGCTTTAGACTTGTAGAATACCTATATCCAAATTTCTGAGCGGCTCCAATGGAGAATGCAAGTTTCAGGATTAGGTTTAGTGACTAATGAATTATACAAACACAGAGAAATATAAAGTATCCAACAAATATTATGTCCCAGAAACTCTCCTAGGCCAAGGTAATCTCAGAAAAGAATAATCAAAACTGCAGAACTCTTTAGGGGAAGGTGTACACTGCAATAGGTGGGTTAAGATGGGTAATCCACAACACTCAGTAGCCAGTATGTATTATTATTCATGCATCATACTAAAGGCAAGTGGATTTTATGGGCAAAGGCAGTATCAGATAACAGCTGTAGCACTGAGATAAAATTATCTTTCTTAAAGGTTTGATTGAGCTTATCTAAAAATGTTGATCTCAAAATAAATCACAAGCATTGATCTCATGCAAGAATAACATGATTTTAAAGTTCAGGCTGAAGAGAAGAAGGGAAAAATTCTCTACATGATGACTAGTCTTGTGGTTCAGTCAGCAGAACACATTTAGGGCTAGATGATCAACTGATATCAGGGAAGTCATCTTTATAGACTCTACATCAATTTCAGATCATCAGCTATATACAATTGAAAAAAATACTAACATGTTATGTCCTAAAACAATGCCCCTCATAAGGCAATCGACAAAAGTCTAGTTATATGTCCTGAAGATGTGCATTATATAAGTTATATCATCATGATCACCACCGTCAGAAATGTCTAGCTTCAATAAATGTTAGTGTCATTCAAATAAAGTTCATTTTCCATACATGGAATATAAATCATTAATAGTTTCCTACAGTGTAGAAGCTTCTAAATGAAACCTCATTCTAATGTGTTTGTCAGAGACTACTAAATACATTCAAGTAGTTCATGATGTATATATAGCTTCTCACATCCCACATACTCACAGGTTCATCCACTAAACTGAGGACATGATTTTAGCAGTTTGTTAACATATTGTAATTTTGTTTAGAACTTGTTCTACCCTTCTAGTTATGAGATTTCTACTCTTGTTGCTTGTCTTCTTCTCTGTGAAATATAAACAGAACATACGCTTTTACGTTTTACTATTTTATACTTTTCTTAAAGAGGTAATATCACACTTGCCTTTCTTAACAAAATTATAAACACCACCAACTGATTCTAATATTATGATAAATAACTGTTTGATATACTCTGGAGGGACTTAGAGATCTTTTGTTCTTGAAGGTATTGAAGAGCCTTGACACCCGGCTCTAGGTGAGCCTGCGTGAGCAGTAGCGATGGACCAGATGCCTTCTGGAGGTCCCTTCCAACCTTAACCATTCTGTGATTCTATAATTCCTTATGATTTCCAGCAGTATCTCCTACTAGATGGAAAACCACGGTTTTCTCATTTACTGATTGCTTACTGATTATTCCCCTTCAAAATTAAGAAACAAAAGAGGATTTTTCTCCTGTTGGTTACACATAGATACCATTGTTTCTGGGATTCCCTGAAACTAACTTGGATTCATAGTTTCAGTTAATGTTAACTTACTACCATCTTTTACCTTAGAATATCAACTGAATTCAAAGCATGACAAATTTGTTTCTTCCCCTCTGATCTGAAGTGTACACCTGGCCTGAACAACCATTTAAACACTACTAACAAAATGTCAGTCACCTTCACTAAAAGGCTATTTGTGATTATGAAAGAGTACCTATCTCACAGCAGAAGATGTTTTTTTCATCAAATGCACTTACCAGCACCTTTAATATGCACACATTTTCAATATGCACCCTAATCCTTAACTGTGTGTATAAAAGATGCAAAGTTGTTCATCAAGTATGCAGACTTCCCACCTAACTGCAGCATGATCTCACTGATTTAGTCCTCAGTTTTCCCCTACTCAAAACTCTCATAATTCCCTGGTTTCCATATCTTATTATCTATTTTTCCATCCTCAGAAAATAGGGGAATGACAAAGGCAAGATCAAAGGCATTCATCAGCAAGATCCTTAGCTTTACAGATTTTAATTCTGTTTAAAGGCAAACAGGCCAGAAGGTGAAATACAAGAGTATATATTTGAAACAGGATAGAACTTTTCTTCCTTATGATCAGCACAGGAAGAAGGATAACAATAAAGATAGGAGACCTTGCAATAAAAGAAAATTAAACATGCACAAGGGAAACACAGTATATTCCTGTAGATTGCTTTATAAACCAAAATCTTCCCTAAATAGATGATTTGATAGTTCCAAATCCAGTTCAATGACATACAGCTGACTAAAGAAGCAAACAAAATCCAGCCCTCCCATGTGGCTAAGCCTCTGAAAAATTGTATACTTAAATCAGCAAGCTCCACCACACTTGGACCATAATTACAAAAATAATCTTCTCCAGACTCCCAAAACTCCTAGGATACTTTCAACTCTGAGTGTGAAGTCATTTGCTGGTTTCTCAGACCTACTAAAGCACAGAATTACTCACTCTTGACATGGATTGGGAGAAAGGGTCCAAAGAAAAGAAAGTTCCATTTTAATCACTAGGAATGAATATAGAAGAGACCAGACATCTAAGTGCCCGAGTCTCACCTTCCAAATCTTACAGGCAGTCCTAATTTTGCATGAAGTGCACAAGTTTGTCTCAAAGCAGATATCTAGACTGCATAGTAAATGAAGCAACAGAAACTGGAATTTAATTCACAGGCTATGTCAGCTGCCTAACAGGCAACAAAGTCATGGAAACTCACTAGAAGATCCAAAGCTTATCTTTAAAATGTAAATAAATTCCAGGACTTGACAGAAAATTCATTTAACTTCAAACATTTCATTTCATGTGTCACTCTTCACTGTTGAAATACTGAAGGAAAAAAAGAGAAGGTGTCGTAAAAAGCCATTAATAGTACATTTTGATCATTTGTGTACTCAGCTGTTGAGCCCAGTGTCTGTCCCACACCATTTCAAAATAAGATTAGTATCAAATGCAGCACTAAACACATGGCATGCTTGTAGAAACAAAAGCACTAACTAGCCTGTCCGAAATAAGCTTCAGGAGAGGTAGATGTGGGATCTTGTGATAGCTTTTTTAAAATTCACCACATGGGATGTTTGTTTGGATACAGCACAGAATGAGTTCATGCACGTTATACTTTTGAAGTCCTAGACCTTCTATTCATTGAAGACCCCTAAGATTTCCTATGTGCAATCTACATTCTATCTCTGCGAGAACAGTAAAATTAATTTCTTTTCAAAATTCCACCTTTTCTCTATTTACAAAATTTTCACATTTTTCATTTTGATTTTTCAATATCATGCTGACAGGTAAGAAAAATAATTGCAAAGATTTTTTTATTTTTTGAAATGAAGTGAAAATCAGACGAACAAACCCTGGAAACAAGGAGATACGTCTTAGAATTAATCTGATGCAAGTATTTAAATTATACCAACAAGAAAAAAGGTTAAAGTGCAGAGTAACTAATAACTATAAAAGAACATAAAAAGCCGTAAGAAAAGATACTATAAATACACTAGAAAAGGAGAACAAATTAAAATACAGAACTATTACATTAAAGAGAAGGAAAGCAAATAAGAGATGATACAAAGAATTCCCAGTGTTCAATACTTTCTCTGCTCCAGTCTTTACCAAAAAAAAAGAAAATCAGTTGCAGCCAGATGCTTAACAGTAGTGGTTTTAAGAAGAAAAAACTGCAAGCCAGACAAGGCAAGCTGAAAGATATGCTGGAGATTTAGATACATTCAAATCAGACGACTCTTGTGAAATTCATTCTAGAGCATTTAAATAATCAACTGAAGAAACCCCTAATCCATTGGCAACTGTCTTTCAGGAACAGAGAGGCAAGAGAAGGGCAAATACATATCTTTGAAAAAGAAAAAGGGAAGATGTGGGCAACTACTAACTACCAAGCCTAAATCAGACAACAGCAAGAATCATAGACAAAGCTGTTAAATAAATAATGTATCAACATCTAATGGAATAGAAAGGCGATAAGAACGAGCTGACATGAATTTATCAAGAATTAATCACATTAAATTAGTCTAATTGCATTCTGGAATTGGGAAACTTGGGAAACTTGCCTAGTGGATAAGAAAAAGAAGCAGATGCAAAATACTCAAGCGATAAGACTCTGTTTACTATCCTAGATGATACTTCAGTAAAAAAATGAGAATTACAATCTACATGAAAACACTGCAAGGTAGAAAAACATCTGGTGGGAAAAAACACACTTACTGAGTAGCTTTCAAGGGCTGGTTGTCAGATCTGAAATGGGATCATGAAGAGGTCTGACAATATTTCCATTAATGATCTGGATGAAGAAATAGAGAGCACATTCATGAAAGTGAACTTATTTACAGGCTGTGAGTGATTTAAAGCACTCTGGGGGATGGGATTCAACTCCCATATTATCTTGACAAACCACCAGAAAGCATCAAGTACTAGCAAGAAACAGTGAAGAATGTTCATTTGTGAAATAACTATGAAAAACAGACTCCTACAATGGTGACCAGGTACATTCACCCAGTCCAAGTGTAGGACCCAGCAGAGCTGCAGAGTTTTACACTCCAGTTAAAAAACTGTGGGGCAAGGAGAGGTACAGAATGCTACAAAATCTATTTCAGGTATAAGGAAGTATAGGCATAGTTCTAGGTAAAAGTGGAAACTTCACAATATTCTGAAGGAAAGACAAAGATGCAAGACTGAAGAGTGAATTTAGGCATTAATTATTGAACTCTCCCATCTGATTGGTTTGTATCTCCAGAGAGTGAATAAATAACCCTTTCTGAAATTCAGAATTTTGTTTCTGCATCTGTGCATAGCTTGGCTACAAGCCTCTGAAGGAGAAAAGCTTGAAAATGACACCCACATCCATCACAGTCAGGCAACGGTGAGGCTGCAAATCAGAGATGCTGACCAGAGTTGGTTTAGAGCTCCTTATAGGCAGATAGATCAATTAACTAGAAAAGTATTTCAAAAAAGCTCTGTAACTATAGTACAAGTTTGAAAATTGTTCAGAATCTAACTGTTGTGATGAACCTAAAACATTTGGGAGAGTGTGATTTGGGAAAACTAGTTTAAGGTATTTCGCACAATTTGAAAAAATGCTGAATCTCAAAATTAATTGCAAAACAAATCTTCTGTTCCTCATTCAGCTCACTCTGACCTCACTTACTGTAAATTCCCCAGTGAATCAAGAACTTCCAGAGATAAAATTTAATGAGAGAAGAAATAAATGTTTCTCACACAAGTATCTCCCAGATCATGTCACACCTAGTTTTCATGTAGCATGGCAAAGAGTACTTGTCATCATTTCATATTTTAAAAATTGTTAGCAGTATTTGCTACCACAAATGTGTTTCAGAATTCTCTTCTACAGGAAAGAAAGCAAAAAGAAAAAAAAAAAAAAAGAGCAGGTATTCCTGATCATATCCAGTGAGCCTCAGAGCTGTTCATTACATGAGTGTTTAAGGGATAATACATGGGGTTTATTATGAAATAACAGTATTTCATGTTTCTGAGTATTTATTTGAGATGCTTTAAAATATTGTAATTTCTTTGGAAAACTAGAAGGTCAATGAAATCAAGGCTACAAAATAGCTAAATGTTTTTCAATAACAGGTCTGAACTCCATCAATGAGGCTAAGGTTTTGCAAAGGTTAATCCATTTAACTACCACACAAAGGAGTAATCTTCCTGCTGCATGTTCCCACCATTTTCATTAAACCAGCCTCTTGCATTGATCTCCTTATGAGCTAATTCAGCTCACTAAACTGGTAGAAAACTAAAGTAAAAAAAAAAAAAAAAAAGGTGGTGCAGGGGTAGTATTTTCAGTTTCCAGGAGAGCTCCTGAATTATCTCAGACAATCTGTAAACCTTAACAGGAATTTAAGTGCTGATGTCAATGACCTTGGTCTTCATTGAATAGAAGACCACCTTCCTGATACATGCTTCCAAATTACAATTCAGGCTGCATGGTTACATTAAAAAACTAAAATCAATCAACTTACTGCGAGACAGATTCTCAAGGGCTTTTCCAAGCTTTTTGCTCTCTTGAAGAATATGATTTAGTTCATCAAAATCATGGTTCTCCGGTTTTGTCTTCCAATCCCATTTAGGATGTTCTATTGACCTTGGCACTAAATATACACAGATATATAGATGAAGTTTAGATTTGGTAGTTCAGACTCCTACAGTAGAAAAAAATCTTCACAGTAAGTTTACAAGCCCAAGTATCTTGGGTAGAAATTACTTAACTATCCCTTTATTTTAATTGCTGGAAATATTTTCTTTGGTCCATGTGAAGTAAAAACATCTGTGAACAAATGCATACCTGAATTATTCTTTAATGAATTAATTGGTAAACAGGATAATTAACATTCATAATTGAAAATAATAAAAGTAACGTATAAAAAAATGTATTTAAAATATTGTACATGATGGTATCTAATTTACAACAAAAAAGAACTGTGGTGCCTAGGGATCAATAAGAAAAAATGTTGAAAGAAAAATTAGTAACTTTTGACTTTGCTAGTTATTTTATCAAGAAGAAAAAAAATATTTTAGATACACCTTTTAAAACAACTTTTTTCTTTTTCAAAAATCATAAAGTTCATAAAAAACAGTGAAATAAAGAAAGTCCTTATCATTCATGTCGTACAGCCTCTAATCTTCATTGCACTACTTAAACAAACTCAACCTTTGGGAAGCACAGACCTGAGCTTACAATCTGCTGCTCATTATCTATTCCCAAAGCCTTTAATTTTAAAATAACAGTATCTCAACTGCTGAGCTAAGTTTACCTACAACGAAGAGGAGTGTCTGAGATATGTAGGACACACAATGAACAGAGCTTCTTTGAACAATGTGAACATTTTTAACAATTTGTAGAAATGAAAACAAAAACAATGCCGTTTCTGGAACTGCAGTTTAACATGTTCTTTTTGCCAGTGTTCAGAACTAAGTGAGCTGCTGCTTTTGCCAAGAAATGCAACAGTTGGGTTGTCTCCAAACACAGCATTACCATGCTGGCGTGAAGATGATGATGTCTAGTCCACCTTTCCACCAGAAAGGACCAGTTGCATTTTTACCAACCATCATTTACTAGTTGCTGACCATTTACTTAAAAATAATTTCAAAGAAAAGCCTAAAATATCCTGGCCAGCTTCAAAATTTTTTTTTACTAATTTGACAGCTGTCAACTAATCTATGCTTATAAACATAATTTTCTCTACATGCTAAGAAGGCAACTTACAGACTCCTATAGATTGTGCTAAAAAGGTGGTTTCATGATAATTTGGGACTTCAGACTGCTTTTATGATGGTATGGGGAAATCATGCTCATACATCAAGTCTGCTAGCAATTACAAAATATGTTAAATAACTTGGTATTGAAATTTGCCTTAATGCTGACTTTCCTCTGTGTGAATACATAATCTGCTCCACTTTGGATCAGCTTTAACTTTCTCTTGTGGAGTTAAGTCAATAGTCACCTTTTCCAGGTAAAGAAATGGGACAAAGTTATGCTGAAGTCATTCCTTCACAAATAAAATGATTTTACCTCCTGTAGACATAAACCAACTCATCTTCAAAACAGACATCTATGGAGACTCTGACAACCCAGAGTATATCCTGATCTGTAATATTCATTCAGGAACCTGGCTATTAGGGAAGTTAATGTATTAGACTGCAATTACAGACATTCTCAAAGACAGAAGACAAAAGAGACATTTAAAAAGACCTACAGTGATAAGAATAGAAGGAAAGGAACATAAGAACTCTCAATAAGGAGAAGAGAAGAGAGGAGCAAGTTGAAGTCTTGTTCTGCTCTGTTTTCAAAAAAGGCAAGTAATTTATTTCCTTCTCAGGACAATGGAAATAATGAGCTACAGTGGTTCCCAGTAAATACATACAGACTTTAAGGTATTAGAGTATGAATAGTCTCTACTCAGATGAGCAGCTTGTAATTTTTTGTTGATACTTACAAATTTCAAACACTACTTTATAATTCCCTGGTTTAAGAACTTCTAGATCAATTAAAAGTTACTTAAATTCTTGTGTAACAAAAGTTGACTCCATTCAAAGACTGTAGCATATACAAATTAAACAGCACAACTTCAGCACTTCTCATCCTTTTTTTTGCTTATTTACAGAAAGCAAAATGTTCCACCTAGTATTTTTTCAAAATTATTACTACCTGTAAATATAATTTTTTACAAACTAGAAAAGAAATTCTATAAAGAGTTCTCTCTCTTTCTGAGTCCTTTTGCAGTCATCTTACCATCATCCTTCTGTGTGCCAACACTATATTCTACAGCAATCACTCATTAGCAGTATGACAGACTTTCTATGTTTATGCTGAACTTGTCACACCGAAAAATTCTCACAGTACCACCAGAATACCAACAGGCAACAATTTAATACAGTAAAACCACATAAAAAATTACCAAATCTTGGAGCTTCCAGGTTGCAGAAAATGTCCACAAGCTAGAATTTTATACCACATCAGTTTGAAACAAAACACATTTTTTCGAAATAAAAAAGGATTTTTGAGAAACCATATGCTTGTGAAGCAAAATTTATCATGGGACATAAGCTGGATAAGGATAAGCATGATAATTTATCATGGGACATAAGCTACTTGACAGCTGTGGAGTTTCCAGGATCAGCAGCTGCCAAGTTTATGGACCAACTGACATGAGGAAAAAGAAAGTCTCAAGACTCTTGTTCTAGAAAATTACAGACACTTGCTCAAGACAGTGACCTGGTTGCTCATTTCAGAGAAATGTCTCACAAACACAGGAAGCTTAGACTGCAGCTCACTAGATGAATAGTGAGAAATCAGTCAAAACCATGGTGGAAATTTGCTTTGCATGCTGGTGGACAATCAGCTGTGTTTTACTGAGCCATTTTGTACTTCAGTGAAAAGGTACCAAAATAGATACGCTGTCATGAATTATTTCTATGCTTCAATACAATTTGTTTCAACAATGGTTTGGCTCATTCTGAGGAATCAAAACAGAGAAGTTAAACAGAATTAGAACTGACTGAAATTTTTATTACTTCTAGAGAAGACATAGTTCTTCCTACTTACCTAGTCTCTCAAATAATAAATGGATATTAAAACAACATCTATTTAGTAGAATAAAGTGGCACATGTTTGCTCTTTCAAGTTCATTTCCTTCTTGCTTACAGATTTTTTCAAAACATAAACCCTTCTCTTCTCAGCTGTAGGATCAACAAGCACTGGTAATTTTCAAATGAATGCCTTTGTTGGAAGCTTTCAGAACTGTACAAACACCATATGACCCTTCTTGGGAATCTTCTCAAATACATGATCCTCCTCTGTATGCACAAAGTCCGTCACTAATCGTTTACGTGCACGTGTCACTACACACTTAGCAAAATCCTTTCATTATATTCTGACCTCCCTCCTTATTTATTATGCTCAATCATTCCACAAAATCATATCAGTAATTTCAATTCTCTTACCACATGATACACTTCAACTTCATCTTTGTTATTTGAGAGATTTATATAACACTTCCTCTTGAAATTATTTGCCTATAATTCAGAAGATTTATTACATCTACATTGTAGCATTTGTATTGAAAGACGTAGAGTTTCCCTTTAGGGAGCTGAGATTTCACCATCTCATCTTAGGATACTGGACAGACACACTTACCAGTATTTCTGATTTTCTGGTGGTGTGCCCTGACCATAAATGCACATTAGATTCATTCACAATTGTGTTATGAATTCTGCCACAAATCAGCACACCTTTATTTTCTACTGGATGATGGTACAAGATCAGTACTGGTTTTATCTACCCATTCAAGTCTTTTCAATGCATGATCTGCAGACAGAATCAGACCAATTGCTCATTAAATCCAACATTTCACTAATGCATTGTATGGCCATCTTACATCTCAAAGAACAAAAATATGTATCATATAATGTAAAATTACTGTATATCATATAATAATATATATATCATATAATGTAAAATTACTCATGTATTTAAATCTTGCATTCAGGTTGGAGTTGTTGGATAATCAATCCCAACTGGTTTACATAGTATCTGATATTAGAAGGCTAAAAGAATGATGGTTACAGTTCTAGACTGACTGAGAGCAACTAGTAGCATGCAACACTGTACTTGCATATGGGATGTGGTGGGAATGCTGAACTGAAGCAGCATTAAAGGGTGATCTGTAATCTGATATAATACGGAGGTAGTGAAGAGGTCAACCTACTTTGCCTAAAAGTAGCTTGCTAGGAAACAAAAAGTCTGTTTTACAAACTAGTTTGAAACTTCCAAATTTGTTTTTCTTCAGATACAGAACATGATCATTTAAACATTTCATTTATATACACACAAACACCCCTAGCTCCAAGCTTCTTCCTTGCCAGACAACAGCAGCAGCTTCTGGTTAACTCTGGTTTTGCACACACCAAACAACTGGTCAGATGGCTTAGATATTAACAACTGTTTGTGTGTTTCAGGTGCACCTGACATCATAACAGGCAGGAGGGAGTGGAGGTATCTCTCTAGTAAAAAAGTTGAAAGCATAAGGAAGAGACATTTGTGCAGCAATAACATGCACACTGAAGTCAACATCACTCTGTAGAAGGAAAAAAAATATTTCCTAATTAAACAAACTAAATATCCTCATGTTCCCAAATATTCCTATGAAAGGACAGTTCTGAATAAATGTACAAAGTTGTGATCAATTGAACCAGACAGTCAGAAGACAAAAACTCTGAAACAGAACATAACAGTCGATGGACTCCATTAAATTTTGGATTTGTTTTGGCACTTTGGGGGTGTTTTTTAGACTCTTGGGTGTGGGAATTTGTTCTTTTCTTTTAAACACAAATCTGAGAGTAAATCTTTAGGTCTCTGCAGGTCCAAAACTTTCTGTCTTTTAGATGAGTCCTTACTACCTCTTTGGAGATGCTTTGGGAAAAAAAGTACAAGAGGTAGAAGCTGATGACCCAAAACAAATGGAATAATGGTGTGCATATTAGGACAGAATTCCTTCTAAACACGCTTTCTGATCTGTGTAGTTGAAGGGCTACATGGTACCCACTGGTTTTGGCATAAACCAGAAATAAAGGTCAAAAACACATTTAGAATATTAATCTATATATATAGATTATATCTATATATACAGATTAATATAAGAATATTAATCCATTTGGCAGAAAATAAGAGAAGCAAAATATGGCAAAAAGGCACATGTCTGAAACCAACCTCTGCAATAGCAACTAAAAGAAAATGTAGTTCAAATATACAAACTATTTTCAAAAAGTTGCAGACACAACTAATTGCAGGTGTAAGGAATGAAAACAAGAGGATTAATCAAGGTTTAAATAAATCAGTGTTATGGAAAAAAAATTGAAATGCATAAACAGCAAAGCATGGAAGCAGAGGATAATTAGGCTGGAAAGTACCTCTAGCCCAAACTGGTGCCCTAGGCTACCAAGGTAGGTTGTTTAGACTATTCAGTTCAGTTTTAAATATACCCCATAATGGCAATTCCAAAGCCTCTCTGGACAACCTGTTCCTGTATTTTACTACCCATGCAGTATAATTTTTGTTTTCTCTTGTCCTCTCACTAAACACTCTTGAAGAGACAAATCTGACTATGCCTTCTCATGCACCCTCCAGCATACTAGTTGATGGTAACAATGAAATCTCCCCTGAGCTTTCATTTCTTCAGTATGACCAAACCAATTTCTTTCAGCTTTTTCTTGTCCATCACATGCTCCAACCCTGTCATCATCTTGGTGAACCTCCACAGGACTTTCTCCAGTACATCACTGTTTCTCACAATGGACTCCAGATGCCACCTCAAAAACAAACACTGCTGGCTCTACTCTTGCTACTGCAGCCTGGCATGCAGGTCACCTTCAGCACTACATGAGCACACAGCAACAGCTGGTTCATAGTCCAAGTCCTTGTCCATCAGCATCCCACACCTTTTTCTGCAAAGCTACTTTTAGACACACGAATCCCAGTCTACACTACTGCTCAGGCTTATTCCATCCAAGATGCAGGACTTTGAATTTGCCTGTGTTGAACTTCACTAGGTTCCTCTCAGCCCATTCCTTAGTCTTATCTCCCTGAAGAGGAGTCCCACTACCCAGAATACCAACCACTTCCCGCAATTTGGTCTAACCACAAACCTAAGAGAAATTCTATCCCATCATCCAAGGCATTAGGAAATTATTTTAAAAGGCATCAATCTCAGTACCAGTCCATTGAGCATGCCATTAAAGACAGACTTTCCAATTGGACTTTAGAGAAAGGAAGGAACACAGTATGACAGAAACAGCTCACAGTACCTTTTGGCTAGGCACAATCCCCTGAATCCACCAGCTGAGTCAACTTTCCATGCATCATCTTGCCCACTTATTGAGTCCGTATCTTATCAACTGAGTTATCCTTATAACTGGAAGCTGACAAGGGTTTTGCTAAAGTCATGGTATGAAACATCCATCACTGTTTCTTTGATTACAGGGCCAGTTACTTCACCAAAGAGGGCAACTATGTTGATCTGATCAGACATATATGGTCTCATAAATCCATGCTTTATGTTCCAAATCAGATTTTCTCACTTGTGACTCGGAACACCTTTCCGGAAAGTTTGCCCAATAATCCTTGCAGAGGGTGAGGTTTGCCCTTCCACAAAATCAATGAGATATTTGCATTTTTCTAATCATCAGGAACATCCACAACAACTATGACCTTTCAAAGATGACAGAATGGCCTTGGAATGATATTAGTCTCCTCTTTCAGCATGCTTAGAATCAATCCCATGTAGTGCCACGTATTTATGAATGTCAGTGGCACTAAGCACATCTTAATTCTACCTCCTTTGTAGGCAAAGCTGCACTCCTACACACTGTTTCTACACTTGAGTAGCTTGAGAGTCTTACCAACTAAAGAGTATTAATAAGTTTCCTTCAGTCCACAAGGACATATCCTCGACCCCAGTTGTTTTATGGATGTATAAAAAATTTCTTTGCTTGACATGAGACCTGATAGTTTAGAATGCCCAGCCTCCTCTTTGTCCCTCTAATGGGACAACCTAAGGACTAACAAGCACAAAACTTGTAGTAGGCACATGTTTGAGAAGAGTGACGTGATGTCACCCCCCATCTGGGATAAAGGCAGAGAACTTGAGATCTTTAGGAGATGGCATGAAACTTGATGCATAGCACAGAGTCTGAAAAGCAAGTACAAGGCAGAAGGAATGAACACAGTATGATGACAGGAACAGCTCACAATACCTTTTGGCCACTGTTTCTAACAGTGGATCTCCATAAATTGCTGTTTTCTAGCAAATCTGTTAGATAAGAGACAGACTGAGTGACTATAAGCATTTATTGGAATGTCTCTATTTATTCTTGAAAATAAATTAAAATACACATGCTTCTTTTGAACAGACTTAAAAATTCATGTGCCCAATTGAGAGGCACAATGGAATTGATGATCACATTTGAGTGTTTTTGAAGCAAGCAATGTGCTTCATGAAGAAGAAAAAGAGACAAATACTCAATTTCTAGAAAAAAATCATCTTGAGAAAATCCTGTACAATGGGACACAGCTACCTGTAACAGCTTTTTTTACTTGTTGCAGTTATTTATTCTCAGTAAAAAATGTTTCATAATCATACAATCACTCAAAAGTACAGTATTTCTATTGCATAAATTTATCATGATTTACTTTACCCATTGCTATGTAGTATTTTGACTTAGTGAGGTCACTGGGCAATTTTCCTTGACTTCTAAGTCTAGACTTTCCCATATTGCTTTTAGAGGAAAGACAACAAATTTTCTATTGCACCATACTATATCTCTGTTCTCATCTGGTACACTTAGTCACACTCAGCATTATAAAGACTTGGCTATTATAAAAATATCAAAAAGCTACAAGAGTCAACAGAAGAAAATCTAATTTTTCAATTTATTTTGGAGAAAAATCTTATATAAACAATTCCCTGGGTGTGTAACTCTATTTATGTATGTATGCATCTTGTAAATATATTTATTTGTGAAAAAACCCCAACATTAAGAATCAAGTTAAAAAATTAGATTTCTTCAATAGCCAGTACACAGGAAGCATATTTCATTAAGACCTGTTGTTTTCATTTTCACTAGTTTTTTACAGGCAGTTGACAATATTCTCTTCAGCTGCTCTATTTCTACTCTGCCTTTTCTTTCAGTGTACATTTAGATTCCTTCAGCAACTGTCAGAACAGTACACCTGTTCTGCTGACACTACTCCCATACCTTGAACAGTATCTGTTCATAATTCATAGTTTTGAATTGCCTGACACACAGAAAAAAAATCTGTTAGGACCAATATCAACAGAACAGATTTTACACATGCAAAATGGCAATGCAAACTAAAACATCAAATCATAATCAGTATCCAAACATAAAATAGTGCATGACACCCAGATATTAGTCTGATTTTTAATCAATCTATCCAAAATTCTTTTATATCTACAGATGACAACATTATAAAATATTTATAATTCAAGTGAGATTAAGGCAAGAATCAAACTCTTTTAACATATATATATATATATATATATATATATATATATATAGGCATTTCATCTGCTTACAGTTTGCTTTCCATTTTAAACCTTATTCAAATGAAAAACATACTATAGGTTGGAAAGTATGCACAAATTATTAATGTAGTGAAGCTTTCTTACATGACTTGGACTCCGGTGATGGTGGAGAAATGTTGGACACAGCAAGGTCGCTCTTTGACTTTTTAGGCTTTTTTGCATTTACCTGCCAAGGCTTATCATAATTTCTGAAATCTCTTCTTGTTCCTTTATTTTCTGTTAAAAAGAATCAAATTAGATAATCATAACATATGGAGGGTCATTTTTCAAAGACTTTACAAATAATTAATCAAAAAAACCCCAAGGTATATCAATCCAAATTAAAGACAGCTCTTTTTTTTTTCTCCTATCTCTGATTGCTTTTATATTTATTCCACTTTTTAAATATCAAGACTTAGAAATTAATATGCTTTTCATTATAAAGGTCTATTTTTTGTTAAGAAAAAGTACTTAATGTCCACAATATGTACATGTTTTACTGCCTGTGTTAAAACTGTGTATTTGATATAAACGGTTGATTTGTCAGTAAATTAACACTTTGGCTACCAGAAACTATTTAAGTTCTACAGTCTGAAACAGATCATTAGCCAATTTTTAAACACTAAAACACTAAAACTAATATTGTAATAGTAGATTGTACCAGAATAAGAAAACCAAGACTTCTACTATACAATCAGAGCAGATACTACTTCAGAATATTATTTTAATGCTTCTGAAGATTTACAATCATAAATTATTCACACTGGAGTTTATAAAGTAGCATAGCAGCTCCTCATTAAGGGTTGGGATGATAGGTATATAAAAACATGTATTATTAAAGAAAATATCTCAATAGAGTTTAATCTCGGGCACAAACACACCATGGGAGGGAAAAAGAAAACAAAGAAAGAGGACAGCAAGGGAACCTCTCTCACTGAGACTGGGATGTTTCCATTCTGTAACTCTGATGCATATTCACACGATATATACCTAGGCTGAGCTGACAGAGAGAAATGTAATTAAATTCAGCAGCTGCAAGATAAACTGGATTTATTCTGCATGCTCAAAACCATTAAGCAGTACCTGTTCAATAGGTACACGTGAATCCAGGAAATCAAGTGCGGGAAGGTTATACTGGAGACCATCCCTTTCCAGCACACAGAACATACCTGATGTTTCACTCTCTGCCCAGAGGGCAGCAGAGCCAGACAATGTTCTCTGAAGCTGACCACGGTTTCCCTGCTTGGACTGAAGATGATCAATTAGAAATGGGATTGGCTGGTCGGGTGTCTCCGTTATCAGCTTGGTCATCAACTCCTTTAGAAAATTAAGCCAAAACAAAAAATTAGTGAGATATTGCACCCAAACTAATGCTGTATTTGCCAAAAGAAAATGAGCATTTATAAAGGAAAGGTGTGTTTCAAATTTGAAGAAAACAGGAGCTAGAACATCCACCTCCTCAAACTACTCCTAGTTTGGTCATATGAAGTGCTCATATCTGAAGTGTTCTCAGCCTATGCAGTCTCTTATCCACTGGAACACAGGTTAAAAAAGCCAAACCCTGCTATCTATTCAAATTTATCCCAAACAGTAATGCTGTCCATTTAACCACTCAGAACCAGCACCTCTTCAGAGCTGCACGTAGCTCTTCTCTGACCACTACGTCCAAGCTTCATCTCATTGGAAACTGGAGATTCAGGAAAGTTTGTGAATTTTCATCTCGCCCAAACTCAGGACAATTGTCTGGTTGAAATATGCATTCATGTCTGGGAACTCCAAGGTCTGATCAAACAAGTAGATGGTTTTTAAAGCAAATCCTCAAAAATACTATAGTATAGAAATAAAGAAATATTTTATGACATTGTTGCAGATATGGATATAAAGCCAATATAAAGTCAACAGGAAAGCATCTTCTACGCCATGCACTGGTACTATCCAACTGCTGTTCTGTACCTTTGCTGTGCAGGGCTGCAGAAAAAGAAACACTCTCCATTATTGCTGTTGGGGTTCTTTCTGGCTTCCTAGGCACAAAACACATTAGGAATCCAGAAAGAAGCTGTGGCTGTGCTGTGCGCATGTGCTCTGAGAGGAAATGAATGACTCAGGGCAGCTGAGGTGACCCTGAAACCCATTTAGTTCTACAGGAGATCTGGAGCCGCTGCTGCAAAATGAAAAAGCTGCACAGAAGTAAAAAATTACAGGAATGTACAACAAAATGAGAACAAAATAAAAATAAACAAACAAAAAAAAAAAAAAAAAAAAGGAGAAAAAAAAACCAGAACAACTAACCTAAGTTATTCAGAGCATGTATTCTCTCTTCACCTATTCCCAAGTATAAACCTTAACACAACTTACATGCACTTAATTCTCTCCCCACTTCATCTTTTCCACACACTTTCACATAATAATTTTTTTTCAAATGTCAGTAGTTACTTAGCATTACCATCAATTAAGTGTGTTGGGGAAAAGGTACTTCAGAGGAAGTATACCAAATAGCAGCAAACATGAATAACTGCACACAGCATTACTAAGGCATAGCAAGTTCTCTTTGTCCACAAAAAGGAGAAAATATGCCCCATCTGCCCACATTTCTTCTTAAGACACAATCTTCTGTGATGCCATTTTTGATACTTATCCTCAGTGAAATGAAAAACCCTGGCTGTCTCTGATTTTGAACTGGAACTCCACAGGGAGAAATTAAGCTACTTACTAATCTTAGAATTCTTGGAGCTGTGGAGTGTAACTTCATCTGGACTGCCTTTTACCAAGGTAGGAGAAACCCTGCGATATACATCATACAAGAAAAATTCTGAAATTGCAGTAATTCATATTTTAGTTGCTTGGCAACACTAACAGCAAACCTTTATTCTTTTCCCTGCCAAAATGCAGAATTAGTGACAATGGGAAGATGTAATCTAGTGCTTGTAATGGACCACAATAGCTGTAGTAATTCCACTGCAGAGGATTCTAATACCAAAGGAAAAGTGCCAATCTGTTACAGCTGACTTGTAATTTAAATAATTTCTCAGAATCATGGTTTGAAAATTATTTTTATCTTAGATTAGTAATACATTGCACTATTAACATAGTATTGAAAACGTAATACAGAAAAATGAGAAATTTTAGAATGCTTACATACCAAAGTAAGACAAATGCTACTTGATTGTTGCCATAACTGATTTGCTTGTAGCAGGAAGAAATGGTCTTTAAGTAACAGAAATTCATCTAATAAAATAGAACTGATTATAGGATTCCTTACCTCTTCTGAGATGTAGCAAAAAACCTAAAGATCAAGGTGATGTGAAACCAGATTCCATTAAAAAGGACCACTTTTTGTACCTACTGTTATATTGATAATAAGACCCGAGGCATATAGAGATCCGTACTGCCCCAAGAATAATCAGTCCTATTCTCAGACAGCAGTTAGAAAATTATAAAGAACTGTAGATAGACACTACTTTTATCTGGAATAAAAAATGTGTTGTACCAATCCTGTACACCTAAAGTGAAAAAAAAAAAAAACCAATGCTGAAATACTCATAAACTGAAGAGTGTGAAGTTCAGAAAAAGACCTATATATTTGTGTAATAAGCCTCAAATTGATTTGCCTCAAGCACTCTCAGAAATGTCATTAAAAGTAAATGCAACTTAAAATGAACACAAAGGCAACTCAGGTTATAAAATCTGCCATTTAAGAAAGACAAAACTCTTTACTACAAGTATTCCACTGCAAAAGGGGAGAAAAGAAACTGTTAGGAATCTACTTCTCAAGCTGCTTCAAGCAAGGTTTGGAAGTGGTCTCCAATTTACCACTTTCCTTGGAGTTCCTAAACTCTGGACAAAGTGCAAAGAACACCTCCACTCCAAGAACAATAGCTTCAGACATATACTCTGTGGAAATTCACATTCACATGCTGAAGGTGTTATCTCTCTTCCATATCCTTCTGCCTCACACACTGCCAGACATCGCAGAAATAGGATCACAGTTCCATGACCCTCACTGCCTTTGCCCTTCTACCAGTTTCTGCAAAGGCACACAATTACCAGTTTCATCCAGTTTCTACCAGTTTCATCAAGGGATACAACTCCATCTGCTCACCTCTCAACCTCTCCTCTTCATGCTCACGTTTCCTTTGAGATTTTTTTCCATCCCCAGCAAATTAGCAATTACATGAAAATATGCTCACTGCCTGCATTCAGCTGCTTGGCTGTGCCATGACTCGGGTGGGAGGGTTGGAGGGGCAAGAAAAACAAAAATAAAGCCAAACCCAAGCAACCCAACAAGAATCAAGCACAAAGCTTCACCAACATTAACTGTACATAGTGAGCGCTCACCTAATTTTTAAGTAAAAACACATACTCCTGTGGAGGTGAAAAGATACTACAGATTAGGAATGTCAGCTAAAGGGTATTCTCATTCTAGCACCATTCTCTAGCAAAACCAACTTAAACTTCCAATTAAATTATCAAAAGCTTATTTAATGACCTCATCTGTTGCTCAGGTGACATCTTAATAGGCAGTAGGAATAACATACTACATGGTACTCTAAATGTACTTTCACATGTTTGAAATGTCTCTAAAAAAAGAACGTATTAAATAAGAAAAAACTAAAGCATCCAAGGTACAAAAATAATATTCCTTTTTGGTTAGCAGCAGTCTGATCTGACTCACAATGTGCTAAGTAGGCAAGGTTTTACAAGAAAAAGAAAAGGGAAAAGACCAACTAGTCTCACTGAAGATGCCTCTGCACTAAAAGCAGAACAAAAGTGGCACAAGATCATTGAAACTGAGATTCATTTTTTCATTAACAAATCATCAAGTAAGTTTCAACTCTTCATAAAGACAAAAATGCAAGACACCTAAAGATAAGTCTCTTAAAAATATTAATTATATTTTTCACATTTTTAGCTCAAATTTCTAAGTTTTCTACAATTCAAATAAGGCAAGTCTGTTGTTCTGTGCACAACGTGCCTTATAACAACCAATAAAAAGCCATGGCAGATTGGGTCTCCATACCAAATGAACTGCTTACTACTCATAATCTCTCCCCTCCTATCTCTTTCTACTGCCATGTCTTCCTTTCACTCTACGTCCCTTTGTCTTTTCTATCAGTGGACTCCACACAGTCTCTTCCTCCCAGCTGTGTAACAAGGGAAGAAGCTGTTCAGAAGTCAGTAATTATGAATTCCCTGTGCACCCTTGAGACACACTGGAGCACAGAAAAGGGGCCAAAGGAAACTTCCATGGTTACTACAGACTAGAGTACTCAGATTAATACATCAGTTTCTGCTGCTTCCCAATTATATTGCCCCAAATTAGGCTCTGCCTTGTCTAAAGGCAGAATGAGAAAGAACAGGAAAGTGATATAAGCTCTTTCAGGTATCTGCTTCATGGATTTTACCCAGCACTGTGCAAACCAGTTCTTCTTTCTTCATATCTTGTAAAGGTATCTTCATATGCTCCTACATGCACTAGTTTTATTGAACTATGTTACTAAAATTGTTTAAAAAAAATTAACTTTTTTAAGTTCATTTGTGGATATTTCCAAGAGAGACTCATGCACGTGTAATGAGGCTGCAAAAGATCTTGAAAAAAAACACCAGGTATAAAGTAGTAGTTTAATATATTAATTATTTATAAAGAATATACAGAATTTATAAGCAATAATTTATAAAGAATTCTTTATATCTTTCACTATTTTCCTATCCTGAGGTCCCCTATTACTTTTTCAATGAAGGCTCATATTTTTATTCCTTGTAAATTTCCAGGCATTTAATACAAATGAAACAGTCTTCACAGTCTATTAATCATAAGCCCAATTACAAGAAAGTCCTAATTAGCCCTGTCTAAATGTACCTATCAGGTTATTAAGTTAATTAAGAGACATTCTATCTTGCCCTGTAACTGGTAATGGTAACTACACAATCACATTTTAACTGTACAGACTTCATAGACTCTGGCACAGCATTCACAGATTCTGGCAGGGTTACACGCTGGTGGATTAAATTAGAAGTTTAAATACAATTAAATACTGCAAGTCTTCACAGTGATGTCAGTAGTGACTTTGTCAATAAAGAAGTCACAAGGGGCTAGATGTCTCCCAGCTGACCAGCCAGAGTGTGTCCACTTAGGAGAAGAAGAATTGCTCTCCTGGCTCCACTGAGTTATTGAAGATATATGCATTGACTACAGTGAAGCTTGGACACTTGGACGTCTAAATTTAGACTTGCTAATCCCTTCATACAGGCTGTAAGTAAACAAAGAAGAAACAAAATTGAAGGAAAATTTGTGGAAGGACAGTAGGTTTAAGTAACTTTGTAATGACTGACACTTTTTTATTAGAATTCCATTCTGATTACTGCAGAAACAAAGCAAAGAAACAAAAATAAATAATTGTTTTAAAGTAAATTTTAACATTCTTACTGACTAAATTAAGAGTCTGAAATTCTTAAATGAGAGCAGAAATGAGTACTTAAATGACTGCTTCCACCAAAAAAAAATTATTTTCTATGGAAACTAATGAAAAATACCAGCATTCTTCTTTTGGAAAATAGCCAGGCTTAAAATATTCTTGAGCAACTTTTAATTAAAATTAGTAGAATTACATTATAAACTGTGAATGAAATGGACTTCAACATATTTTATATTAATTAAATGATCATCACATCTCCCTATAAAATAAATTATTCAATCCTACACAAATTTCCACATAAATAAAATTCATATGCCTGTACCATACTATTTACTTCAAACTTCGTAGCAGAATAACAGTTGAGAACAAATAGTAGTCCTATTCAGCTTGCTCATGAAAATATTCAAACTCTTATCTGGAATTGACTAAAAAATTTTCAATTAACACATTCCTTCTTCAAAATCTCAGTGATACCATTTCAGACAGCTGTGCAGTTAAATTTAGTATCACAAGACTGTAGTACACAGCATGGGAACACAACCCACAGAGAAATTACTTTGGACATAGAAGTAAAATGAAAGTACAAAGCTGATATGGTGGCTCTGATGCTTTGGTGCAAAGAAAATTCCCCTAAAGGTGCATTGTTGTGGAAATCTAAGGTATGGGACTAGTGGCACAGGTAACATTTCATAGAGTGAGAATAACAGGAGGAAACAAACATCATTGAATAGCTGTCTTTCTTAAGTCTTCATCTACTAAATATCTGTACCAATTCAATAAGAAAAGACCAATTTTGGGGGCTATGTTACCAACCATGTTTTTAGGGGGACTCTGGAGAGCAGAATGGAAACAACAGACTTGTTCCACAATAAATCCTTTGCAGATCATATTATCAGTTCCCTGACTCAGATGAACTACCTCTATCTGAAACAATTCCAACTCATGCATATACTACTTGATAAAATATGCATCATTGATCTTACTGAGGAGTGCATGGGGTCTGGTGGGCAATTTCAAAGTTTCACTGAGTAAGTTCATGACACTTTATAGAACTCTACCACACACATTATAACATGCAATATCTATCTGAACCTCTTGCTGCATCTTTTCACTAATTTATCCTTTGAGGTTTTTTTCTCTCCTAATCTTAGTATTTCAAATATCATTGTCTCTAATCTACTTTACCACTTCTGAGTTCACAAAATAGCTTCAAACACCTTCATTCTGTGGCTTTATTGAAATATTTCCTTTCTCCCATTTAAGCATTCCAAGAATGCTGTCAAGAGAGAAGTCACTGCTACTAGGTTACTCTAAAACATTAAATAATTCTCTGTAGAAGAAGAAAAGGTTAAAGACATGCTCTCAGAGATGCCAATCATGGCAAAAGCTATCATGTTTTTCCCCATAGTTTACTTTTCAAATCACAAAGATTTCCTATGATAGCTTTTACTTCTTTCTGCAATTCTGTATCTCTGCATGACAATCTCACTCTTGTGGAATTATGCCTACCATATCATTATCTTAACTGAGCAAGGATTTATCAAATAAGGGTAGTTCATGTTATTGTAGAAACACTGTTAGTTTTCCCTGAAGTGTAATTCAGAAGCCTTCCTCAGTTTCCATCCACTCTATCAACCACTGAAATTCTGCCCTCAAGGTATGCACTTCAGAGTTCAGCCAAAGAAAATGAAAACTGCTGGTTTTCTGAAAGGTCTGTAAGATTTACATCAAAAGAAATACTCATAGATAAAGACTAGGAAAGACTATTACAACCTAGACTTAAATTACAGGCATAAAACAACGTTGACTGCACATCACTGCCTTACCTAAATGCTAACTCAATTGGCTGGAGCTGATCTTTCTCTGATCAGCTGAAGTAATCTCCTTTCAATTTCAAGGTCTAAATTGAAATCACTTGTTCCACCATGTGCAATGACTCATTACTGCAACTGTTAAAAAACCAGGTTTTTTTATTAACAGTTTTTTTTTTTTAAATCACATCGTATTTCCAGTTTGAGCTTCACTGACTTAGCTTCAACCTGTCTGACACGTTTTTGAGAAAGGGTAATGCTAGAAACTGAAGTAGCAGGTATTTTTGTGGCTACCTCTGCTAGGCTGACCCCAACCAGCAGCCAAGCACACACCAGCCACTTACTCATTCCCACCCTCAGTGGGATGGGGAAAAATGAAAAGAATAAAACCAAGAAAAACTAATGGGTCAAGATAAAGACAGCTTAATAACCACAGGTAAGAGAAGTGGAAAAAAACCAAAATCAAAGAACAAGTGACATCAAGGCAATCACTTACCACCTCCCACTTGCCAGTCTGCAAGCAACAGATATTTTGGAACATTTACTCCCCAGGTTTAAGTAGTGAGCATGAAACTATATGGTAAGGAATATCTCTTTGCCCAGGTTGGGTCAGCTGTTCCAGGTGTGTCTCCGCCCAATCCATCCCCCCCCAGGCCTGGTTGCTGGTGGGCAGAGAGGAGAACAGAGAAAGCCTTGAGCCTGTGCAATCACTGCTAAGCAACAGCTCAAAGGCTGGTGTACCAACATTGTTTCAGTGACAAATCTGAAATACACCAACATACAGGCTTGGTGTGAAGAAAATCCAGTTCCTGTTAGACCCAGTACAATACCACTATGGAAAGGATTATCAAGGGTTTCTGAGTGGTGATCAGGAGAAGGCCATATATGAAAAAAACAATTGGTATATTAAGGAGTTGACTCAGCAAAAGCCCTTAAGCTTAGATATTCTTTATGCCTGAGAAGTAAATAATTACAAAGCTATGCACATGCTTAAAATGTTTTGATGAATTAGATTACTGTGACTTTAGAATTACCAACACTTCCTTCCTTCTTTCTGGAAGCCAACCAAAAAAAAAAAAAGTTAAATTAATATTTTGAAGATTGATGGAAATCCTTTCAATTGCATACCATGGAAAACTTTGATAATAACACATTTTAAAAATGTGTGCAGCAACCACCACGCTTCCCAGGTGCTTTTCTTTCTCCTCCCAAACACTCCTCCAGTAACTTTGCATTACTACACCATTATATTTATTCAAGTGATACAGAAAGATAAATGTGAGATGTTTTAAAACATTGTACTGCCCAGTGTTTACAGTCAAAGTTATTAACTATTCTGTGTAACTTCTATGCATTAAAGTTACTATAAAAATTGCTTTCATATTTTTTTTAATCTTGACCAAGAATTTTTAAACTATTCACATGGAACTTCAAATAATAACCAGCAATTAAAGAGACACAAAATGGAGAATGTGAGTTACCAGAGTCCAGGGTGGGGAAGTTCTTACACAGATTTAATTACCTTGACTTTAGCTGCCTACATAAATTAACACTAAGTTTGCTCCAGTAATGCTCACTAAACAAATGTCAAAGAAGTTACTACAAGCTCCCTGATTGTTAGAAATTACTTAAATCCTGTCATTTGGAAATGTTCTTTTAGTACAGCAACCAAACAACTATGAGCAATATGCAGTATAATTACAAGTTTTATTCATACACTTTGAATAGATTAATATCTATTCAGATACACATCTTAATTTCTTGTTATTTACCTGTGAGAGATTGACTTGGTCTCATAAGACTTCATACCAATGTTGTAATCAGCTTTTAAATAGATCTAAATGTTTAATATGCAACAATACAACAGAGATTTCTCAACTGGAAAGGTCAGAATTTATTGTCATAGAAAAATCTGGAAATTAATTTTCACAACAGCAAAACACAAAGAGGTTTTTTTATATTTGTAGAATTTATATACTGCAATTGTGCCTAGAACTCCTTAAATAATAATAAGTGCTTTTTACATAGCATTTTTAGAAGACAAAGAGATCATTATTTCACATGTAAGCAGCCGCTTGATTCACTCAAAACTACTTGTATGCTATTTCCCTCCCTGCAGGAAAGGTCACACTGATTTGCCTGTCACAGGTAACACAAGATGTGCAGTATCTTCTCAGGGTAACCTCTCTCTGCAAGCTCTCAAATCTTTTGAGAACACTTAGTCAAGTTCAGTTTGGTTCAACACTGCTTATACTCAGTGCTTCTCCGACTGCAACTGGAAAAATCTTTTTACCATTACAAGTAACACTTTTATATTGTTATTTCAACCAGTGTCCACTTAAGTATAGATGAAGCTTTTGCTTAATTAACACACTTGAATATTGCTATTTGGGAAAAAAAAAAAAAAAAAAACAACAAAATCCACAATGAAATTGGAAATAATTGGTCTCTTTGGTGCAAGAATCCAAGAATCTTTTGCCATGCAGAAGCCATCAGTCCACAGATATAACAAAACTTGATTATAAATGCATGAATTAATGATATTCTAGTAAATATCTAAATAACCATGTGAACTAATAACAAAGAAATATTGACTGATTTGTTTTTATACTCTAGAGATCTTCCTCCATTTGGTGTACCATCACGTATTAAATGTTACCACACAATACTGGCAACTATTTCACTTCTAAAAGACATCAGTGTACCTGAATCTATCTTCAGCCCAACCAGGAAGACACCTTAATAATTCCAGTTCAACTGGAAGCAAAATCCACCTGACAGCTTCCATATGGATTTTTATCATCCAACAGTTAAGCCAAAATGCCTCTATGATTTTCCTCATAAGCAACCAAGATGACGAAGAAAACGCTTCAATGATTTCTTTTCTTCTTAACATTTTCTGCAAAGTTCTGGCAGATTTCTAACATTTTCTGCCTTCCTGGATTATCACTTTATTTCAAGTCAAATTAAAATAGATATTTCTGCTACTTAAGGCAAAGAAACTTCTGAGAATGATGATCCAATCACAGTCAGACTAAAAAAAAAAATTGAAGATTAGAAACACATAGGGAAAAAGACATGCAGGTGTCCATTGTGATCTAAACAGCGCAGCAGGGTTGAAGTATACAGGTTTAGAATGCAGTATGAACTGTGAAGAATCAGGCAGGAGAGACCCAGTGGCAAAATTACACAGAAAAGAAAATGTTAACACCGAGTACAGAGGTACTATGCTCTACATGCCTCCAGCCACTTTCCAGGGTTCCCAAATTGCTTCCCACTGGCACTACCAGGTTCATTGCTTTGCCTTAGCCCTGAGAAGATACAGTCACTGCCTGTCTCCATCTAAAAATGGCTGCAATGTGGGGAAGCACTCCCAGGCTGCTGGGATTCCCCCGAAAAAGAGGCCCTTCAGGGTGAGGGTTTCAAAACACACACACCTGGCAAGGCTGAGGTCTGAGCCCAGGAGATGACATCACCTACTGAAGATGAACACTACACAGCCCAGCTGGCTGCTCCTATGACAGAAAACCTATGCTTGCAAAGCAGGCACCAAGATGACCCTGCTGAAAATGCCTGGTCCAAGATCCTCTCCTCAGATTTGCTTGTTTCACCTCATTTACTGGCTGTGTGCTGCCTTGGAAGAAGACTCAAAACTCATCAGGCAGGTCTCTTTTGCAATATGCCAGGAGAATTTCTGTCACAATAGGTAGGGTACCTTTTCCCTGCTACAGCCAGAAGACGAAAATACAATATTAAGATAATACAGATTTGCAGCAGACAATGGATTTAACTACATAGAGGAAGGGTAATATTTTACATTCTGTTTGAATACCTTGAAATGCACCCTGAAAAAAGATACAACCATATTCCCCAGAAGGCATGGAAAAACAAAGTGTCAGGCATAATTCAGTAGTCATATTCAGAACAGCACAGATACCTAAATAATATTTAACTTTGAATTTTTGACATTACATACTGCAGGATTAAAATAAAATATAGCATTTCATAAATGAACAATCTAAACATGTGTATCAGGACAGTTCTGCATGAACTTATTTCCACAATCAAAAATCAATTTCCTGTGCCTAGACACAACTACATCATCCTGTGTGGAACTGTACAACTGTTAGTTGAATGCTCTTTTTTCACCCAAAGTCACAAAGAAAGAAAAAAAAAAGCCTTAACCAGTGCACAAGTGCATTTAGATGTCACAAAACAAAGAGATCTGATCACCATCAGAAGAGATGAGCGCCTCTCACTCTGCTTCCCTACTTTCCACAATTGTATTGCCCATTGCAAAGCACCATGAGGAAGAAGGCACCCCCATACAGAAACAGTCACTGGAAAACTTCCTTCAGACAAGACACTTCCTCCTTAGAGGAAGGATGTTCTATAATCATGCCCAGAAAAGAATTCTTCAGCAAAAGACAACTGATGGGCCGAAGTGAACATACAGTCGACCTGTATGAGGAAAAATACCAAACTTTGCTGACCACGTACAGTAGATACATCATGGATTACATCCAGGCACATCTTTAACAGAAGACAAATCTAATGCCATTATTTGTTTCATTAGAACTAACTTGCATGCCCAAGTCCTTAAAAAACCTCACCTAAGGAAGTAATGTGAAAGAACTCACAGTAGGTCTAAAGAGCAACTGAAAATAGAGAAATGTGCCAGTACCAAGCTGCAAAAAAAAAGGCTCTGAAATGAGAGGATGTCGGACACCACTGTTTGACCTCTGAGGCCAAGTGCATTGGCTGACCAGGCTTAAGGCTGACACTTCTATCATGCCCACAAATAAAACAGGTCTGAGATAAGGGGGACAGCTAAATAAATACTAGCTTACCTAAACTGGATACACTTTCCACTCTGTAAATTACAGATTAGCTAAAGTACACATATGATGGCAATATTAAAGCCATTAATGCAAAGTGTAATTATGAAATAAGAAAAAAATTATCATCAGTCTCTGTGTACCAAAACCACAAGCTAATGAATATATTTTTCCTGAAAGAAAAAGTACCAGAAAAAATTATTTTAAAGACATAAAAAAATCTGAGTACTAATAATTATATCATATGGATCAACTTACTAGTCACTTTCTAGCCCAAACAAGGTAACTTCAACACTTAGATAGAACTGATAGGTTTCTTGAAAGTGTCATTTGCACTTTGACTATCTCCTCCAAATAAACTGTCACATGGATTTAGTCACCATGTCACTAGCCTACCAGGGACATAACCTGCAACATCAAGGAGCTGTCCTCTGGCTCAGGTTTTCAAACAAAGGACTAAAGGTCTATATTTTACAAGAAAGCTAGAGTCTGAAGTGGATATTTAAAGAGGTACTACTGTAGTAACAATTGGAGATTTTCTGTGGGTAGCAACAGTAATTATTAAGGACAGATAATTGAATTATACCTAGAACTGGAGTTAGGCCCATCATTTCTCATCAGACACTTCTACCATCAAGACTGCAATGGCTTAGGCAACTAAAAATCACTTAATTTCTAGAAGCTGAAATTCAAGTTATTTTAGATGAGGATAGGGTTTTGGAGCTGTTTTAAAGCATTCTTAATCTGATTTTCTAATGTTTTTTTATTTAGAAAAGAATGTCTGTGAGTCACTGGTGTACATTTTGTTTGTTTCCGAGACTGCAAAGTAACTCCCCAACCCTGACAGCAATTGCCCAATTAAAGTTTCCTGATGATCTGATTGCTCTTTATTTAACATTATGCTACATCTGCCTGGCTATGAGTGAAGGCCTTCCTCTTGTAAATCAGGGTCTCACCAACTGCAGCAGGGCTCCCTGTGGGAATACAGTACGCTCACATGGACTGCGCTGCAGCCTTGCGACTTGTCAGAGCTCTGAATTGCCACACTGAGCAGTGGAGAAGGAGGGAGAAATCCATTTTTGCTTGATTGTGTGGCACCAATTAATGGGATTAATAGCACTACCAGGCAATGAGGCAACACAAAGAAAGAAGAGAATGCAGAAAGACCATAATGAGCCTTGCTGGTAAAACTCCTAAACCATGTGAAGACTGTAGGAGCCAGTGGGGTTTGCAGGCTCTATGCAGACAAACAAGACAAAGAAAGGGGAAACACAAGCACAAAATAATACATAATAATGCAGCAGGACAGCATCAGCAAAAGAAGGAATGTAGCCACATAATAGACAATCATTTTAGTATCCTAACTACTATATATTTTATTTCCTCTCCTTACTAGTTAACTTTTTTTCAGTGCTTAAATGTTAAGTGGATCTTCATTCTGGCCAACTTTATTTTTCTAATATTTTTTCTATTATCACAGGGAAACATAGAATAAAATAATTTTCTTGAGTTTCTTTTTCTCCCCTCCTGTCTTTTTCTTTCAGGTATTCCTCCTTCAGGGAATAAGAAATCAAGATTAAATCTGTTACTCTAGCAATTTAGTAATCTTTTTGTGTTTATCTCTCTGCATTGTTCCTTATTGGTAAGTCTACATCCAGCTTCTGTCTCCAAATAGCTTCATTGTCGTACACTTTGTATTAGACTACAGGCATTACTATCTAATGGCATTATTCTGAACCATGACACACTTAGGAGGAGCTCTGAAACATCTTTTTCAATTTTTTAACTGGTGTTTCTATGTCATGCAAAAGTATGTCATCAGCACAACTAAGGGTGGTGGCTCATATGGCACACCAGAGAAATTTCTGCATCTGCAAACCTTGGTCTTCTCCACTTGCATTTCCCTGGATATCTCTGCTTTGTCCTCACTATATAAGGAAGGACAAGGCTCTTCAGAATCCTTAGGGAGATGAGCACTCAGGTTGCACTGGGTGTATTGAGCGTGTCATACATGCAATGGACACTGCAATTAACACCATGTGTCTGAACAGGAACACACAACACCTACCACATTTACATGGGATCTCTGTCCAGCACACATGGGATTCTCAGGCCTTTCCCAATGTTTCAAAGTGTCTGTATGCATTTCACAGAGCAGGAACATGCACACACATTTCAGTCTGAGAAATCCCAGTACACTCAGCCATGGAAATTATCCCATCTCTCTTTTCTTCTCCTTCAAATGAAGGAATATCCTTAATTACACAAAAGCCCCCAATTCCATCTTTACAAAACTATCACAGAGTCTGCATCATGAACCTTTTCTCTTCCTAACTGGCCTATGCATAATTGCTTCCACAGGTTCTCTTTAAAGGTCACCTACAGCTCAAACTACCCTTCTTTTTTAGTTCTATGAACCATTTCTCATGTCTCCAGATTCTGTAAACCATCTCTCATGTCTCCAGAAGAGACTGCTTCCACTTATTTAGGCTTATGGGATGAATTCTGTTATCAACAATCCAGAGCAGTTTTCTTGCACTAGTGGACGTAAAGGAACATGGAACTTAGAAATTCTGAATGAACCTTTCTTTGATAGAAAGGAATATTTCACAGGAATATTTCACAATCAAATCTGTTTACCTCTCCATTCATACAAATGTCAGCAGAGGCACAATGCCTGTCAAATTGGAGTGAGCTCCTTCTTAATGAAGGAGTTCATGGTACAGGAGCCATTATTAATAATGGTGCTAAGGACACCTAATTTAACTCTCTGGCAAATCCATGCCTAAGAAATACATCCAAGATCAAGTACTAGAGGTGTGAGTCAGACACTGCAAAACATACATATTCTTATATATAGTAAGTTATATTTTCCCTGTCTTTCTCACTCTTTTGGTTACACTCTTAGCAACCACCACCATTAGAACCTTTCTTTAAAAAAAGAAAGTACCGATTCCAAGTAACCATTTGACAGATTAGGATTAGATTATAAAAGTAAAATTATAATAAGATTATAAAAAATAAAACAGAAAAGAAAAAGAACATTCCGGCAATATAGCATTAATCTTTTTCATCCTACTCCCTCCCATTTCCTATCCTTTCTCACTCTCACACTCAGTGTATTCATATGGTCTGTTTCCTTCTAATTTGTTCAGCCGTCCTCCCTAATTATTCAATTCCCTCTTCTGCTCCTTCACAGAATCAACTGAGCTCCATGACATTCCCCCAACCTATGGGGAACTGCACCTTGAAAAGACAATATCCATACAAAGCTAACAAGCACACAAGCTTTGCAGATCTCTCATGCCCACCTAGTAGCTTGCTACTGGAGAAAAGCAGTTGCTCTCCTCTCTCTCCTTCACCCTCAGGCCACCTACATTTTCTCTCCCAAGTCAAAGACACATTCACCATGTGGTGAATGACTACGTGGTGACCCACTGAGCTCAGCCTACTGAACAATTTTCTCTTTGTAGACTTCATTTTCTTCTATTTCATATTCCCAAACTGGGTAACTGTAACATGACACAACCACCAGTTCTGGAACAAGGACAGCAGGAATGTGCAGCCAGAAATGAAGATGAACAGGACCTGCAACAACTGGCTATTAAATCAGCCTCACAGCCCATAGTCCTGAATACGAAACCATCAGAGTGTCTGGAGTAAAACAAACTCTGAGAGGAGGAAAGATTCAATTAAAAAGCCTCCAACACAGTTGAAAGACCCAAACTCTTGTGATTCCTTCCCCAGAAAGCAGCTCCTACAAAAGCCAACAAAAGAGCTATTGTATAGTAAGTATATTGTACCAGACACTATAGAGAAATATCATTTATGAATAGAGTGATTTCATTTATTGAATATTGCAGGGAGCTGGAAAATAAGGAAGAAGAAAGGATGTTTCACATAAATACACAATTAAAAGTTTCCACTCTCTGTATGAACAGAATTTTTTAAAGAGGTGGCTAATGTAAAATAGCCTTTTATTTATCACAGGTAATGTACATGCATTCTTCATTCTGTATCTGCATTTCTCATAATTGTAACACATTTCCTCATAGTGCATATATATATATATATATATATATATATATATATATATATATATATGCCAAAATCTGAGGTGTTTCAGTGGAAACTCCATGTTTAAGGCAAAGACAATTCTTGAATTTTATGTGAATAAGGGAAGAAAACTACCCAAATCAACAGAAGAGCAAAACCAGAGGGGCATCATAACTACAGCCAAATGATTCTGCCTGAACATTTATAGATGGAACTAAAAATAAGCATTCAGTGAAACTGAGCAAAAAAAGGAGAATTGACACAGCACAGCATACGGGACCTCACATAAAAGTTAAGGCCATCAAAAATGTGTCAGTTGCAAGCCTTTTTAAAGGATATTACCCTCTCTACTAAGAGCAGATTTGGATGTTGGCTGGTCTTGGCAAAGGCATAGGTGTGCATTTCAAGAGATCATGCTCTTTACCTGTGTCCAAGGATGAAAATCTGTAATCCTTGTTTCTCCTATCAGCTGTGTGCTGCTTTTCATCGCCTTTAGTAATGTGTGAGACAGCCCACTGCTTTAGGCAGGAGCCCAAGGGTTTCCTAACAACTGCATTTGAAAATGCTCTTGCTTTCACTGGTTTTTAACTGTATCTAGGTTATGGTTTCAGGCAGAGGAGACTCTTAACATAGAACCTATCCTTCTGTCATACTTCACAGCTCATATGACATTTCTCAGGAGAAAAAGTGTGTATCTGTGCAAGGGGGATAATACCCAATACAGGAAAGAATGCCTCATTTTTGTGTGAGTAATTAATTACAGACACTAAAGTGTTTGGGTAGTATTTGTTCCAAAAGTTGGTGAACATAAAAATGCTTCCAGACACCTCATGTAGTCCAGAGGTAAAAAAGTATCTATATCCTTCCTCACTCATACAGAAACACATATGCTTTCTCAGAAAAATAAAATATCACAAGATTTTAAAAAATATATTAAAAATCACTGTAACAAAAAATTCTAAATAATCATTAGACAATTGAAAATGAGAAATTAGTCCCCATTTCTGTGTTTGCATAAATAAGACAAATAAAAAGACACAAGTGAAAATAAAATATATTGGGAAAAAAAGGAAAGAATATTGATTAGACATTCAAAATAAGATGCAAATTGTAAAAGAACATGATATTAAAATACTCTTAAATATCATGTTTCTAGCTTCCATTTACTAAGTAACACTTTTAAAATAAGGAACACTAATAACAGGCCTATGTCTAGGTGTTTCTTTTTAGTGATGCCATGATAAAGCAGATAACTAGGAAATCCACTTGCTCCAGAACAATAAAATAGGACATCATGTGTGGCAGAAATGCTGGTTAAGGTACTCGCTGTTCCCTTCCCTCCCAGAAGCTCCCAAGCACACAGAAGGCTGAGACTGTGCTCACTCTACAGTATGGACACTATCTGGCCCACTTGGAAAAGCATAGATAAGTAACAGCAAAGAACATGTTAGAAAAAATTATAGGCTGAGTTAAAGCCATCAAAGTATTTTACTTTATATTTGCCACTTAACACTGATATGTTGTACCAAAAAGACTGGACTAATCAAAAGAAAAAACAAACAATTGAAGAACTTACTCCCATACTGTTAATGTAATCTGAAACTTTGAAGATATTTCATAATGTGATAAAACAAAAAGAAAGAAGACAAGTAGTAATGGGCTTATTTTGATTCAGACTGATTAATTATTAGACAGGTTACCAGAAAAAAATCAGTATCATATCTGTTAGCTTTATTCCTTACCATTGAGCAGCCAGCATGTATTTGCTGATACATGATGGTGAGAACAACTCAATTGAGAAATACTTCTCATTTTCCCAAGTATATTTTGATGCAAGATATTTATGCCTTCTGCTCCCCTTCTCAAGCAACAAAGTAACTGTCATTTTGAGAGTTTAAAAATATTAAAAGTTGACATAACAAAAGGATGCTATGATGGAACTTTCACCTTATCATTCCGTATTTTAGATACAATTCTTCCAATTTAACTACTACTTGGATTTTTATTTATTTCTAGGTCTGTTGCCAAAGAATTTCTTTTAAGAAAACAATTAAGAAAGCAATTAAGAGACCCCACTTTTCCATTTCAAGCAAATAATATTTTTGCCACTATGGAAAGAGGCTTATGTGATTGCTATCTATGTTCTTGGCCATTCAAGTGCATACCTGTATCTATGATCTCTTTCACTGTCTTTTTCCAAGATGCTTTTAAAGTCTTCAACTAACTTCAGACAAATTCCCAGAGGAGTAAACATCACAAAAATGCAACTCCTTTTAAATGCTGAGAGATTAACTAGTCAGGTAGCAAGATAGTGTAATTTTCCTCATTCAGAAACATTTTTTTTCTTATCTTAGATTACATGGGAAAGTAGAATTATGACTGCCTCAACCACAGGGAAATTTCTGACATTTGCATCCTGTTGGTCACCACAAAAGCTAAGTAATAAGCATAAAGTCATTGCTTATGGAACTGTTTGTTAATTGAAAAGGTTGTGTCTGTAGTTTTAATTAGGGTCTTCCATTTGTTTTCCCTTAAAGATAACTTTATCTAAGGCAACTATGAGAATATATGATGAATTCTCAAAAATGCAAAGGACATCTCTACACCATTTTTCCCTTTGACTTACATTCCCCTTAAATAGGTCTTTTACTTCAGTGCACATTAAGGTTACAATAGCACCTTACTGTAACAGGCACCAACAAAAATAAAAATTAGAACTTGATTGTGATTCCCTACCCCCTACTGTGTAAGACTGCAGTATTTCTAGATCACTGTTGGTTTCCACACACTATTTGAAAAACAGCTAATACTGGCTTCCCTGCAACAGGAACTGCCAGGCTGAAACAATGTCACTGGCTAATCAGTTAGTGCCTAAAATAATCCTTGTGATGTCTAAGTACTGAAAAACTCAGCCTTTCAAAGGCTCCATCTAGCTGCTTGAAATCAAATGCTTCACGAAATACATTTTTGTAATCCATAATCCAGACCCTTTCACACTAGCAACAGAATCTAACCCATTAAGTATAATACCAAAATACTCAAAATTTTGAGGTTTTGAGCAACCTCAAAAGAAAACAATTCTTTAAGCTCACCCCTATCATTCAAATTGCAACCCCTATCATTCAAATTGCAGATATTGCAGCTTGAAACATAATTTTATACTGTGAGAAATTGTGAACTGGTTAATTAGACATTCAAGTTGACAGTATCTACCTTTCTGTATTTAAAAACCAAGGGTGAACATTGCTTCAGTCCAAAACTCTAAAATTCATCACCAAACTTTGACTAAGTCAGTCATAAGATGCACTATAGATAGTGTTCATCACCAAGTAGGCTAAGGTTTAAGTGAAAAGTGTAGTTAAGTGTAGTTATTTTATTTAAATAATTGACACCACTGCATAATATACACCAAGAATGCTATTTCATTTAGGAAAAGAAAAACCATCATAGATTAAAAAAAAAAAAAAAAAAGAAAAAAGCTTCCCATTGTGTTTGCTTTAGTAATTATGTCTCCTAAAGAAAGAAAAAAAAAGCTAAGGGTCGTATTACAAAGCCTTTATGTTGTTTGAAATAAAAATTACAGTTCTAACCCCACATTACTTGGAGAAAAAAATCTTAGGTAACAGGAGTTTGGCATGTTTACTTTGAGAAGAGCTATTTTGGCTTTTTATAACTCAAAGAAATTACAGTTCTCGGGTTTGCATAACAACAATGTACCTGCTGGATGCTTTTTAGCTGCAGTTCTGGAAATAAAAAATTCCAAAATACTAAATTTATCTCAGAGCTCTTGAAGATTTATTGCAATCTGTTCTCAAGAGTGCTTATCCAGATTTCAAATTCACAAAAACTAAGTGTCAGGTTGCCCAAATGAGAGCACAACTGGATGCTGAAGAGATACACTTGTACAGAAGAATAGATGTATGGATACAGGCAGCAGGATTATTCATTGAGATTATTAGCACACAAAAAGAACTTGTTGGATTGGATGCTTGAAATGCAAAGTAGGTCAATACTTCACTCAGACAGAAATGAGTGGGTGCTGATTCTGAATACTCTGTCCTAGCCAATTTTAGGCACATACCTCCTGTTCACATTTTAGAAAGATGGAATAAAAAAAACAACAGTGAAGCTTCATCACAGAAATAATTCATATTTAGAATTCTTGTTACATTCCAAGTCAATGTGAAAAAAAAAAGAATCTAAAAAAAATCAGGTAGTGCCATGGTATGTGTTACCACAAAACTCCCAGAAAAGAGGCATTTCTAAAGGGCATTCCTCAAGTATTTTCAGATGCCAACCATCTCTAACAGAAAGATGTCTAAGCTTTCAAAACCAAAAGAAAAAAGAAAAGAAACCCACAACACACAAAAACTACACAAAACAGGATAAAGATGCTCATGAAGCCTGACAGAATATAAGGGGTCAACTTAAGACCTTACACTGTCAGCGCTAAAAAGGGGCATTCAGAAGCTGCATTATAGGTTCACAGCAATCTTACCTGCAAAAATCTTGGACAACTGAAATATGAGATGGTATAGAAGTAACAGCTCTGAAAAGTCATGACTTGGGGACCTACATTCAAAAGGGAAAAGGAGGCTGCAGCATCGAAGTTGTTTTGCAACCTGTCACAAATCTCAAAATTGACACAGTCTCAGATGTACACAGTAATTCCCGCCCACCTTCCTTCCCACCTCTAACCCATAATAAGAATCTACCTTGTAAAAATGTTTGGAATCAAGTGAATCTGGGCTGAGTAAACATTCATAGCTGAGTGGATAGGGTTTCCTACTATGTGTTAACAGATACTGGTAGTCAGTAGAAGACCAATGCCTGCTGAGTCAGCTTAAGCTCATTAATTCCTTCTCCAGGAGGTTACTCCTCACATTTCTTTACAGAGGAGGAAACAACTTTCTAACCAAGGCAGAGGCTAAGGTCTTCCTGCATCTGATGTGTCAGCACTTCTCTCGAACACTTCTCTTTCACACAAATTAGGAATATAATTCAAGCGTCAAACCACACAAAACTTCAGCAAAGATGTTCTTAAATAGGTACTGCTAGTTAATGAAGTACAAAAACCCCTAACCACTGTAACAGAAGGTGACAAGTACAGGACAGCATGGAGAAAAGAGACACAACCAGGATACTGGAACACAATGACCTACTAGCAAGAGCAATTACTGCTCTTAACTGTAATGCAGTGGAATTGTACTTCACCTTCAGTACAGCACCAACTGTTCCACCCCTTAGCATTCTGTGCCTTTGTAATTGTCTAAAATCAATGGTGTAAAGTCCCTCTGATCAGTGATTATTCATTACGCAAGTATGAAATACAATCTCTTTATGCATCACTATCCGTGCCCTCATCTCAGAAAGCTCACAGGTCCTCTCTCCCTGCCCTTCTTTCCTGTGACTGCCCTCAGCACCCACTTTTATTTCATGCACTCCCTAAAATGTTGACTTGAATCATATATTGAGCAATTACAGTCACAACCTGCTCAGCAGATAACACGGGAGAAAACTGAATCCAAGTCCACTCTGTTCTGAGTTGCTATTAGAAAATGAATACTCACTGAAAAAAAGAAAAAAGGATGGCTGTCATTCATGACAAGTGACAGTTAATTAGCATCCAAACCAGAAGCAGTAGAAGAAAATGCTAGCTGTTCCTGGATGAAAGACCAAGCACAGGTCTTATTTTGAAATGTGTCAGAACTTTTAGACACCTGAAAAACTGACGTGTTAGTGACTATATCTGCCTGTGAACACATGGAATTCTTGAAACACCACAAAGCACATCTAATAGTAATACTAGTGTAGAGTACAAGATTCATCTGTGCATAGTCTTTGATCAATTCCCATCAACTTCAAATACCTTTCTTTTTTTTAAGGACTACAAGATCAAGAACAGGCTGCAGATCTTCAATAAACTGTTGAGAACAAAAAGTACATCAAAAAATTAAATACGCAGGTAGATTTTAAATGGCCAGTCAGGAAGTAGAGGAGATAGGAATTATGATCTTCTTCTTCCCAGTGTAATGGATTAAAATAACTGTAAACAGCTGCAGGAATGTTATACCCCTAGATCTTAAAACCAGTCACTAGTATTCAGGTGTAAGTAGATTTCACACCACAAGTCTTCCCGGTATACATGAGTGCACCATGAACCTGTAGACAGCCTGCACAGTTATGCAAAGAGCCGTTCACAGATTCTGAATGAAATTCCTATATTACAAAGATTAGTGAAGTATGTGGTGATACGTGAAATGCTGAAACAAATACAACTTCTTAGTCTTTCTCTCCACTATTGATAACTGAAACATCCTACAAGAATCCAAACAGAGACAAGCATCTTGTACTACAGAGAAACTAGGTTAAAACACAGTGACTCAGAACAGAGATGCCAAGTGGTTCGCTTGAATTTTAATGTGTAAACCTATGGGTTAAAGAAATTTAGAAGAAAATGAGAGCTGTCAAGGGCCTAACCCTTGAACAACCCGAAAGCACTGAATCCCCATTGAAATAAACAAGAGTCAGTTACGTACTTAGACCTAGCAACACAGCTCATTGAACAGAATTTTATTCAGGAATTGAACCACACAAGTGTTTCCATTTTTATTCAATTCCTTAACTAGAAAAATTACCTGCTATTCCCTAGTACCCAGTTACTGTTCCATCAAATGTGGCTTTATTTATTGCAAAATAAAAACATCTAATACCGCTAGCACTGAACCAGCACAGTCTATTTCAACAGCCTATGCACACAAAAAATATAAAAACAGACCATTAGCAAACAATTTTCTAACAAAATTTGAACCTTTGTCATGGAGGGTGGTAAAATATACACTGAAGATGAGGCGTCCACCCCACTAGAATAAGAGAGATTTCATACATGGTAAGCTTGATTGAGAACAAGTTAAATACTGAAAAAAGGAGACTTGTGCCTTGTGATAATACTGCCAGAGTGCAGTGCATAATATATGTGCATTTTGATGTTTAAAACTGCATGAGAAACAGGATGATAAAATGGTAATAATCACGATTGCTCTAGCACCCTTTCAAATTCTAAGTATTCACAGATTATGTACTGAAATAGTAAAATATGCACATCTCTGCATCTACAAATCCCTGCAAGTGCATCGCTGTAAGAAAACGTTAAATCTCTAGCAAAAACACGGTGTGTGGATGCAGATAAAAATTTCAGAAAACACCATCGACACGGACTTTTCGCAGGACAGAGTTCCTTCCGAGCGCTCGGTGCAGAGGGTGTGTTTCCCGGTGGGAGGCACCCACCTGTCCCTCACCGCTGGCCGGTCACGGAGGGGCAGCGCCTCGGAGCTCGCCCCGGGCCGTGCGGCGCCCGGCGCCCAGCGCTGCCGCCCAGGAGCCGCCGGGGGTTGGAAGCGCCGCCTCCCCTCGCCGCGCACGGCGGGTGCGCGGTCGGTCCGCGGCTCCCCGCGGCCGGACGGCGGTGCCGGGCCGCTGTCCCGCGGCCGCCGGGGCGAGGCGGCAGCGCCCCGGGGGCGGCCCCGGGGACTCGGGCCGCGGGCGGGAGGGCGGAGGGGCACCTGTTTGACGACCCGCGCGGGATCGTGGTGGGGCGAAGAAGCGGGGCACATCCTCGGGATAGCCAGGAAGGGAGGGCTGCGGGGAGGTCCGGCGCTCGGAGGAGGGACAGGAGGGCACACGCGTGGTGCGGGGCGGCAGGACAGGGTGAGGGGTGCCGGCACTGCCGAAGCAGCGCCTCAAACTCATCCTCGCCCCTGCGTTCACCTGGGCTGCGCGGGGGGCCGCGGCCATCGTGGGGACACCCCCGCCCCCACCGCGCAGGAGCCGGCCGGCAAGAGCGCACCTTACCTCGAAGAGGGGACCGATCTTATTCTTCTCCAGGTAGGCTTGGATCCTCGTCTGCTGGTGAGACGCCATGAAGAGCTCCGGGGGCGGGGGCTTGAGCTCGTCTCCCCCGGCGGCGGCTGCAGTCCCTCCGGCTGCTGGCGGCTCACTCCTCCGCTGCACAAGGGCTGCCACAGCGGGAGAGGGCGGAGGCGCTGCTGAAGTGCCCGGGACGGAGCTAACTCAGGTAACTGGGGGCGGGGGAAGGAGCCGGGTGCCAGTCGCCCGCTTAGCCGGGCGCGGGGCTGGCTGCCCTCAGGGAGCAGCGGGCGGGCGCTGCCTGGAGCGGAGCATGGTGCAGGGAGGAGAGGAGCTACAAAGGCGGTCTCCGAGCCCGCGCCGCTCCGCGCTGCGTGTGTCTGTCAGTCCGTCTCTGTGTTTCTGTGCCAGGCAGCGCCTTGGTGACGGGAGCGGCCGCGGCTCAGCGCTGCCGCCCTCGCCACAGCGCCGCTGCCGAGGCCGATAGCCGCGGGCTCCTGTCAGCTCCGCGGCCGCCGGCGCCCGTTGACGCCCGGGCTCGGCGCACAAAAGGCGGGAGCGGGGGAAGGGGGAGGAGAGCGGGCGGGAGGCGGGGGCTGCTCTGCCTCCGCCGCTCCCCTGCCCGCCCGGCGACGGGCTTGCCCCCGGCGGTGCCGCAGCCCCCCCCTCCCCGCCGACGCTTGCGGGGCCCCCACCTGGCTCCGGTGCCCCGGGCGGGGTGAGCGCCGCGGGCCGCCCGGCGTGAGGCAACTGAGCGGCACGCGAAAACTTCAGCTGGGGAAGGTCACGGAGGAGCGAAACGAGTCGCGCTGCCAGCAGGGAAGGGGGGTGCAAGGACTGCAGCCAGCACTTTTCCTTAATTTCTGTTTAAATTATCTTTAAATCTTAAAATGCTACCTTTCTTATGTTGCCAATGAAATTTCCAATTAGGTACAATCAGCATTTTAATGGAAAAATTGGAGTAGCTATGCAGGTGCGTCTTGGTCGCAGGTTGTGTTGAGTTCCAGCAAGCAGCCAAGGGCGCGATGGAGCAAGTAAGAAATATTCATCTGGCTTCAGAGCGTAGTGAGTTAATGGGTACATCAAAGAATCAGTGTTTATTCTGTCTTCAAATAGTCAGTATCCCCCCATTTCTGGAAGCAGGATCATAACCAGCTTTTTTTTCTCTCTCCCTCTACTTAGAGAAGAATAAACAGAAACATGTTTCTTGGGGTTTGACACTTCTGTTTTTCTCCAATAACTGATACTGCTGTACTAACATTAACCTGTTTGGTTAAAAAAAATATACTTTTTTTTATAAGGATTTTTTTGAAGACACAAAACAGCTTTGAAGACTATTGGGAACATTCAGCACATCTGCTGAATCAGGATGTCTGTTCCCAATCAACCAGAGCTCTGCAAACGCGAGAGTACAAGCATCTCCCAATTCAGAAACCGCTAAAGAAAAGGATGAATTTTGTCAGGAGTTAAAAGATCCTGAGTTCTGCTCCCACAGCCATTGACTGTTGATTGACTTCAAAGTCCTCAGTACTGACCTAAACCTCAAGTTTCTACCTAGAAGGAGGTCAAGTGTAAGTGTATTACAAAGAGCTTGCAGGCATCCTGTAGTGTAAGCAGCAGCCTGTAGAATTCTTTAATGGTTTGCTGGAATGTGCTCATCCCAGCCTTACTGAGGCAGTGTTTGTTTCCATAGTAGTCACTTAAAAATGGCACATTTTTTTAATTTGAATTCTCAGTGGGTAGTCTTCTAAAATTCGTATCAACTCAGAGTTTTAGCCTATCTTCTTCAGCAAAGTATTGCCTGGTGCCACCTAAATGATATGGTGCTAAGCTAGTTTAATCAGCCTAATGAGGATCATACAATCATAGGGATAATTGCCAGTGATGCAGGTTCTCTGCAGTGGCTCTAATGATTCCCATCAGATGAGGATGTTTGCAAAATTTCATAAATCTCACCAGAACCCAGACAGCTCCAATAAGTAAAAGTCTCCCACTTTGTAAAATGATGCTCCCCCAATGATGCAAAAATGAGAGCATATGTTTCTATAGCCCTACACAGCCTGACTTCTCAAAGTAGCAGCACATCCAGACCTGCAGGGACGTGGCCATATCAGGACCTGCAAACTGTCACTGCTCTGTGTTGACCAGGAAGAGGACTGAAGAAAAGAAACAAGACTGTCAGCAATATGAATAGAAAAGAGAATTCATTAAAGGAGGCTTTAAAGATAGCATACCTGTCTAGGTTGCATATTGTACAATTAGATAGGTGCCAAGATCTCACTGTTAAAACCTCAGAGTTTAGAGGATTTCTGTGTTTTGGTTTTTCTTTCCTCCCACTGAATGACAGAATTGTTGAGGTTGGAAAGGACTGGTCCAAGCCCCCTGCTACAGCAGATTCACTTACAGCTCGTTGCCCAGCCCTATGTCCAGATGACTTTTGAATATCTAGCAAGGATGCTGGATTTTTTTGGTGTCTGTTGTCATTCTCGCTTCCTTTCTCCCTAGACCATTTTTCCTTCTCTTAATTCTCACCCAGACATATAATCTAGATTTTCCAGTTGGCTTGGGAGACACAGTAGCAGTCCTGCTGTGGCTGGGAAAGCTTCCAAGGCCAAATGTTGAATTAGCTTTCTAAACAGACACATCTTGTAACCCCCACAGCTCCCATGAGACTTAAGTGACAGGTTATCCTTTGATATGGATTAGGTACTTTAGGGAGACACAAATGCAGACAGTTCCTTACAAAGAGCTTCATGTTACTGTTACCTAGTTGAAGGTCTTCAGCAGTTTTCTGACAGTAAAGCTTTCTGAGTGTTAAAATATGGGAGTTCAGGTGTCTCCTGCAGACAGCATAGGCTGAGTGACATGGTATAATAGGAAAAGGAGCTTCACTGATAGCATTCTTTTCTCTTTTTTTCCAAGAAAGCACAAAAACTGTTGCTAGGTTTGCAACAAGCCACACCAAATTAGCAATCAATAAATACATGTGATTTGCAAATAAGCACAGAAAGCTGGATATGTCCCTGCTGTCCTCTTAGTTGTTAGGAGAAAAACATTTTCAAAATTTCATTACAATATTCTGTTTTTTAAACTGGTATTAATACAATTTAAAATTAACTTTCATCTTAATACCAAAGGAAAAAGTCTCTTGGATTAAAATTACTGGTTTAGGCATGCCTGAATTTTTTATCACTTTCAGCAACATTTTTGTATGAGCAAGTGAACACTAAAATATTTTACAACCTAAGTAACAAAATATAGCCTCTGTATTGCACTTTGCTACGGTCCTGGTTTCATTTCATGGATATTTTTCTTTCAAGAGCAGTATACAGCATGCATATCTACATACCACTCAGCAGTGAACTGCAAGAACAGAAACAACTGAAAGGATTTGCACACAGGCACCAAAAAATTAAAAGTATCCCAATTAAAAAATATATTCCCCTCACAAAACAAGATTTCCTAAAAAACAAGGAGAAAGAGTCAAAAGAACAGGGCTAATTTTAAGATGCTCATGACCAGTTCTTATCAGTTCTTATACTGTGTCTGTGATATCTGAGCTCCCTGCTTCCTACCGTTGTTATGTTGGTGGGTTTCTCACCCTTCAATCTTTTCTCCAAGAGAACAGTGTGCATTTTTGATAGATCATTTCTAGTTTGACTTACTCAGTTCAAGGACTTTGCTAGAGTAGGGACCCATTAAATAATTCCATAGTATTCTACATCATTTCAGTCCAGCCATCCATTTTTCAGTTTTTCAAGTTTGCTACAGTTCCAATGCTGAGCACTGAATTTTTTAAGTTTCAGTCAGTTGCAGTACCCATTCATCATTGCCAGAGTTAAGTTACCCAGCCTTCACATGCAAAGGTGTTCTTCAGGAGTCAGAGCTGCCACTGCCGAGCAGAAAAGGAAACTGATGACTTGGCTGGCTGTAAAAGTACTCCGTGGGTCACAAATACCAAGTGCCAAGTCAACAATTTTTTCCCCTTCTGGCTAAAATTTGATCCATATGCTCTGTACGAAGTTTATTTTTTGAGATGGCATCTGGAGTACAAAAGAGACATTACAATCTAAGAGAAATATAGTGGCAATATATGAATTTATTACAAACCTTTAAATGGCTTTCTAGTTCCCATTAAGTGCTTTATGTTTCAGCTATCAAAAATCATCAGAAATTTCTTAACCTTTCAAAAACAATTACAGAGAAGAGAAAAAGTAGCAGGCACTTCAAAAGAGGTAGTATTCATCAAAACCTGGTGATGTTTTCCTTAGAAAGCTTTCTGTTTTGCCAGTGTTTCCTTTCATGTAATAACTCTACAACAAAGACTTCTTCTTCCATTACTGTGATTGTTTCTATTGAGTTTGATATTCTATGCAAAGTCATTATCTGGTTCATGAAGAGCTATGAGCCATTAGTCAACAGCTGACTAAATGCAGTTCTTAAAGTATCCTTGTACTTTAAAAAAAAGGAGCTGAAGTTACATCCAGGAGAATAAAATCCCTGGGTTTCTGCACTTTATAAATGAGACATTATTTTTTATTGTAAAAGCATAGCCTTGGAACGTTACAAACCCGTGTTGTAAAATTTTCTGAAAAAGCACACATGCACACACACACTGACTAAATATTGCAGTGCTCCAAGCTGTTTAAAATAATGAACGTCTAGCAGTTCCTAACCTAGAAAGCTGTCATCTTGCTTTTTATTTAGTATTCCCCTAAAAATGGATCTGCTCGGATGGCACGTTCTCAAAAGAAATTGAAGCATCTTACTGTATTATGCTGAAATATCCAATTTACCTTTTATCCCATATCAAGTTATCTGACAGAATTGGGAATAACATCACTGGAGGGCTGATTTTGTACACTTAATTTTATCTGGTGAGGTTTTTTTAAATGTACTCAGTAAACAATAATATAACCACAAGCTTGAGTTGAAGCAACCTCAAATATCCTTTGTATGGTTTTCTATTCACACCAAGATAGGAGCCATGCAACTTCAAAATTTGGACTTGACCCGAACTTGTTGTAAAGAGCAAGAATTTCTTTGCATCTTCATTCTCATAGAGAATTCAACCTGTGTTTTGGATATTTTGTCCTTTGTACACTGTGATCTTGACCACAAACAGCCTCTGTGGTAAAAGATTTCCTATTCTCTACAGGGCAGGATCTCTTGGAAACTTGAAAGTTTGCATTATCCTCAGGCTCTCAATAAGGACAAGAACAAATCACTGGAAAATCCAAGATTCATAAACCCCGACTGTGCTTAAGGAGGATGAGTGTCTACCTCTCTGACTCCTCTTATTTTCAGATGTATTCTGTACCTTGCTTTCATTTATCATGTTCACTTTCCTGCTTCCAATGATTTGTTCAGCAATGCTCTCATCCTATTCAGAAAAAAAATTCCATCTCAACTTGAAGAATCTAGCTCATATCATATTAAAAATGCAACCAATAATAGAAACTGCTACTCTTTCAAGACTTTAGTGCAGCTTATATCCATTTTTAGCACCTTTATAGTTGTTTTCTTTCTGTTTGGCTACACATTAACATAAGTAGAAGTAGCAGTACTTATGAGAATATTGGTAATAGAGTTGGCTGTATATATTAAATACATTTCAATGACAAATATGCTCTGAGAATTTACTTTTATTTGCAGTATGGAAGACTGCAGACAGGCTTTATTCAGAGTTCTGCTTTGCAGTTCAGCTGCAAAGCAGAACTCTTAGTACCCTCCTGGAGATGGATTGGCCAGGTTCATATTCAGCTTCACTGACACCCAGGGACTGAAGTAATTAAATAAAAGACTTGCAACACAAACTGACAGTTACATTCTTCGTCCTTTCTGAGGGATAAAACTAATAATTTAATTCCTTGGTAGAGACTAAGAACACAAAATTTCAAACCTTCAGAAACTGTTCCTTTCCCCTCCTTCTGTATCACTGCCAGAGCACAGACCATTTCTCCGTGCACCATTGGCATTCGGGTAGTGTGGATGGCAGCAGGGACTGAACCAAAACCTTTTGGCATGTCCTGCTGTCCCAAGAGTCTGGTCTAGTCCTTCTAGCCCTCAACTAGTAACTAATACTATGCAGACTAGCCACTAGAGGGGAATAAAGAATCATACTGTTCTAACATAGGTTACTGCATCACAAACTGCTTTGCAGGGACATCTCAGCCATGGCCATGAACAAGTGCTGTATCTGACTCAGCTGGCAATGCTGCTTCATGCTGCAGCCATTACATTTGCATTCAGACAGCAAGTTTACTTAAGGGTCTTTAAACCTATAATATGTTTGTACACTCACTGCATAATTATTATAAATGTTTGTACTGCTAACTGTATCCTAATTATTTGCAGTGGTAAAGTTTTGTAGGCTCTGAACCACCAAGCATTTCAGCATGTTTTATTAACTAAAAAGATAGATCCAAATTAGGTTTTTCAGGTGCTAGAGGTAAACATAGATTATGGTGTTTTCAAGGTCAGGGAGGTATGGCCATCAGGGGAGATCAGTCACAGCTAACTAGCCTAGGAGGACTATCAAGCCTTAGGTGCCTGTAAGACCCTCATTTGGGAAGCTACTGAAAGCAGGTAATGGTACTGAAGCTGCTGATTAGTGAGTCAATGGTGTAGACACCAATCTAGATAGTGGAACTTTAGGACAACTGATTTTCAGGTGGTTGAGTTAGTTTTGCCTATACAACTTTGACTTCTCTGCTCTTAACAATGCAAGTTAAGGCCAGTAAAGAATTATTATTACCCATCAGGAGTCCCTAAAACATACAGGAGGCTGGTTTTTATTATCAGAATGGACCTAAGAATGAACAGAATTATGTTAAATGAGCATACCAGTAATGTCACTTTCCAACACTTCAAAACAAAACAAAAGAAGCAGTTCTAATCCAAAATCAGGAAGAGATACCTTGAAATAAATTTTAAACCTTTAAATTTCACCATTTCAAGACCTCTGAACTCTCCTTTTCTCCTGGCTGCTCTCCTGACACAGAGCTGTGATCTCTAGTAACTCTTTCTTTTAATAATTAAGGCAAAGAGTCTGCTATAGCCATTTGATTGCAGGAAGTAGAATCGGAGAGAAAAAAAAAAAACAACACAAAAGGAGTAGTGGTAAAAAATATATGAGTTGGCAATGCCACTGTATATTATTTTCCAGGCTTAACAGAGCTGGATTTGAAGACAATATCCAGGGACAAGAGCTTAAAAATGGAAAATTTACTAACCTAAAGATTCTTATCTTCACACAGAAATCCAGGCAGGAGGTATGTATGTATTGCTTTTTAGTAAGAGGGAGGCCAGCAATGATCCCATTTAATTTCCTGTAGTAGGAAGCTTAGCAACTATTCAGTAATAATATCTCCTTAGGTGATTGCTGCTTATACTTGGAGGGATGTGAAATTAGAGGAAGTCCTTGAAATATTAATGCCATTGCCCATTACAGTCCTTGAAGAGGAAGACAAGGACATTGGACTGAATGTGCCATTGAATGCTTGCCCTTGGCAGTGTTTCAACCATCACACACATCTGATTCTCTCTAAAGTGGAAAAAATTCTTGGCTTGGGACACATCCCCTTGGGTTGTTTCTCATGGAAAATACTGGACACAGGGTTACTTCATCATGACTGATTTGCTTAATTGGAAAGAAAGAATGATATTTCTGCTGTGAAAGTAATTGGTGTTTAACATTTTTGCATCTAACTTCTTTCAGAAAGTTTCAACTGATTTTTCTTAAGCAGGTCTTCATAGGCTGATGCCTTGATAATGAGTTGTATTTTTCACCTGATACACCAAATCTTAGCCATACAGCTGTCTCCCACTAGCAAGTATGAACTTGAAACATTTTAAATAATATGCATTACAATAAGAACATACATCAGACAATTAGCAAAAATGTAATTGAATTTGTCTCCTGTCTGAAAATAGAGGGAAAAGGTTGGCTTGTTATTAGTAGCATAATAATCCTAATAACATTTTAAAATGTATTTTTAATCTAGGATTAATTTTCCAGCACTTGATAAAGCAATTTAAATTTCATAAGCTTCATTGTCCTAAACAATTTGGAAATAAAGGATTATCTGCAGCAAAATTGAAAGGCTCATTTGGAGACTACCTGTGTGCCTAAGCTTTTCTATGAAAATATGTAGATAGTTATTTTGCTGGAAACTTTTTTCATGTAAATAGAGGGATGTATTGTCTATTTCACAGGAATATTTTAGCTTGAATCATTTTCTTACCAGGAAACTTAAATTCCAGACTGTATATGAAAAGTAATAAGCGGGTCGGTACCAACTTTCCCTCAAAAGAATAAAGCATGGAAATATTGACCGCACATAGAGATACTAATTCAATGCTTATAATAAACAATACTGCAATTAACTATTATTTTATTTTATAAGAGTGAGTCAAGATTTAATTTTTTGGTAATCACTGGCAGATCTGCTTTAAATCTTCTTACTAGAGTATTTACATAAATTGTTTATGAATGTTTACAGAGTTGTATTCTGGTTGGATTTGTGAAGTCAGTCTTGAATGTTTTGTTTGAAATATTTATGCTAATTGACCCATGTAGAATTATTGTGGGCTTTCCATAATGTGCTACAGAAATTTAGCATAGTGGCTGTCTTTACAGCAAGAACTATTTTCTAATTATTAGGTAAGCATTTGTTCATGATTTACAAAACTGTAATTTAGGGACTTCTATACACTATCAAAGATAAGCATAAAAAATTTGTCACAATTTTTCTGGCTTTCAAGGCCTTTCAGCAAATTCTGTAGAGGAGAGATTTTTTAAAAAGAAATGGATACTCACAATTGTGAATTTACATAATGACTTTTTGATGATATCTAAATGATGGCACAGAAGCTAAAATAACATGGAGAGAAGCATAAAGACTAACTGATAGGGAAACCACTAAGGGAGGTAACTGTGTGAGTACATAACTACCATAAACAGAGTGAATGAGAAAAGTACTAGAATCATGCATTGTACCACATTAATTCACTGGAGAATGTGGAAAGGCTTGTAGACCACGTTTCATGGTTAATTTTAAAAGATATCTGCCAAGCTTGCTATACTATGCTATGAAGACAATTTAGCCAAAATGACAAAGGGGAGGAAAATATTCCAAGAGATTTGGAATCACACCTGCAAGACAGAGACTATGGATCAGTATCAGGTCCACAGTAAAGATAACTGGTAAAAATAACAGAAAACCTGAAGCTTTGAACAGAATTTATAAATATATGTTTCTGCCAGATTTGTTGGTGCAGCCTTTTTTTAAAGTAGCAATATGCTGCACTTGAGGGAGGGGAAAAAAAGCATGAATGAGCAGTCTGTTCAAACTAGAGAAAATGTAAGAAAGATAACACTATGGTCAGTATCATCAATATTGTGAGCATGTACACAAGGTACAGCTATGTACATGAGGTAAAGCTATTACTGAGCTTTAGGAAAGTGGTATTTGGAGCACTTCAAAAGGTTTGGAGAATCAATTCAGATAGTTATCTGGACTGATACAGAGATGGACGTGATGGTAAGCATTCTGCAAAACACTTCATCCACAAGGCTGTTCAGAATGCAGCACCTGTTTTACTCATGTTTTTCCTATTTCTTTTCCTCCTGTTCACTTCCTATTTAGAATTTATGAAGAGTTATTCAGAATAGATAAGTATATTTTCTATCAGAGTAGAAAAGTGCATTATCTACTTTATTGTTTATTAGTAAGGATGTTCTTCGAATTCTCTAAGAAAGTGGGGGTAGAAAAGAAATAAAGATTATTAATTTTTGGAACCTAAGCACATCACACAAAATAATCCAGATGTTCACTGATAATGCTTTTTCCTACAGTAAAATCAGCATCTCTGTCTCTTTTCCTACTTTCCACTGAGTTTTCTGTCTAGTCAGAGTAAAGGCTACTTACATAGCCCACTATCTCCTCTACCTCTTTCTTTGGGGTATATGAAACATCCCTCCCACTGAAAAAAATCTGTATCCCAGGATCTATCCTAAATATTCTCAATTCAGACACTAACATGGGTTCCAAGGATAGGAATCTCAGTTTTAGTTACTTTAGGCTTTGTTATGTCCTTCTCATCTGCTCATGCTGAAACATTTGTAGTAAAGATACTTCTGTTTATCTTTAAAGAAGTCTCTTTAAAGATACTTCTGTTCTGTTTGGCACTTTCTGCAGATGTGATGTTTCAGTTCAATTATAAAGAATTTAATGAGCTTCAGTACAACTTTGTTCCAATGACATTAGGAGATATTTCCTCAGGAAATTATTTATTTAGTCTTATGTCTCTACCACTGGTAATGTTTGGTTTCAGGGAATCATAATTTCTACCTTTTTACTCAAGGTCTTTAAGTCAGAAAAAGAATTAATTATCCCATAGCAGCTCTGTAGAAAGAATTAATGCATTGCAAGTGTCCTACTCTCTCATGAAGCTCCATTCACTTCTGCACTAGTATTGAAGTTGCACTGAGGTTGAAATCCTTCAATCATCCTTTCCTTCACCATTCTTTACTACGTTTCAATCTCCGTTACTGCACTTATTCCCTCTTTGTGTCCTCATTTACCTGTTCCATAATCTGCAACAATGAAAAGTTTATATTCTGCCTCATTTATTGGAATATTAATATTTGGGATATTTCTCCAAATAATTTCTTTCCTATCATCCCAAGAAAATGTTTACATATTTTTAGCTTAAAAATTCATGTCCAGTTGTTTCATTATGCATGATCATGATGACATTATGCAGAAATATATTTTCTTCATAGAGTTATGATTGACTGGTCCAAATTGATGAGTTTTTTTCTACTGCAGTGCATTTTAACAGGGATTCCAATATTATATACACCAGCACAAGTTAACAAGTTACAATCTGTTTAATGACAAAACCAAATGTTAAACAAAATTTTCTCCTTAGTTTAAAAGTAAATAAACAGTAAGTATTATCTTTGTAGTTAATGTTTCTTGCCATCTGAATAAACTGCTGTTTCAAATATGAATCCCCTTTCCATTATAACCCCCATTTTATATAATTACGTTCCAGTCAAAAACTGGATAGCATATGGACATCTTTTACAGATTTTCTTTCAATATATAAAAAACAATTAGACAAACAAAAAACCATAATATTAGGTTTCAAAATTATCTGGTTCAAATTTCTGAAAGATATTGAAATTACTTCTACCTCCTGTGAGAATAATACCTAAAGAGAACAGGAGAGAAACTGCCAACTGGGAATTATTTTAAAAACATTTTGAATATATCCTAAAGTATTTATAAAGTAATTTTAAATGTTCACAGAAAGCAGTGCATTGAAGACGAAGGAAATGGAAAGAAGACATTTTCCTTTACAAGTACAAAACAGAGTGTAATTTCATTTCAGTTCACATTTGAGAAGCTTGGAAAACAACATATCAAAAATGCAAATGTATACAATATGTTTAAAGACAAATATAATGCAATTGGTCTGTGTAGTAGCTAAATCAGGAAATTGACTGTAATTGTAGTTTATTTTATGAGAACATAATATAATTACAAGACTGTTGAAAGAGAAGCTTATATACATCAAAATCAGTGGATTAAGACATAATGTTCTTATATGAAATTCTGCCCTCAGACTCTGAGGCACAGGATGAAGTGGCAGAGTGTAGTAATGGAGTTAAGAGCCCCACAGAGGATTAAAGAAAGCCATACTGCCAGCAGTGCTCAGCAGGCGTGTGAGGAAGGAATCAGAGTATAGATTCAAAACGAATTGACAAAAGAACATGGAGTGAAGAAACTGCTTGAGCCCTAAAACACAACCTTTCTTTTTATAGGCTGTGAATGAGCCTTGCTCTATGCCCACACAGAAAGTCAAGAGTATGAGGACACATGTAGCCTTCAGTGTCCAGCCTGGACTGGAGTATAAAATTCCCAATGGACAAAAAGGTCTCCCAACTGATTCAGAGATGAAAAAATAACATTGTTTTCTTAGAGCTCAACAATTACAGAGAATAAAATTTGCCACTAGCACTGATCACTGAGGGCAGGAGAAGCAATGCTTTTAGATTGCTTGGACATAAAAGTGACCTGTAAAGGGATTAGTTCATAAGTCCTACAGAGCTTCCATTAAATGTGTAGATCAAGTGAAATAAAAATTATAGGATGACTAAAGAAATTTATGTGGAAGACGACAGCGGCAATGAGCTGAGGGATAAGATCAGTTGCATTTGCTCATATGAGCTACTGGAAAATAAGATCAGAGACTATTTTGGATATAGTCCAAGGTGCATGCCAAGCAGAGCAAAAAGATTACAAGCCAAAGGAACATTAAGAAGTGAGTGATTACAATAAAATCAGATATAAAATATGTGCAAAATGGATGCTGCAAGAAGACCTAGTATGCTTTTAATAAGTGGAGTGGAACTGAGGTTTGGGAAGATATAAATTTCAGTGGTTGATCTATCCTAATGACAAAAGTAATGTCAATTTGGACAAAATAAAAATGAGAAATTGGGACATATAGATAAAAAATTCTCCAGTGGCAGACTAGGAATGAAATAGGTTTCATATATATTCTGTACAATGAACTGTGATTAAAATTTGCAGTCTGATATTGATATGCCTCCCAAAAGATTTTTAAAATGCTACCCAAGGCTTTGGCAAAGTGACAGCCACAGCATAATCACATTTAAAACATGCGTGAAACCTTTCAAAGGTGCAATCCAGCTGAAAAAAATTTGCTACTCGTTACAAAGACATTTCTGTGGTGCTGTATTTTTTATCAGCACTTAGTATATGCTCACCTGAACTTCACTTCTAGATAATGCAGGAGAGCTTTTCAGTTTTTCAGAAATTTCAAATTTCTTGGGTCAGGATTCTAGAAAGAACAGTTTTCCTGTTCTGTGTTAGACTAGGCCATGAGTCTGCCAGGGCTGACTTTTCTGTATAAAAGTGTTACTTTCTACCAGCATTTGAAAAAGGCATTACCTTTTCCAGTTAGGAATTTCTAACATGTGTGCAAAGTAGAAATCTTCCAGTAGGTTATAATGTGTTGAGGGTAGTAAAGGTCTTTGGTATACATGTTTCTCCTTATAAAACAAAAATGTACAGCTTAATGCATTACGAAGAGTGTTGTGAACTTTCCACTCACCCTACTGTTTTGTCTCTTTTTATAAGTTAATATAGAGTAAACCACTACTAAAACTACAACTATGTAGACTTGGAAAATATATAGATTGCTTGGATTGGCCTTGTCTTGCCAAGTTCTGCAATGGAGCACACATTTATATCTGCAATAGAAATATGCAAAATCCTTTAAAGTTTCAATTAAAAATCTAAAACCTAAGAGTTTTCAGTCAGCACCTTAAACAATTACTCTTCTTGTCTATGCACGAGGGCATTTATATGTTCATTCCACAGAGTGTGGCAGAAGCTAGCCAGGAGGTAGGAAAGGGTTTGGCTTTCAGAGGTGTAACTGCCACAGGAACAAAAAAAACCAAAAAACTTTCTCTGCCCTATGTCTCCCTTTTTTCTTTCCTCTATCTGGCAGTCAGCATGAACTTTCAGATTCACAGTGAACAGCTATTGTCATATTTTCTACTACAAATGATTATTTTGCAACTTTAACTATTATGCATATGTTCATATTTAATTATTTAGTGTAATTAGCAAGTCCTTATGGCTTTCCTGGTTATGGTCATTGTAGTTTTTACGTGATGGCAGAAATGAACAATAGTTGTTTTGTGATCTCATCAGCTCATACAAACTAAGTTGGATCAGGCTGCACCAGGTTTGGATGCTCATCCAAAATCCTTAAAGGAGCTTCAGAAGATTGAACTAGTGATTTGCAGCTTGAGAATTAATCTGACATGATTTAATGCCAAATGACCTAGAAGGTACTAGATTGCTGCACAAAGTCTTTGTGGGGTGAAGAGTGGATTCCAACTCCAGACCAAATTCAATTTTTTTATCTAAGTAATATTATTACCACCCACACCTATAATAAAAATTTACACTCACACATATATCAAGAATTCCTGTGGACAAAGATGCTATCTTAGGTGAATAAAGGTAGGAATTTGAGGAATATGACAGAGAATACAGAATAAATCTAATAGCAAAACAGCTATTCCATAATAGCTTATGGAATTTGGTAGATTACTGATAAATATCAGAACTGGAAAGGTGAATCATGAGACAAATTTAAAAAAAAGATTTTTCTTTCAAGTGGGATTAAAAATTCTAGCACAATAGTTTCAGTGTCTCCTTTGGGTAGTTATTTCAACAGATAACATTTGTCAACAGACAAAATTTGTAACTACTTATTACCTTCAACTTCATGGTCATGTATGCATTTCCTCTAATGTGCATATAAATTAATTTTAAAATCTTTAAAATCTTTTAAGGCAAATGTTCTCTATGCAAGGAAAACATATTATTAAAAGATATATAGATGTACATATATGGTGTTTCATCAGAGCTAATGCTTTTAGTAGCAGTTAGATTTTGCTTTGGTTGGGGGTGTTAAATAGCAAAGCCAAACAAGTTTTGCATCTGGAGAACAAGTGATACTTTGAAAAAAAAAAATCTGACATCATATAATATATAAAACATCCTAAACACTTTTTAGTTTAGATCACAAATGAGAAGGAGGACTCAGTAATTAAAAAGTGATGACAAATTGAACAAACCTTTTGGTCAGTAAAAGATTCACTGCATAATTCAGAATGGTTAGAAACTCCTAGATACAAGGCAAAATACAAAGGCATAGAGACAGACATTGCCTACCACAATTCGATGGCAATCCACATTACATGTAATGCATAGTATTTCCAGTATCTAATACTGGAATCAAGGCCAGTAGGATCACATAGGCAATTAGGCTAGCCTTGTTGTAATAGAAGTCATAGAAACTGCAAAATTAAATAAAAGTAATACCCAGACGTTTACATTTAGGTGCCTAGAGACAGCCAAGTCCTTGTTCCTTGGAAGTATTTGTATGTGTGCTTAACTTTACAGAACTTGTAGCTTCATGAGGACAGAGTGGTCAGGAGCTGAGTGATCTGCATCTTGGGAAATGTGAGACCAGGCCACAGAGATGAACAGCACAAATGGAAAAGAAAAAATGCCAAGGCACATGCAAAAGAGAAGATAATATTTAAATATGTGCATACACACAACCATTTATGTACATGTGTACATATGTGTCTATATATATGGCTGTATTTATGATGCCTGATGAATAAAAAAGAAGAGATAAAAAAGTACAAGATTCCATGTCTGATTATAAGTTCCTTGAAAAAAATAACACCAAACACAGTTAATTTGAAGGGTCTCCATATTTCACTGGCTAGACCAACTATTATTAATATTTACAACAGAATGTGAGTAGGAACTTTCCAGTTCCTTTTGTTTTCAATTACAATCTTCATACAAGGTAAACCTTCCATACTTTTTTCCCCCCTCATCTACATTTGGCTGTATTTAGATCTTATATACTACACAATTTATGCAAAATCCTGTTAGGTAAGACAACAAGAATCTTCCCAAAAGCCATGGCAGACAATAATTTTTATTCCTGCAATGCACACACAGTTGTGTTACACAGTGCTTAAGATGAAATAACATTTTGGAGCAGACAGAAATGGTTTCATTGATTTCAATAATGCCGCTCTTACATATAGCAGGCAAAATTGTGTATCTTCACACTTCTATTTTATAACTTTAACACAAACTAAAACAAAGCAAAATAACTACACTCAAGTCTTAAAAAACACTTTTGTGGTACTGGTTGCTTTGGAAGTAACTTCATGTGTTTTCTAAATAACCAGATACTGTTAGTTTCAAGATAGAACTTTGAACATTCAAAGTAAAGAATGGGCTTTTCTTTTCTATTGATACCAGCAGATGTGTGAACCCCCAAATGATACAACATTAACATTGACTGTATTTCCTTATCAGGCTGTGGGTCAGGGCAAGCTCAGGTTCATGCTAGAATGTTGTAACAACCTTGAAAATTAGCACTAAAAAGGGTTTTGAGACATCCTTTAAGCCATTCTGTTGTCCAAAGGCAAACTAAGCCATATCTGTAACATATGAAATATACTCCTTATGATTTGCAGTGTGAAAGACTGCACAAAAAAAAAGTCCAAACAAACAAGCAAACAAAAAAGAAATTGTTGGCTTCTGGTTGAAAAAAAGATTTAACAGAAAAGCGTACTTAGAGTAAACCAACTTTTCTTTTAAAAAGTACATTTTTCTTTAAGTTAAGAAAACAATGCTTATTCTTGGCTCTCTAAGTTTCATTGAATCATTGTGCTGTCACTGGTTGCTACACTGTTTGGATGAAAACATGTACACTTTATCACCACTATCTCAGTCACCTATTGAAAAATTAATAATGGAATACAAAGACCCTTCCAAAAAGGGAGGAAGCAGTGTCTTCCAGTCCTCACCAGGAGGCCATATATTAGCCAGATTCCATCCCTGGATTCCCTTGAGGAATCCTGTTAATTATTTTTATTGGCAGCAAAGAAAACTAAGTTCTCAAATACTTTTTATATTTATAGGCATACCTTATCTTCTTTTAAAGCTCTGGTTTGGGATTCTGTTCTCCATCTCTCATCCAGGCCTAAAGCTTAGAAGATTTGTTACAGTTCTTTTTTTCTTGTATGCTCTTGGATTGAAAATTTTTATTATAGTAATGATATTCTGACTTCTTAGTCAAAAAGTCATGCCATATTCATTGTTCAAGTAACTACTGTAGGGAACTATTTGATGGTTGTTGACTATAGTTAATAGTCTGAAATGCCCTGTTCGTCCTACTTTTACTCTTTGTTATGCTTTTTCTAAGTTATTTACTACAGAAAATGAAATCTCTCAGCTCCCCTGTAGATGTCGGGAATATTTGAGAAGGCCTGAAAATGTGGTATTGGTTTCAAAATGGCATTCACCTTTCTACTTTGTCATCTAATAGTTTTATACAGAAATTATTATATTCAATCTTTTTTTTTTTTTTTTTTGCCTTTCATCTGACTGTTAAATGAAATTGCTGACACATTCACCACACATTTGAAGTCAATAGTAATAATTGGATAAGTGGCATGTAGTCACATTCTTGGCATGGAAAGAACCATAAATATGTTTCTCCAATATCTCTGAGATCCATAAAAGGGCAAAGAGCCCAACTACTTATGGGAAGGTCAAGTTAAAGACTAGATCTTTGCTGAGCAGCCTGGCTTCACCCACTCTGCCAAGCAGCTGCAGTGCAGCTGGCACACCTCTTACCTTGCATCTCAACACCTGCACACAGGCTGCTCATGTGGCACCCTTAAAGCACCAGGGAAGCAGCACAGCCAGAGGTATCCACAGCTGCCAGCTGAAGTGCAGAACTGACTGCTGCCTGCTCCTGCCCCTCTTCCTCCTTCTGCTCAGGTGTCCATGCCATTTGAATTCTGTCTTTCTGAATCTCCACCATTGCAGAGGATGAGCCATTGCTATGTAGACAGGAAACTTTCTGCAACAGCTGGTCTTTCAACCCAGGTATCCAACCACTGAGCAGTTTGACAGCATTCTAGCCAGGCTTCCCATCACAAAGTTTGAATCCAGAGGAGCAGGGCCACTTGTTGAATACTCCTGATGCAACTCTCCTAGCAAGAGTTTTCAGAGGAAGACATATTTGACACTGTGGCTCACAACATCCAGCACCTGGAGGAGGCCTGTGGAACCTACTGATCAACTGGCCACCAGTGTGGGGTCAGCGTAACTGGAAGGAACATGTGGGTGGCTGAGGACTTCATCTAGTGGCAACTGATTCAGTTGCTAGAGTAATACAGGTCAGAGGGGGCACCAAAGCCATGCTGCCTTCAAAGTTAGATCAAATTGCTTGTGGTTTTCCAGCTGAGTGTTGAAAATCTCAAGGATTTTAGAGCCTGTTTGAGGTAGAATGTGCCAGGGGTTAAGGTGATGCATGTTCCCATAACACTAATCACACTGCATTTCTCATATTTTATCTTATGCCCATCACATCTTGTGCTTCAACTCTAAACTTATCTGAAGAATCTGGCTTTTCTTCTGCAACCCCCTCCTCACACGGCTGAGTAAGTGGCAATCCTTCAGCCTCACCTTGTCTGCCATGTGCTCCAGCCCTGTCTCCCTCTGCTGTACTCTCTACAGTTTGTAGACATGTCTTGACTCCCATCACTTAACCATGATATGAAGTCAGTCAAAGTTTAAAAATGCTAAAATATTTTAAAACAAAATCCCAAGTAAAGCAAAATACATTACAAAAGTACTTTAATTGTTTTAAAGTTTGGCAGAAGCAACTTTCATCCTATTTTGATTCTCTCCTGTTGTTGACCTCAAATGTCAACATTTGGTTGCAGCTTTCTACATGAAAAGCTTTGGACTCAGTTTGGAAATATTAGGGCTAATATTTTGCACAATGAGCTGTTCTTTATAGAACTGTCCTTTGAAGAAATCAATACAATAACAACCTAATGAGGCTTGGTCTAGAAAAAGCTTATTTTGGAGGAGAGGATGCATTTCTGTGATTGCTTGATAGAAAACTTTATTATTTGAGTTCATTCTTCGCTTACACTTCTTTGTATTTTCAACTGTTTAATTGCATTATTTCTTGTATTGAATTTGGAGGTCTCTCAGTAAGACTCTATATATATTTATATATATATATATATATATATATGTCTTATACCTTCATATTCAGTTTTTCACCAAGATGGAACTGTCTGCTATAGGAATATTGATGACACCAATGGAAATTCTCTTTATCAGTACTCCTCAAAATTTGATCATAATGAGCATATGGTGCTGTCTGGTAAGATCTCTAGAGTATATGGAGCTGTTCCATAGAAGAGTATCACCCATAAAAAACCTGCATAAGCATTATTTTTTTTCCTTTTACTATGTATATTTTCTAGAAAATGAAGGAGATTTTTAAAACACAAAATATAAACCACCTTCTCAATGTGACAAAGCTAACAAAGTACTAGAGTATCAAAGAAAATCCTACCTTCTGTCTGGCAAAAAAGCCTTTACAGCGAGAGCATTCAAAGTGTTGTTACTTAATACATAGCAGAACACAGATGCAAGATGTGATATTGACAGTGACTCATTTTACCAGAAAAACCTGGCAGACATAGTTGTAGTTTGGTTTTATAGCCATCATGCTGCAAAAAAATCCTTACCTCAAGAAACTTTTTTTGCTACAGGCCTAAATATGAAAGCGTATGGTAAAATACTCTGGAGTTTTTAAAACACAGCCCTGCACAGACTCAAAAACTCAGCTGATATGGTCTGTTTTCAGAAATAAAAGCATTCAGGGGCGTAAATCTTACTCCTTTTCACTCAAGGCTTGAGCTCACCATTTAGAGATGCAAAGCCATCCAAAGTACCCCTGCATCCAGTAAGAGGCCATGGACCATGCTGACATCCAGATTCAGTTCTGCATTATAAATTCCATCCGAAACAAGCATCTTGACATTCTGGATAAGTGTCATGACTAGTATTTCAGCAAGGTGTAATAAAACTGGAGTTACTTGAGACATTAATGAGTCAGAGCCAAGCACACCTACTTTTTAAGCTAACTACCCCTCTGCTGCTTCAGTAGAGCCAAGCAGAAATAGCTTTGCTAACACTTCTACTGCACAAATCCATAGAAGGATGGTGTGTTTGCCTCTGGAACCACTGGAATAGCAAACTCCCAAATCTATTGAGGCTCTTTCCTTTCCAGAGGCAATTACAGCAATCTAATTCAGATGCGTGTAGCTGTTTCTAAAGAGCAAAGCTCTGGTATTCATTAGCCAATGTTCAGCTCTAGGAGACACTCCCCAATAGAGTCTGAAAAACTGAAACGATTGATGCAGTTTCCATCTTGCAGCTTTATATAAATGCTTAGCAAGTCTGCTCAAATGACATGTTACAAGGATTTTTCAACCTGTTCACAGCTTCTAAGATGCCAGCCCTGAGTTTTTTTCTGAGATAGGTAGCAAGAAACTTTAATTAATACAACTTACTTGAATATAGATCCCTGCAAATTCTTCTAGGGATAACAAGATGTGACAGCTCAACTGCTTCCATTCATATTGGTTCCTTTTGCAACCATTGAAATTTTTAAAAAAACTGTAAGAAGACGATTTCTATTAATGTGTTTAATTTAATCATGAGGTTTGAGCCAGGAAACTTCATGCAGGGAGTAGAATCTGTAGGAGCAGACATGTCTGAGAATTATGAAAATACTGTGCAACAATGAATAGGTATTTTTATGGTTTTTTCTAGAAGGGATGACCCTTGATATTTTAAATGCTTCACTAAAAATATAGGTATGCACTTCAAATGAACAATGCCAGTCCTATGTACAGTCTTCATAATTTCAATCCCAGATACTTAGTAATTCAAGTTTTTCAGTAGTTAATAGTCCTTGTCTCAAAGGAGATTCTCAATATCTTGTTTATTATAGAAAACAAAAAAGTTGTTGGATTTTGTTTCCAGCAGATAAAGTTACTTGATGTTACACAAATTCTACTGGGGAAAAAACAGAAAGGAAACATAACTGGAACTAAAGTTTTATTTAGTACACAAAACTTCCTGTTCTTCCCATTTCTTTGTTCCATCTCTTGCTTTTACATTTGTAATCCAACCATACTGAAATTTCTATCTAAGTTTTGGCTGGGTTTGCAGAATTACAAAATTACAGTTCATAAAATTTTCTCAGCTCAAATCATAGTAAGACTACAAAGCTATTATCTGAGCAAATTTGTTGAGAAAAAAGTCACCCTGAATTCAATCCAAACCCTATTCAAATCAAATTTTTCCTGAATATACAATTCTCTGTGTACTTGCTTAGGTTCCAATCCCCATGAAATGCAAGAACTGAAATTGGAAATATTTTATACTGCCATTCTGATAATTCTTGTAGTTTCATTTGTCAGATTGAGAGCTTTCTCTCATCTTCTCATTCAAATGAAGGCTCATTTAGAAGCACCTGAAGCCAAAAGAGGTTTTGCCACTGGATCTGAGATTTGAGCATGGCCTCTGTCTAAAGACCTTACTCATCTTACCTTACTTACCTGTCCCTCTGTCCCTCCCCCTCTTCCTCAGCTGCTCTCTTTTTCCTTGCCAAGTCCTAAGTAATTTAATTTCAAGGTACTTGAGGAAAAAATAAGATTTTGTATGCTTAGAGAATGAGACCATGCTAAATAATTGGTACACTGATGTAAAACTTTACTTCTCTTACTTACCATGTAGACAGAATACAGAAGTATTGCTGAACATTTTTTTCTTTTTTTTTGCACTTCACGCATTTGTTAGAACATTTAGGGCAAAGCAGAGATAATTATCACCAGCAGAATTATAGACTCAGCAAAATGCATAGCTTCTCCTTTGATACCTTCAGAATAAATACTAACCTAGTAGACTGAAGAATATTGACAAGTGCCGGACTTGGCAGGTCTGGTCCATGAAAACCCTTATTAGAGGAATAATCTATAGTTATGTGCTGAAATAATTGGGACTCAGCTGTTCCTAGAAGCCTCTGCCAAAAAAACCCTGAGTGATTCATTACTGCAGTCCTCTCTCAGTAGATGCTTCTGAAAAGTTATTGATTCTCCAGAAATCCAGAGGACACAGATCTGCCTCTTCCATGCTCATGGAAGTGTATATAGTGCTTTTCTCATAGTAAAATCAATACACACATGTGGGCTGGATTCCCCAGAGGATGACCTGGTTATACTACCTCAACCTCAAGATTGTGTGTGAGCTCTGATCTGACATTTGTATTCTGACAAAGCTCCTGCTAATGAAATATGCAGGAGAATGTCTACTTTGTGCTTTCAAAGAAGTTAAATAGATTACTAGATTGCGGTTAAGACTTGCACAGTTTTGGGCATGCCTCAACGCCAGCAAGCAGGCAGGCAGTTGGCTACAGAAGTTTACTGGTGCAAATAGCAGGAATTCAGATGTTGGTTGGCATGAAGAGCATCAAAAACTTGGATAGAGATGCTTGGAAGCTGCATTTGAGCGCTTTTATGTAGAGGAAAGAGAAAACCTTAAAGGTCAAAGGAAAAGTATTATTTATGTTTTACAGATGTTGATGCAGAACAGAATATTCCATGAATTAGGGATTTACTCTAAGTAAATACATAAGTACATGTTAGGTCTGAAAAGGCTTCCTAATTCATTTAAAGTAATGAACTATACTCCTTTCCTAAGTTAGTTAAAACCCTGCAATGGGATAAGGAAAATATATGTGATATTTCCAGGTGGATCTAAGAATGATGTAGTACCCAAAGGTACCCAAAGGAACAACATAAATATGACAACTGTCTAGAAATACTTTCGGATTATTATGGTACATTTCATTATCCTCAAGGAAAACTAGTTGGGGATTTGTTCTATCTCTAATGTTTCAACAAACAACTGACCTATTTGAGTTCTGATCTTCCAGATTATGCACAATTTTTAAAAGTCTTTGGATAGTTGATGTGTCTGGTAGTGCATATGCAGCATGAATAATAAGATTCACAATGAGTGGGAGCTGGTCAGAGAGCCTGTCATTAGGTGTTTAGCTGAGACATTCAGATATTCAAGGACATTTTTAAAAGAAACAGAAGAGGAAGTTATGAATATAAACCAGAATCTTTGAATAACAGACAATTTTGCCAGTAAGCATTTAAATATAACTTGCCTTACACTGGGATTGGCAGCTAAGGGGGAAAGGTCTCTCAGCAATGAGTCAAGCCAAATTAGACAAACACATAGTGAATGGAGTTAAATACTGGAATTTCATGTGAGTATGAAAAATGTGCATACATAATAAATGTATGTGAAAGATCAATAAGTGAAAGATCAAGCTTGTTTAGAAGAGCTGATATTTCACTTCTGCTCTGAAGGTAGTTAATGACACCATTCATATTACGTCATTCATCTTACATCTTTAAGTCGTCTAGATGAGATTCTTAAAGCTACTCCTTTATAAACAGTGCAGATAGCCTGGTGGGATTTTAAAAGGCATTCTGATGCCTAATTATCATGGAAATATTTCGGATTAGGCTTCAGAAATTTTAACAAGTGTTTGTATTTATGATTGGGTAACCAAATACAAATGCCTCAAAAAAGGATTTAAGACTTTTCTTGCAATAAACCAGAAGAACTTAGGTGCTCACTGTAAAATGATTGTAGTTTGCTAATGGACAGGAGAATTCGTTTTGTTCTCAGAGTGACAGATATATCTGGACACTTAGCATTTGTTGACACCAGTACCTAAATGAGGAAAAGACAGGATGCACATCAGAATCCAAGTTCAAAGTTTTGATCCATATATTAACAGCAGATGGATATATACATATATACTCAGATAACCCAGCCCCAAGCCACCTCTGAAAAACATGACACAATTTCTGATTTTACTTTTAGATAACTACAATTTCAGTACCTATACCATAATTTCAATGTTTCTCAAAATGGCTTGTGAATCTCCCTAAAATCTCCAGATGCCTCTCTTCTGACTGAAAAAAAAAAATCCTGAGTGTGTATAGCTCTGCTCCAGGTACACCTAGTGGGCTGGCAGGCAAATAGGTTGCAATCTAACTCTCATCTAAGTGCTTCTGGAATCTGAAACAAAGAAGGCCTGATCCCAAGTACATACATTTATAACATCTAATACAAATGAGGATATAAAAATCTTAAGAGTTTTTGGCCTGGCAACTGGAAGTTTGTAGTCCAGACTAAACAACATACACTCCTGTGAATGTGTTTATCCCAAGACTGCACCCCAGTGGCCTGGCTGTGCTCTGGAAAAGTAGCAATTTTTTATCTCTCCTGCTGTAGCTGTACAGGATATATACAGATATACAGCACTGGACTAACAAGAGCTCAAGACAGAACCACCTCAACAGCTCTTCTGGTCTGTCCTACCACACCTGCATACTATTCTGCAGTAGCTGAAACACTACACAGCTGTCACTGCAGGATGCAGGAAGCAAATTATTTGTCAGTAGATAGACTGTTAAAATCTAGGTTGACAAAAAGTCTCGTTTCCCATAGAAGCATAAACAGTCCTGCATGGGAGGCAAACAGCAGATTTTGCAGGAGGGGCAAAAGAGAAGCAGATTTCTTCCATTTCACCCCATTGCATTCAAAGCAGACCTGCTTTCATGTATCACAACTTTAAAAAAAACCTGTCAGAGCTTTGTATTTCTACCCTGCACTGACAGCCCTGCTCCACGACACACTTCAAACCAATTCTGAATGAAACAGAAAATGGTTGTGGTTCAGCACATTTGAAATTCCCTCAGAACCTGTGATTTTGTTTCCTTTGAACATGAGCAGAGTCCATTTTCCATGCTGGCTCATTCTTTGTCCTCCCTGCTGAGTCTGTTTTAAGGAAGGTTCACAGGGATTATTAGAGTTTTGAAACATGGAAATAGAACTCAGTAGAAGAACAGTAGAAGGACTTCCTCACTTTATATCAAATTTTCTACTTTGGAGAAAATTTTGAACTGCTTTGAAATTTACTGAAATCCTGACTATCATGAGGGATATGTCCCCAGTTCTTTTGATCTAATATGGCCTAAGGCAAATATAATTGTTGAGAATATCTAGAGAGAATGTAGGAATTTCCACTGGTTTTCTGCCCTTCTCATTCTAAAACACAATTCAGACAGTTGTCCTGCTTGTATTCTAGCTGGTACAGAATTATCTGTCCTGTTCTTCTGGCAGTCAGATATATATCAAAGACCATCAGGAAGGCTCATATTCTACTTTCATGACACTGAACTGAGTTTTTTTTGTTACTAGGTCATTTAGATCATAGAATTTAGAACATTCATGTGCGTGGGATGCATTTTTACCATGATCTCAGCAGAAAGCATTTCAGTCACACCTCCATCTTCAGAGTCCTCTCTTTGCCTGACTGCTCACCACTTAGAAAAGTGCTCATGCAGGGAGCTCCAAACATACTTTGGCCATCAAGAGAGGTGTTGAAGGCACAATAAGCCCATATGATCAGTGCAACTGGAATATTAGCTTCTACTGTTCCTCTGGAAGGCATCTCACCTGGCTGAATAAATGAGTTTATTAAATGAAAAAGGAGGAGCAAAATTTCTTAAAATCTCATTTAATATCTTGTTTTGTTACTGAAGAAAGTAGAGAGACATTTATTATTTCTCACATTAGATATAAAAACAGGAGTTAGGATTAGGTAGGGGATTTGTGTTTATTTAAATATAAGGCCTAAGACTAAATGAAATTCTCTTTCTCATGACTGCTGTGTGGTGAATACCCAGATAATGTAATTTTGTCCTATGCTACAGTTTCAAATGTTAATGCCTTCTGTCAAAGTTGTGGGAAGTAGTCCAGAAATGAAAGCCTCCTGTCTGTTCTGTCTGTATCAGGCCCACAAATGTCCTTTAAAATTGGCACATGATTGTAATTATTTCCCTGTTTCCCAAGCTACTAATTTTCCAGGGTGTGCTGTCAAAATTCCAAACACCTACTCAACTTCTTAATGTATAAAAGCTTTATGTATTTTCCTGTTTTGGAACAGCATCTAATATATTGCTAAGCATTCAATCAAGCTTCACTTTGTCTTGACTTTGAATTCAGCTGCCACTCAACATATTTTGAAATGTATTACAATATGAGCAAGTAGCGCTGATTAGCATCAGACATTATTTCCGTCTTAATCTGGGTGATACTTTGTCATTAAGTTTTGTGATGATGCACTGGCTGTAGATAATACAGTGCTGATGTTCATTTGCTTGCAGTCATGTCCTGTATTGGTTTGATTAGACCTACTCTATGGCTGGTTGATGACAAAACCTCATTGATTACATGTGGTCTGCTTCTCATTTCCAGTCAAGCTTTCTGTCTTGAGACATGAATAGTTTCATTAATTAGGGGAACTAAACACGTTGACAGCCATTCAAGCTAGTCTGGGTCTGGCATAATAGTGCTGGTATTATGGATTCATTCTCTGCAGTCAATGAAAATTTGGTTATTCATTTAAATGAAAGCAGAATCAAAACCTATTGGTGTTCCTTTCATTTGATTATGCTCCCAGAATATATCCAGTACAATTTCCTCCTACTTTTAGAGGCTGTTATACTTCACAGGGATAGATACTGATTATTTATTCCAGATGCTAAAATCCCTCCTGCCCTGTTAAAGACCTCTAAATAATTAATGACTAGCTAAAACCTAGAGCTTAAAAAAATCTAGATATAAGTTAAATTCTAACAATTTATATTGAGTCTTCTATAAAGCATGCAGTTGTTTATAAAACATCAACTGTGTTAAATACTTAGAAAAACTAAAGCCAGATCTTCAGGACATTCCACTGCTGTGTTTACACTGCTCAACATTTGCCTTATCTTACACGCCTCCTAAGTATCCAGTGTCTTTTTCCCCCTCTCCAATCCTGATTACATTCTGGAGATCCATTTTAACATCTTTTTGCCAAATTAGGGATGTACACATTTTTGGAAGCTACCCTTAGTCCCAAGATTAAAATCAATGGAAGAAGCCTACCATCTACCTTGTGACTGGAAACTGGCATTTCCCCTCCTTCCCACCACCTCCCTATTAATCTAATTCATGGGTCTGCTTCAACACAAGCCAGGAGTATGTTACACATGGACAAACCTGCACCAGCACTAGATGGTCCTCCTGGGAAGCAGTAAGAGCTGGTCCACTCCCTGAAGGAGGACAAGCTGGGACTTGTGGGTGAACACAGTGCAGTGGCCTCCCCCTGAAAGGACCAGGAAAACAAAAGGTTCTGCTTGACAGTCCAGGGATGATCAGACAGGGCAAAATATTGAAGCAGGTTCAGGGTCCATCCAGAAAGTCCTATCACAAACAGCAGAAGGTGGGACCATGGGCAAAGCTACCCATAGCCCAGGTTTCAAGGTTCACTCAGAATATGAGGCTGCTGACAGGAGCTGCCCAGAATCCGTGGCCAGTGAGTGCAGGGATGAGGCTGTTTTGGGCAGTTAGGGCATTTTAGTGTCCTTGGAACCCTGGCAGCTCCACAGAGCAAAATGAATATGGAAATAAGAAACTGGGGGGCAGGGAATCAAGTACTGTCTGGGAAAGTAGTTTGACAATTAAGATTCTACAAGCAAGAATGAAGTAACTGTTAGCAATTCCACTTCATTAGTATAAACCAAGTATGAGCTTCATCTATCCTCTTTATGCATGACATAATGAGCTATTAAAAAAGCCTCCAAAGCAATCAAATGCATACTAAAAGTAAGTTCATGAGTAACATTCAAAAGAAAAGTCTTTACTGTCAAAGCTTAGCAGACACATATTTTGATGGGAGGCAAAGATAATTTATCTTTTTTGAATCATGAACTCACACCGTGCTCATTTGACATGTAAGTGTATCAAGTGCCTTTGCAGACTTTTTGACTTTCAAATCATGATAATAGCAACACTTTCTCATGAAAGATGCAAAATTACTGGACACCCAAGTGCTACCATAGCTTAACTGATTACCTTTCTCAGCAGATGTTTCAAAGCACTATTTATTCCCATTGTGTACACTGGTCAAGAAAAGAATTCTTTGGACTTTATTTCTGAGGTATGCATGGCAGCAAGACCACAGAAATGAGGAGCACTGAAAAAAGAAACTTCACTTGTAATGGTAGAAAAGCAGACTGTATTTGAAATCCTGTGGTCACTTCTGCTATTCAATATTTTAATATGCCATGCTGCCTTCCTTCACAAAATTAGACAGATGAATGCAAGACAGAAGAAAAAAAATCTTTCAAATCTAGTTATCCAGAAATACTTACCTCCTCCTCCTTGCTTTCATAAGGTGGAAAACAAAAAGGATTTTACAAAGTAATTGTAGTTGCTTTTCGTCCTGTCTCCACTGTTCCAGTCAGTCCTGAACATCCATTGATCACAACCATGTAGAAATCAGAACTCACTAAATATGGAGACAACTGCTCTGCAAGGTCTAATAGTTCATCAGCTTTCAGTCCTACAAAAGAAACAGTGCAAGTGCAACTCCTCAACCCCCTGGCATCCCAAAAGATCCCTCTAAAGGATCAGTCATTTGTTTTTTAGTACAAGGAGTACAACACTCCACACTATGTTTGTCAGATTACCCTTGTGCACAGCAGTAAGCAGAAAGTCCTCAGACAAAGTGCAGAAGTGGCAAATATTCTAGAGCTTCATAGAACAGTGATGGTACCACAGGGCCAAAAAGCAATTTCCAGGCCTGTGTCTCTTCCAGCCTTCACAAAATACAGCTGCCCAAAGCCATGGGCTACTGCTTATGAAGGATTCAGTTTTCCAATGGTTATAAAGATATATTTCAATTACCAGCAATGAGCCTAGATTGGACCTGGGTTTGCAGAAGAGATTCATATTATAAACGTTTATTTCTAGAAATTTAATTTCTGTTCTCCTGCAGCGGAATTCCTAGGCAGGAGCACAGAAAGGGCTAAAGGCTCTCAACCCCCTCCCTCCCAACTTACTTCTTGCTTACAAATAAAGAGGTTTGCAGTGGCCATATTATGAATGGTTTTATTGCTCTCTGACATTTTGTAATACATTGTTACCATTCCAGTCTTTACTATGTAACTAAAAAAATAAACCATAGATCTAAAAGTACACAGTGTTAGTTTTATCCATAATCCATAATAGTAACTGATTCAAAGTATGCTACAGAGGCACTTTACAAAATAAAGGAAAAAGTAATTTAAATCCATGTTCCAAGGATTTTAATTCCAAAAGTTACGTCCAACAAACTCAACTACCCACAGAACTGCCAGTTTGATTGTTTTCAAACAAAAGCAGACTGAAACATTCTGTGTATGGCTGTACTTACACATAATATTTCAAAGCAGTATCTTCCTCATAATATTTCAAATGGTCTCTTGTGCTTAATGAGATGTTACAAAATATATTCATAATTTGAAAAATGTGTGTGCAATATGCAGAAATTAGGTTCATTTTAAAAGTGTAACACAAGTATAACCAAATACATACACTATATACAGGGCGTAAAGAAGTTAATAAGGCTGCTTAGATTTTTAAATCTGGCATATGGTACTGCAGATAGGACACACATACGCACACAGAAGATGTTGTGGGTATTCCCATGGAAGTCCAAATCTAAATACTTGTAAAAATGTCCCAACTACTTTGAGCAGTCTATTGGACTTGCAAACTGAAGTAGAAGTTATTTCTAAGGTAGATTTCTAGTACGGAGATCTATATTTTTAGAGAAGAATAAAAAAAAAAACAAAACAATCTGGACAATCTGAAATTTCTCACTGGTGTTAACATCTGCATGACTGTGCGTGCTGTATATTCATTTATACATACATAGCAAGAAAACATATACCCACATCTAGCAGGAAAAGGGAAACATTCATAATAATAAAATTTCTTCAGGAAAACTTGGTTGATATATACAGTATATAAAAAACCCTACACAATTGTCAGCATACAAAAATATGAGTTCAATATCTTTTTATAATTCAAAACCTAATGATGAAAAATCCAGGTATCCTGAGTCAGGTATGTACTGCACACCTAATTTACCAATGCCAGAGTACTGTTGGAGCACAATTAGAAAAGCACTACCTGCATTTCTCAAGTACAGAGATAAAATACATAAGGCAATGCATTATCTTTTCATACTGTTAAACACAAATGGCACAAAATATGCGGAAAATGCTGGAAGACAAATCCATGAAGGAGCTGTAAAGAGTATGGAACAATATATAGATATATACTACAGTTACTGATTTTCTCATTTAAATGAAATGAAATGAAAGACACTTTCCTTTTCTGTGCATCATGCTTAACCATGATGTGTATACTCACATTCAGGCAATTGTCTTAAATACATATACATATATAAATATACACACATACACTACATCTGACAATCAATTAATAAAACATGTTTGCTTGTGAATTCCTCTGGCTAAAAACAGATCAATAAAAGTGGTTAATTTTTTTCCATTAAAGGAGTCTAACAAATGAAATTAGTATGACTACTGTAAATCCTTGTTGACTGAAGTTTAATTGTCTTGGCTCTAAACCAGTAGAAGAGGAGTTCTGACCACTACTGACTGCATTAAAATAAACAAATACAAACCAGTCCAAAAACCTGATGCATTTGCAAAAACCCAGTGAAATCTACCCAAAAAGCCACTAGGATTCCAACTGTCTCAGTAGACATAAAATTGGTTGGTTACTTCAGCTGACAGCAGGAATATTTACTTTTAAATGGATCTCTAAACACAAAGTTTGACATTGAAAACCTGGACTATATACATTTTTATATTTATTTACATTTACAATCTACAAGGAAAATAGCTATTAAAAATAACTAATTTGGGAAACTAGAGTGGATCAATGGTCATTTCATAGACTAAAGACTGTTTAACATCCTATTATTCATAGATGATGGTTACAAAGATAGGCCAAACATCCTCAGCTCTACTTAAAATCTGTTTTCTCCAGGCATGGATGCTATGGCAACTCAGCTGTTCCTGGGCCTGTAACCTTCCCTTCCCAGGCTAGCATTGAATCATGGTAGTATTTGGTAATGTATGACTCTAGATCACTGAATTTATTCCCAGAAGAATTACACTTTCCTTGGGGGAAAAAAAATTACATACAGAATGTTTTCCCTAAACCAGTACAACACATTGTTGTAAAAAAAGGCTACATAACCCGTTTCTGTCAAAACAAAGATTTACAAAGCTATAGGTGATACAATTCTTGTAAATCATCACTCTTGGTCATCTCTTCTTGTCACCTGTGAGTTTAAAGATTTATAAGAGGATAAACATACTGTGATGAAAATGGATATTTTTTTACTCTGCAAATGCATCTTGTATAAGGAATAAATACATCCTATACATATACCAAACAAGATAAACAGCTTTAACAATGAACATATGTAAATTTATATTTTAAGAATGGACAATGAAGTCCATTTAATGTTATTAGAAGTCAGTAGAATAGTGTTAGAGTGTGCAGTGTGCTCTGAAATCAGAGGGGCAAAAAAATCAATCTGAATACTACACAATGTTTCATACAGGCCATTGAAGAACATTTTGAAAAATCGGGTCCCTACTTTCTAATAGACAGTAAGGGAGGAATTTATGCCCCATCTCCTCTGAAAACAGGTTGGACTCAATCTATAAGTTAGAGTCAAGGATCCCAGAGATCTTTTCCAACCAAAATGATTCTGTGTGTTACTGTGGAATCATATTTTTATGTGTTATCTGTAATCCCAGAAAACCAGGGCTTAAGTTTCTCAGCTTCTTTGATAACAGGCTAAATAGACACTTTACTTTGCAGTATGGGTCACCAATAAAGCTCATAATGCTTAATAGGTTTTTGAAAACTGTCTCTAGAGGGGGAAAAAAATAACAAAGGACCAAAAGCTAGATATAAAATGACCAAAATAAGAGGTCAAGATTTCTGATGCACACTCATGAAACAACAGCTAAAAAAATTTTGTCCAGTGACTGGCTTACAATTATTTGTCCCTTACAAATGTCTATTATCCCACAATTTCAACAACAAAATGAAACAGGGAATTATCATATTATACAGGGAGACTATTTTGGAGCATTTACACTCCTACCACTTTCAATGCTATGTAAAAAAAGCAATTGCTACTTACAATAATGCATGTACATGCAACAGATTTTTTCCTCTAGGTTATTTTATTCTATACAGGCTCAGCAGCTCCATGCAGCCAACAGCTGACTTCCCTCATAGTAAATCAAACCTCCTGTGGGGAAACCTCACAGGAAGATGTGAGCTCAGAGCTGGGCTGACAGCAGCACGCCCTTGGTGCTTATGGCTTCTCTGGACTTCTGATGCCTGAAACAGCAGAAACTGAAGTTACTGGTGCTTTTTCCTGGAGCAGGAATTACCACAGCCAATACTGCTGCTCTGAATGAAACACATCTGAAAGTATGAGATCCTGACTAGAACAGCAATTATAGAAAACATAACTCTTTTTTATATGTAAGCATTAGGTCATGCTAGACAAAAGCCTTTAAAAGTAATTTTTTGTTGTTTTGTTTTGTATTTTTTTTTTATTTTGCTTTTGTGTATTAAGTATTTTAATCAAAAAGATCATGGTTCAACAGCTTCCAGCAACTATGAAAGAGAGTAAACCTTAAAGCACAAAGGTGAAGTTGTTACTGGAGTGCTCATTACTGTATGCCTTTGTCATATTTTAAGGCAAACATTCTCTTTTTATTGATATTACTACATAAATATATACATGTTAAAATGTATATATATTCACAGACATGTATATCTGTGGATATATAAAAATATTTATTTTCTTAGCAAAGTTAAGGTCTGTGTAAAAACATTTAGAATACTGAAAAAGATTGGACCTCCAATTCCTCCTTTGGAGAAAAGTAACAAGTTCCCTAAATATCCTCTAAAAAAACCCACTCTCTTCAAGACTACAATTCCTTTTGAATTCTCACTTATTCAATTGTAGATTGATAGGTTCATAAATATTTAGATCATATGCAAAAATTATGTTGTGAGGTTTGATTGCTACAGGCCGCTGTTGTACAAAAAATAAAATTTATTCAGACAGTATGTGTCTTGCTCTAATGGATTACATAGCTACTGCTACAAGTAGAACTATTTCAGAATACAGTTTTTGTTTTAATGTGCTCATATATAAAACCTCATTTGGGGGCATTTGAAAATGAAAATTCTTTGGCCAAAAGAACAGCCAAATGCAGATAAATTCTCCCTGGGCTCTCTAAATAGTTAGTAAAATTCAAAGTAAATCTATAACAATTACCACTCCAAGAAGTGAGATGCTATACAAAACAATTCTGACAAAATGTGGAAAATGGTAGCATAAAACATCAAAACCCCAAACTATGCTTGAACTTGAACCAGTCATTTCCAGTTTAACAACACTGACTCATCTCTGCCTTATGTAGATTTGTTAGTGTAGTACTCTAGAAGAAAATACACAACTCTGGAAAACTCTGAAGTGCAGAGATATAATAATGTAAAACATCTATTAGAGTCTGAAACTCAGCCTAACAATGGATGAAGATCAGCCTCATCCTTCTCCTTCATTATAATGGCAGCTGCAAAAGGGAAGAACTTTAGCTGATATGCCACACCATCAGGCACTCCTAATGCCATGTAGGTCCTCCTTCCAAGCAGTGTGACAAGCACTGCTTCAGACATGGCTGAGTTTACTGAGTACAAGCACACACCCATAGCAGCTGCCTGCAGCCATTAAACACACTTCTGAAATAGTGTTCCAGCTTGAAACCTCACATTACACTCTTGAAACAGTAAAGTTAACATTCCAAGAAATTATGATGGTGACAGGAAAAAAGCTTTCTCAAGTGCAAAGGGCCCCATATGAAGTGCATGCTCATTATCAAGCCTAGTTTATCTAGGCTTCCACAAGATCACATTGTGCATAGGGGACAAGTGAAGACATTCCCTCTGATCAAGACTTTTTTTTCAAGCTGCTATACCTATCATGTGGCTGAACAAGACACATCAAATTAATCTGATTCCAGTGTTAAATTCCCAAGGAAGAGTACTGTCCTATGAGTGTAAGGCTGGAGTGCACAGATTTTGGAAATGCTTTTGGGAAGACATCTTTCAATGCCAATAGGTAACATTTAGGGTATTTCTTCCTTTGTCCTGAGTAAAAGATTTTTTTTTCTTATTTATCAAAGCTGCAGGGATATAATGCCATAGTGCAGTTGGATTTTGTCATATAATCCCAGTATCCTAAAGTCCATTACTGGATTGTTTTCTGGAGCAGATCTCATTCTTCTCCAACAGGTGGTGGTGGCTGACACAGCTTGTATAATCTGACAATGACAAACAAACAAAGCAATAATTATTCTGAGAACTTTGTCATTATTAAAATGAGCAGATTTAAGGAACACAAAGTAAAGCTACATCTTTCTGCACTGCAAAACAAGAGGTATGAATTCAGTTTAATACCATCAAAGTAAAACTAATAAAATCTTCTTTGTTCATATTGAAAGTGGAATTATTAAAACGCATATATATTAGCAGTCTTATAAACACATGTCAATGCAGAAAATTTTCATATTTCTGCACTGAAGATGCCTTCATTAATCCCATTAGCAGGGGTTGCCCTGGATTTCCCAATTGAAAAAGCTGCTTGGTGAATGTAATTGCCTCCAATTCTGTTTTGCCTTGGCCCAGTCAAAGCTCTCTAAAAATATTTCCCTGAAGAACTGGTGTTGTTTGAAGCACCTGAGACAGGTGTCAGACATGTGACAGTAGCACGCAGATTTTAAGTTCTCTCTCCCTCTGGTTCTTTATGGATGAACTTAACAGCAGTAAGATTTGGTTCAAAATATTACCCCAGTACAGATTGAAATAGCCACTGCTTTTATAAAGGTTTTTTGACTTCTATTAACCCCTTTTGAAAAGACTTGGTTATTAACAGGTGTTTGAAACTTTACCCTAACAACAGAAATACTGATAATAAAAGGCAATCATTCTGACCTCACACCCCTTGCTCTGTACTCCTGTCCAGCACACAGTATCTCCTCTGAAACCACAGCAATTAGAACCAGCCATAGACATGATCTCATTTGGAGATTACACATATTCTTCTGGGAAAATGTATCATTGGAGGAATAACAAAGAGAAATCCCCACCATAATGTGTTCTGAAGATCATTGGGCTCTTCCATATAGTCACATGGCAGATTCAGAAGCACAATCATTTAAGGTCACATTGTGCAGACACCAAAACATCTGTTGGGAGCTATATATAAGGCAATATACATATATCTAATATTTTTATACTGATGAGAGGATAAGGTCTGATCTTTATACAGACAAGGATGCAGAGAAGAATAAACAGGGATTGAATTATTTGATTCTGCTGGCAAAATAAAGCAGTAATATTCAAAGCTGGCAGAAGACAGATAAAATTACAGTCAGAATCTCATCTAGAGTAATTGCAGTGGGATTAATACTTGATGATGTTTTAGCAATATTTAATTTCTATGGAGCAAAGCGCAGAAAACTTCAGCCCCAAGTACTAACGTCTGTGTATTCTTCAGGTTATAGCAGTAATCACTAAGATTCTCTTCAGAGCATGTGATATAAAGGAACTGTGAAGCAAAGTAATGATAAGGCTGCATAAATCTCTCAGGATCTGAAGTTGCTGAAGATGCTATAGAGCAGAAATAGCCTGTTCTGGGTCAATATATATGGAACAACTATTTGAGATAGTACAAACATCAGCTGAGAAAACAGAAACAATGGCAGTTGCAGACAACAAGAGAACCCTGTCAAGTGATGTTAATTGAAACCAAATATGAAATTGTTTTCAAAGCAGAGAACCAAGAAGCCATAATATTGTTTAGCTATACATCAAAAGCATACTGCTGGTGCCAATTCTGACTTGTGCATCTAATGCTCTGACCACAGAGGTCTAGGATATTCCTGTGACATTGCTGTTGCTGCTCACCGGCAAGCGTGCCGGGTACGTGTGTCTACGCTCTCATCATTCTTCTTCAGCATTTCAGTGCTACATTGTGGGAGTTTCAGCTGGAAAGAGGCAGTCTTTTTTCTACAGATGCAATACTAAAAAATCTTATTGCTAAGCTTCCATTTTTGAGAACTTAGATTTTTCCTTTATCACAAAAACTCTGAATCTAGATGAACATTCTGTCATGTTGGGATGGGAAAAGTTTGGGTTGCAAGAATTCTTTGGCTGCCTCCATAATTATGTCATTAAGGAGTTCATTTAAGTCCCAAATCATACTGTTCAAAATATGAAAAGTCTTCACCCACTAATGCTTTAATTGCTTTTAATGTAACAAAATGCTACTTTATTGCCATGGAGGCAAGACAGCTGATTGGGGATCTTTAGTCCTGCACTGCCTCTAAGCTAATCAAATTCACACAGTCATCTCTATCAGTTTTTGCTAGTTCCCTGTTTCCTTACTGAAATTTAAACACCACAGTGGATCTGTTACATAACAGATTTTTTACATACATGTTTAGCTCATTCAATGTGTTCTCAAAAACATTATGTTTAAATCAGTAAAACCCAGTTTAAATTAGTTCTGGATTACTCGAACCATTTTAAGATCAAATTAAGTATTGTTTGGTTATTTTTATTTACAAATATTGTGCTTTTAAAGAAACATTTCCAGCACCTGCAATCCATCACAACATTAAAAAGATGGATAAATATAGAATAACCCATTTTTCACTGTGATGCATGTTACAGAAAGAGACAAAGAAAGACTACATCATCCCCAAAGGCAACTAGAACATGATTTTGCTGAGATACTGCAGTACAGTATTTCATTAAAATGGGGTTATGGATCTAGTTAAGAGTATTTACCCAAACCCACTAAATATTACAAGTGATGAAGGACTTACTCCAGTGTTTTCGTAATTAATAAGAACTAAGATTCATTTTTCAAAAATGGGCATGTTTTGAAGTGCTACATAGCCTGGACTTCTGTAACTAATCACTTGAAGTAAAACTGTATGGCTAATAGTGCAACTGATTTTATGTACATTAAGAGCCAAATCTTACCATCTAGAGCAAAATATAGTCAATGTTTACTGTTAGCTTTTGAGCAGCTAGGACCAAAATTGGCACAAAGTAGACAAAACCATGGTCGAGGACACAAAGAATTGGTTACCTTGGCACAGACTGTGGTGTTCGATCCCTCACTCCTAAATTCTTGGCTGTGTTTTGTACTCTTGCACCCTGTGGAAGAAGAACAACAATTTTACTTCATTTATCCCACAATAAATGAGGAAATTTTCTGAGTTTTGTAGATGAACATAACTATTGATTATAATTAATTAACACATATGTTTCATCTCCCAAAATAACTAGTATCTTCTAAGGTGAGGAAAAAGTTAAAGCAATAAAGAAACAAAAATCTTGCCACTTGTCACCAAATAAATGCACACATATAGATCTTACTAATTTAGAAGAGAATCATTAAAAAAAATTTAAGGTTTAAAACAATCCAAACACACCTTGTTTCAATTTGTTTGATTTTTGTCACTATTCTGTGTAGAAGTCATGGATAAAGTTGTTTTCTGACATGTCACTTATTTCCTATAAACTTTTGAACAAACAAATACTACAGATTATTTTCTATGAAAATACTAAATGAAACTAACAAAGAATGGCGTCAACTCAGGCACTAAATAAGGACTGGAAAAATGCAGGTCCTGATCTTCCTTTATAATCAGAGAATCTCAAAAACAAGCCCCAAAGAAATAGGCAGGAACCTCCTGAGATTGATTTGTCTAAAATCCCCACTTAAAGCAGGGACAAAAGAAAAGTTGGTCTCTCTCTATCTCAATTGATCCTTTCAAAAACAATAATGAAAGTACTTTTGTCTCACTGACTCATCTAGTAAAGAGGAAATGGATAAAACATGCACAATATTTATATACCATGAACCATTGTGTGAAAAACACCCTCTTCTGCAAAGATACCAGCTTACATATATCAAAGAACTTAGTAAAATTTCTTTTTGAATGATGAGGTATAGCTCTTAAATTGCAATTTTATTGATGTAAAGTAGTCACAATAAAGAAATATCTGCTAGGCTTACAATGTTTTCTATAATTTTAAAGGAGATGGAAACTACTTGTTCTATCAATAATAAATATACTGACTCTCCATTTATTTCTCCTGTATTATGTAAATTCAGGACAAAATAATAGAGAATAAAAATTTACAACCTCAGAATTCTTACTGGGTAATCTTTAATTGATGTGAAGTATCAAAGATAATTTATATTTCTAACAGAGCTGCAGTGCCAGGTGCACGTGATGTAAAATAGGTATAATACTTGATTCCAGTCATAGAGTAAGACTAGACCTTTCATTTGACTGAAATCAGGTACATAGGTAATTGATATGGTATTGATTTACTGTCATGGGCTGAAACAGTATATGAAAAATGCTAGCTGCTTACACAGAGATAGGCTCTCAGATTGTATGTAAATCAACATGTGCCACAAAAGCATACTGTGTCCTTACATTTCTTTAAGGCAAAGAAAGAGTGATAAAGATAGAAAAAATAACTAGAATACATATAAAAATTAAGGCACAATATAAAATTATTTTACTATAGATGCATCCATCTCAGTAAGATTGTCTCCAACATTGCAAAGGCACATAACTACAGACGGTGACAAACATGCCTCTCCCCAGAAACTCCTCCAGAATTCAGTCATTAGTCATTCAATACTTCCTCTCTTCATCAACAAGTATGTGTTTAATTAACTTTAGTGATTCTCTTCTCTTCTTTCCCATCTCATCTTGTACTCAGTAACAAATACACATCACTAGCCTTGTGAAAGATACACATCTTTGGTACAGTCTTAACTTGCTATATCAAGAATGAGAGAATGGTTGGGTTGCCTAAAATTTTAAGAAATCATCTAATCTCAACTTCCCACCATGGGCAAGGTCCCCAGATATTTCCAGGGATGAGTCATCTATGGCTTCTCTGGGTAACATGTTCCAGTACCTCACCACCCTCACAGTAAAGACTTTTATAAACCTAATGTCTAAAATTTATTCTAAAATAGACTCAATCTAAGCCCACTGTCACTTTGAAGCTATTACTCCTTCTCTTTCACTACATGCCCTTGTGAAAAGTCCCTCTCCAGCTTTCCATTCTTTTAATTTGGTTTAAATCTGACAGTTTCATTTGATGTGTTTAGTTCTGCACTGGTGAGGACAATCTTCAGTCCCCACATGTGACGCATGTTCTTTACAAGACTGTTATCCCCCTTCATGAAGCTGTACAGTCTTACATTATTTTGTCTTTCTGTCTGTTCTGTCTGTAAACCTTTCCCAGCTATTGGCCAGTATTTTCCTGACTTTCTCTGAATCTTTTCCATTATGCTATATCCTTATGGCAGGGTTAAGAAAATCGGATCGTTCCAAATGCAGGGTCATGACAGCATGATTCTACTTTGTCCTCTATCCTTCCTAAACCATTATAGCTTCTGCTTTACTGATAACTGCTGCAAATTGAGCTGATGTTTTCTCCTCATATCCTCAGGTCTTCAACATGAAATGGAATGGCAAGCTCACAGTCAATTATTTTGAATGTAAACTTAGGGTTTTTTTTTTCCCTAGTGCCCTTCACTTAAGAGTAATCTATGCTGATTTTCATCTACTATTTTATTGCTCAATCACAAAGTCCTGCAAGATTATTATAATAACTCTAATTCTTGAGAGGCACAGCTCATCTTTTATTAAAGAATTGAAAAGAGTTCAGTAAGAAAATTCAACTGAAAAACAACAGATTAGATGAATTGATTTCTTCTATCTATACAAGTCATGGCTTACCAGGGACATGATAATCAAATTTGGGACAGACTTTTTTAGCAGGAGCTATAGCAATAGGAAAACAGGTAATGGTTTTAAACTAAACAAAGGTCAGAATAGATATAAGGAAGAAATATTTTATGATGAGGGTGGTAACACAGTAACAGGTTGGTCAGAGTATGCTAGATGCCCCATTTCTGGAAACAATCAAAATGCTAAAAGTCTACTGCTCAATAGGGAAGAAAATCTGGTTGCTAAGTTTATGGTATACTGGACAGAAAATGGAAATTGAAGGGGGAAAAATAGAAGAAAAAAGCCACTTAAATGAGGCACGAAGTAAAGCATTGTATTGAAAAGGTTAAGAAAACTCCAGAACAGACCACATGAGAAGCAGTGTGCAGGAGTCCCCACTACCGGAGGCTTAAGAACAAAGACAACAAACATCTGTCAGGAATGACATAGAGATAGATGTTGGTTACAGTTAGACATGTTGACTCCAGACCTTCTGCACCTCCAGTAGCCTTTTCTCAGTGCCATTTTCTAAAATTTTATCATAATAAAGAAACCTCACCATGCTGAGACTGGCACATAATTAACAGCACTGAGAGCCAGAATATACATATATTTGCAAAAACTATCTAAATTAATCACATGCTGATCCTGGACGTCAGTGCTGTGACTACCTCTGAGAACAAAACCAGCCTATTTTTACTTTCATCACTCACTAGACAATCTAATTTTAGTATCTTGCTCACATAATAAATCAAAAGCATTGATTTAAAAAGGAGTCTAGCTTTATATAATCATGTAATTTATTATTTAGCTGGGAGACAAATTAGACCTTACTTAAACCCACCAAATTCTTACTTCTTTTGAGGAAAAGCCCCCAAGAATTACTAGCAACTTGCCACCTGATATCTTTTTGTAACCACTGAGCATCATTATACTATTTCTATTTCAATATACTGCTAATTTATACTTCTCCAATTCTATTCCTAATTGACACTGTCTCACATGGGCATAAGGGAGAGCTGTGTTACATGACTCTAGACTGCTACCCTCTGCATACCAGTACTGCCAGAGCACTGGTGAAAGATGATGGCAGTTCTGAGACATCAATCTGGACTCTTCTGTATGAACTACTATCTCATTGCCATGTTTAAAAATTGTAAGTTTATTTTCAAGTGACACACTAATTTAAGGGTAGCAAAAACCAGTCACATAGAGAAAACATTCAAAAAGCTCTAAATCAGTACAATACTTATGATAATTATTCACAGAATCACAGGGTTGGAAGAGACCTTTAAGATCATTGAGTCCAACCACTGCCCCAACACCTCGACTAAACCATGGCACTGACTGCCACATCCAATCTTTTTTTTAAACACATCCAGAGATGGTGACTCCTCCACCTCACCAGGCAGACCATTCCAGTACTTTATCACTCCTTCTATAGAAAACTTTTGCCTTATCTCCAGCCTGTATTTCCCTTGGCCCAGCTTAAGGCTGTGTCCTCTCATTCTGTCAGTTGCCGCCTGGAGAAAGAGACCAACCCCCACCTGGCTACAGCCACCTTTCAGGAGTTGTAGAGAGTGATAAGGTCACCTCTGAGTCTCCTTTTCTCCAGGCTAAACACCCCCAGCTCCCTCAGTTGTTCCTCACAGGGTTTGTGTCCCAAGCCCCTCACCAGCCTCGTTGCCTCCTCTGGATGCGCTCAAGCCTCTCAATGTCCTTCCCAAACTGAGGGGCCCAGAACTGGACACAGCACTCAAGGTGGCGCCTCACCAGTGCTGAGTACAGGGGGAGAATGACCTCCCTGCTCCTGCTGGCCACACTATTCCTGATGGAGGCCAGGATGCCCTTGGCCTTCTTGGTCACCAGGGCACACTGCTGGCTCATGTTCAGCTGTCGATCCCTAGGTCCTTTTCAACATGGGCACTGTCCAGTCACACTGTCCCCAGCCCGTAGTGCTGCAGGGGGTTACTGTGGCCAAAGTGTAGGACTCAGAAGTTGGACTTATTAAACATCATCTTATTGAACTCTGCCCATCCATCCAACCACTCCAAGTCTCACTGTTGATCCCTCCTACCTTCCAACAGATCGACACACACTCCCAGCTTAGTGCCGCCTGCAAATTTACCAATGAAAGACTCAATGCCCTCATCAATGCCATCAATAAAAATATTGCACAGAACTGGCCCCAGCACAGACCCCTGAGGGACACCACTGGTGATAGGCCACCAGCTGGATGCAGCACTGTTCACCACCACTCTCTGGGCCCGGCCATCCAGTCAGTTCCTAACCCAGCAAAAAGTGCTCCTGTCCAAGGCATGGGCTGCCAGCTTTTCCAGGAGTATGTTGTGGGAGACAGGGGCAAAGGCCTTTCTGAGGTCCCAACAGAAAATATCCACAGCCTTTTCTGCATCTGCCAGGCACGTCAGCTGGCCATAAAAGGAGACCACACGGGTCAAACACGACCTACCCCTCCTAAACCCCTGCTGGCTGGGTCTGATACCCTGGCCATCCTGTAAGTTCTGTGTGATGACACTCAGTATAAACTGTTCCATCACCTGGGTACTGAGGTCAGGCTGACTAGTCTATAATTACCAGGATCCTCCTTCACACCCTTGTTGTGAATTGGCATCACACTGGCCACCTTCCAGTCATCTGGAACCTCACCAGTGAACTAGGACTGTTGGTAAATGATGGAGAGTGGCTTTGCAAGCTCATCTGCCAGCTCCTCATCACCCTGTGATGGATCCCAAATGGTCCCATAGATTTGTGAGCATCTTAGTGGCTCAGCACTTCTCTGACTGCCTCCTCCTGGATAACAAAGGAACCATTCTGCTCTCTGACACCATCTACCAGCCCAGGAGGACAGTTGTAAAGGAGGACAAGCCATCTTCCCACTAAAGACTGAAGCAAAGAAGGCATTAAGCACTTTTACCTTCTCATCTGCAGTTACTGAGTTCCCTCCCACATCTAGTAGAGAACAAGGGTTGGTCTTGCCCTTCCTTTTGCCATTAACATATTTGCAAAGATATTTTTTTATTATGCTTTACTAAAGTTACCAAGTTAAGTTTGAACTGAGCTTTGGCCTAATTTTTTTTTTCTACGTGCCCTAGCAACCCCCTTAAATACTTCCTGAGAGACCCGACCCTCCTTCCAAAGATGACACTTCCTCTTTTTATCCCCGAGTTCCTTCAAAACCTCATTGCCCATTCATGCTGGACATTTGCCTCATCGACTTATCTTTCAGCACACAGGGACAGTGTGTTCCTGTGCCCTCAAGATCTCTGTTTTGAAGCATGCCCACCATTCCTAGACTCTTTGTTTTTAAGGGCTGCTTCCACAAGGAACTCTCTAAATAAGTCTCCTAAATAGGCCAAAGTCTGCCCTCCAGAAGTCCAGTGTAAAAGTCTCATTGATGCTCCTCCTGATTTCACCAAATATTGAGAACTCTAGAATTCCATGATCACTATGCCCCAAGCAGCCTCCAACCACCACATCTCCCAGCAGCCCATCTCTATTTGCAAACAACAGGTCTAACATAGTCCTTCCCCTGGTGGGCTCAAAAATATAGTGTTGTTATTAAACTTTAAAAAAAGGCATGAAAATATGATTAGTCACTTAAAAGACAATATAAATTCTCTTCTGGCCTTTTCTGTTCATCAGCCTTTTAGTTACTTTTTTTCCTCAGAGCTCTCTGCCCTCCTGCAGCTCCTTTCCTAGGCTTCTGTCCTCTCCACTCTGCTGCATCCTGAAGTCACACTGCTGTCAGGATGCTTTACATAGTATTTTGTGTATGCAGTTGTTTACATGAGTATATACATAAGTTTAAAAATGTACCAAAAGATAGTTGGGGTGTTTTGACAATTTTTTCTCTATTTTATAAATAAATCAAAACTGCTTAAGTAAAGCTATTCCACAGACCCAAGTTCATACCCAGTCTCACAAGTTTGTCTCTGTCCTTTAGTTCTCACAGACCAGGTGCTTGCTATCTTATAACTGACAAGACAATTACTTTGATCATTGTTCCAACAGTACAGTTGGAGCTATTATTAGTCTTGTTCAACATGATCTTGGCCTCATTCAATTAAAAATAAAATCATTCCTGAGGTTATCCATTCAATCAGGTGTCTCTGGTGCACCAAGCTGGATAACACATCAGCTTCAAGTAGAGATAATTTCCTCTAGTGGAAAACTGATACTGACAGGAGTTAGTGCTGCTGAGTAACAGATGGAATAGATGTCCTTTGACTTGCACCTCCCTGTGGCTAATATCTTTATTCCACAAAAGGTTTAGTGTGTAAATGGGATAACAAATTTTTTTGTTTGTTTTATGTGGAAAAGGCACATGTATTGCTCTTAACTAAATGTTCTGCATTAAGCCCCAAGAAGCCTTTTTATTTCTTTTTCTTCCAGGTTTTATTGCCTGCATTATGATCCCGACAATTAAATCCTACAGATAATTTAAACATTAAATCCAAACAGGTTTCTAGAAAATACCATAGTGTGTTGTTGAAATTACTCCAAAACATTTAGAATTTAATGGAGGGTTATATTTCTACTACAGAACTCCAAGACTGATTGAAAGTTACGACAAAGGATTATTACTCTATTAAATGCCATAGTGGTTTCCTGCAAGAGAAAGGATGTGTGAAAAAAGTCAAGATATACTAGCACACATTTTTGCAGTATCTGTGTGCGGTATTGAGATATTGGTATCTTTAACAGCTATTGATCACCTGCTGTTTTACTTCAAAGAATGCAGCCTCATCAAAAGGCCTTTTTTCACATCTGTATTTGAGCAAGTACAGCTACAGCTGCTCAAAACCATGTCAGTTTCTCTCATTTTGTCTTTCATTTTCATTACATAAATGCAGAAGATACAAAAATGAATCAGCATTTTTAAAAATGGCCTAGATCTGTATTTTGAAAATGTACAATTTGACAGAATACATCCTACAAGTAGATTTATGCAAACCCCTACAACCATCTTTTTGGATTGCAAAATACGCAGATCTGCCTTTTGTCTAAATCTTCAGGAGCAGACATATCAACCTATACATGCAAGTTCATCCATATAACTTGCATGTATAGGTTGCATATAAAGCATATATACTGCATGTAAAGTAGTAGCCTTCTTTTCAAGTCAAGTGAAAGCTGTAATTCCTGAGCAGATGTACATTCAAGAACCTCGAGGACGATTATTCACCACAGAAACCTAATTTATGCATCAAAATAAGTGAAAGTTCAATACAAAAAGGAATGAAACTAAATACTCTGATGTACCAATGCTCAGCAGCAACACTTAAATACAACTGATGCAAATCTATGGTTTGAAACTATCCACAAAATTGTTTTAACAGACCAAAGGTCACATCTAGCATATGCATATTTTTCTCTATAGCAAGTTAGAAGCAAAGTACAGCTTTTTAATCATCTTCGTAACTGTGATTGCTGCACAAAATATGTAGTAAAGTTAATGAACATAAATTAGGTGCCATCTAGGACCCAGAAATTATGAACCTTGTCTTATCTGTGATTAGTCATTACAATATTTAATCATGGGTTTTTTCACTCCAAGATTTAGTGCATCCTGTATATTTTGCTTATGATTTTGTTGTAAGGTTGAAAGCTACCACAGGCTGGGATATATGTTCCATATGCATGCAGAGTGATTAAGTCCCCCTTCAACCTCTCTTTCATCAACTGAACAGGTTGAGCTCTTTAATCTTCAGTTTATAAGTTTTGTCTAACAACCTCTGGACCATTCACGTTCCTCCCTTGAATTCCTTCCAAGATACATCCTTGTGAAAATATTTCCTGATAACAAGATAGTCTAGAAAATGTTGTGTTAATACAGTAGAGCATAACCCCCATTTTCAGTTGATATTACTTTTTAATCCAGTATTTTTGGCATACCTTCACACCAAGAGTTCATGTTGAGGTGGTTATCTATCCACAACAGCCCCTAAATACTATGATTGCCAAAGAGTGAAAAACACCGTTTTGCAATAAGGACATTGTCCTCAGGAATCTTGCCTGGAAATTAAAAACAATGGTATTTCTTTCTCTCCTTCCCTTCCACACTTCCCCTTAATTCAGTGCATGAGTCACTTTTTACTGGCAATATCTAATAATCTTAAGTTGTTTTTATCAATCATATATATTAAGATAAAAATTGTCTTACTCAACAGACTATTCTGATGTAAGCTGACACTAAGGCAGTTACTATACAAAAATCACTTAAAATCAGAAGAGAAAGCAAACAACTGGTTAAAGATAGCCTGTTTCTATATTAAAAAAACCAAAAAAACACCTTCAACAAAAAGGGAAAAAATTTAAAAAATAAAAAGCCAAAACAAAAGACCAAAACACAAACAACAAAGCACCCAAACTAAGATGACTCAAATAGACACTGCACAACATTAGGATGGAGGCTAAAAAATGTTTGGTCGAATCATTCCTGTTTGATAACTACATGTGTTGTTTGGAAGCATGCAGGTCTCCCCTGTCACAGCATACATTGCAGTTGAGATATCCACAATACACAGAGTATCATCAAAGAAAGTCAGAAAGCTTCAATCCATACAGAGTCAGGTGTCTGCCCATACAGAATAACATTACATCACCCCAGAGGGCTGCAAGCATCTGACCTTCTTTTTCTTTAGCCCAACTTTTTATACCCCTGATTGTTCGTGCACCGCATCTGGGTGTCCTCTGTTCCCTCTGGTGATTGGTCAGTGCACCTGGGTACTCCATGGCTCACTGCTTTCGATACTGCTCACCTGCTTTCCACAGCTGTAGCCCACTGTCCTAGGGTGACATTGTGACACTTGTATCCCCATTGGTGTGTTCTGTTTATGCTGGATATTATGTTCTGTGCCTTCAAGACTGGCTCTGAAGAGTGAAAGTTTTGTTTTGGTTTCTTATCAACCGCTCCCCCATGGCTGGCAGGACACACAGACAGGGCAGTACATAGTGTGGCCTTTGCTTTTTGCTTTGCTCTCGCTTCTGCTTTGCTCTTGCTTTTTACTTCTGCTCATCAGTTTAGTTAAGCAGTCTGATTTTTCCCCTGGACTGTTTTTCCTTTCCTTTTTTTGGAACTACTCGAATCTGCTCCAGACTGGGACCTGGGAAACAGCAAGAGTTTGCACCCTGTGGCCTGCAGTAGCTACCCCAGTGCTAGAGGGACTGATAACAGAGCGACCACTCCCAAGAGAGACTTTCTGAATTTGTCATCTTTTTCGGAGCGGTGAAAGAGTCTTGTCATGTTGTATTGTTCATTTTGTGTGCTGGGGGGTGTTTTGCCTGTTAAATAAACAGGTTCTTTCCACTTCTCTCCAAGGAATCCTTCCTGAACCAGTAGGGGGGAGAGACCATGTGGGTTTGCTTTCTGGAGGGACCCCCTTTTAAAGGTTTTCTCCTAAATTTGCCCTAAACCAGGACACCCACTCCCTACTCCCAGTTACCAAAGCTGTGTGCCTGTTGTTGCTCTATTCCTAGAGTCTCGTACTGTTATTCTATCAGATTTCTAAAGTCTATACCTCCTCGGTGTATTCTTATGGCTGCAGATCTTCACAGCACAGACTCCTTCTTCTGCATGTTCTCTCTCAGTTCAGGGTTCTTTCAAGGCTCTCCCTGACTGGCTAACCTGCCCCCTTTTATCTCAGTTATCTTCATTGGTTACAGCTGCAGCCCAATCAAGGACATCATAGCTGCAGCTCATTAAGGACAACTGGGACTTCTTGGGGCAGAGCCTATATACAGATATTCAAGTACAATACATTTCTTCTACTATATTTCCCCCTTTCTTTTACTTACAGAACCAGGTTTTACATACAATACTTCAAGTACAATACACACATATTTCTCCATGACTCAAAGGCCATGTACAACCCATATATTTATGACTTAAAGGCCATGTACAACACACATATTTCCCCATGACTCAAAGGCCATGTATAACCCACACAGCTCCTTGCTCAAAGGCTATACTCTTTCACAGCTCTTTGACCTAAAGGCTATGTTCTTTCACAGCTCTTGGCTGTCTTATCTTCTACTAACTATCACGTCGAGGTCACCAATTGTTGTTGTTCTATTTCTAGAGTCTCATACTGTTGTTCTATCAGATTTCTAAAGTCCATACCACTTTGGTGTATTCTTACGGCTGCAGATCTTCACAGCACAGACTCCTTTTCTGCATGTTGTTCTCTCTCAGTTCAGGGTTCTTTCAAGGCTCTCCCTGACTGGCTAACCTGCCCCCTTTTATCCCAGTTATCTTCACTGGTCACAGCTGCAGCCCAATTAAGGACATGGCAGCTGCAGCCCATCAAGGACAACCGAGACCTCTTGGGGCAGAGCCTCTATACAGATATTCAAGTACAGATATTCAAGTACAATACATTTCCTCTACTATATGTGCCTGCACTCTGGCACAGCCAGCCCCTCACCTGTTTGCGCATGACGTCGGTCGCCTGCATGATGTAGCGAGGGGGCAGCCCATGGCTCCGGGCCAGCGTGATCGCCTGCTCCAGGGTGACGCTCAGGGTGCAGCTGCAATGGGGGAAAAGAGGTCAGCTGTCTGATATCTCCTCAAAATAACTGCTTTTAAATCAATCCTCTTTTTAAAAAAATTATATATAAAAAGATTACATGGTAAATGTGCCTCCTATACCTCCCTCACCCATGCAGGCATTAGCCTGAACAGTATTAACGTTTCTAAGATTTTGAGTGTAACAAGTGTTCTTGCCGACATACAAACAAATGCATTTGTTTTGTTTTGTTCTTAAGGAAAAAAACCCAAAGAAACAAAACCCAACTCCCCAAAAACCACAAAAAAACACACAAAAACCCACAGTAAAAACCATGGCTTGGCAAGTGCACAACTTGGGGAGTAACAACCCAAGAAAAAGATTTTTTGCAATTGTATAAATCCCTTTTCAGGTGGTTTCTGCATGTTCTACCTCCCCTCCACTCTTAAAAGCAGACCAAAGCTTTGTACCAGAATCCCAATCTCTTACAATTAATTTAGCTTGATTATTGTTTTGGCACATCAGTGCAGTGCAAAATTAAGAGACATTTACCACTTTCATAAAAGAAAATAGATGAAAACTGCATTCCTTCAAATGAACTGTCCTGTGCCATTTGCCAATCTTTTTCAAAAAACTGCTTGAGGGACAAAAACTGATTGTGGTTCCTCATCTAACAGAAAGGCTGTCACTGTTGTATCAGAGCAACCAGAAAAGTTTCAGAGCAGTAGGACAGACAACCTTCCAGCACACTGGGAAGTAGCAGGGAAAGTCGTTTGGAACATGCCATCTGATTTTCATTGTTAAGAGGACAAGAAAGAATGGCTGGTTTCTCATGCAACCAAGACCACAGCTGTAGAAAACTCATGGATAGAGACAAAACACCTGAACAGAAACAGGTGCTTTTAGAAAGAACATGTTTGAGGGCTGCTATAAACCCAGGAGGTGAGAGTGGCTCTACTCTGCACCAGTAAATCGCTCGATTTTTCTCTTCACAACCAAAGTGTTTCAATAATCAAATCTCTTGAACCAGAAAGATGGGTTGTACACAACATTATTCTACCTCAGCAGAACCTGACAAAAGCTGTAATTTTCAAGTTCAAATAATAAAACTCAGACAAATTATTAATCTATAGTTTTGAGCACCCTTTTGGCAAAATCCTGACCAAAGCGTTCTGCATAGTTTATAATATGCACACAGAACAGACAATATGTTTCAATCAAACACTTATCTTGCTGAGCAGAAGATCTGTAGGAGGAAAAAAATGTGTCTGTACTTATTTTCTTACTGAAAAAAACCCAAACCCAAAATGACACATTTTAAAAACTGCTTAAGCTAATTTCTGGACTGCAAGAAGTTTCACAGAAGTGAGCATGGAGGGTACTAAATTTGATCTGTAGCTTTATTAATGGTCTTTCATAAAAAATTTATAAGCTAAGTGATTTTCCTTAGCAATTAGATAATTTTCATTTCCCAGTTTCTTGTATACACTGGCCTCAGTTAACTTGAGGCAAGAGTGTATTGATCTTTCCTGCTATGTGTTTGATTAAGGTGCAAGATAGCTAAATGTTAGATTAGAAATTCTAAACACTGTTTTCATCTTGTCTTTGAAAAGTGAAATATTGCACAAAATACATGTTCATAATATTTGCCAGCACCAAAATTTAAACATCCAACCTTCAAGACCAGATTGCAAAGGAGGCTTTGTTCTACTGACAGTGGAAAAAAGCAAAAGTATCTGAAATGTAATTTGACAGATATAATCTAAGCCAAACAAAAAGGGCAAAAATTTTCTCAGTAGGTATAATATGTATTAATGGGCTCAAAGTACAGCTCTCAAGCAAGTAGTTCCCGAGCCAAGTTTCCCAGAAATCCCATTTTCCTGGAACCCTTAAGAATGAAAGTATAAAAAAATTATATTCCGCATGCGTCAATCAAAACTAACAAAAGAACCTTCTAAATGAAGGTCATATTGAAGAATTAAGTGATTGAAAGAAGGCTGCCAAACTGCTCCCTATCCAAACCTGATGAAATGGCTGATGATCATGGACATTATGAGGCCTCTACATTTGAGCAATTCCAACCATGATTCAGAAATAAGGCTGCCAAGTGTGTAGACAGAGACATAACCAGAGTGAGAAAAGCATAGACAGAGCAAAACAGCATAATAAAGAATTTCTTTTAGAGGCTGTTATGGAGGTAGGCAACAACTACAGTACAGTTCTGAAACACATATTTTAAAAACTGCTTAAGCTAATTTCTGAAGTTCTGAAACACATATGCTAAAATTGAAGATCTCTCTCCACAGCAAGTAAGAATAGCAATTCTAAGGATAGTATTTTTAACATGTCCTATGAAATTAGTAGCAAAGACACTCAAAATGACAGCAGTGATGATGTTAATAATTATCACACCTCTTCAATAGAACATTTTATGTTTGAGGTGAAATCCTAGAGTAATGCTGGCTTGATACATCTATTTTCTCTTTTTAAAAACCTTCTTATTCATTAACAGATGTTAAAAATTGTTAAAATTGCATCAGAGACTTGATTGCATTTGAATATACTGTTTCACTAGAGATGGAATTTAATATCACCAGATTTTGTGTTTCTCCTCTGGCACATAAAAGGTCTGATGAATGGCAGAGTTAAATATAAACTATAGATTATGGCTTTTGTCCTGTGATTAAGAAATAAGGTGACTACTTTCTAAATAAAAAAAAACAGTAACACTCAAATAGTGTCATTTTAGTCAAACACCAGATCAGTGAGATGGCATCTTCTAACAAAACTGATCATATTAATCTTCCATGAGATTATGCTGAAGGGACTCATTTATCTATATACTGGTGCTTCCTCCCAGCTCTTCAAATAGTTTTTTTAATTAGTACATATCCCTTTTCACAAATCAAACTCCCCTAGACACCTGCTGTGAAAGAAAAAATGCACACACAAAACATCAGATGGTAACATGGAAAAGTCATAACTGGAAGTACCTCAGCAATAGGGCTGCCAAGCATGGAGAGATAAAGCAAATGCAAATTTAAACCAATGTAACTTCTAAGATTTTATTAAACAATATGAAATCTGGTTATTCTCCATCTTGTAAAGTTATTCTGATGGCCTGAGCAAAGTTCAGTATCAAGGGTTGTCAGTAAATATGTGCAGTAAGCAATAATCCACTTTTCTCCTGCATTTTGAGAGCTGATAAACAGATGGTATTGAAGTTTACAAAGCAATCTGGAAGCAGTTCTGACCTCTGAAAGTATCTGGTCATTTGGATGCAATCAGCCCAGACAAGCCAAACAAGGAAAATATTTGGGGAAAAACCTTCATAACATTCTGTTATGGGAAGCATAAAGCCCAAATCCATAGATTTAACAGCGTAAACAGATCAAAATCTGTTCTGACTCCCTCTCTTTTCCTCTCACCCCTTTTTTTTAATGTGAGAAAAACAAAAGACCCAAATTCATCATTTCAGAATTTATGTCAGTTAGAATGACAAATTCCCTGTCTTGACAGATTACAACAGCAAGGCAGAGACATTTGGATTTCCCAGGACAACAGGGCTGAGAATTCCTCATTTCATCCATTTGGTTTCCAAGAAACAGAAGGGGCTGCAGCTGCTCCCAGCTCCTGCCTGCTATCCCCAGTCTCCCATCAGTCATGACAGTATTGATGTCAAGATTAAACACAAACTTTAAAACAACTTCTGGATCAAACCATTCTGAACTTGGCTAAAAATGTAAGACTAAATGATTTTCTATCACCAATAGTCCTTTTTTTTCTGACTAGATGTGATTTTCACTAAAGGGCTGCAAATCAGCTGGACAGATGCACATCAATCCTGAAAAATGGAGTTGTAAAATACAAATACAGACTGATATTTTCTGAGAAATTGATTATTTCACAACAGCTTGCCTAATGTCATTGGAAAGGAAAAATAATTTTGAGTTTGTGTTCACTACCTACAGAGGTGCCGTGCAGCAAAGTGCATATTTAGGTTACCAGAGCAAAAGCTATCTAAATCATCCAATTCATTCTCAGGTTTCAATTAGGCTTTCAGCCATTCTACATCCAAAAACATACCAAAACATCCCTTAGAAAAATGCCCTGAGTAGAAAAGATGAGGTGAAACAAATTGGTTTAGTAGTTACCACAGTCAGAGATGTCAAAATGAATTATGTTCTATGTGAATAGGAAAAAAATATTAAAAGGATGCATGTATGCTTCGTCTAATTAAAAACTAAAGCTTCTCTCAACATATAATTTTATTATTTTAATTACTTTTCTTCCCATGCATCATAAGCTAATCATTCCTACATTTGACCACTTTTTATATCAACTAAACTACAAGTAATCTTTTTTTTTCTGCTGTCATTTAAATTAATATGTATAGAAGGAATATTATTTAAATCAGTGCATAAAGTAATAAAAAACTTAGTGTTAAAGTAAATCAATTTGGGGTAAACATTTTATGGGGCATTTGTCTATAATTAATAGTGATAGCTGGGTAATATGCATTGATTCTGATGAACAATCTGAAGAAGAAAATAGACACAACAAAACTAAAAAGGAAGACGAATGTTGTTTAGGACTATAAAAAATGGGTGGACAAAGTATAGGCAGGCCTAATTCAAGATTGTTCCACAAGCTTTAAGATGTTCTCAATGTGGAAATGTGTCTCCATGCAAATAAAACCAAAGCTTGCATTCTCTGTGCCCATAACTGAAACTTTGCTGAATAGCCTTTTCAACAGAGGTAAATTTGGCCAGCCATTAAGTATTAGAGAGAAAATGAGCATGAAAATCATACACTAAACTACAGTACTGTATTTCATAATTACAGTAAACTCTGCTGGAGTTCAGGACTTAGTTTTAGTCCCTGTATGAATCTTTGTGAAGCTGAAATGTTGCCAGTGTGGAAAGGCCACTATAAAATCAGTGTTGGATGGAACCTGTCCACTGAAGGCCTGTATAACATATCGAAAGCCATTATTATGCACATCAAGTGTATTAATTCCATGCTGAATCAAAACCAACACTTCAAAAAGTATCTGTCTGTGGAACACACACCATCACCACACAGAATGGCCATGTGCAGCCTGTGTTAAAGGGATTTTCTGCCTTTTGTCCATTAAGCATCAGCATGCAGGGGTTTCATTCACAAAAGGCATCACTGTGGTTACACAGTTATGCAAACCTCAGAATAAAGATACCCCAACTCCCTTATCAGGCATACCTCCACCATCCTACAACAGGACAATCAAACCCAGCTCTACCAGATATTTTCAGACACAAACTACCAATAGATTTCTGACTTACTGAAGTGGATGGCATGAACTTATCAAGCCAGAGAATCATTCTTGGGAGGTAAGTATCTATTAGTCATATATCAAATCTATCATTGGTTAATGAACTTTTTGTAGTTTACAAACATATTTTTATCAAGGTTATTTGGTTCAAAATTAGTAATTTGTAATAATGAAGTATGAAACACAAAGGAAGTAAAGTTAGTATTCTTTCTGTAGATTTAAAGATTATTGTCATCCAGTCTATTTCATAAATAAATGTAAGTATTCTACCTCTTTAAGACAGAGAGATTTTCAAAGAAAAATTAGGAAGAAAAAAAAAAGGCACTTCTTTTCACTGCACCTCATCTGTCAGTGTTAAAAAAACTGCAGGGAGCATCTTTTCATTTTTCCTGTAAGTTCTTAGCACCTCTAGTCAGCTGGAAATGTTGCAAGGAAGCAATTTCACTATTAAATATTCTTTGCTTGATGAGAGAACAGCATTTCCAAAGTTTTAAGCTATTCCATGCCTTTTATTTACTCATTTTCCATCATACTTGCAAAAATAAACAAACAGAATCTAAAGGCATCTGAAACCCCAGCTTTGGCCATTATCTCTCATTCTGTGCAGAAGATCTTTCCATTAAAGGCTTGTTCCTCTGTAAGGAGGCAAGTAAATCTGGTAAAAAATTGCAATTTACTTCTTGTCTTGTAATTATTCAAGCTATTCACTTAACTCTCTTTATGCCAAAAATTAAAGCAGATCTGGTTACGTTTTTAATTTCAGATTGTTTGAGAGGTCCTATTTTATTTTGATTGTAAAGTAGAAGATTTTGCATGAAAAACACCAGTTTCAAAGATCTGGACTGCAGATAAGACAATTGTGCAGGAACTGAAGCACGAAAGGATGATTCTACAGAGCACAGTAATAGCATTGTGTCAACCCTGCTACTAAACATCCATAATGTTAAAAGAAGACCAAATAGAAAAAAAGCACACCTTGAAATCCATACTAGTAGTGACTTAGATCCATCTTTTCTGTCTCACTGCATTTAATGCATTTCTCTGCATTTCAGACTGCATTTTAAACAAAATAGGTGTCTCAGAATTTAAAACATACAGAACAGTAAGACTATCATCCATCCTGTGTATGCTTTAGATACACTAGAGTTGACAAAGCAAAAATGTACCAGATTGCCTATGAAAGACAAATATAGAGCAAAATAAAACAATTACTGCTGTAGGAACAGCATAGCACTATTTTTGCTAAATGTCTTGACTATTCTATTTTAAGACAAATTCTCACATATTTCAAAATTATTTTGTTGGTTTTAGGTAGTAACCAGCACAGAATGTAATACCCTATTATCCTAAACCCTAAATTATCCTGCTCTATCGCAAATAATACTGTCTTATCCCAAATAATTATTTTACACAAAGAGAAGTTTATTTATGCCTCAGTGGGTATGGTATCATAAAAATATACTAATTGTAGACAGACATAACGTAACTACCATTTAAAAAATAAAAGAGAATCTTGACTAAATGGGAAGGTAGCAGGACTAAAAGCCCAGTTGAGACCAGATGGCTGGAGAAGGGTATGGATTAGTTTTTGAGTCTGTGCTAACCTGTCTCCTGAAAGCAGTCCCACTGAAAGCTTTCTTACTGGGAGTTTATAGCCTAAATACAGCTGCAAAACTCACTCCAAGGGTTTTCTTTGTAGCATGCACTCATTAATCTCAGAACTAAATTCTTAGAGAAAAATTTCTGAATCTAAAAGGAAGAATTCTTCCGCTAGAATGTCAAAAATACAAATTCAGGGAACCTATTTTTCACCTTGTTTCATTTGATTCACAGAAAGGCAGCTGGCCATGATGGACAGCTTATGGTGCTACTCTGCTTTGCAATGTGGAAGATGAAGCAGGTTTGGCTGGATTGCAGGACCACTGCCAGCTACAGGAGACAGCATAATCAACACTTGGCAAAACCTGCCTCATTCTTCAGCCAAGTGTCTGCCAGCCAGAACCCCACTGCTTGAAGGATGGTAACACTAAGGAGAGAATTTCTGCAGGGGAAATTAAAATTCAGAAAAGAAAATAAGACTCTGATTTTTCTAGGTTTCATCAAGATTATAGAAGATTTTCCCCTTGATCCTCCAGGAAATGCAAAAATTTAAATAAACTTGGGATTTGTTTCATTTGGATGCTTTAAATTATTCCTTTGAGCCTGTAAGGCCTATGGTCCCTGAACAGACTTCTGCAGCTGCTGCACCTAATTTCATTTTGGCACAGAAAGAGCCTAGGACATGTCTGTGCAGTGCAGTCTTGCTCTTCTCCCTCAAGCAGGAGCTAGAATCATGATTCAATAAAATTTAAAAGTGCCTTTCATCACCTGCATTTGTACAGACTGATAGCAACTTCAAACAGAATGAACACAAGCAAAGAAAGCAGAACATTGTTTACAGGGTGACAGCTGCCTGGCAGGCAGAAATATAATTATGAAAGATAAAAAAGGTAAAATAAAAATGCAAACTATTGATTTCTCAAACTAATTCAGAGCTCTGTTCCTCTTGTTGATCAACAAGGCATGTTCGCTTATGATAATCCAAGGGGAGGTTTGTAGCACTCACACATCACTTAGGACAGTGAAGGTTAAAGGGACTTATTTTCCCCCATCCTTGGTTTTCTGGTACTCAAAATGTATTTGGAAAGAACTGCTGTCTGAAATAGATATAGGATTGCAGGCTTTAATGTAAATTGGTAAACATATTGTCGTAATAAAAATCAAAGAAAGCAATCACCAGCAATTCAAAATCCCCAGCATTATCTTGGATATAAGGATGAAAGTATGAACTCTGTCAAGCTGTTTTAGCCTAGTGCAGCGTAAAAAGCAATTTAATATGGATCACAGAGAAGTCAGAAACCAAGACACTGCTGATCCAGAGATCAGCAATCACTGTCAAAGCAGACAAAGCTGCTGTTTCATAGTTCTTTGCCTCTTCTGCATTGGACTGTCACCCAGTGCCTCCCTCACAAGCTATCTGGGACTTGCTTCTGGTTAGAAGGAGCAGTGGCACAACCTCCCCCTGCCCCCTTGTCAATCCATGACACCTAAATTCAGAGAACACAGAAAGGGCCCTCAAATCAGTTCAGTAGGGGATGAATAAATTGAGTGAGGGAAGGTGTGTGTGTGTATATATATATATATATATATATATATATATATAATTCTATTTTACATTCTATTAAATGTATTTAAACTTTGACAGATTAATGTCTTGCTCATCTCCCACACCCCATGAACAAAAGAAAGATGTTGATGAGTGGAGCACCCTGTACTCTTCCAGAGACTCTCAGACATTCACTCCCTTGAAGACCAATCATAGAAACTGAGTTAAAATGAGGGCTTTTAAAAAGAAAGTATGGGGGAGCCTTGCTACAAGTTGAGCTTCATTTTTAAGCTGGCAAGACTGACAAATGAATAGATTCTAAAAATTTAAAGATGTTAATTTTTTTAATTCTTCTGCAAGAAAAATTCACATAATTCCCCCCATCTGTTCATCCAGTAGCATCTGTAGATAATACCAGTTTTAACTCATTTAGTATCCGTGGCCTATTGTTAAAAAACAGTCATGAGCCATTGATCTGGACCTACAAAACGTGAAGTTCTGCAACTGATCACAGTCATGGACTTCACAGTATTTCGTTTCTAAGAGCACAGAAAGCCAGATACACTGCTGAGTACAACCAGAGACAAATATCCCCTCTAACTGAAAATCAGTAGCTGGAACTCTAAGGAACTAGCTAACAAGCTAAGGAGCACTATTTTGCAACATTATCTGCCCTGGTTAAATACTACTCCAACAAACAGAAGAATTTAGCCTTCAAGATGGCAGGCATAAGGCAAAATCCTCTGTCTATGGGACTTGATGACATGCAGCATCTTACTCTTTCCTCTTGTGTCCTCCCCACAGGACTTTGTGTTGCTGCAAGACTGTTTCTCTGAGAGCAGCAAGGAGAGTAGGTCCACAAAAACACTGCAGAATTCAGCACTAGAAATGCTGGGCACAAAATTCACTGAGCAAACCTACCAGCTGGAAATAAAGCAAGCTTTCTATCTGGGCAAAGGCAATTTCAGAATGTCAAAAAACCAAAGCCCACTTAGTACTGGACTGCAGAGATGTGTCCTAGGGAGACCAGAAAGAGAAAACAGCACATGAAGTGACTTTATATGACTCCAAATGCTAAGGAAAAACTTCTTCATCCATCCAGTTTGCATCTTCAACAGTAGTTTCAGGAAATTGTTATTAAAAAACTTTCTTAGCTTTAACAACTCAAAGGGATTTATTTCCCTTAGAAGAGTGAAATAATCCCTTCTTGTCTCTAAATACATGAGTTTTCTTCTGAACTTCCAGGTACAAACCCCTGAGTACCTATACAATTTCTCAAGTAGCTCATTCATTTTTCCTGGAGGGCCCATCTTGAGATATCTCTGATAATGCCAAGAGTTGGTGTTTCTTTCTCTGAACAGATGGTAGCCACAAAGGCAGTATTAATGCACAAATGAAGTAGCAGTATCTTGTACCAAAACTCAAATGGACTCACTGTAAAGTAGAACTAGTCATGCTTTAGAGAAAAGCATCTTGCATCTTTACTTTATGTAAATAGAGGATGATGAATACTTTAACATCTAGACAGAAACCCACACATAACACTTTAAATCCCATTCCCATGCTCATAATACAGTCTTTAAAACCAATATGGTTTTATGCTTGGTTTTCTAATTTTTTGTGGTTTTCAAATAAACTTCTATAGATATTTTAGAAGTTTTTATCTTTGAATTAGCCCTCGTTTTCAGCAGAAATTTAATGATGAATTAATTTTCATCTTAGAATAGCTCATGTTCGGATTTAAGCAAACCGGATCTTTTTCAGTCACCAAATCATTCTGAATAATTTATGGCCCACGCACTACAGGGTAATAGTTTATTTGGGTAGTTCTGACTACAGTCTTAAACTATCAGAATTTTTGGCACAAATGTATTGACAAATTCATGAAATGCGGGTCAAACCCAGAGGCAGTCTTTTTTCAGCTTAAAAAAACCCGCAGAATTATGCCTGACTCCTTTTCTGATCATGTAAGACATGAAACGGAAAGCAAGACAAAGAGAAAAGCTGTACAGCCTCATGGTCTTCTGAAACAACAGTGTCATGACAGCCCATGCTCCACAGCATTTGCATCTTCCTCTGATATCGTGACTAATGTTACATAGCAAAGCTTTCTCCTGCTATTCCCTAAAATTAAATACAGTATACAGTATGTTATGTACATTTGTATCATTGACAGAGAGTAATACAAGTGGTCTGTTGCCAACTCTCAAATGGCAAACACTGTTTCATACAACTTAATTTTTTTGGCTGTAGATGAAGCTTTTCCTTTTTTTCAGGCCTGATAATCTGCATTGCTTATGTTGCAATTGCCTCTTTTCTTCTTCCCTCCTCAAAACTCTTTGGAAGAAAGGATTTTACTTTAAATCAGGAGAAAGTATTGCTCATTCTAACACAAGGTATTGGTAACCAAGGCTGCTAAAATAAGGACCTGCATAGATCAGAAACTAAGCAGCATTTTTAACATACTGCTACCCCCGATCTACAGTTTGGAATTCTCATGAGAAGAGCATATTTTTAGTATCAGATTATTTGTTATGTTAATTCTTTCATTTGTTGGGGTTTTTCCCTCTCTCAAATTTTAGTCTTTGCTTTTTTGGTACAGTGTCTCAAAAAATTGTAATCTCCCCAGCTGGAACATAAATATATTGTTACCTGTGACAAGTATGATTAAGTACTAGAGAGTTCTGTGGTGTTACTACTGTTATATATATATTTGTCTATTAAAATCTCTTAGGGTTGATGACAAAGTTCAGTTTACTATTGGTCAGTCTATTTTTTGGTATTATATTAAAGACATCAACCATCCTTCAGGCTGAACCTCTTGTTACCATAAGGTGTACCTGCAGAAATCGATGTGTCTTATTTCCTTGAATCAATCATCTGGTTTCCTTGAGTCAAGCTCTACTATTATTCCCCGTACCATACAAAGTAAATAAAAATTTCAGCATTTCTTGCCTGTATTAAGAGTTCAATATCATACTTACTATTCATCTAGGTAACATTTCTCTTTCTACTTTAGCAATTAAGTTTTCTGCCTTTTACTGAATTGAATGGGGAACAATCTCATTACAACTGCACAACTCAAAAAAATTGTACTGTCTACTTCTGTCAATCACTGCAAACACAGTTCTAGAATTCCCACAAATCTTTCAAGTGCACTCGCTGTTCCATGTAAAATATTCGATATTTAGTGTAAGATCCATCTTTGAAAAGAGAGCAGTCTCCAACCTGCAGTGACAGAGTGACAGACTGCCAAAAAAGGAGGGAAACAGCAGTTTTCCTACCGGTGAACCCCGCTGTTGCACATGATGATGTGGCAGGCTCCCAGCCGGCTGCAGAGCTCGGAGGACACCGAGAGCAGCCCGACGCCGGAGGCGCTGCAGGCGGTGTAGGCGCAGGCGGCCGTGCGCTTGGAGCGGATGAAGGAGCCCACGAGCCGGTACAGCTCATCCAGGCAGTTGAGAGGCCTCATCAGCTGCAAGGCAGGAACAGAGAGGTACCTGAATATTTGCCCCTGAGAGCACATGAGATACTCTATCAGAGCAGGTCATCAGAGATGCAGGTAGAACACCAGGTCTTGCTGAGAAAGCCAAATTCCATGACATCAATACCAAACACAGAGTCTTCTGATACATGACACATGACAAGTTTCTAAAGCTTGTCAGTTCTTCCCATCACTGACTGTTTCCTTCCCAGTTCCTGCCTATGGAAGTGTTCTTCACTTCAACGGACTCAATTTACCCATGAGTGCTGTATCCATTAATGGGCTGGGAAAGAAGGGAAGACATAAAGAAGCAACCTACAACTGCACACATATACAGGAAGATACCAAGACTTGTTAATTGACTTGCTGAGAAAATCATCTTACATTTATGACAACACTGTCCTTTATTTGTCAAATGCCTAGTTTCTAATCCTCACTAACATCAAAAAATAAAAATTAACAGATGTGACAAAAACATACTACAAAGCAAAACCGGTTAACTTTGTAGTAAGACTTAAAATAATCCCAGCATTACTGTACTAAGAATGAATGAAGTAAAGAAGGCAGCTTTCAAGTGCAAAGCTTGTGTCAGAAGAGAGTCTTCAAAAGTGGTCTAGCAATGAAAACCAGTATCTCATGGTGCTTTGTGTAAATGAGATGCTCAAATACAAATTTTCAGACCACCTAATTCCAAATTCCCACTTCTCTTTATTCCAGAAACACGTAAAGATTGCAACAAATTCCCATGCTACTCAAAGAATTAATCTATTGAAAGATAGATTAATTCCCTAAAGACAGTTTTAATTAGTTATAGAAACACCAGCCTCACTTGGTCCTAGTTACTTCATTGAAAAGCATAGATGTCAAGAAAATCAGCTATAAAAAAAATATTTTAACCTGGGTTCAAACAGATTTAACTTGGTTTAGGTCCTACTGGATTAACTTGCATCTGTCTAAATTGATTTTAGCTGGTGTCATCTACTAATGCAAAGCTATGGAGAATGAAGTGCAAGGCACAGCCAAAAGTGGATCATGCACTCACTCTTTGCTTGCTCCAGCTGCAAAATAAATGCCTTAACTTAACCTAGCATCCCTTAGTCAGTTGTGGATTATGAGATGCTTTTCTCTTGCCCTTGAACTTTTTGCTGAAATGGATAGGGAACAGGTTTAGGGGCAACAAGCACTTCCCTCACAACTAAACATCCCCTGCTGCACCTGTGACTGCCAGGCAAGCTGCTGACTCCCCAGGGAAGGAGTGGCAAATGTCCTTCTTCCCCTGTGTGCAGTCCTGCATGGATCCAAGAAATAGGAACCACCAGTCTGTTAAAACCAGGGCTGATACTGACATAAAATTTTAGTCTGACATAGAGCTCAGCTGATGAGCAGTTATTTCTCAAGCCATAGTAGCTCAATCACTTTCACAGGCAAGACCCCAGGAATTTCTTTATTCCCCCTACTGGGGTGCAATGCAGGAATTAACTCTTCAACGAGGGAATAGAGCATTAAATGAATTTTTATAGCCCCTGGGATCTCTCAGCCACAGAGGTTTAAAGAGAGATGAAAGCATTTGAAGAAAGCCTAAATAAGAATATTCAGAAGAAAGTCTTCTGAGCGGGATGCTGAAGGAGTATTTAATTTGGAAAAGCACTTCCAGCTTTCAGAACAAAGAATTTCTGCCTGCACCTCACATGCTCCCAGGGCAGCAGCATTGCTCTGAAAGTACAGTGAAAAAGGAAGGTAATGATTCCTCTTCTCAAATACAGATACCCAGATACCCTCCTGCCACACCTTTTAATCAGAACCACATGGTACCACCTACCCCAAAAAACACAGGTGGGACAAAAAGCTGCAAGAGAGCTCCTCCTTTCCCTGCCCCTCTCCCCCCAGCTTTAAACAATTCAATTTTTGATGGAGTAAGTCTCAGTAACACAGTGTATAACATGCAGAGTTTAATTAGGCACGTAACATTTTTATTTACCTTATCTATATAAGCTGCTTTAGATGTTGAATTTGGAGGCAAGTTTGACTTGTCCAGGTAGAATGCCCTGAAAGAACAAACAAATAGAGTAAGGCAAAAACTAATTGTTTCAAGTCCTGAACAAAATTTCTACAAGGGACTATTCTTAAACAACATCCTAAGGTTGGAGGGTGTTTTACCTTATGGAAAGAGAGGGTCAAGGAGTAATACAATACAGGCACTATCACTCCTTCTTTTAAAGTAATTAAATAAAAAGCAATAAAATAAAGACCTTTTTTATTCTGGAGACAAAAAACTGTCCCTCTGCCCTTTGGCAGTACCGTGCAAAATTTTAACATCTAGTTATAAGAAAAAAGAAAAAAGGGGATCTGAAAGTGATTTCCAACAAAGCTACCCATGGAAAAAAAAGTCTGTGGCATCTGTATAGATTTTAAGAGTGACTTTGGGAAAAATGGCATAGAAACAGTGCCTGAGCCTCACATTCTACAAGCTTTTTTTATATCTGCTGTATATAAGTGCAGTAACATAAAAGCAGAATCCCCAACATGAAACACAGTACTGACAGAGGAAACATATACATGTTCATAATATAAAAAGAAACGAAAAAGCAGAAACCCTACTGGGGACAAATATGCATTATACATGTCTTCTTCAATTCAGGAACCCCAGAGGAAATTTGTTTTAGCTTTCCAACTTTTAAGCACATTAATTGCTCACCACAGAGGAGCGATCATTAAGCATCTCAGAGGTAAATATCACACATATCTTTGTGATAAGATCACAGGTTTTAGTGCCTCTGCAGCAACACTGAAATAAGTCTGTCACTGCCACAGCAGTGAAGCTGGACCAACCAGATGATCTTTAAAGGTTGTCTAACCCAAACCATTCCATGTTTCTCTGATCACAAAACTCATTCTGCTGGTAGTAAAGGTCCTAAAATCTCCTGTGGCAGCTGAAAACAGAAATATTCGGTAGGCCTCCCTACCTACCAGTGAGAACCAGGCAGCAGCTACTAATGCAGAAACCCTGGGCAGCATTTAAATGAAACAGAAGAAGAGAAACCCAACTGAACTGTGGAACACATAGGGGAAAAAAGAGAGATTCTCCAGTGATAACCTCAAGGTATCACTGTGATCTATCTCCACTGTGTGTGCTCAAGGCACAGACCTGACTAAAGGCCACAAGTGAGCCACAACCCAGGCTGGAACTAAGGAGTTTGGTTGCCAAATTTCAGTTGATCTACAGTATGGAGAAAAAAAAAGATTGTTTTCTTGCATCCTAGCTCTCAAACAAGAGGATCAGCTGGATACCCCAGTCATTAAAGCACTGATTCATGTAGTACACAAGGCTAAAATTGCTCCCCCTCTTATTTTATTATTTCATCTGGGAGAGAAGTTACATTGTTGCACACTTGCTGGGCAGGAGTGCAGACTGCAGATCTGAATACCTGTTACTCTTCAATAATCTGCAATAATTTAGTTGATTTAAAAAAATCCATCCAATCCATCCATTATTTGTTTGTTGTTTGTAGTTTTGAAAAACAAATTGTCCCAAATTTAAGGTTTGAATTCATTCCCTCAGAAAGCACAGCAAAGATAATCTAGTTCTGTTATTCCACTAAGCCTGTTGCATGATCCACAATGCACTCTGTGTCAAAGGAAGCTGGACACTATTGAAAGGAAAAGAGGTTTGTAGAGAAAATTACTCATAAATCACTTTGAGTGGCCACAGCACATAAAAGCTACCTCAGCAGCAGCAGACCAACCTTTTCTCTTTGTTAGCAAAGCTACAAAACAAAGCCTCATGCTGCTTTCCCCTGAACGTTATCAGACTGAAAGTCTATACTGCTTTTTCCTGCCATACAATAGAAAAATCTGCTTCATTCAGAGACTGTTCAGCAATCCCATCTCTTTGGACTGTTATTCCAGCAAATTCATCTGCATTAAATAAAACCAGAAACCAAATATGGAACAGTACACTAATTAATGGGGTACATGGAATATAATTAACTCAAGAGTATAAAATGAAGCAACACAGACACTGGAATAGAATATGTGGTTATAGGAATTACTCCATTAATTCAGGCAATTATTCACTAACCTAAAAAAACCCAAACAAAAAATCAACTTTACACAACATTCATTTAAAATATAAAAATATCCTGTTACAAGTGAAACTATTCCTTCCCATCAGATAACACTCCCAGATGTTTCTCGAGTGCTTTATTTTTATTGCTTTTCATAAGAACTGTCTTCAGTATTTTACAGAACATGACAACCTGTGGACAGCATATAAATTTCCAAAGCACTTCGCTTAATTACTAAATGCTTGTTAAGGTCCTTAATCATATTTTATGGGAAAAGTTAATGGCAATCTTGGCATGGTGCCAAATTTGGACAATATTTTCTAATCCATTTGAAATGAACCAGAATGAAATCATAGTTCTTTGTCTCCAAATGTGATGTTCGTTTAGCTTTTAAAGCCTTGCAATTTCTCTAAGATCCAGCAGAAAAGCCTTCCTTTAAAAAAAAGAAAAGGTAGATAATCCAATACACAATAAATCTACTGAGGATTATTGTTGTGTTCGACTTTTGTAAGATATCCCCTACACAGCAATGTCAAATAAGAGGGACAAGTATCTCAGAGAAACTAACATCAGGGTAAGGTAACAAACATCTTAGGGTTCAAAAAGTAAAATCTCTCACAAGATAAAGGCTTTCCCAAGATGTCTTCCCACAACCTGAGTACAAAGGAAATGCAGAAGTACTGATGTTTTCTTAGTGAAACATTTTACAGGGTACCCTCCAAAGCTGACACAGACATGTATAAAGTCCTGAAAATTGAAATTTTGCAAATAGAAGCCTAAGAAGGTTTCAGACCTGCAGAGACACGCATTCCTGAGTAACTTGGAACAGAAAGATAATTCAAGCAAATCCAAGTGTTTAGTCTTATTCTCAATTTCTTGTGCCAGTAAGCCCACAGGGTTATCCTAGGTATTGCTAATCTTTTTTTTGAAAAAGGATAGTAAAAAAATAATTGAAGAGGGGGAGGTTATGGCATTAAATACCACCAAGTTTTTGGTTCTGCTCTAGAAAGATTTTGCTTTCATGTTACAGCACAGAAGAATTTAGCATTTTATTTCCACAACCTGTGTGGCAAACATATAAATTAGTTCCTACTGTCCTCAACAGAAGCATGGAAATGGATCTCAATTCTACTAGATTTTTTATCCCTCAGTCACAAGATATTAAAGACCATCTAAAAAAGCACAGTCAGCAATCTGAGAAAGGACTCATTAGAACAGAGGTGTGGAGTAGGGAAGTGTGGGAATCCTTAATTATTTTCTTCAGCTCGAATTAAAAAGCACATATTTATGACACAGATAAACAGTATCTCTGTATTTCTGCATCTATGTGCACACATACAGAATTGTTATTAAAGAAATACAGAAGTGTTTCTTTAATAACAATTTAATAACAATGTTCTGCCATCTAGCTTTTAACTACACAGGTGAGAGAGTGTGTAACATGCTTATGTATATATGTGTGTGTATATAAATTAATACATATACGTTTGTAAATACATTTATATACATCTAATATATATGTAAAAATTCCTTTTCTGTAGTAAATGTGTCCATTTTCTGTTATAGCAAATTATTTCATGTATTCTTGCCACTAAATGGCAAATCTCAATAAATGATAGATTACCAAGTAGAATTACCTTCTCAACCCATGCTAAGACTTAGCAATTTTAAATCATGTCTCCTAGCATCTGTCAGCAATACAATCCTATGTACAGCATCACCAGCATCCTTAGTAGTTACAGAGAGTTTTAATTTTAACAACTGAAAAGCTTTGTGACAGTACCATGACTTTAAATTGTCAAAGAGCATATACAGTAATATTTTGACCTCTCACAACTATTGTGAAAACTGAAGTGCAGTTTTTTGAAGTGCAGTACTGAAGGAAAACTTTAGTACCATGTGGCTCTAATCACATTGTAACTTGTGTTTCATGAGTAAGCAACTCAGTATGCCCTACCCCTTAGTAAGGTCCTAGCACTCTTGTACTCATCACTGGTGAGGCCACACCTCCAATCCTGTGCTCAATTTTGGGGCCCTCACTACAAGGAAGACCCCAAGAGGCTGGACTGTGTCCAGAGGAGGGCAATGAAGATGGAGAAAAGCCTGGAGCACAAGTCTTACAAGGAGCAACTGAGGGAGCTGGGTTTGTTTAGCCTGAAGAAAAGGAGGCCCAGGAGAGACCTTATTGTTCTTGTCATGAGGTGGGGGTTGGCCTCTTCTCCCACAAAGTAAGTGGCAGAACAAGAGGAAATGGCCTCAATCTGTGCTAGGGGAGGATTAGATTGGTTATTAGGAAAAGCCAGGACAGATTGCAACGGACATGGTTGAGTCACTCTCCCTGGAGGTATTCAAAAGATGTGTAGATATGGCACTCATGGACATGGTTTAGTGGTGGACTTGGCAGTGCTGGGTTAACAGTTGGACTCAATCTTAAAGGTCTTTTCCAAACCTAAATAATTCTATGATTCCTGGCACAACCCCATCACAAAGTGGCAAACCAGCTTTTGTCAGTCCCTCCTGATGGCATGGTTTAGGAATTGTATTCTCTAATTTAGTCTTTCCCCTGAAACCACTCCAAGCCACGCACCATCATCCGCTCCCCCTTCCCCTGCATTGGGCTGGAGAGGAGAATTGGAGTCACAAAAGGTAAAGATCACAGGTCGAGATAAGAACAATTTCCTAGAAACAGCAGTGGGGCAAGAAAACAAACAGTAAGAGCAACAATATTAATGACAAAAGTGTTCAAAACAGAGTGATTCCCACACAAAAATGGTCTCTGTGGAGCCCACAATCCAACCACAGCCATGCCCCCCCATGCTCCCTCTGGCTCAGGACCATCACCACATTTACTCCATGAGCAGGAACCTCTTCTCCTTGGAAGAGACTCCCTTCCCCTGCCCCTGGCAATGATGGAAGGTGGTCTAGAACAATCTCCAGGTCCTAGCCATGTCCCTCCTGGCTGCTGCAGAAATTAACCCTGTCCTGGCTGGGAACAGGACAATTATTATTTTTTTTTTCCCTGTACTGTGGGAAATAGTGCAGGCTTTGGTGAAGGGGATGCTACTGTATGGTGAGGCAAGAAAAATACATAGAGAAGAGAAAAATTTATCAGGTTTAATAATGCATTTAAATACTTACAAGTGGGGAGGGTATTAAGAAAATTTCAAGAAATGACACTTAAGGACTTCCTTGGCAAACATCTGTTTTAGTGGACTAGACTGGGAGTACAGCAGGGACACAAACTCAGCTCTTGAAAACCAAATTCCTAAGAAACTAGGCTCTTAAACTAAGGGGAGGAATCTTTATAATGCTCCTCATTTTCTTGCAAGACTGCATCATCTGGCTAAACTACTGGTCTCCCAGCAATTTAAACTATCTTCAGCCTATGAGTAAGGTATGATGAGCAACTGGCACTAGAATGAGCACAAGTATCTGAAGTAGAAACAGAGGAGGATGCTTGCAAAGCAACAGTCCTGCTATCCAAGCAGGCCTTTCACAGCCCTACTCTTAAACCTTTGTAAACACAAGAGCAGGGCATTACATAAATGTAAGCATAGAAATGTCAAGACAGAAAATCATGGATGACCAAAAAATGGGGAAAAAGCTCCAGTTTGCTCAATGTAATACTGCCTACTTTTCACCTGTTTTCCAGAATTTAGTCTCCAGCATCTCTACCTACATCCAAGGGCACTTGAAACCATCTTATTTGTGATGTGAAAGGGAAGTTCTTTGACCACAGACCTGTAATAGGTGCCCTCCTGCTTCTCCCATCACTGTCAAAACAGCCAAATTCACACTGAACCAAATAATGCTAAGAGCTTCCACATTTCTCTTTCAGACAATGGATGTCTCCTTTTTAGCTCTGGATATTCTAGACATGGAATAAACTGTTTAAAGAGACGACATGCCAAATATTCATCATGTGGCAGGGGTTTCAACTGCTGCAGGCTTGGATTCCTATCAGTGACCAGGAGTGAAAGAAAAGGCTCCTGATCACTGCAGATCCACATTCTCTGGGCTTGCAGCAATTAAGGAAATCAGGATGAACCTGATGTCCACCTCAGTGAGTAAAGAGTCAGTACATAGAATCTACCAAGACTCATCACTTTCAATTACAGAACACTATTCATAATAAATACTGATCCTATTCTGTCCAAAGTCTAAAGAAAGAATTAATTTACATTCACAGAATGAGCACAGCATGGAAAAAGGAAAAAAAAAAATCCCAAAGCTAAATTCAAGCCATCTGGCAATATCTTTTAGATCAGCTAGACAAATTTCATTTACTTTTCCCAGGATTTCTCTATCCTCTCTGGTCTTGCTTCACTTATATGCAATGAATCTTAATTTCTGTTCTATCTAAAGTACTTCTTACTAAGTTCATCAGGAGACAAACTTAGCTATTATTTCTTTGTTATATCCTTCAGAGTGAATACTTAATTTTCAATTAAAGACTCTGCATTTAGAGGGAGTTATGTCACAAATTTCTAGACATTTGGAATCACATCTTAAAAATCTAAGAGCCATTAGATTTCCAATGTTTATAGTCATAGGAAATACTTGATAACTTTGTAGTATTGCAGTCCTGCTTTACTGCTGCTGTTTTGAGCACAAAGCTGTGTATCAAACAGGTAGTATTGAATACCAGGAAGCAGTTTTTCAATGTCATTTAGAAATATCTCACTGTAACAAAAAGAAAATATTATCACAGAATCACTCTCTGACACCCATAAGTCTCCTCACATCACTCTTCTGAACTTGATGGCAATGACAGAAACTGTTAGTTGCTCATTAACATGTCACTCACTGAGCTGAACAGACATGAAGGAAGGATCCACCACAGGACAAGAGTAGCACAAGGACAAGCAAAATAAGCTTCTTGACCACTTGAGCATTTGCTTTGGAAAAGCTTTGCACTGGAAACAGTAGGGCAAGGAGTCTGTCAGCCTTAAGGTGGATTTCAATGTATTTACTACAGGAATTGATACATGATCTAGCCTTTTTGATAATGCAGGTATTGCCTAGAGGCCTCATCATTTTGTTTCAGAGACAAACAAGTTCTTTCTTTCACAGTAATTAACTACCTTTAAGTGGATTCATCCTTTATGTCATTGTAACTCATTTACAGCAAAGCAACTATTAGAGAATTTTAGTTCAGCCTGAAGCCATGAGTGCCATCACATCTATTTTCTGCCTTGACTAAATTATACAGGATACAGAAAGCATCATCCTGCCAAGAAGCCTGCAGCTTGAGAGGCTGTTGTGCATTTATACATGCATGTATAAATAAAAAAGATGTTACATTCCTGAGATTTTGTTCCATGTTTGCAGATATTCTAGAGGCAGAAATGGTTTCCTTTTCTTATCTTTCTGAAAATCAAAAGAAACAAGAAACCCCAACAACACGAAAACCTCCTGAAATGTAACAATCCTGAATAAAGAATTCAATTAAATTTGCCACTGCTCTGTGGAGGATTACTTATGACATAAATACAGGAGGCTTCAGACAGAAAAATTGTTTGAAGTTACATTGTAAACGAAACTCTTTAAAATGACAAATATTACATTCAGTGTAATCAGATGTTCAATGTAATGAGGGTAGTTAGCTAAATCATTTGTCGTTAGATTCACTGATTATAATTGCTTCCTTAGCATAACAGACTTGCATTTACCTCCCAAAATGATATCCAAGAAAGCAGCAACATAGGGAGAAAAACCTAACAAAAACCCAAGAAAACTCAAACAAAATCCACTTTTTTCCCCCCCCCTTTACTGCTTGCTTTAATTTTTCTTCTATTATGGCTGTACAACAGAGTACAGAAGTAGCTGCCAATAAGCTTGGACACAGCTGACTTCAAAGAATAGTTCCAAATCACACAGAATGGTAGGCAGGAAGGAAGGAACATTTTTTCCAGACTTTCTTTCTCTATTGATGCACAGGCGAGTTAATTACTATCCAGTGGTAATTAACACCCACACCAGTCGTGGGGATGTGCAGCAGCCCTCAGCTGTCTTTCCCACAGCATGATCCTATCTTTGGAGTAAAGAACTGGGTCATCATATAATCAGGGGTGTCACAAGAAAGTGCCATGCTGAGGATAAGAGAAAATTAATGGAAAAGCAGAACTCTCCTGACCTCACCTTCATCTATTATTTTTCTCATTTCCTCTGTACATTCCCAGTCTTGCACCATAACATGAGAAAACAAATTTTGAAGGGGTTTAGATATCTAAATGTGAGCATACATTTCTGAAGAAGCATTAAAATTGTTCATCTATCTAAAAACCATTAATTTCTCTAATTTCTTATTAGCTAAAGACGATACGCATAAACAGATTTGGAATCCAAGCACGTCTATTGATGTGCAGTTTTCAGCACCTATAGACCACCACAGTTTGCCCTTGCAGTCAGCAATGAAAGCAAAGCACACTGCAGAGACACAGAAGCTGGAAGTAGGCTTGGTACAGCCACAGCCCTGCACCCTGCTGAAAGCCCTGTGCCCTGAACATCCTCTCTGCCTTTGTGATGCACCCCCTACGTGCACAGACGTATCCAGGAAAAAACCTCCTATGGCATAGATGCGCTTGGACTTTTCTGATTAAGCAGCTAACCAGAAGCACCTGTAGAAAACTGCATTTTAATAGAATGTCATAGGAGGGACACCTTTTACCCAGAATGAGAAGTCACACTACAAAAAACCTAAAAAAAACCATCACCAGCAGCAAGGAAAAAAAAAAAAAAGATTAATCTGATAAAATGTCAAATACAGAGATAGGAAGACTGAAAAAGCAAGATTTTTTTTTTCCTACTGCACACTCAAATTCTCATCCTGGGCCAGCAAGTCCAAACCTATGATAACTTGGACAAACATTACAGAAGTTTTCATTCTGACACTGAAAGTCCATTTTCAAAAATGGCTTACTTTTTGCAGGAAGCTAATCCCAAACCCTATTTCTCTAAGGATAAAAACTGTTCTCATATCCAACTAAATGTTTTACTTGGAGGTCACTGTTCAGTCCAAAGACTGTCTGAGCTATGGCCATGCAGCTAACCTGTCATGGTCTGCTCCAGCTTCCAACAGGCTTGCATCACAACCAATCTGACCATCACAGCACAGACCATAAGATTTATTTCTATTCAATGCAGTAAGAGCTAGCATACTGAACCCTGCTGCAGGAAACAGATCTCTATCAGTTATGAAGACCATATTCAAAGGACAGAATGTATTTTAAACAAATAATGCTTAAATTGTAATTTTGAAGCATTACTGCTTCAAGTTTACCTTCATGCTTTTACAATTACATGGCTCAAGACTTGCAAGACAATATTTAAATCAATTAAGCAGTCTGAGTAAATATAGTGCATTTGTGAGATTTTGTTAATCCTACCAGCATTTGTAGTAATTATGGATTTGAACACCATTGTGTCCTGCACTATTGAAGCAAAATAATGTCTGGTATCTGTAACAGCAAAAGGATTGATTCAGGATGAAAAAAGCCTGTTTGAAAGTCAAGGAGTACCAAAGGAGGAAAATGGGGACAAGTGGAAGGAGGAAGGAGAATACAGAAAGGTCTCACTTAACACTGACCTCCATAGTGGTCAGACACACAGGTTCTTTTTAGTCTGCTGCTAAATTAGAAGACAACTGCTGAGCTATCAAACATATAGTAATAAAGATCTTGAAAAATCTCTGCTGACCTAATTACTTGCACTTGGATGTACTGGATGTTCCTGATTAGCAAACAATTTGATCAGGTTCAAGTTACATTGCTGGCAACTACTAGCACCAGCTCAGTTCTCAAACAGAATTTGAACATAACTTTATTTTCCTTACCAGTGTCACAGAAACAGAATTGGTGAAGTATAAATATAAGTGCAATTTGAAAAAAAAATCCAGCATGATTAAGAATAATTGTGGGTTAGATGCTGAAAATTTCTCAGAAGATTGAAATCTCATAAACTAGGTATTGGTTGTTTTGTTGATTTTCTTTAAATAACATTTTTATTTCAATAAAGCACTTCCCACATACTGCTGGCATAGAGGATGTTGCCTCAGGAATTGCAGGAGAACTCAACTTGAGCTCATCTTAGAACAAAAGTTCCTTTATTTTACTAATAAGATTCAAATAGCTAGGGTTAATTCCATTCCAGAAGATGGAGAAACATTTCCTCCATTCCACATAAGCATGAAATTCTATAACCAATTTTCAACTGTCTTTCATGCATTCTCATAAAAATGATGATCTTATCAATGACTATTTCATAGCTGAGGTAGTATTTGAAAAAGCCCCAAAGCAAGAACCATGAAAGACAGAAGCTTTTTCAATGATGCTCAAATCAGTGTCAAGGAGGACAAGTTTGCACCTGGATTTATTGCATCAGTTCTGATATTGTAGAAAAGCTGGTCAGAGTTCCAGAGTTCTGAATGACCTCTGCAATAAAAGCAAAGGTTCAGCTTTTTGACTTAATGGCTATCCTTCCCAAAATCCACTAAAAATTCCCTAATACATCTTTTCATTCATTCAAATAAATAATCTGTATATTAATCCTTTTGAAGCACATATCTGTATGAGATCCATCACCCAAAAATATTTTACGTACTGAAACTTTAACAAGACTTTACTGCAAGAAATGAAGAGGTAGCTGAGCAAAGACACTACTCATTTTTTAATTTACTCTCCTGCTTGGGTACATACCAAGTTAGGCCACCATCTCTGTTTGCAGCTGGGACCACACACAACCAAGGGGTCTCTTATTTCACAGTATTATTGGAGCATTATTAACTCAGGAATAAGAGAAATTGAACTTGTTTCCTGAGTTCTCATCAATGGATGCCTGGGATGCAGTGTCACTGCCAAACATTGCTTTCTTTCCCACTAGTCCCACACTTTTTCTTCTCCCACACTTTTTCCATTGCCATTGCTCCCACTTGTTTTTGGCTGCTGTAGTGATGGAGAGATTATAAAATGGTCATCAGATGGTCATCAAACAAGCAAGCAGCACATTCCTTTTCTATGGAGAAAGAACAGCTTATGGGTTCTATCTTAGATGCCTTATTTTACTATTGATTAAGAGGTGCTGCATGGTGGATTTCTTCCACATGAAGTATTATTGCACTTGAGTATGTTTCCAGGGAATATTTAATTTCCTTTTTTTATTTTTTCTTTAGAGCAATTACCCAAATGTTAATATCTTTTGCCGCTGTAGTTACTTCATTAGATTCTCCTGGCCAAACACCTACACAGGCTAGCAAATAGCAGAACAAGAATGAAGCATCTGCTTTTCTGTTTTTCCTCTTCACATTTTGTCAGTTATTTCCTGAAGCTGTTTGTGCTGCACTTAAGAAATGGGCAGAGTTCACCAGAAAGCAAACAAATCAATTACTGAATGTTCTAGTCAGACATTAGAGAACTGAAAAAAACAAAAATTCTTTTCCTGTTCTTCTGCCTGGGCAGAGATACCCATGGTAATTTTTGTTAATGATAAGTTTTTCATGGTAACTTCTTATAAAACTAGGTCTTGAAGCTTAGCAACTCATCAGAGCTGTGAATCACAACACTGTAAAGAGGAATGTACCTCATTATAGCCACAGCATGAATGGAGGACCTAACTCATGAGGTAAGCAAGGTCAAGGAACATTAGGGCATAGAGTCAGGAAGAATTTATTTTAAGGATTTTCATGGGAGGTTAAATTGGTCCTATTCATAGAAAAAAAAACCAACACAAAACGTCTTGCCTTGTCTAACTGATAGACTCTCTTTCCAAAACTAGCTGATTTCATCTAGGCCAAATACTGGCATGACCAAAGTTCTCTGAAAACTGATTTATAACATAAACCTTGTCACATAAACATTCAGGAGGCACTTTTTTCCCAAATAGGAAGTGTGAATACAAGAAGATGGAAAACAGACTAAAGGAATACATTTATCATTGACGTACAAATGCAGACAGAGATGTCACACAGAAAAATGAAATATCCCATACTTACTGAATGTAATTGGCTTTAAAATCACTTTTGCTATAGCAGTACTTAGTTTAAAACAGAATCTAGAAATCCCACTGCTTTAATAACAAATAAGATAAATGATTTAGCAAGATCCATGAAGAAAACCTTCCAGAGAGAACCAACAGGTAAAGGAATTGCAAAGAGATCCTCATTTATCTTCTTCACCCTTCTCCATTGTCCTTGAGCTTTTTTTAACTCCTGTTCTCTGCTGCCTTTATAAACTGCCTAATCGTCCTGGTGAAATGACATTTCCATCCAATTCAAGAATTTTAGAAGTGAATAGATGTAGTTTTACCACAGTCCTTTGCACTCTTCAACTCATGTGGCAAGTAAGAATACTCAAACAGGTGTTTTGCACAGACACAGGGAGACACAAGAGTCATCTATGTAGCCATTTTCCTTACTTTACTTCGTAAGTAACAGATTATTTTGTGTAATAGAAATTCTGTCTTAATGAAACTCCTTAATGAAATATGTACCAAAATACAAAAGCTGCATAATTTCTACAAACACTGGCAAGTATGCACTCTGTAAACCATAGCCATTGCTGATGCAGACATCCAAATAGGTCTGTATTCCCATTAGTATGGTGGGGTGGGGGGAGAATGAGCAGGAAAAGAACATTATTTTTCAAGTCCTATTCTGTAGAAATTAGGTAAATACAGTCCATAAAATCAGATCATAATGTATAGCAATTCTGATACTCCACTTGTGATCAAGTAGACCTTTCCTTTTCTATATGCATTATTGCAACAACCTGGAGGCAATTACAGCTAAAACTTTCAGGATAAAAAAATTTTGTAAAAGTAACTGAACAGTGCAGAAATCAAAAAAGTCAGAATCATGAATCTTGGATCTTACTCAATCATGAACCTAAAGCCAATCACCATACAACAGATTTCAGTTTAAAGCTGTGTCACAGAAACTGAGTTGAAAAACAGAACTCTGTAAGCTAATTGCAGGAATGCTGGTTTATTACCCACCGTAGCTTCTGGTTATACTGCTTGACTTTTTCCAGTGAGGCAGCATTAATCTGAGCTTGAAATTCTTCCACTGAGACACTGTCCCTGTAATAGTATCCTTCCATGCTCTCCAATGCTGTGAAAAGAGAAAGGAGAGTGGAAAAGAGAGAGATCAGTATTAAATATTTAATAATTGCCTTCTTTGTAGTTTTGTTCACACACAAGTGAATTACTTTTTAACCCTGAGGCTGTGACCCTACTGTGAATCACTGAGCTGTTTCCATATGTCATCAAATTCATACAGATCTCTCTTAAAAATTTCATTTACAAGAAAAATTATATTTCTTGCCCTGTGGAAAATAGAAGAGAGAGCACTAATTTGAGTTCCTTTGCTCTAATTAAAGTACTCCTGCCTTTTGAATGCAAATGTGAGGTTTAATTCTGATACATCCTGGAAGAAAACAGTAGAATAAGCTGGGGTAATGGAAATGAAGGATCAATGTAACTTTCACAGAGAGACCTAATAACTTCTCATGAAGCCTGATTTTGGGAGATGTGGAGCACCTCAGAGATGTGGGACTCATTACCTAGAGGTTCCTCCAGTTATAGTCACTGATAATGTGAAAAATTTCTTCTAGATCAAGTAAAGCAAATTTTGCTGGATCTCTGAAAATTACCTAGAAGTTCCTTTTCAAGGTTGGTGAAGTCAAATACTTGTCTGTGTCCACCAAACCAAGGATGAATACTGCTACAAGAACTCAGGAACTAAACAGAAACTTCAATGAGAGGATTCTCATGAAAAATAGGACTGAAAATATTAAGATCTTCATATTAAGAGGTCAACCACATTAAAACATAGACCTCAAATCTTGGTGAAATATGATTTTTTTTGTGGAGAAGCGTTAAAGGCTTCACAATTAGGAACACTGCCACTTTAGAAATCCAAACACATTCTAAGAACTCATCACCCCATCAGAAAATGCAAGCCATAAGCAGAGTTTTCATGGAAACATGCTGCTGCCTTACAGCTTCAGCCGCACACAGAATATTAATTCTGCTTGTATTGCTTAATATGACCAGTTAATAAATAATTCATTCATTGTGAAAGAACATGCAAATTGCACTCCCCTTCTGTGCTTTCACAGTTTGTAATTCTCCTTCTGTGCAAAAAATATTAAGTTTCAACAGTCAGACCTGAATCTTCTTTGGTTCTAAGTCACACCAGAAAGCTCAAACAAAAATATCCACTGAACTCAATTTATAACAGCATGTTAACACAAACAGAATTGATAATCCCTACTGCTTATTTTACTGGCATGAAGTTGGTTTTATTCAATTAGATTATCCAACCGGGAAACTCAGTCATCTGTGAGGACTGGCAGGAGCACAGAGCTCTCAGAGTTCTGCCTCTGTGGGGCCACGCTCACAGGTGCAGCAGGGACTCCCATGCTGTCTGCTTTGTCCCTGCCCTCTCTGGAGGATTCAACAGTTTTTTTACCCAGTACATTAGAAAGTTCTTTTGTAAGGATGCTTTCCTTACAGAAACGTTTTCTATGGCAGTCTTCAATCCAGGATAGGATATTATGGTGTGAAGGCACAGAATTGGGAAAGCAACCAGGAAGAACAGGTGGAATCAGTGGTTAATGGGACCTGGTCTGCCCAGGGGCCCACTACTGTGCAGCCTGAGCAGGGCATCACAGGTATCTCTGCTGTTCAGTGTCTTTATCACCGACATGGAAGAGGTAAGACAAGTTTGCAGCTGATGCCAAACTTGGACAAGCAGTGGATTGCACCAAGTGCAGGGCCACACAAAGAGCCAGGCTCTTCACAATGGTACAAGCCAACAATCCACACAAATTGAAACAAGAGACATTTCAACTCAATAGAAAGAAAAAACTTTTTCACCACTAGGGCAGTCAAGTAGAGTAACAGGCTGCCCAAGAAGTTTTACAGTTTCTGTCCCTGAGTGCTTGCAAGATCCTACTTGTTAGACACCCAAGCCACCTGGTTTCATGCTGCAGCTGTTGCTCTTACGAGTGGGAGGTTGGAACAGAGGTCTCCTGAGGTCCCTCCCCATCTGAATTATTCTAACACTCTATGAAGAACTAAAAAAAAATTTAAAGCTATATATAATTAAGACACTATGTAACAATTTTAAATGAACAGAATTTTCATTTTAAATAGTGTCTTTAAATTTATTGTCAGGATCTTAAGTCTAATGAAGGAAATAGAGAAATCTAAATGCCAATAGCAGTATCTCAACAGCCCCAGTCCTGCAAGCCAGGATCCTTTTGAATGTGTACACATTTGGGTATATGGTTGAACAAAACTGTTTTTTACAGATGGAGAGATAGATAATACAGCCTGGGTAAACAACAAAAATAGTATACTGCAAATCATGCTAAATGTTGACTTGTAATTTTAGGCATGGAGCTATGACACTCCAAATAGAGAAACACAGAGATAAACAGTCTGATGTGCACTGACCTGTGCCTTTGACAAAGTATCCCAAAATCATGATTTTCTAAATGTTCCATTTGAAAATAACATCAGCCATAGTATTTTAGGCAGGAAATAACTTACCTATGTTAGCTTGGAGGAGCAAAAATTCACTTCACAAAGAAACTTAACTGAGATTTCTACATTAGTAGCTAATAAATTTCAGTTACAGATGGGAATCTACTGAGTTAGTTTGATGGCAGGTCAGCCAAACCTCATAGGAAAAAAGTGAAAAGTAGAATCCCAATCTGCTCATTAATGAGGTTAAAAAACCTGCAAAACAATGATTTTTACACTAGGATTTAAAGACTTATCCAGGACTTCTTATTCTTGGAGTCTGTTGGACTATTTTAGAGGATGCACATTGAAAATTAAAGACATTTGATATGATAAAGAAAGAAGAAACTTTCCATTCTACTGAAAAATATTAAGCAGTTGTAAACACTTGAATGGATCCTTATCCTTTATCTGACTACAGATATGCTTATCCTAAGAATCAAATTTTTTTTGGCTATTGGAAACAGAAGTGGAAAAAATTTTGCTTAATAAATCCCATAGCACACCAAATCCCCTCCCCAATCTAAAAAAACCCAGCATTTCCAGGAATTCAGCTGAACCAAGGTATTTTCTGTTCTCTCTCAAGTGCTTTTTTGTCTGCTCTTCTGAAACTTGCCTCCTGCTCAGTGTACTCGTTTCTCCCTATGACTGAAATCAATCTATTCAAAAGAAAACCACTGAAGTCTTCATTAGTTTGTTTAAAAATCTAACTCCAGAGATCTTATTTTTTTAAAAATTGTGTGTTCTAACTTTATTACAAGTTTATCTATTTATTTGTGTTTCGGTGCACTATTTTCTTTTACATCCTCCTTGTCTATCAGAGACCAAGCTTCCCTCTAAAACTTCATTTGTATGCCTGACTTCTGCCTATTCCACAGAGACCCTGGAAGCCTTTCACAAGGTGTGGAGTATTTTCAGCTCCCTGTGAAATCAAAGGTGGCTCAGGGCAATCAGCAGCTCACATTCACCATTTCAGTGGAGCAAACTTCACACTCCTGATGACTGTAATGACACTGCAGCTAATGCAGGCTGCCTGCAATTTATGAACAGCCTGAGCATCAGCACCACCATTCCTCACTTTGTAATGTTTGCAGAGCAATAACTACACAAGCCTGAAAATGCTATTTAACTCTTCACAACATTTTCAGGAGACAGAATTCTCAGGGGGATAACAATTTAGTCCTCAAATATGAAGTAATGGGAAAAAATTACGATAGCATTTGAAAGCAAAACACTTTTAAGGGCAAGTTTCATGGTCTGACTATTGTCCATTAATGGCTAAAAAGAACAAAACAATATTGATAAATGAAGATTCACTCTTTGTGGTTGAAATCATGTCACTGGCATAAACTTAAAAAATAGAGGCATAGTTATAAATTTCTATTACAGACATCCGAATTTCTTCAATTTACATTTTAATTCAAAGTCCTCAAAAAATGCCCACATTAAACAACATCTAAATATAAGCATTGTACCCTTATGTCTACAAAGGATTCAAATCAGAGTAAATAAGTGGGAGTTTAAACAGAGGTAGATATTATGTGAAAAAAGCAGGGCAGGGTGAATTTAACCTCAAGTTACCTTGTGAAAAAAGCACTGGGTGGATTTTAAATCCTCCTCCATTCTTCAGCCTTTGTGGAAGCTGTTCAAAGTGGTAACCATCAAGGTAGAAGTAAACCTTCAGTGTTTGCCGGCTTCCTTCTGCTTGGTATGTGATTGGTACATCTAAAAATACAGCCAGTGTTACAATTCGATTGTAAGCAACGACACATTCTTTTCCAGAAACTGCTGCATACAAAACTCATGCAGTTAGATAAAAAAATCACAGCAGACACAACATTCAGTATTTTTCATTATACATTGTTTCCACAGATGAGTCTCCAAGTTGAAAATGGTAACAACAAACATAGTGACTTGTATTAATATTATTACTACATAGATTTTTTTACTGTGAGCATAAATCACATTGCACCTAAATGGTAAAGATTTCAAGGATTACAAAGGAACATTTTCACTATTTATGATAATAAGAAAATACTTCTTTTCTCTTGTAGATTATGCAGAATCATGACTGAAAAAAAATTTGCCAGTTCTCGACTAGTGTAAACATAGTCAGAGTGACTGTGGTGGCAGCATTTAAACCAAAAGAAAATACAGAACTCATTACAATCCTTGAACACATGGTGTTCCTGTTTATTAGCACAGACACCTCAGTTAAAAGACCCTGCAATATGAACGGTTCATGACATAGGTACAGCATTAACTCCACATTAGGAGGCCCTCCTGGAACTGCATTTCCATGTTGTTACTGGATTTAGCAGGGCTTCTTTTGAAAACTCTCTGAGCAGGGGCCATACTTGAATCAAACCAAAATAACTATGGTCTTACACAGGCTAAATCCTACCTGACTATCAGCCCTGAGCTACTGAAATCTCCCAAGCAGAGGCAGCTTTGTGGAGCAGCTTTGTGTCCTCTGGTTTTGGTTATTGCAGAAGTTCTCTCCAGTGTGGTCTTAATCCAGCAAAGGAATTGTTTCAGAAGGGCTTGATGTGAAGCAGACATGCTTTACTCCCTTCCCAGGGGATTTATGAGACAGGGAAAAAATGAGGCCTTTTTGCTCACTAAACAAAGTTCACTGCAGGACAATATCTACTGGCTGAACATATATTAATAAAGGAATGGCTGAAAATGAGCAAAGTGTATGAACAGCAGACTGCAAAGACGGTCCTTTCCTGCTGAGTTGGGCAAGTTTTGTGAGGCAGGGTTCAGGACCCTGATCATCTGCAGCAGCAGTCTCAGAGAAAGCTTCTTGCCCAATTTAAAGTGATCCTAATTGTGCCTGTCCTGTCCTCTCAAGGAACTCTTCAAAGAGTCATTTATTTTTCACACAACAAAATGAAATGTGGTTTATGCTCCTTCATCTCATATCAGCTGTGTTTCCCTACCAAGACCTTCAAGCTATTTTTACACGCTTCTTCAACAACAGCTGGGTCTTCCAGGGACTTTCCTGATGCAGTCACACACTCCCAATGTTCATACTCCCAAAATTCAGCTAAGCAAACAATTTTGCCCCCAGGGTTACTGACATTGCCAGATAATGATTCTGCAGTGTCACCGATGATAGCAGTATTTCAGCACATTTAGGAGTATCAGGAGAGCTATACATATACTTATTCTCCATAATTCCAAGTTGTATAAGATTCCCCGTGGGAGGTGATGTTCTAGGAACAAAAAAATGTTACAAAACCAGTAAAACCCAGATATTAATTACTCACTTGCAACTAGTGGTTCTGGCTCTGATTGTCTGAAGTAAAACGTAACTTTTTCCAAGTCAAACAATGCAACCAATGTATCTTCTAGCATAGCTTGTTCATCAGCCTAAAAAAGGCAAAATAAAAATTGGAAAGGTCATCTCAGCCAGATGTTTTCCCTACCAGAAATAATATTAGAGAGCAGAACATAAAATTAACTAGAGTGTTGCATAACATTCACTGCTGCAGCGTATAACTTATTTAACTCCTAGATGAGGTAAATCTCTTCATTTCTATTCACATTTTCCCTTTTATTAGTAGTTCAGGATTATTAAAATTAATTTTATCACACCATACAGTAAATTAATAGGTAATTTATAGCTACCATTATTTCTCATGTTTTTTTAATCAAGTCATTCTGTCATTATTCTGTAAGACGCCAGAGTTTAGCACCTTGTCTTGCCACCACATCTATCTTGTAAAGCAATAGAAGGGAAATGTGAAAACTGTAATGTTTTTAGCAATTTTCTTCTAAAATTTCCATAGTTTTAGGATTTCACTCCTGAACAACATATAAGAGTTTATTGTGTCCACTCTAAGCACCAATAATTGAACCAGAAGCTGAGAGAATTTACAGCTCAGGATGACTTGCTCTTCACCTGCAAAACTCTAGGCACAAATCAAGTACATAGATGTGCCAATATTCTGATTTGCACCTATAGTTCACTCTGTGCACCCCTGAGCTAAAGAGGTAGTTAAAGAGATCCAGGATTTCTCAAGACATTTAACTGAACCTTTAAAAAGGAAAATAGTAATCTACATTATGTTTATCTTGAGTTAACTATGCAGACCAATTATAGCTTAAATCAATAATCACTTAAAGCAATTCTATTCCTTATACAGCCCTCCCCTGGCTCTTTAGATTAGCAAGAGCCAAAAGAAAATCAGAATCATGTGTTTTTCCCCCTCTAAAAACAGAAACAGTAGGATGGCATGAATAATAGCTATCCATAAATTGACAATAAATTATAGTTTACAGAATGATAGAACAGAAGAAAAAAACCCCATTATTTTCCCCGATCTATATAGTGAAATAGCATTCCCCCGTGTACTTATGAAAAAGCAAATCTGCTAGAAATATCTGTCTTCTGGTTCAATTTATGAAGTCTATGGACAGAGTGATTTCATCAGCAGAATAGTCTGAATACCATAGAGCAGCGTGGGAAACTCTTGCACAACTGCTCATTCTTTGCTGAGCTTTGGCCATGATGAGTGTAATTTCCTTCAAATACCCTTGTTTAAAATAACACAGATCATTTTTAAGCCAAACAGTGCTGAGAAGGTATGTAAAAAACTGCCTTTAAATACAGTTCCCTTGGTTAAGAACTGTTAGGCAGAAAAGACTGAACTTAATTTTCAATTGGACAATGCATATTGCAGATATCTGGTTATGTGAAAACAGTTGAGTAGCACACATTTTCACTACAAAGGAAATCACTGCAATCTGCAGTGAAAAAAAAAATCATTATTCAGAGCTGTAAAGACAACAATTTCTTTGTGGTAACATAACAAAGCACAAGGAAAACATTAGACAGACACCAATGGAATTTACTCTTGAGCTCTAAGTATTGTACCACCTGTTGCTACTACACGTTGTCAAAAAGCATCCAGGACTCAAGACATGACTCCAAGCTTCCCAGACAGTGCCTTCTTCACATGCTCCTCATGTGGATAAAAAGTTCCCCTGTTTCTCTGAGGCCCTGATTGTATCTGCACACACCCATGCAAACCATGTACCACAGCTGCCTGTGAGGCAGTTGATCACACTGGCTCTCAAACAATAGCATAGACTGAGACTTTATGGCTGTGATTTAGAAATACCTTTATCTGTATTGGTTTTTTCTGCTTCTAAGGTTTCTTATGTCAATTTGTCAGCAATTTGGTGCCAAGACAGACAAGGAGAGGAAAGAACATGTTTGATACTAAGAACATCATCTGTTATTTACACGGAGTTTTATTTTTAAGGAGCAACTCCAGAGGTAGACAAGACTGTTATGGAAAAGGCTATGCAGACTGTTTCACAGTTCCTCTGGTTAGCAGGAACCAGTCTAGAGTGAGAAGCATCTTAAATAGCTAAAGAAACACTTTGGATAAGTGAGGATTAAGGGACTACAAAGCCATGTCCCATTTTTAATTGTTTCTTAAGCCATGGCTCTTTGCCAAGCCTTGTGAAGAAACAGTCGATTTCCAATTACTCTGACAGGCTACAAGGATTTTCCATATGACAGGAGCAAAACAGACCAGCACGTTGACTCCTTCAAAAACTATACACCTATAGTTTTTTTAGGGAAAAGGGTGATAAAATTACATAAACCAGGTATTTTATTTATCTTGTATTGTTGCTAGTTGCAAAATGAAGTTCTGCTAATCACCTAATACTACATTCAATCCTAGGGAACAGCTACAACAGCAGTGGAGAGTCAAGGGTAAACTCACTATCTGCTAACTCAAAGCAAACAGAACACTGTCTTTGTGGAAAACTTATTTCCCATATCATAGCCGAGCTGTAATTATCTGTATCAAATCTGTAAGTATTGGAATTGTAACTTTTCCAAATAGCAGCTAAGTACCAAGATTAGCAAAAAGGACACAGAAAATCAGATTTACATCTGAGACTATTTAACCATGTCCCTGGTTCAGGGAACGAAAAGAGGATCTGACCAAGCATGAGACATGAGGAGTCTTACCAGGTTTGGAGAGAGCAGGGACTGGAAATGAAGGAGAAGACCTGCACTGGCAATCTGTTCCAACCACCTTCTGCTGGCCTCCAGGGTCTCCATTTCATACTCTTTGTTGTTGTCAAACATCTGATTTAAGGCCACCATCAGCTGCTCTGAAAAGGCGCAGACTGTGGCCACCAGGCTCTGACAGAAGACCATGTCCCGCCTCAGCTGTATCTCGCTATCTGCAAGGTGTAAAAGCCAAAAGCAAAATTAAACAAGAGATTAGTTAACAGCAAAGAAACTAGACTGGAATTCCTTATCTAAAACCACATCATTTTTATATCAAGCAATTTACAAGTTTACAGCCTAATGTTATCTCTAGTTAATAGTACTCCATGACCCAATTTGCCATTTTCCTCATTAAAACATTATGTCCTAATTCTAAAATTGTATATGAGTGTATTTAAAATCTGGAATTTCAAGTATTTCTTTATCAACTATGTACATTTCTCTCCCAGATTTTAATGTACATGCCATAAAGTCTATGTACTATTAATGTCACAGGACAATGGAGGCAAGTCAGATCTCTTTGCTGCAATGTGAGAGCAAGCTGGGCCCACAAACATTTACTGTCCACCAGAAAGCAACGACATTCAGAAGCTCTTAACATGACTGCATCATCTGGCCTATTCCACAGCTACCAGCTGGGGAGGGCAGATGAAGGCTGTCTGCTGGAAAGCACAGCATTGTTACCAGAACACAATCTATCCAAATAAAATTTATATGAATGTGAATCTATAAAATAAGTACAGAGCAGCATCACATATCCAGGAAACAGCAGAGATTTATGGTGCCAAAAAAGTCCAGAAAAGGTCTGTAGGTAGATAGCTATGGAACATTAGCAGGTGATTTAAATTAGGGAATAGCTAACCCACCAATTTATTCTGAAGGGCATAGGTATTAGATTAGTTAAAGGTCAAAAGAATTAGAAAGGGAAACATATTCCCAATAAAGAACAAAACTGTGATGATAAATATTCAGCACTTCTTTCCCGTCCTCTTTTCTGAAGGTCTTCAAGTAATTTTATCATTATAAGCTGTTAGGCAAACATCAATCACAATGGTACAGGTAGACTTAATCTTTCTCAGAGCAAGAGAAGCAGATCAGATGATACAGAGGTCTTTCTGAAGCCTAAAATATTTGTCTTTGCTACTAGATTGCTCTGCCTCTAAGAGGCTTAGGTCCTTTTCCACCTTTTCTATGGAGCTGACAAGAATTCTGATGACTGGATAAGTCAGCAGAAATTATTTGGTAGTCACAAAGTTACTACCAAATTTTAAAATATGCTTTTTGGACTTCAAATATTTCTCAAAGTAACCTTGTTCTGCCTATTTTCCTCTGAGATCTTCTTCAGTCTTTTCCTCAGCTATTGATAGTAGTAAACACTCTTTTGCTATCATTTCTATTCGACAGTTTCTCTGAACCTTGGGAATATTTTCCAAAAATGGCCAAATCACTACTGTTTATGCACTATGACTCAGTGGTTTTTGTTGTTGTTGGGTTTTTTGGTTTTGTTGTTGTTGTTTTTTTGATTGTTCAAATCAACCTCTCTCTCAAGTTGTGCAAATCCAGAACAGAGATTTTCATCTTTAAAAACTACACACATCTCCAGCTTCAAAAATCCCACTGGCTTCTCCACGGTCAAAAACCTTCCCAATATTCCAACAGTGCTCAGGATTTGAGCCTAACACACATTGTTTCCTCGCTTTGCTCTATTTTATCTCTCTCTTTCTAACAGCAGCTGGCTTCCTCTCTATTTCCTGCTTCTGAAGCAGCCCTCCTGTGTCTCAAACACATTTCTGAATCTCATTTAATACTACTTGAACATCAGATAATGAACACAAGAGCACTTTGGGGTCCTTTTACAAAAATATTTTTATACAAAATAAACCAGACAGTTTACCAAGTTATAAAACAACATAAATAGGGAAAACTACTTTTAAAAAATCAAGTCTAGGACATTTTCTCAACTCACTTCCTATTTTAGGATAAAGGAGGAATTACTAAAAACTTTTCTAATATTTTGAAGAAGTCTGACAACAAAGAAAGATTATAATTCCCTTTATAAAATAGTTTTTGCATATCATAACAAAAAAATAATTAAATCACACATTCATGTAGTGCTGTAAGATGGTCAAAATAATGAGCTTTTACAGTTAAATTGGACTGCCTACTTGAACATTTAGGCACCTACAAACTACAGGGAAACTTGTGCCATAGATATTTTTTTAAATACCAATTCAGTGACATAAATTTTGCAGACACACATCCCTATTTTGTGTATTTTAAGCTGTATGCTATATGGTATGATAGTAGAATTAATATAGAGAATAATCAGAGTCCTTCCAGAAAGAAGGAACTTGAATATTCTCTAAAAATAGATAAAAGGAAAGGCACGGGTTAAAACAGCAATATAAATCTGGAAACAGATGGGAATGAAAAGAAAAACAGCAAATAAGGAAACGCCCAAAGAAGAAAGACAGCTGAGACACTGTGCTAAAGCTGAGTGTTTAGTACTTACTTTATCTGCCAAGATCTAGAGTAAATGACCAGATAAGGTATTTTGCATTGAAAAAAAGCAAAGTGCAGTGCTTGTTAAAAATATCTGAAACTGCATTCTTCAGGAATCCTTACTCTAAACAGAGGGATGAAGTTGCTGATTATCAGGTTTTATCATATCTGAGATTTTCCCTCTTAATGTAAACACAGTATTTCTGTTCAAAAGCAAGAAATATCTCAAACCATCCACATTCACTTCCCTCCCTCCCAAAACAAGCAAAATTACCTGTATATTCTAGAAGTGCCAAGAGTATTCGTGCCTTCACCTCTTAAAGAAAAAGAAGAAAATACTTTGAGGTAATGGTTAAAAGTGTTTTCATCAACATAATATTGCATTTACAGTTTCTCATTTCATACCAGCTAAACTCCAGCTTCTTTCTAGGCAATGCTGATTCATACCTACAAAACAGTAATGAGTCTCAACTTCACTTAATTGTACATACGACTTGATAAAAACTGGTAACAATCAAAAGCACCATCACTGAGAAAGATGCACAAAAAGGCAGCTGCTATCCCACAGCACACGTGTAGCAGCTGGTCAGACCAAGTCCATACATGAAGAATTGCAGCCCCAAAACTCTGAAAAACAAGACTAGTTTTCACTGATTCTCACATTATCCTATTTCTTTCTTCTCCTTCTCTTGCACTCTTTTGTTCATACCCAAAAATCTCAAATTATCCCTATTTTAATGTATACCAAAGCCTTTAGGAAAAATACAAGAGCATTTCCACTTTGCTTCCAGCCTTCAGGACTTTATTTTGCTTCAAAAATGTCTTTTCACTACAATCTATGAAGTAACACTAACTCTTTCACTAACAATCTATGAAGTAAAAAAGTACAAATTAAAAAAACCATTCATATACACAGGCAAAAATGTGGGTCTATCTCTCTTTACACTTCCTCCCCACCTTTTTTGTTTTCCTTGAAGGGGGCTGCTTTTCAAATGCTGCAGGCAGGCTGAAGGAAGTGCAGTTTATGTACCAGAACACAAATTTAAATATGTTAACCAGTACTGCAAGATACAGGAAGGTTAAAATGTGCCATAACCTTAGAGACCAAACTTGCAGCACATCAGTTGTCCTACAGGTACTACTTGGAGGAACACAACACTACTTCATCACATGCTTTCACATCTTTCCAAACCTTCTTTCCCTCACCCAAGTTTCTCTGCAGTCCTATTCAAAGCCCTGCTCAGTGCACAATCAGGGCTGAAATTGGCCATATGAACAATAATATAATTTGGTAATCTATTTCCCCCTACCCTGTTACTGCCAGAGTATCTCAAATACCAACACCCAAACATTAAAAATTACTAGTTATTCCTGAAAATTCCTGGTTCTGGGTCATTGTCTTAGCCTTCTGCCTTTTGAAAAAGAAAACACAACCCCTTACAGAGATTTATAACCTGGCGTCTTGGAGTCCAACCATAACTTAGTAACTGCAAAGAGTGTAGGGAAATACAGCTTTTATCTGAATAACTTAGATACATCCAGGCTTTTACTTGGAGCTTGCTTTACACAAGATTTGTTGGATCTCTGAATTCATAAGAATTTGAGGTATCTATAAGTAATGATTTCCTGCTTATGGGGAAATCACAGGACGCTGCAACTCTCTTTTATCACTGCTATAAGTCTTCTGTGCTTCAAAATATTCCCACAGGCAAAAAGAGTATTTTTAGATGATTTGTCTACTTACCTGGGGTTAAAAGTGAACCTTGGATGACAATCATTTGCTTTTCAACTAATAGCAAATGCTATGAAAGCTCTCACTCCTTCTTGCTACACGGTGTATGGAAAGAAATAACTCCCTAGCAGTTTCTCTTAGATTCTGATTTGTAATGCAAGACGCCTTCAGTTTCTTTTATTTTTAAATATTCTTTTGTACTTTATTTTAAAAAATCCCCATTATTCTGCTATTCTGATCTTTGCCAGGAAAGGCTAGATTTTAGTTTTATTTTATTTTTCACACCTGAAAATATTTTAAAAAGACAGATATTGCACTGCATGGTTTATTATTTAAATTGAAATACATTTTTTTATACCTTCAATAACTGAAAGGCTCCATCATACCTCACTCCTGACTTAAAATAGATGAGAACTTTCTCAATTGCATCATATTTCCTGTTTAAACTTAAAATTACAGTGCTAGAAAAACAACTGCACTTCCTCATGTAGTTACATGACTAGCTGGCTAGAAATCTGACTTGCTCCAGAACATCTCTTCCTTTGATCAAAAATCTTTCCGATTTTTTCTGCAGGAAAAAGCAACTACAGAAATGTTTCCTTCTCTTTATTTTGCTTATACCCTTCTGTTGTTGAGTCCCTTTCTTTCAATCCATCTTGTTCATTTTCCTCATTCCTACTCCAGTCTTTTCCTCCTGTGCTTTCTGATTCTTGTGTTACACCTCTCACACAGATCCACAATCAAGTACTTACATTATTCTTCCTCTGTTTGGTGGCTGTCCAATCCCTGCCCTGACTACTGCCCTCCCCACCAAAATCAAGTGCTTCACCTTCAAAGATCTGCCTGTGCCAACAACTTATCTTTAGCTTGATTGTTTTAACAATTTATTAGGCCCAGTCAATCCAAGAAATAACTTAATTATTTTCTTTAGTTACTTAGCTCCAGATAAATCCTCCTAGAACCTGCATATTACTTCAGAGACTCTTCCATGCTAGCAACTAGATTAGCTTTCTAGGCTGGACTTTTACTGTAACCAGTGAAGTTTTTTCTCTCTGTAATGATATGATAAGGCAAATTAAATGAGACAAAGCAAGGTCCAGCTATATTCTAATTTTACTGTCAAGGAAGGCTTGGTTGGTTTTTTTCTGTTTTGTTTTCTTTATTTTTTTTTTCAATCTGGGCAAACCTTCTTGAATTTTTTTAGTAGTTCTCTGAATTCGAACACTAATAAACAGAAAACTGACAGACCAGAGCAATCATCCTCAAGGCATTCTGAGTTTTCCCATTTCATCATATTTATTGAACAAAGTAAATAAAAGGAAGTTAGTATCTAGGACTTAAAACATTTCATCTTTGTGAGGCTCCTATGTCTCCTGCTTTAATGCACTAATCAATCTAATAGGTTCTGCAATGCAACAGAACAATGAATAAAAAATCTAAAATATCCTGTGTTACTTTTATAAAAAGAAAAATTAGTCAGTTTTCAATAAGAAGATGAATTTATTGTATTCATCCTTACTTTAGCATTGAGCAGTAATGGTTAAGTATGTTTATAACAACTGGAAGTTTTAAGTACATTTCTTTGTCCACAGTGAGTGAAGTTGTATCTGTGGTCTCCTTTGACTACTTCCTCTTAGAAGAGAAAAATGTATCTGTTTTCCTCAATTACTGAAATATTGTCTTTTACTCAAAAAAAACCAGGAAGATTCTTCTAAAATCCCAAGACATTGTTCAACTTGTTCTCCTAAGACCAGCTAAACAATCATATCAGGTAGCACCTTTGGAGTTTTTTCTAAATCAAGTGAATAAGAGAGGAAATGGGGAGATAACTCTGTGCCATGTCTTAGGTTTCCAGCCATAAATAGCTCAGGGCAGTACTGGTGGCTCTCCTAGGAATCCAGACCAGCTGTGAACACAGTGTATGATGGCAAGACAGGAAGGAAGAAATCAAGAAATGAAGATGCAAAGGGAAAACGGAGCTGTTAAAAACATTGTTAACCCTGCTTCTTGTTCACCTGATTTCAGTTAAATCCAGCTGCTGATTGTTGCTCAGTACTGAGCTGAGTATAGTAAAAATAATTTTTATAGTAGAAAGGGGCAGTAAATCATTTGGATTTGGTGAACTCTCCCACAAGATTTTGAATAATCTCAGCTCAATATTGAGGGTATATGACCACTGCTCAAATGGGTTAGGTCTACTAATTCTATTCATGGGCAAACAAGTTCTGTGAAAATGATCTGGTAAACTCAGCTTCTGAAAGGGGCCAAGGAAGGATTGTTCACAACACATTTCCATTCCTCCTCAACTTTGAAAGAAACCCTGATTAATACTTGAAAATACTTTGGTTTAAGCTGAAGAAGGACCTGTAGAAAAAAAAAAAGGGATTCAAAACTATTTATTAATTTTTCACTCAGTGACAGCCACCATTAAACTAAAAGGAGTATTCCTGGTATTGGAGAGTCAACCCACTGTGATTGACTTCAAAAAGGAGACATTTATGTGGTTGTAATTTTCTAACCCAGGGTCTGAAAATATGATGTATCTCAAATCAGAAATGGCAAGTCAGAGAGGGAAGAGTTTGTTTTGTTTGGCTGGTTGGTTTTTGAAAGTTTATAATAATAAGAGTTATCACAAAGTTCTATCCCATTGGTCTGATATTTAACAGTTTCTTTAAGGGACACTGTAGCAACTGGCACACAAACAGAAGAAGCTAAACACACACATAAAAATTATTTAAAGCTAGTCCTAAGTTTTTGTTCCCACACAGAATCCTAGCATAGGCATTTTTATAAAAAATAGTTTTAACTCTTTATTTCTGTTTCTTTATCAAGCAGCACAGGAAATAAAGCAGGAATTAAAGGCAAGAGATTCTGGAGGGAAAAGGCCAGTTACTTTCTTATGAAGACATAAGAGAAAACCTAAACCTCAGCTCACACTGTTACTTGGTGATGAAGAGAAGCAGAGTACTTGGTAACTTCTATACAGTGGTGGAAGGGAGGCAGAGGAGGACTCCATCCATCAGTTGGGATGGATTGAATGAAAACCATGGCTTTATAGCAGAAGGAGAGATAATGACTCCAGAAAAGCACAGAGAACACCAAGGTACAGGACAAAAGCTGCAGAGAGTTTATCTCTCCAGTTAAGACAGTGGGGAAAAAAATAGTTTAATTTCAACAAAAGTCTCATTTTGGTGTATCAGTCCCATGAAGTTCTGTGACAAATCAGGCAAGCCCACTGGGCTGAAAAACCTAGCACACTGGAAAACCTAGCAACTGAAAAACCTACCACATCCAACATATGGTTCCTCTGTTTTCATTTGTCAGAAGAGTATTTTCTCTTCAGAAGACTGTTTTCTCTTCAGTATCTAAAGCCAACAGGGTAAGTAGAAGACAGCTGAGATAAACTCCACTAACCTTGTTATTGAGAGCATAACCTGTCTATAGACTTCCACTGTGTTCCACAAGTCTTGCCTAGAAGCAGCAGGAAGCAGTTGTACCTCTCCTCTCCCCTTCCCTTCCCCTCTGTATCATAAATGAAGTGATCATTTAGGATCAGGTTGTTCTTACTAACCTTCAACAAATTTTCTGATATTCTGGGCCAGGCCCCGGACACTGCTGGGGAGGTTCCAAGGGTCTTGCTTGATGTGGAGTCGCAGCCTCTTCGGACAGCTGAGCTTTGGTTCCATTTCTTGCTGAAACTCTAAGCAAGGACAAAAATAGTATTTTTCTGCTTAAGCCTCCTGAGAAAGTCACAGTAAGACATTTTTGTTTTTCTAAATGTTTTCACTGCTCAAGGAGTTGGCAACTTATTTAACTCTAGCTAAAGCTATGGTGACAGATTTAACAGTCATCTGAGCTCCCTGCTCAAGTCTAAGGAGAGGGAGCAGCATCCTCAGACATGATTCTTTCTGAAGCAGGTACATCACACAAAAGGTGCATGGTAAGTGGGACCCTGGAACTTTCAAAGGCAAAATTGTTTCAATCAGAAAATTAAATTGAAACCAAAATTACTTACTAAAAAAAAAAACACCAAAAAAACACCCCAAAACCTAAACAAACCAACAAAAAACCCACCCTAAAAAAGAAAGAAAAAAAAAAAAAAGAAAGTTATATGCTCTTTCATGCAAATTCATTTAGCAGGTAGCAATTCAGGCCTTGTAAAACCTCACAACTGGGGTAAAAACACCCTCTGGCCACCTAAAACCAGTATTCTTTGCTAAAAGATATGTGTGGGATCAATACACTTTACTACTGACATTAATAAAACATTCAGGTTCCCATTGAACTTGCTGGTTTTTTTTTAAACTCAGCCTACTGAAAGAAGTCCTTTCTCTTTTTCATCACTTATGACCACCACCAGATGCTTATTCATACCTTTAGACTTAAGCAACCATACAAGTGGTAGTAGAGTGCCTGAATTTACATACAGGATATTTCTTTTTAAGCAATCAGTAATATTTATATAAGTATATATTTGGCATAAATATTGCTGTGACTATAAATCACAAACTATTTATAAATCAACTTCAAACATAACATAACTAAAAAAATAAAAATATGGCATTAGTAATAAAATAGATCAGCAATGGCTTCAGTAGTTGTAACAAAAATGTATTAAAAACACCTGCAATATAACAACACTGCTTCTTTCTTCAAAATCCTCAGCAATACAACAGTTCAGAGTCTAAAATTCAGTTGAATTTGAAATTTTTTCCTACATTATGCAATATAATATAAGCAGTCAGTTTTCAACCAAGAATTAATATCTTTTTAAAATGAACTTCAACAATCAGTTATTGCACAATATACCAAGATTAAGCAAAATCAGTCCTTTAACACCAGCTCAAGGAGCAGACAGCCATTGCCATGGACCCTTCAAGCTGCCTTTTCATTCTCATAGCTAGAATTAAATGTTACCTTGGAGGCCTCGACCTGGTGTGAAGTACTTTGTCTGCTCAAAGGCCCTCATCACAGCTGGTCCTTTCAAAAGATTGACAATTGAATCGACCTGTTGGGACCAAGGTTCTGTAAGAAAGATGCTTTTTACAGCAACAATTAGAAATCCTTCCTGTAAGAAATGTGGACTCCTGGCGAGCAACTTTGGATTCTTTCTTACCTAATGGCTCTAGTTAAAGTAACAAACTAGAGAATGCTAGACTAAATTTAAGGGCCTGTTTAATTTGCAGTTTTGGACTATTTACAGAAAACTGAGGGAAAATGAGTAAATACATACCATCTCAGTAAACAGTGGGAAGGAAAATCAAAAAGAAGAAGCATTTTCTAAAGACATTTTAAACTCAAGCGCGGACATCAATATTAAAGGCAAGAAAAATAATCTCATACTTGACCAAAGAGATGCTCCAAGCAGCTATGGAGCTTGTCCTGTTTATCATGGGAGATTCGAACACTTATGGGAAGCTCATCCCCTGAAAAATATTTTAAAATGAGAAACTGTTTAGAAGCTTCAGCATGTTTTCCAAAACCTTTGCAGCTTAGATAATCTGCTTTGCACACAGACTGATGCTAACACTGTCAGGACTATAGTAGCTGTTCTCCCCACATATTTTGCATTTATTAGTTACCCAATAATACAGAAATAGCCCTTAAAGAAAGGACCATATTCAAAAGCCAACTGGTCATGTTCTGGAAGACCTGCTCTAGATGAGCCGGCAGATAATTCACGGTCCTAATGTTCTTACTAACTGAATGGTTCTGAGATTTTAGTAATTCAGCAAAAATACAGCACCCAAATTATTTGACATGAAGCTTTTAGCAGCACAAAGCACATCATTTCTTAAGAAAGTGCAAAGGAGATGGACTCTTTTAGGTCACTGCCCTGTCACTTGCTCTTTCAGACAACAGGCAACATACCTTGAACTCTTTCAAAAAAGGTTGAAAAATTGAGCTTAAAACTGCTTTTTTTTCCTTGATATTGGTTACAGACAAGAAGTTAATAATTTATAATTCAAATTTATTCAAGGTTAATCTACACTCATTTTTCTTATGTCAGTGAAACACTTGAACGCCACTTTTCTGTCCTTGATTTTTTTAGCTCCTTTAGTTCCTTACAACCATTATACTCCTTTACAGGATTTTAATTTCAAGAGAGCACAGTGCCCAAAACCCCTGGCCTGGAGTTGACCAGGTTAGCTTTGGAACCAGCTGAAAATTAAGCCAGCAGAGAGTGTGAGTTTCCCTGAGCAGCAGTATTTGTCATCTAAAGCACTGCATCTGTGCTTGGCTAGCAAAGACATGTTCTTTTAGGCATCAGCTTGATGCTGCACAAAAGTATATCAGCTCATTCTCATCTTAAGCTGAAGATAGGGACCCTGGGTCTCCTCTTTTATTAACAATTCATTATATCCTTCATCCTTTACTCTGTATTAGCTTTGCTGTGTAAGTATGTATCATTTCTGGAAATGAAATTCTGTCTTATTCACATTACTCTGCATAATTCACAAGGTATCTCAGATGCCTTGCATAATGTCTTAATACTTTCCTGTTCCAAGTGAAAATATCTCTCCTGGAACAATGAGCAATAAAAGTTATGGCCAGACCTCACTGGTGGGTCATATTCATAATATGCTCAGTTTTTTCTTTTCCTACATCATTCCCAAATGATAAACTCCCAGCTTAGAGCAAATATTTTTTTATTATTAGTCCTTGAGTATATGACCTCCTTCTCCATGCAGTTAAATTCCATCCCATTCCTATTAGCAGCTGCAATTACTTAAATCTAATTTGTCGAGGCATAAACAAGAATGTGCTCCTATGTGGTCTCACATTCCTTCCTATAAACACACAGAGCCATATCCTGCTGTCTAGGTGCTGACACTGGCTAGGAGAGTGTTCCACACTCACCTAAAATGCTCCTCACCCTGTGCCACACAGTGCACTGTCAAGACATGAAAAGCACTGACTCCAGGAGCTCTAATACAGTCTATTCACAGACATAATGGAATTTTGGCTCTCTTTTACAGAAGGATTCCTAAGTGCAGCACTAGCTAGGCAGAAGCAAAATTATGAACTTCTATTACTAAGGAGGATACAATTTTTAAAATGAAAACAATAAAACTGCCAGGCAAATGAAAATAATAAAATTTAATAAAAGGAAAAGAAGACAGATTAATAGATGACTTTTCTAAACATACCTGAATCCATTTCATCACTGTGAAAATAAGAACTGCACTGACTGCTGCAAATGCTGGTGAAAGAGGCAATGGAGTTCCTATTGCTGTTGCAGTCACTTGAAAATAAAACACAAAACAAAAAAAAAATAAATAAAGCTATGTCCTTTAACACAGGCTCTGCAAAAAAAGTTATGGAAATTCTTTCCCTTTCCCATCCTAAATGTAATGATGAGACAGTCTCTGTAATTCTTTATACACAATGAAGGTCCCTGTGCTTAGACTTTAATTTAATCTGCAGTCCTGGTAAGGCTCAGGAGACCGGATTCCCAAAATAGATGCTTCAATTATCTCCCTTCCCCTTACCTGTGAACAAGTACTTGCAGAGCAGTAATACAGACTTTGAATGCAAAACAACCAACTTTTCTTGCATGAGTGGTAGTTTTTGAATCTGTGGCCTCAAATGTTTTAGTTACTTCACATTTTCTCCTGGTGCACAGCTAATACAAACACTGAGTCTTTACAACTTGCATAACAGAGTCTCACTGTGGGTTTACAAGATATTTGATCCATTTGAGTAGCACCAAAACTGAAATTACAAACTATTTTCCTTGTCAGCAAAAACAGTTCATGATCCCATCTCTTCCAGCCGTTCTTTTTTTAGAGATGTATAGACATTTACATCTGTGGCTTCAGTCAAAACTTCTATGCATATGAAATCTCACCCACATTGGTCTAATAGGGAGATTTTGGGATCTAAATTTGTCATTTTTTTCTGCTCTTTTCTCTCAAAAACAATTTGTTCTGTACAGAAAATACATGGAGAGATACCTACTCCTGCAGCAAAACCAGAGTGCAATACAGACTTTTGTACTAAAAAACCTATGAAGATACATTTGAATTCAAAGTCTTCAGAGTTGTTTAGTCATATGAAAATCATTTCGTTTCAATGCAGGAGATGCTTAAGTAATTATCCAGCAGAGGGAGTCTTAAAAACCCAAGTGAATGTAAGATAATGTAAAAGTGTACCTAAGGGAGGTTTATACATAGTGATATGGGTCTTGTTTTATGATTTGGGTGTACCCAATCACCAAGATTAACATATCCATTCTTAAAATAACACTGCAGTTATACATGTGATCCCTCTTTGTTTTCTTTATTTGTGTAGCTACAGAAGTAACTTTTCACTAATTTAGGGAGAGTGGCTTACATTTCCTGGCTAATGTAAATGTTTTGGACCTGTAGTCAACGAGGTAAGTGAAGGAGTTAAACTTTTAAATGAAGCCAATATGATGTAATTACAATCATAACCATTAAGTAGATGAAAAGACATCAGTAACAACATGTTCCTAATAGCGGGTGAACAGTCCCAAGGAGTATTAAAAATTTCTGGCTGAATATTAAGAAATGTTTTCTAACTAACTCTATTCACTTATTAAAGTCTCCAAAGGGGAGATGAAGGTTAATTAAAACTGGGTTGTGCAAAGCATGAGAAAATAAAACTCAGGAAAATGAGAAACAGATTAGATGCATTTGCTGTATCATTCTGCATGATTTTTGTGTTGTATTATAAGGTTTAGCAGGAGACTCTACACAAAATGAGAGCATTATAATGGCTGAAATTAGCCAAACAGTTCCAATAATAACCACTGTGGCCTTACGATAGCTAGAGATTTTTAAGTATTGACTAATACAATTATTTAAGCAAAGAAAAAAAGCATTCTAATCTCACTCCAACACTTGTCCTTAATGCACAAATTTTATGATTATTCTGTATATGGAATCCTAGGTTCTATTATTCCTACACAGCCAGAATGGACTATAAAGGAGAGGAATCAGAATAAAGAAAATGTTTTGAACAAAGGGACACTCATGTCCTGGGTCACACCTTCTTTCTCCACATACAAATCCTGTGCCAGCTGGGAAACCTCTCAACAGGAGCAAGCACACACCACTGGAGCAGCTTATGAACACCAGCAAACTCTAAATGTGCTTCTGCTGGACCAAGAACTTTGCTTGTGTGTTCACCATGGTAAGAACAAAATGAACTTAATCTGTGCAAACTATCTCTGTGTTTACATCTGTGTAGTTCTCTTTCTACTCTGATGAGGAGTTCATATCTACCAGGCTGCAGTAATCAAATACAGCTTAGGGAAGAGATCTCAGCAACACAGAGTTCTGTAGAAGAATGATAAACCTACTGAGATTCTAATTTCTGAGCATGATAATGATACTGAACAAATAATGAACTCTCATTTTACTTGCAGCTAAAATTTGAATTTCATTTTTATATCATTAGCCAATTTTCTCTAAGCAAGAGAGTATCATCTATATAAGAACTATACTTGATATAATTACTCCTTCCTTTCCAAAATTATTAATCTTCACATTCACAGTACGCATTTCAAATTCCAGAGGTGAGGTGATGCTTCAGTATTTAGAGTGAAAGAAGGTGAGAAATATATGTTGATAAGTATTATATTTTTCTTTAGATCAGAAAGAACAGTGGGTCTATCACCTTGCTTTCCATGGTAGATATTTGGTTTGTTGTTGGAGACATAATAACCAGTCATTGCTAGTTTTTGTAAGACAGGTAATCTAAAGTAAGGTTTTACATCTCTGGTTGCGATAGCCTATCCAGATTTGGGCAACTAAGATATAATAACTAATCTGTATTCATAAGACTTTACTTCACACATCCTGTGGCTAGTTACTCCTCCATTAGTAATGTCAGAATCATATTCTAGTCATCTTTATAACCACTTGATACTTTACAAGCTTCCATATTTGATTCAGTTGAAAAATAAAAATATTATTACTAAAGTTACCTGTAAGAATCCCTGTTACTGATGGTATCATGACCAGAATCTTCTTGTTCATCACCTGTTACACTGAAACAGACTTTCTTCCCATTCCTTTCCCCCTTTTCATTATCACTGTCTGCTGGTATTACAGGCTCAGGTGTTTTACGTTCAGATTTGGGAGAATACGTTATTGAAGAAAGAAGGCTGTGAAACACACAAAAATAAAGGCAAATTCAGGTTTTTCAAAAGTGAGCTAGCAACAGGATAACATTTCTCATCAGCATCCTCCAATTATTATTCTGTAGTATGTGAAGGGAATATCTTAATTCAGTCAATATCTATTTGAAACAAGGGAAGGAAGTGACACATTCTGTTGTCAGAAAGTCTAACAGTGAAACCCACTAACCTTACCAAATACTTCATCATGTATGAAAGCAATGATTCCAGCTGGAGAAGAAATACAGCACATTCTTGGACACTTGGGGTCAAACTGCATATTAACATAACTATTTTTAAATATGAATCCTGCGCTTCTTAGCACAAATCAAGAAAACAAATGGACGTAACTGCCTGTCTGTGAATAGCATGTATTTTCCCAGTTAATACTGTACAAGACATGCCAGTGTGCACCACAAACTATTCTACTAGGGCATTTTAATTGTCTTTATTAACATCTCTGTGTACTTCGTGACATTCAAAGTGTCTGAGCCATTATCCCTAGTAAAACTGATGATTAATATACAGGCGTCTGTGACGAGCACAAAAGTGACATCCAGCCAAGAAGAGAGAACAGTGCAGATTGCTACTTTTAGAACATGCAGAAATACTGGCAGTGAAAAATTCATATTCTTGGATGATTAATTCATACTGAGATGCTCTAATTTACTTTCAAGATCAGAACAGCAATAATGGGCAATTGTCCTTTAATTCCTATTGCTCAAACACTCCATTAAAATCACATTTTCAAATTACTATTTGGATTTCAAAAGCAGCATTTTTCTTGCAAAAACTACTTGCTAACTACCTGAAATCAGAGGACACTGAACTAAACTTTTTTTCCTCCCTTGAATTACTTCGAAATAGTAGCAGGGTTTTATTGAAGGAGCTGTCAGAATGGTCAACTGGCAAACTTTCTTACCAACTACATGGTAGGATTCAAAAATAGCTTAGATCTTCTTACATTAAATTCTCCCCACTGATGGGAACAGACAAGATTTTATCCCACATTTAGTTACAGATACTGATCTGAACTGCAACTAGAATACAGAAAAATGATACCTAACATGTAATTCCACCAGAATTTAAACTCACCCCTCCAATAGACTGATATCTTTTGGGCTACATTATGCCTTAACACTTCATAGCAATAGGAAATCACAACTCAGTTCTTTCCAGTCACTGACAAGCGTAATTCCATGAGTACAGGAAGAGAGATGGGACCCACATTTTACATCAGTGTTCAGTGTCGATCTCATGCTAGAGCAATATGTGTTTTTGAACTTGTCCTAAAATAAATGTGTTAAGGAAGCAGAAACCCTAAGAAATCAGTTCTTCATACCTGTAAAACTTATTTTCTTAGTAAGAAATATCTATGGAACTCAAAAACAGATTAGAAAAATTTGTGGCAGAACATTCTAACACTGCTCTTAAATCAAAAGGTTCATTCCAAAAAGACCATCTAGTTCTGCCTGCTGAAACATGAGATAAGGACAAAGGTAAATCTATACTTTTGCTTCTTCTTGTGTTCCCACTCTCATCCATGTAAAAATAAAAGTTAATTCTAGTAACTTCTCGGGGATTTTGTTGTTGGAAGAAAATAATCAAGATTAAGAAACAATTATAATGAACTGCAATTTCAGCTCCTGAAAATATCTTCCCCTGAGTAATTATTTGTCAAGACACAGACAGACTATTATATCCCCTTCTTTTATGTGACCTGTTTAGTCACTGCTGCCAAGAGCTCAGTAAAAGACTGATTAAGGTAGCTGGATCTTGTCCTAAAGGGGCTTTTCCATTTCTCTCAACAGGCAAGCTGTTTTTCTAAAGGAAATTTTTTTTGCTGAACTACCACAAACGAAAGATGGAACTTTGGATTACCAGGTTCTGGAGAAAGTAGTTACTGAAGTCACTGATGTGCTCTAAAAAACTCACTCCAGGGAGTTTAAAATAAAAACCTGGATACATACCTTCCCCAATAATCTTGCTTAAATTATACTTTTGTTTTTCTTCTTAAACATGACACATGCACAATACATTTACTCCAGAGATGGGCCTACCCCAAACAAAATTACCTTAAATATCTAGCTCTCAAAGAACACATGAGGGAATAGTAACTAACAGCTAGAGAGTCTCTATGAAGAATATTTCAATGAAACAGAGAAATTTAATCCTTAAAATAAAATCCTTACCAGGGGAATTACTCATATGTGCAACCCAAGTCAACACAATCCTGACAAACAAAACTTGTTATGGTTAGTCAAAGAATAAAGAATTTAAAAAGGCAGTAACAAAAAGCCTTCTTCTGCCTTTCCCTCACTCCACAGAGGCTTGAAAAATGTTGTATCTTTTTTTGGAAAGACATCTTTCCAAAAAAGAGCTGGGATGGTGGGAGAGCACTGAGTGCATGAGAACCAAGAACCCAGCAGAGTCACCATATAGAAAACAATTTGAAAAAGGACTTATTTCTGTGTAACACCTAGCAGCAATGTGGGGTATCTGCAGCATCACTAAAGAACTATTGGGATTCCATTAAACTATTTGAATGTGAGCACAGTGGAGCCTGGAGAGGCTGTGGAAAGGCAATACATTTTCCTTGTGTATTTCTCTCTCTGTGTCATTACTACATCACTTATCCAACTGAAACTCATCAGCAAACCATCTTATAAACTCCTATGCAGACAATATTAGGAGTACAAAATCTTCTCTTAAATGCTCCCTTGCCATAATCCATAGGCTCTCACAGACCTGCTTTTCAGATGTAACACTCATTTTTCAGTTCGCTAGCAGACAGCAGAGGTTGAGCAGATAACACTGCTTCAAGATTTTGTGAGCTGAAACACAGACCAGTACTGACCTCAACACAGAGCAGAGACCTCTAGTAACAAGCATGAGCAAGTTTTCCAACGCTAAGTATAAAGCATACCAAACAGTCATTCAGTAGTCCAATTTTTCTGTCACACAATATCAACATAAATTAAAAATTGTGATAGATACCATGTTCATATTATCCACCCCGAGAATATTAAAATAATGAGGATTGTTTAGGATAATAATCAATTCAATAAAAAAGGCATCAATTTTATTGTTACTATCCCACAACAGAAAAAATAAATCCTACTCTCTTTATAAAAAGCACAAAAACAAGCATTTCCTCCCAGCTGTTTAAGTATGAAAATTTCTAATTAAAGATGTCTGTTGGATTATCTTTTGTCTCACTCTATCTTTTGTTTCTAAAGGTCCTAAATCTCAAGAGTTAATTAGCATCTGTAACTATGTTCTAATATACCATGTACCTCTGAACTGCTCACTCTTCCCTGTTCAGCACTTTTAAGTAGGTCTCTTGGCTATCCTGTTTCCTCTTTAGAACTGCTTTCCTCTACAGTAATTACTCACTGGCAGTCCACTCAATGTCCATGAGGAATAAAGTATGAAAAGTCAAAGTCTCAGTCTTCCAATCAGCCAAAGGTAAAATTTGCTAAATACATCTGTGTAGCTTATACAAGATCAGCTACAAGATCAGTGTACAGAAAATTTAGGAATGAAAAAAGTGAACCTTTGTGTTTGTGCACAATTTTTCTGTGAGTTTGTGTATTTATATATACATTTATACAAAAGAAAGGCTCAGAATTTCCTGTACTTTTGCACCACAAGCTCAAGGGAGTAGAAAGGAAAGGTGTGGCATACTGGCAACTGAACTTCCAGAAGTATTGACTAAAATTCCATATATAATATTCTGACTTCCATGAGGAAGATAGACAACACAGGCTTTACAATAGTCATTTCTAAGCGCACCCAAGCACTGAAATTATCATTAATTTAATTAATTTACTTCATCTTCAGCGTGATAAGTAGCAGAACTATGTAAAGGCACAGGAAACAACATTTTCTTAAAAATACTGAGTCAATTCTTGCTTTCATTCCCACTGCAGTATGTGATACGTTACAATGACTCATAATAATTACAATTACTTACATAACTATTACAACTACTATGAGAACAGGAAAAAAAAAAGAAAACCTACCTAAAGTACACATGAAAGGACAAATCACACTACAGTCTTCAAGATAACAAGAGAAACAATGACACACCACTTATCTAAACTGGAGATCCTGACAGATTGTCTTTTAAACTCAAAAAATTTTGCCATTTTTGTTTTCAAAATTAATTTCTGACATTTGCATTACATATGGATGTATGCATCAATGTATGGATGTATGCTATCAAAACTTAAATAATTCTTATCCTTCTTCATTCTTATCCCAAGAAAATAGCCCAGAAGTGAACTCACTCACTTTACTAAAGAAAAAGCAAGTTATAAATCCTTGTCCTGAATTAGGACTAACTGTGATGAGACTTTGAGTCTTCCACATTCAAGCCAAATGTTCTAATCACTCCAGGGTGGTTCTCCCTAAATCCATAGCTCTTCCTTAAGGTCAATTTGGTTTTGAAAAATTTCTAACAAATTAATGCTCTCCCTGCAGGTGAGTAATGTCTCACTCAAAAATTCATCTGTGGGACTATTCAGCAATACCTGAAGAGTTCAATAAAGGCCATTTTTATACCTCTGCCCTTTGTTTCCATTCTTAGTGGAATTGTAGGTGACATTGTGTGCCTCATATTTTCCTCAACTAATTCAAATTAATTAACTTTGCCACATTCTAAAGAAAAACTACAAACTGGAAAAAAACCTACTAACTGTGGGGAAAAAAGGCATGCTGCAAAAAAGATCAAAATACAACATTACCCGCACTTAAATTTTTTACTTTGATTCTGTCTGAAGTCAGCATTGACTCCTATGCTACACAAAAACATTGCCCAGATTTATCATTATCTTCCATGGAAAAGTTAAAGACAAGTCCAGATGGTAACATTTACTTACTCATCTATTTGGCAGACACATGTTTCCACCTCTTTCAGTGCAGCTTGTAATTTGAACAGCAATTTTTGATAGACATCTTGGGTTTCTAAGTCTTCTTCTTTTAAGAGGTACCTCAGACCATGGCCCTCTTGCTGGCCAAGAGACTGTCCTGAAGGGGCAGCCATAGTAGTAATGGTATGTTGGACATAAATCATGGGATTCAGTTTACCTGGGAATAATTCAAAGGGATTTCATCACTATCTTTTCTTCAACATACATTTTGAAGTTAGCAAAATACCTAACAGACACTGAAATATTTTTCTGTTTAAAATTCATGTACTTATTTAATTTTGCATTTTTTTTGCATTTCAAAGTCAAGCTATTTAGGAAAAAAATTATTGTGAAATTATGACTACCCATTATTATGCTGTAAAATAAAACTAAAAATCAAAAGAAGGGTGATTTCAGAAAGACTTGTCCTCAATTTTAATATTTGGGCTATAAACTTAAACTGATTACCTTTTAAGACTCTATATCAGAAGCACTGGAAGTAGCTCTTTCTAGCTCAATTAACTTACCTTGATCGGTGTTTTTATTTTCCTTTTCATGGGAAGAATGTTTTCTGCTGTCCAGCTGTACACCAAAGGCACTACCAAGGGAAGTTGAGGTCTTTGGGTAAGACACTTCCATCACATTGATATGGCAATTGGTTGGACAGAAATCACTGCTGTGAAGTGGTGAAATCTTTGACTTAGCTTGTTTGAAGGTAGGCCAAGCTCTGTTTTTTAATACTCTTGAAAACTAGAAGTAAGAAAGAAAACCAAATTTTGGTTATCAGCTCTTCTTGTGTCTGCACTTAGCTAACAATTCTTGTGTACCTCGCTAGAAAATAAAAGCTTAAAATATTTCAGTCATCCTTGACTTAAGGTGTCTTGACTCTGTAATTTCCACCTTTCTGTAAAAGGGAAAGAAAATATTTTTCATTTTACATTTTAAGGGGTTGTTTTTTGAAGCAAATTATGTTCTAAGATGTATAAATACCTCTGTAACAGAGAGATAGAATTTATTGCCCATGGAAAAGAATAAAAAATTAATTTCTGGGGAGCAAGTCTGAAACTGCTGTACTGCTCATGACATTTATAAACACCTGCCAACATTTTCAAGCCATTATTTCCCAAAAATCCATGAAATATCTGTCTGAAGCTATAATAAGGACAAAATCAGGAAGTATGAATTCTGGAATTCCTATTTGGGAAGGAGGAAATCCTCTTTAATAAGATATATCTTATCCTCCTGCATTAGGAGAAGCATTGCCAGGGGTTGGAGGGAGCTGATCCTGTTCTTCTCCTCAGCACCAAGTGAGGCCTCCCCTCGAGTCCTGGGTCCAAGCCTGGGCTTCACAGAAATAGAAATGGGCACACTGGAGAGAGCCCAGTGGAGCTGAGCCCTTTGAGCTGATTCAGGGACTGGAGCATCTCCTGTGAGGAAAGGCTGAGAGAGCTGGGACCCTCCAGGCTGGAGAAGAGAAAGCTCAGGGAGAAACACATCAATGTCTATGAATACCTGAAGGAATGGGGCAAAGAGGACAAAGCCAGGCTCTTTCCAGTGGTGCCCAGTGCCAGGACTAGAGGCAATGGGCCCAAACTTAAACACAGGAATTTCCTCTGACTGTCAGGAAACACTTTTGCACTGTGAGGGTGATTGAGCACTGGCACAGTTCCTCAGAGAGGTTCAGGAAAGAGAGGTCAGATCTCCCTCCTCAAAGAATGTCCTGGGCAATCATCTCTAGGTGGCCCTGCTTAAGCAGGGTTGGCTGGACAAGACCTGCAGAGGTACCTTCCAACCTCAACCATTCTTCTATTCTGAATGACATTAGGAAGCTGACAAACACTAGTACATAAAAACTGTAAAAACCACATTTTGCAGACTTTCCTAGCCCAACACCTCTTCTCCCTCCTATATATCAGCTCAGCAACGAGGAATGTTTTTTTGTCTAATTCTGGTCTAATTTTTGTCTAGTTTTTGGTCTAATTCTAATACAGTGCTTAGCCTCCTCTCCTTGACTCTAACATCTTAAATTTTGTGCAATGTCTTGAATAGGCTTAGAGTTATTTGGTTTTTAAGATGAGAAGATGTCAACCCAAAATAGTGAGGACAGAACCGGACACTCAGCAACTACATCTACATCAGAATCAAGTAATCTGATCAAGCTCTTCAATTGGAAAAGAGATTTATTTGTCAGTCACAAGTAGGATTTCTGTCAATATGTGTCATTTTCAGTGCAGTTTGTTGTCAGGGAAGATTTTTTTTCTGGAAAGATGTAATCAGTGTTTTAATCACAGTATCTCTCCAGTCAAAATATTACACAGACCTACTTTAGCTATGAACCACAGCTCATGCATAAGAACATTTGCAAAGTTAACTTGCAAAGTTTCTTCACTGATGAATGTCATTAAAAATTCAAATCAGTCAACTTTTCACTAACGCTTCAGTTGAATTAAGACATATTCCTTCTGCAAAGTAAGATGCTTCTGTACTGGGACTTAAATTTCTGTTTATTTTGGTGTCATATTACTTCAGTCTGATGAACACTTGCTGGGATAATTACATTTAAATCTTTAGATCACAACAAGATCTGGAGGGTTACAAGAAATCCAATTATGGAGTTGTTCAAAGGCTGAAGAATGTTCAAGTTGTTAAGAAGGCTACTAAGGACATTCAACGATGAAAATATTTCTGCAAGCAGTACATATTTCACATCTCAATCTCCCACACATCCTGCTCCAGAGAGACCAAATACTGGCTATGATTTAATCAGGTCATAAGTCAGGACCAAGATTCTTCTCATATATGTGTTGAGAAACATCTGGGACTCATGGCACTGGAATCGAGGTCTATTAGGAGCAAAATGTTCTGATAATAATAGTAGGAACTGCAGAAATCCACAAGATTTTTATTTATAGAATTAGAACTTTCACAGTAAAACCAGGAGCCAAGCTGGGCTCAGGCACTCCGAAAGTCTCCTGTAACTATGGTTACCTTTACCTTGCCAAGAAAATGACACATCTATTCCTGAAATCCACTGCATTAGTAATTGTTAATAAAAGCTATAATTGTGAAACTACTGATTTTTGAGCAGATGAGATCTAAAGCGCGGTCTGTATCAGGAATACCTGTTTCCAGACAGTGTAAGAACTATGAAAACTTCCCTGAGGCTGTTTGTTTCACATTCAGGAAGCACAACAAAATTTGATTTACTGTCTTGGCCTCCTCTGTAGAGGCTATATATCACAGTCAAATTTTTCAGCTACAGAAAACATATAAATCACCTGCATGTTACCTGAACTGTAACTGTTAATATAAAAACAATTTTTTTTTTAATGGTAATTTGGATTTTAACCAAATTGGAAACATGGAGGTTTGTAATTCAGGCAAACAATGGAGAAGTCAGATTTTTGCTAACAGTATCAGGATTCTTGCGATGTTTCCATTGACACAACTCAGTTTATTCCATTTCTTTTTAGAGAGCACCTTGAGAAGCCTGACAAGCTGCTTTTTGGCTTTCGTCCTACTGACTACTGAGCTACAGGTATTCCTAACAGTTTTCCCTACTTTCCTTTGAAAATGGAAAAATCATTATCTAGTCTTTTAAATGCAGCTTCTGCAAATGTGTGAAGCTCCTGTATTCACTTTCCTTTGCTTTTTTTCCCCTCTTTTCAAATTTTTATGTATAAACTCTCAGAACAGACCAGTTTCTAAACGTCACAACTCAGATCCCCAAATGAGGTAAAACAGGGCAGACCCACTTTATTGCAGCCATTTTGAGCCTACTACAAAGTAATTGACCTCCCAACAATTAGGTTCCATGAGAGAGGAACTAGGGGTCTGGATGAGAAAATGAGTTGCATTAACAAAATGTTAAATGGTTGATTCATTTACGTCCTGCTTGGTTAAACAACTATAGAGAAATGCACAGACAGCAACGAGAGGTCATAGTCTGGGCTATTTATTCATTTACATATCATTAATTAAGATCTCAAGCATATAAAAATCAGCACCTTCTCCATTTTTCCATGCTATTATGTTTTATAAAACCAAGTGAAGCTAATAAATTACAGAGATGCTTCTTTTAACAGATATGCTAGGGTCTAAAAGTTGAATAAATGGGTTAAAATCTGGTATTTGAGTTGCACTAGAAAGAAAAAAAAATCTGTTGTTATTGCTACATTTTTGGTTAACATCTGCAAATTCACTAGAGTATTGGTTTAAGGCATTTACAAGAATGACGGCCCTTTTATGGAAATATGCAGTTGATTGTCTCTGCAACTGAACACAGCAAATAAGAAAGAATACAAACTACACAAAGTCTAAAAAAGGGATAAGAAAGAGAATGGCTTGAAAACAATTGATACAATTACTCAATTAAGGCATTCATGCTTCAAAATAGCAAACTTCCAGCCACATTTTTGTCACTGCCATTGACACTCTGAAGAGTTATTCAAACTGTACCACATTCCCCTGTTTCTTCCTTAAAAGACAAATATAATCAAGCTTAGGACATGCAGGGCATACCTTTTTATAGCTAGAGATTCTTCTGTAGATATGCTCAATTTTCTCACTGCAAATGACACTGAATTTACTTTGAAGTTCCGTGGGGATAACGTCATTTAAGGAATTGAGGCTGTTGCAATTCTGCACAAAATGTTCATCGCTTTTTGCCAGTGCTTCAAGAATCTAAGATAATAAAAACAAGAAAAGTATGTTATGAAATTAAGTTGACTAAAATTTCCCCTTACTAATCATCCCTTTTAACTAAAGCTGAAAAGCCTGATAACATTACAGAAAATGGTGCACAACAACAATAAACAAAGCTTGGGATGGGATGCAAAGAGGTTTTCTTAAATCTATTCCCTGCGAAGTTATACCCATAAGTATTTTTGCTTGGCTTCTCATGACATTGTCTGATAATGGATTTACTACTAATTTCCTACTAATGTAACCACTATGGCTCCTCTGAAATACATTATCTGTTGCATTTACTTGATCAGCACACATTACGCAGAGCTGCTGAATTAATTCATTCATTACTTCTAGAAAACCTTCAATTTGGCAGAACACTAACACATTGAAAAAGCATAAAAGAAAACTGAGTGCTATCCTCTTGTATATTCTGCATAAAAAGGCTAGGAAATAAGGTACAGGATAAGCTGTACTGCCAGCAAAGACTGAAGCCTTGCTATAAGGGTGAGAGAAAACTAATTAAAAGGCATGTTAAGAGATGAGGGTAGTATATAGCCTTTATAGATATTTCAGTAGATCTTGGACTTTCTTTCAGCTTTTATTTGATAAATAAGAATTAAGGGAGAGGGGCAGGAGGAATGGAAGACTTTGAAGATCTTTTAACTTTTTTTTATTTAAAAGCTCAATTTATAATGACAACATAACTCTTTTTGCCTCCTGAGCACACAATTGTCCTCCAAAACATCAGAGAGATAAGGGTGACCAATCATAAGGTATCAAATGAAAGACATATAACCATAAGAGTAAAAAAAATCCACAAGTTTCTCCGCTGGTATTAAAGACAATAAACATTAACATACAAAAAATGCTTCATACCTTTGCAGTCAAACTGAAAAATCCCTTTGGTTCAATCATTTTTTCCAAGACATGGCACTTTATTCCAGCTGTGCTGTCATACTCATAAACCACTCCATACTCCAGATGAACATTGTCAACAGTCAGACTCACATGATCTTTCTTCCCATCAATTATTGCCATAGTGTTAAATTTGTCAATTACCTCTAGAATAAATAAAGTAACACAAATCAGTTGACAAGTCCTGGCCATTGAATGAACTATAAAGGACACAGGCAAACATTCTAGTAAGAGGTATGTTCTGATCATTCTTTTTAAACACATTCATTAAAGAACCTGGTTGAACAATATAAAAATCAGAACACCAGTAGATTTGTAGATGTTAAAATACTGGATTGCAAAACAGGCAGTACTCTTTCTTTACAAACAGTTATTTAAGAGGGCTAATTCCATTTCATTTATAATCCAGACACATTAAGACCCAAAAAAAGGGAAAACTGAGTATTTCTAAATAAAGTAGAAGAAAATCACTATGAAAACTGTCAACATTCAGAAATGAAACCACAATAACTGCATTTATGAATGCACAGTTCAAGTATTAACTGTCTCTTTAATTACAAGTTGCAGATGAATGCAGTTTCATCTAAACATTAATTGCCTGAAAATAATTTGAAGGATAGTTTTGTTTTTATTTCCCATGCAGTAATGACTACTGTATCTAGTTTGCCATAAATGATTACTGGAGGTGAAAATAAATCAGGTAATGCCTAGGTTTATGTTTCTTACAAATGAAATTAAACAGATTTTCCGCAAAGTATTCACGGAAGTATTTTCTCTAAATGGGAAAGATACTGGTTTTCAAAGAATAGCATGTAAAATTTATATGCTTAGAATATATAAGAAAACAAATTCTTATGTAAATCACATTGTATGATCTGCTCAAAATTTCCTCTCTGCAAACAAACCCACTGCCTACATTTTCCTTGTATTATAACATCATTCTCTGCAGCAACAAGATCAAACAAGCATCACATACCTTCCACTTTACAGTCAAAGGCGTCGCCTCCATCATCTCCAGAAGGTTTGGTGTTTGCTTTCTGAAGATCTTCCTGTGCACTTTCAATGCTGTTGTAAACCCACTGTATAGAATCTTGCTAGAAAACAACAAAAATAGACAGGTAGAAAAAGCTTTGCAAGTGCAACTGATAGCAACTATTTCACTATTTTTAAGGCATAAGTTAAAAAAAAATCCAGAGAATTTTGGCAAGTTATTTTTTACTACAGCATATATTGTCATGAGACAGTATGAAGTGTGTGACAGCATGACATCCACAATTTTTATGTCTCCACCAAAAATAATTTAACATATTTCAAATCAAATTGCAGATTTGCCTTGACTAAGAATATTTTACTAGTGTAGTAATAAATGCTTTTTATTTTTCCCACAGATTAGCACCCCCTGCAGCCCTGCAAAAGAACAGAACCACAGGCTCCAAAAGTCCACCATCTTCTGTGGCTTAGTGACATATGAGCACAGCATTGGTGGCTTGTATGTGTCATAGCACCCTTGAAGAAGTCACGTGTATTTCTTACATCTTCTACCCAGTCTGTAACTCAGCCACATGTCCGCCATACCCTTGTGAAAGATCCTATCAAGCATAGCATCCCCAGATTACTCTTTGTCCTTTATACTTCAAAACAAGCTTAACAGTTAAGTTAATCACTCCTTCTGCAACAGCTACAGCAGAATAAATGCCATGATTGTGACAAATCTGAATTCAAAAAGAAGTTCATGGAAGAATTTGAAATTAAGCAAGGACAGCAAACATTTAGGCTGAATGTTAAAATGTTCATGCAAAGTGCCAAATACATCCAGCTATCCTTTGCTAAAATCTAACAACCAGCTTCTATCTTTACTCTACTGGTATGGTGTCTAGATTTCCTAGATTCATCTATGCCTTGCTTTCCACTCAACGGCATGAAATATTTGAATAAGAAAGCTTAACTTTCAGAGCTCTGTGTTGATTGTTGGAAGACACCTGTGCAGAAGCTGATCAGCAGGAATGCTTATGAAATCCACATTTCTCAGGTTCACCTCAAAGCTTGGTGCTTAGTTATGGATTCTTACTCAGTGCTTGGTAGCACTGAGACTGCTGTGCCAATCTCTAAAAGGCAATACTCACTACTCAACCTGCAAGTCCCTATTCCAAAAGGTAACAACCAATCTAATGCAATATTATTTGGAGCAATGTTCTTCAAAATGATTACAGGAGAACAAATAAGCATAAATCTGCCACATCATGATTAGTATCACTGCAAAGAAATTGCAAGAAGTAAAATCTGGTCTCAATTTTCTTTATTCAGACAAGACAGAAGATAAACACTGTCCAACAGAAATTATGAAGTTATTGACTGAAGGAATCTGTAATGAAGCTTCATGCTCCAGGCAATTAGGAAGACGTTTTACCCTGAGAAGTAAAAGATGTAAGAACCAGAAAAATATTCCCTTTCAATTATGCAATTGGGAACCACAGGAGAGACTGCAATATTCTGGGTAATTAAATGATAGGCTGTGTGCACTGTACTTAAAAAATAGGAAAAATCCATAGCCATTTTCCAAAAATAATAAAAACACCCCACCAAATTTCTGAATAGGAAATTAAATTTTAGCTGTCTTTTCACCACTGGGAATCCTACCATTTACTTCAGACAATTCCCCCATAGTATTTTGGTAATACTGCATCCTAAATGAAGTTCTTCTTGCCTGTCTAAGGAACTTCAGTTATCTGTAATTTGCCGAATTATGATCAGCTACTTTTTAAAACTAAAAAAGCCCCTATGTATAGGAAAAAAAATTCAAGTTATTATACAAGTCGATTAAAAAACCCAAAGTAATTTTTTAACATCCAGGCATTCACACCAGCCAACATCAATCAACTATCTTTGGATGTCACTAATATCCATAGGAAGTGTACAGTTATACACAGAGAGAACAAAACTGCTATAATGAATTTAATTTATCTTTTCTTCTAGCCAGTTTTGTTACTAGTGAACAGGACATTTTTCTTTAATAGAGTGCATCTTCCTTTAAAGAATAGGTGAGCTTGATCTCTATATGCCATGTAACAATTTCAATTCTGTATTATCATTTAAACACAAACATCCCAAGAACATTTTTATAAACGCTGTATTTATATGACCCAGTTCTAACTATATAATTCTTATAACTCTGCAGTAGGTGTGGGAGAAGGATTCAACTCTTAATTTTAATTGGATTTTTCTCCTCAGTAAACACATACTTGAAGAGTTTGTGAAAACAATTAATAATGTTGGTTCACAGTTTATGAAAAACTTGCAGAGAATTGGAAAACTACATTATAGAATCCAGCTTGGTTTGGTTTTCTTCGTAAATTTGTGTCTTGGAAGCCTGAGATTTTCTCCTTAACTAACATGACAAAGATAACAAAATTTGCATGCATTTAAAAAAAGGAAATTTTGAGTCCTTGAATATATACTTATATTCAAGACTCGAATGCAATGGGAATTCTTTTATGGATGGAATATATGCACTCTGCTCTCGGTGTACTGAAGTGTAACAAAATTCTGGAAAATGATCCATTTTTTGTATTTCATTCTCCTGCTGCTGAGCAGGCAGAAAGCTCTGTGATTCCCTCTCCATCAAGATGAGAATATACCTCAAAATTCTTCTTGCATAGGACTGCAGAAATGCTTGAAACAGCCCTTTAAAAACACCATATAAAAATTATCCATGATATTTATTTCAGTGCAGAAACTAAGCAGATTTTGAACATCACCATTGAGCAATCTTCAGCTTTTATACTTCAATTGGCTTTCCTTCAGTTTTATTCACCCCTTCCTTCCTCTCACCCCACTCAAGCACAGCAGATATGTGCATAGAGATGAACACCACACTGTTTACTTTGACCAAAAATAGAAATCTAGAAGAAAAAGTGCAAGGGCACCAAATGAGACATACCTGCATTGGCCGCCTGTACTTCCTGCAGGCTGTGACATGAGCAATAACACTTGCATGAGTCTCTTTGCTGACATTAATTCCATTCACTTTGATTATGCACTGGCCAGGGTGGAGACCTGCTGCAGCTGCCACTGTTCCTATTAATAAAAACCCACATAGTTAGCAAACTTATTTTTCTAAACATCTCCTTTCAAGCTTACAGTCCAAAAAACCTCTTTTTTTAAAAATCAGAACCTGGTCTGACTGATCCTTACATACTTCCCTTGACCACAGAGTACTTGTGTAGACCAGCTGGATGCCAAGAAAATGGAGTTTGCCAGCAGATGTTTCCATAAAAGAGACCAGACAATTACCAAAAGGCTGCTTCATAAAACAACAAACATTGACTAGCAATATGAAAATGTGGAAAATTCACCTCAAAAAAAAGGACTTTAAAAGGATAAAATGGCTCTAGCTTGAAAGTCACTAATTAAAACTTAGCCTACTTTTATATGACCCAAGCTTACGAGCTTCTTGTTTAATTCAGGTCTTTCAATTTTACATAAAAAACAGAAGTTTGCTGGCAATACATAAAGCATAAGAGCATACTAGAGTATCATGTTAATCATTAAGTGAAATATCTAAATTCCAAAGACATTTCCAAATATATTGTTCTTTTTCCATCTTCCCTACCAACACAATTATAGCAGGGGGCCTTCGAGCTTTAGAAAAAAATCTCAAAGACAATTAAGTAGAATATCTCAAATTAAATTATCAAGAGAGTGGGACAGGGGGACACACACAACATGACACCAAAACAAAACATTCTCTCTAAGCTACAAAAAATATTTGGTTCAGTAACTTATTTTCACAATTGAATAACCACATTGGGAAACTCTAGTGATTGAATAGGCACTACAAAAAGAGCAGCTGTCTCCAGGTCTTTTCAGTGCAATTCAAACTCACTCCTGAAAGACAGCCTGCTGGAGTATGACCTTAGTTCCAGCTACCTGAACATTTGCCTCCAAATGTCTCTTGATACTGCCACAGAGGTGCCAAGGAAGTAAAAATCGACTGCCTAGAGACTGCCAGACTGGGTTGCAGAAGCTAGGGGCTGTGAAAGAAAAGGCTAGACTGAATCTGCAGGGCTGACAAATAGAAAGCTTGTCATGACTTCATGACTTGCCAGTTGAGCATATCTGACAAGGAAATAACTTGCAGAATATACATGAGCTTCCCTCATTTTCAGAATTATCACTATTAGATTAAAGCTGTGTTTAAAATCTAATATAAAAGAATGTCATTGGAAATTACACTATTACCATCTATTGCAATCTCTCCCCTCCAAAAAGACATAAAAATAAACATAAATAGATCTTATTTAATATCTCTCTCAAAAAAAAAAAAACCAAAAAAAACAACAAAACAACTCTCTTCAGAAAACACCAAGGTCCCAATTCAGCAAACTATTTAAACACATGCTTAAAATCTTCCAGGTTTAGCAAATCACACAAACAAGCACTTGCATATTGTTGGGGCTAATCAAAATAAAGTATGTGCCTAATGAATAATGATAGGCAGTTGAACTGAGATCCAGGTGCAGAAATAATTAACACATCAGCTACTAAGTCTGTAGTTTATTAGTCTTTCTTTTGAAAACCTAATTTCTGGCACAGCAACCTAGGAAAAAATGTCATCAAACCGTTCAAATCTCACTGTTTTGCAGATCAGTTCACTTTTCATGCCTCAGTTACAAAAGCAGGAGGGGAAGGAGACGCAACTGAAATAACTGAAAACACAGTTTGCTCTATCATAAGTAACATGAGACAGCAAGAAATAATGCCTCAACTTCTTTTAGCACAAATGCGCTACTCAAAAACATTGAGTTAGGATAGCAAGTGTCTGAAAATCACATCCCAAAATAGTATTTATGTGAACCATCTGCAATTACCAAGACAAAGCCACTAACACTCTTGAAAAGATTTGTAAAAAGCACGTTTCTTAGTAAAATGTTTTCAGAACATTGCAGAACCACACAGCCACCTAACAAATTAACACACATGTTCCCAACATGCAGTTGTATTGCATCCTTCAGCTACTCCTTAATCTGCAAAGAATGCACAGCTTGAACTTAACTTTCCAACATTGTTGTAACTACATTTTTAAAAAAGAGTCGGGAGATGTATCCAAGCTTACAGAGTATAAGTACACAGAACAATTACATTTGAGTTTATTTAATATTGTTTGTTACTTTGGGAAAAAAAAATCTAAGATGGATTACTGGACCTAATTTTGACTCATCTCAACCAAGTCATTTAGATATGAAACATATGTTGAGCAGTACCATTGACAGCTCTTATGGCTTACCTCTCCCAACAGCATGGACAACAGAAGGGCCAAAACCCCGGATTTGGAATCCAAGTCCATCTGCAGAGTCAGGAATCTTCACTGTCCTGATACAAACAAAGATTTAATGTGGATGTAGCAAAAGGTAGCATTTTGTTATTCAGCAGCATGTAGGTTACAAGGGTGTAAAATTCCACACTTTTATTCAGATCAGTTTTTAGATTTTGCAACATTCATATTCCAAATACCGTGCACCACCAACATCAGAAATAAGAGCAAGCTGAGACAGCACAATCTATTTCTCAGGGAAATTGAATATGCTGATTATAATCAAAACATCACCATAGCTTTAAAATTCCTCCCAAACAGACTGATCTTCAGGTAACTTGCCATAGCACAGCAACACTGAAAGCCCTGGGAAGGCAGGCAGTCTCTCCCAGCCAAGAGGAGAGAGCCTGGGGACCAGAGATCACAGCAGGTCTGATCAGAGAAGCTGCAGAAGATGGCAGAACTCAAATCCATATTACATTTTAACAGAATCACAGACTGTGCTGAGTTGGAAGGGACCCACAAGGATCATTGAAGTCCAACTCCTGGCCTTGCACAGACACCCCAAGAGTCATGTCATGTGCCCAAGAGCACTGTTCAAGCACTTCTTCAACTCTGTCAGCCTGATGCTGTGACCACTTCTCTGGGGAGTCTCTTCCAGTGCCCAACCACCCTCTGGGTGAAGAACATTTTTGTAATATCCAACCTAAACTCCCATGACAGAATTACAGGCCTTTCCCTCGGGCCCTGTCCCTGGTCCCCAGAGAGAAAAGATCAGTGTCCACCCCTCCTTTTCTAAAGTTGCAGACTGCAGTGAGGTATCCTGTCATAAAAGGAAATTTTGATTGATAAGCAGGGCTTTCCTCTCATGAAGCCATGCTGGCTGTGACCAATGCCTGTGTTGTCTCTCAGCTGTTTTCCAATACCTCCCAGAATAATCTTCTCCATAACTTTGCCAGGCACAGAAGTGAGACTGACAGGCCTGTAGTTTCTCAGGTCCTCTTTCTTGCCCTTCTTGAAAATTGGGATGTTTGCCAGCTTCCAGTCAGCTGGCATCTCTTCAGATTCCCAAGACAGCTCAAAAATTATCAAGAGAGGCTTTACAATAACATCAGCTAGCCCTTGGAGGATTCTTGGATAAACCTCATCAGGCCCTATAGATTTGTACAGTTCCAACTGAAGCATCAGATCTCACACTATTTCAGGGTTGGCTGAGAGCTGATCATTCTCACAGTCATGGACCTCCAGCTCAGGGCACTGAGATCCCCTTAGGACCACCACCCATGTCAAAGATGGAGATGAAGAATAAATTAAACACCTCTGTGCTGTCCCTGTCCCCATCTGTGAGGTGACCATCCTGTAACAGGTCAATGTTATTTTTACATTACCTATTGCCATTGATTTACTTGAAAAACTCCTTATCGTCCCCCATATTTCTGGCCAGCTTCAACTCCAGTTGACCTTTGGCCACATGAATTTTCTCCCAGCAGCAGTGAGCAGCATCTCTGCATTCTTTCCATATCACTTGGCCTTGCTTCCACTGGGCATAAACTTTCCTTTTTATCTTTATTTCCACAGAATATTCCTGTTCAACCAAGCTGGCCTTCTACCTCACCTGCTTGACTTCTCAGTTTGGGAGTTGCCTGCTCCTGTGCCCTTAGGAGGTGATGTTTAAAAAGTGACCAGCACTGGATCCCAACAACTGCAAAGACATTTTCACTCTGAAATAATGAATCCCATCAGGTATTAGTAGACAAGGTGTTGAGCAGATCATCCTGTGGTCAACAAACTCAAAATTTTTCTGCTGACACCAGCTTAGGAGGCATGTATTGACCTAATGGATCTGCCTAATCTTATGATATTATTCCTGGTTACTGGAAGAATCAACAAAATCAACTACCATGCTCCTGATCCCTCTACCAATCATCCCAGGGCACTGCAGTCTTTTTTGATTGCCTTCGGACTTCCCTGTTTTATTTCATTGCTGCCAGTTTGAACAATCATTAGCAAAGAGTAATCAGATGGCCTTAGCAGACTGGACAATTTTCCACTAATATCCCTTATCCTACGCCCTGGGAGACACCAGACTTCCCTGTGAGTTGGGTCAGGTCTGCACATCAGAACCTCCACTCCCCTTGGAAGGGAGTCTCCTATGACAACTATCCTTCTTTTCCTCTTAACAGAGGAGGTCTTGATGCAGGGTACAGGTGATGTTATTTCAGGAGGCCTCACCATCCCAGAAGGATCTATGCATACCTCATCAGTTGTTTGGCCTTCTAGGTCCAGAGCCCCACACCTGTTGTAAGAGGTACCAGTCCTACTTGCCAAATTCAGAGAAAAAGGAACCTTCTTGTGGTACATGCTGTGATGTGCCTCCAGCCTCCACCTTTATCAGGCCCCGGCTAACAGTCCTTTGGCTAATTACCCTGCAGGGCTCTGAGCCCATCTGCTTCTTCACCACAATGGAGGTTCAAGACTCCTGGGAGTCTGAGACTGTAGCATTGCTGAAAATAACCAGTCTACCTCTTGCTCGTTCACTCAAACACCGCATAGCTTGTTCACTTCTTCCTGTAGCTCCACCTGCAACAGAGCTCCTCAAACACAGCACGCTTTCTGCAAAATAACTCTTTGTAGTCCCCAGCCTCACAAAGAGGCATCAGGCACTCCCACCAGCCTGTGCCTCTCCTTGCTGAGTTTTCTTGAAATAATGTTTCATTGCAGTTTTTCTGAGCAGATACAGAAAGTAGCTACTGAGATTTGTAAAGTAAGAATCATCCACTGCTGTTTGTATGACTTGTAAGCACATTGTGCTCCTGCTTGGTCTAAGAACAACAGTAGTAAACTTACCAACAAACTAACCAACAAAACCATGATTCTGATAATCAAAATTCACATCTACTCCTTCAAATTAAGCCCTGAGCTCACCCAAATAAGATAGCATAGCCTTGTGATTTCAGCTCAGGGTCTACAAAAAGCAACACAGCTGCATTAGCGCTTATCAGACCTAGTTAGGTCATGCATAACAGTGCACTGATTTAACTTTGCAGCCTTTCCATCTTGAGCCAGCTCTGTTATTATTGCAGGGATCTTTGCCCCAAGCTCCATTTCCCATTGCAAAAGCAAACAAATTCTAATTGATGCTGAAAAGTCATTTTAAAATACATTTGGACTGTAGCAAACTTGATTTACAGGCAGTTTTGAATAAAAATTGCATTATTTCTTGCACTTTTTTTTCCCCTAGTATACATAGTATTAGGCATTTGGAGATGATTATCATCAGAGGTGGGATCCAAACTTAAATTGAAGTCTATATTTTTTTAAAATATAATATATAGAGATTAATAATTTTTCACTTGAAATATTTTGTAAGTATCACATCGTTTAATGTACTCATATATTCCCTATTGATACCATCTATTTGATTGCATTCTGAAACTGCTTTGAGAACATGCAAATAACTATGAAAGACCATCACTGGCAGTTTAGGCTAAGAATTCAGGAGAGAATTGTCTTCTGTGAACTCACTTGTGCTAGCAGCAGCTGCTGACAAAAAGCAGGGAACATGAGAAACAAATTTGACTTCTGTGAACTCTAAATTCACTAGACCATCTCTCTCAACCTTGAAATTCACCCACAAGTTGAGGGGGGCATTAAACCAAGATTTGCATTAAAGAAAGGCCAAGATGCTTTTATGTTTTCTACAGTCCTGTGGTCTGGGCATTTTTTAATTGTTATTTTTGTTTGTTTGGGGGTGGGAACAGGTGTTGTAGTATCAGTCCAGATAAGCATCTTTATACCTTATTTATTTTTCTTAGCTCTTTTTACTGTTCTGGGTGCCATTTTACTTCTCAAGACACCTTTGCTTATCAAGAGGAGAAATAGATCTTCAATCTGCCACTCAATCAGAGCCATTCCTGAGCAAGACACTCTGTATGCTGTATGGTAACAGAGAACGGCACCTCTTTATTTTGTGGATTTTGAATAAAAAATTACTTCTGACAAGTTTTTCTTAGTCTTCTTCTTCTTTGTTATGTATAACCTAGCAAAAACTGCATTAACTTTATGAAAAGACTTATGCTAATTTACATATTTACTGAACCTACCTATTAGGCCTCACTTTGTATTTCTTTTACATAACAAAACTTGTGTTTAGGTAGGAATGGGCAAGACTGTACAGAAATGTATCTGTTTGATAAAGATGAGGAGCTGTTTATTTCCTCCTGCTGTTTACACAACCAACACACCAGCTGAAGGGGCCCATGGGACCACAGAGTCTGACAATGACAAACCAGCAACTAATCCCCAGACACAGGAATTTGTTTAATACACACAGCCAGAGATAAGTGATCAAAACTGACAATATAGTCAATGAAATTTCATTTAAAGTTGCAGTACCTGCATGTACTTAAAGTGGCAGAGTTGAAGATCTAAAGTACTCATGTGATTCTTTTGCTGACTCACAAATAGGATAAAACAAAACCAAGGCAAATCAAATTGCTTGACTTTGCAAAGTCAGATCAGATACAGCATCTAAAAACCCCTTACAGTAGTGCTCTCTGAAGTTCCACTGGTCTGAAAATTCCCTTCAATTGTTGTTTGTAAAATTTCCCAAAGGAATGATAACTTACTCTCGAGGTTTGGTGCTCACAAGAACCCTCAGGGGCTTTCTGCTGTTTAAACAGGCTTTCAGGAAGCAATCCACTTCACTGAAGGGTCGCAGGAAAACCAGGTCACCGTTAATGGCAAAGATTTTCTTCCCAACTTCCAAGCCTGCCATCTAGAAAATAACAACAGTTGTGTACATGTTTGCTCTTATAACCACTAACGTGAGGTTTTCTTTTGCTGGCATGCAACCCCAATAGAAAAAATGGCATTCACATTTTCTTTACATTCTTTATGACCCCTTCACATACCATGCACAAGGGACTTACACCACAAAATGTTTCTAAAACTGGTTAAATTCATGTGAAGGGTAAGCACTCATTCTGAAGAGAGCTAAATACAAGACCTAGTATTAATCAAGATTTTGTGACAGTATTACAATATCAGTTAATTTTTTTGGTAATTAACACAACACCTTTGATTGCGCCATTTATTTTATGACAGTACTTAATTTTTCATCCACCATTTTCCAAAGGAACTAAAGCTTCTTTTCATAAAGAAAGACCCAATTAATATTTAAGTAAGTGAACATTTGCTAAGTTCCAAAACAAAGAGTTTTTAAACTTTGGTCCAACAAGAAAAGCACCATTACAGTACAACTACAGGAGTACAAAGAATGGCTGAGGGTATGGGCAAAGCCCAAGTGCCGTCTGAGAATATGGCAGAACCTGACTGATAGAAATCAGATCATTTAGCTCTGTAGCTGAATTATATTATTCATTTGCTGTGTCTATTTATAATTTAAATTTATACTCCACCACAAGATTTAGAAGGCCTTGAAATCTAAGTCCAAGTTTTTCTCTTATGAAAGAGCATCATACTTTATCTTTACATATACAGAGACTCTCATGCTGCTGAGTAGAATCTTAATTAACCCAAAGAGATCTAAAGCAATGCTACCAAACAGGAAGGCTGTAATTTATTCATTCAAGGTCTCAAATCCCAGATTTTATCTAAAGCTTGATACATCCTTTACTATGAAATATGTCAACTGCAATTCACAGACTAGCTCTATACCCATTTCATATTCTACCAAAAATGTTGATTTCAATTATGATTAATGTCATCACTGAAATATTATAAAATGCATAAATATAAAATGACAACTTTTATAACATCAATCAATATGACAATTTAGCTGAGCAGAAAATAAGTGTCAAAATATGGTCCAAACAATATTTTAAATAAAAATAAAAAGCTAAAAAGAAAACAAACAAAAACAAATAAATGAAAACAAAAGGAAAAAAAGGAAAAAGGGAAAAAACTCACAGGCACAGCTTTCTTGGTATGTGTTCACTGTCACCTTCTACCACTATACCCTTTCACACATGATGTACAAAACATACATCTGTGATCAAGTAAATAAAACAAGGAAGATAATTTATAATATTCCATACCTCAGCATTTGATCCTTTCTCCACCACTTTAATAATTGGCACCTTATTTTTATCTTCTAAACCAAAACCATAGGTTCCTTCATTAGATTTAATCTGGAAAACAATTTTTTTAAATATTCTTCAGAAGGGCATTAATAAAAACTGAAGTATGTCTTCATTAAATAACAATAAACTGTCCTAATATATTGTCATTATAACCAATTTTTTTATTCATCAAAGCACACAGTGATGGTGTTTCACTCACCAGTAATGACTTGGCTATGACATTTTCCACTACTTTCAGATCATGTTTCATGAGTCTGTGCTTCATATTTGATCCTTCCATTTCTTCATCCGCATAAAAACGGAACAGCAATGGTTCATCTTTAAATTCACTTTTCTCTAACACTGTATGACAGAAACCCAGACATATTAATCTTTATTTTCTTTTCAACTTTTGAATATCAGGCCTTTCATGAACCATTAAATACTCAACATGCATACACATACTGAATGCTAGCAAACTATTGTTTGTGTGTGTGAATCCAGGGACATTTTTTTAACATAGACAACAATTGTTACTTGGATTGATTACAGAGAGATAGGAATCACTAAGCTATTTTTTTTTTTTACAACAACATCTGGATTCCACCAATCTGAGAAAGATGCATTAGCCTGAAATAGTTTTAGTAAAAATACTAAGCACAAGGTTTCTTCCTAAAAGGGATTTTAAAACATAATTTTGAAAAGTTCTGCTGGACAGCTGCTGAAGATGCTCATCACCAAGTTCTGGTATTCTCCAGACAGTGAAGCATGCTGGGTTTAGAATTAGAAACAGGTGTGCTGGAGATGTAGAAGCAAGCAGAACAGCCAGTGGATGCAATTTGTGTGTTCAAAAGTCAAAGGAAAAAGAATGAGCAATACAGGAGAATATGTTCTCAACCCCTTGTCTAACAAAACTGATAAAAAGTATTTCTTCCTCTTTTCATTTCAGTAAATGATCTACTACTTCAATCCTTCCCCTGAAATCTTCCCTCTGATGGTATTAAATGGGTCCTTGTTCACCTTAATTTTGGTGCTGCACATATCTCTGGTCTCCTCTCCCTTCTTTGTTCTTTACTATCCTCATGATTTTCTCATTTTTCTCCAACTGCTTTCTCCCACTTTTTTGAAGTCATGCTCCTTCATACCTTATTAATTCCCCCCAAAATCTCACATTTCTTTCCTACATGATTTTTTTATTGTTTCATCAGTGCCAACACACATTACTTTCTTAAGACATCTCTTGCAAAGCGACTAATAAAACTGCCCCCACTAAATCCTTTATCGAATTAATTCCCCAGCACATGCTATAAAATTGGATATAATTTTCAGAGTATACAATAGCTATTTTTTTTCCTTGAAGACTGTAGCATCAATCTCTTTAGTGATACAATAGAAGAACTTTCCATCTGTTCTATAATATCTTTATCAGCCCCTGCATTTCCTTCCAACTGTGCAGATAACACTAAACAAAGTAAGCATAACTGGTACAGAATGCATTTACTTACCATGGTGCATAAACCCATTATCACAAAGAGCTACACCAAATATCATAGCTTCCTCCCTGGTCCGGCAATCCCCCTGTTAAAACACATGTTTAAAATGTATTTTAAAATATTAGCAAAATGGAAACTGTGCACAATGGCATCATCCCATAGGGATGGCAATTACTGTAGATAAGATGTGCCACCACCACCTTTATGTATATATTTCTAGAATATATATATATACACACACACACATATAAAAACCAGTGTTTTATCATAGAATCTGATTCTATGATAAACATGTTTATCATAGAATCACACAGCAGTTTGGGTTGGAAGGGACCTTTATATGCTATAACACTCTATAATTACAAATAAGTAGGAAAAGACTTCAGTAAGGCTGCATTTTCCATAAAAATTGAACTTAATAGAACCTATAAGCATCAAAGTTTTAAACTTTTATTTTATGGAACTATGTTGGCAGAGTGAACAGGATATCATGTTGTTTTTCTCTCATTCATTTAAAATGAAAAAGAATTGAGGCAAAAAATTGATTCTGACTTTTGCTCATCTAGTTAGTAATTTAGAGTTTCTCATTTCATTTCAAGCCATGGTCAGTGTTCCATGCTGAATCACAAAGCTAAGTGTCATCAAAACATTTCAATTCAATTTCAGATCAGGAAGATAAGTACAAGAGGGATGAAAAGCATAGCTGATGACAGATGATTTCTGTTACTTTACTGGTTTAAGAGGATTACACTACATAAAGTGTTTGTATGTTATTCTTGATATATCACTAGTTTTCAAGTCAGAATTTAAATGAAGACATACATAAATCCAAAGGTGTCTACTTGCCTGGGCAATCAACCAATCTATGAATTTGTTAGCCATAACCACAGATTTGTAGGTTCTCAAGTGATAGTCTTTATCCCTGTTCAAAATAACACAAAACAATTTTTCAAAATCGAACAAAAGCTCAGAAGAAAGAGAAAAATACTTGTCATTTATAGGCAAGTTAGTGAAAGCATGAACTGAGCACTTCATGATGGTTGAGAAGTTTTCTCTGGAGGAAAAAAACTAGCAAATGAAGCCTTCCTTGTAGACAGAAAGAAGGAGGCTGATCACAAATTATTTGGGTGATATTGTCACTGGAGTATGAAGGCAGGTGAGTTGTTCTGGGACTATTCTAATGAGGTAATGGTGTATTAGTAACAGAGTGCACTAATGTATACAGTAAGCATATAAGCATATCCATCAGGACCTAGGAGGCTCTAGAAGTCCATTAAAAAAGTTATATTGAGCAGAGTTGGCAGCCATTTAGTGGTTCAGTTATGCTTTTTGTCTTGACAGCATTTCAATCTTATCTGATTACTCTCAAAAGACCAATCTTGAGAGGATGGGTTACATTCAAACACAGTATCTTCAGATGATGTACTTCTTCCAAATGACTCCCTCAGGATTTCCCAACTGGACTCACCTAATTACTGGGGTAAAGAGACTGTGAAGGCGACAGTACAGTCGTACACCCTGTTAAAGAGAAAGAGGTGGGGAGTCAACAAACATACACTCACATCACAGACAAGAGGCAGGGACATAGTAAGGAAGCCTGAATGCTGTCAGTGGATTTCATTTACATAGTAAAAACATTTGTTCAAATTTCTATGTATTTTCATCTGCCAAAACAATGTTTCGCCGATAACAATATTGATGAATAAATTATGAGAATGAAAACATTTCCTATCTAACCTAAGCTTACTGAGACACGTGCAAAACAGATTAGCTTTAAGGTAGGATTAAAAAATTTTGAAGGTTTGAAATACTTAGAAAGAAAAGCACACAAAAAAATAAATCAACACATCCATGCATTAAGGTTGTTCCAAACAGTGGTTGCTATTCTACACACAACTGTGTAATTAAAGTAAAAACCACTGCATTTCATTATATGCATCAGTACTTTGCTTACAAATTAGAATTATAGCTAATCAATTTTAAAAATGCAAAAATATTTAAAGATTAGAAATGTTTTCTATTAAAAGCAAATAAATTATACATCTGCATTAGTTTAAGAAACTGCCATCAGAAAAAGAAAAATTTTTTTAATACTAATCCACATTAGTATTACTTCGGAAACTATCAAAAAGCAATTATGTTTACAATATGCAAGTATAATGACTAAAAGTTGTGTCAAATTAGATTCCACCCTACTTTGCTCTGCCTGGGAGTTCAGTATTGTAGATTCCTCTAGATGCACTTTATATTAACAAGTGGAGCAAAAATTAAATTATACTGCAGCAAAAATTAAATTATACTGCAGTGTAATACCCAAATGCAGACATTTTCTGTGGACTCCAAATCATGACAAATTTGAATATTAATGAGTTTAAAGGAAACTTCGATCAATCTTTTCATTGTTATCAATAACATATTATGTCTAAATAGCTATGCGACTATAGATTTACTGCCTAGTTAAGGACGCTAACAAAGGACACTCAGATTTTAGAGAAATCTGCAAGCAGTTTCCTACATATATCTTCCTATCTATGAGAAGGGACTGAAAAATACGGTAGACTGAACCTCAGCTTCAGGATTACCCAAAAACACAAGCAATGCCTCCTGCATATGAAACCACTGAATAGCAACTATAACTACACAATAGTAAACTGTAATTTTGTATTTAAAATGTGCAAAAATTAACCAAAAGCTTACAAATAGAAAACTGAATTTGATTCACATAAATATAGAATGGTAACTGTGAGGGGATGTTGTTTATCCCAGCAAATCTTACATTACTTTTCAAGCAGAATCTCAGTTTCTGATGTGTTCTTTCGAATAATAGCAACTTTTATTCTGTACCTTGGAGATGACATCCTGCATCTCATTTCTGGGATAGTATGTTCCATCATCATATCGGAATCTGTACAGCATGTGTTCAGGTTTGAATTGGTGCTTATCTGTAACTAAATTAAAAGGAAAAAAAGGCATTGTTAGATGACTTTCTGAAGAAACCAAGGAGAGAGAAGAAGGTCAGTATCATTTCTTCCAATAGGAGCCCTAAACAGATCAATAGGTACATTTCGAACAGGGAGGCCAGGAAGCCCAGTTAGATCATCTGCCCTAAGCTCCTTTAAGCCACTGGTGACAATATTTCTTACAACATTTAAGTAGTACAGAAGAAAACAAACAGTTTCAAGTCACAGGGCAAAGAATAAGGAGGACAGTCAGGGGACAGTATGAAAAATGAGGCCCTCAAATCCTTTTAGTCTTCAGTGCTTTTGCAGAGCTTATCTAGCAAATAGCCAAATAAGACTTATTTTGCAACTATTCATATTATTCTTCCACATTATTTTCTGTCCTCATTCTTGATGAGGCCAATCTCAGATGATTCAGTAAATATACAAACAACACATTTGACCAGTCATGCAGTGGGAACACAGGAGAGAGGAACATCTCCTCCTACATACAGCCACCTAAACGTTTTAAGTGCAAGAGACTGGCAATTATTATGAAGATGCTGATAATCTATTTCCCCATCGACCTGGGAAAAAGGATGTTAACAGGTGGAATTCCAGAGTTTCACAAGATTCTGGCAACAAACCTCACAACTTAAAGTGTTTTGTGAAAGCAAGTCATACCATAGGATACAAAAGCTCTCCTGGAAACTGAACAGCTGCAAATCTTTCTGAAAAACAGCTGATCCATTTATGGTTGAGGACAGGCTTAGGCATTAGCACCATCCTAAGATAACTGCTTTATTAATTACAGCTTCACTTGCAGTTGTAAGCTTAAATTTTGAAAGTCAATTTACATGTCATTAACTGATAAAGGAGGGTGCTGTAATGTCTTCATTTATCAGAGTAATACACCTGAGAGAGTTAGGTAATTCTGTGCATGCCTTCCTATAACAAGTGACTAAGCCATCATACATAATCCTTTTCCAAAAATTTAGTTAGGCATCGTAAAGTTTGTATAGTGAGGTGCCTTTCGTCTGTGTCATTTTTCATGCCCCTTCAAGCTCCTCAGTATTTCCACACATCATCTGATACACAGACATTAAAACTGAACTTCATATATTAAGTGTCATGTGCAAGAGCAAAATAACATCTCTACCTGAATTTGATATATCAACTAATTGTAAAGCCCAGGACACTATTCCAATTGCCTTGAACTGATGGTTATTCAAAATAATTCCTAAGCTCTTTCACATATCATTGCCTCTAAATACATGAGATACAGACTACAATATTTTCACATATAACACCTAACACAAGTATCTATGTGAATTTTAATGGATTGTGACCATTTAACTAAAAAAAAAAAGTCTTCTAGCTCTATAATTGAAAAATATTCCTACTGTTGAAGAAAAATAATGCATTCCAATAGATTAACAAATAAAACGAGTTTTTTCTAATCAGCAAGTTCTGAAAACAAAAAAACACCAGTTTTGCCTAAAGCCAAATTATTCCTCAGTCTTACAGGGATGTGCTGGGAGGAAACCAGGATGACAAAGCACCTTTCCTTTCTTGCATGCCCATGACAGACAGAGGAGGCTATGCCTTCTGAGGAACACATGTACCACTCTGTCTCTGCAGTCCCAACTTACCCCAGTGTGCCAGAAACTAAGGGAGTAGCTCCACAGAGCTGGGACTTGCTGGGTTTCAAAAACTTAAGCTCAGAAAATGCTTCATTACCACTAAAATAAGGAAGGCCAAGTTGCTTTGTGTGTCTTTTCCAACACTGTATCCACATTTATGCTGGGATAGGTATTTATATGGCATACGCTACGAAAAGGGAACTGACCAAGATTTAAACTGGTCTTTTGATTTTTTTTTGCCAAGGTAATTTAAAATCAGATCATTACATCAGTCCAAGGAACTGCACAGCCACGTAAATACCTATTCATTTTAAAACTATCTGATATTCAGTTTATTTTTTAACTACAAAGCTCCTTAATCCATTGAGACAAGGTTTCCATCTCTAATCAGCTGCAGCAAGAGGACAAAGTACCTCACTCCATTGAATGGTATCAGTCATTTCAGATATCAGAGAATTCCACAAGGTAGATTTAAAATAGCAGCATACAAACAGATTTTTTCCCCTTATATAAAAGTGGAGGGGGGAAAAAAAGGAAAAACTGTAACTTTTCTGCTTGCTAGAGTTCACGCATCAGGAAGTACAATAACGTCCATCACAACATGAGTCTGTCACTGCTAGAATGAACTCCAGCACAGTGACAATAATGGCCAGCCTACTGAATATGCAAGTTCTCAACAAAGGCCTCTACAATATTTGCAATGTAAATAACAGCCAAACGTTCTTCCTCCCTTGCTCCCTCTGCGAAAACAGATGGTTCATTCAACTTTATTTTAGGAATGCTATTTTCAGTGAACTACAGCTGGATTCACTATTCAAAGTAGCATGTCTGGCTCACATTTCTATGCTCTAATATAATTACCCTTTTATCTCATGAAGTTACACAATATTCATTTAACTTTGCATTGAGAAAATCTATGGGTGTATTTAGGATATAAATTACAAGATCAGGAGAAGAATCTCTGGCAACAAAATCATTCCATTGAAAACAGTTCAGTGTGTGTAGTAAACATAATAGCATCTGACATTTGAATGATTGTGGAAGAAAATAATGTAGACTGACATTAAAGAAATGACGACTACATGACTACTGATTAATAACTTCAATATTTTTCCTCCTACTTTGCATATGTTTAAAACACACACAACTCAGTGGCACTATGTTTCTCTCAGTTTCTTTCCAGTCAAGGACACTAAAATCATGGCAAAGAACTTAAGTATTAAATTAGTTGTTGGCTGGAATACAGAAGTATTAAAATGTATATTATCAAAGATTCCATCTAAATTTACACCCTGGATCTATGATGGCATGGTAACTAACTTGACAGCTTTGTTTTGAGTGACTGTACCTATGATATCAGATTCTGTAAAACATGGCTTCAAACAAGTTTCTCCAGTTTACTTATATGGTCCTGTTAAACTCTACCTTGTAATAACAACAGAGATAAGCACACGTTCTAGTAGGAGAAAAATGTTGCCAATGCAAACTACCTGCAGAAATCAAACCTTCTTACTGGCTAAAAAAAAATGAACCCCCTGAGTGATACTTTTCTCCACAATAAACTAAATTCAGAGAGTTGACTGCAGATTTCAGCATCAAAATATCAATTTTAGTAACTATACAATGTAGTGAAGAGAAGGCCTTAAAATGCAAAAGATTAAACTGTTGGGCTACATATTCATCAGCTCCACTTGTAACATCTAACAGAGGAGTAGGCACACTTATCAAAACAGCCAGCTGTGACTCACTGTCATGAAAAATTCTTAGTTGAACATCTTCCCTAAAATGCCTGGCCTTAATAAAGGTTAGAATCCTTACAAGTAGTGTACTATTCTGTGTTTCCCCAGAATTTCTTTTTGCTTACAAAAGAACAGCAATGTTTCTCTAGGTCCTTTTTCCCCGATGCTATGATCCCAACAGCAGAGAGAAAATCTGATTAAATCAGTGGAGCCTTTCCCAGTAAATCTGCTATGGACATGGACAATGGCCCCATGAGGCCCCTGGAAGGATATAATGCAGATTCCACAAGCTGTCTTGTGTTAACAAGACCATCTTTTAGTCAAACAAACATTAAGTCCATTCTAGTTACAACAATTATCTTGAAAACAAGTAAGTTAAAACTAACTCCATTTACCGTGGTGAATAATGCCGTTCTCTAGTAAAGCTTGGCCAAGATGAACACCTTCTTCAGACTTGTGTATCTCTCCAATTTCCAACAGCCAGGACACAAATTCACTGAAAAAACAGATAAAGAAAACAAACTTTACATCTCATTCCACCAGATCTTCTGCATGTTCCTCCCATTACTAGTGTTTCTTACTATTCTTGTAAATGATTCTTTAGCCCAATGATCCTCAAAACGTCGTACCACCTTTAAAAAAACTTGCTCTTTACAGCTTTTATTTTGACAAAACCACAAACAGTTTCCCGTGAGATGTCTTTTCTGCTCTGATGTTTTCCATGCATGAAGTTAACCTGGCACATAGTAAAGATTTTTCATGTTTTCTGGGATATCCTCAACTGGCATAGCTGCGTTTGGTAAGACAGACCAATATAGGGCAATCCCAGGCATTCCTACTGCACCTGTCCAGGGCAGGCATGCCATGGTGGCAGAATAAAACCACAGGATGACAGAACAGTAGGCTTGTTACTTCCAAGGTGTCTCAAACATCTTGACATCCAGAGCATATATACCAAGTGTATATATATGTGCAGAAAATGCCTGGCTTCTACCAAAGCAAAGCTGATGCAGTTCAGAAACGTTGGATCTACAGCACATAAGATGTGCATGTTACAAATCAAAAGTAAAGTGCAATGAGGTAGTGCGACCTTCACATTCATTGGTTTTAACTGGTGACCCTGGGACCAGCAGAAGCATTCTTCAGAACAGTTCACTCCAAAGACAGCACTGAAAAGAAGCCATTTGATGGCCCATTTAAGTGGCTACTCAGCATGAGTGTGTTCTTCACCTGCATCCAACAACTTCACTGAGGAAACATGATACTACAATAACTTATGGTAGAAGTTTGGTAGAATCATGAATCTTAATCTTGATTTAATTCCTCTTCAACTGTGTCACTTCTGACAGCACATAAGAACCTCCCAAGTTTTATTACCCATTTTGAACCTAGTGGTATCTTCTCAACAACTTTTTTGTGCAAAACACGCTATTTTATAAAAATGCTTTTCACACTTAACTTATGGTTGTAAGTACTTATCTTATAGCCAAATAAAATAAGTGATAACTCTTCTGTCTCCCAAATGATTTTTTTTTCATAGACACATTTTAAGGCCATCTATTTATTTTTCAGTCTTCTCAAGCCATAGGCATAATAAGGCATTATAAACATCCTCCTGATAATTTAAACATGTAAACCTTATTTGCTAACTCTGTTCCTGACCTTCAAGCAAGAGGACAGAGCTGTTTTGAGACAAAGATTACTTAGGTGGAATGAATAAAATTTCACACTCCGAACTAGTAATTCCAGAGAAAATGAATTTTAAAAGTTGGGAATTATTTTTTGAGAGAAACTAATTCACTTGATGCATTTCCATATTTTCATTATGCCCTCTGGAGCCCTGTCTCTTTAACAGAACTACTTTGCAAAATGAGAACACATTCATAAATTTCAGGCGGACCATTTTACATTCTGGCTAAATTCTGTGAGGCAAATAGGCCAAACAGACATTACAAATGAAGTGCAGTTGCTACAGAATCCCAAAGAAGATTTAAAATGTGGGTTCAGACAGCAAAAATTCATGCTAACAAATGCATATACTACCTTCCAAGAAAGCATTTGGGGAAAGTGGTTAATTTCCTCTTCCTGTCTTTGATGAGATTCCCTTGTTTGCACATCATTTTGTACAATCTTTCTCCTTGCTCAGAGATCATCACCCAAGTGTCCTGTTCCATGCCCAATTTTAAACCTGCCAAAAATGCATTAACATATTATGAAGCCATATTGCCATCGTATCTCAGTATCTTCCCTGAAATGGAAAAGCAATACTGATACTTTACATCGAAAAAAGTTGAAGACCTGGTTTTCATTATTTTCTCATTATTAAGTTAAACCACGAACATCTGATCTTCATAAAGCCTAACCAAAATATATTTTTCTCACAGAGAAGTTAATTTGTTAGTCTATCTACATCACCATTTATTTTGTAGTAATAACAGACACCAGTATATGAACATTTGCAAGGGAGTAGTCACGTCTTCACAAGTGTAAAATAAGGAGCCTTGGTTTTGCACTTACCACGTGATAATAAAAAGAACTTCACTGAAAGGAGTATTTTTCAAATTTCCAGTTAATAGTAGTACCAAGTTATCAGGTATACATATGCTAGTTTCACATAGATAATTCACCCCTTTTCCACAAAAGCTTTCAGGCTTGGCAGGGGAGTTGGAACTAGATCTTTATGGCCCTCTTCAACCCAAGTCATCCTATGATATTCCATCTGAGTAAGGGTCTGGTACTTCTTAAGTTCTGAAAATACAGCCTGAAGAAATGTGTCTGTCATGAGAAGCTAACTGTGGTACTGGGAACAGAATAAGGATTGTCTCTCATCATCCATGAGCCAGATAGCAGTGATGTCACACAAACAAATAAAACTTGGAGTACCCCAGGGAAAAGAAAACTTAACTAATATACTACTTCTGGAGCTTATAGGATGTTGATGCTGTTATTTGTATTGACATTTCAAGTAAGGTCATCACAGCATCATCAATCTTAAACATGACCACCTTTGAAATAAATTTCTAACTTGCTGAATGCCTCAGGGGTTTACAGGAAAGCCATCAAATTGACAGAAAATTTCTGCAAGAAGTTTCCAATACATTGTGATTTCCTCTAGCAAGCAAATACAGTCTACAAAGTGGTCTTAGTTTATAATTTTATTACAGAAGATGAAAACTCTGCTAAATCACTTAATTCAAAGCATACTTTCAGCTCCTTTTTGTTCAGCTTCTGCTACATGGATTCCAAGTAAAAGTAGAGATTTTGTTTCTCTCAGTCCATTGAATCTCTGAGTCTTCCAACTCATTTGGTTTTTAACAATTCTGTGCTGCTGTCTGAATCTATGTGAGCCTCATCTCTTCCTGGTTTCATGGTTTTCTCCTTGGTGGCAAACCCACTGAGAGCATCAGGACCTGAAAGCTTCCACAAATCATAGAATGCCAAAACCCTGAGACATGTAATTGGCTTTGGGATGGCTGCCTCAGACCTCCAGCTTGCCAAAGTTTAGCTCCAACTCATTTCTATTACCAGCTGCTCAGTTGATTAGTGTGAAAAAGTAAGAATTCATCAACATAAAATACTACTACTTACTCTTTGTATTTCTTGCCTAAAGCATCATGAGCCTAAGGGAGACATGAAACTTAACAGAGAAGTAAGATTTACTGAACATGTTTTAGTCAGTTCCATACAAGGTCCTACACAGAAGCAGACAAACCTGGGGTTTTCACATTTGGAACTATATCTACCACACTGCTTTTTCATTTTTTAAACATTTTTCATATTATAAAAGTGTTGACGGTTTAGACATCTAAAGCATCTTTTTAGCTTTTCTGCTACAAATTCCTGCTGATACTACTGATTAGCCAGTGCTGAGACACCCTACTTGAAACTCCGATCCTACAACAGATTCTAGAACATCCAGTATTCAATATTAAAAGATCAAAGAAAATATTGTTAGTGTCCATCTACAACAGAGGCACGAACCAACAGTTACTGCAACAGGCGATGGAAAATCTACAAAAATCAGGAGAAGAATCACAGATCTAAATTCAAGGTCATATTTTCTTTCAACATCAAGGCTCCAAATAGCATTACTAATTAGGATATTTGGGCTTTCAAATGAAATTAGCTCCAGAAAATTACTATGCATCATCTTTCCCTGCTTCTACTCGGTGCTGGGTTCATCTTGAACATGTGAAGTTACTTGAGATCAGGATTATATTTCATCCAAGTATTCTTCTGCCTTAATTCAGTTACTCAGAAAGATAGTAGTTTTCCAAAGGTGATTGGAACTGGTGATTACTTTCTCAGGTAGGAGGCAATACATCCAAGATGGAGCTGTGAATGTGTTGTGTACAATTTCAGTTTGGATCATCTGCATTAAGATCCAACACGAAAAGCCTACTCATTTCAGTGATTCCAATGGCCAGTCACAAAGGAAATCAGTGCATACAAATCCCATGAGGCATTTAGGATAGACCCTCAGATACCACAAATCATGATAATACACTGGTCTCAATGAATTTATGACAATTTATACCAGTTGAGGATAAACTGTAAAATCACAGATTAAATCATCTCCCCATTTCTCCAACAGCATTTACTACCAGCATATATGATTCAAGACATTATGCCCTTCCCACTACAACTTTGATTCATTTTTCCCAGACTGGTATTCATAAATCTTCAGCTGAACCTGACAGGGCAAGTTTGCCTACCAGCTGGTTTTGCTTTATACCTCAACATAAAAATACAGTATGGCTTTCTGGCAGAGCAACACAAGGAAGTTTATTGACCTACCTTTTCTTCTCTCTCGCTCTTTCAAAATAGCTTCCAGCCATTCTTGCTTCTCTTCAGGGGTTTTTGCCATGCATACAAACCATTTATTCTTTGCAGTGTTGTGGATCTTCCAGCCATTAATAACAGTGTGGCCACTGCTGTGGTAGTCAGCTGGGAATAGATAAAATTGTTTAAAGAGCATCAACTCATAAAAAAGCAATAGCAATAGTTGCCACAATTACTAAAAACTTAGCAGCACACATAAAGGCCCAGAAAATACAGAAGAATAAAAATTAATCTAACATCATCTGTGCCACTGTGAACTATGTTATAACTTAATAATCTGTAGTTTTAATTTTTGTAAATAGTGTCCTTTGTAAAGTGTAACAGAGATTTGCCTAGCATATGGAAGAAGGTATTAAGTCAACACTAAAATAGGCAGAGTCCTATTAAAAGAAAAGATAACAGTACTTTGGAGTACTTTTGTGTTAAACTGAAATAAATAATTCCTTAAACAAGCAGCTTTGTTCTTTTCCCCCTTAAATTACTGAGTTGCTATGATGACTGACTTGATTTACTATTAAGCGTAAAAAAGGACTAATATACGGGGTGGGGGGGAAGGGGGGATACAATTTCAATTTCACAAGTAATCAAAGCACAGACATTTGGAGTACCTTTACTGGTTACCTAAATAAGCAAGTATCTACCCTTACTAGTTTAAACAAACTGGAATATAATAAAGATGCTCCGATCTAAAAACCAAATGCATAATTCCTGAAGTATGTTTCTAACAGCCTCATGTTTGATGGGCAATTACAAAGGTAAGGGTCACTGATGCTCTTAGATAACTAGAACTCCTGACATGTAATATGTAAAAACGTCTATGCTATAGAATTCAAATTATTTACTATTTATTACTCTATATTTACCTCTATAGCAATTTATTTTACGATGCTAGTCCATAAATCTCATTCAGAAATTCCAAAACTAATCCCCTAACTATCCTTCACTAGGATTACATGAATTTCCTGGGGAAAAAAATTGTGAGGGATAAATGCCTTATGATAAGAAATAATCTTTTTTTCATAAAACACAGACTAAAAAACTAGAGCTAGCAACTACAATACAAAACACTAAGAAAAATCAAAGGTCAATATTTTCTCACCACAAACCTTCATTAAGCGGCAAAAAAGTCCTAAGGCCAACCCTGAACTAGTGCAATAACTACACAGCTTTTCATTTAGTTGTTGTGTTGTGTCTGTCTAAGTTGGACTGTTCTGTTCCCCTTTATCATGCAATGGTTCTGCCATGGTTCTCCGCTCCCTCCTTTGTGCTGCCAGTTATCCCAACTCCTCCCCAGGCACTAGGAACTGAAGCTGGAGAAGGATCTATTGTCCTTCTTGGATGTCCCGGCCAGCTATCCAGCACCGCTAGCAGTACGGGGGCACTGTCCCGATTTCCGTGGTTCGGGACAGCACCTGAGGCAAACGCTCTGTGCTATGACAGCAGTGCTACCTTGTGGTAGGATGTGGCTTGGCTTATGGAGTCAGCAGAAATAAGAGAGCACTCTCCAGCTGTGGTGAATCCAGGTTTATTCAGCCCCAGGGGAAACCAACAACCAAAGAGAACAAGGGAGGGGTTGCAACAGCTTATAAGGAGGGAGGGACACAGGGGAGGAGTCAGTCCTTGGACGAACAGGGTTTCAGAGGGGAGTGGGATACAAAAGATTGACTTAGGGAAAACCCCAATGGGGATAACTTGAGGGTGGGGCCCTGGTCCCTGAGCCAATCACTTGACGCTCTAGCTGGAAGTTTCTAGAGAGTTCTAGAGAGAAGGTTGGGAGCGCTGAGTGATGGACAGGGCACCGGGGAGGGATTTGAGAAAGGGTACATTGATCTCCAAGGCAACTGGGGAGGAGTTGGGATAACTGGCAGCACAAAGGAGGGAGGGGAGAACCAGGGCAGAACCGCCACATGATAAAGGGGAACAGAACAGTCCAACTTACACAGACACAATACCACATTTAGTAAATACTTTTTCAGCCCTATTTTTTATGATGAGATGAGATTTTCTGAAACTGAAACCCTGCTGAAATGCTTGCTAAGATTTATTATAAATCTTAGCAGACATGCTAGTATCCTTTCAATAACTTTGCATTTTAATTAGATGGAAAGCAGCCAAGCTTTGTGTACTGGGCTGGGAAATGTCAGGAACTACTAGAAAATCATGAGACTGATGGCTAATTTCTAAACCAACAAAACTTTCTGGTACTCAAAGCACGTAAAAAAGTGCAAGAAAGTCTATGACAGGGGAAGAAATGAAGTTATTTTTCCAACATCATGTTTATGCCACTCAGTTATTTATCATATTTTTATTTGCATAGCCTACGCATAGTATCCTTTGTTCCTTTAAAAACACTGTTTCTTGAAAATTACCTATCATACTGTTTATGCGGTCTTAGAAAATCAGACCCAAAAGTCAAGGACAAGAAATAAGTTTCAGACAGAAACTCTCAACTGACAGACTGCAGACCTTTGGGGATCAGAGGCAGAAGCACTACTGGAGGAAGTTAAGGTTCCTTTGTTTATTTATTAAGTTAGAGGTGAATACATATAAAAATACAGGGTCATAATTTCCCTGTGGTTTTTGTTACTGTACGTTATCAGCACAAGACATGTGTAGGGAAATGATTACTGGTTCACTGAACCATAGCAGTTAAAATTGTGGCCAAAAAAATCAAAAACAAGGGCTCAGACTTGCAAATGGATTCAGATTGCCCCACTTTGGACTAAAATTTGGTGTCAATTAGTAGCTTAATTCAGAAAAGAAAATGGTTTGTCCAGACACTTGAATCTCTCAATGTAGAAATTACTTTTTAAATATGCAGCTTCCTTGGCCTCTGAGGATTTGTAACTGCAGGGCAAGGAGCACCCCAGCTGTTTGACCACACTCACCCTATTCCACTAGAAACTCAGAGAATTCTGGGAAAGGCCCAATCACCAAGCTAACAAAGCTGCCTAATGTATACAAAGGGCACTGAGCTCAGGTAGACAAAAACATGTAGCTGTTGTCCAGCTTTGCTATAGTAAGACACTGCAGTGATGCCCACTTGGACTTCAGCCTCTGTCTCCAACTGCAACACGTCTGCTTTCTCCCTTGCTCTTCACACTCCCTATGACAGCAAGCAATCCTCCAAGGCTCCCATGAGCAATTTGTTCTCCCCAATACACCCATGTCCCTAGTCAAGAGCAGTTCAGCATTACACTGTCATCCCATACAAACTCCTACCTTCTTTGACCTGACTATTGGGCAAAATCTGGTCAAGAGCAGCTGGCCAGCCAGGAGGTCTGCATGTCCTGCCTGCCCAGCTGCTCTGCACATCTGCACACTCTTCACATCAATGCAATCACAGCTGGCAGCCAGGCTAAACAAAGAATTTCAAAACCTGACATAATGGTTACAGAAGGAAGAAGAGCACGAGACTGCTGTTTGCACCATGCAAAGTCTGAATGAGCAGGATCAACAAATCATTAAACCTACAACTTCCCGAGGAAAAGTGATGAAAGATGACATCATCTTTTAATGTGACTTGGTAATACATTACAGCTTGTAATTTGAACTGCAATATATTGTTCAAAATTCAAGACTCATATCTTTGAGTGATGAATAAGAAGCAATTTGTTGCAGCCATATACAAAAGGATTTTCCTCTTCGCTTAAAAAAAAGAAACTGAAGTCTCTGTACTGAAGTACTTTTACATTTCTTAGAGGTTCTTAGGAGCATCAATACTCAGAAATAGCAAGGAAATAATTTCTGCACAATATCAACTGACACCCTCCATGTGTACTTTTTGATGCAGTTTCTAACTACTTTTATCATGTCACCTTTTTTCTATATCATGCCTCAGCTCAAAACTAGAGAGGACAGAACTGCTATACTAGAAGCAAACACAAATCTGCTATTTCCTAAGTCTCAAGTGCTTTTCTTCATAAACTAAGTACCATTCATTTAATGGCTGATGAATACCTTTAGAAATGTATTTTTCTCTTAAAAGTGAATTTTAGAAACTGGTACAGAAAAAAGAATACGATTACTATAAAATCACCTTTCTAATACTTGCAAGTGATTGTGTAGCCACATTATTTTAAGATCATAAATAGTTGGCCCTGATAAGTAATATGCATTCCACTTTAATCAGTGCAATCAAGAAAAAACAGAGTGCTCCATGGTGCCGAAACAAAAAAAGAAAGCTGACACCAACTGTACTGCTCAGCCAAGGCCTAATTTCATCAAAGAAAAATTGCTTTTCAGAAAAAGCTTTGTTAATTTCTGTAGGCATGTCATTAGCATGATAATAAACCACACTGGGAATCTGTTTTGCTATTTCTATGCTTCTACTCACAAACAACGAAGATTACATTCCTACATCTATCAATGCTGGAAGCAAACACTCTCAGTTGCCCTATTCCCTGGAGCTTCATGGTTCCTTATATAAAGTGAGCAGGGGATCCCAAAATCTGCAGTAAGGAACTGTGGAAGTATCATCCAGACTCAATAGTCTTTGATGTCTTTAAAGAGATTCATCTGGAGTGCATGACAAAGAGTCCTGCACAGATATGAAAATATAAGCACTATGCATCCAGAGCTTCCACTCTAAATCAGGAATTACAGAAATTGATAGGTAATAGATGATGAAAGAGAATAAAATAATACAATACCAAAAAAGCTTATGCAAAGCTATTGTGAGTGACACTAGGACAACCATATCACTCCTCTTGGGAAGACAATGAGACAAAAAGAAAACAGCAGAATAGTACTGGGCTACAGCTCCAACATGGATGACTACAAGGGATGAGAAACAAGACATCTGGGTGGAACAAATGAGAACAGCAAAGAAAGCAGGACAAAGGTTAAAGAAGGACATCATGATCTTAGTGAAAGAAAAAATATCTGTGTGAGGAGAGGGAACACAGAAGTCTCACAAGAAAGGAAAATAACAGGTCGAGTTAAATAAAAAAAAAAGTAGGGTGACAAGAAAAAGGCAGAAAGATGTCACAGGCCAGGGAATTAACACAGAAATGTCTACATTTCAAAGAGAACCACAGAAAGTAGGGATGAAATAGCAGAAATTAAAAGGAATAATAAACTTGAGGATATTGAATAAACTGAAATGGAAAAAGAGAAAATGTGGTGCTAAGGAAAAAATGCAGGTAAAAAGAATTATAGCATGGTTTGGGCTGGAAAGGCCCTTGGAAATAACCTGCACTGAGCAGGGACGTTTTCAGCTAGATCAGGTTGCTCGGAGCTCCATTCAACCTGACTTCAAATGCTTCCAGGGATTGAGCATCCACCAACTCTTTTAAGTTAGAAATCAGACTAAGCAAACTATTAATGATGTCACAGAAGTGTGGAAAGAAGTATGGATTCTGGAAATAATATGTATATAAAAGTGAAAAGAACTGGTATGGTTCAAGAGAGCAAGGGGAAGGAAGCATGAACCCTCCAGGACTGGGTACAAGGTTATAGGAAATGGGGACAGTAGCCAAATTTCCTGGGGCTGAAGGAAATCAGACAACTGGTGTCTGCATAGAGGAAGACTATTTGTGCTTAGCCTCATTATAATTAAAGATTCATTGAGGAAGAAAACAAACAGGCAGGAAGAAAAATGAACAGTGCGAAAAAAGACCAAGGACTGAATGGCTAAAACAAGTAAATGAAGAAAGGTAGGACAGATGGCGGATCAAAGAAACATTTCCTAAAGGCAACACAAAATGCATGACAATATGTGGGGAGGAGTCAGTTAAAGATGAATAGTTACAGAATTCTTGGAATATTCATCAGGAAGAAGATGGTGGGTATAATCCTCTGGACACAGTAATGTTAACACTCAGAAGCAAAGAGATGCTGTCTTAGAAAGTGACACGATGCAAACAGGGAAACTGCCTTTTATTTCTAAAGCACATTTAGGAAGATGAAAGAAAATAAATGAAAGGAAGTCAAACAGTACATGACAGGAAAGACTGAAATAATCAACTCTCTTTTTTGCATAAACAAAACCTGAGATTTTATACAAATAAAGCTAAACGTTGGGCAGTGATAGAGGCTGGAAAAGGGGAATAGCAGGGTAAAAAAAAATTGAATAAAATATATTCAGCTCAAAGAGGCATGAAGAAATTCACTCCAGTGTACCTATAGACAGCTTGAAATCACTAACTAAATCAGTGTGCCTGGTGAAGGACATAACCCAAAACAGATGTCAAGGAGTTCTTACAAAAAATGTCTGGTAAGCAAAGACAATGAATCAAGTGTGACACCACAGTGCTCTACCTTATGTTCAGCATTTTTCACCATTTTCATGAATAGCTTAAATGGTTCAGTGGTAACATTGTCCATGGAACCAAGTCAAGAAGCATTGCAACAGCTTTGGGGAACAAGATGTGAATTCTGAATACTTAACAAATTGTACAAATGGTAAGATATAATTGCTTTCTTTTCTGTACTGAAGTTTTCAGTTCTACTCTCAGACATTAATACGCTATAAAATATAACGGGATAGGCACCAGTACTGCACAAAATGCTCTGCTCTTCTTGAACAATGAAAAATAATGCTCTCAGAAAAGCCAAACAATCCTGAGATTAGTAGCAGACATCCCACGCTGCAGCACTACAGTAATTATTCTAGCACTGGTAAAATTTCAGCTCTAGACACTGCAGTCATAAATTCCAAGCATTTATTAATGTAATTTCTTTATAAAATTTAATGTGAATGACAAAAGACAGAAGCAAACTGATCAAAACACTAAATCCAAAGGACAAAAATAAAATTATAAAATAAGAAATAATAAAATAAAAACACACCACATGAGAAAAGGTTGAAAGAATTTAAAATACGAGATGGAGGAAAGAGACAACAGTCTTCCAATAAACTATTTTGTTGCAATAAGAACAATAGTCCATTTTTTCTCCAAGTCACTTCTACTGCCTACTCTGTAAAACAAGAAGTGAGCAAACTATTTTGAACACAAGGAATCAAAACAGAAAAAAAAAATTAAAGAAATATTCAATTCCTATTAAATTTACTTAGAAGTAAATTCATTGTTATTAATGCTCAGTTTTAGAACAAAATTACATTGAGAAATACTTGGAATCCATAGCAGAGGACAAACCTAACACTATTTTAAAATATCAGGAAAAGCAATATATAACTCATAGAAATTCCCTCCAGACTTACATATTTGCTATTCCACTACAAGTTTCACATACCAGTTTTTTTTTTTAGCTCGACATTAGAAAAGCCCAAAATACTTTAATTGCAAAAAAAAGTAATTATTGTTAAGCTCAAAGGTTAAACTCAAGTTTATAAAACAAAAATTGATGTGTCTAAGAATACTTTTGGTTTTCAGTCTACTGATGTATGTCATGAAAATTTCAAGTAATCTTATGGCTTATATCCCTAAAGACATTTTTAAAAAACCTTCCTTATGTCACAATTTAATCATTTATAGTGTTTCATCCCAGTAGAGGTAGGTTTTCCACTTGCTGTTATATACATACCATGTACCTAAGATAAGTTCTTTAAGAGTGCTGTAATGCTATAAAGTGAGGTTAAATATGTAATTTCAATTGAGCAATAAATGTCACCTTATTTTATTACTCTGTTCATGTAAGCATAAAATAGTCATCTATGGCTGCCCAGCTAACAATGGATGAAAGCAATGATGTGTCACAGAAGCAGAATTTTGATATTAATAAATAGTGCTTTTAAAGCAGCATCTTCCTCTTTCCTTCTAAATATAAGGAGCATCCTCCGTTCTCAAAGAAATTATGGATCTGCATTTGATTTCATCACCTCAAAAGACAGCTCTGGAAATGAGTCACACAAATTTACTCACCTGTTCCATCATCTACGTTCTCCACTTCCATCACTTCCGTGTTTATTCTGCCCCGGAAAAGGTAACGGTGGCCATCTGTAGATGCTTTGCTGTTCTTCAATCTCCTGAAAAAAGAGAGAGCAGAAGAGAACATCATCCATTCCCTTCTTCCATGCTTCTACACTGCTACCTGTACATGCAGCATTTGGAGACCATTGTAAAGATCACAACACTTTAATATCTGTGCAATTGGACTGTGGAAACCACTGCTGAATGGGACACTGCTGATGGAAATGCAAAGATGCTACAGCTGGTAAGAGTCGGCTGCAAATTCCTGCCTGAATGAGAGCTCATTGGGAAAGTCCTTGCTCCAATACTTTGGTACCTATATGCTGTTGTCTGCCATCCAAGACAAAAAAAGGAGAGCCTTTCCTCCTAAGCTGATGTGGTCTCCCTGTTAGTCTAGAAATTCAGCAAGGGGGTAATGTGACTGAAAAAAATTAAATGAGAACATCTTTGGGTAGAAATATTGACCTATGTATGTTAGCATCTTAAGTGGGATTTATGTATGGAAGAAAGAAGGCAACATCTCTTTCCTTCCTAACGTAAGGGTTAACAGAGAATTGTAATTAAGGAGTGCTGAAGTTTGAGGCAGTTTCACTGCAATATGTTCCAAAGCACTTTGCATTGCTGCAACTGTTCCCAGTGAAGCCAATGCCTTTGGAAAGCCCCAGTTCTAGACAGCTTTTCACACCTCAGATAAGCCAGGGATTATTATCTATCCATTTTTGCCTACAATGATAATTAATACTGTATATCAAACAAAGGTCAGTTTCTAAGAATTAAGGATCTCCTGAATTTTGACCTTCATCCTCTCCAAAGAGGTACTAATTGTCAGAAAACAACCTGCCTCTCAATCATTACTTTATTACTGTTTTATCAGTAACTCTACTACACCGTAAATTTGTTATTCAAAAATTGAGTAACACATTAAAAATACAAAGAAAGCAAAAATACAAAACCAGCATAAAGCATAATGTTTCAGTATTACATGTTTTTCTTTCCAAAGTGAGTAAATCCAATAGCTCTACTGAGTTTTGAAACTAGAAACTCAAATAGAGTATTCCATGTTTACACCAACAACTCTGCCACAAAAGGATGGTTAAAAATTACATAAAATATCTCAAACCATAAATGCAAGGCAATTTTTGTAAAATTACCAAAATACAATTTCTCTCTTTACATACTTGCCAATCAGTATTTAAAGTCTCTTGCTGGAGATAATCCATTTATTTCTCATCCTAAACTTTGAAATTATATTCTAAATTGTGTTACTCCTATGTCTGCAGAGATGCCATCATGGTACCAGCCAAGGACATGACTGTTCAAAACTAAAGAAACAACAGACAACCTTTCATACAGTTTGATACTTTCATCCAAAACTGCATTTTAGTGAGAAATGGCTACAAAAATATGCAACTCAGTGGAGGACAACTGAAAAGATACTATGTAACCAGCAACTTATTTGTTATTGCTGGACAATAACAAATATCAGAAAATTTTAAAAGAACATGTATCCAGGAATCTATCAAATGTCTACCCAGGGATATGTATTTAGTGGCTACTCTAAAACAACTTCTGGATTAAAGAGACAAATTTGAGCATCAAGAGGGATATTTGTACACAGGAGAACCCTTATTTCTCACAACATTATCTACAGAAGTTTGTTTGCTGAACTAAGGAATTGCTCTTTGGAATGCAGCAAGCAGCAGCTTTCTGGTTGTTTTCCCTGATTATAAATACAAGGCATGAAACTCTTGAATATGTAGAGACTTATTTTATTGCACAAGCTACAATATTAATTTGTTTGAACTAAAAATTCAGACTGTTTACACTTCCTAGAAGAGAGTGAGGCCATCACATATAACCTGCTGTGGAAGGCTGACAAAACAGATTCTTTTTCCCCACACTTCAGCACTAGGATCCTGCATCAATATAATTTTTTTTCCAATTGCTTGAATTATATAGTTCTCTTTGGTTGATAAGTTCTTCTAAAAATGTTAACTTTTACGCTGTGGTTCTTATGGAACACCATACTCATGATTAGCTCTACTGTGAGAAAAACACATTACTTTTGAAAGTAATCATTTACCTGTGCTTTTTTTTGCAGTAGACCAGAAGATTATCAAAAAGAAAGAATATCCTCTCTTGGATATTTCCTGCTGAAATTTTCAGTAGTAGTCCACTTCGCAGCATTTCTGTACACGTGTCTGTGATGTTGGACCCCTAAAATTGAGTGGAAAGAGATGATTCTTTTAGTAAGAACTGAAGTACTTTGCATCAACGACGGAAAAGTTTCTTATACAAACTCACAAGTATAACAATTATCTGGAAAGAACAAGTCATGGTAATTTATTGCATTGTAATTATGCAATCATCTATAATGATGCTTAATACTAGCTTTGTGAATAGACACAGTTTAATCACAAAAAGTTTCCAAATTATACTACTTTTGTGCAAAGACCTCTCCTGAAAATCAGGCCAACTTTATCCAGTAACTCCTATCCTCAGTAACTTGATTCAGAAATGTCTGAAAATGGGGCTTTACAATAATCTATACCAAGATGAAATTGGAAACTGAAGCAACCTGGGACTTGAGCATCACTAAGGGTAGATAGTTCTACACTAGATTAGGCTAAGCGCAGAAACAAAAATTTAAAAAAAAGCAAGATCTAAAAACTTGGGCAAAGCTAAGAGTGGCATGTGCAGCTAGGACTGTCTAGTATACTTCCTCCTAACATACTCCAAAGACATCAGAATTTTGGTAAGGTTTAGATGTTTGGGATTAAACTTCCTATGTCTCATTTTTGCTTCAAGATAGATCATTCATGTGAAAAGGCTGTCAGGCATTTTCATAAAATTTAATAAAAAAGAAGGAACTTTAATGAAGGAAATTTTTTAAAAAAAAAAATTATATGAAAAATTCATGGCCCTTCTATGTCTTGTAAAGAGAAATTTACCTCTCAAGGAAGCCTACCTTGAATTCTGAGGTGCATTTTGCTAGTCTGAAAAATCATGCTCCTGTGGGGCAGAGCTGCTGTCCAAGTGCATGTCCATCCAGACATGCAAGCCTATTGTTAATTTTATTGTCTATTGTGCTGGCTGCATCAAGCATGCAACCAGGGTTTGAAGTTTCCTGACTTGGAGGGAGTCAAATCCAGCTTGGAAAACCTGCAAAAAGCCAGGACTCTCCTGTCATCTACACATGTTCTGAATGGTTTAGGCATGTGATAGCTGCAGTTAGTTCCTCTTCTTGATCTAACCACAGTAGTCCAAAGAAAAATGGATTCAATTAAGAGCCAAGAAGCAAACACACATTCTGCTCTCACAGTTCTTCATCCTTCTGCCCATCCTTTGTATGTCACAGCTGTGAATATTGAGCAATAGCTCAGTCTGTCCTAAGGAGAATGCAGTCTGTTTACAGAGATAAGTGAGATTGCACAACCATCACACTGGAACACAATCCAGGTCTCTAAGCACAGCCACTTCAGGGTCTGTACTAACTAACCACCACTGCTTCCATCCAGGAACAAGTGATCAAACAAGCCACTCAAAGATGAATGTCACCTATAGCCACTACAGCACATTTCCCTTCCTAAGACAGCATCAGTAACAGCATGCTAATTTACAGTTTTATTCAAAATCAAACACTGAAACATTTTAAAAGCACACTCAGTGATATAAATTAGGCATAAATTAGGGCTGTGTGTAATGCTTGTTGACTATAATTACAGAAAAACAGGTCACTTTTTTCCATTCCATTTCATTGCTTTTGTGTATTAAAGAGTAAACAATATCTTATGCTGTGTTTCAAATTTGCTGGAATAGTACTTACTAACAATTTGCATTTTAAAAGGTTGGATACTTTCTAAAGGGTCTCTGCTTGTTTTTTACACAAAACTTCAACTGGGCAGAAAAATAGTAGTTTTTTGTAAGGAAGCCAAAAAATATCAGCTTAAGGCTTCAGAATTGTACAAGAGGTTTCAGCTTTCTAAAAAAGGATGGAATTCTTTTCATAGAAAGAATTTTATAAAAAAATTTTGTCTTTTCTTATTGAAGAATTTCATTTTCAGTATAGAAAAAACACAGCCTTTTCCCAACAGTCCTAACAAGATCTGCTACTGTGCCAGCATCTTTTCATAAAATAACACATTTAATACATATTTTAAGTATATATAATTCAGGCTATCTGACTTATTTACAATCACCTCATTCATTATTCAAGTTTAACATGACAGTATGGCAGTGAGGGTCATCTGTCCCACATTATTACCCTTTATTATCCTCCTAATTTTGTTTCCTTTGAGAAAATACTGCTAGGTGAGGAAAACAAGGTTCTAGAGATACTTTTTTCCCTCTGAGATTTCATCCAAAGACTGAACAGTGTCAATGTCACTTCTCAGATACCTTCTGACAAGATCAAAACCTATGCTAGTGTGATCGCAGGTCAATGAATTTTGTTAGGGCTATTTTATTTGCTGAAGTCCAAGGGAATAAGAAAACGGGATCAGAAGTCACATCTTGTTGTCCTCCATAACACTGCAAGTGCAGAAAAATTCCCTGTCACTTCCCTGCCTATGTAATACTTAGGACTTGCCTGTTTCCAGACTTTAGGTGGGCATGGAGCTGAAATGGAGAAAAATGGAAGGGTATATTATCTGAAGCACTGCTGTTTCTACATCTGGGGTAAGCATGGCTCTCCACCACATCCCTTAAAGATAAAAAACATGCCTGAGGAAGGAGGAAGCAGAGAGCACACACAAGCACTGCCATATCTACCATGCAATTCAAAGGGCTGACAACCATAACAAGCTTTCATGAAGGATGGAGCTACTCCTTAACCCTACCAGGAACACCAAGCTACAGCTGATATCCAGCCCAGTAGGACAATTCACTTATCCAGCTCCAAGCTGTCCCTCTCAAGGCTGCAGTAACAAATGAGGGGTCAACCCTCACCCCAGAAGCAGGTGAGACTTTCTGCTGCACAGCTAAAACTGAATTACACTACCAACAATATTCTGGAACAACAAAACCTTCTGATACAAATGTGTTTTCATTAAGCATTCACACTGAAACTACCATAGGAATTTCCAATATAAGCAACTTGAACTTGAAAGCAATTGCTATTTCAAAGTTTTCACGGACATTTAAACTCAGTGCTTGTAAGAGGAGATGACAGAGCTGCTCAGCCTAAATGTAAAATCACTACTACTATGCTATTCATGCTTCTGTATATTTAAAGTACCTGCAACTAGAAATCATGGGCTATTTTCAGTGAAACCAGTGTTTTTGTAATCTGTCAATTTGAAAATGCCATGTATTATAGAAACAAACCTATTTTAATCATCTTCCAACAAATCACATAAACAATTTGGGGGGGGGGGGGGGGGGGGGGAAACAACCTGCAAAGCAGGCTTATACTGTGAATCTAGACTAATTTTGCCTCAATCTGTCCTATTTGAGTCACTAAAGACTGTACAACAACCCTCTTCTGTGGGGAGCACCCCAACAAAAACTCTGTGTCCTTTGAGAATAGCTGGTATGGCAATTAAAAGCCCATCAAATCTTGGAGCCTGCTGGCTATTTAGGTATAACTGACTTCTGATAACCTTTCTGATAACCTTTGGCTGTCAGTCAGACACCTATGATTCGAACTAAGGAAACAGCTCAGGTGAGAGGTCTGAAATGTGGGCTACCATGACCATATCAAAAAATAAAAGCACTGGAAGAAGAGAGACTGTATCTCAGGTAAGATATTACTTGATGACATGGAATCACATCAACAAGTAATATTTGGAATGGAAAGGAACAGAATACCCCATGCTACTGTCGCTAAGTGGCCTATGACTCATATTGGGTTGTTCAGCTTCCAGCTTACAACAAATGCAACAATTTTTTCTTCTCTTACTGAAACATCCACGCAAATTTTACTGACAGACTCCTTGAGCTGCTGAGCCATTCTCCAACTGAGACAGCCACCTACACAAGTTCTGAATTCAGGCCAATAAATTAAACCACTTAGGAAATTAAGTGAGAAAGTCATTATATTCAAAATCCTCTTTCTTGAAACAGATGTTCCATTTTTTCCATGAATCCGTATTTTTATCATAATAAACACAAGCTTCATTTTATGACACTTAAGTATAGGAATTCAAGTCATGCTTTGATCAGATTCTAAAAATAGTCTTTATTTTTTTCCCTTTCCTTCTAGTTGGGGCCAAGCAATGTGCTAAGCATTTCCTTCTGGAAGGAAATCTCCAACAAGTTTGCCTCTTTATTTTCAGCATTGCAGAAAACCAGATGTTTATTTAATTAAATCCACTCTCAAACATTGCATTCAGGAACTTTTTTTTTTTTTTTTTTTTTTTTTTTTTGTAGTTGTTGTTGGGAATCTTTCAAATACTGTTAGCTCATATACATGTTCTGGAATTCTTACCATTTCAAGGACTAACCTTACACTATGTCTGAAAAAGATGCACATCTTAAGATCAAGGCAATTTTGCCAGATTGTGCATCCTGTGGTTGCCATATGATATCAAACCCAATCAGCTAAAATACAATAAACACCACATAACCCTACTGCAAACATCCTATTTTAAGACACTGGCACTCTTTCAGAGTTCAAGCACACGTGAAACCCTAAAATGAAATCTAGGAAGAGTGGGGATGGAAAAAATAAAACAAAAAACCAAGAAAACCCACCAAGGCTGGTAGGAAATTACTTTGTTACAGAGTAGAGACTACATTCTGAGCAAAGGGAGAATAAGTCTGTTTCAAATGCTTATGTCCATACTGCTACCATTCCTCCTTTATCATTACCTTTGCTCATTAACACATTTCCAAAAGGAACCATATTTCCTACCATATGTTTTACCTAGAATTCAGAAGAAACTTAATGCAGGAAAGGGCATTCCCTGTTCAGGGATAGAGGTTTGAGAACAGTAAGTTCTTAACCAACTTATATGACTAATAATGCATTGAGTTAATAATACTGTAACTTTATACTTGAGTGTGTTGATTAAGAAGGATTTGAAAAATATCTATGACTCAGACAATGGAAGCAAGTAGAAGAATTTTAATCACAGTAGTGCAGTAGAAAATTTAATTGAAAAGTTAAAAATAATAGAAGGAATAAAGTGGTGATAGACAATAAGGATTATTTAGCAAATTTCTTTGCCATAAAGTATTGAGCACTTAACTTGCAATTGCTCCTATCATGACCTAAAGAAGTTATCACATAAATATTTAAATGCTGAGATACGCTAACCTTCACAACTTACTGCTTCACAAGTTACTGTCAAGCTAATTGTAAAAATAAACACATTTTCACCTAATCTAAAGGAGGAGCTGTTAAGTGATGTTAACTAGACCTCATCTCTATTGGAACATTTAGAATTTTACTTTATATTAGTCCCCTCTTTTTTAAAATCCTACAAACAATACAATAGCATTTGCTTTGAATTATTTTCTTTTATTTCAGATAAAAGGTTACAAATAAGTGCAGAAAGTCATGTCTGAATATGGACCAGCAATTATATCACTTTTCTACTTGCTAAAACTCCTTCTCATGATGAACAGTGAATTTTAGTGGTATTTCATAATGACCATCCTGTACCACAACATTACAGTGCACTGAGCTCCAGCATGATTTGCCAGAAATGGAAAAGCAGTTCTTGAAAATGCCTCTACACAAGGAAAAAAAACATCTGAAGTGAAACATTTCAAATCACACAACGCACTAAAGAAACATGAAGAATTTTTATTAAAGTAAAATTAGTCACTTAATCCACATTTAGAATGAACCAAATCTTCCTACACTACTCAATTAACCACAAACCAAAGGTTTGCAGAAGTCCACTGATCAGGAGATTTCACATGGAGCATACAGGAAATAATTATGTGGTGTCATGGGTAGTATTTAGGGGGGGGTCTTTGTCCAGATCTATGCTCCTTTCAGACGGTGGCTTGTTCTGCTGAGCCCTTCTGGATGACAGGGGAAAGCTAAATCCAGTACTGCAGAACCAGAGCACATCCTTAGGCACACCAAAGTTCAAGAAACAGCAGGTACAGTAAAACCAGGAGGTGTAGGGAGGGAAAAAAGCCATGCACAAACTATTTCTTATTTCTGCTTTTTTACCTACTACTACAAATATCTACTTAAAAGTTGTCTATTCTAGTCAATGTTCTAATTGTTATTTGTCAGACTTTGTGGGGAACTCTCTCAGTAAAAATTCAGACTGCTTTGTCTTGAGGCTTTCTTTGCTTCAGTGTCACATCTGTGTCCCATCCACATCCCTAACCCTTCCTTTCCTCGGCACCCTACAAAGGAAATTTCCCACTATATAGACTGAGGTCTTTCAGTACCAGGCTAACATGCAGCAAACACATTTTTCTTGCTACATCTCCCAGTCTGCAAGCCTTCCACAAAGCTTAAAGGGATAAAACCTCTTTCTCCAGTTCTTAAGCAGCCTTCTCAGGAAGAGAAGTAGCATATTTAAGCGAAGTACTCAAAAAGCAAAGGATTGCTTCCATGTTAAAATCTGCCTCTTAAAAAGCCTGTGTATTTTTGGTTTTTTAAGTCAGTTTTGAATATGGTTACACTTTATTTGTTTGCTTTATATTTCTTTCATTGAAACTTCATTTGTGTTTGCCTTCCACCCCCGTGCAATCAGCTCAGACACGTCAATACAAAACAACCAAGGGAACTTAAAGATACACTCTTATCTTACCTGCCTTTCCATATGAACTAATTATAGTGCTCAGAATCGTTCAAAAGGAAGATTTTGGTGCTACAACTACTTAATCTTTTTGTTTTCTTGGGGAAAGCGTGGCTCTTCTGGTTACTACTTAAAATTCTAACTCAGAACCAGATCTATGGTTACTTCACAAAACTTGGTTGGAGCACTAAAGTTCTTCCATTTGCAAATCATTAAAAAGCCCTACAAATCTCACACAGATTCCATTGAATGTGTTTAAATTAGTTTAGCTCACCCAATATCAAGAGACTACCAACAAGCTGACAAAAACTTACGGGCTCAATGCTTAACCAATAATAAACAATATTTTTCAACCAGACAAAGTGCTGCTAGGCCAGCGTAGACAGCAGTAAAATAAAATCAGCATTTAAATTAGGATTTATAAATGTGTCTGTGTGCACAGATATATGTTAATACAAATGCTAAATAACTATCCTCCCTCAAAGTCTACTATTTCATACAACATTGCTTAGTCATGGAAATGGAAAACTTAATTTACAGAGTAGATCTCAAAAGCTGTGACTTCACAGAACTGGGGACTTGACAGAACCTCAGGATCACAAAAACAGTGCAACACATCATTGGGGGAAACTGACACTCCCCCCTCAACATAGAAAGCAAAAAATCTTATGACAGTAATGACAGTACCTCCCATCCTTCAACGTGAGACTGCCATTCTTCCAAAAATTCTAATTTTTCCATTTGTCTCTTGGCCTCATTTATGTTGGAACAGACAGCTTTCATGGCCTGGAGAGCTTCCATTAGGGCTGCATAGTCACTGTGCTTCCTTGGAGTTCGCTTCAGTAATTCCTATTTAGACACAGAAAAAGGGAGAAAAAATAAAAGGAAAAAAAAGAAACCAGTCTTTGATCTCTAAAGGTCCATTACAGGAGACTTAAACCAAACCAGCATTCAGAAAGAAAATAGCCAGTCTTCTCTTTTACTAAACAGAAAAGCAGTAACCCTTCTAAAATGGTCCTAGTAGGACACTAAAACTCAAGAGTAACTAATTATTAACAATAAATAATCATCATGATTTAGGAAGATTTCATTTCAGCTACTTTCTCCTCCAACAATGTTTCTTCATGTTGAGCTTTGGGGTTTGGGTTTGTTTGTTTTTTACACTCTGCAGGATACAACTGTTCAAGAGCAAGGATAACAATTCTGCTTAAAAAACCAGTAGTCCTCTAATGTCAAAATTAACACCGGCCTTTCCTGCAACTCAGGGCTGAAAACACATTCCTTTAGCTGCACACTATTGTTTAACCTCATGCAATGCAGCAAAGCAGTGAACAATAGCTTAGGTGACTCACTGATTTCAGATGTACTGGCAGCAATGCTGACAAACAAAAGTGGAGCCACCAGCATTTGTTTGAGATTTCCCATCTCAAGCTACCAACTCCCCATTTACAGCTGGGCTGACTGAGAACAGCCTTCAGCAAAGCCCTAACCCTGCTGCCACCACACCCTGTATTTAAATTTTCTTAATATATTCATTTCATTGCTCTAGAGTAATTCATTCGTCATTTTTCCCTGTTTTATCTGTATGCCTTTCAAAAACAGAATAGAAAAATAATTTCAGAATAGACCAAGGGAACTGTAAAGCCACAGCTATCTCAGATGACTCACACCTCATTGTAATGATTATATGTTTAATCTGTTTAAAAAACTTTTTTATTCTTGCCTGTTTCTTACTTGGTTTTTTTATGTCATGCCTCATAACTGGCAACTTTGCAGATCAACACTCACACATGCATTGTGAAAAATACTGTCCAATAGTCATTTTTCAGGTAGCTTTTAGAGTAGAATTTGCTCTGGTTTTCCTCTCAGAGTTTGGAACAATAAGCAATACAAAATCTTAATTTGTTAAGCAATGACTTGCTTAAAATACTTACTTACTTTCTTGTATTTTATTTCCTAAGAGAGTAAATTACAAGTCCAGATGTTTGAATATCTAATGTTTATCACCACATTATCATTTTTCATTTATTTAAGCTGTCACAATATGATAGCAATAAACATATAATTGTACATAAAACCATTTACAGCACCTTACTCCACAGTTTTTCTTGTGAAAAAATCCATTAATATTTTTCATTTTCAGTTTGCTGATGGTAAATTAGCATCATCCAAGTACACCACCCGCAAACTCTGCTATCCCAAGCATTTTAAGCAAGGGCATGATTGAACCCAGCTGAAATTAGTCTCATTAAACTCTCCCAAATGGCTCACTTCTGCCCAACAATGGGGAGGCAACCTTACAACTACAAGCAGAACAGAGCTAATCATCTCAATCCAGCCAAGCTCCTCAGTTCTTTTAATACTGATGTCAGAAGACTTGCCACCCGCTTTAATGGGAGCAAGGCTGGGTCCAATATCTTAATAAAGAGATAATTCACTGCCTAGGAAGATTGTTCCTGGGATTCAGAAACATGCTTAGCAACCAGTTTTATACAGGAAGTATAAAGTCCTCAATAAAAATCTTGTGAGTACCTTCAAAAGAAGGGGATACTTGCATATTCTCTGTATTGGTGTCACTAGATATCCCTCCAGGGGTACATCTGTGTTCTTGCGTCCTCCAAGGAGCATGCAGTTCTGGAGAGGGAACAGGTTCACAAATTATTGAAAAATCCCAAGAAACTGATCAGAAATAAAGACAAGAGCATAGGTATACAGCAGTGTTTGGCTAAAGTATACACAAACTGTGTAAATATATACATAAGGAGGGAGGTTTGCAAGACTGTCAAAAGTACAGGCTTGAACATATGCACAGGCTATCACACATGACAAGTCAAAAAGGCAGAATTCAGGCCTCTCACATTAGTACCTTCTTCATCCAGTCTGATGAAGAGGACTTTTTCTTACAGTTTGAAACGAAAAATCAGTAAATAAAATGCTCAAGATATGCTTTCAGACTTCAACAAACAAAAATAAAAATATTTCAGGTTGACCACTACAGCTCATGCTGTTTCTAAAAAGTGTTTGCAGCATTAAGTAGTATCAAAGATGGTTTGAATGTTTGAATATGGCCATCGTATTAACATTTAATTTTTTGTTACACATCTCAAAAAAACCATGTTCTATTTTCATGCTTCTATATTTAAATTTGATGTGAAATGAATAAAATATCCTGAAGTCATGGGCAAAAGGTTATGAAAAAGTTTCAACGAGACATTTGATTATGGAAGCAGAGAGTAAATTAAACATTGGGTGGAAGTACCCAATAAAAGTAGCTGAGAGAGAGAAAAGAATAAGGGCTTTTGGGGATAAGAAAACACACAAAGCACATCACAGCAAATATTTGGAATTGCTGGAATTAAAGTCTAAGTACATAAAGACCTAAAGTAATGATGACAATTATTTTATGGAGAGATCAGAAGGAATTGTGATGCAATGCATGAGATAATCTCAGCTTCAAAGAACAAGTTGCCTAAACTGAGGACACTAAAGAAAGGCAGTTTAAGGCAGCCAGATGAGATGTTGTGAGATGTTGACACAGGCCACAGATCTGGATGCAGACACATTGTTGATGGAACAGAGGCTGCACAACTGGCTGGCCACCCAACACACCTCTCCCACAACCAATGCTGCCAGGCAATCTCCACACCCACTCTTAAGTCTCTGCTTTCTACTCATGCTTAACCACTTTTGGCTTATCCTAAAGGATGCTTTAGCCTAAAGGATTTCACTTCCAAACACAAAAGCTTTACTGATAAAAGATAAAGATAATACTGATAAAGATAATGGCAATGCAGACTATAGTTGTTATAACAACTGCCTCTATATTCAAAGCCTCAAAAGTTCTGGTTTCAGCTCCCAGTAATTTATAGATAACCACAACTCTAATGACCTGAACCCTTTGGTGTGCCCAGAAGGCTTTGCTGTGCTTTCAAATCATGCCCTAAATCTACAAGGAACCCAAACCAGATGAGAAAGACCTCTGCATGTGCCCCAGGGCACCTAAAACTGACACACCATGAACTGCCACAATGGCACACTTGGCTTCCTCTGTCACTAAACAAGCTCTTTGTAATCTTTCTCCAGTATTTTGCTTTTTGCCTCTCTAGTCAGCATTCACTCTTTCTTCTTTAGTCTGGCCATGCTGCTCCCAATACAAGAATCACACATATGAAGCTCCCCAGTTTGGGACAAAGTGAAAGATATTGTGTCAACCACTGAGGAAACATAGGACAACTTTGAAGCAGTTTTTAACTGTGAATCACCATTTCTGTGTAAGAGATTCTTAGCAAAAAGGCAGTTGGTGCCTCATGTCACACAGTATCTCCCACAATAAGGAAATTCCCACACTGCTCATTAACTTGGCTGTAAGTAAGTGCAGCTGGGGAGTCAGCTCTGGTATCTTTCAAAGCATCAGTGTGATGCAATAGGACTTGACCAAGAACACCATCAACAGCAGTAATGAAACTCTACTGCATGCTAGAAGTAATTAATAAAATTAACTGAAGACTTTTGATACTGTCAGCGTTGGCAGAATCTTCCTTTCTCAAACACATCTGTGATGCTTTGCTGAAAGAGTCATTTGTTCTCCAGTCCCAAAACACAATGATCAAATATCAGTCCAAAATTTGATAGCATATCCATGGACACTTGCTCAGGTATTTAAGTTCCAATATAGTAGACCACTCATTTCAAAGCTGAACTTTTTACCACAGGAAACTATGGAGGAAACACAAAAATCATTCCACACTGTTTCCTGCTTTTAACAACTAAAGTCATCTATTAGCAAACTCAGTATTTACATGAAAATTTGTTTTGCTATTGAAAAACCATGAGGATATCAGACTTAACATTTCCAAACCCCTCCTTACTTGTCTTATAAAGCAAAAGACTACTTGTGGAGCTGTTTCCTTCACCTTGGATTAAGTCAGCATCTAAGATTACAATGGCTACTCTATGATCCATAACAAAAGCTTTTTCTGTCTGCAACAGCACTGGCTGTAATAGCAAAATGTGGACCTCCTCTCCAGAAGTTCTGCTGAGTTCTCCAGTTCCTTTCTACAATTCCTCTCCCTATCCCTCCTCATCTATTTTATCCTATTCTTTGTCCTTTCTAGAGAGTCACACCCTTGTATCCTGGCCAGTATGTTCAAGGTACACTGCCTAATTCTGTATTTTCCACAGATCCAAGCAAGCAGTGAAAATATGATTTAACCACCCCCTTCTTCTGGAAACACCACCCCCACCTAAAATTGTCTGCTAACCACTTGCAGGTGTGCTTGTACTTGTTACATGGTGGACATAAAAAAAAAAAAATCTAAAAAATACAAAGTTAGAAACATCAACTCAAAGTTTATTTACCAAAAGAAACGTTCGCACTGTTCTTATTTTGTTCAGGTCAAGAAGAACTTTCTGTGCCTTCTCGTGGTTGCTACAGTACTCATCATAGATACGGAATTTCTCTTTCTGCAGAAACAAAAAGAGACATTGTTTTTCACTTGTCATTTTGGCTTTTTTTAATTAATAAAACATGGAGTGAACCCTCTGCAAAGCTAATATGGCCTTCATTCTAGCAAGTCAGCTCTTCTTCATACATTTATTATTTGAGGTCTAGCCTCAAATTATGAACAGTCTGGAAGTACCACTTGGGAATTTCAAACACAGATTCATAGAAAACAAGGTCGAAAGGGACCTCGGGGATCATCTGGTCCAACCTTTCTTGGCAAGAGCGTGGTCTAGACAAGATGGCCCAGAATCCTGTCCAGTGGAATCTTAAATGTGTCCAATATTGACAAATCCACCACTTCCCTAGGGAGATTATTCCAATGGCTGATTGTTCTCACTGTGAAAAATTTTTCTTTGGTGTATAATTGGAATTTCATCAGAAGAAACTGGTACCCATTACCCCTCCTATTATCCGTGTGATTCTGTAAAATGGGAGTCTCCATCTTTGTAGCCACCTTTTAAATACTGGAACATAGTGATAAAGTCTCACTTAAGCCTTTTCTCAAGTCAGCTCCTGCAGGCAGCCACATGGAACACTTCCCATGATCATCCTTGTGGCTCTTCTCTTAAACCTGTCCAGACTGTCCACATCTCTTTTGTACAGCAGGGACCACAGAATTCCAGCTGAACACAGAACTCCAGCTGTGGCCTAACAAGCGCTGAGCAGACAGTGATAATGATCTCTTTATCTCTGCTGGTGATGCTCTTACTGTTGCAACCCAGCATCCTCTTGACTTTATTTTTTTTGTCACAGCAGCCCACCCTTCAATCATATTGAGATGGTGGTCCACCAGGACATTGATGTCCCTTTCCATAGAGCTGAGCCCCAGCTGGATAGATTCCAGCCTGTGCTGCACTCCCACAAACACACAAGATAAAAACATACATGAAGAAAACGCAAAATGAATGGCTAATTTGTTGACATTATTACCCAATTTGCTGCTAACACTTGTTTTCAAATATGATCAATTTTTCTGCAAAGTTAAAAACTGATGTTACTCAACTTCTGCAAATTATTTCCACTAACCATGAATAGATTTCACCTGCCACAATGAAAAATTAAAGACTTAAACAAATGGGACTCTAACCAGAGATAACAATGAAACCTGGACTTTTTGTTAGGTCTACAACTGAAAGCAAACAAATTTGTCTTCATTTTGCAAAGCTCTGTAAGAGTAACATCCTTGTTTTGCTCCAACAGGAAAAATAATACTCCTAGAAACCAATTACTACAGGACATACAAACACACTTGTTTGTAAAGGTACTGCAGTTGCTGGAAATAAAATAACAATCCAGAACCATGGAGGTATTTGATCCAGTATATACAATTCTTTACTAAATATTCACATTTTTGCAGAGCACTAAGGGGGAATAAAAAGATAGTACTACTCTTGCTGCATGCAACCTTGTACCTCCACCTAACACACAGGAATAGCTTTGCCCAAGTTGCAAGGCTCAGTTTGTCAGCCTGAGCTGATCTGGTGAATATAAAAATGATGCAACCCCACAAGTGTCATTTAATATGTTCTTTCTTCCCTGCCTCCCATCTCTTTTTTTTTTCCTTGGACATGACAGTAACCAAGAGATGAACTTCATTATGCAATCAAGCCATAGTTAGGCTTCATGACTATGTACCCTTATCCTGATGGTAATTAATAAAGGCAAAAAAATAAAAAAAAAAAGATGTGAAAAAAAAGGCCGAAATAAAAGATAGCATACATAATTCAGAAAGCAGGTTCCAATTTCATGCTGTGCATTAGGTTCTGGTTGTAAACAGTCCTCCACAAGGGACAGGAAGTTTTTGTGAACTGCAAGAATATCTTCAATATTTGAAAACAACATCTGCAAAAGAATAAAACATACATAAGTGAAACATCAGACACAAAACAGAAGAAAAAAATGCAATTAGGAGACTAACCTTAACTGTTTCTTCTGTAACATTTTTATCCACTTTGGCTGCAGCACATTGGATCATTCGGTGAAGAAAAGCCTGCAAAAAACAAGACAAATAAGGAAAAAGTTATTTCAGGAAGACTTGAACAACTTCTGGCATGTTATGCTTTAATTTGTTTCCCAAACTGGATATAGAGCCAGATCAGAATATTATTCAGAATTTAAAGTAAGCTCTTTATTTATAAATCATTTAGTAGTCCTGTTATTCTAATGTAATAGAAGACCTATCTACACAGTGTTAAAAAGAGTAAAATATTAATGAAGCTGAGAAACTGAACATTCTCTGAAGTACCACTTCCATTCTGCACTCATATTACAATCAAGCAAGAGAAAAATATACTACTTTTCAAAATCTCACTCTATTACTTTACAAATTGAGCACAAGACAAGCCAAAAGAAGATGCTAATTTCCAAATTAAACTAATCAGGAGATACTATTATGTCATGTAACTTTTACCATAGCAACCAAAAGTCAGATTTCAGATACATTAATAATGAAACTTATTGTAAAGTAAATTGGCTTAAACAACAGTCAGCTGCACCTGGTTTTGCATAATGAAAACTCTTCTGTCTTGCCTCCCCAAGAACCTAATCCCCAGTGATCAAATCAGAAGTTAGTATTGCCACCAATGAAATACCAAAATTGTAAGTTTTCTTTCATTTTACGTTCAAGAACGGGACAGAAAAAGATGTGTACAGTAAGCAATTCCTAAAGAAATAAATATCTCAAGTACAAAGAGCAGAATTAATTTTCATTAATTCATTTCATTGCAAAGGATATTGGTATGTCCTAAAAAGTATCTACAAACTGTAGACTAAAATCTTACATTGATAATTCTTCACACAGACATGCATATTCTTCAGTCATTAAAACCTGGCACCATGAGTGCACAAATGTCATGTCTTTCATAACCATTTAGCTCCAAGTCACTGTGCATTGTACACTGTACATGAGCTCATCTAAATTCTGGCGTGGTGCAAATTCCATAAAAGAGGCAATAAATAACCCCTGTGTGGAAAGATAGCAGTCACAGCAGCCCTTCTTGCCCTCTGCTGGGACTTAAACACTTTCATTCCCAAGCAATGATCCTTTCTCCGCTGAAGAGGACTATGTAACTGGCATTACACATTTTTATTACTGAAGAGTCAAATCTAGTTATCCAGGACATAAACTGAATTAAGTTTGGAATACTGCCAGCACACTGTATGTTTCCTATCACTCTCTACAACGATGTAGATTTTCTAGTTCATTAAACCCGTCTTTTTCCTGACTATTTGTGCTTCCTTTTTAATGTTTTACTGGTGCTACAAAAATGCCATTAACTCATTTGCAGCAGTTAACTGATGGTGGACGACAGCTTTTACATCATTCCTTGCTAAGAATATCCCCAGGGGTTATGGCAAATTTGCTGCATATATTATCTGTACAACCAATCCCACTAAGAGCGAAAGCCTGCATGACTCTTAGTTAAATTTTGGAAGTTTTCACTAAACCATGCAACACCATTAAATATGCTTTAGAATCAAAGAGGAAAAAATAATTATAAGAACTACCTCTGAAACTCACATCTATTTTTATTATCTGTAATATCTCTCTGTTCACATTATTTCCCCATAGACCAAACATACTGCTCATCTGCACTTATGTTATCTAAGAAGATCTTAATTTCCTGTAACTCTGAAGGAAGGTGAGCATGGAGCTGGCTGATAATGAAACTAAGAAGGAACTGAGAGCTGAGGCATGAGTTATTCCCAAGTGATTCAAGACACTAGATGGGAGTCAGGAGGTCAAGAAGAGAATATATCAGCTGCAATAAACAGTTGTCCAAGCAGCACTGTCCCAGACATCACATCTGCAGAGGTTATCAGAAAATAAATCCAGGAAAATCCAAACTTTTGCAGAGCCCAGACACAAATCACTAATTAAGGTAGGGAGGCCTGGGACAATTTCAGTCCCTTCCTGTAACTTCTTGGAAGCCCCTGTAATATTTTGCTGTACTCATTCTGCAGGGGTAGTGTGTCTGGCGTGAGGCCAGATTTTTCCCTAAGATTGCCAGCTGTTCACAGTATCATGGAACCAGAGAATGGCCTATAGGTTGGAAGGGACCTTAAAAACCATCTAGTCCCAATTCCCCTGCCATGGGCAGGGATACCTTCCACTAGAACAGATTGCTCAGTACTCCATTGTTCTCCCTATCAATGCAGATTTGCTTCCTGAAAAAAAATCATTATGCTCTGTCTCAAAAAATCAATGCATGTGACAATTTGAATTTTTCAAGCACTTACATGAAGTTCTACAAACTGCACATATTGTAAAATAATTTGAATAATTTCACATTTCCTAGAAGAGTAGTGTTAAGAGAATTCAGGGGAGCACAGGTAGGGATGGATGTGTCCACCTCCAAGGCCGATCCCTGGCAGACTTCATCCGTTGTGGAGTGAATAATGCAAAGCATTGATGAAACCCAGGTTTCCAGGACATAAATCCCCTTATCAATTCCCTTCCTGGAGCACAGAGACACCACAGACCCCACACACATAACACCTCTGCACTAGTACTTTCCCAGGGAGAATGGACAGCCATCATCAGGCAAGAGGATGGAGAAGTAATTGGTTTTTTTTACAGTGTAAAACAACCTCAATCCAGCACTGCAACTATGAAAAGACTAATGTCTCTGAACTCATATAAACACACAGGTCTCAGAGAGGGCTGACTACTCAAAAAAATCTCCACAATTATTTAAGCATCAACAGAGGGCAACCATAAGCATTTCTGCAAAAATTAGCAGACAGAGAAAAAAAAGGTAATTTGCAGACACAACTGTAAGGAGGACACAGAAATTACAGATTTTAAAAGGAAAATATATAAGGATGGACAGAAACTACTCAGGAGCTGTCAGGTAATGGAAAGAAATAATTATATAAGCTTTTGAAATGATACCAGTAAGCTCTAATTAATCATAGAAAAAACGCATCTCTAAAAACATAAAAGTAGAATGGACATCTCAGCCAATTCACAATTCACTAAAGAAATGGACACATAAAAAAAACCAAAAAAACCAAAAACCAAGCCAAGAAGTCAGGAACTCCTCTGAAATAGCACTGAGTTCCTTCTAAAACTTCCACCATTACTTCAAGTATGAGACTCCAAGTCCACACTCATTACTGAGCACCACATGAAGGTGAATGAAGGAGCAAAGCAATTACAAATTGTAAGGAAACAATAGGACTGACCAAACAGCTGTAGGAATCAATAGTCATACATGATTTCCATGCTACAAAAAAGCAAAAAACCAGCAAAAATCACCAAAGTGAAAAACCAGTTCAACCCTAATACAATTACATCAGACATACATGCCAATAAATCATGACTCAGCTGCATTTACTACATCTTGCTGAGTTTACTGCAGTATTCATCTACATTAGTGTAGAAGTTTCATAGCACTATAACAAACACAGAGAATAAATATCTCTGTGCACTGCTGGATCCCAGGGCAATGTCACATAGACAAGGATCCTCAACTTCCTCAAAGCTTTCCAAGCAGATTCCAGAGTTTCTCTTAGGTTCATTTCAGTTCTTAATTTTCTAAAATAACAGCAGAGACATAGGGTATAAAACAGATTGCAATTCTCTAGATTTCCACCTTGTGCCATCAGCATTCTATCCACCTTGCTATAGTAGAGGGATTCAACCCTCCAGCATAGCAAACAACAATTCCTGGCACTCTCTGACAGCCAGACTATTGGTGATTTCTCTTTTAAGAGATCTCCATGCACCATTTCAGAGCAGCAGCTTGGCTGGCTACCATAAAGAGTGGTCTAAATTTCAAAGACCAGATGAAAAGCAAATATAAAGGAGGATGTTTGTTACCCACATTAAGAAAACAACACCCAGTTTTGTTTGTCAGTCTTTAGAACTGTTTATGGAAAACTCTGTCACTCTAGGAATATTCTTGAGTCACTCAGAGTGCCACGACTCCTGCCCCCACAAAGCTTGGCATTCAAATTACAAACCTAAACTTTCTAAAGGATCCTCCCAGAAACTTCATTAACATAAAATGGCATCTGCATGAGCAGCACACATCTGCTTTGGAGAAGAAATGCCCCAAAATACTGATAAAATTCTAAATATGGAGAGTCAAATGGTAAGAACTTTTATAATCTTTACAAGTCTGAAACTTGCAGACACAAACATGGGGGTCCAACTAAGTCCTTTGGAATAGGGGAGCAGCTACATAGGAAATATCTAAGATAATAGTTTAGTGCTAAAGTTCCCTGACTCCATTCAGGTCCTATTGGGAACATAAAAATGTCTCTATTTTTGGCTGTGACTCAGGGTCTCTGTACCATGGTGGTGTAGAGAAGAGTAATTCCCCTCTACCTTTGAGAAATGAAGTAAAGAATAATTTGGAGATGATTCCATGCTAATAATAGCAATGAAGCTAATTACATACATTGTTCATCTTACCTGCAAACTGTTACATACTTTCTGTACTACTCCCTGGTCTCATTCTTTTATCCTTTGCCTGGCATTGCAGTAACACAATACAGGAAGCAACGGGCATGAAAATGAAACCATAAAACATTGAAAATTCAAATTCAGAGAATTATAAAAGAATTTGTTCACGATTACAAGTAAACACTAATGGTTTTGCCTGTCTGCTGATCAGCTGCCATTTTGTGAGGCAGCATTTTTTTACAGAGAACACACACTGGGTTCCTGTTATGGGGATTCTGACTTCTGGTCTTATCAAAATAAGAGTTGCATTGTTTGTTGTTTGGTAAGTTTTTTTCCTTGATGGTTGCTCTGTGTTTTGTTGGAACAAAAAAAAAACAAAACAAAAACCTACCACTGCTACAGATAGCACAAGGAGCTGCCAACAGCACAAATGACTTCTCTGACATCTGGAATGAAATCAGGGAAAACAAAGAAGTCTGCCTGCAGAAGACTCCCAGGGCACAAAGAGTTTTTGCCTTCTTTACAGATAAAAAGTCCAGAAATTATGTCAGAGCTCCTGGATCAGAAAAGATATGTAACTATCTTTCTGAAAGTAATAATCCTACTTGGGATTAAGCCTATAAATAAATATTGGGTTTTATCTAAAAAAAAAAATTAAATAGTAATTTTTCCCCCTCAGAATTCTTTTAACAGCATTTCTACCCTTAATTCTACACTGCCACAAACAAAACCAAGGTGAAGTGCAAAAAACATGAATTTTTAATAAGGTAATTTCCTGCACATTTTCACTTTAGGAAAACCAGTTCAAGTGAAGTGCCCAACTTATCATAAAGCCTTCTGAATAAAGCTGTTATGGACATTAAAATTGAATACAATTTTATTTTGCACAGTGTCAAAGACAAAATCCTGTAAAGGGACGCACTATAAGGAAAACCTTTCTGTGCCTATGATAATAACCCCATCTTCACAAATTTAGAAATACAAATATGAAATACCTGTAGTTTCTACATTCTCTCTTTACATTCTTAATGTAACTGTAGGCATCTGGATGGTGGCAAATATTTTGGTCTTTTCACAATATTCCAAATGATCCTAGAGAGAACATGAAGATCTATACTTGGGAAGAAAACAGCTTTCTGTCATAGCTGACTAGCCTGTTGTGGCTAATTCAGTTCACAGGCATCGAGGTAGCATTTAGCACAGCAGTTTTGCACACTATAATTAATGCACATCAGAGTCCAAGTCCCAGAAGAACACCAAGCCAGTTTTGTTGAAGCACTTTTGTTTGATTTCACCACAAGGAGGAAAAACACAAAAATCAATAGAGAAGACTCCAGCAGCAGTAGCAGCTGTGGCAAACACTGTGTTCCTACCCTCCTCTTCCCATTAACCTGTGCCAGCAGCAGTGGCAGTAGCTGCTCAGGCTGGCTTCTGCTACTGAACAAAAGACTCTTCTTCTCTCTCCAGTGATTCACCAGCTGAGGCACCACCTGTTTCTCCCATCTTGCCTGCAGGACTGGATGAATCACAACCAGCAGCGAGAGCATCAGCCAAGGTCAGATACATTCTTTCTCCCTGCTGTACCTAGAGCTACTTTCAAAGCTGGCATCATATTCCAGTGCCTCTAAGTACAGAGGGAATAGATGAACAACATCTGCAATGTTTTCTATTCTAGCGATAATTTCTTTTCCCAATCTACCAAACAATCCACTTCTCCATTCATCTGATCCTAAGGGGAAGCAGTCTGTCTGAAATAGCATCCCTGACTTAAAGTAAACATGAATTCATAAGTACACACACAAATAAAGAAATGAATGCTTTGAAAAAATATGTGTCTTCATAATATTTTCATACATTATTAATATGATGACACATTTTGGGATAATCAACCCATTCTCCATCATGCATCTTTTTTTTCCTCTATCATATCAGAAAATTTCTAAGAGTAGAGCAAAATAAACCTTTCCTCATCCTTCTTCAACCCTCAATCACCTTTTCTGCGTTTTGTGGTCACTGACAGTATTTTTCAACTTTTTACTGGACATATTGTTCTTTCTTTCATGCACTTTGAGACTTTTAAGTCAGCGCCCCCTAAACTCATGTTCCCCACCTCAAAAATCACCTGAGCTTTCACTTTTGATCCCTTCCTTCCTTTCAGCTCCATTGCAGATGAAAGTAAGAGATTTATAGTTACAGTCCAGTTCCACACAGCCAGGCAGGATGTCCAATGTCTCCACCCTCTTCCTTGCACTGAAGCCATTCTCAAAAAGATTTAGTACAACCTTTTCCTGGCCCAGTTTAGAAGACATCTATTCCTTTTCTTCCCAGATGTCAAGAATCCTGCCACTAAAATAAGGATATCTAGTATCCTCATTTTGGAAGCCTGTTCTTCTGAGGACCAGCTGTGCCCTTGCTGGTCAACAGCAGTTTGGCTGATGAGTAACGATGGAGGCACTCGCACACTTGCAGTTGTGATCATTCCAAATCTCACCAAATCAGAGGCTGAGGTCTGGCTGGCTCACACATGCTCCTGTGATCTGATGCCACATAGAGCAAACTTCTAGAAGATCACCTACATTTTTGCTTAATTAAAATACAGCTTAACCAGAGCTTTAGTAAAAGGCCATATACTGGCAGAAGTGATGTACCCCCACCTGCAAAATAAGCAGAATGCAGTTTGTCTAATATTTTTAGCAAATATTTTATGTCACATGAATTGCTGCTAACCAAGCCTTTATCCTATTAAAAATACAAACAAGTTACATTTCAATCACCAAGAGAGGTTCTGGAAGGCAAAAAAAGAGATTGGCCTGACCACTTTGAATTTCTGAACAGTCTGTTGGGATTGCAGCAAACTGACGAAACAACAGGCATCCATATCAATAAACAAAATGCTTCCAGCATGCCAAGATTCCTCTTAATTACATTTTGAAGATTTTTCTGACGAAAAAGATACTCTGTAGTAAAAAACATTCACATGTATGTGGAATTCCCTGTAATTCCATAATTCCCATAATCCTATGGGTCCTGTTGGTGTATGTCATGGAGTGAATAATGTACTGCTAATCACATAACTGATCTTGTACCACTCCAGTTGAAATGGAAAAGAAATGACGTCTACCATTACAGCTTACTTCTCACAAAAGTCAGCTGTTTCCTGAATTTATAGAACACGAGGTTCTTGTTAGGAAATCCCAGTGAATTCAGCTGTGTCCTCTACTAGCAAACCAAAACAAGAAACTAGGAAACCTCAGAACAAGTGTACATCTGGAAGTAACAGTATGTTCCCATCATATTGCAATCACAATTAGAAAAGTATTCGTATGTTTGAAACCTTTATACTTCATACTGCAGTTTCTGCTTCTTTTATGCAAGAATATCTTTCTCTGTTCAATTTGGGGAAAAAAATCCTGATTTTTTCATTCAATTTTTACTCACAAAATTAGGATATTCCTAAATTATTTTTTTTAAGAGGAGAAGACCAATTAGGAAGAACTCAACATTCCTAGAATATTTTCGAAACAACTCTTTAATTCTACATAACAAATTTTATTTCTTTAAACAAATCAGTAATTTCAGGAAGTGTAAAAGGTGAGAAATACGTGAGAGGACAAGATGAGAAACACATTTGTCAAAAATGACCCCTCCAAAAGAATTATTTAGATTTTCCAGTTCAATTTAAAAATAATAGTTCGAAATTTCAAAAATATTACAAGGAAGTCATCCTCTGTACATCTCCTATATCCTTCTAAAGTCCATTAACATGTTTGAAGACCAGCATGAGTCTTTTCTGACTCAAAAATATCCACTAGAATTAAGAAAGCCATGATCTTTATTACTTATTATGAGGAGGAAACATGAAATAAATTTAAATTCTGAAAGTGGAGATATAATATGTTAAGTATTAATTCCTATTGTATCTGAATAAGGGAGGAAAGTTGCCTCAGCACCAATGAAAACAAATTATTTGGTCCTTTATGATTAATGCAGCTTATTGAAAAACAAACATTTTTACATATAAACCGAGGAAACTTGAAAATACTGACAGGCAATCATAATGGAAGCCCACCAACCCCTTTTTACATGCTTAATTTTCAACACAACACTTTTTTTCTAATATTGGAATGCACAGTCCTTAATTATGAAGTTATTTAATGTTAATATGGCTAGATGCTAATTAGGAATTAGAATGCTTGAGAGAGCTAAAATTTTTATTTTCAGAGTTGTACAAATAAAACGTACTCTCAAACACTGTTCATTGCCAGTTCTGGCTGCCATTTGCATTTGCACACGCGTGCCAAGAAAAACACGAAGGAAGGAAGAACATGAAACAGCAGTTTTCTTCCCCAATTTCAGTTCTTCACAAAGCCTGCAGGGAAGCTGTAGTGAGTATAGAACTTCTAGAAAGTGCTTGCTCCTGATCACAGAAAAAAGCTGAAACATCCCATTTAAGTTCTTTCCCAATCAGTAACAATCAGAAGGCTTCCCTTCTTTAGGAAATATGTCTTGGATAATTCCTATTGCTTGCCATTTAAACAGGTCCATATTTATATACTCATATGCAATGATGCCTCAGTTCATGCAACCATCATTTAATTAACACTGCAGTATGTTAAGTATGTAATGTTTTTCAATTTGAACCAGAATTTTCATTTATTATACAAATGATAAAATAAAGGAGAAAAGTACTAGTTTCTGAAAATTAGATGCCAGTGTTAGTTGCCTTAACTCTATTCCAAAATGAACACAATAATATAAAAATTTAAATTATTTTACATACAGCTTCATACAAACAAAAGGTTGTTGTATGTCTCTATTCTCTACCCTGAGCTGGTCTCATCAATTTCCAACTGCCCATAAGGTTTTGAACCAATTTCCATGAAAAAGCAATAATTAATATTATTTTTTAGACTATATTTGGTTCATGGGATACTTCAACTGTGCAAATTCAAAGAACAGTTCATCTTTTATTTCTTTACTGGTTTGATAACTATTAAAAAGAGTAGATGATAAAAAAAATAGCTCTCTTTTTCCTTTATGCTATACACAAAGCAAATATCTACACATCTGTACATCTGCTGCACATTAATTATACCACAGGGTATTTACATGCTAATCACCATTTACATCCATCAAAGAGGTTCCACATTTGAAGGATACAATGACCACTGAGGACATGATTTTAGAAAACTAAATGGAGCATCTTAACATCAAGACTATATGGTGAACACCATCTGAATTTATCCACATTAGCTGGATTGTCTTACTGTCAAATAAATTCCTAATTTCAAGAAATATGGACCAGGATTCTACATGCATGCTAGGGAGAAATAACCCCTCACTCATTCACAGGCTATACTTCTCTCACTGGTCCTTTCTTTTCTCCTTTTGCTATTCAAGCACAGAATCTTTTTTTGTCTTATTTAGGTTTATGGCCTGTCTTTGGCTTTGATGAGCTCCCAGCATAATTGCACAACACACTGCCCTGTTTGTGAAGCATGTGTTCCTCAGGAACACAGACTGCATGGCTGTTCTGCCCTTTTCATTCAATTTTATAGGGAAACAGAAGACAAAACCTGATTGCAATATCATTTGCTTTGCCTTCTTAATGAATTTTTTGTTCCAATGTTGAGACCCTAAGATGACACAGTTTATCATTAACTTTTCCTGAAATAAGAGCATCATTCTTTTAGGCTGTAATCAAAAACTTTAAACCATCCTCTGGTTGAAGCAGAGAGAAATAGGGATTTTTTTTTAGATATTAAACCTGTGAAAATACTACAAGGAGACTGTCACACCCAGTCAGTCCATGGGGACAGTCTGAAGGGTCACTATTTAAATTAAAAGGAGAATATTCAGCAGTCACAGCATCCTGCAAACCACCCTCCTCACCAGACCACTTGCACCATAACTGCAGACAAGCACAAACAGAGCACAGTGGTGGCAGATGCCATCTGTAAATACTCAACCAGAGTTTGACAGCACTGAATACTACTCATACCAGGACACACTGCTGCTTACCAAAACACCCACGTTGATTCCACAGACTGAAGTCTCACTATGTCTTTCTACATAAGGTCACATAAGGAAATGGAACAGTTTTTAATTCACATTTTTTACTGCATGCATTAATTTGTAAGCAGCTTCATGTTGTTGTAAGCAACATCCTTTCACTTCCCATTCTCCAAAGTAAAAAAAAGAATTGTCTAAACCATTCAAAGCACCAGATACCAGATTTCTAAGAACAACACAAGGGAACAATGGTGTTAGTGGGACCAGGAAATCAAGAAACCATAAATAAATATCAAATATTGTTTTCCAGCATCTTCAATAGTTCTGGATCCTGCAGTTCATGCTTCCTCTGGATGAGGAAATGATGTCTCTGCAGGTTTTCCTTGTTTCCATAATAGACTACTATAATTTGCCGTACAGGGGCCAGCCAAAGGCATTGCACTTGCAGACAGTGAGCCATGCAGAGGTTCATCTGCTGGGCAATAATAAAAGCTACTGTGACCACAGTCTCATTTCTGGACTACAAAGTGTTGCTTCTCCACTAGGAAGCCTGACTTATCCCTTTTAAGGAACAGGTTATGGGTGGCACAGGTTATGGATGGCACAACACATCCAAGCCATAGGACCACCTGAATGTCTTGGTAGAGATAGCTTGGGAATGAAGGTAAAATAGCTTCAGGAGCAGATCCACAGCTATGGAGTAGCTTTAAGAAGAGACCCAACCTCAAGATCAAGTTTCAAAGTCTTCAGTGTCTACATCATCCTGACAGAAACACCTTCACCTTCCTTCTTCCCTTAGATCGTACACATAGGAATGAGAGGGAGGCAAGCAAGCAGTGAGTGAGCAAGATGCTCTCTCTACTAACACTATTCCAGGCATTCAGTTTTCACAACTATATCAAAAATTAAGGAAGAAAACATTGCAGGAAGATGGGTTCACTTGAAATTATGAAGCACAAGCCCAGACAAGTAACTAATACTTCACACATACAAATGAAGCAGACACTACATTAACTAATTCTGTCAGAAGGAAGACAAAAGAAAAGCAGCTTGCTTGGTCTTTCAGGCTTTATCTCATTTTCTCCAAACTACCTGTTAAAAATTACTAATTGCTAAACTTTGATTTTTTCCAGCAGCATGTGAAAGAAACTGGGATAAGAACACAGGGAGGTTGCCAAATCCACAGTTAGAAACTTTCCACAGGCTTTTTTTTTTAGAAAAAAACAGAGTTTCATTTCAAAATATTTTTCTAGCCTCTTCTACTGTGAAGATTGCAGTGCAATAATTTACAGAATGGATGCTATCTCTATAGATAAACAAAACCATCATTCACAAGAGATTTGACCTTAACCCTCTGTCCTAAAATAGTATGGCCAATTACATAGCAGCAGCAGCCCACATCCTTAAAATATCTTAGTTCCATAATTCAGTCAAAGTTGTCATCTTGACTTCTCAAATTTGCTACAGACTGCAACTAACTAAAAGAATAAAATGTACAACTAAAACAAACAGCTATGTTTGTCAGAAAATAAATTCCAGCAACTAAATGGTGAAGCAGAAATATGTACTCTTGAATTAGTTGCTCTTGTTAAAAAGAAGAGCTCGAAAAAATGCACAAACTGAACTTATCATTACATCAACTTAAGCAATAAACTAAAAGCTTCCAGGAAGTTTATCATCCTGTTTGCTGACTATAATTTGGCTTGTTTTGTTTGGATACCATGTTCCTGTTCCTTCCACACATGTCCTCCAAATCAGGCAAAAGCACTGAAATGTCACTGCCTATACTCCAAACACTTACCCAGCCCATACATTTTGTGTTATAGGGCAGAAAAAGCTCCCTACTTTCCCTCAAATCTGAGGGAAAGAGCAAAATTGTGGCTCATTTGACTAGAGGGGGGTAACAAAAACATAGGTCAAAAAAGTATCCTAAACATACTGGGCATTTACTGACCCAAGCCAGTGCAAACATTTAGGTAACAGGATGTTAGTTTGATACAGTTTCATTTAAAGAGAAAATCACTGTAGGTCCAACAAACAAGAAGATTTAATGTTTACAAGAAGACCACCATTTGTCGGATGTTATGATATATTTTAATCCTATTTTTAGCATCATTTTTATGGAATTTCCTTTCCATTAATACTCTACTTCACCAGAATTGCCAGCAGCAAATGTGTAGAAGAGCACAAATCCAAAATACAGTGTCAGCACTAATATTGTCACTATCATTTCTGTGACAAGAATAACTCATTGATGACCAGCATGGGATACTGCTCACTACATAATTGATAATTTCCTCTAACTTAAGTGTTGTTTTTAAAAATCTGTTCTAAGTCTGGAATAGTGGGGTTATAGCTATCACACAAAACAACAGAAAAACTTAAATCTTACCCATGATTTTATAAGCCCTCTCTTGGTGATCACTTCAAAGTAACATCTTTAGAAACACAATAGCCATCAAAGAAAATTGTTCTCCCTTGTGTTTGATAAATCTGCTGAACAACATGAGTTCAAATATTAACATGAGATAAAACCTAATTTGATATTAGGGAACATTTCCTTTTCTCCTTTGCAGTCTCTGTCATTATCTACAAAGCACACTAAGCACACATCACATTTTACTCTCTGTGTAATGAAACTCAGCATCCAGGTCTAATAAGAGTGAACAGAAGTTTGATAACATGCAAATATTGCACAGAACCCTTTCAATCCCTGAGTGGACACATATCCATATAAAACAGAAATACAACAACCATTGCAACAGAAAAGCCTTCTAGAGATGCCTTCAGTCAGTGTTAACAACATTATGACAAGGCCTTAGAGCACAGAGCTGTCCCACCTGAGGGTGGAAACTTCCAGATGCAAAAAGTTCCAAGGAGGAACACAGGTCACAGGATCCCTTCTGGAAGCACTGTAAAGCTCGTCTCATTTTCCAAAAGGATGGCTGACATCCAGATATTGTTTTTCAACTATCCTTTCAGACAGCAAGGACACTTCTTTTTCACTGTCATTCAAAGAAATAAACCAAAGGAAAAGAGCACAATTTCCTGTCTATTTTTAAAAATCAGAGTTCACCTAAGGAACAAAGGTGGGTGGAGGCCCCAACACTACTGTGTCCTTCTAGACAAAAGTAAGTGCACGGAAGTAGGCAAGATTTAGAGCAATCAGATCATGCTCAAATAAAATAAGCCTGACAGAAATTTTTTTTTTTTGTTTTGAAAGTCTCTATGTGCAGAAAAGGTGGGCCAAACTGAAGCCAAATCCCAGGTGAAAACAGAGCTGCTCTTGGCTGAGCTATGCCTTAGGAGCTCAGTACATCAACACACTTTTTGAGGCCAGTGCAAGGAGTATTTGGAGGATCTAATGGCCAAAGCCATTTCCTGGTCATGTTGTATTATCAAGTTTTGGTGTACTTTCAAACAGAAAGGGGCTTTTTCATTTCAAAAATGAAAAAGCCATGGGCCTTTTTCATAGGCTAAAGCATGAAAAGGATCGGATCAGCAGAAAGATCAGACTGAGAAGTCAGCTAGAAATACACACCCTGTCTGTCACATAGCCTTAGTATGTAGATGGGTAAAAGTGAATGGCATAGCTTTATACAAATATCTACCTGTGCAACAAACTATGTTCAAGGCAGCAGGACTAAGTCATTCTCTAAATACCCCGCAGTAATCCCTGTATTTTTATTTTCACTTCCCAAGTCAGACATGAATTTTAAAAGATTTCATAACATGCTCCCTTTCAGCAAATGGATAAGTATATTATAACTGCACAGTGTCTCTTCTTACCAAATTTCTTCTGTACATGAAAAATACCCACTGCAAAATTCTGGATTACAGCATACTGTGAAACCAGAAGGGTTTCTGAATGTACCTTGCACAAGTCTCAATGCAGTGTTGTCAGTCTGGCAGCAATCCCAAAGCTACTTGACATTCTTCATTGAAGCAGCATGCAAAGATCTGGAAATTTTTCAAACTAAGGAACAAGCAAAGTTGCCAATAGACATGACTCCTGTTCCTTTACAATCAGATTCTTACATGGTCACCCCAGACTACCATATCAGGGAATTATATGAGAACAAATAATAAAACAAATCTTTCTTCTTCCTGAAGTGTTTGGCATTCATTGGAACTAAATGTGTGCTTTCCTTCCCCTCACAGCAAAGGAGAAAAATCAAAGACCTGATTGCTTATTGCATTTGCCCTGTTCTGTTCATTTCCTTGTTAATGTAGGAAATGAGGCAAAGTTTTGCTCTTATGTCTGAAAGAGTGCGAATTCCATGATTTAGATCTAACTCTTAAAGTTCACATCTTGTGTCCCACAGCCTCCTTTTTAGGAAAAAATCAGGCTTCCATATTTCCATGGGATGATACAATATAGGACAGGACTGCCAGATTTGGCCTCCTAAGGTCCAAAATCTCTTCTGTATTCAGTGGGAAATCATTACATAAGGCTGATCATGCTAATTCATAGTCTGTGAGCTTGCTGAGCTATGGGCTATTTAAAACTTTTTTAGATTAGGCAGTAGAATTTTGTAATTCTGATAAATTAATGAAGTCTGAATGAGCTTGACCTGCAGTACTGAACCAGTGGGTTCAATGCCCATGTGAAAGGTCCTGCAATCTCCAGAAGAAAACTTATCAGCAGTTCCTTCAGGTTATTCAGTCTCAAAATTTCCAGTGCTGTAAAATCTGCCCAAAGGTCTGATGTGTCTAGTTTTTGAGATTCCTGAGCACTAGAGACAAGCCAAGTAGACAAAATCCTTCCAGCTCCTATGTTTAGACTATGTATGTGCTTTTCAATCCCCATGAACGCCAATGGATTAATTTCTGACCACAGGAAAACATCCGCAGCTTCACTGTTTGTGTCTGTTTGGAGCGAGTGCTGCAACAACTCTGATGGGCAGGAGGACCTACATGTCTGCTTTTGCCTTACTTCCATGAAGCAAGTCCTGCTCTCAGCAAGGAACTGCTGGTGTGCTAATGCCTAGTCACTGATTTTTGGCAAAAAATTGACTCTGCAAACTGATAACGGTCTTTTCAATGTTTATCCTGCAACAAATTCTGTTTATTGACCACTTTATGAATAAATCAAATCAGATGTTGCTAAAGCTGACTTTTCACTGTGTGTATGCATAGAGGATTACCACTGCAAAGGGCTCTGTCAGCAGTCTGCACACTCACAGGAGCTGATAAAGAGTCAAATACATTGACTGTTATCAGATCCACTACCACGTTAAATAAAGTCAACACTCTTTAAGTACAAAATCACAACAGAACTTCTAGCAATTTAAAAGTGACTGGAACTTCCAAGAAAGACAAGCACCTTGGTAACAACAAAGACTTCAGAAGCCCAGAGCAGACTTCCTACCTAGTCAGATATTTAAGTCTAAGAAATAATCATCATTAAGCACTTTCTTTCCCTTATGTATTTATACATTCCCTTATATAACACAAAGAATTCTTCATCAATCAGTTTGAATAAGCCTTCCAAAAAGGTAAGTGGTACAAGGAGGCAGAAAAAATGGCTATGGATGGGACATTAATATAATACCCTCTATTACAAAACCCAAATTATGCAAGTGGAATATTTTCTCACTGGGTAAATCTAACCTACTTGGAGGCTAGATTGTCAGATTATACAGATTACAAATGCACTGTTTGAAATGAGGAGGCCCTATAGGGAAAATTAGTCAGCCTATGATTTAATTGATGCATAATTAGGAGGGTATTTTGTTCAAGGTTTTTGATTTTCTAGCACTGTCACCATTGTAGTATATAACAGGTTTGTGCCCTTGTTTGGCCTTCCTAGCAAATTACATATTCCATCTGCATGGTTCAGTCCTACTCCTGTAGATCTCATGCTATCAGATGAACCTCAGGTGAAAATAACTGAATTGAGCCACATATTTTCAATAAATGTCATGTTAGCCATTTAAAGTATGTTATCTGTATGATGTTACACCAGACTACAGTAAACAGAAAGTAAAGTGTCATTGTTAGATTTTCTTAGGATATTGATGCTCTGTCACAAATAAACTGAACAGTAAGGCTTTTTTGGAATTTGGTTTAGATGGCTATGATAATTTTAGAACATATTTTAACGTTTCTTTACATGATTCCAAGGACCTGACTGGGTTCTTACTGGGTTTGAACTTCATGATCAAGCTGCTTTGCTAATTTGGTGTACTGATCATTCACTGCTAGAAAGGACAGAATCTCTTACTGAAATATATTCTTCAAATGTGAACTGTCAGCCAAGTCTACAAGGCAAAATCCAGCATCAATATTTTACTCTTTTTCCTTATCCATAGGACTGTATGCTAAAGATAGCAGATTTGAGTCTCTAAAGCCCATAAAATTGCTGGTTAATTAGATATTTGGGATGCACAAAGCACTGCTTTTTCCACATAATTTAATGTAGTATTCTGGAAATAGAGTAACCCTCATAGAGTATATTAATCTAACTAGCGTGGTCTTACCTTTTCCCCCCATCAAAACACATTGGACTGTACAAGCTTTCAAGGTCCAACACTTTCTTCTACACTTGATAAAAACAAAACCCTGACAAACGTTTCACTCAATTTCACTCACAGGGTTAAAAAAAAGGAAAGACCTGGAGAAAGCAGCCAGAACAATAAGGATGTGCTGATGCAAGCAGGAACTCAACCCCTTTTTTCCATGTCAGAAGAACAAGAACACTCCTCTCAAAGAGGTTTTAGGTCAGAGACCTCAAAAGCAGAAGGCTGGTAGCTAATACTCCTGGCTGAAACAATGTCAAGGACACTAGAGCACACCCAATGTCGTGATTCAGTGTCAGGGAATTAGTATTTTTATCCCCTTCTAAGCATTAGTAAATTACGTTTGCAGTTTGAAAACAATGTAGAGTTCCAGATTAAACTTTAAAGATCATCCCGGTTGCATCTTAAAAGTAAAATACCAAGTAATGGGAAAAAAAAAAAAAAAACCACAAACCAAAAAACAATCCTTAAACCATTTAAGGCTTCCGAGCCATGCTTTTAGAAGCATGTGCAAAGCCCCAGAGGGATAAACCTTAGATGTTGCTTTTCCTGGTTTCTGCTTGCCCCTCCTTTTTTCTGGTTGTTGGGAGAAGGGGGGGGGGGGGGGGGGGGGTGTCAGTGGTTTTTGTTTGGTTTGGGGTTTGCTTTTTTAGGTTTATTGGCAATACAAGTAGAAAAACCATCAGCTTTGGAATAACTGGAGACCAATTATTATATCCCTTATCTAGACCTATGGTAACAACACAATGAGCTTCCAACTTATTTGCTACATTCAGTAACTTTTTCTACATATTGTATCTGTAGAAGCTAGAAGTGAAAAGGGGTGCTGCAACACATTTGTGAAAAAGGCACAGCTGTATATGTAAAATCAACTGCCTTTCTTTGCAAAGAAAAGTGAGTTCTGCAAAGATGCAATTAAAAGTCTCAATTTTCCATGAAGAAGAACCAAAACTGAGAGGACTAAAGCCACAAAATCATCAAATCCACTTATGTGGACTTATGTTCATCTGGAATACTAATTAAGGCCCATATTCCTGTAACAGACCCACATAAATGTAAATATACACTGGTATGAAGTCCTTGGTGCCTAATAATTCCAGATTGCACAGAACACAGTCACAGATCTGCAGCAAAATAAACTGGAAGCATCACATGCATTCATCTTCTCTGCAGAATTTCAGTATAGGTTCACAAAAATCACACAGACAGGGCCTTGGAACAGATTGCTAAATTTCAGCACAATAGCTACACGGGACATTTCTGCTCCCTAGGCTCCACACAGCTCTCTGCAAGTAATGATCTTATAAATTCATATTTTTTTTAAAAAGCCAGAACATAACAAACAAAAAAATGTAGTGCATAGTCAGTGGTTGTACAAGAAGATTTCCTGATGTTCCTGCAGGAAATAGGGCACATTGCTGTCTCGGCTACCTTCTGCCTCAAGTGCAGAACCCATTCTTTCATTTTGTCAAGCCTTAAAAAAACAAAGCAAAAAGAGTATTCAAACAAAACAACAAAACAAAATAAACAAGCAAAAAAGAGGGGGAAAAACACCCCAAAAACATAGCCTTCCTGAAAAAAACATCAACTACACATGGTTTTCCCCTCCTGCAGGAAAGATGGAAAAGCAAAAACCATACGACAACTGTTAGCATTATCACTTATGTAAATGGAAGAAAATCATCATCATGTCCATAATGCAAGAATTTACCTGGGGCTAGAAACTTTAGCAAAGTGTTTTAAAACCCATGCAGAATTGAATTGCCATTAGTGTCCAAGTTTTTCAGAAGCATGCAACTTGGAAACCATCTTTTTACATGTGTGTTTCAGTGTTCCTGCATTCTGTGCAGGAAAAAACCCATTTTGGAAATCAATTAATTAATGCATCAGGATTAAGTTAGTTGTATGCATTTTTTTTTTACAAAACTTGCAGCAAGTCTGAACTGCAGAACTTGCTAGTCTACTTCTTACTAATTGTAATTTTTTTCCTTTCAACTGCATGAAATATACAATAAGTAAAGTATCACACATTTCTCATAGACTCTTCTGCAAGGTTTTGAAGTGAATTTTATATGAAGTTTTTTACTTTAGAAATTAAAATATCATTAAGCAAGGTTTTGGGATATGGCAATTTTTATGTCATTAACTTGGAAATATCAAGTGTTTCCTTTCTTTCTTTGTAACAACTAAGTATTTACAATAAAAAATAGGTCAGAGTCATGAACTGATATTATAGTACTGATTAACTGCTTCCACAGAACAGTGGGAGCACTGGCTAGAATGGTAGGCCATTCCTAAATTTACAGATCACATTTCTGTAGACACCAGATCACAGTGGGTTACATTTGGCACATGATATAGCAGAAAGAGATGCTCTGTAAACCTAAAAAAAAATATAACCACAGTAATAATTTTCTCCCAGTTACAACATTGGCTTATAAAGTTTGGGAAAGAACTCCCAGGTCATCGAGTCCAACCTTTGACCAAACACCACCATGTCAATTAGCCACACCACTAACTGCCACATCCAGTTGTCTCTTGAACACTTCCAGGAATAGTGACTCCAGCATTTACCTGGGCAACCCATTTCAATGCTTAGCTACCCCTTTAGTGAAGAAATTCTATCTGAAAAAGCATAATGATCTAACAACATATGTAATGTCCTTCCGTTTTTCTCCATGCATTCCCAGTCTCAAGAATTAAGGATCAATAAGGCTGTGAAATACAACTTTTTGGGGATGATAACTGTGAGAAGCCATTTTGAGACTACTGCTGAATCTTACTGTCTTTCTAAGAACAATTCACTCAAAGTCCCCAGGAGAAATATCATCTATAGCAAAAGCAATTGAAATTGAGATACGAAGGTTTTCTTCAAGACAGTTAAAAATCCACAACAGAGTACATCTATTCATCTGAGAAACAACACCCCAGGTAAGAACATACAGGAAAGAGCTGCCTTTGCAACAGAAAGATTCACTATTTACCTTCTCCACACAGTAGAGGAATAAGAAAAAATTCAGTTTAGGCTTGAGATCACCATTCACAGCAGCTCTATGATCACATCCAAGGAGCCAGGCATCAGTTCAGACACACAATTTATATAAAAATCAGGGGAAGTCTATAGTGGATTATTACTGCTTGCATTTTCTTTTTTATCTCACTTTTAAAATATCAGTATGAATGAAATGAGATTTCTTGGAAAGCAAGTTCTTACTTTTGATGACCACCTTAACCAGTACAGAGCCGTATTTCTAAGAGCAATGTCAAATGATGACTACAATCCTCATTTGTCCTATTAAGGGGCAGTATTTAAGAATTCTCTCAATCTGTTCCACAGAAGACTTCTTACCTGCATACACCAATCCCTTCAACAGATGATCCCTTATTACAGATGATCTCTCAAGTCTGAAGCTGTGTGTTTGTTTTCTCAAGACCAGCACAGCCAGTGCCTATCTTTGACCTTATATACCATTTATTAACATATTCTCAAGTACTAATAGTTCCTATTTCCTTCTGATAATAACAGGTTGACACAGGAAGATAGTGCTGCCAAGAGATACATATATATATATGTGTGTGTATATATATATTTTATTTTTTTGTTGTTGTTGAAGGGGGATTGGTGTAGCAAATGAAGGAGTTGAAGATATATAAGATATATAAGTTGAAGATACTGTTCCTTGCTTATAATATCAGTAAGTTGCCATTACTTTCCTTATAAAAAAATCATTTTTATGCTCCCTTGCAAGCTAAAGAAGAAAAACCATTATAAATTATTACCACCTTAGAACAAAGAGAATTTGTAGCAGATTTGTTCAAAGAGCATTTTTATCAATATCTATTATGTAAATACCTTAAATCCTAAGGTCACCATCATCTGCAATACCTACAGGTCATTGTTAATTAGTAAGCACATACAAATCAGATATTTCAGAGGTAGAATAGTATTGCATTCTTAGAAACAGGTTCTATGAGTAAGCAAATCATTCCGTTTAATGAACTACGTGGAATAATTTACCCACTGAGCAATATATTTAAGAGTGCTTTTAGTCAAAAAGACTAAGAGAAATTTCAGAAAGATTAGGAGAGGAAATACATACTTAGAAATGCTAATCATCTGCCTGTGGACCAAATTTCCAAGACATTAAGTTTAAATTTGGACCTCCTTCATTTACTGTAGCAAGAACTGTATTCCAGCCCTCTAAGGTTTGGTGCTTGTGAAGACCATGATGCTCAGGACCTGACAGCATTGCTCATCACCTGTAGAGTACAGGAATTCTATGCTGGAGACATCTGACAACAGCTTTCTTTGGATAAGACACATACACCTCAAAGTCTGTCTGTAGGCAACGCCTGACACATATGGGTCTTATCTCTAAATCACATTGAATTTTAAAGACATAGTCCTCAGAATTTCTGGACCATCTTAAAAAACCAAAAAAAACATTGCTTTTTCATTCAAAAGCAATGAAACTAAGTCTGGGGAATTAAAGTACTCCTTTAATGAAATTGTGTCATCATCAAGAATAAGCAATATAGTCTTTCTCTCAAATTCTTGGGTCGTACAGTGAAAAAGAGTTTAAGAGGTTGAAAAATTGCAAAAATATGGGAGTAGAAAATTTTGTTCCCAAAGCTATAGGTACAAAACTAGGTAATCCATGTAGTACTGCAAGTTGCTATAGTACAACATTTTTAAGCATCAAGAGGAAAAAAAAATGTTGCATCAGAATTTGTCTTTTACTTTACATTTATAATTATTAAATCATATAGCAATGAATCAAAGAAAATAAATAATTTTCAAGCACCATGAAGCAATGGAAAAAAGATCCCCAAACAATTCTGGATATACAGAGCCTAATTTTTTGAGAATGCAAAAAAAAAGTTAAATTCTGTAAAAGCCGTTGGATTTTGTGAAAATAAAAAATCCAAGTAATTTTACTATCATTTACTATTATTTTACTAAATAATATTGTACTATTGTAAATTAATGTATATGGTTCCAAAAATCTCTGACGTTCAATTCATGATTTATGGCACATGAGGTGCAACACACTGCATTTCAAATATGTTTGAGACAACTTTAATACATCACATCTGGGGAAAAAAAAACAAAACAACAAACCTAAAAACAAGTCTCTCCTAAACTCCAAGAAAACCCTTCTAAACTTTAATGGAGAGAATGGAGAACCACTACAGCCCAAATTGTATCAGAAAGGAAAATGCCAGAGCATAATTATTTTTAATTAGGTTCCACTAACAATGAGAACACTTCTTACCACTTGAAAAACCACAAAAAATAATACCCTAATCATCATTGCTCAGGGCACTGTCGTAAGCACTGCTTTGTTTTCATACACTTTTTGGGGTCCTTTTTCCTAAGTATCTTTTCTATTGGTTGCAAATAATTTAAATACCACCTCTCAATTGTGCTTTAGTACAGTTGAGTATATTCAAGGACTAAACAAAACAGCTACACAAATATTTTAATTATGAAGGCTTGTTTCCATTTTTAAGCATCATAAGAAACTGCAGACAGCTTAGTGCAACAGAGGGGAAGAAGAATGTCCTCAGACAGCAATAATAAACAAACACCCTTTTATTCTGGTCAGACCTAGTAACGATTGGGCACGACAGTACTTAGCTCATCCTATGAATTTAGATCACTAAGATCTTTTCTTCTGATTCATCATCATATTTAATTCCTTGAAATACTTAATTTTTTCTCATGCACTGAACCCATAACTGTGTCACCCCTTGAATGTTTCCAACTGCAGTTTGGAAGAAGTTTTGGGACCCTTTACCTATCAGCCAGTGGGCTGTCAAGCTCAGAAGACAAAAATGAATCTTTTGGGGTGGTTATTTCATTTTACAAAATTACTGAGACCTAAATTAACCCAGCATTTGACTGTATACATCACAGTGATCATGCAAAACAAGCCACAATACCAGAGAAAAGCAGCATTTCAAGAGAGACTGTTACTTACACATCTAAGTAAAGTAGAGAAAAAAATCTGGTCACTTTCCTACCTCTACAAAACCTATTCAATCCCAGCAAGACGATAGTACAGGAGAGGATTATTTGCTCATATACATAAAGAGCTAGTAAGCAAGTTCATTTTCTAAGTCATACAGACTACTTTCATCCTTAGAGCATTAATAGCTAGTAAGTGGGAAGGCCTTTTGTAATATTTTCAGCTACCCACAAAACTCTTTCCTTACAGGAAACAGTTGTCTTCCAATTAAGTTTTCAGTAATTGACATAATTTGGAGTGGGGGAAAACAGCCAGCCCACAAATTAAAAATTTCACAGTTCTAATTAGAGATGGACACAAAAATGTTACATGTGAAAACAGGTATGGATAGTTTTCAAGGTTAAAAAAACCTTGACAAAAAGCTGATTACAGTCATGCCGATCATTAAAGCTTTATTCTAAACCTTGCATAGGTTTTTTTTTTTTACAGAAACAACAGCCACACAGCCCATATTTCAAACTGAAATCACATTAATTAGCTAGGCTGCAAAGTTTCAAAGCATACCAAATGCTTACTAGAGCCCACTCTGCCATTGTGTTTAGCTTTGAAAACAAGTGGTGATGAGGGAAATCTACATGATAAGCATACTTCAGCTACAGCAAAAAGGTTTTAGTCTGCCTAGAAATTGGCAACCGCTGGCTGTGTTTTCTATACTTTATGTTATGTTTCTCTGCTCGCTGGAACGAATTGGCCGCTATGAATGAAAAGAAACTTTGCATCTAATCAGTGGCATGAATTTAGACTGAAAGCTGCTGTGCAGGACTTCTATGAAAAGTCTGGGCCCTCTGCCATCCTTGTGCTTGTGAATGAAGCGGCGTGAGCCACATGCCCTGCTCCTCCTCCTCCCCCCAGCTGGGGCCTTCGCCCTTCCCTGTGCTGGGGGACTGGGGAACCAGCTCTTCACTGGTGAAACGACCATGACCCAGAAAGGCATTCAGTGCCATCAATGCACTGCTTGAGAGATCTCAGCTGCGCTTTCCATCCTGCTGCTTTCACTCCTGGTTTCTAAATCAACTCATGAACCAATTGCAAGGGAGCCCCCCATGCTCATTCCCTTGATAAATGGGCCCCTAAACTGATCTCTGACCTCCCTGCATACTTTTCCTAAGTTACTGCTGACCCCAGAGGCTCTGCAGCCCACTGTCCTTAAAGGTTTGACTTTGGGTTTGTGTCAGGACATACTGATCAAGAAGAAAAAACAAACCCATGACTTTATTACCATACAATTACTCTAACAGCAAAATCCCATACAATTACTCTAGCCTTCTGGGAGCAAAATCCCTATTCTTCTATTCACTCATAAGGACTACCATATGCTTTTGATTACAGCACTACATCCAGTGAGTTTTCAGGACATACAAAACAATATAAAATCTATTAGGTAAATAAAATTTCACATTTTCTTCAAAATTAGTAATAGATGTCCTACTTAACAAAAAAAGTTCATAACACACTAAATTTTACATATTAACTATTACTGCTATTAGGTAATTCATTTAATTAACTTCAGAGCTGAGTCAGACTTGGAATACATGCTATTAAAAATTTCAAAGAACAATCACAATGTCTGTTTCAGATGTGTGTTTGTTTACTTCACTTCTACAGTCTATGTTCAAATAGTGCTTAGGTTGACTTCAATAAAGCACCTCTCAAAACAGTTTTAAATACATACTTAAAACAGTAGAACTGAAAAATGCCATCTTATTCTGTGGAATACTACATTAATGGTTTTCTTCCATTTAAAATATTAATATACTAAGGTGCCTAGCACATAATTCAAGCTTATCACTTCAGTTTTCAGAGACTTATCTATATAATATCTATGTTTTCCCATTCCAGAACTGTTCTTTGTATATGTCTACCCAAAGAATTTATCCAGATATGTTTCCATTCAGACTGTAAATATAATTAAACCCCTGGGCTTTTACATGTTTCATTAATGCACATTTCCCTTTTGCTAAATTACTTTTAAAATCATCCCATTTTATTAAACAAAACGTACTATAGTGCATCTCAAGTAACCTACAGCTAAATGAGGACCTGAACAGATCCCTCCCAAACTGCAAAGGAAGATTCTGACTTTGAGCAAGAGGAAGGTTACTGATGTCTGCTTCATACAAGGAACCTTTTGCAAGCAGAGGGCCAGTAGGACTCCAGAAGCAGCTTCCCTCATCATCTCTTTGTCCCATAGTCAAAGATGCATTAGACAGCAAAACTACAGATGAAGTGTGAAGTGCTTTGCCAAAAGCTGAGAGAGAGAATACACTGGAAAAGCAATGGACTTCTAGTGCAATCACTCCCATTCCACATCACATCAGTAAATCATATTCCCTGGCTGTTGCAAAAAAATGGGAGTTGGTCAAGCACAGACAGCCATGGAAGGAAGCAGAGTGAGGATTAGTATATTGGTTAACTGAAAGAACAGGGACTGGCCACATTGTCCCTGATCTCGTAACACTGTTGCACAAATTATGTCTTTATCTACAACACTGGGAGATGCTCTACAGTGAAAAAAACCCTGTACATATGATGACAATGAAATCACCCCAGAGGAGTAACAGAGTTAGCAGAAATTCAACAGACACCTCTCCCTGGCACTGCGAGGACAAATCTTCCCCTGCTCTTATCCATCCAACAGGCCTGCATTAGCATGAGCAGTGACGTACAACTCCAGTAATTGTGTTTAAGCTGAAAAACATACACTCTGACATGTAAATTGATACTCACCTCTGCATAAGTCATTAGCCTTTACATTCAAAGCAGAAGTCTCTACTGCTTCAGACCAGCTGGTAATAGTAATAGATTAAGTAAGCCTTGGAGTTTACCAGAGCAAGGAATTTCACTTTCCTAGCATTTCATGACTGTTTCCACATAACCAGGAACAAACAAGAAGACCTAGAAACCCAGAATTTCAGTGCAAGCTTTTTATGCAGAGTGGACTCGAGTGTTTTTGTCTGTTGATTTCTGCTTACAATTCATTGGCTTTTTTTTTTGCCTGTTCTTGGCTTGCTCGCCATTTCCACTGCTATCATCCACTCCCAGCTCATAATTCTGTTGATTTATGCTATTATACCCTTTTCCCCTGATCCTGCATTTCTGAACATACTCATCGTGTGGGAAAAGAGTCAAATTCTTTCCCAATCCAACTTTCAGGTTTGGTACTGAAAGGGTGCAGGCTATCAGAGATGCAACTGCTTCGAAAATCCTGCTCAAGCCGGTGGCTCTGGACTGGAACAGGCACAGCGGCTGCACCAAGGTGGCAGATGAAGAGTGAAATCAGTGCAGTGGTGTGCAGGGTGCCAAGAATACTGAGTGCAAACAGATTCTGTGGGCAGTGATGGTGGAGGCTCCTAATTAGCCTCCACTGAGCACTGCCGAGCTTTTCACTTGGTTGAGCTGACTGGATTTGCACACAAGAGTAAAAGCCTGGTCTCTGACATTAGGAAAACAACCCCACTGCATCCTCCACTTTGTCTCTCCCTCACGTTTAATGAAATTCTATGAAATATGAAGGGGTCAGTTTCCTGACCAAACACACAGAAAACTCTGTTCTTGCACCGCATCTGTTCGTTAAAAGCAAATGTACTGTGCTTTACTGACTTGGCCACAAAATAGTGAAGATAAGCATTTCATTTGTGCTAAGCACTTAAATGCATGCAGAATGATGTTAACACCCTGTGTGCTGCACAAAATCAGCATTATCATGTTTTGTCAATATTATGATATTATTAAAATACAGAACTTGAAAAATCACTTTCAGCCTTAAAAACTTTAAATACTACACCATGAGATCAAATGAGTGGGATTTTATAAATTAAATCAATAAAGCATCATCTAGGTACCCCTCACTAACAGAGAGCACATACATCTCTCTGAAAGGCATCAGTTTATATTTTAAATATTGTTAACACCTGAAGCACTGTGCTTTCTCCTATCACATTGTGCAATATCTTAAAATTAACCAGACCTCTCCTTCACCTGTTCCAAAAATCAGTTACCTCCTCTAGGCCCTCAAAGCCTGCTCCGCTTTCCCCCACCAATGCTGCTAGCTACTTTTTCACACCACTGATCCTACTGAACTGAATGGTGCAGCAGCCTTTCACATCATGTGTTCTTGTACTATGGTAGGCCAATCTATGTTAGAAAGAACTAGCTAGAGGTTCAGACATGTCACTAAGAGAATTACATTTAGCCCTATGTGCTATTTCCCTAACCAAATCCAGGACACCCATAGAAAGCCTCCAGCATTCGTAAGTACACACTCAAACTTTGTTACCCAGAACTTTTTAAATGCTTAGGCCAAGAAAATAAAATTCTAGACACTCAAGTCTCCTATTTTGCAGTTTTTTTATTGGCTGGGCTAGGAGTTTTTGCAGCATTCCTCAGTGTCTGTCTCTGCTCCCTCCCATCTTTGATTCAGCAATGACTCCAGATGCCAGTTGTCAGAACACCCACCTCACAGCAAGTGGCACTTCTGACAGAACTGTATGGATTGAGTTCCAGTTGTTCCAAACAATGGAAGTCTGAATGCACCATCAACAACAAGCAAATCTCAGAATAACTCTGGCATTTTGAGAATGCTTATCCATTATGTGTTATCCAGCTATTATCAGGATACACAATCTACAATACACATTAAGAGTCTTCTTAGCTAATGTAAATTTGGACATTCAAAGTAAATATTTATTTGAACTAAGCAAAGCACTTCCATTATGACACTAGAGTTCCAGGATAATGTTAACTTCTTTTTGCTTTTTTGAGCATATACAGTAGCTCCAGTAAAAGCCTTTACAAACACAAACATTAAGTACGCTTCTGGAAACAAGTATTTTATTCATGGTCACTTAATGAATTCATTTTTTGGTTACCAAAGAGAGGTGACAAAAGCTTTCTTCTTTTATTCATACTAGAAGCAGGCAGAAAAGACTGAAAGTAAAAAAAAATTATATGAATAAAGGAATTCTTCACAGCATAAGGAATCGTTTTCAATGGAAATCTAAAGCAGAAAATTAATAGATAAATCCAATGGAAATCTTCTGAAGTAACAAGAAATCAGGAAAGAATTCCAGGCAGCCTGCATGGATGAACAAGTAGCCCTTGGACAAATTTAAACACAAACAGGTAGCTTTAAAAGGGTGGAAGCAGGGAAAGGTAGCCCAAGAAGAATACAGAGAAATTCTGCAAACAGCCAGGGAGATGGTTAGGAAAGTAGTGGCAGAAGTAAATCTGGCCAAGGACATCAAGAGTAACAAAATGAGCTTCCTTAGGTACATCAGCAACAGAAGACTAGGGAAAATGTGGGGTCCTCTCAGGAAGGACACCACTGGTAACCTGGTTATCAGGACATGGACAAGGCTGAGGCACCCAATGCCATATTACCTCTGTCTTCACCAGCAACTATCCCGGCCACATCACCCAAGCTGCAAAAGGTGGAAGCAGGAACTGGGAGAGTGAAGCGCTGCTCACTGTAGGAGACTGGGTTTGAGAAGATCTAACAAACTTCACACAGGAACAGGCTGCCCAGGGAGGTTGTGGACTCCACCTGTTGAAGGCAGGCTAAATGAGGCTTTGAGCAACCTCATTTACTGGAAGGCTCCTTGCCCATGGCAGAGGGATTGGAGATAAATGATTTTTAGTATTCCTCCCAATCCTAACCATTCTATAACACCAATAAAGAAACAAGGGACAAATCTATTATTCAGCTTTTAGAAAGGATATTTTACTTAATTCAGTAACTGAGCAAAAAAAGGAAAGACACAAAGCCTCCTGCCCAAGTTTGTCTTCCATTTACTAGCTAGATAACTCCTGACAGAGGCATCTCTAGTAAATGCCTCAGGTTAGGATCAACCCCCCCAACCACTTTCTTATACATATATATTGTGCAGCCATAATTGTATTTTTATTCACATTTAGCATAGCTTTACTTGCCTCTAAAACAAACCTGAAAAGAAAATTGGTATTAGAATATCATCAGCAGCCCATTCCCTTCCTTGCCCTATAATCTAAGGAAAGTTTGTTTCCCCAAAATTTCCATCTAAATGGACATACATAAGTATGAGCATACAAATTTAGAAGTCTGTTATGTAAAAGTTTGCTTTCAGAAAATTTGGAATAATCTAAATGTATTTTCATTCTTCATTTATCAAAGTACTTATCACTGAAGACATTCTCTCTCATTAAGGGAAAAGCCAGACAAAGACTTGTTAATTAAAAAAATCAAAGCCTCTGTTGGGCAGGAGCAGCAGTTTCTAATTCCCCAAGGCCAGGTGGCAAAGTCCTGAGTACTAGTTATTAAAAGAGCAGTAAAAAAGGTATGAAGTCAAAGTGCAAGCAACAAAATGCCTTGCCTAAGTCCCGGCCCCATGTGAATGGGGATGGGAGGGTAGCAGGGTGCTGGCAGTTTTTACTGAACAGTTCTCACTTTGCACCAGAAGCACAGAGATCTGAGGAGAATCTGAAATGTAACCAGCAGTCTGGTTCCTCAGGTCTTAGCCTAATTTTGTGCCCAGGCTAAGACAGTCTCATAACTTATGTTAACCATATTCACATCTCTAGGTCTGTTCATGACTCATCATGGCTTTAAATCCATGTAATATTTGGTGCATGCATGTAAATCAGAATTAAACATACACTAGGAACACAGGGCTAAATATATATCTGCATATTACAATCTGCTGAAGTAGAAACTCATTTATAAAGTGATGAGACAAGTCTTTACATAGAAAGGCGGTATTTGATAGCACCTCATGTAGCCACTTTTCCTAAAATATGTGAAAACAGTAGTCCCTCAAAATATTGGGGTTTATTGTAGCAGCAGAAGCTTTCAAAAGGCCAAATATATTATTTTAAAATGCTTCATTTTTCTCTTAAAACCTGAGAAGTGGAATATGGTTGCATGTGGAAAATCTGCAGTTCACGTACATTTTTCATTAACCAGAAAAAAAAAAAACCTCAAATCTTTCACTGTACAAAACTTGATACTGCAATAAGGATATTTAATATGCTAATATTTGTTTCCCATCTGTAGTGCACAGTAAGGCTACAGCTGCCCTATTGACATTGAATGTTGCACCTATCTCAAGTCCAATATCTACCAATAACCATTCATCATCTCCTGCAAGACAAAACCAAGTAAATAAATTTGCAGAAATGGAAGAGTAAAGGGTCAGCAACAAGAATTGCTCTGATATACTGGTAAATTCCTTTTCAAAGTCTGTGGAATAACTGTAGTAAATGCTTTATTTGTTACCACTAGTCAGAATATGAGAAAGATTTACTCTTATTAAAAATTAATGAAAAGGTTTTCTTAATTTCAATTTTTTAATTAGAAGTGAAATTAAAAGTTTTAGAAATAAATAGGAAAAAGTCAAAAATAGGAAAGTCAAAGCATTGTACTATCCCCGAGTTGTTTGGTGGCTGGAAAACAACAGGAAAAGGACTGGAATAGCCATTACAGCCTTTACTGCCATGGTACATTAAGAAAGACAACAGCATACAAAGAACAAACATTTTAGACACAAAATAACATTTTGCCAAAGCCCTGTTTTACATCTAACAATTCTTGCAGTCAAAAGCCAAATTGCACTTGGCAAGTAAATACGGGGAATTTTTCATTACAAAGATATGCAATATGCAAATGTATAATAGCTGTCATGGTGGTCATATTTTAATTTTTTTTTTTTTTTTTTACTGTAATAAGAATATCTCATTTGGTCCAAACGCCAAGATTTTTTTTATTAGCAAAATCTACAAGTGCAAAAATTGTTACTTTCTGTGCTGGATGCTGCTGTAATAGAGATGAAAACTTATTAATCCAGTGTATTTCCAGTACACATTTCTCAGAGGATGCCCAAATAAACTTCAGCTGGTCCTTCATTTTTTTATCCTTCATGATACAGCAACTTCCAGCATCACTTGCTCACAAATACTGTATAGTAATCTACATAAAAACTGTTTAAATATCAGGACAACTGAGTATTTTATGCAATACAGCATTGATAACCATTTTAAAGTGGCATTTGTACACCAAATAAATTTGACAGAGAAACAAGAGAATCTTTGTTAACCAATTCACCAGAAAATTTTGACTCAGACTCAAAGTGTGTGAAGGAATCAAAAATATTTCTCAGTGAAGAAGTACCCTGCAAATTAATTTGGAAAATCTATGTTTTACTGGATTGTATGTGTTGAAAAGTGCATTACTAAATTCAAACTTAATGAGATTGAGTTTTAACTAGTCAACTTAGTTACTTAAAAATTTATAGTATAACAGATGATAAACTACTCTAACAATAAAGCCCAATTTTACTTTCTAAAAATTTTTTTTTTAACTTGAAAGAAGTTGGTCTTCTGAATGAAATTATGAAGTAATTCTACCAGTAGTACAGCTCCTCTTCAAATTTATCTTCATGTATTCCATTTAAAATAATCTTTAATCATAGCTGATGGTCATCTCCCACAACTCGTGGGAATGTTCTATAACACAAATATGTGAAATGTAAAGACATGCGATCTCTTTGGAACTTAAAGGCTGAAAATGCCTAAAAAGATTTTCACAGTATTTTTGGAGGGCCAGTCAGAGTCTGTGTCTTTCCCTACCTATGTAAAACCACAGCTTATATTGTAGCAGTATCAGCATAATTTACCTTGACATGAAAATATCATCAGTGTATTTGCCAAGATGCTGATTTACCAGCCTTCCCCAATTTTGTCCTGGCACAGCAGACTAAAAACAAAGCATGTTTCCCTTTTGCAGTTCAAATCCTTACTATTGCGAAAAGCTTCCAAGTCTGTTAAATTTATATTCTGCTCTGCTTGTCTTTTGAGGGTATCAGTCAGTCCCAAGCTTTATTTCATCACCTATCTAAAACTATTCTAAACACAGCATAATATATCTGAGTGTTTATAAAGAGGCAACTTGAAGCATCCCCTGCTGTCAATTTGCTATTTCTAAGCGCAAATACTGAGATGCAATTGAGACAGATAGAACGGACCATAAATTGCCTTAAAACATTTAAGAGGGAAGCACTGTGTTTCAAGAGAGATGACAGCATCTTCATACAGTAATGACAATCAGTTCTCTGTGTAGCCCCAGTGAGAATGAAGATCTTCCTTGGTAAGGGTCGAAGACCACTTGAATATCTGCAGAAAACAGGAAACTTTCCTTCCCATTGTTTCTGTCCAGTCTGATGATTGTAACAGTTCAGTACAACTAAACATGGGAAAAAGTCCCTTTATTTCCTGTGAGGACAACCTTGTAGCATATGGGAAGAAATTAACACACTCATACAGAATATAACTGCCAACTTCCAGGCATTATTCTTAATAAACAGGATCTCATGCAGTGTCAAAGAGATAAATGAACCCTTAAGTAAATGAAAAGTTATTGCTATCAGCTCTTCACTCTTCTGCCCCTGCCCACATAAAGAATCCTTACAAGTATATTACAAGATATTTAAATGTGGTCTACAACCAATTAATTTAGTAATTTCTATTCATTATTTTCAGTATTATTATTAATGGTGTTTATGTGTTATTCTGTGTAACTGAACTACCGGACCAACATCTTAATAGAAAATGAACCTTTCCACTTAGAGAAAACAACAGATACAATCCTTCTACTTAATATGTCTCCACTGTAACTCTAAGCCACAGAGAGATCTCAGCTCTGCCAAAAGTATTTCCAAGATTATTGAAGTAATCTACAACTTAGCACTTTTGAAATGTTCAATCAGTCACACCCTTCCAAAAACCTGGAGGTCCCTTTTACTGATAAAAGAGATTAACTAAGGACAGCTCACATACTGCTCTTGCCAATAAAAAAACTTTCAATTATCTCTTGATAATTATTGAAATTTCATATTTTATCATAAAAGCAAATTAGCACACAATAACCAAATTCAAAGATAATGGTATTTTCACACCTCAAGCTGACTGTATTTGAAGATGTCTTGTGCAGCTCCCCACTCACAGCAAACATCCAATAACATAGTTAACTTCTGGGACCATGAGCAGCATCTAATTTGACACTGCAAAAGCCAGTGATGCCTGTCTTATTCACACACATACTACAGTATGAGGAAATCACATCACAAACTTGCCATGTTTCAAAGGGGATTTTTGTGCAAGTTTTCATTTTTAGAACTAATTTCAGTAACCCTCTCTCTTCCTTCTCAACCTTACTAGTGTATTTTTACTTAATATTTTCTCCTTCCAATTTCCAGAGCACAGAAATGTAATCTCATAACTCTTACTGTTCCTATTTATTCCTGGTTTGCTACTTAATCCTTCACTGAGACCTCTTTCTAGATCTTTTCCCATTCACACAGGAAAACAGAATTGTAAGAAAAAGCAAATGGCAGCTGCAAGTCATAGGTCAAGAACCTTGCCCAATCTCTAAAAATACCACTTTTGAAATTTAATGGTAAGTAAAGAGGTAAAAAAAAGGGCCTAAGTAAGGTGCTAACTACACATTGCAGAAGGATGAACAGAATTCTAACACCTTTCAGTCAAGAAAGATGTTATAATGACAAGTATGAGGTACTGAATTATGACAAGAAAAGTCTTAATTCAGTACCTCAAACATCTATCACACACATTTGGGGATGTTAGTTTTTGCCCTCTGAAAACCGCAAACACTTAGAACGAAATTAGGCAGAAGATCAAGGATACTGACACCAGGAGAATTCATCACAAAGGAATTTGAAAGATGATGGAAAGTATGAAAGGGGTTTCATAAAATGAATAAATAGATTTCCGATGAGAAAAATAGTGATGTAAGTACTTAGCACATTTTTGAGACAGGATATTTAAAATGCACAAAAGGAATTCTTTTATGGGATGCAATTTGGAAGTTACAGATGCCAAAAAAATACACAAATAGAAAAATAATCAAACTCAGAAATGACTTAGTTTGCAACAAGGTACTACATCTACACTCTTCAGAGCAGAGAGACAGCCCCCAGTCATGAAGCACAGACTCCATAAGTAATCCTACTACTTAATATTACCAAAAAAATACCAAAAAAACCTACTGTGTGGTGTAGTTTAGTAATGGTATTCCTCAGTTTAGTGCTTCCACTGAAACCACACATCACTGATTCACTCAGCCCCCGATCCCCCCTCCCCTTGTGGTGGGCTGGAGAAGAAAATTTGAGGCACAAAAGGTAAAGAACACAGGTTGAGATAAGAACAATGTACTGGAAACAGCAATGAGATAAGAAAATTAACAGTAACAGCAACATCACTAATGGCAGAGGGCACAAGAAAGAGGCAAACAATTCGGACGCAAACAGCAGTACCTGACCATCACCTCCACCAGGCTACCCTGACCAGAATGGACCCCTTGATCCCCAAGAGATTCCCTTTTCCCCTCTCTCACTGATGATTTGAGATGGCACAGAATAATCTCCATGTCCTAGCCATGCCCCCTCCTGTCTGCTGCAAAAATTAACCCTGTCCTGGCCAGAATCAGGGCAGTGGGCTAGACCTTTTCTTAAATCTGTCACAGCAATTCCAGCCCATCTCATTTTAGGTCATTATCATATTCTGCAAGTTCATTTATATGGTAGTATTTTACCATACCTTTTATGAACAAAAACCAACAGACACTAGAAGGAAGGAAGCAGCTCTCATTATAAATGTAGGCTGGCCATTTTTACAAAGGCGTTCTTTGAATCGGGACTTATTTATTGCCTTCCTGCTTCCTATGGCTTCTGCAAAATAGCTCTCCCTCCCAGACAACAAAATGATAAATACCAACTATTCAGCCACAAACATTTTACAAGTGACACAACACTAACTCTACAGGTGTGTGCCACTTTTTTCCCCCTCTACATGGTCAGGCTGTGGTATCTTTTTAAGGAAAGTGGTGCTTGTACCCTGCAGAGCTTCAGGTGCTGCCACATCTGTTTAAGTCTCAAATGCCTCTGTGACTCTTAGAGCAAAGACCACACTCACACTACACAGTCTGAGGATATGGTCACAAAGCATTCAATTGTATGCTATTTCTTCTAGGAATACAGATACCTTACCCAAAGAATATAAGGATATGGAGTAACGTAGCACATACTAAGAAATAAAATGAAGAGGTTTTCCAGCCTTGTTGCACAAATTCGTAGCATCCCAGACATCAATCACTCTGTCACAATATATTTGATTTAGACATAAAGAGACTGGGATTGTTAAGTCAACACGTAGGAACACATTCATCCCTCACTCCAGGAATGACTCCTTTTAAACAGCCTTAGAAAATTAAAAATTTACTTCAGAGATCAAATTATGAAATACGGTTTTAATGTAAATTCACCATCATATTAATTGATACTGGTCACTTTTTCTAGTTATTATAATAGGCAAAAATATATATAGAAAGTAAACATTCTAAATAATAAATTTTAAAAACATATAATATATTTAAAACTCAGGCACAAGTATCAACAGCCACAGAGAAATGTCATTTTGAAGTGAGAATTCATATAAAACTTCCCTAGGAAGGTCAAGGATTAGATTATTTATTCTGCTTCACTCATCAAGGTATTATCAATTTGTTAAGGGGCCTGCATCATACAAATTACACTGAAATAAAGAAAGTCTCCTTACTGCAATGTATTACTGTTTTTTCCAGTACTCACTTCAGTTCTATCTGTTTCTCCTACACATTCCCTTCATGTTCTTCAGCTTTGAACTTGAAAGCTCATGCCAGATGACTGGGCAGCCAGACTGCCAAAAGCACAATGGACAATCTGGAGGTCTCATGGGGTCTAAAATAAGTGTCAACCAACCCCTAATTTCTCAGTTCTGTCCCTACAATGGGATAAACTCATTTGTGAGCAGCCTATGAGACAATCCCAGGAGCAATCAAGCTTGCACAAAATGGAGCTGGCTTTGAACAGTTGTCCTTGCAGCTTCTCAGACATTTTAAGTAGACAACCATTCTTTTAGCATCAATTATATATGAAGGGAAAGAGTTGCTTCGCTGTCAGAGTGGTGAACTGGGAATCAAGACATCAGATTACATTTCTGGTTCTGGCACAAACTTCCACAGGGAGCCAAAAATCAAGATCTAAGTTTCCCATTTGTAGAGCTACACAGGTTTGATTTATTAATGAAAGCAATGCACTAAGACATCTCTGAATAGAAAAATAGTACAAAAGTGCCAGATGATCTGTTTCCTGAGCAAAAATTATACAGTTGAAATTATTTTTAGAAACCCAAAACTATGTACCTGAGTTTTCTCTTAAATTTTGAATAATTGCTTGCTGAACAGTACAGCCTGGCAATCTGCACTGCAGTTTCAGAGTATAAAGGAAATAAAGTAGAGATGCAACCCTGAAAATTCTGCTCTCCTGAAACTGGCTGAAACTTCAAGGCAGTCAGCCTTTTTTCTGTCATAGCAATAAATTGCAAAGTGATGACTCATGGAGGTTGGAAAGGAGGTCATCTAGCCCAATTGCTTGAACAGAGCAGTGTCAACTAGAACAGGTAGTCCAATCTTGCCTAGATGACCTTTCAGCAAAACTTTAAAAAAGCCTCTGAGCAACTTATACCATTTTTTGACCAGTTTTATTGTAAGCAATATTTTTCCCTTCACACCACGTTGGAGTTCCTATCTTCCGTGGCCTCCCCTTCTTCCACTGTGCACTTCTGAAAGGAATGTGGCTGCATCTTGCCCACATCTACCCATCAGGGAAGTTGTGGACAACAATAAAAATTCCACCTAACCTTCTCAAGGCCAAAGACCACTTGCTCCCTCAGGCTCTTTGCAGCAATATGGTCCTGGCCCCTCCTCACCTTGCTGGTCAGCACCAGACTTGTGTCAGTAGGTAAAACTATTTCCTCAATTAGGGAGCCAAAAATTTGACTCTCAGAAGTAGAGCAGAGGGTAAAGAGTCACCTCCCTTCACCAACACCCTCGCTAGAACAGTCCCAGGATGCTGATTCTTTTCTGCCCTGAAAGGGTACAATGCTGATTCCTATTCCAGTTCTTGCTCAGAAGTACTCCCAGAGTAACCTCTGTAAAGCTGCTTTCTAGCCCCCAGCCTGTACAGGTGAACAGGGTCATTCCATCCCAGGAACAGGACTCTGCCACTAAAACACTATCACTAAATCTGGTGCTCACCCAGCACCAGATTCAGACACCTCTTGAACACCTCCAGGAGTGGTGACTCCACTTTGCTATCTCCATTCTTTCCTTCCTCCTGAGTAGCCAATCCCACACCAATCCACATGTTCACCAAAGACAGAGACAACCCTGCTCAATCCCAAACAAAAAACTGAATCAATATACACATAGTTGAGTCCTAAAGCAAAAACAGTTAGATAAAATTTCTGAAAAAGATTATGCATGAGTATGTGAGTACAAGAAGTTCTTCAAGACACTTGTATAAAAAGGTAAAGTCTTAAATAAAATTCACTACCTTGCTCAAGCCTGTATTTCATTCATGGGAAATCCAATTCCTTTCCAAACAGGGACATATACTTTACTTAGAGATACATGTTGTAATACATGTGAGAAATTCAAAAGTTACAATGACTTTAACTTTGTCTAATTGACAAAATTGCTCTTCATGCTAATCTTACCAAATTAATACAAACCAACCTAGGGATGCCTGGTTTTTAAGCTTGGTGTTCATAAAATGGTGACAAAAATTACTACAAAAGGGGGTTTAAAAATATATCTCCATAAATATTTGAAATTGTTGTCATTATATTCCAAAGGTTTCACGTTGTCACCTCCTTAGTGCAAGAGTTTCCTACCTCCTTGATATTTCTCATAGGCAGCTCCTCTAGGCACTGACTCTTCCTTGTCCTCACAGCAGCCAACTGACTCCAGTTCCCTCAACCCACCAATCCACTCCTTTATAACACTCTCCTGATTGGCTACAGCTGTGGCTTGTTAAAGTCAGGCCTTCTCCTAATCTTTGATAATTAACCCAGCTGCAACTCTTTAGGGGCTAAGATTACTTTCCATACTACCTTTATTTCCTTATATTCTATCCCCCTACGTGAAATCACTGCAAACAGCATACTATTCAACTGCATGGAAGAACTTAAACCTGGATATTTTGATGGATGGTCCCCCTCAAGTAGCCTCTTCTAAATTAGCAACTCACACTACAAATTTGTGAAATACATGTGCCAGGAGAGTTAGGACTGAGCTGTAAGGCAGAGCAAAGAAATAACTGGAACACTGCAAATATTATTTATAAATACAGATAAATCATGAAGTTGTACAACATTTCTAAGCATATTATAGGCTTCAAAAGATTAAGTCTTAATCTACAATAAGTCTTAAGAACAGATAAGTTTCTTAAATGCTATGGAACAATGATTTCTCCTTTCAGTATTCTAAACTTTTCACTGAACAGCTCATCAAACCACCTTTCTTCCCAAAGAAGAGTTTTTCACAATATAATCTAAGTGCATCTGAGAGCAGTAAGAGGAAATACATTGAAAAGTATGAAACATTTGTCATTGTCTAGCATAAATCCCTCCAATTCCAAACAAGATAAGATACATACTCAAAAATTCTTCAGAAAAAAAACTCTGCTTTTTGCCATTGTTCTCCATTGCATGAATTCTGCGCTCACCTAGTAAAGACACTCACATGAAAAAAAAATCTTTCTTGCTAATCCACTCCATACAGCAGAGTGTTCCACCTTGGGGCAGGTGTTACAAAGAAATAAATAGCTTTTAAGCAGTTACCTTTACTCTGATAGGGACCACAGGTGGTGCCATGGATACAGACAAGCAAAGTCAAATAAAAATAGAATGCCACACTCACATTTTTTTGTTAACACTTCAGCAAGTTAAAAACAGAAATTGGAAGTGAATGGAAAAGATATTGACTTTCTATGGTAATTGTGTTTGCACTTCCTTTTGACTTTTTATGATGAAGTAGCCATAGAATGTTGTTTTTCTTTTCCTGAAGAGAAAGGAAATCACATAACCTTATCAAAAAATGCAGCCAGCTAAAACTCTTCCCTTCCATTCATTTAAATCCCTTTTATAAAATATAAATGCAATTATGAAAAGCACTATGAAGCCACTAATCATCACTGTAATTGAGATATACATATAACATATTCAGTGAGTGGGACCAGATGATCCTTATGGGACCCTTCCAATTTAAGGTATTCTGTGATATATACACACATGCACACAAAAACAACACACACAGACACACTGTTTTTGTATCAAACCACAGCCATAAAATATCATTTCTAAGTTGTTCTTTTTTGTGGAAAGCCCAACACCTAACTTTATTATATAGCATAACTATTTGAGTATCTTTCATCCAGCACATAAATCCTCTATTGCCAGCCAGGGTTAGTAACACTGAATTTAACTATAAAGGTTACCTGAAGTCTCAATTACTGTAATGACTTCTCCAAATAATTAGTCTGCTCAAAAGTCAGAGAAATATTTATTGAGCCAAGAGACAGGGAATGTTCAGCAGGGGAACACAGAAGCCGAGGAGTCACACAGACACTGAAAAGGCTGCACAACAAACCTTATAAACAATATCTCTTTATATCAATTGAAAAACAAGGATTCAGCTTCCCTTAACAGGGCACATTTAAAGAAAACTAACCATTTCTTCACTTTAGTGCAAGGAGAAGATAGTACAATAGGTTGTAATAAAATCAAACTGATACTTGGGAGTTAACTGGCAGAAACATATATATTCACTGAGGGATTCTGTAAACCATACTGTACTCCACATAATAAACTAGCTTTGTTTTTTTGCCCCAGCTGCTTCAAGACCTAACTAGCCACCCCAGCTGAGGCCGTGGGGAAGGCTTTCAGGAGTGCCAACATCTGCTTCTATTCCCATCAACGTCAAATTTGTCAGAACACAAAACTGTGCCAGAGAAACAATTGCTGCCATAGGAAATTAAACTCTACTTCCATGGATATCCCCTGAAGTACCAAGTGTAGCAGATCAATTACATTTCCAATTTCTATTTCAAAATAAAGTTTCTTTCCAAAAAATACACATGTACATTTTAAATGTGTATATGCATATATGTACATGCATCCTAAAATTCTGTATGACCTGGTTTACCTTAGTGGCCAGTCAATTAGTGTAAATCACAAACATAAAAACTAAGCCTTCTATCAAGTAATCAGGTGACAAATTAAACTAGCCACTTTTTAGCAACTCTTTACTATTAAATATTTTTTAATGTCTCATCAACTTCTGCCCACAGTTTTACTGGTCTCTTTACTACTGCTTTGTTGAGGATTTAAGTGTGTACCCTGATTACACAGTAAATGAAACCCCTCATGAAAACATTCTGCAAATGACAAAAAAAACCCAACTATTTTTTTAAAACTTTCATTAAAAATCATATGTTCCCCAGCATAAAATCACAGACCAAGGAATCTCAGAAAAGTTTATGCAGTTTTGCTCCAGTTAGCTAGTCATAGAATAGAATCGTTAATGTTGGAAAAGAACTCCAAGATCACCAGGTTCAACCAGTAACCCAGCCACTGCCATGTTCTCCGCTAAACCATGTCCCCAGGTGCCACATCTGAATGTTTCTTGAGCATCTCCAGGGATGGCGATTCCACCACTTCCCTGGGCAGCCTATTCCAATGCCTGAACACCCATCCAGTGAATCAGTTTTTCCTAATACCCAATCCACACCTCCCCTAGCATCGCCTGGGGCCATTTCCTCTTGTCCTGGCACTTGTCAGCTGGGGAAAAAAGACTGATTCTTACCTCACTACAGCTTCCTTTCAGGTACTTGTAAAGAGTGATAAAGCTTTCCCTCAGTCTCCTTTTCTCCACACTAATTGTGCTTAAAGGACAACATAGGAAATTTTCCTTATGTTTACACAGATCACAGTAAATACAGACATTTGCTATAAAAAATGAAGGAGATAAGGTACATATTGATAATGTCAAAACTTTTTTTTAAAGCATCTTTACCATAAGTACTCAAGGTAATTATTAATTATTCAGTCACACAGTTGGATGACATGTAATTATTTTAGACAGTGCAAATATCCACCAAGTGTTACTTTTTGTCCTTCCAGAAAGTGCATTTTGATAAGAAAGAAAGATTTTCCTCTATTCTTGCAAGTAAACTTTCTCTTTCATTGGAAAGCAAAGATTTTGCCACAGGAAAGTGGCATAATCACCAGCAAGAACATCCAGAAGCAGAAAAAGTCCAATTGCTAATTTAGCCAATAAAGTATCAATTGTTCATAACAGAAACTTAATATTGTAGCTTAATAAAAATAAAAACCTCTGTCTACAGATATAGTTTTAAAAGGTCTTTTAGTGTCTTAAGTAAATTCTTCCATCACTTGTTACTTTTAAGAAATGCTAGAAGGGACAAAAACTCTGGTATTGCAACGACACTCTAAATGTTACAATGAAACATCTGAAGGAAAAGTATAAGCATAAGTATATTTATTCATAATTTCCTGTGCATGCCTCCTCCTTCCAACATTGCTACAACTACTGGGTGACTTAAGTTTATCCACATCACATATGTTTACAGATCCCACTGCAATTGGCCCAAAATTCTTATTGCTCTGTATCACTGAAATCTCAACACTACTACAGTTTATTACTGGAAGATTCAGGAGACACAAAAGAATAATATTAATACAACCAGACCTTTTCAGTGAGATTTGTTTTGTGATGAGTGCAGATGTAAAACAATATAATGTATTTACACAGCATAAAGCCAAAAAAGAAGAGGTGAATGAATTCACATGGGAATGACTACTCAGCTACTTCTATCTAATAAAGTTACATGTATATCAAATCTTCTACTTTGCACCTTACAGTGTTACAGAATTTTGAAAGAACATACAAGCCAAGCTACTTCTCACTACACTGATAAGCGGAGGATGAGCAATCACAGAGTAGGAGGGAAAAAAAGACTTTAAATAACCAACCAGAAATCTGTTCTGAGCAATAGTCCTTCATTACAACATAAACAAAAGAATCTAAATAAATCTAGCATATAGTAGGTATGTTTCCAGTGTAGGGAAACCAGCAAAGCATTTCCCATGTTGACACAGACCAGCAAGTCACTTCCTCCTTATAACCTCTTCATTCTCCAGCCATGCACAGGGGGTTTTTCATTTATCTAAGTGAATACCCTATTTCCTATTAACTACAGTGAAAACCGCAGATACTCACAGCAAACTCTCAGAGAAACTATAACTGGCTTCAGCATCTCAGTCATAAAGGAAAGGTGGTTTCCACTTCAATGAGCTCCACTGACGACACTGAGATAACCTGGAAGTCCAACTGTTAACTTTGGCTGGAACATAAACCACTCACTCAGTGATGGTTTTGATGGCTTACATAAAATCAATGTCATGGTCTCCATACTGGCCCTAGTCCAGTGGCCCTCACAATTCCACCACCACAGCTGATCTCAACAGCAGTCCTAGCAGGTAGACCAAAGAAAAGCTCAGAGGTTGCTTCCTCAAACAAAACTGTGGTACAATTAGAACATGTGACATTTCTCTGTGAAGGATTTACATCTCTGAACAGTCACTTGAACCGTGTCCACAACTGTTAATGAATCTGAAAAGCTGATGTAGAACCAAGTATTTAACACCAACCCTTCTCCCTTTCTCTACATGATTTATTTAGATCATCTTGATCCAAACTGCAAAAAGACTTATTACTGAATTCAGTATCTGGATAGAACTTGAAACACAGATTCTGATCCTTGGGAGAATTCGAGCACTTACTGCTTGAACTAAAATATCTTATGTCTAAAACCTTAGAATTCAATATTAAAGATATTACAAACTCTTCAAATTGGCTGAAATTCAAGACTATGGCATACACCAAATTTGTGGGTTAAGGTAAAATATGGAAGAACATCGCCCTAGAATAGTTTTTTTTAAAGCAGGTAAAACCTGACCACTAAATGGAAGCAAGTAAAATAATCGCACAAGCTCTTTTTCAAACATACATCCTAAACTTAAAAAAAAAACAAACCACCCCAACACATTGGACCGTTTTTCATTTTTCATGGTGCTGCTGAGGATAAACATATGGAGAAAATAAGCTACTCTGTAGATCTTATTTCACTCCAATGTCTGTGCTTTTATTCTCCCTGTCACAGCCAACTTAAGAATTTCCTCTTTCATGGTAATAAGCAGAAAGTCCACAATTCTCAAGGCAGCAAGGCAGGAAGTTTGCAGTTGGAAGGATTTCCCCTCTTCAATGGGACAGGAGGAGAGAAATGTATGATGGGGCTACTGTGAATACTTTTGCAATCTGAAGCAGCTGATTTGAACATATTTATCACATCAGAGCCCTGAAGTGATGCTACCAAGATCAGGCACGAATGAAACACTGGCCACATCTGTTCTGCAATAATTTGTCCCTTTGGCTTTTTGAGTGAGAACTCCTGCCTTTCTGCCTGGGGTATTACCAGCCACCAACAATCCCATCAAATGTAGAAGGAAGCTCAAACTGTCACAACAGAGCTCAGCAGAACGCACTACCTTCCCAGCTGACCCCCTATCACAAGACGGGAGTGAATGCCACATGTGGCTTTAATGCCAAGCAGCTGCTGCACACCAGCACCCCCTGTGTCCTGCTCCCTCCCCCCTGCACCGCTGGGTTTCCAAGACTGTCGCAAGTAGTGGAACACCCTACGGCATCCTAAAATGAACACAAGCCCCAGAAGCCCGTTAGGTTTGGGGGAGCCCAAACCCATCGCCCCCATCCGCTTCCACTCGCGGAGACGCGAGAGCATCAGTGCCAAAGCGCGGCCGGGGGACGGGGGGGCGAGGCGGGGAGGGAGGAACGCGCGACCCCTCTTCGGCTATCTCAAAACCTGTTACTCTCCGTCCCCTTTAGGCAAAAGCTGGGGTGCAGCCCTTTCCCGGCCGGCAGTCCCGGCTGGGGCGCTCCCCTGCCCCGCGCAGCGGCCGCGGGCCCCGGCGCCGCCGCTCACCGACACCAGGAACTCCAGCGTGCCCACGTAGTCCCGCTCCGTCTTCAGCAGCTCGTTGAGGACGCACACGCGTAAGCGAAGCTGCTTCTCCAAGTCCTTCCCGCTCTCCCCCTTGCCTTCCCCCTTGCTTTCTTCTGTCATGGTGCGGCGAGGAGGATCGGTGCTCCCAGCCCGGCGCCTTCCCCCGAGCGCCCCGGCGCTGCGCTGCGGACAAGGACAACAAAGACCCCGCCAAGTTACACCGCGGGGCCGGCTCCGGCCGCTCCCCAGCCGCGCAGCCCCCGCTCACCCCGCTCCGCCGCCGCCCGAGGTCCGCAGGCGACGAGCCACCCCCGAGCGCGCTCCTTTCCCGTCAGGAAGGGGACACAGCCCGGAGGAAACGAGCGGTCACTGGTTCCCAGCTCGCCCTGCTAGCTGAGAGGTTGGAAAGCCTCCGCAGCAGCAGAGACTTGGACATTAATCAAAAGCTTTGTATCCATGTGACTCCAACCCCTTCCCCCCCTTCGCTAAATCTCAGGAAAAAGGAAAGGAAACAACTTCAGGGAGGATTGCGTGCCAGCTGCCTGTTTCACACACAAGCTGCGATCTCCAGTTTGAGGCTAATTGGAGTCCTCCAACAACAGAGTAAAAGAATTATAAAAATGTCCCAGCGAGCTGGCTGGCGAGGGAATCGGCAGTTGTTTTTGTTTTGATTTTATCATCAGCAAAGAGCCATTTCAACTTCCCCTTCCACACCTTCCCACGAGATGTATATTACAGCGTGTATTATAAATACGAGCTGTGATATTCTCCCGAACCTACAGAGCTAAGCGTGTGCTGAGCAGGTACAGAGAAGTTCTTTGAAGATAGTGAGGGGGTTTAGGTTGGCTGGTTTGTTTGTTTACTGAAACAAAGTGCTATAAACTCTCCAGGTTCTACAGTTTTTTATCTATCAGATTTGCATGATACATTAAAAGGATAAAAAATAAGTTGGTAGGTATTTCAGACAGCAAAAAGTATACAGCTACCTTAGGTGAGGGGAACTGATTTCTTGAAGCCAGAAGTATGTCAGGACACTACCATGAGAATTTTAAGACCACTGATGAAAGCTGACGTTTTCTCTGGCTAGCTCGTCAGTTTGTGACTGGAAAGAAAATACAGGTCTTCAAACTTACATATTCCATATCAACTATCTTTCTAAACCTGCAACATCCTAAAGGGACAGAAGAAAATGAAAACCTGAGAGTAAAAGTCTTCTACAGCTGCAGTGAGAGGAGTTCTTTAGTAGGTGAGAATAAGCAAAGACATTTGTGTTCTGATAACTAGCCATCATCAGGCTGTCTGCCTCAGACATTTCTTGTGAAACAGAGGATACACTTCCCACAAGACATTTCCCAAAGAGCAGAGGAAAACAAAACAAAACAAAAAAAAAAAAAGCCTATTTCTTTGAATGTGACCTACTTCCTTGCATCCTCCCCTTCCCAAACACAAACAGCTCCTGTGCATAAAGCCAAGGCAAGGAGCAGCAGTTGCTCAGGCAAATTCTTCCATATGTATCCTGCTCAGTCATTTATGCTTGTGCAGATAAGCCTGGAACTTGCCTGCTGACCTCAACATAGCTCCTTCCTCAATATGGGGCTAGTCCGGTTCAAAAACAGATCCTGCTTTTCATGAAAATCAAAACTTCACGTTTTTTAGTACCTCATGGCCCTGCTAAATTTGGTTTAAATGGACTGATGGGTTGAAAAGCTAAACACAGCTTACTGAAGCCTCTTTCTTTAGAAAACCTGTTTAAAATAGGCAGCCTGTCTGATGATTAGCTCAAAACTTTTTCACCCTCTTGCTGGGCTTCATCAGTGAGACATTGTCCCAAAGTCCTGAGGTTCTGTGGCATCTGCCCTGAACCTATGGAGGAGATTAGGTGTTTCACAATTGCTTGCATTAGCATCAAGAAGGCTTCTTCTAATCACCCATGGAACCCCATGATGAACTTCTCAAATGATAACCAGTAAAAAAGATCCAAAGCCACTGGAGCAGAACATGCTATTGTTTTGCACTCATAAATACATGTAGGTGCCCTTCTTCAGGGGCACCCTACCCTCAGCCATAGCCTAACACCTCAAACTTGCTAAATTTCCCATCAAAAACCACCCTCTTTTTTTTTTTTTTAGGAGAGCAGAGATGACATTTCTACATTTTTTGGTTTCAGAGCCTGTGCTCTTGGCTTCAGCCGTGTGCCATTGGTTGTCACAATCCCCATGCACACGCACAGACCAAGGTGACAGCTAAAAGAGGCAGGAGCAGCAGCTTAGTCTTTCTTTCCCATCATCTATAGAAGTAAAAATAAAGAATCCTTTCCTTTTACATGTTTGTATCTCACTGCCAGGAGACCTTGGAGCCAAAGTGATTCTTGTCCTAGTTTACACTCCTGCTGCCCTCACACAATGCTCCTTCATTGAAGCAAGCAGCTCCAGCTATCTGGGCCAGCAAAAGCATTAGGGACAACACACAAGAAACTTTTATGACTCATCTAAAGCCACTGAGCCCAGCAAAACCCACAGCAGATGTACAATGATAGGAAAAGTCACTCTAAGTACCAGACACAATCTCTGGAAAACATACGTGCTTACAGGCTCAGCCAATTTTCCTGACAACCTGCTTGAAGTAATAAGAACACTGGGTAAATTACACTTTTCCCCTAGTTTCATGAAAAAGGTAAATTGCTCCAATTGTAGTTTTCACTACACCAAAACTGAGTAAAGAAAGGATAAAACAGAAGAAAGGTAGAATATAGACACAAAGGATTAAAAAATTTAGCCTGAACAAGACATTTTAAGCAACTAAACCGCTGATGTTACACTGTGATGTACCAGGAAACTTGACTAGTAGATAACTTGTTTCTGTATTTTAGACAGGTGCTATGTAAAACAGGCTCTTGATTGTGCTAGCATGTGGAGACAGCAATCCTTGCTCCCTGTGTGGAAAGATACTGATTTGGAGAAACTGAAAAAATCATACTGTTCCCATGGAATGTTATAACTCTGGAATGCAAGAAGAACTATTTTAGTCCAAGGGTATTTGAGGCTCAAGTTGGATTTCTACTTGGAGTTCTGTTGAAAAAAATATGGCAACACATATGCCCATACACATAGCTGAGGATGGATTTGACCTCCTCTGCAGCAGAGTGCCCAGGGCAACAGGACAGGTTGTCCAGCCAGGTTTTGAATAACTCCACAGTCTCTATGGGAAACATGTGCTAGTGTTTCACCAGTATTCTACAGTACAAAAAAAAAAAAAAAAGTCTTGTGTTCAATCAGAATTTCATGGTTTTTAACATGTACCCATTGCTTTTCAGCAGCTGACACTACTGAGAAAAATCCGAGTCCCTCTTCATTATTCCCTCCCATCAAGCATTTAGAAACTAGGATGAGATTGCCCCTGAACCTTCTCCCTTCCAGGCTGAATAGTCCCATCTCTCTCAGCTTCTCCATGTATGTGAGATCCTCCATTTCCTTAGTCATCTTTGTGGTCCTATCTGATGATCTGGACCAGGATTCTATATTAAATATCTTATGCATGACAGATTGAAGTAATCAAACTCCAATGATCTGCCATGACACTTAATGGCCTCTATGGGAAAACCCCATGGATTTGTTTCTGCATTGCCACTGAATGATGGATATCAATGCAAGACAGCTCCAGTATCACACAAGAATGAAGTCAAGTGTTCTGCAGGATACATTATCTTGTATTACAGCACTGTAAAGGATTCCTCAATCCAGCTGGGAACTTAAAATTGTCTTCTTTTCAGAGAGAGCTGAAACAAATTTTTATATTAAAAAAAAAAAAGAGACAAAAAACTCCTTAAGAATTACTAAGAGGCCCATACAAAAAATGTGATAACAAAGACTAAAAAAGTTCACCAGGATAAAAACAGTTTCTTTACAGGTGGGTCTAGTGCCATACTGTGCCATTAAAAGGTTAATATGTACAGGACTAGCTGTTATGAAGTAAGTGTTGGAGAGTAAATAAACTGCAAAGTTCACTTTTGACACATCACTGTCTGTTCATTCACCACAGAATTTAGACCAAACCAACTTGTCAACCACAGGTTTTAAAGAGAAGTTATTATATGTACAGAATGAACCAAAATAATAAGTTCTATAATCTTCCTTTATGGCATTTTGGAAGAAAGATGGAGGTACTTTAACCACATTTAAATGGTCCCAAGCATTGTAAGTTAGAATCTTCACTGTAAAGTAATCAACATAACAAGTGAGCCCATATAATCAAAAGCTTTCTGCAAGTATTCTGAATACAAGCTGCTCTCCTTCCCAAAACCAGACTCTTTTACCCCAAGCTGCTACAACATTGCTCTCCTAAGTATGATTGCCCAGGACTTCACCACAAAGCTTTTCCAGGAGCTTCTTATGATAGTGTGTCCCTATCCACAAGGCTTTTAATAATTTTATTCCCACCAGCACAAGGGACACAGCAAACATCTATAGCAATCAAAATCTTAACATTGAGCTTTACTTAGCATGGAAACAACTGCTGCGTGATCAAAACCTGATTTATCAAAAAAAAAGCTAAAATTATATATAGAGATTATAGCTCTTACTAAAAAGGGTTATTTGCTTAAGGGTGATTTTGTTTAATCCCTTAATTGAATATGTTTGATTTTCCCTGTGGGGATAAATTGTACCCTTAAGAAATCCTGCAGTAAAAGCCACCCAAGTCCTAGAATGACAAGTGATCAATGCAGATGGTTTTTCTTCAGAAGGTCATCTAGCATGAGCCAGCATGCACACAGAATCTCAAGCCAGGAACAGAACAGCTCAAATATCTTCTGACTTTAAATTGGTATTAAAAGACTATGTACAAGTGCATGGCAAGATTTCCTCAAGAAACTCTAATTAGTTCAGGAAGAAATTGCCCTTACCTAAAGCCACCATTACTAAATAAAAACAGTCTCCACAAGGTTCAAATTAAGCTCAAACTTAGGTACCCTGATGAAAGCTATTTAAACTAAAACCTCACCTTGTGTAATGGCCAAGCAGAAGAACAGAAAGAACAGCTGCACACAATTACTTCATCTCAATTTGAGGACATCTGATTACAGCTTCTTCACATTAGCTTTTTAGCAACCTTTTTAAAGCTGGCAGGAAGTTGAAATAAAATTCATTATAAAACATGCAAGCTGAAATAAGAAGAATATTGTTTATACAAATAATGTCAAAAGACCTATCTTGGTAAGAAATACAAGATCTTTTATGCTGCTAGCCATCTTTATATCACTATGGATTCTACATGGGAAAGAAGCCACAGCTGATCAATTAAAACACCTTTTTTTGATCTGCATGTGGGATCTCTGCAGAGCAACCAAAGAGATTGAGCAACAGGGATTTATGTGGAAACAATGACAGCAAAATAAATCAGTAACACTTCTTTGTGCTTTCAGCTAAGAGACAAATAAACAAAGTATGATACAAAGAAAAGTGTAATGAATTTCCATTCGGTTTACTTTAGGGTAAAAATAAAAACAATCTTATAATAAGAAAAAACTAGCTATCAGGAATAATGTTAGATGATGTACAGAAAGTTCTCGAAAGAGCTTAGCATATTTGTTTGCTTATATTTAATCACAGGGCAGTAAATCATCAATAAAATTCCAGCACTCGTTGTTGAACTGTTACAGAAACGTGTGCAACTATTTTGAAGGACTTAGAATGTGGAAAGAACATTAGATTCATCAGCTGGTACAAGCTATAAGACAGATCTGTATCTCACTTTCACAGGCATCCATTATATTTTAGCAAGTACATTATGTCCAGACCCACTTGAAGGCTCTTTTCAGCTTGAAATACCTTTGATACAGGAGGTATTTTTATCACATCTTAGTAAGGAACTTTTGTTCCTCAGAGTGCAAAGACTTACTATTGTTATTCAGAGGTTAATACATTAAATATTTTATTTAACAAAAATCTTTGTTCTGATTTTCAAAAAGGTGTTTGTTTGGGTTTTTTGTCTCTAGTATTTTAATATTCTTACTCTTGGACAATGACGTAGGGTTTTTTTCTTCTTTTTTTGAAGTGTAAAATTGATCAGTAATCTCTCTAGTCACTGCATGTGCAGTGTAAGATACTGTCAGTATTTGCTGAAAATCTTACATTAATCTTAAACTAAACAAGGCTTCTAATTGGTTTTAAAAATTGTATTTTGCTGTAATTGCTGGATTAAGTGATACAGGATCCTCAAATATCAAACTTAGGGTTCAAGCCCAAAAAACCAGCTCACCTCAATTCATATGTTGTCAGAAATTATTTTTATGCTCCCAAATATGTGTTTGAGAGATAGGGTGGGGAGCAGGCAAGGGGAGGTAACATAAAGCAGATGTCCAGACATGCACATAGGCAGAAAACAAGTCACACTGGTGATACCAGCACAAAACAAAAAGCATTTTATTGGCCTCAAGATTTCAATTTTCTTTTAAGTAACCAGTCCTTGCACCACGTCTCTCTCTCTGGCAAACCAAGAGTAAATACAGAGTGTTCAAGTTATGATGTGCTATAGGGTACGTGACAGCTAAGCTCCTCTTTTCTCCAAGTTCCTTTTGCCATGCAGCAACTTCCACAGATAATAAAAAACAGCTGAGATAGAGTTCATTGGTTAAAGTTGAAAGTACAGAACAAACTGCTATTATACTCCAGAGATTTAATGCTGATGATACCCAAAGCAGATATTTCGCATCTCCAACCCTTCAGAGTACAAGACCAGAGGAAGAAATATTTTGAAACTATTCCAAAGTAAGGGCTCTAGCAAGAACCTATTAATCAAGAAAAGACAACTTTAAGCTGAAAACTTAATTTGGATTTTATTATGGTTGATGCATTTTCATTATTAAAGAGCTGAAAGAATGATAACTACTACAGAGAAATCTGGTTTTTTCTTCCCTAGGTAGGATTGCTGCTGTCACAAGATGAAGCCTCTGCCAAAATGAAGGCTTTAAAAACTTAGAGCTTATCAGCAGAAAAGCAGAGTAAGAATGGACATTCCCAGAGAAGAAGGCCAAATATAGCAGAGTGTTCCAGTATTCATTTGCTAGGTTTTTATATGAAAAACCAAAACCTTCTATTTTTAAAAGCAGAATTTAACAAAAATAAAATCGGAATGGTAGGTTTATCACAGTGGCAACTTATTATTTTATAGTAAGATCGTTCACAGACAAACTATGAGGTATGTTTGCATGTTCTTTGTTCATTTGTCCAAACAAGGAACAAGACAAGGCTTTGCAGGCCAAGCCATGTGCTTCAACCACAAAACAACACGATTCAGGGTTAGATCATCAGCTGACATAAATCACCATAACTCCATTAGCCTCACTGACCATTAAAGACTCAGATGAAATATGGACTAAAAGCGTAACCCTACTTGAACTATCACCCATCTATTTTAGCTCTGTATGAGAAAAAGACATTTCACTGCATGTTTTAATGTACTTTTCTTCCCTAGAAAAGTAAAAAATGAAAGAAAATATTAAAAAGAAAATATTAAAAAGAAAATTAAAAGTCATTGCTAAAAAAATCTATGAACTAAACAAAACCACACAGATTCCTTCATAAATACAAACTTAGTTTGTCAATAATTACACATTAATACTAAGTGTTTGTAGAATAATATTAATAAACCATGATAATTTGCTCTGAGTCTCTTGTTAACCTTCTCTTTCACTTCTGCCTATCATGATAACATTTATTAATATATTCACATAGTTTGTCCCCAGTGAACTATGAAATGTCAACTCTAGCAGTACAAATTTCTTTCAGGCAACACTGATTGAACAAGGATGTGGAAGGGTTTTTTTAAAAAAACAAACTTATTCATTCAGCTTCTCTAACTACCAGGATTTTGTTTCCATAACACAACCACTTTGATATATCAATTTAAAAAATAGCCTCATCTTTCTGGTATGATCCAAGTGACTACCATTCAGGCATTAAGCAACACAACTGGGATCTGGTACATGTTTAGTATCTTACCTTTCCTATAAGGCAAAAGGCCTCTGATGTTAAGTGCTAAGGTTGGAATTAAAAAATAACACTCTGGTATTTTTGTTACTAGCTGATTGCTGTTTATAATGGAAGAAAGACATTCAAAGCAACAATCCTTGCATTTCAGGTAGAAACTGTTCAAGACAACATTATTCCCCAATTTCGGGGCAAGCTGACTGCAGCCCTTTGAGACTATGAGAAAGTTCCTTTATTTTGCATATACAGCTACTGATGCAAGTGTTTCAAAAATACTTTGCCTAGGTAGATTGCAGATTTGGAGGTTATGTCTCCTTTCCCTGCACTGTGGGACCAGATAATAATTCTGAATCCAGACAAGTCAATCAGACAGGATTTGTTCAATTGGCATGGGTTTATCTGTAGTTATAAAATAATTTTTCCTGATTCCTATAGTGGAGTCTGTAAGGAAGTGAAGAATTATTACAGTAACATATATCAAAACAATCATATAGATGACAAGGACCTCTAGCACTCCTAGATTAAACATCCTGCTCAAAGCAAGTATAATGAGAGAAAGCTACACAGCTGAGTTTATAGTATCTACTACTCTGGGAAACCTGTTCTAGTGTTTTACCACTCCTATGGAGTTTTTTTCACTATGTACCATCAACATTTTCCATCTTTTTATGTGTCTGTTGCCCATCATCCTTCCACTGTATAACTCTGAGAAGATTCTGGCTTAATCTTGCCATAATTTAGAGTCACAGAGAGCAGCACCACCTCTGCCTGTTCTTCTACAGGTTGAACAAACCTATCTGGTTCTCTCAGCCACTTCTCATACCGTATAAGCTTCCTACTGGCTCCCTGCTGGACTCATTCCAATATTTCAATGTCTGTCTGGTACTTAGGAGCCCAAAAGTGGGTATTGTGCTCCAGCAGCAGTCTCTGAAGTGCTGGACACAGGGGAAGAATTACTTCCCTCAACCTGCTGCATTGTCGTTCTTAGACTCAGCCTGGTATGGCGTCTATCACTGAGTAACTTCTCCTAATGAATGGAATGCACAACTTGCCAACTATGCTGATTTTCAAACACTTTTGTTCTGCCAAGAAGCAATGAAACCTGAGAAGAAGCCAAGAAGTGTCTCAATATTAGTCTCCTCTTCGTTATTACCTAAGTTAAGCATCACTCTATGCCTAATAGAACAGTTTATGTTCATCAACACTACAATGCTGCTCTGAGACAAAAGCTTGCTAGATGCAGGATATAAATGTGTCTGCCAGTGACAGCACACTGATTTATGAGTGCTGAAAAATCAGTAATTTGAGTACAAGTTAGGTGTGGATCAGCAACCATTTATGGCCATCTATAAAGGCCATGTAGCAATAAGTGCATTATGGCAGCTATGGGAATAGGTGATTAGGAATTTCCTGTGGAAGCAGCATTTTTATTTTCCACAGTAAGAATTCCCATTTAGCTACTATAACATTGTTTGGACTCTAGAGAGTTTCCTGCACAGGTGCTCCATGACCACTGAAAGGAACTGCAGAAATGTTTGTGCAGCTAAAAAGCACACAAACATGTTCTGTCAACCATATGAAATCACAATTTAAAAAGTGTTTCACTACAAACGATGAAGACACATGGCCAGAAAACAGTAACCCAATAACTGAACCTGGAGTTTGCCACTAATTTGTTGTGCAAGCCCCATTAATCCATTTCATTACATGCACCTCTGGTACCTACCACTTCTTAGCTCCATTTACACGCTTGACTACCACTAACCCCTAAATCAATAGAGGCTTTTTTTTTCTTTTTTTTTTCTTTTTTCTGGCAGCTTTTATGTTTTCATGGGCCTTCATAACTCACGCTTCCTTGCTCACATAATGTCAAAAATACCTGGCAGTGTTTCCACAAAGTACCTCCTTGTGTAAAGAGACAAAATTTGCTGCTGTTGTAAACCAGAATTATCAGTAAAGGGCAGCAATCCTACACTGGCAGGAATTTCACCAGAGGAGACTAAACAGTAACACCTATGCTAATCTGTGTAATTTTTAATCTCTGATAGGCTTTCCCTTCCCAGACAATAGAATTTATTCTGTTACAGTAATCATGTTGCCTCAGTGATTATTTTTTCCATTTTTTCAAATTACTGCAATAAAAAATATTTTATTTTTACATTACAAAGGAGGTAATACATAACACAGCTGTAAGACCTGCTGTCCCAGTGAGTTATCATAGATTTGCACACCACTTGCTAGTGCAGTTTGGCTTCCCTGTGAGACTGTGATGTTACAGCCCTGGTACGTCATTCCATAAATAAAAGCTTGGTTAAATAAATGAAATTGATGGAATAAAATCCATAAATAATGCCAGATGCAGGATTTGGACTTCCAGCAAGGACTGGTGAACTGAGGTTTATCAAGCAAATGAAAGGAAATATTGCAGTAAGATTTAGAGTACTAAGCCTTGGGTGATCATATTGCCAGAATGAAGAAATTGAGCCACTTCCGAAGCACAGCTCCAAATCCCAAGGCCTGCATTCCTTTTGGTAGAAAATATCCTTTTTGTTGTGTCATTCTTTGATAAAACTTGACACATTTCATAATACAGGAACTTTATCTGGTATCATTACTATATATTTCTGGGTCAGCATAGCCTAGACTGGGGCTCTGTTGCCTGGGGAAGAGGAGGCTCTGGATAGGGAAAGGGTTGGATCTCATCCATGTACACATTCACTAGAAGGGAGGCAGTAAAGGTGCTGCAGCATGTCCAGCAAAGGGCAGCAGGGCTTGTGAAAGGACTAGAGAATGTGTCTTATGAGGAACATCTGAGGGAGCTGGGTTTGTACAGTCTCGAGAAGAGGAGGTTCAGGTTCATCACTCCTGACAGCTCCCTGAGGTTTTGGTGACATAGGGGCTGGTCCCTTCTACTGTGCCTGCGGTGAGAGGACCAGAGGAAACAGCCTTAAACTGGGACAGCAGAGATTCAGATGAGATAAAAGAACTTTTTCTTTCCATTGTTCAGGTGGTCAAGCATTGGAATAGGTTGCCCACGGATGTGGTGGAACCACAATTCCTGGAGATGTCCAAGAGTTGTCTGAATCTGGGTGATGGTTTAGTGGTGCAGGGGTTTCAGCGGTAATGCTGGGTTGATGGTTGGACTTCATGACCTTAAAGGTCTCTTTCAACCTAGACAATTCTATTCTAAAGCAGGGAGAACTGGCTATTTTCAGTGGCACCCAGTGCCAGGACCAGAGGCAATGGGCATGAACTGGAACAGAGGAGGCTGCTTCTGAACATCAGGAAACACTTTTTCACTTTGAGCTTGACCTAGCGCTAGCACACCTCACCCAGAGAGATATCCATCCTTAGAGATATTCAAGAGTCATCTGAACGTGGTCCTGGCAGCTGGCTCTTGGTGGCCCTACTTGAGCCCCCTTGAGGAAGGGGGGGTGGCACACATGACCTCCAGAGGTCCCTTCCCATATCTGTCTTGTTCTGTGGTTCTTTGGACTGCCAGGCTCACGGGGTTCTGATCACTGGCACAAAGTTAGGGATGGAGGTGAGTTTATAGGGATTATATGGGAGCTGGTACTGGATCTAATACTGTTCATCCACTTCATTAATAATCTGGACTATGGGATAGACTGCATCCTCAGCAGATTTTCATAAGACATAAAACCAGGAGGAGTAGTGGATATGTAAGATCATTTTGCTGCTATTCAGAGGCACTTCAACAAAAAAAGAACCCATGAAGTTCTCACAAGAGAGAATGTGAAGTTCTGCACCATGGAAGCATCAGCAAGCACTGGCAGCCAACAAGATAGAAAGCAGTTTTGCAGAGAAGGATCTGGGGGTTCTGAAGGACAACATTAACATGAGCCAACAATATGCCATAGTCCCATGGATAAGACCAGCACAGAGCAATGGAAAAATGTAAGAGGCAGCAAAAGAAGAAGTAAGAAGCAGCAGAAGGAAACTGCTGCACACTGATCCAAGCTACCTCTGCCACCCACCACCTCACAAAAGGGACTGGGAGTAACCCTCAGTGACAATGAGGGGAGTGAAGACTGGGGAGATGGAAGAAATAGTATCTGCAGCGAGCTTAAGCCTCAGAAAAGTGAAATAAAGGTGTTTTGCCCAAGTCTTTCAATACTTGTCTTCTTTCTCAATACCCAAATCAGTAATTAAACGTTTATGGCAATTAATTCTCCCGCTGGAGTCTGCTCATAATAGCCCTTTGACTCTGCACAGCCATAGCCTACCACTGCACAAGCCTGCCCTTGACATTTCTCCCCTCATGCATATACACCGCAGCTGCCCCCAGAGACATAGGAGTCTCACCACACTGTTTCTTACAGATCCTCAAAACTTCCCTTCATCTGCACCCAAACTGCACCAGCATCCCAACAGTGATTAATCCACCACGAATCTATCAGCAGTGCCCCCAGTATCAAACACTACCCAAGTATCCCAGTCTCTCTAGTCAGAAGTGTTTGCATGTTGAATCCTTACATCTGGAATTTAGTCTCAGATTGTTGTTCAAGGGGGTAAAGGTAGCTCTCTTATCTCTGTCTTGTTTCACTCCAGTGCTGCACTATTAGCTGGTGTGGCCTGTCCTGGATTTAGCTCCATAGAGCAGTGGCATGGCTATTCCTACAGATTATAGCTCCTTCACTGTTGTGATCCTCCCCATCTTCTCAACCTCCCACAAAAGAAAGCAGAAACAATAAGACATCTGCAAACTACCAAATGCTAAATATACCTGCTCTGATTTTAACCCAGAATTTAGCCATGAAAACAGCTGCACTTATGCAAGCCAAAACCTACAGGTTCTGCTCAGGTATTGGCATAGTCCCTGAAAAACTAAAAACAGGACATCTGCTGTGTCACCTAACTGAACAATTCCCCAGTCTAAAGCAACCAGAAAAAGAGAATTTTATGAAGCAACTTTACCATGAGAGAAATCATCAGCCTTCAGAATAAAGTGCAGTGTCTGGTGTTTTCCCCTGGAATTGCATGTGCAGAAGAACAGCTGTGTTGAGGCTCTAAAGAACAAAAATATATGTGAGATCTAACTTATTTCACAGCCAAAAAAAAAAAAAATCCATTATGTATACAGCAGGGAATCAGTAATCTGATAGAAATCAATCACAGACTACATAGGAATGACTGAAACAAGGAAATGTCTGAAACACAAAGTGCTGTCTAACTGCATGAAAGCACCCCAGTTGGTTCCTTCAGTGAGCTCAGGATATGTGAGGCTAGACAAAAATCCATCCCATTTTCTTTCTAGAATCTTCTGCCAGAGATCAGATGCCTGGGCAGGGTCCTGGACAGCTGGCTCCAGGTTTTCCTGTCCAAGAGGACACTCTGGACCCAAGGCCATCTAGAAGTCCCTTCCCACCTCAGCCGTTCTGTGATTCTATGGGATTGCCATTGCACCAACTCATAATGGTGACCAAACCCACTTTGCCATTTCAATCTTTAAAAACTCACAGTCAGAAACCTCTGGTTAAGAGTACTAAAACATGTTGACATGGCATGTCAAGAGTACATAGACATATATGTCCTCAGGTCTCTTACGAGCCCTAGCAGTCGTGCTGTGACTCCCAGGGCTCACTCCATGCTGCCCATAGGGCCAGGACCCCACGTCATCCCCCAGGGCTCCCCTCACCCTGTTCCAGTTGTGCAACAGGAGGACAGGTCTCCAGCTTCCCCCAACCCTGCTCTGCCTGGCCATGGGCTCCTCAGAGCCAGGCCCAACCATGAATTGATGGCCCAGCCTGGCCTTTGCACAGTCCCATTGCCATGGCACTGACCAGCCATGCCTGACCCTTCACATGTCATTCATCCACCCATCACCATATGTGTAAGTACTTCCTAAATACATTAAGTATTAAATTTATCCTCAAGTGCATAATTAGCATCACCAGAGTTAAAATTTAAACATTCATCTAAGTGTTTACAGTCATAGCCTTTGGGACAAAACATATAACCTGAGTGAGAATAACTTAAAATTATTTATTAAAACTAATAATTAGGGAGATTTTAGGCATTAGTAAAATAAATTTTTGCAGACATCTTAGGCTTCTAGAGATTTGGCCATGATATTTGCCTATGTAGCTCACATTTACATATCCTGAGGATATTTCTAGGGGAGAAGTTAAATTCAACTCCAACATTAAATTGTATTGGGTAATTTAAAACTAAATAGATTGGTCTATACAGTAGCATTATAAAAGTGTGGTCTGTATTTTCACAGAGTTATTCTGAATTTGCTCATTTTAAATTTGATGGAGCTTTTTGTTTGGTTTGGATTTGGGTTGTGTGTGGAGGCAAATATATTGTATTTCATTGAACCACAAAATAGCTGAGGTGGGAAGAGAACTCCGGAGGTCATCTGATCCAACATGCCCATTCACACAGGGCCTCCTAAAGCTGGTTGCCCAAGACCACACCCAGATGGCTTTTGAATATCTCCAAAGATGGTGATTCCACAACACAACCTGTGCCAGTGTTCAGTCACTCTCACAGTGATTTTCCTATGATGAGTAGCAGAAGAATTATCTCTCTAACTGGGTACAGTTCTGGTGCCAAACATATTTTTCTTTCATTTGTTTGCCCTGTCAGCTAACTAGCAAACAGCACTTCTGATACTGCAATTACTTTTAGGCTTATTGAAAGATTTGAATATGACTCCCTTGTATGCAAAAAAAAAAAAAAAAACCTGGAAAAAAAAGGCAGAAGCTAAGTGCTTCTAATGGTACTAGAGAGTGATAAAAAAGTATCTTTGAAGCAGAAATTGTAATGATCACCACCATGGTTCACAAACCTAAAAATACATGAGAACTATCAAAAATGTTCATGAGGAACATTTGAGTAAATCACAGAACAAATTGAGTCATTTTGTGGGACACAACTGGAGGAACAAGAGATCATTGATATGCCACTGGAAAATATGTCTTAAATGTAGTCAATCCACTGCCAATCTTGTAATATTGTTGTAGCAACTGTAATTAGGACAGAATAACATTTAAGAGCGTCTAAAGTATTAAAACAAGTGAAGTGGTGATGGTGCCCCTCTCTGGTCATTAGTTATGTATCAGATGGTGTTTGATCACATTTTTCATAGCTTCCAGACTGATTTACACATGTAGGAAATTAACCCACATTTTAGATATCAGTCATCACAGCTCTTCAAAATGTATTTTAATGTCATTTGATTTCCCAGTAGAGGAACAGACACATGCAGTGTATTTATAGGTCTTCTAGTGCTGTCTAGTCTGGGAAATGAACCATCTATTTTAAAAATGTGTTTGTTTTGGTTATATTTCCAAAATAATGACTAAAACATCTTAAATAACTAAATAACAATAAGCTTTTTTTAAAATTATTTCCTCACCAAAAAAAGCAAACTCTGAGTTGTGTACAGATGCAAATTAATAACAGCAAGAGTTGAAAAGCAAATAAGGACAGACATGCAGATAAGAAATTAAAACTGCACAAATGTCATTTGCATATTCACCAGAGAATATGGATTTTTATCTGTGATACTGAATTAAAGCTTTTAAGTCCACACTCTTCCTTACATATAGCAGTCATGTTTTCAATATAAATGCAAAATTAAATCCAAGTTCACATCCTTTCCTCTAATTTGTTTTCTTTTAAAATAACTAGGCCATAGAGCCCTTATTAAGTGTGAAAATGCACGGGAGCTGCAGTGGCTGCTTTCAGATTCTACAGGCTGTGCAGGATCAGGCTGGCAGTGGAGCTAATTAACAAACCAACATTTCAGCTATTGCTGAGCAGTGCTTGCGCAGGGTCAAGGCTTTCTCCGTTCCTCTCTCTGACCACGAGCAAGCAGGCTGGGAGTGGGCAAGATGCTGGGAGAGGACACAATCTGGGCAAAGGGACATTCCTTGCCATCTAATGACATGCTCAGCAACAAAACTGGAGGGTAGTCCTAGGAAAAAGTCAAGATAATATTTCTCATGTGAAAAGTCTAAAAAAATTGGGGGTAGAGGGCTGGCAAGTATTCAGTTTTCCATCATTAATAAAGGAGAAAATTGTATCATTCCCCAGTACTTTTGATTACCCATCTTATAAGCATTTCATTAGTCAGGTTTAGGATTTCCTGATTAAAATTTTAAATAAGAAAAACTAGTATTATAAGTCTTATAAATGTATGATTTCTAACAGTAATCTTTTGGTAGAGTAACACATCAGGAAAAAGAAAGAGAAGACTCCAAGGGAAACCAACCACTGAAAACAGAGAAAGCCAAATAACCTATTAAAAAACTAGGTTTTAATTGTAGGTACTCACTATATTTAATAAGTTTTAATCATCCTTTTAAACATGTACCTTTAACTATTTCAAAGGCATCAAGAAAAGAGAAAGAACACAAAGAGCAGTTCATTGTTGTACAATTTTAATTTAATCTACTCTCTCCTAAGATTGTTTACAAGAATAATAAAAATCAACATTTCTTGGAAAAGGCTGGCATTCTACTGGGTGTTGGATCCCAAGTTGGTTTTTTTCCCCTTTGAGCCATTTCCTCAGTATTCTGAAATTATCCCCTGGAAAATTAAGAAACAATGAAGATTTAAATCTGGCCAAGTAGTGTTTTTTCCCATGTGCTGGATTGCTAGCCATTAACAGTAAAAGGAGAATGCAGGGAACACAATGTATATAAAAAGTTCTTTGATAGCCACATCAAGGACTCTTTTACCTTCACATCTGTACCTAAAGGAAGCCTACAAGAGATCTGAAGAGGAACTTTTCACAAGGGCACGTAGTGGCAAGGGGGAATGGTTTTAAGCTAAAAGAGGGCAGGTTTATATTACTTATTAGAAAGAAATTGTTCACTCTGAGGGTGGTGAGGCACAGGAACAGGTTGTCCAGAGAAGCCATGGATGCCCATTCCTGGAAGGGGTTGAGGACAGGCTGGATGTGGCATTGGAAGGATAGGGAGTTGGAACTACACAATCCCAAAGGTCTTTGATCATCCACAAGCCATTCTATGATTCAAAGATTAAGAGGCAAGGATTCATTCATCCCATACCTATCATTTATCCATTACACCAACAAAATAGTTAGACCTTGTCCCCCATGTCATAAAACTCCAGACTGGGCACCTAGCAGCACTGTGAGACTCAGCAACTTTATAGCCATTACATGCACCTGTAAGCATATAATACTGTGTCACACGAGCTCCTTACATAGCTGGATGGCTTCAGTGCTACTTTGAGTACAACATCTCTTAGCTCAGCTGAAAGGAGTTCAAATTTACATCACAAATCACAATAGAACAGGCAGAGATTGATTTGTGATGCAGCTTTAAAACACTATTCACTTTCAGATACAGCAACAGAAAAAATCCTGATGCCCAGAAAGGCGCTCACACGTATCTCTATAGTTGAAAAGGCTCTACTCAGAAAGCAAAACCATCCTTTCCCTCACAACTGCTGTAGAGATTTTTCACTTTTTCCAGTCATTTCAGTGAGTCTAATCAAATGTATTATCTTTCTCTTCAATCATTGCTTCATTATAGTCTTGGTAGTCATGAATGCAACAGTTATTAAGAGTATGGCATTATGGGGTTTGGTCTTACTCCTTTCCTGTTCTTGCTCCCAACTGTACAAACACAGGATTGGTCCTGGCTTCTTCTGGTTATTTTTCTGGTCTTTTCTCTCGCTCAATGTATCTCTTCCACATACAGAAACCATGATAAAAATAAATCTGTCACCTCAACACATTCACCCCCAGATACCAATTTCTTTGCTCACTTCAAATAGGAATTACTTAGAAAAGTTTTTGGTTTTTTTGGAACGTGGTCCATCCATTCTACTTATATTGCCAATAATGATTAGGAGAACGATTTCTATCAACAGTCTGCAGATTAAAGTGCATGTCTCAAACAATACAATATCCTATGGCTTCTATTTTTATCTGATTTTCATTAGGACTCCTTATATTAACTTATTTATCCTTATTTAATTCCACTTACTTAATATCACTTGAACAGTTATTGAGGAAAAAGGAAAAGAAGTAAGTGTCATACATAATTTACAGTTTCTTTTGATTAATCATCTTCTGTTGGCAGAACTGTTCATCTTTCATGTAAATGGCTTGGGAACATTCAGTAGTTCTACTGGACTGACACTATATAAAAGCTACTGCTCAATTATTCATACACAGATTAAAATGAATTAAAAGTGTAGTCTTGGAACATCAGGAAAATATTAAATTACCAAGAATTACCAATATAGAAACCTTAAAAGAAGTTACAGAAGTCAAATTCTCAGCTAGAAACTACTGTTATCTTTTTGGTCCAAAAATAAAGGAAAACTTCTTTTCTTTTTTTTTTAAGGGTCATTTATTTTTTCACAGTTTCAATTAATTGTGTCAAAGATTTCAGAGACTTTTGTTCTTACTAAAGGAGATCATTTCAAATGATAAATTACAGGAGTAGTTCACAGAATTTATATGGTTTTATGGTGACCTCAAGCCCTATGCAGTCCTCTCACGACTAAAAGGGCAAGCTGGAGCTAAACACTTCCTCCCCTGCTCATGATGTCTACAAGCTGGAACATTAATGCCTTCAGATTTATCACCTATTTGGGGAAAAAAAGGGGAAAATGAACCTAGCATTGTGAAGCAGTATCATTCTGTAATAAGAGTTGCAAAGAGTTGTCAGAGTCCAATCATGCCTTTCTCAATAAATTCTGGCACTCATTTTGGGAAGGTCAAGGATATAATTCAGGAAACCCAGGTAATGTACCATCAGTCTCACACCTTGTTTTGAGCAAAGAGTTGCTGGTCTGTTATGATCCCAGTAAGAAAGCACTTGGACTCTGTAAAGTATCATCTAAAATTCTATTTATTAGAGATAACACTATAATGAGAGAAAAATAAAGGCAATTTTACTTCCTGTTTGCTGCTGGCAACTCTGAATGTTCAGCATTGAATTATTCCCTGATGCACATGTAATGCATCCTGCAGACAGCATCCACAGAATTTTGGTAACTTGGGCTATTATAGGATTTTATTGCAAGAAAACAACTCCATTCATCATTTCAAACAGAAAGGATGTTCACATGAGAACTTCTCACTGTGCTTTTAGATAAAGGCAAGGCCACACAGGTGGTGTAATCTCTGCTACGTGGTGGGAGTTGCCCGCAAACTCTTTTTTCACAGAGAAAGGGCTGTGTCTGTCCTGGAGCCAAGGGACACAGGCAGCACAACACCAGCCTGAAGGCAAAGCTGCATGTGCAGCCCAGCTCAGGCTGGCCTCTGTGATATAATGATATCATGATATCATGATATATATATATAATATATCAGCATAATGTTATATAATGATTTTATATGGTCTGCTGGTCAGGATCACCACACGCATCCTTCAGCCTCTTTCCCCTAGAGCTAATGCTGTATTTTTCACAGAGGGACACTCAAAGGTGTTTACATTTCTCCCCAGAAGATTTACACACCCATCCTGAAAGCTTCCCCTCTCACAACTGCTGTCCTGTTGCAGAGAGAGCACAGGTCTCCTTATGAAACTCACATACAACTACCAAAAATTCTACTGCCACCATCCCTTCTTTCCCATAACTGTGTGCCATTAAATACCTCATGCAGAAATTAGCATTAAGTTAATCTAATTTAGCACACAACCAATTTCCCCCCAACATACTTGCTCAGTTGCACTAAATGCTTACAGTTCCTGTGACTTTTTGCAAATTTTTAATTTCTTCATTCACTCCTTTCTCAAGGAGAACATGCTCCTTATTTCTACCACCCAGTTCTCCTTGCATTGACCTCTGTTCATCCCAGCCACGAAGAAGCAGAGCCTTGCATGCAGCACATTTCACATGCTCACAGCCCCCTGTCTGAACACCCATCCTTCTTCCCTTCTGTGTGCAAAACAAAGCAGAGCAAAGGAATATGAGTGAGTGCAAGTAGGTGTGTCTATACCTGTCTGTGTGCTTTGGTGTTTATTTATTTGGTGGTTATTTATTTATTTATTTGGTAGTTATTTATATGCACTTGGCTGATTTCTAGAGTGGAAGAGGATGCAAGCAAGCTCAATGGGACACAAACCCACATCCCTGCAGGAAGTGAAAGAAACAGAGTTATTTGTCTGCAAGCAGTGACATGTGGAATCTTTATTACTGCTGCTCTCGGGACTGAGCAGAGCTCAAATTCAAGGATCAATTATGCCTTCAAACAGCATAATCAAACTCTGAAAATAAGGCTAAAGCCCTGCACTCAGAACTCCCTGTACCTGATTCCTGGAGAGCGTGAATTTGATATCCAGCCTCTACAAGTCTCTGCTGTTTGTACTAATGTTCAAATTGTGGTGCACCCGAAGTAGACATAGAAAATAAACACTGCTCACCTCTCTGCAGAGCACATATAAACAATGGGGGCACATTGCAGCTTGCTCTACATGGGTCAAGCCATGCAGCTGTCCTGCCTGCTGTGGCACTCCCAGGCAGGAGTCCAGCACACGGGTTAAACTGGCCACTGCACAGGGCAGCTCGTGGTCATGCACACACTGGTGCTCTTACAAAGGCTAAGGTTAGGAACCTCTGGTAGGCATCTATAGAGATGCTTCCATGCTTGTTCTGACTGAAGGTAGACTTCAAGACTAACATGTGACAAATGAGGTGTGACATCTTCTACCATGGGAAGGAAAAGTGACAGGATCACACAAAAATACCTACTTCATCTGTGAAATGCTTAAAAGACCACTTGCCACTTTGGCGTAAATCCTTAGTTTCATTAGTTCACTAGCTAAGTAATATTCAGAATATCAACCTTTGTTAGGAGAGAAAAATTTCAATTAATACACAGAATTAAAATAATTCAATCAGAAAGATATGCTGAATTTTTATCCTATATCAGGTGCATCCTTTTCATCACCACCTCATTGCACAGCCAGTGTACTATTGTCACAAGCACAGGTAATTTAATCACTAATTAATGAACTGCTGCAATCAGAAATATAGCACATCAAGCCTTTGGGACTAAATGAGAAATTATCATCAGATTTAAATAGTTCAGTTGTTCCAGTTACTGCAATGATCTTTGTATTCGTGTGTTTTTTTAATCGCATGAGACAATCCATGTCAAAAATGCTGTTACCCAAGTACAAAACTGCTTGTATTGTAGGCACTTATCAGTAGTTGCCTGATTCTATCTTAAGTCTTGAAGCAGCTGTTGGGTTTGTTTTGATAATTTATTTTCACTAATTTTCACAGGTTTTAATTCATTGTATTTATTTGAGGTTTATGTCATTATGGCCACAGGACCTTTAGTATCATGATTACTTTCTAAATCCAGTTTGCTTCAAATTTCAATAATTATAGAGAACTTGTAGATGTGAAAATAGGAAACAAATATAAAAACAGATTTCAACATCAGAACACAAATTTCACCTAAAATTACAATAAATACAATAATTTTTTTTCCGAACTAATTACAAATTATATTTTTAAATACCAAAAGTGAATGATGCTGGAGACCAGCCTCGTTAATCTGACAATTTGGGTGCTGTTATACAGAAAGCTGCAGTAAAATGCATCTGCATTACTCTTGCTGTGTACTGCCCTCTCGTGGATTCATCAGAGAAGAAACCCAGAAAAAGGAATCAGAATATACAGACACCCAGGAGATTGTTTCCCAAACCCTGAAAAGCCTCTGCACATGCCTGACTTTGGTCAAAGAAGTGGGTCCACAGGAATTCACACCCAGAAATATACATAAGCATTTACAGAACTGATGTCTAAGCAGGGAATAAATATATTAACAACACTTTGTGTTCAAATTACAGCTCCTCATGTCTTAAAAAATCTATTTATGGTTTTCATATGAAAATAACTTATAGATTGGAATTTGATAGTTTTAGCTACAAAATTTTCTTTTTATATCAAATATAATTGAAAAACACTTTAATTAATGAAAGCCTTAAGCTGCTTTAGAATCAAGCCAAGTGTTTTTAAATGAAGCCAAAGTCTACAGCACTTTTAATAGGCATTTACAAGTAATGTAAATAGTTTAGAACTCATGCAAATTTATGATACACATATTTTCAGGTCAAGACTGGTAAAACACCCAGATTTTGACTACCAGAAGGAACATTTTATGCAAGCTGCAGAAAAGAGAGACACTTCAATACAGCTGGCACATTGAGCAAGAGGGATCTGCAAGTATTCTCAAAAAAATCCTCTGAGCATCAACACTGTTGTTTGTTCTGTGTGAAATTATGAGTTTCTCTGCAACTTAGTCTGCTCCCAAAATTCACAAATTCCTGGATTTTTTTAGTCTTCAAAGCTGGGTATGTAATTTATCTCTGAATGTGGGATGGTCTGCTGCATTTTTTTAATGGCAAAACTGGACTGATTCAAAGGCAAGCCACAGGAAGGGTGCTTTGGTCTCTACAGTGTATAGCTAAAAGTCTGTGTCAATAACCTCATTCAACCCAGTCCAAAAACCCACATTCCCTTCCACCTCCTTCCCCAATTAATTGATTTCAACTAATTTTGGGAGGAAAAAGATCAGAAGCCTTCAATTAGCATGGTTTACTACAGCGTGATGAAACAAGCTCTGCCACTGATCAAGGAACATAATACATCCGTTGTTTCCATCCTATTTTAAATTAAGACTTCACAATGGGGTAAATTATACTTTATTTCCTCTGTATCCAAAAAAGTGTGCATTTCAGAATTCTTTCACAAAAAGCAGATGGACATTTTACAGGAAAATCCAATCCTGATAATCTAGGATTTTAATCCATGTTGTCAACTCTGTTATCACTCAAATCAAAGTGTCTTGGACCATAACTTTGACAGGAAATAAAAGTATTGGAGATGAGCTGTTACAATGCATGACCACCTCCAGTCATAATGAGGAAAAACACAGTTCTGAATTCAATCCTGTAGTGAAACTGAAGATTCAGTTCACAATCTGAATTCATTGCTGGCGTGTAGGGGCAGATCAAGGATAGAGATTTCTCCATGCCAACAGCATGGAAAAGTCTCCACCACAGCCCTTCTGCTACCCAGCTGAGCCTGAGCTCATTTCTTCTGACTCCCAGGAACCAGAATATGCAGTGCTTTCCCCTTGCTTCATTCAGGATTTAGCTTTTGTGGTATCACCCATTTTTAAATACATGTTGGGAAACAGATGGATAGGATGACAAATTTTGCATGTCTATGCAATGCAAATCCTTATGGAACAAGTTGCCAGACTTTAATATTCCTAATTTACAAGAACTTTTTTATACCTTTTATCAGCATCAGACACTGCAGCTCACTTTCTGAAGCAGCTAGAAGTAAATAGCTATAGATATTAGAATGGATAGAAGAGGAATGCACTTCAGGGAATTTTAAATTCAATAGAAGTCTCTTTGAGTGCTCAGTTCTTTTATCTGGGCACCTTTTAGAGCCAACTGGGAATGCTACTGAATGAGCACAGGAAATTTTCCTTCTCTGGTCAACCAATCAAATTGAGTAGGTCAGCTTTAGAAAGGCAAGTGTTCTTCTCTTTCCCTTTGAGACTCTTATTCGTGCATTGATGTGATATTCTGGTTTGTGCCTGTTCTCTACTATTCTATTAAAACAAGAGGACCCAGGCTCAAGAATACTGGTGGTTTTGTTTGATCTCTCTTGCAGTAGTAAAATCAGAGCAAAAGCAGGATTCAGGAGAAGAAAGGATCCATAAAGAGCCTTAGAGACTTGTGGATTCCAGTGATTTCCATGGCAGTAGCAGAAAACAAGATTGGCCTTATTAAATTTTCTTTAGTGGTGCATTGCTTTGTTCCTATGGTAGATGGCACTAACAGTACTTATTATCAAGTTTACCACTTTTCACCTAAAATGTTGAGTTTAATTATTTATAGTTTTGCCAAGTACCAGTACTTTGCCCTTAGATTTTGTTTCCAGGCTAAGTATCATGTCAGCTTGAGATCTGGAAACGAGAGACAAGAGAAAGAAGGGAACATATTTTAAAAAAATACTTCAGCTGTGTAGTCAGAATTGGTTGAATTTTGTTTGCCTACATTAAAAAAAGTTAATCCTACTTTGCTGAAATTCTAGCAATTTGGTTTTTGAAGTAGGGACTTGAATTTCAGGTAGCCAAGGATGGGAAGGGGGGAGTGCCAACCAAGCACTGTACCAATAATAGGGCTTTTTCATCCTTTTGAAACTCTAAGTCCCACCGAGGTGAAAATATGGCAGGGCAAAAATAACTTCATGAGTGCCAATAAATCAGTACCTATAAAAGATAATCTGGGAAGTGAAAGGTATTCAAAGGGGATATTTCACAAAAGTGCTGGAATGCTAATCAGAATAGCATGCGGTGTTCCCAGGAGTTTTGGGAAAAGCAGGCTGTGACAAAAATCTTGAGTGCTTTGTACAGATGAGAGCTCCAAGCAATTTGCAAAGTGACAACCAAAATATGGAAAACACAGTCACTGAGTTATTTAATGTGAAAAGAAAAACGAAACGTAAAAGAGAAATGAGATTAACAGATTCACTGAGGCTCTCTGCATTGCTGATCCTGTTTCATGTAATAGGCAGTTGTTTGCTCTGCAATGTTAACTGGAGGGTAATTTAGCAGAATTGTTAAATTATTATATCATACTGATGGCTTTTGAAAGCCAGGTAAACATCTAAGTCATCTGCTGACAGGTTCACAGAATCACAGCATGGTTGAGTTTGGAAGGACCCCTGGAGGGCATCATGTCCAACCTCCCTGCTCAAGCAGCATCACATAGTGCCCAGGACCATGTCCAGGAAGCTTTTGAACATGTCCAAGGATGAAGACCCACAACCTCCCTGGGCAGCCTTGCCAGCCCTTGGTCCCCATCACAGTGAAAAATTGTTTCCTGGCGTTCAGAAAGTGTTCCTTGTGTTTCTGTTTGTGCCCATTGACTCTGGCTGTGGCACTGGGCACTGCTGACTTCTGGGTTCTGTCCTCATTGCACCTTCCCTTCAGGTGTTTTAATATTTGAACAGTTTTCCCCTGAGCCTTCTCTTCTCCAAGCTGAACAGTCCCAGCTCTCCTGGCCCATCCTCACAGGAGAGATGCTGCAGTCCCTTCATCCTCTTTGTGGCCCTTCACTGTTCTCTCTCCAGTACATCCATGTCTCTCTTTATTTCTTTGGAGTCCAGAACTGGAACCAGGCCTCCCAGTCCCAGGCCAACACCTCCCTTGTCTCTTGGCCCAAGAGAGCCCCATGCCTCCCTGCCTGCTGCTACAGCTTAGCTGTGAAGCAGCCTTCATCCCCAGATTTGCCCAGCCAAGCTGCATGTTATTCATCCAAACCTAATTCAGCCATGCTGGTCTGCACCCCACAAGGACTGCTGCAAAAGACAGCTGCCACAGATGTGTATTACAAAATCACAGAATGGTTGAGGTAGCTGAGTGTAAGACTAGTACTTTAAGTTTCTTTCTAGTGTTGATAATTCATTTACAAACCTTGGCAAAATTAGGGGGAGAGAATGAGCAAAAAACTATGTAAAAATGTAGCTTTGTAGTTCAGCTTCAGCTGAGAAAAGAAAAAAATGTGATTACAAATATTTATATTCTTTTAACATTTTGAGCAGGGTGCACAAGTAAAACCTAGTGAGATAAGGAAATTCAAATTTAAAAACAGCATAATGTACATTTTGCACATATTCTGTGGGGATTTAGATCCTACACAACCCAGATACCAGTGACTCAGCACACAGTGTGAATTAAAAATAGGACTTTACCCAAAACAAATAAATATTTGTTACAAAGATCACTGTGCTTCAATACATACCCCATCTTTTACTGTACAACTCCAGGCACTTAGGTCTACAAGGTCAATGATTCAGCTACATTGCCAGAAGCCTCCCTTGTGACAAGTCACCTTGTTGCCATATGGTTATGAAACAAGAGCATTGACACTCTGTCAGAGATCTGTTGGATTTTTTTTCCTCTGTCTTCATCTCTAATCAAGTTAGAGCTACACAAAAGTGTGTGAATGACAGCCCTGGTGTCACTGTATTCTTTTGTAAAATCACAAAAGTGTTCAGCCTGAGCAGAACTGACACCAACCTCCCAGCAATATCTTATCAAGATCCATCAGCCCTGGCCTCCAGTGACCTCTTCCAGCAGTGAGCTTCATTCACACTCAGTTTAGACAGAAGTTTCCCGGGTGGAAAAGGTTCACAGTGCTGGCAGCTCTGTTCAGACCTTGGTTCAGGCCAACTGAACCAAGACCGCCACATTTCACATAATTATCCAAAGAGCACATAGATGGCAATTGTTGGCCACTATTTATCCAACCTGGAATATGTTATTAACTGATTTTTATGTTCATAATGATGGTTATTTGCATATGTATTAGCATCTTTTGAAAGACAGCTTGGGAACCTATTCCTAGCAAGATGATCAGTAGGTAAATTCATAATGTAATCAAAACTATACAAACTGCAGTAGGAAATCCAAAGGGATTGCCTAAAACCTAAAATTATCCTGTGAAGACTATGCTTTCCAAGCTCCCTCACTTCTCAGCAGTGAAAGAAAGTTTTTTGGGGCACAGCAACTTAAACCAACTTGAGTCACCCTACATCCTCCTCTAGAAAAGTCCCACAGGAAGCCCAGGGTTATATGTTTTGTGAGGCTGAAGTTAACAGGATGTAAAAGACCTTTATGTGGCACTATGTACAGTAAGAAGAATAACAGGAACTTGTGGGATATTTTTGTTTGGTTTTTACTTTATTTTTGACTGATTAAAAATATTCCTTAGCTATGCATTTAATTCTCAATGAAGAACAGTGTCAAATTACTTATAGCAAAGACTTGTAAGGGAAATTGTTATTTTTTATTGAATGTATCTCAGGGTATGATGTCTCTTTGACTTCCTCTGTGATTTTGTTCGTTTCCCAGGCCTACCTGACAGCAGCTGCCTTTTCAGTCTGATAGCTCAACACACCTGCAGAGAAATATAACAGCAAGACCTGGAGAAACAAGTAACACCTATTTTGACATGATTAACGTATTAAAAAAAAATAAAATGTCAGATGTCTGGTTCTGGGCATATGAGGTCTATAATTAGATAAATTTAAGTCTAGTGTGGGGAACAAAGGAAAGGAGGAAGGAAAAGCACCTCCTATCAGCATCCACTAATCCCACAGTTACACTGCAGACAGGGTGGGATCCCCTGTTGCAGAACTCATTCCCAGCTACCTTTGCTTTGTAGCAGCCTACTACTGGTTTACTTACTGGTTTACACTGCTCCACTCTGTCACAGCCACAATGAACCTCCTAGTAAACTGCAATAGCTTAGTCATTACCATATTCTGACTCAAGTAGTATAACAAAATACTACCAGTAAAATAAAAATGTTGGACTTATTCATGGTCACAGCATGGAAATTCCCATATGTTTTGAGGAGGAAAATAATTTAGAAGTTATCAGTTTGATATCATGATGGTAAAGAAGCTGTGTGGTCTATAAAAACCTTTTAATAAAATGCTTTACCCTGCTAAAGTGAAATGTGCTCATTAAACCTCTCCATGGCCATTTCATGATTTGGTGCATATATTATTCATAATGCTTTCATTATGGTCAATACCCAAGATACATTCCCCAAACCTTACAGTATTTTTTTAATATTATGAAACTGTATTTTTCTACTGCAAGTGCCTATAGGTACAGAAATTAAGCAGCTTAAAGAACACAAAACAAATATACTGATTTTGAAACACAGGCACTTCTGATGGATAAGTGACAAAACTGGATGGAAACATTTACAGTAATCTGGTTAATCATTGGATAAAATATAGCAGACCAGTTCCTGATCCCACATATATCATCCACAGGAGCTGACCCATGCAAGCTTAAATGGCATGCTAGCAAATCCTTATGCTCCAAACCATGCACTCACACCCTAAGGTACCTTAAACACTTCCCATGAAGGAATTTGATGTGATAGAGAATCAAAATAGCCCTTATTGAAAAGAAAGCAATGTACATTTGTATACCCCATGTAGTAGTTCTCCGTGGAATGTAAGAATTTTTAGATGCAGTCTGAGTGATTTTATGACAATAGCAGAGGTACTTGCAAGAATACCTACATTCATGAGACTGCCTTAAAATATTTCCGTGATGCTTAGAATCTCTGATACCATTGCAGTGTTCTCCACAGCCACACCAGGATGCAAAGCAAATGGCACACCTTTGACAAATTTTTCTCATTTGGGTTCCTACTCCTACTACTCAGGCAATAAGTGGATTCCTAAGATCTCTTCATATATTGATTGCCAATTTTTTCTTTCTGACAAGCTTTCAGCATGTGATAACATCTGCCTGTTTGTTACCTTGTTCTCTTTTTAAGATCCCTCAAACTGATTAAACAGCTTAGCAAACTGACTTTTCATCAGGTTCAAAGCTGAAACCTGTTCCATCACTATCCATCAAAGAAGGTAAGATTACAAAGGAGTCAACACATTAGTGACCCCTGAAAAATCTCTATCATTTCTACTTTCTCTGCTATTACATTTCCTCTACAAACCCCTTAACTTCAGTCCTAGTGCCATTTCTTCTGAAAAAAAAAAGCAACCAATTACACAGAGTAAAGTGATTCTGAGAAACACTATGCCATTTCAAAAGCATCTGGTAGGTCCTGTTCAAATATCACTGATATTTCTTAAGTTATTTCTTCAAGGTCCACAATTCCTGTAGAAGTCTTATTCGAGTAACCCCAATAGCCTGTTTAGTTATAGTAAATTATATTTCCCATAAAAAGCTTTGCCAAAACTTTGGGATTAATGCAACCATTCTTTGGCAAAGCTTTTTAAGAAGATAAAAAATTAATTTCACAGATATCACTGAGGTATAAAAGCAGCATCATGTGCTTTTATACCTCAGTGATATCTGTGAAATTTTATACCTCCACAGCACATTATCTTATGTTCCTAAAGCAGCTGACAATGTGGTCTCCAAAGCAATTTTGATATTTTGGTTTTTTTGGTTTTGAGGATTTTCCTTCAAGTGCCACAGGACTTCTAAATACTCTTGAATAAAAAATGGTTGCCAATTACAACTATTGCAGTTCCAGAAAAACTTTTTACCAATTTATTTCTCCTGTGCTAAAATGTGAATTTCACAAATAAATTGCATGTATACGTATATAGAACTGAAACCAATCTTCTTAAAATTAACTAGGGACTTATTTATACCCAGGCTAAATGAGGTGCTAAGTACTCTCATTTGCCATCATTTTAATTTAAGGGAAATATTTACCTGTATGTGCTTGGAAATTAACCAAAGATTCCATGGTGCCTTGCCAGAAGCTCACTATGCCTTTTCCATAGAATCCAAGTGGCATATCCTGTTTCTGAATGCCAAACATTATTTACATAACTAATAGGGCACTGCGAGTTTCAGTTCAAGTACACAAGTTGGGCAGAACATGCAAAAGGTATCAGTCTGGCTGCTACTAGACTGAGGGAATGTACTAAAGGAGAGCTCATCCCACCTCTATTTTCAATGGACTTTGTGATTTTGAAGTTTAGTTTTAACACAAACATTTATCCATTTTGCATCTCAGTTGAAAGAAAATCCATGTGATGAGTGGAAAACAAAGAGCAGTTTAAAAAGCCACAGGCTAGAAATATTCCTCAGCAGTGATCTTGGGTTTTTCTTCAGTGCTGCTCCTAGCCGGTCTTTAGACAGGCTTGAGAAATGAGATGAACGTGAAATCCATTGTCCAACTGCAGTCTGGAAAAGACTCTGTGGCTCAGTCTAGACACAAACTTCTTCCAATTTCCGCTTGCTGAAGGGGAAGGAATAATTTGTGGGTGATCTTTGCCTGTTATATGTTCCTTCCATCACAAGTGTTGGGAAGATTCGTGACTCTATCAATTCTCTAATTTCCTTCCCACAAAGCCTCCTTGACACAAAAGCACATTGACATGTGCTTACTCATCACAGGAGTCTTACTGACTGGCATAAGTGTTACAACCTAGTCTTAATATATATATCTCCTTGTGCATATAAACCTGCAAAGTTCAAAGGGAGATAAATTTTTAAGGGAAGTAAACTATATATTTTAAGGGTTGGAGGAGCCCATCAGTGCAATAAAACTGTCTCAATGGAAGTCTGTCAAAACTTAATGGGAATTTGTCTCACCGCTATATCAGATCACCTTGCCCCAGAATTAAAATATATTCTTCAATATTATTTCATGTTTTGACTTCGGGCTCTCTGACCTGAAATAAGAGTGAAACAGTGGCAACAAACTTGAAAGGACTGTCAATCCAAAGTTTAGTAAGTACACAAGGAAGGAGCATCCTGGACTATGTTAACAGGCATGTAGTAGTAGTTTGAAGGCAGTCATTATTCCCCTTGGCACTTGCTGTCTTGAATACTGTGCCCAGTTTTAGGGCCCTGATACAGAAAATGCAATCATTAAACCAGTGCACATCCAGTGAAGGGCCAGCACACTGCTGAAGGGCTGGAACATTCCTATGAGAAGAGATAGAGAAATCTGAACCTTCAGCCTTGAGAAGGACAGATTTGGAGGAGAGGGAATAATCCCCTGCTAGTAACTATGAGGAGATTACTGAAAAGACAGAGACAGGTTAATACAGCAGTGCATGGTGGGGACGAAGGAAACAACAGATAGATGGACACAAGAGAAGTTCAAACATACAAATTAAATCTTTATCAGGAGAGTGACAGTGAAATAGGCTGCCCAAAGAGGAAGCACAGTATCTGTACTTGAAGATTTTCAAGATGTGACTGGATAAAGCCCTGGTCTCACCTCATATATATGCCTCTTTTGAGGAGAAGGTTAGGTTAGGAACCTCCTGAAATCCAGCAGTCTTAAGAGAAGAGAGATTAACCTAGTTGAGTATTCTCTCTGTGCTCTTATCAAGACATCAATTTTTTGCTGCTAAACTTCATGTCATTCGTCAGTTTCCTGACTGAGGGATATGGACATGTTGTCACAGGTACAACTGCAATGATCATACAACAGAGTTTTAGTGCTGCATAGACATACTACCAGTAATTTAAATCAACTCTTTCAGGTAATAGTCACACTGGCTCAAACCTGTACCTGCCAGGGCTGGCAGTGGAAATAAGGAGTTGGGAAAACACTAGGTTTGAAAAGAAAATGATAGCAAGACAGTAACTTTACATACAAATACAGTGGGGATAATTCAGACAGCTCCAACAAGTTTCTTAATATAATCTGTACATTTTTATACACTTAAAATTATAAATCTTTATACAATTCATCTGTGTTCCATCTTACTCACTTTACCGCATTTACAACTTTAATGCATTACTTGCACAAATGGTCCCAGACATGAGGAATACCCATCACACTAGCAACTGTATCAACAAATGCTAAAATAAAGAAGTCTGGGGAAGGAAAAGAGTGGAAAACATTATCATTCCTATATTATTATCTACACATGATTTTCCATTACAATCTTACATTGAACACTCCCCCACACACTCCCAGTTAATAACTTCCTTGCACAGACATTAATGGGTTTGGATGGAGCCTTAAACTGAACAACAAACCCCTCCTCTCTAAGAAAAGGAGTAAGACAGTTGAATTGCCATTTATCACTGAGACACTAGAAATTGCTATGTTGAATGGAATGTAATCAGCTGAGGTTGAGAGTTCAGGAGGCAATTGGAAAAGCCAGCTAGGATAAAAGAGAGAGCAACTTGAAAGGAATCTGCAAAGGATTCACTCACTGCAGAGAGTGAGGATAAAGAGATGTAGTCACAGATAACTAGAGGACCTGAGAACTGATGGACAGTTGGAGTGAAGGAATACACTGAGGGGTGGAAATTCTAACAGGATGCACTTTGCACTAAAGGAAGCACTGGCCACACTGAAGTGCCTCAGGAGTTTCCTGCCTCCCTCTCTTTCTGGCAAACCAGTCCTTCACTGAGGAAGCCAGCCTGCTAGGAATTGATGTAGAAACCTTCCAAAACCTTCATCCAGGCTGCTGCAACAACAGAATGTCTCAAAACGCCACCAAGACAGTTAAGAAGCTAGCAAAATACATTTTAATGAGCACTGGTTAATATATTTCAGATTAACCCCCAAAATATACACAAAAATATGTATGCTTTCTTTAATGACCATAGAGGTTTTCTTAAACTATGCCTTGCTCAGACACAAACCTGCACCTAGTTCCAATGCCAAACAGATCCCAAAGACTGAAGCATGGGTTTAGTGCATGCTTTGGAATCAATAAACAGAGAAAATATATTTTTTCATATATGCAAATATATGAAACTATGTAAACCTACACGTATTTTTATCATGCTAACATGCTAAACACTGACAAAAAATTACTCAGGACATTTTATAGTTTTTGCAATGTACAATTTAAAGCTGTTGGAAGTGCAAATGTTTATTTCTGACACTAGATGGCAGGCGATTGAAGTAAATAGTTTTTGTGGGTCAAGAATAGCCTTCTTAATAAATCAGTTTAGAAAACAAATGCCTGACATTTTGTTTATCAGGTAATCAAATAAAATCAAATTGAGAGATATAGAGAGCATTCTGAAATAAAGCAGAACAGATTTTTAAGTTTTTAAAGCTAAAATATTTCTCAGCGAATGACTGCTCAAACACACATGTGTAAGCTCAGTAATTAAATGGAGTTCACAAAGGATTAAAAAAAATGGTGGAACTGATACTACAAATTTCTAACCCCAGTGAATTTCTTCCAGGTGTGCATAGAAGCTATTTGAGTCTCACTTTTACATTTATCAAGTGTTCTGTTGGTCTGTTTCTTTATCAGAATTATATTTCAGAGCAGTTTCCAGCTGCATCCATCACACAGGGATGTAGTTAGGATAATACAGAGCCAGTAAGATGAGCTGGCACTTTTCACTATTCATTAAGTGCCCTTTGAAAATGGTGAGTATGATTATACCTCCTTTTTAGACAGAGAAATTTGGACTGAAGAAGATGATGTGATTTGTGCAGGATCTTCATTGGGCTAGCTGTGAGGTCCAGTCGAAATCCCTCAGATTCTTGGCCTCAGGTTCTAGCCACTGCCTTCCAACAGCATGGTTGGAAAAAATATTCTGACATCTTTCGTCATCTAGCAATTTTTCTTTCATATTGATATTTTATATATTTTATATATTGATATTTTATATGAAATTTTTTATATTTTACATCAGAAGCCTCCAGTATCTGAAGGGAGCCTGCAGGGAAGCCAGAGAGGGACTCTTCATCGGGCACTGTGGTGACAGGACAAGGAACAATGAGTGCAAATTGAAAGACAGGAAATTTGGGTTACACATTGGGAAGAAATTTTTCACTGTGAGGGTGGTTACACTGGAACAGACTGCTCAAGAACGTGTTGGATAACCAAACCCTGGTGGTCTGCAAAGTCAAGTTGGATATGGCCTTGAGCAACTTAGTCTAGTGGGAGTCCCTGCTTATGGCCAGAGTGGTTGGGACTAGGTGATCTCTAAGATCCACTTCAGCTCCTGATTCAATGATTGGGAGTTCAATCAGCCTCTGGTAATGGGAACAGGACTAAACCCAATCTCCTACTAAACCGCTGCAGCTGATGGTTCCTTTCACATTTATTATGGATCCCAGCAAATAGAGGACACTTGTCCTAGATGTTATAATTTATCCATTGAACTGTATCCACCGAAATGCTTCTCTTTAATTCATTGTTCCCATGCTTTCTGCACTGGTTCAGTTTAGTAGATCAGACTTGTATTTGTGCAGCCTTGCTTAGATGGTTCCCATTAACTTCAATTTTCTAATAACCCCAATTTCCTTTGCTCACCTGTTAAGTAGCCTCTTAACCTGTGAGTTTGCACTTTAGTGATATTTCATACAACTATTCTTGATTTGTGCTATTCAGAACATTGAGCAATACGAAATTGTGTATTGTACTTCTAAAAAGCTGGAATTTATTGCACCTACATGGCAATTAACCCAGCTCCCAGAGGGGTAGCTTATGCTTGTGAACAAGTGTCAAATACACTTGATTTAAATCTTTTGATGTACTGTTTTTCACCATCCATACTGACATCCATTCTGTTTACTTCCACTCCAATCCTCAGATTTCTTTCTAATTGCACCCTGTGTAAACTACTCCTCTGTCTTCCCTAGGACTTGTCAGACCAACAACCTTACGTGGATCAGCTACTCTGCCTTTGTAATACATAATATGGAAATACATGGACTTTTCCATAAACTTTGCAGAGACCCATTGTTTACCTAAAATCATGAAAGTTCAGGATACATCTTCTCTGGCAATGATGATTCATATTTTCTTTATCCCTTATTAGATATTGTTCATGGTCCTCCTTGATCACTGCTCAGATGATTCCCAGTTCTGTTGAGGTATTAGGTTATAATGTTGATTCTTACAAATACAGAACAGATTTTGCTATTGAACACTTCTGCTAATTCTGCATTATTATTAATAATTTAACCATCAAGCAGCACCTCTTTGCTACAGCTAGGATTTACACTGTACTCAATGTATTTAAATCCTTTTGTTCTTAGGCTTGCCAGTCATTAATTTCTTCCTGGTTTTAAATCCTCTTACAACTCAGATTTTATGAAATATATACTATATGTATCCACTGATATATATTTGTCTTTTTTTCTTGTTACATATTGCTTTTTCCTTTTTAATCACTGCACCTATTTCACTACTGAACCAGGATGAAGTTTTAGGCAGTACTGTCCTATTTCCTGGGAAATAGAAATCATTGAATGATGTCTTCAGGCCATAAAATAAATTATTCTCAAAGGTTATTCAATTCAATACAGTTTTTATTTTCTTTTGTTAAGGAGATATTTAGGAAATAATAGTTATTTTTCATTTGACCCTTAACAAATCCTAATCAGTGTCCTTCCTGTGCTTTATTAATATACTGATCCACAAATATTCAAGACTCTGTGATTCTTATTTAATCAACTCTCGAACAGGTAATGGTGCGTCTATTGTAAAAAACCTTGTTGATTTATGCTTTTTACTCTAACTACCTCACTAGATGAGTCAAAAGTAGTTTTTCTACAGAAGAGTAACAGGTTTTTTGAGGCATTACAGAGGAAGACTATTATGACATCAATTGTCTGCATTTCTGGCAGGTTGCTGAAGATACTGGCAGAATATGCCACAGCCTTTAAACACTTGTTGGCATTTGGGACTCAAAGATGTGTGAAATGAAGGAAACATCGTGGCACCTCTCTTGCTCTTGAGGGTAAGAATCCAGCGGTGGGATGGTACAACCTTCAGAGAGCTGGGTGGCAATTTCCTCATAAGTATTGACCTTTCTGGCTGCTAGAGAAAGCTCTAGATTATCAATTTAAATCCTTGGATTTAATCGAGGAGAAGAGTCTCTGAGCTAAGAGATTTTTTGCTATGGAAACAGTTTCCATGGTGCATGGGGAGTCTAATTCTATCAGATATATCAACCAATTTGACAAAATTTGACCAAAGTATATGCAGATCATTTTTATATTTTCTTCAAAACAACAATACTCTCAGATGCAGTCACTTGTTTATATCCAGTGGTAGCTGCATTACAGAATGCAAAATGGTATTACACCAAAATACTTCCATGTTAATGAAGATGTTACTTTGAAAAAGTGTACTTGGCAGTTCATATGGATCTTCACTACTAAGTTTTGCATTAACAGAGGGCAGAAAATTGTAATTAATTTCCAGGGAAAAGGTCCCAAAGCTCTTTTTTGGTGTCTTAGAATAAAGTTTTCGCTCTATGGAGCCTAGATTCAAAAATGTTAATTGCTTGTCCTGTATGTCAGGCACAAGTTGTGGGCAGGAAAGCAGGACACTATCTGGGCTGGAAAAACAAACAAACACACAAACACTTAGAATTTAGCAAGATAATTAATAATTGATAACAGAATAATTGAGCTGATAATGAATCTGAATTGATTTTTTTTACCTGGAGAATTTACCTACTATACTTTACCTGAGTTAAATGTTACCACAAAGGATTATGCCCCTTCTACAGTCACACAGAGATTGGAGGATGATGTGTGAAACACTTTTAATAGTGTTAAGAAACAACAGAGAAAGTCATCGCTTGGTTAACAAGTTGACATCTGCTGACTGACGACTCAGGGAGGAAAAAGTTTAACAGGCTCCTAAGGGGTAAAGGTATTTTCTGCTTGTCTGCTCCTGCTCTGTTTTCATGTGCTAACCTCTTTGGACAGTAACACAGCAGCTGAAACCCCTTTTTTCCTTCCCAATATATTGCTTCCAGGTTGGGGTATTTTTTGTTTCTCCAACAGTGGAACAGCCTATCAAGAGATAAGGACATTTTTACACTGGTGAGTGGGGTGTGTCATTTGCTTAAGAAGGGAATTCTAATCAGTCCAAGGAAAAATAAAGCAAAAGGAAATGGCACAGCTTTGTCTCAGCCACTGCAGTCATACCTGAAATCACCACATTTAAGAGAGCAATGAGTGAAGACTATGTGCTACCTGAGTTATAAAACACTGGGTACTTGTTCTAAAAGGAAAAAGAGATACTGCATTCAGAGATGTACTTTAAGGACTAGCTTGGACATCACATTCAGATAACTCTGCCTACCAATGACAAAGAGAAAAAGCTAAACTGTAATCTAAAATGTTCTTTAACTGAATCATGTGCCCTTCCTGCACTGTCATGCTCTGTGAAACAGCATTACCAACATGGATATCAGGTGAAAACAATGCTTGGTGTGCCCTGGATGAAAACATTAATGGCCATCTTCAGCAATTTTTCTTTCTTTAAACAATTTTCCATACTTTCTCTTCATAAAGAGTTTTGCAGGTTGTTCTTTAAAAGGTTAAAATTAAATGGGTATGTTTAAAGGATCACATTTAAAGGAAGGACCTCCCCCCAACAAAACATTACAAGAGATGACCTTTCAGTGAAAATATATGGATCCCACAACTTCCATCAAATGATGAAATGACAAAATTATGAAATTCTCATTATGAAATTCTTTCCTGAATCAAAATTTTGTAAAGTCAATTCATGTTAAGTTGGTATAATATTGGCCAAAATAACTCAGTGGCTGTAAAACTCAAGTGAGGTGTTAATCACAAATATATTTTCATTAAATATGTTTTTGGCATTCCCCATGTTTTCCTCTTCTGCCATATTTCACCAGACCTAGATTTTATTCCTTGGCTTTTTAATGTTTCAGGACTGACAGAATTCTGTATTGCCAGTACTTTTCACCATTCATATTTTCCAGTCTTTTCAGCATTTTTCAGCATTCAAGTTGCATAAAGCTCTGAAGTACATACTACCTAATTATATCATTTCAAGCTATTGAGGCATCCAAATTTGAAGGAGGACAATCAAAATATCATTCCAGGCACAGATGGTAAAATGACCTGATAATTATGAGGCAATGTTAAGGGTGAGAAAGAGAGGAGGAGGAAAGACACTTTTCTTGCCAGTGCAGCTGACAGATAAATTAACAACTCTGTAGTTTTTGCTTCACCTACCTCCAGTACGATACTCTAGGTAACGTTCCCTTTCCTCCCAGAAGATGCAATAATAGTTCACTGCAGAATGTCTCAGCCAGGACTTGCCTGGGGAGTCACACAAAACACCACTGTACTGAATGTACTCTTTCAGAAGTACCCTTTCCTTCTCAATATTTTCACATGTGTATATACGGCAAATGCCAATTGTTAGAAATAAATATTTGGCACCTGCCATCTTTTGTGGGCAGTAGCTGCTATAGAGCAGTGTTGATTTGGAAGATTTCTAGCAGTTTCAAAATAAATATTGTTATCATTTTTCTTTCTTTTCAGCATTGAAAAAACTAATTATTGGGTCCCCAATTATTGCAAATAACGTGTATTTTAAAACTAGATATTGAACCTACAATGGAGTTGGAAGTGGTCAGTCAATGATTGGACTTGTTGATCTTTTCCAACCTCAATGGTCTTTTCCATTGGTCTTTTCCAACCTCAATGGTCTTTCCAAACCTTGATGATTCTATGATTCTATGATTTTATGACATAAAATCTTTCATTGGGAATATGCCACCTATCCTTGGAGCAAAAGAAGTGTGACTGTATTTAAGCCCAAGTACACTAAGACGAGTTTGAGACTCTGGGAACTAAAATGTTTGCCTTTTAAATTAGAAGTACAATCAAATACGAATTCACAAATTCCATATGTTTGAGTGGTGAAATGAAATCCATATGCTAGACTTAGAGTTGCTAAAGACTTGCTCTTACTCTTGGGACAAATTATCCAGCATCCCTATATCTCAGCATGCCCACCTGCAAAACCACTTCAAAATACTGGTTACATGAAGTTAGAGGAAGGCTGAGGTCTTCAATTACTCTAAAGTAGAGAAGTTCAGAGAAGGATGGAGAAATGTGCAATGTGTTACTACACACAAATCATTTGTACAGAAAGTAAATACACATGATTTGTGTAGGAGGCACAAGAAATTTTTAAATTGCCATTCTCATATTTCCCCAGCATGAAATTTTCAGCAGAACAGAAAAGATAGAGGAGTCTCTTGCCTAATAAAAAGGCTGTATTTTCACTCAAATAAAAATCCTGTAAGTTCAATATAGGGAGTATTTTTTATATTGCTTCTTTAAGTGTGTTAGCAGGGGTAGAGACATCTGAGATAAAGTCTAGACACTGAAATTTGTTTATCCAGTTATATACACTTCTTATTTGTCATGAGCAATGCTTTTTTTTCAGAATGCTTGGCCAGAAAGTTTGAAACCATGTTGCCATATGTGTCTTAAGGCAGAATCTCAAGATAGAGCCAGCTTTTCCTCACAAGGATGCCTCCTGCAGAGCCTTTAAAAATTTTCTTCTCCTATGGTTAGCTCTAAGAATTGCATACATATAAAGAAACCTATGAACAAAAGTATAGCACTCTTTCCAAGACTAAAACTGTACTAAGAAATTGACTTATCAGGTTTGTAATACTGTGCTCTGATGTTATTTATCAGTATGGTTCCTAAAGGCTTCTACAGAGGGCTGATCTGTTGATAATTGTCTATTATACACCTATTTTCCTTTAGCTTCTTCTAAAGCAAACCCATATTTAAATGTCCCTCAATTCTACAAAACAAAAAAGGAATATTTAACCTCTATTACTGTCCTGCTGCAGAATAACAGAATAATAGCAGAAGACAGAAATTCTCTAAGTGCAATTGCTCATTCTTTCACATAATTTAACCATTTTAAAAAAGTTAAGTGCCATTGACTAAATTCAAATAAAATTTTTCAGTTACAGTAATGCAGCATCCACAAGTAAATTGAAGACAGAAAGTCAAGTCCAATGCAAGTCCATCCCTTCTAAAGATATTTGTATTTCATTTTAGTAAGAAAATTACATCTGAATACCCTCCAAGGTAATGTCAAGCACCAGTTCATTGTAACAAAACTGTCTCAGGTGCCAACAGCAGCCTGTCTCTCATAGTGCAAATCCCAGCATAACCTGCATAACCAACTCCTAGGAGTGGGAAATTCTCAGGTTATCAGTTCTCTGTTGCTACTGTAAGACTCCTGACTACACAGAGTGGTTAGAAGGCTAACCAGCCATGGCACTAATGCATGGATTATATCACATTCATTCTTTTAGACCACAAACCTAACCTAGAACATAATCAGCAGGGCCACTTTCACTGTCCTTCATCTGACAAGTTCTCTATGGGAGTTAAAAGAAATGGAGAGCAGATCTTGAAAAGGACATTGCACTCAATCAACTTCAATATTTTTAATGAGTTATAACTGAAAGAAAATGAATGCGCTTCTAGTCTAGTTTATCATTAATGAGTGTGATTTACACTAGAAAATGTAAACCTCTTTTAAACTCCTGTTTCTGAACTGTTATGTCTCTAACAAATGTGCAGCAAGGTTTGTTTATTCAAGCCAATGCAACCTTCTCATGAAGGTGAGAGCTGGCACAACTCAAAGGTATAAAACGTGCTTATAAGAAGCTAATGCCCTTTTTCTGTTCTTCCCAATATGTGGCATGTTCTAAAGACTAGGTACCAAATGTAGGCTGCCTGCCCACTCACTTTAAATGAATCCTTTCTTGTTTCCACACTGTGTAGAACTGCCTCTGTTTAAGCAGCCTCTGTTCCTTGTAAAGTGTAGGATGCTGTGATAAATCCCACAACTTGATTCATTAAGAGGGAAACCATATCTCAGTTTGCTCTCCTCTGTTCCATCCAAAGCTGTTATAACTACCAAGCTGCCCTTGGTGTTGGCAATTTCTCTTTTCTTTTCCAAGAAGAGAAGGAAAAGAAATTCTGATTTTCTTTGTCTCAAATCCTTTGCTTAGCTGGGTGCAATTTTGATAGCCCCATTTTGTCAGGAAAGGAGACTTAGCACATGTGTAACTTCCAGGCTTGACTACAGTGTTTTAATCCTTCCCTAGGTGCCAGCATGACAGAATTCCAGCCCTCCCTCCAGTATGCCCTGTAGCATAGTACAATTTAAACTGATGGATCAAACAGACACCAATGCACCTGTATCCACCTCACTCTCCCCTACTTCCCTTAAAGCCCTATTCAGTAGGTTTGAGCTATTTCTATCTTCAGCTTCTCCACAGCTCTAAAAGTGTTCTTTAAAATTATATTTTAAATGTGTTTTAAACTGCCAGAAGTAGTACATATTAACAAAGGTAGCTAAAATTTTTTTGAGTCTTTCTTTCCCATTGTGTTACTTTCCTTCACTGTTTGGTTTTAGTGCTTGAATTTCCTTTCCATCTCATACCTGCTTGCATTTTACTTTCAGGGAATGTTGCATAAAGGCAGGACTAAAGATTGAAACCTAGAGCCACAGAAGCCCATAATTACATTCTCCCCAATACAAATGGAGCCAAGTTTTCCTCTTGAAAGCAAAGTTTTTAGAATAATAGCCAAAGTATTCTACAATCAGATGCCAAAAGTAAAATTCTTACTAACTCAGATAGAGTCAGGTTTTCATCTGGAAAGCAAATTCTTTAGAATGATAGCCAAACTACATTTTTTAAACATTTCAATAAATCAGTGTGCACTTCAGGTGTAGCAAGGATACACAGTAAGAAAAGTAAATGTGTAATAAAGCAGTGGGTTTTGCTTTAATATCATACTCATGCCCTCCAAAAGTCAGTTGCTCAACTCTACCTTTGAAGTCACTTCTGAACAGAGAGCAGAGCTTTTATGAAATAGATGCTTGTAAAGTTGAAGTTGCATTTATTATAAAACTGAAGATTCACAGAGCAGATTTGGGGGCTTGCCTATAGTTAATGGGAAGTGTTTTCAACAAGAGATGTACAGCATGTAAGCACACACACACATACACCTCTGCATATTCTCACCAGAAATGAATTTGAGATTTTAAGTGGGGCATGTTATGGGGAGATGGGAAGCTCAAGAGAGAGAACACCAATAACCAGACTGAAGAGAATAATCCTGCCTTGGACAAAGTCTTTTCCACCTCCAGACTCTATCACACAACTACTGTCAGATTTGCTGCCGGTGTGAAAAAGAGACAAAGGAAAATGCTTGTTTGCCTTTCAGCCAGAGAATACAAAGTGAGTGTGGTTTAATACAGTCCTTTTTCAAAAGGCTCCCTGTGTTTCTGAAACATTAACAGGGATTTAGAGTAGTTCTCACACGTTCAAATGTCAGCTGGTTTTATTTGTCTACAGCCCACATGTTCATTTTGCTCTCAGAGGCTGAAAATCAGTTGGGTTTGAAACACTTTTTGCTCCTTTTTAGTAAATTCAACATAAAGGTATCAAAGGGATATCCATTTATTCCATATTGGCATTTTATTTTTACCCATATTTTCTTTAATAGGTACTCCATGTGTTTTCTATAAACTACCATACTTTGCAGCAAAATTCTCCCCATATTCCTTGTTATTCTCAGTGCTCCAATGGAGCACTTTACATGAATCTTTCAACATCACCAGTGTGGAAGAGACAGCAAAAGTCCAGTTTTTAAAACATGCTGGGCTTTTAATTCATTCTATTGTATGAGTGTCTCTTCCCTTCTCACTACTCAGACACAAGATTTTCACCACAGCAGTAAACTGAAATCCCACCTTCTCCTGCCTTTATGGCTCCTAATGGTCTCTCTACCACTCTTTGTTTCATGGAAGTGTGTCCCTGCCCTCTCATCAGCCGCAGCTCTTGCCCAGCCGGGAACCTCATCGATAATCCCCCGATGCCACTGACCGCGAGTTGAGCGGCCCTTGCCCGGCCGCCCCGCCGCACCTGCAGCCGAACCCACCGCGCATCATCCTCGTCCCGCCGGCCCCGACGGAGCCGCCGTGCCCTCGGGGGCCGCTCGGCACCGCCCGGCCCTCGCCGTGCCCTCGGGGGCCGCTCGGCACCGCCCGGCCCTTGCCGGCCCCGGGCTCCCCCCGGGCGGGGCCGCGCACCCCCCGCACCCCCCGCACCCCCGGCCCTCCCCGGCGGGCGGGCGGGCGCCTCCCCGCCCAGTCCCGTCCCCATCCCCATCCCCGTGCCCGGGCGCGGCCGACGGGCGTCCTCCCCCTGCTTTCTGCCCTCGCCGCTGGCGACCAGCGACACCTCCGAGCGCCCCGCTCCTCTCGGCTCCGGCCGCGGCTTTGTGTGCGCGGCACCAGCCGCCACCTGGGGCGGGCGCGGCGGCGGTGCCGGTGCCGGGGGTGCCGGGGGTGCCAGTGCCGGGGGTGGCTGTGCCGGGGGTGGCTGTGCCGGCGGTGACGGCGCGGCCCCGCACGATGCCTCTCCGCGGGCTCCTGCCCCTTTGTCTGCTCTGCCTCCAGGCTGCGCTGCCGCTCCGCGGCCACCGCGGCCGCTACGCCGGGTAAGTCCGCTCCGGTGCCCGGGGCGCAGCTCCGCGGCCGCGCTCCCTGCGCTCCGCTGGCCAGAGCCGCCCGGTGTCTGCGGGTCCGGGCGCCCCTCCCGCCGCCGACCCGGTCGTGGGCTTGTTCGCTGGCGGGTGTAGCATGTAGTTCTTGATAAAGGTGCTGCGAGTCTCTGCTAGCCAAAGGAAGGATGCTACGCTGGGGGAAAAGAAAAAAAGTTTGAGTGTCCTTGTGAAAAAGGGAATTGCGATTATACAGGGGGGAAATACAGGGGTTTGAGGTTCCACCGTGCTCTGAAATGAATGAAGATCTGTATTTCCTCTAGGGCGCAATTATACGGGAACCTAAAATTGTTCTAAAAAGTTGAACAGTGTGCGCTCATATTAGAGAATGCATAGGAATCTCAAGCAATAAGGGAACTCCACTGTAAGCAAGTGGAGACTAAACGTTCACGTGCATTTCAAACTAGACTTTTCCTTTCTGTTCCAACGGCAGTTCAAATTTGTGTTAGAAAGGGAAGATTGAACTAAGTAGTAGTAAAAAGTGAACTTGCCTCCAAAGTGAATGTTTTTTGCCCAATTTAAAGACTTTGTTTTTAGTAAATATTTAACATAGTAAGTTTATGATGCGAATGAAAAGGCATTCGAATATAGGAGCATTCGAAGCCAGTGGCATGTGTCGATGTACAATATAAATTTCTTTCAAAGTGACCATCAAATTCATCAGGAAAAGCACACCTCTCTGTGGAAGTAAGAGCTATATTATTCTTTTTATTTTATTGGAGTAGCCAAGCCAAGCATAGGAATTCCCCTTCTAAAATGAAGTTTAAAAAAACATTCCCTAAGCTTCAAGGATTTGGTAATGTGATATGAAGCAATTGACCCCTGAGTCACTATTAGTGATAGAAAATAGTTAAACACTTGACAGCTGTTTTGCCATCTCTGTTCAGTTCCTCACGTTCCAGTATCTGTCTGCACTGCAAAATCAAACAGGCCACCACAGTCAGGAATGCTCCTGACAGTGCCAAAAAGCAGCAGGACAGAAAACGAAACTTTTCTTTAAAGCCAGGGTCCCGCTGTAAGTTTTGTGCAACAGCTCTGTTCTGTCTATCTGCAGCCCATAGCACAGGCATGGTCTCCATGGTCTTGAATTTAAATTCAAGATAGCATTCAGTTTGTTTCCAGATGACATAGAGATGAATAACACATTGTCAGGGCTGGTGCTTAAATTCTTCTGAATATTAATCACATAAGTTATCTACTACTTTTGACTTAATGTCAAAACACTCATTTTACTATCCTCTAGGTTTAAGTGACATCATCAACTATCATCAAGTTGGTTCAAATAGAATAACATACATAAAAATTCAAATATAGTACCTCTGCTCATTAACGTAACTCAACAATTTTGTTGAAAGTTTTAAAAATAATATTCGCAAGGTGACACATCAAAGACCAGTCCAAATTCTCCTTTGTTGATCTTTGGTTTAGAAGCTTTTGCATAGACTCTAGTCCAAAAAAATGAGACATCTCATCAGCTTCCAAAAGTTGGACAAGAAAATCACTGCCAAAAAAAAAAAAACAAACAAAAAACCTAGAGTTAATAATAAGAACTCTTAGTCAATAGGCAATTGTAGTAGGGGGGCCAAGATACATTTACAAGCCTTGCTGAAAATGTGGTCAATATTTGAAACAGAAACCAGAATGTGTACCACATGTGTAACACAAACTGGAAAAACAAGCTAATATTTTTCCTACTCTACTAATATTTTCCCCCCTCTACTAGTATTTTCCATTTCTACTATCCTGGCATTATTTGTGTCAATAAAAGATGATGGAAAGTTAATTTGAAATGGCATGGAGGTTTCTACAGATTTACAAATATATCTTGTCCATCCGTCATCATCACAGTGTCCTGGGCAGGATAATTTAAATTCTTCTCTTTGTGCCATTGATTAGAATCAGTTGAGCAAGTATTGCCATTACTACTGAACTTGACTGCCACTCAAGGGGAAAAAAATTTGGTAGGGTTTTTTGGGAAAGCCAATTAGGAGGTGAGTAGTTTTCTAATGTTCACCATGAAAAGGGGTATCCCAACAAACTGACTTCTTTTTGTGCCAAGAAACATCTGTGAATCCTAGTAATTTCTATTGTGTCAGAAGCTGTACCATAAAGGGAAAAGGCATTAGTATAATTAGGGCAAAAGAATGAGAGGGGAAAAAAAAAAGCAATGGAAATGTTACTCATAAACTTAGTTCAGCACTTGGAGGCACACATAATTGTAACTCTTTAGTTGAGAACTTAGACCCAAGACAATGAAATAACTGGAAGTGCACGTGTTTCTCCAAACTCTGTCAAGCAGGCCAGGTATGCCATATGGGCACATCCTTAAATAAATGTGTTCTAGATACCTTTGGGAAGTCAGCAAATATTTGGGGAGTCTCAGCAAAGAGGAAGAAGCACTCGAAGCTCTTGGAAAGACTGAGGGACAGTTGTATTTACCTTCTGCCTCACACAATAAGCAGGAGCTCAGCCTGAAGGAACTCAAGAGGAGCTCTCTAGAAGACACTGCTAATCAGCCACCCAACACCAAATTCAAAACTATACTCACACATACTTTTTTTCCTTCCTGCATTTGTATGTTCTGTCCAAACGTTCCAGGGGAGGTAGATAAGTGGGAGACAAACACACATATCAGGGTTTGGACAGAGTAGATATGGAATATTCAAGGGGATTTTTCTGGGGGCAATTACCAGAAGTTCACACAGGAGCAACAAGGATAACCAAATACATGGGAATAGTTTAAGCCCCTGAAATAACCAAGTAAACTAGAACTCTTTGGCCTCCAGTAGAAACAATTTAGTCTCTAGGAGATGTCTGTAAACTTTGAGTCACAAGGACCTAGTAGATAGAGATCAGCTATTTTCTGTTTCTTCCAGTTACAGGAAGTGGGAGACATAAAATGAATCTAGTAGGAACCTTTTTGATAGTTTACAAAGTAGGGTGCTGGAACAGATGGAGTTTTGTGAGGGTTTTTTATCAAATGCACCACTCTTCCTACTCTTGGGAATCATATGAAGAAGAAGATAGCTTCCCATTAGCAGGTCAAGGTTTCTTAGAATAGAAAATATCTCTCTCATTTGTTCTTTAAAAATCACTTCTATGATCTTTTTACTTCAGTTCATCTGCCTCCACCTGTACATGGTGGCTCAGCATGTTACCTCCTATTTCTCCCCCACTTTTTGTTCTTCCGAAGCCTTTTCAGAAGTGGTCTTCATCTCACCTCTTCTCTCACTTGCAAATGACCAAGTGCAGACAAAGGCTGAAATAACTTGTACAGTTTTTCTCTGAGATTTTTGTTGCAAGATTTGGGTCTTTTAAAATACTGGATCAAGATGTTAACTCTTCCAAAATGTTATTCTTCAGTGGGTTGCAGTACTGCAAATAATTGTAATTTCTCTTGGTCAGATGAAGGCTATGGTCCATCCTTACTGTGTATCAACCACATAAAATAACCTGGGAGTCATGTGGAGGTGGATAGCAAGGAAACAGAGAACAGTAAAGGAATGTTCTGTAGTTCAAGATATAATGTGCTGTAGCTACTGGGACATGACATCCAGAAAATTGCATAAACCAACTTTTCACGTAGATAAGGACAGATATCAAATCTGAGGGCGTTCAGCAAATTTCAGGTATTTTAATGCTCATTAATACCCCTGCATACCATAACTAAGTACCTCTGATCCCACAGTACCTTACACACAATGGCTGGCAATTGTTCTGTCTCATGGAAAAAACACATGGGAGTGTGACGAAAATGAGTTGCTGAGGGAATTGAGAAGTGGAAAGGAACTCCTCCTGTGCTATTCCCTCTGCAGATTTTTTCCAAATGTTTTAATCAGGGACTAAAAGCTCTGCTATTTAAAAAAAAGTTCTTTCTCCCTGCTGCTCAGCTCTCCCTCCCCACCCCCAAGTAGAAGTAAAATGTCATGAACACAACTGGCAAAAAAAGGATTTGGAAAGCACACCAACAGCATGAGAGGGAAGGTAATTATATTCATTCAGATGAAAACCAAACTTAATGTTTCTCTGGATGGTGTCAGGGAGCTTCTAAGAGGTGAAAAGCTGTGAGCTCTCTAGCAAAAATAATTTAAGTATCCATTTTTTAAAATAACCAATAATTCTGTAGACAAGCACGGCTAATTCCTAAAACCAGAACAGATCAGTGAAATCCACAACAGCTTTGGGACCACTTACCTATTCTTGTCCCAACACCTCAGCTCTAATTATGTACTTTCTCATTACCTGATATTCCCCCTGCACAATAATATTTATGTTGTCCTATAGGAAAAAATCAAGTTTTCATTATTTTTCTCCTTTATGTCCAATAAATTTACCTTTTAAAGTTTTTCTGCTCTCCTCATTATAAGTGAAAAATATGAGGTGTTTCAGTCTTACTTTCTTTCCCTCTTTTAATTTCTTTTTCAAAATAATTGGAACAGTATGCACATCCTCACTACCTCAGTGAAGGGCATGCCAGGTAAGGAGGCTCCCAGTTTGTTATGGCTGATAACTGATACACAGGTTCATGTCACCATGTGAGCCTGGTTCCCATGCTTATCCAAACTGGGACACCATTGCCTGGTGCTGTGGCTTCTGACCTCTGCAGCTGGAGAAGATGGGGAAAAAAAGCATGGAAAGTAAGGCAAGATACAAAATATCAAGACATGAGCAAAGTTTGCGCCCATACTTAGGAGCTTTGAACCTGTCCTAGGTTTCCTAACTTATGTTCAACCTATGGCCTTTCAGTAAGAATGATTTTTTGGAAGTGTAAAAGAAATTCCAGTATTCCACTTTCCTCATTTTTAGAAGTGTGTATGTTACAAATGGTAATGTAGTCTATTATTAAAGAAAATTAAGTTCAGGGTGCAGTCAACAATTATGTTCTCAAAAAAAACCAAAACCACTGGGATACATCTAAGAGATACTTAGAAAAAGATACTTCTAAAAATAAGGAATTCACATGTAAAATCTGCCTAGACCCTCAGTCTGAAACATCCCCTTTGGATACACCAGCTTCACTGTCTCATGAAACTAAGCAGGAAAAGAAATAACAGCTTTTCCCAGAGCTTCTGGAAGTAGTTGCAGTGAACTCCAAAGCTCCCACTTCTACACTATACTCACTTGCAGATGCTGCTCCTGTGAGTTCACACTCATAGCTCCTTAAAATGAGGTTCTCAAATCTGAATGTTTTGTACAGGACTTAGCAAGCACCTAACAGGGGACAGACACTATATAAATTACATATATATTGATTATTTTTTTTTAATTAAAGAAAAAAGGAATCTAAAATATGTGAGCAATTAACATAAAAGACAGTGGAACCTACATTTAGTCCAGAAGGAAACTCACGGTTTTGAAAGGAGCGAATTTGAAAAAGGGAGATTAAAAATCTGCTTTTCTTGAATATACTGCTGATATTTTATAGGGAACCCTTACTACTGCATAGGACTGTATCCCACACTGCACAATAAACAGGATCCCAAAGTCTCATCTCCTGAAATTCTAGTATCTGTAAAAATGTCATCCACATGTCTGAAATGGCCTTACATGGTCAAAATGCTGCAGGAAACATTTATTGCTGTATCCAGCTGAAGGTGAACGGACACCATCAATCATCTCTATCTCCTGGAGGTAAACTCTGTCATCTGCTCTTCACTTGTGTTTCTTCCTTAATTTTACTTCTGAATACATAACAGAAACTGTACTCACTCTTCTGTGGTAGAACATATTATTTAAGAGGGCACAGTGTGCATAACGTTCATGCAAAAGTCAAGAAATAAGCAGTTATATTGATCATATATCAGGCATCTCTTTGGGCATGCATATAGCACTAAAAACTGAGAACAGCAGTGTAGGTCAACAGTCAGTATTTTTACTGCCCAGGCAATATGATTTGTTTTGCTCTCAGGCAGGAGATTAATAGAATTTTTCTCAACACAAAATAAAAATAGTAAATAATTTAAAAGAAACAGCATTGTTACTGCCCCCTGTCCACCTAACTTACATATTTATGTTGTCAGTATTGTTTTTCATGCACAAAACAAGTGAAATCCATGCTCTTCATCCTATTTACCATAAGCAGGTTTAGTTGGAAAATGAGAACCAATAATTATGGTTATACATTAGACCTCTCTCTGAAAATTCTGCTGTGGGTAAAATACCCACATTTTTTGCTGGTTTCAGATTTGCAAGAACAAATCCACAGTCAGCAAAATTCTGGAGACAATTAAGCCTAACTGTATTTTTTTTTCAGTTAATTATGATTCTGATTTAAAGGCTTTGTTCACATGACTGTACCTTTGGGTACAGAGTTATGGTTCTGATTTGATGTTGGTATTACAGCAAAATGTGCCTGAATTTCAAGGCATATACTAATTTGCACCTCAGTATATCAGATCAGAATCAGACCTTAAACAGACAATGATTTTCAGGAAAGTATCTGCAAAGAAAACTCCAAAACTGCGTTTTGTGGAAGGCACCTGAGGGTAGGTAAGCCAAAGTACTGTGAAATATACTCAGACCAACTAATGAATGGGGACAATAAATTCCATTTTTAAAAATTATTTTGTACCTTGAACTTGCCAAATTAGGAGGATGGGATGGGAGCTGGAATCCAACAGTGGACAGAGAGTATGAGCTCTTTGCTTCTGTGTCTGCCTGTGCAGGCTGAATGTTCTGAAGAACAATGCTCTGCTAAGCCTCCTCTTCCTCTGGGGAACAATGGGACTTAAAGTCTATTTATTTAAAGAGAATCCACACCATAGAGTTACCACACAAAACAATACACAGAACAGCATTTTCCAAAGAGATGTTCTAGGTTGCCTAAATACAACCATGGAAAGAACAGATGTGTCCTACCAAATCAAAACAGTTTTTCTTTTCTTTAAGTTCTGCAGCTCAGGCAAGACTGTGATCCAGGGGAGACTACCACAGCAGGACCTTGAAAATGAGTCTGTAGGGGGTTTATTTTAGTCAAATTATTGTAAGAAAAAATTACCATTTCTTATACTGTATTTCAAATGTCTTCAGAATAGTAATGATACAGTTAGCAGCACCTCATGGCCAACCCAAAGATAAAAAATTAAGCTCTTTTTAGTTGAGATTAAAAATAATCTCTGGGCATTCACAGCCCAGAAAGTCAGTCATATCTGGGCTGCACCAACAGCAGTGTGACCAGCAGGTAGAGGGAGGTGATTCTGCCCATCTACTCCAGACTCATGAGGCCCCACCTGGAGTGCTCCAGTGCATCCAGCTCTGGGGACCCTGGCATAAGAAGGACATGGACCTGTTGGAACAAGACCAGAGGAGGGTCATGAAAATGGTCAGAGGACTGGAGCACCTCTCCTGTGAGGAAAGGCTGTGAGAGCTGGGGCTGTTCAGCCTGGAGAAGAGAAAACTCCAAGGAGACCCCGTTGCCACCTCTCAGTACTCAGAGGGAGCTTATAGGAAAGATGGGGACAAACATTTAGCAGGGCCTGTAGCGATAGGACAATGGGAATTGGTTTTAAACTAAAAGAGGGTTGATTTAGATGAGATAGATGAAAGAAATCTTCTACAATGAGAGCCCTGAAACACTGGAACAATGTCCTGGAAGAGCTCTGGTTGCCCAGAACTCCATCTAACCTGACCCTGAAGGATTCCAGGGATGTATCATCTACCACCTCTCTGGGCAATCTGAACTAGTGAAAGATGTCCCTCTGGGGACATTGAAGTGGATGGCTTTTAAAGTTTCCTTCCAACCCAAACTATTCTAAATTACTTTAGCAGGCCTAATGAAAAACTCTTTGACTTACTCCACTGTACTCCTACCAAGATTACCACCAGATGCTACTCTGAGGCTGCAGTGCAGTCACACAGCCAAACCCTGCTGTGGCCACACTAGTGGCCACCCGCTGCCACGGCAGTCAGTTGTGCTTCTGCTCCTCCAGATGTGCAGCCTCTGCTCAGGGACATCTCTGCCACAGCAAGACAATTCCAGGAGCACAGAGGGGGGGAAAAAAACACTTCATTTTTTTTCCCCTGGGACTAATTGACAGCTTATTAGGTTGTGATTTGGCTGCTGCAGAGCCTCTGCAGCACAGGGAAGGGGAAGGAATGGCTGGGTTTTTGGTACCTGCCTGCTACCTCGAGTCTGTTGTCTCCCTGTGCACTGGGAGAAGTTGTCTGAAACCAATTTATCCCAGGTGTGTATTCCAAGGAGTGCACCGTGGGTTTTCCTCAGCAGAATTTGGTGCCTTGATCAGTCCCAACTGCCAGATTCCTCTCCATACCTATGTCAATGAAACAATCTCAAATGGGTATTTCAGAATCAAAGAGAGTATGATGCTTATTTTCAAATAAGTACTTTCCTGAAATTGCAAAACCAAAGAAAAATTTAACCTTGGTACTAACCATCACCCTGTGGGGCTTTTAAGCAAAGGGATTTTATTATGCTTGATGTCTGAAGAAGCTGTAAGTCCCTCTTAACCTAGTGAACAAGACTGGCATGATAGGGCTTACAGAAAAAATAGCCTCTATTCATTAAATAGGTTGATGTTAGGCAAACAATAACTATTATATGGCAAGAAAGAGAAGACATTTAATTAGGTACATTTTATTAATAGCTCTGTCTTTTTTGTCACAGTGCAGTTCCATATTTTAAGGAAAATAAACCTTGGGAAATAAACCTTTTTCACCTTTCAGGGAAATAATACTTGAACTGTATAGGCCAGACAGCCAAAAACATGCTCTGCCCAAAATTTACACCAAATAACAGGAGTCACTGTGCAAGCCCAATGCCAAGTCTGGGCTGGTAACTCAGATCTCTGTGCAGAATGAGCTTGTGTCCTTGCCAGTAACACACAGTGTAAACATACCCAGCAGCACAAAGACAGCACAACATGTCCTTATCCAGCTCCTTTATCAACAGGCTGGATCCCTGATCCATCTGCCTGTGCTAGCAACAATGGTAAAAAATGTAAATGGAGATCATTAATAGAACATAAAATCTAAGTAATTTGCTTTTCCATGTAAAAAGTCAAACAGTTTCACCTTCTGTTTTTTCAGCTCAGGTTCTTTTATTTCGCTTTTACCAGAAGCAGCTCTCTTGGTTTTGAAATAGTCAAACATGTAGTCATGTTTTGACATGACCAAAAAAAAGCTTCAGAGGAAATCAAAGAATCTTTTGTAAAAGATAAATAAATGTAAAAGGATAAAACCTTTTGTATTCACTATCCAGCCACACAAAAGTAATTCCTGATGTATTTTCCGAGGCCTAGCCTCGGAATATAAAGTGAATATAAAGTGAGATATTTAATTATGCATGTTTTGATCACTACGGGAAGGGTTTTTTTCTGTTCAACACTAACTTGTCCTGGAGAGGGTGGTGATTCTCCCTCTGAAGCAGCTGTGAGGAGCAGGAAACACAGGAACAGAGGGCTCCAGACCTGTGTCCAGACCAGGTCTTGGGAGGAGCCCTGTCTGCTTGCCATGGGCTGTGCAGTGTCTGAGCACATTTTGTGTATCATATCTGTCAGAGGCCCCAGGCAAAGGGACATCATCTGGTCAGAGAATCATAGAACCATAGAATTGTTTCATTTATAAAAGACCTTGAAGATCACTGAGTCCAGCTGGTGACCTAACACAGCAGAGTCCACTACTGAGCCATGTTACTAAGCACCACATCCATGTCTTTTAAAAACCCCCAGGAATGGCTGAGAATTGTGATTCAACCATGTCTGTGGACAGCCTGTTCCACTGCCTGACAACTCTCTCAGTGAAGATTTTTTATCAATTTCTGTCAGACAGGCACGTGACAAAGTTGCTGATCTACTCTTGCCAGGTGATTCTGGGCCAACACAGAGACAGAAATGTGGATATTTCAGGCTCAAAATGGGTGAGGGAGGACTCAGGGTCTTCAGCCTTTCCTCCTGTCTCCAGCATATGTTGTTTGCCGCATGAAGTAGTTACACCTTTCAAGGCCTTCCATCTAGCCTCACCTGCCAAAAAAATCTCTGTCAAATTAGAAAGTAGGTGTCCAGTGAGTTCGGGTGCTTTTGCAGTTCAGAAGCAAGTTAAGAGGTGTCACAGACCTGGACACTACAAGACCATCAGTGCCCCGGCAGTGCCCACTCCCTCTACTCTTAGTTTTTATCCAGTGGACGGCATGCCACCCACCAGTGTGCTATTTTTTTTTGTATGTTCATCACTTTTCATTGGACCTATCACCCCTTTTTCATAAGATAACTGGTGGTTTTCTTACTGTATGGTGAATGATGGGCAAAAAGGCATCTCAAAAGTCTGGTAGTCAGCACAGACTGCCCCTGTCTGACCAAGGTGCAGGACAATTTGTAATGATTAGCATGTATCATCCAGAAACATGAGAAAACAGTACAGAACCATAAAAAATTGGTTATCTTAAGCCTCTGGGAGATACTGGAAAAGTGGAGTAAAGTCATTGCCATACATGTTAAGGAGTCAGTATAGAGTAGTGCTCAGGGTGAGTTAAGCCCTTACACCTCCCTTTTAAGAGGGGCAATCTCTCCAAATCCTACCAAAGGTCCATAGAGGAATGGTAAGTGAAGGGCTCCATGGACCACAAAAACCTGATTTTTTGCTTCTGCTGAACAAAACTGTAAGAGTGAGAGCAAAACCCAGAGATTTCACCTTGTCACATGAGATCAGTCCTAACAATTTGCAGACAGTGAGACAGTGCCATGAGCCAGTTTAGGGTACAGAACAGCAGAGAATGACAGATGAACACTTTCCTCTGTGAAATCTGATCTTTCTTCATTGTTTGCCTTTAATCCAGTGACCATTATCTCTGCTGAAAAAATACATGTGAGCTTTTATGTGTGACAACTGCACTCAGGGTGGTCTTTGAATTAGAAGGCATTTGGTCACAGAGCCTGCAGCAAGTCACTGCCACTGCAGCCTGCACAGTTATATCAGGAAAAAAGAAGCATGCAGGAGAGGAAAAGCCTTCTCCTGGGTGGTTAAAGGGGACAAGTCTGTCAAAACTGAGGAAAGAGCTTCCTAATACTCAGGTGTATTTACTGTGAAGTGACATTAGCTGAGGGAAGAGATGTACATTTTAAATGTTTATGCCACAAGTAATGGATCGGCCAGATTTCAGTTATCTTGTTAGAGCTAATGCAATACAGTCTTAATGGAGTAGTTAATAGCTGGCCAATAAAAATGCAAAATAACAATTCTGCTGAAATAGAAAATAATTTGAACAAACAAACAAAAAGACTAGGCAGAAGGGAAATGCAGGGATCTTACTGGGAGGACCAGTTTTACAGCAACCAATGGAAAAATTAACTATTAGGGTGGATGTAGCAACAAAAGTCCCTCTGGCTTTCTGGAAAATATTACTTTTTTTCAGGAGAAAAAAAACTAGCACAAATTTCAAGCAAAAAACGGAGTAATTTTAAAATTACCTGTTGTATAAAGAACTTTGCTTCTTACAAGACTAAATAAATGGGTGAACTTAAGGTAATATTTCTAAAGTTATAAAATTGCAGAGAGAGTATTTCTTTCTAAACTGCATGGCTGTAAAACACCAGATGCCATACAATGAAGTCATCTCAGACCAAGACTGGGATCTGTTGCCTGTGAGGAGCACACAGATGCACGCTTTTAGCAGTGACGTCTTGCTCATAAAACAGGAACACCACGCGCTCTTCACTGCATCCAAAACTTGTGTCCCCATTGCGTGTGGGATTTTGTTGTTTTAAGATTAATCATTACTCATGTAAAACTAGGAAGGGGGAGTTTTAAATTACAGTTTATGAAGAGAGAAGTAAGAGTTGTCTTATGTTATGTTAAGGATTAACTGAAGGAAATGTTGCCTCTTGGTTGAGCTTGGCAGCCAAAGAGGCCTCTGTTGTTTTGGCCACACATTATCCTGATGTATGGCTAAGGTCACTCCTCTCTATTTCACAAAAGCAAAAATGGAAGCACAAAAAAGAGATATGTTTTTCATTTGAGACAGAAAAACCCCAAAATTCCACCATAAACACAAAGTATCACCTCATATATTGTGCTGCTTCTTGCACAATAAAAGTGTTTGGCAGCTTGTTCTTAGCCATGGAGCATGCCAACTCCATTTTCCATGAAATTTGATGTAATGATAGATGGTCACAAAAAAAGTACAATAGGAAAGAAGCTGCAGAAATACAGAGCCAACAATTTAAGGGGTTTTTAAAGCTCTACATTTGTGTGGTATTAATTGACACAGTGTATCAAGTGTCACTCAAAATATTTTGCCCATTGCAGCTTTATCGACTGCAATAATTGCAAATGGAAATGAATTCACCCTATGAATTTATCCCAGTGTGTAGTGTAAAAAATACATCTTAAATTGAAAGCATATAAAAGCAGAGAATGTGATATTAGCTGGATTTAAAAAAATAAAATCAAAAATAAACACAACTCTCCATCTGGATTCTGTATTTAGTGTTTAATGGACATGTACTGTTGCTGCTAATTTCAAAAAAAATCCCATTTGTTTGGGTTTTTGATAAATCCCATCAAAGCAGCTGTCCTTTTCCAGGAGAAAATGTAAAGCAAAGCAGAAGTTCAATACTGATCACAGATTTCATAATTCATGCATTCAAGATAGCATAAAACAATACAAACATTACACATTTTTTTCATCTGAGATTTCATCTCTTTGAGAGCATTTCAGTAAAATTGAGACACATCCTATCTACCTGCAAAAAACTCAGCAAAATCAAATAGACCAACCAACCTTCCCTAGCTCAGCATTTCACCTTTAGATGGGAGTAAGCACACAGAAGCTCTGTCTCATAAAAACACTGGGTGCTACAGCAGCAGCAGGAGATTTTTTTTAGTGAAAATGCTGCTTGGGGGACATATCTTGGCAAGCAGCAGCTCCCTGATGGAAATAGCATTTGGCATCAAAAAGTTCTCTCCCAGAAGCCCTGTGTACTTAGTTTTCTCAGCTGTCTTTTTTCAAAGAACCTTTCCTTTTGCTGGCTGTGCAGGTGCTGAGCTGAGATTACAGCTTGCTGTATAAAAACCTGATCCTTTTCCTCATACCTGCTCTCAGTTCCCACCTCTCTTGTACTTCACTGTCCTCATCTTTCCTCCTAAACATCCTGCTGGACCGTTCTAGGTAGGGATTGAGGCATTTTCCTGCTGGCTCAGCACATAATTCCTGATATTTGCTGTTCTGTGACTGCAGTGTAATTAGGCAATAGCAGTTTCAGCTCTAAACAGGTCTTTTGGACAGTGGGCCCAGACAGTATGATAAATAGCAATCTCATCAGGTGAAAATAAGCCCAACAATTTTTTGCTATTACAAATGTTTCCAATTTAGGGATTTGGTTTCAGTTGGACAGAAGGGAAGAAATGCTGATGGGATGATTTGTTTAAGGAGCTAGCAGCTCTCTTCAGCATTTCTTTAATTTTGTGAGTTATTTTATCAAGAGAGATCTTAAATCATACTTAGGAAATTTTCATCAAGAATCAACAGACAAAGCTCTGTTTTGCAATATGTTGAGTAGATGGGAGCAATGCTGAGAAATAACTGATACCTCAGCACCAGACTCCACTGACACCCTCTGAACTTGGTATCCTATTCTGCTGGATCCCTTTGGATTTTGTTGGTGTCTTTCCTTGGGTTTAGTGGTTTTCTCTGTGTGGGAGCTGGAAATAGGGATCAAAAAAGAGGATCATAAACAATAGCTCTGGTCATAAACAATAGCTCTGAGTGACATAACCTACCCTGGTCATTTCAGTCCAGTGTAACACATCCTGGATGAAGTTTATAGCAATGTCCCTTTTCACTAAAAGTTAGAAGTATATTTTTATACCTTCACACAAATATGTGCATCATTATCCATGATACCTCAAACCTGGTAAGTCAAAGCAACACCTGCAAAGGGAACTGTCTTTCATACAGAAAGTATGAACAGCATGATGTCATGCAGTCAGGTAGACTAAACAATCTGTCTTTTTCAGATAAAAACTATAAAACCTTAAGAAACATTTACTGTATCAGGTATGTGATGAAAATTACAGTAATAAATCTGACATGATTTAGAAACTGTGTTCCCAGGACAATTACAGAATGCCCTAGGCATTTGCTGTCTGCCTGCTCTTAGGCAGAACATGTTTACATCATGTTTCATAAATCCAACTTCTGCAGCAGGGGGTGGTTTATTCTGAGAGCACAGCAGTGAATTCTCTAAACAAAATGAATGATGTAAACCTCAAAGGGCGAGTTTGGTATCTCAGTGACAAAGACACAACATCCAAAGGAGATCTCTGCATTTGTAGTTTCTTGTAGTTTAGCAAATTAGGTTCCAGATTGATGTTAAACAAATAATCAGTGTGGTAATGCTTTTTAACAATCAAGTAATAAACAAATGTAATAGCATGTCTCAAGAAATCAACTGTAGGTTGTTTTAACAGCGCATAAAACATCTGCTTATTACCACAGATCTCCAGCATGGAGAGTGGCACTGGTGGAACTTGCTGTGTGTTGTCAGGGCCCTGAGTCTGTCCTAGCAGCCCCTCACCACCCTGCCTTCTTCCAGCAGGAGGGCCAAAATCATCCTGTCACATTCGGTGGCCGAGCCATGACTCAGTTGTGGCCACGCCTTGACCTTTGAGAGCACAGAGTCCCTGCTGTGCCAGTCGAGAGTTTGGGAGAGCAGCCAAGGCACTGCAGGGAGGTTTACAACAACAACATCAGAATCCAGCCAAACACGAATGCTCCTTCATTTGATGGAAAGGTGATTACTGGGCAAATAGGTGAAATTTTCACAAGTTTCAGTTCAGAGCATTAAACCTTTTTTTATCTCTGTGGAGGTAAAAACCTTACCATCTAATAACAGCTCTGGCTTTCCTGTTTAGCAGAGCTCCCCAAAAGTCAATTTTGTTTCTTTTCTTGGTAGCATAAAGGAATCCCAAACCCTACTGCCTTATTTCTCTGCTTAAAGAATATTTTTCAAGTCATACTTTTCCTTCAAGCTTATAGCTTTGTTGTCCCTTTAGATAAAATAAAGAACACTGCCGTCTGATTTTCTGATATTTACCTATTGAATTTCTGGGGGAAAACACAGACATTAATTCAGGAACCTGCATAATTCTGAGCAGTATTGGCTAAGAGAAATCATGTGTTGAACAGATGATAGTAAACAAAATGTTTTCTCCAGAAGTTACTTAATTCTCCAAAGTGAATGAAACCATAATGCATGTTAATTCATCTTAATTCATGTTGTGATGAGAATTTCCTAACCTCACTCCACATTTCTACACAAATATTTGTATTATTTAGCTATAAACTGAGTTCATTAAATGAAATAAGGAAAAAAAGACACTCTGTACTCCATTTTACAAACATTTCTCCATAAGTTAAGTCATATTGGTAGCAGATTTTGAACCCAGCTAAGTCCAAAGCACTAGAAATAGTAAGATAAACTATTTAAGGGTCACTTTTTGTGTGTTTTTAATTGGCAAGAAGTAACTTAAACCTTTTGTTTAAGAAAAAAAAAAAAAGAAAAAAACAATTTAGGTATGTTGGTGATCAGAATACCTCCCATTAAATTGTAAATGTTTTATGATGTACTTTTGGGATATCAATCACAGGACCCACAAGCAAAGAGTCAGTGAAGGAAAGAGTCTTCCAGGTGTGACACATCTGGTTCTTTGGCAGCCTAAACAGACTTTATATTGCCAGCTTTAAATTGGGCCTTTGAGTTTGCCACGTGCTTTATCTGTTGATGGGATGTCTGCACTGCCATCTGTTCCTGGTTGCAGCAGCTTTAACATTTAATATTTAGGTTTATTCCCCTCCCTTCTCTCTCTTCAGATGATCTCTATGCAGGAAGGCTTCACACTCAGTCCTTGTGCTTAGGGCTTATGGCCTTGCTCTTCTAAGCCTCTAAATATTCTGCATTTCTGATCAGGACTTGGACAAATATGCAGTACTACAAGAGCTGTGACCCTGCATCACCAACAGTTCTACACTCAAAGGCATTCAAAAGCAGCAATTAAAAGATTTCCATCTGCACAAGACTCTTGATGCATCCATTGACTGGTCAGAAGCTTCTCAATTGCTTTCTTTACTAAACTAAGGCTCTATTATCAAAAACCCAGTACTAGAGGAAGTCAGCTGTAAACTGCATTTGTCAGTTATGAAAATGAATCTAGAATCAAATGAGTATGTCCTCACAGATTGCAAATGGGCCCATTTGTGTATATCTTGATTTAATATGTTCTTCAGAGAAGCACCTTACTGCTTTTAGAAGTAGGTAGAATTGGCTGTTAGGGAAAAAAGAGCCTTGATTATCTCCTGGATGCTGAGTCCTAATAAAACATAAAATTCCTTGAAAGGAGTATCTGTTGTTTCCAAATTAGATGATATTGGAAATAGAGGAATTTAAATAGTTTGCTCTTAGTCTGTTCCATTTCTGGACTGGTTACAACATCCTGGTACACTTGCCCCTACATTTGATTCTTCAGTCTGTATATAAAATACTTCTGCAGTTATGGAGTCAGTTATATATCATGCTAATCTTAAGAATTACTTTTTTTTTCTGCTCAGACCATGTAATCAAAGGCAACAGAAATATCATGGAAAATAAGTTTCCACTGTGAATCTATATACTCAAAGCCAGCAGGTGAATAGACTAATGCTTTTGTTTTTCAGTATCCATAATTTCTTAAACTTCTCTTGGGAGTTTGCACAAACTGAACATTTAAAGTCAGCAGTGACTGGGAAAACAGAGGATTGCAGATGTCAGCTCTCAGTGACTCCAGGTGCTACTTGTCACAGGTGCCACTGCACCAGTGTGTTATGCTAAGTGACAGTCAAGTGTTTTCATACAAATGTCTTCTAAGCAGCCTTCCCCCTCACTGCCTCCATCTTCCTCATTGCACTCCCTGTTCCTGTGATGCTGGTGTTCCCATTTCTCTTCCAATTTAGTGTTTTTAGCGTTTATTTAGAAATTGTTACTGCCATCAAACCTCAGACCAGCAGTGGGCACAGAATGGATTATCAATGCAATATAAAAAGTCATTGTAGTGTGGAATTACTAAATATGCTGTTAATCTAATTTGAAGTTTAATAAAATATTTTCACTTATGAAATTAGTATCAGAGAGCATAAATAAAAGAGTTCTGCTTCTTCTCTTTTTTCCACTGTGAACAGTAACGTGACAAGGGAATTCAGCATTTTCATTCAAGGGAATGCAGGCAAATTCTACTTTGCCCTTCAGAGGATTCCCAAAGGCAAGTTTTAGGTGTTACTTATTAAGTATAAGCCTGAAGGAGAAGTATAGAATCAGGAATCTCTTCACTTTCACATCCAAAGTAAAAGCAAATGGCAAGCTAGCAGCCACCCTGCCCTGCTCCCTAAGGCAGCCATGGATCTGGTGTATTTCTGTATTATACTGTATTTATCTGGTCATGTGTGAGAACATGGTCATTTATAACAGTGACAACATTGACAACAGTGCACCAGGACAGTGCACTTACTGCTGTGGCAGCTGTATCAAGCTCTAGCAGCTTAACAGGCTTCCTGTAGGCAAATAGCACCCAAAATATTCATCTACCCAGGGAATTAGGCATCTGTTAACTTTATCTGATAGGTTCTTTGTTAAACAGTTCATTCTCTTGGCAATTGACCTTCAAAATAAATGTGAAATGCAAACTTCAGAGAAGGAAAATGAGCCCCAGAAATCTATCAGGTCACTTAGTAAAATGCATCACTATTGGCTCAGACAGAATGCTTCCTAATTTAAGGCTGACATTTATATGTTACTCTAAAATAGCTAAACATGAATGCTGAAGAGACAAAAGAAGCTAGAAACATCAGAAATAGTAGTTAAACTTTTACATCACTTAATTTTAAAAGTTAGGTTAATGGCATGAGGTTCTAAAATCTGTAAGAACAGGGGATTTATGGGTTTGCAAAAGACATTTAGAAAGATATGTACATGTATAAATGAATCATTAAAATGTTTTATGGAGAGATTTTGAGGAAGAGTGCTCCGGTATCATTGACACTTGCTTAAAACTGTAATATTTCACATAAGAGTCTAATGTGGAGCTGAGAAAGATTATTTTACACATTTAAGTGTGTACTGACTTTGATAGCATTCAGATATCAATGCTTGTGTAACATAGTGCCCTTGTAGGCAGAAAACATGTGTCAAGTAGAGCTGGTAAAAACAAAAGTTACTCTGCATGTTTTTTGATTAAATTGGCCTTTGACAGAATAGAAATTTCTGTGAGGCTTTTTTTGTGCTTGTGCTGATGCAAAAAAAAAAAGAGGCAGTTGAGATATTTAAAATATATTTTAATTTTTTTTTTCTGAAAGCTAAATAGATTAACTTTTTTTCTTACTGCTTCTCTGGGAATAAATAAATTTCATGAGTAGTTATTGACAAATTAGAATTTCTTTCAATAGTGACAAACGTTTGAGTGTGAAATTTCTCTCTCCAGAAGACAGGATAACTTGTAGCTCATGTGTTAATGACACGGATTTGAGTGGGGAAAAAATGTTTTCCACAAGCAGTGGTGGAGGATATAAATCCACCCTCTCAAACACATGGTCTTCTGTAGGAAAAATGGCTCTCCACGAATTTATCTTTAAAGTAAATTTAAAGTACTTTTGGTTAAATTTAAATCTAAGCAGAGGCCTATTTATAAGTCTTGGCATTTTGAGTCAAAATAACCGCCCTCCCAGGTTCTGTGTGAGCAGGCAGTACTGTGCAAACTTTCTGATCAGACTGGACCACCTGGTGCTGAGGACCAGACATTCTCCACATTACATGGATCTGGTTGGGTTTTGCTTTGGTCTGGCTGATCTCATCCCACAGACTAAAAGCTGGTTTGTGTTTGAGGTGCATTTTACATACCCCAAGAGCATCCCTCAGTTTGTGTTCAGTCAAATTCATGCACCCTCAGACTGGTCCAATGTGTGTCACAAACCCAGAGGCTGTGTCACAGCGAGAACCACATGTGTATGGGAAGGGACTCTCAGGTTCACTTCAGAAGTGCACTCCTGATCTGAATTAAAAGGTTTGTGTGGCTTCTATCCCTCTCCCAGCACTAGCACCTAAAGAATAAGGTGTCTGAAATACTGCAGCTGTTAAACAGCATGTCTGCAGCAAAGGTTTCTTCCTACTCTCCATCACTTATCCTTGATAAAGATACTGAGATTCTCTTGGAAGAGAATATGGAACTGCTATGTTTGTGATGTCTTGTTTTTGTAATTTTTGGGTATAACAGGGAGTATTTCCATCCAGAGCAATCCATGATTCCTTTCTTTGCACATTTTTAAAAGTTTTACTCAGCCATTGGCTCCTTTTTCAGAAGAATGCTTTCACATTGTAAGCAGATTTGTATTGCCTAAAAATGAAGTAATTACAACACACCCAACACAAAAATAGAAAAGCAGGAGCTCTCAGTATCAATTTATTCCTTTAATTCATTTGCAAAGGTGTCTTTTGAACCCCTCCTTTATGGAAACCAAGACATCAATAACAAGAAATACAAATTCTCCAATAACAAGAGTGGTTAATACCAGGCTTTCACTTATGAAATTACTATAAATGGAGTCATATTACTATGAGTGGGTTTAAGAAATGCAGGGCAAGTCCCAGCAGCCCTGGAGAGGTTTCTGAGACTGAGCTGAAGATTTAAGAGGAGGCACCTGCTTGTCTGCCCGTGGCAGCTTCCCTTGTAGTAAACTGAGCACAGCTGTCACAGCTCCTTGCTCAAGGGCAGAGGGGAAAACATCCCCTTCCACACCACACCGTGTTGATCTCCACACCACCTTGGATTTCTGGTTTACTGAAAAAAGGTGAACAGAATCCGTGAGGACAATTTCAAATGCTTCAGCAGCACACTGCTGTTCCTTGTGCAGGTGACACTGTCCAGCCAAGTATTCAGCTGGCTGTCACCTGCCACAGGTATGTCCAGCTAACTCTGGGTGAGAACACTGTTCCAAAATGGAAATGCTCTGATAAAGACACTATGATAAGGATAACAACCTTTTGACACATACTAACATTCAGAGAATCACAAAGCAATTTTATATTGCATATGCTTTCTGGAAACCCATCAAGAGTTATTTAAGGAATTTAAAGTGCTTGAGGCATGAAGTGAAGGCAAAGGGAATTGTCTTGCTTTAGGCATCATGACAAAAACAGTTGCTGGGGGCAGGAAACTGTCTCTGGTCAGGGCAAGTGGGATTACTGCAGATATCTGAGGCTCCTGCAGTACAGCCCTTCATACAGCACCACTGAACACTTTGCTAACTCTGTAATGCAGTTGTTCATTTAATACTCATTTGTACTATGTGTTTCTTATTGCTCAAGACTGTACTCCTTGAGCTAAACTCAGAGTTTTCTGTTTACAAAAACAAGCAAAAAAATGCACTGATTTTCTCCTTTTTCTTTAACATTGTTCAGCGGTTCCTTGTGCTGCCTTACCCAAACTTCTACTTGACATCATTTTGGTGTGAATATTTTAATCTGCTGCTTGGATGCATTTACTGTGCTGTTTCCCAGTTGAATAGTAGTTTGGAAAAAAAGTTTGGAAATCTACTACTAAAGAAATATTTCATTATTATTTATTTTATATTTATGTTGTCTTTAATTATAATATTAGAAAGATTTATTAACACCATCTTTGCTGCTTCTGTAAAAAAAAATATTAAAAGCAGTTGATCTAGTGTACCTGTGTAATTTATTTTTCTGTACACCTGGCAAAGATTTAGAAAAGACTGGCTTAACTTCCAACATGTTTCCAAAATCAAAATGTGACAGATAAGCTAAATATGAATGGTGAGGTCTGAAAGTGACCTTGTTTTTTCTCCAGCAAACAGGCAGACCTGAGCAGCTTTAATTGTAGTGCTCACTACAAGCAGTTTATGCCTGTATTAACAGACTACAAAAAATATGTAATTACCATGTTAAGCACAACAATATGAGTCTGTTAGGAATGGACTACAAATTTGGATTATTCCAACATTCAGAGTGTAACCTAATAATTGCTAACCATCACTGATCTTGCTACAGCCTCTTTTATGAGAAGTCAGGAGACCACAACTCATTTCATGCAGACCACATTAATGTGGTTGATTCCAACTCTAGAGCCCCTTTCTGCCACAGAGGAAGTTTCAAAATAAAACAGAACAGTGAAAACAAAAAAGAATCCTTAAAATGCACTGTATTAAGGATGTTTAGGTGATGTAGTAAACTCCCTTCACTCTGCCATTAAGCCCAGACAGGAGATTTCACATGCTGCCTGAGTTATCTCCATGCTAATTTGGGTATTGGTTGGATTTACCATTGGGTGGTTTGCATTGGAAGGGACCTTAAGGATCATCTACTTCTGACCAGAAATGTTTTACTTTTCTCTCCATGCAGAATGGGAAAGTTTTCTGAATGTCACATAATTTCTCACTTGTCCACATTGTTGTCATTGTCCAGCAGTGTTTCAGGTGTAGACTTTTATTGCAAAGTGCTCCATCTCAGCCAGCCTTCTGGTACAATGGGGAGAACTTTGATATTGGCAGCTTTGTTGGGTATTACACCAACTCACCCTACAATCAGGATATTTTTAAATAGAACAACAAAAAAAAAATAAGGCCATCAGAATTTAAAATGTTGCTGTGAGGACTGTACTGCAGAAAGATTTATTTGTCCATGTCCACATAATGATCTTTGGATTTTTGGGTGATAAACATCCTACAATGAACATTTTGCCCCAGCATCTGCAGAGCACAAATGTCAGCAGATAAGAAAATTCATGATCAGTTTATGCAAGCAGGTGCAACTCTGTTGACTTGAATAAAACAAAGTGTATTAACACCAACAAAAAAAAAAAAAAGAATGCCAAATGCTTTTGAAAGGTATTTTAAAGAATAGTTTATTATTTAAATATTTAATATAAATCTTTCTCCTTCCAGTCGTAAACACAGGTTGCCTTGAAGTTAAATATCAGCCTCTCAACACAGCTATAATTTATGGACACCATTTATTCCTTGGTGAGGTATTTTACCTCCCTTTAGTTACATAAATAACCTCTCCAAGACCTGTTAATTTATTCATTGCCTGTTAATCCTTATTTGTCACCCTTATTTTAAAAATATACATTTATCTTCTGCTAATGAGAAACAGGAATAAAAGTTATTCTCAGTTGGTTCAAGGAAGCATCAGAATGTGCAGAGTGTTTTGGTTAGTGTGCAAATCTCAAAATAAAGCACTCAAAGCAGTCATAGCCCTGGAATCAGAGAACAGCAAGTTTGGGAGGAAAAAAGGAGGAAAAAGGTAAGAAAACAGAAAGCCTTAATATATGTATAAGGTATTAATATAAAATATAAATAATAGAATATAAAATGGAATAGAATATAAAATAGAATATATAGTATATAGAGAGAGAATGTAAAACAGCTTAACTGCATTGTGCTCTATACTGCATTGGTCCTTACAGAAATATTTCACTCTATAGATGATGAAGAGAGGTCTTCTAGGAGGTGATTTGTGTCTTTATCAGTCTGAAGAGTCTTGAGATGCCCATCTCTCACTATGGGCTGTGTCAGGTGAGATGGTCTGGCATGATGTGGAACAGAGCTGTGCCTGTACCACAGGTGATGCAAGCACCTGCTAGGAAACAGATGTGCTTTGCCAAGACACGTGTTGTCATCATTTTTACAAAGTGCTCCCTCTCAGCCATTCAGAATTTGGTTTTGTGCCTGGTCTGTTAATGAACCCGTGTTGGTAGAAAGGGCAATTTTTTTTTGTGTGCCCACAAACATCATCTCCCATGTGTCTTCAGACTGTCATAATACAACAAAATCATTCTGTCTATTCACAGCACCCTGGCAGAAGGTGTGGGAGGGTTGCAGCACTGCTCAGGGAAGACCTGTGGAATTGGCCTCCTTTTCAATTGGTTTGAAATTGTGACAAGCTCAATAGCTGCAGTTAAACTAAATTATTCTCTTAAGCAAAAGCAGAATTTCCACTTTTTTACTTAGGGAATTCTTACTGTGGCATGCTGTGAGGTCAGGGTATTAGCCAACTAAGAGGCACAGAAGTTTCTGTAGAATTCCAGGTTTTCCCACAAAAATAACTATTACCACTATAAAGAAGTAAATGACAAGCTTGCATTTCCAGATTTACTCAACACGTATCTCCAGCATCCCTGAAGTCAGAAGTGATTTTGTAGAGAACTGACACAGCTTTAATCTAGTGGAAAAAAATTATTTCTCAAGCAGCTTATAAAAATGGGAAAATAGAATTGCCTTAATCACTGGTGCAGCTGCGTTATAGGAGCTGTCTTCAGAGAATAAATAATTTCATTGCCACTAAAATATTTATATCCCTTTTCAAGCCTTCAGTTTGGTTTTGTTTTTCAAATAGTATTCTACATTTGGTACGCTTTTGTTTTCTTCAGCACTTTAGGTATAATTTTTCAATGATAGTATAGCAGGTCAGTTTTGTGTAAGATACTCAGGACTGGTTTGAAGAACAAGAGGTAAAGACTTTGTTTTAAAAAATCCAACCTGGATTTTTTTCAGGTTGCATATATGTATATCACGACTAAGTTCAAAGATTCAGATCCATCAAATTATGCACAGCTATCTTGTTTGTGCATGTGGATGTGTTAAACTCTTCCTTCCCATCCGTGCCTTGCTGTTAAGTGAGACTGCGAACTTGCCATCGAGTATAAACATGTTTAAATGTAGTATCCTGACATTTTTTATCAAGATGTGTAGCTGAGTGAGTGCAAGAACTGTGATGTATGTATTACACCATCATTGGGGATTAAGGCTGTCCTTAATCTGACCCTGAGAAACCTTGTGCCAGGTTGGAACCTAAATTTTTGGCTGTGAAAATGCAGAAGGATGAAATGTAATATCCTGATGGGCCAGACAAATGCAAAGATGTTGGGAGTCTTTTGCAGCCTTTATAAAGAGAGCCCCATGTGCAGCAAACTGAGTTTGGTTGGCTTTTACACCCCAGCTCCTAAATACAACTGACTGTGGGTGTATCTGAGAGGCCCCTGATAATATATAAAGTCACTTCACTTTTAAAATAATGGGGGAAAAAAACCCCAACAACAAACCCTTCACTTTGTCAGTCATTTCCCTGAAAAATAACTGAACAAAATTCAATGTGTTAAAGATGAAGATTATCAAAGCAAAAGCACTTCTACATACCCATTGTGATTATGTCCCCAGCTTTAAAATCAGTAATGAAGAAGATCATTGTGGTGATCACATAAAAAAATTTTTGGCTGTTTTTTTTTCAGTTTCCTGATATATACAAATGCCTCCCCACGTTCAGATCCTGCAGGCAATTAGTGTACTGTTAATTTTACTGACATGTAAGGTGACTTGTATATTCACATGCAGGTCCTCTTGTATATTCACATGCAGGTCCTAGATGTGGTTCCACATATATTTTCTGTCTTTATTCTTATCCATCTTATCTATGCTTTTGACAAAATATTGATAGAAGTGCTGCAAGCAATCATCTGAGGAGCTGCTGGTCTGTGAGCAGAGTGTGCCAGGGAGGGCTGGGAGTTCACACCCAAACTGGCAGCAAGGGCTCTCCAGAGGGGCTGGTTCCTCCCTTTGGGCAGATTATCAAGGAACTCATATGGTATGAGAAATAAATGGATGTAACCTCTGTTTTTCCAAACAAAAAGCCTCAAAAAAAAAAAAAAAAAAAAAAAAAAAAAAAAAAAGTTGCAGAGCCTGAAAACAGCTTCAATGTATCTATAAGCAAAAAAATTTTAAATAGCATCCATAAAGCTGCTTGGAGCAGCTGATTAAGTGTTTTCCTTTTTGTGTGCTAAAATAGTCCCACCACAGAAGGTTTCTAAACCTTTTCTATAAATTCATCACCATGGAAAAGGGGTCCTTAGGAGAGAACAGTCTGTGAGTCATCATAAGCTTTCTTGTTGTAGTACTACATCTAGTTCCAAAGGGTTGTTTTGAACTCTCATGTAAAACAACACCCAAAAACCAACTGGCCTTTATCTGAAAATCATAAAAATGTGAACATTAAAAATCTGTTATACTTTGTAAAATAAAACTCCTTATTGCAGGCACATGCACACCTAATTTGTTTATACGTAACAGGAAATTGGATTGATATCTGTAAGGAAAGATGGGTCAGGAAATACACTGCAATTTGAAGTATATGTGGTGTAGAATTGTAGCTGCACTTTGCAGTGCATAATTCTTTAAAGCGAAACAAAAAAATTTTCATGGAAATTACTTTTCTCTCCTTCTGCTTCACACATTTGGTTCCCATGTTCACTGAAAATGTAATTAAACAGTTTTATTTTCAGATTTATTCCAAAAGATTTTTTGAAAGTTGATTTAAAGAAAACCCATTGCATAACTAAGCATCCAAAAACACCTCCAATTTTTTCAAAACAAGTTACTGTACAACACCTGACAGTGCTAAAAGCAAAGTACATTTGTTAATATTTGCTACCCAACAGTGTGGGTTGCTTCCAGGGCATACCCAGACATTGCTCAGCAGTGTGCACCTTGCATCCTTTCTCAGGCAAAGGTGTTGAACACAGGGCAGTGGAGTCACCAGGATTCAGCTGGAAGGCAAGACACACCCAGGTTGTGCATTAAACTGGGAAATAGCCCCAGGTGCAGCTGTGCCTTTGCAGACTCACTGCCAGGTTTGTCTCACTGCTCTCTTTATTCAAGGCAGATGGTAGAAAGCAAAAGTGACACAATGTGCCAGGGGTCATGGAGACCAACCATCCAGCATTTTTAATTCAAGGACTCTACCATACATTTCTGCTTTATATGTATTTAATCTGTGCCTTTCCTGCAGTATCATTTCTCCTGGGAAGATCTCCTGTTTGAAGAGAAATTTGCAAATACCATTTGACCTCAGTCTAGGTGTGCAAGGTGCCCCTTTGCTGAGGGACTCTCATTGCTGTTCTGAGACACTCTACCTGGACACAAAGCATTGCATCTCAAGTCAGCACTGTCACCTTGCTCATGTCCCTGGGGGGACAATAAGAGAGCTGCCTGTGTGTCTGGGGGTCTCTAGCTGCTCAGAGTGACCCTGAGATGTGTTAGAAAGTCTCTTTTCCCAGCCCAGTGCTCAAAGAAGGAGTCAGAACTCTTCATTTCTCAGTCTCAAGGTTGTTTATTGTATCTTATCTATAAAATTCTTTCTCCTGGCCTGCCGAGGTCTGCTCAGCAGGTCAGACAGAGGCACTCTGCCTGCCCCTGGGCGGTGTTATCTTTTTATACTAAAAACTACGTGTACAATATTTACAATTACTTTCCAATACCTATCATCTATGTTAGACAGTGAGCTTCTACTCTAAACCAATCTAAAAGTGCCAACATCACAGCAGAAGATGGAGGCCAAGAAGAAGAAGGAGAAAGGCTGGACACACCCAGATTCCTCCATCTTGCCCCCTGAACCCCCATTCTAAAAATCTCAAAAAATCTCTTTTTCACCCTGTGATAAATTCACCATCATTCTACTTAAACTTTCGTGGCTTGTAATTCTTCACATAAGTAATTGTTTTTTCCAAAGGCTAAATCAAAAGCACAGGGGTCTTGTGCTCTGTGCCCAAGTCTCTGAGCCCCCTGGGCAGGGGCTTGAGTCTTCCAGGGCAGCCAGAGGAATTTCCTGGGTTCTGACACCTGTGAGACTCAGAGTTGTGGCAGTATTTAGCAGGTAGCATCATGTGCAATTGTTTCTGAGCTTAGTGCATGAAGATTTAAAATTTCTTCTTCAAAATAGCACCTTAAATTGATGGAGAGTTCAGCACCCACGTCTCTATTATGCTTCTCTGAGACAGAAATACCTAATTGTCCTGTAATGAAAAAAAAAAAAGCCTGCCTTTTCTCTTTCTTAACCTAGCAAGACTCCATGGAAATCAATGGAATTATGCCAGCCTGTTGCAGTAACACCAGCAAAAAGAGAATTTCCTTACAGGATTTTCCTCACTTTTTCCAGTAAATTTGCTGTATTCCCCAGCTTTGAAACCTACAGTTCCTGTCCTTTTGCAAAATTGTGGAGAGGCATTGTCCTTTATTTGAATAGTGACACTAAAAGTGTACTTTCCATGAATTAAAATATATAATCATTATGTGGAAGTGGACTAGGCAAGAAGTGATGATAAAATAGTTTGGGGAAACTTAGCATGCTACAGACATCTCATGCAGCAGTATTTCACACCATAACATTTTTTACTCCATAAATATTTTCATCTTTCTTGCTGTAACTTGCATAAATGAATAAATGCATAGAAAACACTAATGATAAGCCCTAAATTAAATCTAAGCTCACCATCTTGACATTTACTTTTTAAAATATGTATGAGGCAATTCCTCTGATCTTTTTTTTATACACTTACAAACACATGCTTACAAGTTATTTGTGTTTCAGGGCCAAGTACAGTAATGAGTAAAGGCTTCATCCTCCTATTGCTGAAAGACTTTGTACAGTCATGAGGGCTTGAGGATCAAGGTTTTAAATTGAACTCAAGAGATTGCCTATCAGGAATAACCAGATCCTTCCAAACTTGGTCCCATTCAGCAGCAGGAATTGCTACATGCTCTTAACCCTCATTCTCTATGCTTTGAATGATCATTACCTACAAAAAAAATAAACTTTTTCTTTTTATTTCCAGTTATTTTCTGAAGCTATTTATTCCATAAAGATTCAAGATATGTTAGGAAAACTTGATGGACTTAATGGCTGAATTAAAAGAACTAGGGTGAAATGCAATAGTTCAAGATTAACATCATACATACAGGAATTTCTCTGTATTACTGCAAATCCTTTGGTTGGATCAAGGAGAAAAACCAGCAACATAGTATTCAGCCACAGGATGACTGTGATTTTCAGTGTGTTAGGACCATAAAATTGAGTTTGTATGAGAATTTTCAAAGGAATAACAGAGCTTACACACTGCTTTTGGCCCATGCTTTTCAGGAGCAGAAAACCAGGAAGAGGTGGAGAGAAGAGCTATAGGGACATCTGATTAAATAATCTCCAGATATCGCATCAACAAAAATTCTTCTCTTACTCTATTAAATTATTTCTCCAAAGATGGAAATAATTTTGGATTGAATATATTACAAGCATTATATGTATTATAATAAGAGGAACAGAGTACAATTAGAAAAGACCTACTGGTCATAAGGTCTTCCTCTTTGCTGTTAAAGGAAATTATGTAATAAATTTGACAAGTTTTTTTTTTTTTCTGGGCCACTGATAAACATTCTGTCTAAATTAGAGGATAGAAAATATAAATTTGAAATAAACACAAATTTAAGTGAAGACTGTGACTTATGAAAATAAAAGTAAGATTTCTTCTTCTCTGTTTTTCAAAGATAGAAATATTATCTGATCCTTGAAAAGAAGTCATCAAGGCATATAAACTACATGCCCCATTCAGTGGTTTCCACACAGTTGGAAATGTGCAGGTATTTGACTGCAGTGGCAAGTAAAGGTCAAGTAAAACCATAACTTATAAAAAGTGGAGTCCAGATAGTTTATGTTCTATAAATTAAGGATTTTCTATGAACTTCAGACATTCAAAAGGAAAGGCTTAAAGCTTACACAGGTATGTAGTAAGCTATTTATTAGTATCAGAAAAACAGCTATTTTACTTACTTCTGGGTATATGGGATTTTTAATATAAGCACCCTTTTAACAGTATCAATTTTAATGTGTTTTGTTCATGGTAGTGCATACTGAACTTAGGCAATTTTATCAGAATACCACCAGTTTAAAATTTTCATTAAAGACTGTAGAAGATTGCTTTCATTGAAAATATACTTTATATTTTCCAGGTTAGTAGTTTGCCTGGACAACCAAAAGTGGGGTTTTTTTCCAACCTTTGAGCATATTTCAAAATTCCACAGCTGTCTCCAAAGCAAGAGAGCATGGACACCTCTTGAACTCTTTGCTGTTATTCTACAAATATCAATACATCAAAAAAATCAGAGATGTGAAAAATACTATATTATTTGAAAAAGAAAAGGGTTTTTTTTCAACATCATTGAAGACTATGGAGTAAATGCAGAATGTTTCAAGACTTAGGAAGAGTTGTAGAATTTTTTTCTGTGAAAGCTGTATATATTGCTTTCCACCTATGGTCCCTGCCTTGCTCCCTTTACCGTGGCCAACAGGAAGCTTAAAAGCCATGGGTTTATTTATGTCCCCATACTCTCACAAGTTTAAAGGATGACATCATCTCTGTTTGCAGGGGCGGGGAGCTGAACCATGCCCACACAGCCAGCTGAGCACAGCTGTGCAGCCCAGCCTGTCCATCAGGCTTTGCAGGCAGGTGTGTGCCTGGTCTCAGAGTCAGGCTGAGTGCCAGGCTTTGGCAAGACCCTGTGCTTCAAGCACACCCACCACCACAGAGACCAGAGTCTTGCTGCAGACAAACCAATCCACCATCAAATATCTCTAACCAAATACAGGGTCTGTGGTTTTTATACGTGCGTGGATACAAAGCATGTGGAGCTCAGTATAAGGAGCCTTCTGCCAAGCTGGCACTGAACCTCACTGGAAATGACCTGTGGTTGTTTGTTCAAGGTCTTAAAGGAAGTCTGGGAAGAAAAAGTTTAATGCAGTCTTCTACCATTGAACCTTTCCCCCTTCACCCTTCTGCTCTTGGCATCTAGATTCTGTAACAACCTTCTGATAGATTTGGTGTTCCTCCTTTCACTGAGGCCAAGAGCAAATCTGCTGCGCAGAGTCCTGAGATACTTAATTTGGAAATAGTTGCTGCACTTGTCTCAAAATGTACATGGGGCTTAGAGTGAACTGAAGCAACTCTGAAGCTCAGGAAACCCAGTGAGCTTCTGTGTGCACTTCAGAATGATGGCAGCTGCAGGAATGTGCAGGCTCTGGCCTGAGCTTAAGCTAAGTGATCAGGACATGGATAAATAATGAGACATGACATGAGAAATTGCTGAATATGACAATGTGAGAAGCTGACAAAAAATTCAGAGAGCACTGTCAAGTACAGCTGGATCTTGCAGAAGGTAGAGGAGGAGGTATTTGAGAAAAGGTTGAATTTCACAGGTAATTGAAAGGGAGTACTGGGGAAGTTTTTTGGGCAACAATACCTGGGTAACCCTATCAGTGATACCACATGAAGCTGAGATTACCTAGAAATGCCAGATTTGGGTACCCATATAGCAAAGCTGGGACCAATTGGGGAAAAGTAATTAGGGATGGGTTGTTTCTTTGAGAGGAGGTAGCGTGAGCAAGGTAGAAGTGTGGTGAAAGGGAGGATGAAGAACAGGAAAAAATGTATGCAGCTGATGTAATCAGATCTGTTCAGGACACTGGCTGGGGAGTAATTGCTTGCTACAGTCTAATCAGGACATTAAATCTTGTCTGGCCCCACCACACAAGTTCAACATGCCTCTGCAGGATGAAAAGGGGAAGCTTTCCTCTTTGGGCAGAGGGAGGAGCACCTAGATGGACAGATAAACTTTCTGGTCCTGTCAGGCCTATGCCAGGCCTGACAGCATCACCATCTACTCCTTGCTTCCTTACAAAGCACAGAGCAACTCACCTTATTGCCATAAGCCATGGCAATAAAGAAGTACATGGGGTTATAGCAGCAGCTCCTTTCAATAATATGTTACCAGAATGATGATGATCCTTTCCTTAAAAGTAGCTGTAGTTCAAATAATATGTCATTGGAAGGATTGTATCCAAGTTAAACAATCATCAGCTGTTTCATGCAAATATGTTATTACAGTATGTCTCTCAGGAAATTAATATGAATGAGTATACATGCTGTTTCATTTAAGCAGATTATTGCAGCCTCCCCTGCGGATCTTAATCCTGCACAGTTAGCACAATATTTCCTTGTCAGCTGGTTGCTTAATTTGGTCTGTTTGTTTAAGTGTTTATTGGTCTTGTTACTTCTTATTTTATTTTCTGCCCTGAATCTCGGCCCTCTTTCTCTCTTCTTTTGCACATGACTGGATGACACTTGATGAAAGCAAGACAGCATTCATTATCACACAGAGTTCATTTTTCTTTTTTGAGACAGAGACATGCACTGAAGCAATTGGTTCCCACTTCATGTGTTTAAGCTAGGTGGCCCTATAGCCAGTGTTTATGAGACATGGGAGGCCAGCTTTTATTGGAAAAGCTTTGTTCCTTAGTTGGAATGAAAACTGAAATTTTTGCAGATACTAACATTCCCCTACCATATGTGTCTGAAATGAAGCAGTGCAGAGGAGAACTGCTAGTAATATAGCATTGCTTTAGTCTGTAAAGTTTCCTGCTGGGTAAAGAAACCCTTTTTGCACCCGAAAAACATCTATGAAACTCAGATATTCTATGCTTGGGAATTAGCACGTAAGTTCAGCTTCCCAAGAAGTCATCTGTGCTATGCTGATAAATGTAAGGCAATAACATACTTTGCCTGCTCAGCATTTCTGCCTATATTACCCAAGCACCTATTTTTTGTTCAAAATTATAAATTAGCTAGCTCTTTCTTATACTAGGAATGGTCTCAGTTTTCCTGCCTTAATTGCTAAAAGGCAGAAAATATATACATTGCTATCTGCTATCTAGACAATGCAAACGGGGTTCTCTTCTGTTTGGGTCAGCATCTGCTGTAATACAGAAAACCATAATGAAGGGCTCAGGAAGTTTTGTAAAGTTCCCTTTCCAGATGTACCCACCAGGTTTCAGGAAGAAACCCAGCCTTATTTGTCTATCTTGATTTTGTAGCACTACTGAATCACAGTTAAAACTCTTCATCCCAGTAACAGAGAGAGAGAAAAACATTAATGTTTTATTATTTTAATGTTTTATTATTTCTTAACCTCTTCACTATCAGATTTTAGTGGGGAAAAGGGAATGAAGCAATTGATCTTTCATCACAAATGATATCTGATGGCATATTGGGAGTTGACAAGAGGCTTTCATACTGCAGATCTTTTCAGATGTGTCATTCAGCCTTAATGAACCTCTAAAGTGCAGCAACTATGTATGGCAGCTTGTTCTCAAGAACTGTAATCCCTCCTCTGCTATTAGGAATGGATGCCTAATAAGTGGGGATTTATTTTCTTTCCTTTTTTTTTTTTTCTATAGGTATTTGATTTATAGCATATCACTTCCTAAACTGTGTTTAAAATACCTGTAAAGCCTTTGCAAACATGCTTTTATTAAATTCCATGTGAGAGCAGAGATCTGATTAAGGTTCACATTAGTCAGGAGAATAAAACAATCAAAAGGATTTTCCTGAAGGAAATGAGGAATTTACATAAATGCAGATCATGCCATGTGACTTCATCAGGAAAGTTTCATGAGAGAGAGCTGCTAATTCCATCAGTAAAGAAGTCGTAGATTTGCTGCAAAATAGTTTCTTTGGATCCATCTGGTCTGTTCATAGATGAGTAAAACTTTGAATTAAATGGGAAAAAAGTAAATGAAAAAGCCAAAGAAATAAACCAAGAATTTAAGTCCCCATTGGCATCAGGAAGTATTGCCCTTCCCAGGGCCACGTAGCATACTCTGTGTTTCCAAAGCAGCTGTGTCATTTCTCATGCTGTTCCTGAAAAATATAAGGGGGTGATGACGGGGAAAAAAAGGAGTCATTGCATGTCAGTGCTGGCCAACAGCTGGTCACCCATTTTGCTCAGACACAAGGCTGTCCCTGGGGACATCAGCCTGGCTTCTACTCTGCTCACCACACTCATTCAGTCAGTTCATTTACTAAAGCTTGTGTTCTGCTCTTGGCAAAGGCTTTCAACACAGTTTTGTGTTTACACAAAATTCAAAAGATCTCACTAAGTCCTAGCTTTAAATTCCATTAATCTAATTGCTAGGGGTAAATTGAAAGTTTGTCATGGTGGATATAAATTTCTACACTAATTTATACAAAATATATCTCATCTTGCTGTTTGTTTAGAATTTTTTTAAATAAGGTTAAAAAAAAAAAGATTTAAAGGCATCATGGTTAGAAAATTAACCTTACCTGCATAAATCAGCAGACTGCTGACATATGTCTTGCCAGCGGCAAAACTTTCCCTAGTTGGATATAGATATGATTACTTGTTTGTTTCTCCTCATCAGCTCAACATAAAGGATGGCAGGGGACCTCACCAAGGGATGGTCCTGAGTGTTTGGGGTGCATCTGCCATTTATTAACCACATTAGTACATGATTTGATAGATTTTGTTGGCTTTTAAATAGTGGGTTGGTTACTGAATTTCTACCCTAAATTCAGTGGGCATTGCATAGCATTTAGGGTAATAATTGGATTTCTGTAATGTGAAATGTAGCCAGAAAAGCTATAAAGCTAAAAAATTACCTTAGAACTATCGATATCTGAAGTAAAGCTAGATTTCCTGTCTGTGCTTTGTTGAAGAATGCATAATGATTATGCACTGACTAGCCAGCCTACTGAAGTGGGTGTTAGCAGATAGTTCTCAGGAATCCAGTGTATTCCCACAGCTTGCATGCCCAAAAATCAAAAGGGCTTTGCCATAATGGCTTAACCATCTCTTAATAAAATACTGAAACTACCATGCTAAACTGCTAAACTGCTTGCTATGAGCTCTCTAGCAGCAGACTCAGCCAGAGCTTGAAGCATTTCCCAACAATGTGTCAAGTGATCAATCTGTCACAGCACCAATACTTTCCTCTCCGGGGCGGGTTTTTCATCCCATTGGAAAGGACAGAGTTGCTGAGCTAATCGAAGGCAGTTTACAGTTTGAATTCAAGACCATACCTCGGTGATATCTGCTCCTTCGAAATTCCATTACAGCTGTGTAACACATGCTTAGCTACTTATTTCATTAAAATCTGGTTTTTATATGTTGGTTGTACCAATCCTTCCAGAAATGTCTGATGGATCTTTATAAGCTACATCAACTGCCTGGGCAATCATTACTTCTTTATTACTTTTTCATTATTTTCTTCTTAACAGCAATTTAGTACTTAGAAAGAAGTGAGTAATGGAAAAGAATATTAGTCTTGTATGTATGATAAATTCAAAGCATCTATTTTCCTTTAAAAGATGCAGCAGTTGTAGTATTCTAAGAGATTTATTCCTCTCTGTGCAAGCTCCAAAACAGGAGGTTAAATTTGGCTTGGAAGCATAGTAATTTCTCCTAAATTTTTGGGCTGCCAAATTATAACAAGAGAGCTTTCAGAAATCTTTTTTTTTTCCTTAGGCATAAACCATTTGTCCAGCAAGGTCAACAGCAGGCAAGGCAAATGGACTAAGGTCCACACCTGTGGGTACATCAGTGTTACTGCAGCAGTAGCCTGGGGTCTAACTGGACCAAAAACTTCTCAATGCCATGTAGGATTTGGAAGGTTTGGGGCCTGTCAGCAGGGGTGAGAACCAAAACTGGAGAGCTGAGACAGAAAGGAGAGCAAATGTTGACTGTAGAGAAAAGACTAAAAAAGAATAGGGGGCAAGGTAAAATTATTTCCAGAAACAGGTAAGACACTTCAGAATTCAGAATTTATTAGTAGTGCTTTCTTCTGAACTGGCAGTATTTAATGCTTACCTATGTATGCATTAAGGATTCTTGCAGCAAAGGTGAGTCCTACCAGAGCTGTAGCTGCAGTTCATCAAAGGCAAGACCTGGTGCCTGAGAACAGCAGCAGCTTGGGAGCCTTCCTAGAACAGTGAGCCAGGAAGGGCACACTCAGCAGTGCTGTTTCTAGTTGGCCAAATACCTTCTCACCACACTCAGAACCTTTAGCAAAGGAGGAGAGCTTACAGGATACTTGAGAGTGAAAACTCTCAATGTCAAGGGAAATTCTACTGTTTAAAATTCCCAGATAATATAGAAACTGTAGATAAAGAAATTGTTTAAAAGGCATCGTGGCTACTGGATGGAACTGTAGAAATAAAGATATGCATGACTGCCAAGGTCTCTTGGAAGAGAAGTACTGATTATCAACAGTATAAATTAAAAACTCAAAATGTAGGAAAATGCCAGAATTCACATTGGCCACTTAAAGTTATTTCATCCTTCATGTGTATGGCTGATATTTTAGTTACATGATCATTCCCTCTATTTTCTGTGGTCTCCAGCATCCCATAGGCCATGACAGATGGTGGTCATTGAAGGGTCATTCCGTTTTTTGTTTCCTATTTGCAAAATTATGTCCATTGAGATCATAAGTCATAGAATGGCTGGAGTTGGAAGGGACCTTAAAGGTCATCTAGTTCCAGCCCCCCCTGCCATGGGCAGGGGCACCTTTCACCTGAACACGTTGTTCAGAGCCTCATCCAACGTGGTCTTGGACACTTCCAAGGATGAGGCATCCAAAGCTTCTCTGGGCAATTAGTTCTTGTGCTCCTCACAGCAAAGAATTTCTTGCTTGTATCTTACCTAAACTTACTCTATTTCAGCTTCTGTTAAAGAAAGTTAATAAATTCAGCTACTATTATCTAGAACCTTCTGAGCATGTGTGAGCAGCTATTAACTTCACAAAATTTGTGTAAGTTTTAATGGGTAAAGCAAAAGGCATGCCCCAATATGAAGACCACCTCTTTTCTCAAGTCAACTCCCCTCTTGAATGCATGAAACAATGAACTTTGCAAAGTCCAATAAAGGTTTAAACATGAAAAGACAATGTATTTTACTTAATCTCATCCTCGGAAACAGATCAATCATTTTGGAAAAAGATTTTCTTTGTTGTTCTGAGGCAGATATTCAGTATGGAAGATGTCAGACTGAATGGTTTAACTTAGAAGGAATGAACAAAACATTTGGATGTAAAGGGAAGGTCAAGCTGACACTGATCTGTAAAGAGCAAATAATTTCTACGGACTTGCATAATCCAGCAGCAAGTTTAGAAGCAGAGGTCCAGCTAACCCAACATTTTCCAGGTGCTGAAAAAGAGCACAATTACAGTAGCTATCTGAACCTAATTACTGTCTCTTTGTACTGCTGCAAGGAGTCTTAAAGTGCCAATTCAATTTCCTGTTTTTGGCAGTGAAAAAGTCATACGAGTTGTTCCTGAGAGTGAGAGGGAAACACAGATCCTGAGGGCTGCATTCAACAGGCTTAAGGTGAGTTTGATTATTTTCATCTTCTTTTTCTGATCTTTTTTCAAGACTGTAGTGGATTCACTGACTTGCCTTTCATTTGGCACTTCAAATTATTTTATTATCTGGAAAGAAGTCTTTGCCCATTAAATTACTAATTTACCAATAAAATAGCATAAGTATTAGATTCATCATGCCTGACAAAATTAACAACACTTACTTTCTTAAAGTGATACAGGTGCCATACTTTGTAAATTTGCTTTCTTTGTTCTTTCACTTCTTGCTAGCATACATAGTTGTTTCATTGTCTGCTCAATTGTTATTTGAAACACTGAGTTAGTTCATATTGTGAACACACAGAGTAATAGAAAAAAGGCTTCAGTTTAAGAATCTCTCTGGCAGAATAATTTTTTAGAGGCAGATTACAGAGTGTCTAGCACAGGGAGCCAAAGTCTTTCTTCCCTGGCCTTTCCCTGCAGATATAAATGAAAAGCAGCAGTGCCCCTGCAGCAGTGCAGCACAGGAGCACTCTGCAGCATGCTGCTTTGCTGGCACAGCTTACAAAGGCAGAGGCAGCATTTCCACGGCAGCCTGGCTCACTGTCCCAGAGCATGGGGACTACCTGTAAGCCAGGTCTATAGTCCTGAAGAAAGGACTGTAGCATGCACATGCACTGCCCCCAGGTACTGTGGGACAGGGATAAGCTTCGTTAATTGTCACCAAAACAGCCTAACCCGAGCAGAGTCAGGCAAGTAACAATTGGATCAATATGTTGAGTGCCACAGCATTTGGAGCATGTGCAAAAGCTTTGGGCTGCTCACTACCTTCAACTCCAGCAAGCTATGAGGCAGTCTGTGATGTAATTCTGCCTCTGCCTCATTTATTGTGAGAACACAATAAATGATTGTGTTCTCAGTGAGGAACAAATGGAGGTGCATATAATTTTCTAGTCCAATAGTTAACATCTGGGATACAAGTAAATCAAGTCTCTGTCTGCATTCCATGTAAAACAAAACTAAGGTGTTAGAAGAACTCTTACGCCCTTCCATCTTTCAATTATGATGAAGCTTTCTTGCTAGTGTTTTTTAAAGAAAGAGGACTGAGTTACCTTAGGTACCTTAGCCCAGGAGAAGGCTTACTGCTGCGAATACTCCAGAAGTCAAGACATTGACACCTTACTAGCTTTAAGTAGGAAAGCTGAGGCTGTCTTCATCACATCTGCATTTCTTAACACTGTGTTTGGTTAGTTCCCCATTCAAGATGCTGTGCTTTGTAACCCCCACTCTCAAGACATCCAGCCTGTGCACATGTTGAATGAAAAATTTCAATGTTCAAAAGAGGCAGTGTCATGATGCCATGGATTAGACACTTTGCAATTGTTATGCCCAACTCTCCTAAAGAATATTGTCTCATATTTGTTTCTGCACTGCTTATTAAGGACCTGACCTTCACCTGTGAATGTAACACCCCAAAGCCCCAAATACATGTTTTACTCCCAGTTAGGAAAAAACCCAACCATAAACCTGAGCAATACATGTGGAAGCTGGTTTTTGCATTAATTTCTTCCCCCTGGATGTTGGAAAATGAAGAGGGAGCACATGTGGTTTTTTCCTTTCTCCTGATATTGTAAAGCCTGCGAAGCAAGGGGGTTGCTCACCTTCCTGTAACTGTTTCTCATTACAGAGCTCCCTTAGGCTCCCAGAAAGAGATTCCTTCAAATCAAAGTGGGAGCAGTAGAAACTTGAATAAATAATTGCATACTGTAACTCTGAGAGCAGGATAATAAAATTTTGGCAAACTTCAGCAGAATCTGACTAGTTAATTAGAAAATGATTGATTCTGGTGAGAAACTAAGCTGAGGAGGTTGAAAGGATGACTCAAAAAAGAGAGAGTGTAGTGACACCCAGTTTCATGAGCAGAGGCTGGGTTTGGCTGCATGTCAGGTCTTAGGGCTCTTCCATCTGCAGCTGCTTCACTACCCATCTGCATGGGGTGGAAGAGACACACGAGTGGATAACAAGTAATAGATATGTTTAACATTAATTTATCATATTTCCACCTGGCAAAAAAACCCTCAAGTTATTCCCTCATGAAGAAGTGGATCAATAATGACACTCCTCAGAAATGCCCAGTCCTTACAATAGCAGCAGAAGTCATTTGTGGCTGCAAGTCATCAGGCAGCCCCACTGGAGAACCATGTATTTGGGGCTTTGCAATTTTTAAGTCTCCATGTCAATTCTTCTTCCCATCCTTCTCTCAGCCCCAGGCTTCCAGAGTTGAAATTCAATGTACAGTGGATTTATGTTCTGTGGTAATAAGGCAAAGGGAACATAATCCCCCCTATCCCGGGCTTCCTCCTCGCTGTGTCTGGTGGAGGGAGGTTTTCTACAGACTTGTGGTGTTCTGTGCTCATTCCAGCCATCCTTTAAATTTACACTTGTATGGCAGACTGATTTAGCCTTTTCTTCCAGCATACATCTCATAACACAAAGAATTATAAGAAAAACTCCTCTTTGTTCAGTTCAAATGACCCTATCCTTCTGAAGGACATTATCACAATAAGCTTGAAAAAAATGATCCTGATGATCCTATTGCAAAGGCAATGTATTTTGGTGTCAGGCAGGGAATAAAGCAAATGCAAAGATACCCCTCCTTATTGTCTTCTCATTTGGACAAAGGGAAAAGAACCAAGAAGAAAATAAACCAGCAGTGAAAGAACAGCATTGTGTCATAAATAAAATGTCACTAATTTTATCTGCCAGCTTCTTAATTACTGTTCTTACCCCTGACTTTTCCTGAGTAGATTTTGTCATTTACAGTCTACTCTAACACCAGGGTAGTGGGGAAGGAAATGATGAGAGCTCTGCCTTTTGCCATGTTGAAGCCAATGCCATAGAGGTCAGCAAGGTCCATCCCTTTTGGGAAAAGCACCAGACACCAAAGGAATACTTTCCTGAATGTGCATTTACAGAAACCTACACTGAGACATCCTTGAAGGATCATCTGGGAACTGTCTATATGTCTCGATGTATTTGAAGTATCTTAGAATGTGTCCTGGTGATTAACTTGGACAGTGACAGTTGAGCTAAAACATAACCCCCAAAATTCATACAAGAATGTCAAGGACTACTGAGGGGTTTTAGTACTCGTGGAAACCTCTTGATGTCAAACAGGACTACTCTTCTACCAATACCTGAGCTGTAAGGTTAATTCACACATTTTTACAGAAGTTCTAGTCCCTAAGAACATCTGAAACCTAGCATCTGGAGCTCCTCAGGAGGGATATTTGCCCCCCTTTTCTAAGGGAAAAAACAAAAAGAGTCTATATAATGCTTGGTGTAACAAATCCCTGAATTCTACCCAAATTGTCCAGGCTCTGCTACCATATGAATGCCATTGCCTATACTGAGTGAATAATGGATAATGAATGTTTCATTCCACACATTTTACTTTTGTTCATGAATTGCCCAGTGGCAAATCACATTAGTCATAATCACTTGCTGAGTAATTTCCACAAATTAGTTTTGGTCTGTAGCTCCGTTGCCCACAGTACTTTGTTATTAATCATTATTATTAATGGATTCCTTCATAGGCTGGTTCTGTTAACGTTGAGGTGACAGAATATTGCTTTTTTTCCCTGGTGGGGTGAACATAGCATGTAGATCTGCACTGCCAGTAAAAATAGCCAGCTGTACGGATAAAAACTTTTCTGCTGTGAGTTCTGTAAAATTGCCTGAACATGCATGTATTCAACCAATAAACTCAGCTACAGTAAAGAATAAATATAGAAACCTAAATATAAAGAATCAGATCAGCTCAAAGCAGAAGAAGGGGGCTCTGGCTCAGACCACTCTTGTCTCAGCCAGGCTGAGCAGTTCCCTGTGCCTCCCCACCAGCCCCTCACTGTAGGACTACATCTCTGCAGAACAAGTTCTCAGGAAACTCTTGTGCATCATGCACTGCTGGGTATGCAATTATTTCTTAGGGCAATATGTGTCTGAGGTCAGAAGAAATGAGCAGGTGGGGAACAGAGAGCCATGCTCTTTTTTGAGGCAGGAGGTGGCAGTTTCTGGTTTTCACTGAGTGACAGAGGTAGTAGCAGCTGGCAGATGCCATCAGTATGTGTACAGCAGTATCTCTGGTCTCCAGCATGTTCCTACATCATTTCTTTCAGTCTCTGTGGGGAAGAAAAATAAGACCCTGGTAATTGTGCTTCCTACCAGCAGCACCACCCCACATCCTTAGACTCATTTGGCACAGACCTTGTCCCAGAGCCCACTGGGATAGACATGACAGTGAGTATGACAGAGGTCAATGATGCTGGAGCTCCTGCCTTGGCTTCCATGCAAGATGGATAGAATGCAAGTATCCTATACGTTACATAGCAGTGCTCAGGAACATTTTCATAGGGTTGTTATGGACTAAAATGCAGCAAATACTTTGACAATTCAAGTGCAAACTCAGGAAATTGTTTATTTTCCTAGCTGTACATCACTGTCCAGCTTTTAGATTGGCTGCTGCTGTAATGCCATCCCAGGTGCCAGTCTTGAATTCTACACTTTCTGTTGCGGTCCTCACTGTTACAAATAATTTCTCTTTTTATATATATGGTACAAATCTTTAATCCTGACTTAGTGTTTAATAAAAGAAATATCTTTTTGCAGGTTCACTGTTCTACTCTAATAATTTCCAAATTATTACAGTAATCAACAAATGAAAGACAAACACTTAGGATGATAGTACCACACTAACATGAATATTACTGCCCATTCTCTGTCCCCCAGGACTCCTCTTGTCCATCTGCTGTCCCTCTGCTTTGTACACCTCTCCAATGACTGCCTATTTTCTCCTGCTCTTTCTTGTTCAGAAGACAGTTTGAGGAGCCTGTAGCTGATTTATGAGCCTTTTCATGGTTTTAATTCTGTTGAACCTGAATGACAGAAACAAATGTCACATTCCCAATTGCTTTGCAAAGAAATGGGGATTTTCTTGGGTACTCAGATGCAGCAGATTCTGTTTATATGCTCTGGAATTTTCCTTTGTAAGCATTATTTTTGAAGTAGCACTTCATTTGAGCCTTGAGTGATAACTTCTCCATCAGTGGTCTACAAGCACTTTTTATCACATAACGCCTGACTGGGATCGGGACTGTTTGTATAGGTAGCAAAAAAGCAACTGCTCTGTGAACATTCCTGGCATAATAGAGTTAGACCACTCATTCTTCGGTAGTTTTTATAAAAGAAATTCCTGGGCACAGCCAGGCACTTCCTCAACTTTGAGAGGAGCCAGCCTAGCAGGCCTTGAAGCCAGAACTCCATTCCCTTTTGTTTGTTTTCTAGCCCATACAGCAGCTGCTTATCTATTGTAATCCCTGAATTGATCCTGCCATTGCAGTTCAGGGAATCAGAAAAAATGTCTCATAGAGGAAAAGGATCCCTTGGCTATAAATCTGATAGTTTACACCTCCATAGGAAAATGCTTTAAAAGGCTTCAGAGGACAAAAGCCTGTTTGAAAATGCAGTAAGAAAGCCTGTCAGCCCAAGTGGAAAGCCCAATTTGCAAAAGGAAAGAACTAGCTCAGCAGCCAGGGCTGCCTGCATTTTACTTTGCACCTACAGCAAATGATGCTTTAGATACTTGAGTTTTCAGTCTAGATTTTACCCTAGCTCATGGTTAGGGTTCCAGTCAGATATTAGAATATTTCAGATACACAAGGAACATCAGGTGACAGAGGGTATTCATCAATATATCAAAATTCATGTTTGGAAATCACTTGCCAGCCTTAGAAGGAAAATGTCATTGCAGAAAAGCTTTAGTGGGAAAATACAAGATAGAGCAGAATAGCCCAGGTAGTGAAAGTATTGTTCTCACAAGACACAGAAAGCATGGGCTTTCTGAGATGGAAGGAATCTGCTTCCTCTGAGGAAGCCTGAGCCTGAGCTCAACAAGCACCAGCACACCCCCAGTCACCAGCACACCCCCAGTGGAAGCAGAATCAAATCCAGGGCTTATTATTCCATTTTCCATGCAGGGCAGCAATAACTGCAATTTGAACTAAGCTATAAATAGCTTAACAATAAACAAAAGAAGGGTTTGGCCATTTTTTTAATGAGTCTGTTAAAGACTTTTTCACATCTTTCAAATATACTTAGCCCAGTGGCATCTGTACTTGTAAGAACAGATATTCAGTTACTATATAATTGGGTATGAGTTTTATCTCAGTGACTCTCTTGAGGAATACCCTACCAGTTCTTTTCAATGTAGAGCCCTGTGTAAAATTATACCAGTGTAAATAGAGTGGGAAGACCATTACTTCATTATAGTTCCACAAAGATTTGCAAAACTTAAAACTTCAATCTGTGCATTGTTCATGTTCTGTTCCTGCCAGTGTTATGATTGCTGCAATCCCATGAATCATTCCCAATTTATTGGCACAATTACTCTTACCAGCCTCACTGAAAAGCAAATAAATACTGAAAAGTTAGAGCCAGTAAAATGTCTAGTGCACTCAATCAGAAACCTAAATTACTGTGCACTGGGACTGCCTTGTAAGTCCTTTTAGAAAGCACAGGGAATTCCGCACTGGATTGCCACTGGACCATTTTGCAGCACATAAAGGGCAGCTGAAGCTGATTGGCAATCAGAACTATCAATTAAGTTCCTTAATAGGCAGGAGAAAGTGAGGATGAAATCAGTCCTGGTCCTGAAAACATTTGCAAGGGTGAAGACATTTGAGAGGAGCAGCTCTGCACTTTCCAGGTGAACCACAGCACTGCTGGAATTATGCAGCAGTGTCAGAGTGAACAGGAGTCATTCCTGCATGCCTCTTTCTTTTCAGATGTACCAACAGAAGTCTAAAATTCTGTTGCACGCTGTACACGTGTGTGTGAGGGGTGTTTGTGTGCATACATGTAAGTGGCTGTGTTTCTCATGTGTTATGGGATAAAATCTCAGGTGGTCAGACCTCTGATGATTCCAGTAAGACTAAAGCAGTTTCTACTTCTACTCTCTGCTTTCTGCAATTGGATTTATAATTGAAAACTTATCTATTGACTTTCAGGACTCTTTAGGGGTTTTATGTGTCTATACATGAGTATATGGACATAAATGGGAATTTCACATTTCATGAAAGAGCCTATGAGCAAAGAGCACCCCTGTTTTCATTATTGACTGCCTTTTCCCTTTTACAAGAGACTCAGAAATGCCAAGCCATTTCAACTGACAGCATCATAACAATAATTGTATTCTGAACTTTAAAGTTGATGGGATTTCTTGATGAAATCCATTCATGGTGATGTTAAGGACAAGGCCATCTTTAACAGATGTATTGCTGGACACAACTCAGTAGGAATAAAAACTGGAATTGCTAGGTAATAAAACATACAACAAAATTACTGTCTTCATGGGGAATAGCACAGATAAATCATAAACTATTTTCTCCACATACTAAATGTAAGTTATGGCAAAGTTATTGCAGTTATTTTCATGACAAACATCAGTCATCTCTTTTGATTCATACGTAATTGCAGACCTGATGAGAGCACTAAGCATCTTCCTTTCAGGCTAAATGGAAGAAGAAATAAAACATCTGCTTGTGAAAAGGTAGTGAGGGACAACTGGAGGCTACTGCTTAAGAAAATGGCTTTAATTTCAAAGACCACCCTAAACACCATGGGTTAAAGAAGCTGGGGATTTATTTCAGTGACTTAAATTAAAAAAATAAGATGGTAGGATTTATGCAGCCATGAGAGTGTTTGTGGGGAAAAACAGTGAGACTCTTTTCTTCCCAGGCTTCCTTTCCATGAGCATGGAATGAGCTGGAGGAAAACTGAACTAGTGAATAAAAATCTTCCTGTTCTGTTTTCTGTCTTGGCAGAGCAAAAGAGTTTTCAGTACACCATTTGTGAAAGTGTTTGTATTCTTGGAAAATTATTTGCATAATTTTAACTGTGGAGGAAATTCTGAATCCTATTAGTTAAGCACCCAAATATATTTAAAATATTTGTCCTTTTGCTTTGTGCTGACTTTTCCTCACTGTACTGACCAAAACCTAGAGACATGAGTAATGAGTTCAGGGTTGCTATATCTTGGAAGGTGTCCAGGTAAGAGCTGATAGATTTATTTGAGCTGTCTTTAACACCTCAGTTTAAAGAGAAATTGCCTACAAAGAAACTTGGCTTTCCTAAGAAAATATTGTACCACAGAGACTTAAATGGGACAAGTGAGGTTGAAAAAAGAACAGGCAGTTAAAAAAAGACTACTTTTTATGTAGTTAAAGTTAATAATCTCTAACACATTATTTGTTAAATAAAGCAATAATGTGTTTAAATGCTTTGGAAAAAGAGACTTGCCTGTGTGCTCTTACATACAATTTTTTCCTCACAGAAAGCAATAGGATGCTCATGCCTGCAGTGAGATGCTGGGAAAGAGCATTCCCTGTGCATCTGGGGAGCCACCACTATCCCTGAGAACAGGTATTCATGTCATACTTGAGTGGCAGGTGCTGAGTATTTGGTCTCCTCATCCCAACTCTGAACTTGCTGAGAAATCTTGCCTGGGCTCTGCTTATTATCCAGAGGCTTTAAACATCTCAACACCTTTTAAAGGCAATGTGCTGCTTGAAAGACAAGAAAAGATGTGCAAATAAGAGTGTTCTGCAAAGGAAATGAGAATATTTAGGTTTCCAGACATGCTCTAAAGCATATTGCTTTTCCTCTAGCCTCAAAATACCAGGTGAATTTTGAGGGTCCAGTATTTGGCTGTACACTCAGGGGGTTTTGTAGGATTTCTGCATCAGTTTTTTTGTGTAGCTGGAGAATCTTCATTCCACCTAAGAAATCCTACCACCCGTACAGCAAATAGAAATCTTTTGGCACTGACTGGTACTCCATAATACTGTATAAAGGCTCATGTGTAGTGTGTGAGGGTAACAATAGCAATACAGAGAGGGCAGAGAATGGGACAGCAATTTGTTTCACTGCCACTCACTAGCCAGCAGAGCCCAGCATGGAAATCCAAGGCATATTTGTGAGAGGAATGATGTTGAAATAAGAGTGATGACTTCAATAAGACCCTCAGTGTCCGTGGGAGATGCAATGATGAAGTGTCCCGAAGATGACAGCGAGTAGAGGATAGTTGCACTTGCTCAGTCCAAATATGCCTGCTCTGAAATCCATCTTCTGTTTGTCAGTTTTTATGTGCTTGTCACACCAAGGACAAGATGACAGCTGCAATATATATATAAAATGTCTGCTGGAGAGACATGTTCCTTGTTAAATGCTTTGTAAGGCAAAATCCAGCCAGTGACTGGAGTGGTATTCTGGACAGCACAGGTAACATCTCCCAGAGAACCACTGACTGTTTTGTTTACATTGGAAAGGATGAGAAGTGGGAGTCAAAGGAGCCAAATTACCCAAACAGGGAACTGAGATGAAGCAGAATGATTTGCACTCTAAATATGGGATTTTTTTGTCTCACTTCCAGGACAATGCCAGGAGTGAAATATTGCATTTTCACCAAAAGAGGATAGTGGCAATATGCCACAGATTTCATTAGTTAAAATAAGATTGCTTCTGCTTTAGATATTCACTTACAGCAGTAATGTGAGGGACAATTAGAATACCTCAGATCTTAAAAAGTCTGGTGATGTTATAACTAACAGTGTGAATATTGGTTGGTTTATCACCTCCCTGGTGATGGAGAGTTTCACCAAAATAAATCCTGAGTAACTGTCAAGAACAAATTTCAGGTGTATATCAGCTGTGATGTGTTGGGGATTTTTTTCTATTTCAGTTTCATGTACTTAGATATTGCAGTTGGCCAGGAGAGTTGTTCTTAGCTTGTATGTAGCAATTAGTTTTCATTTTTATGAAGATGGCTCAAGCTGAGCTGATTGATAGACTGTTACTCTAAGAGCAACAAAATTACCCTTTCTGATGTATATTTTTTAGGAATAAATCTTAAAAGTCAAATACACATATGGCATGCTCTTTGTAAAAGTCAAACACACATATTAACCATGTGTGAAATTACCTATGTTGAAATAGGGGGGGATTTCACTGGGTGCCTATAATTTATCAAAATATGAAAGCCAGATAAACTAACAAACAGAGGGTGTCAGTGCAGTGAGATGATCTTTATTCGTAAGCAGCATTTAGCACCATTTCATTCATGGCTTTGGTTTCTGCTGACCATCTGTCATAGCTGCTGCCAGCTTCACAAGCCTCGTGAACTTTGCCAGTCCTGTGTCAGACTTCAAAAGATGCTGCACCCAGCCACCAGTATGACCTGGATCCAGAGACCATATTGTGGCAGCATGAAACAAAGAGTGGTTTTGGCAAGAACAAGAAGAGGCTGGCCCTGTGTTTCAGTTCTGCTCCTTCCAAAGTAGCAGGCATTTAATTGGATTAACTGAGCTGAGGTCACCATTGCTTGAAGAGGTAGCACCAGGTTCAGCATCAGATGCCCTCTTAGGATATTCTTACTCAGGATCATTTGAGAAATGGTGAGAACTAAACCTGTCTTTCTGTAATCTCCCTGTTGCAAGACTGTACTCCTCTTGTAAATGAGGTCCATAGTAAGACCAAGTAAATGCATTTGATGTTTTCGAATACCTTCTACGGCATAAAAGAAGTGAGAAGATTTTAAAGTATAAATTAAAAAATCTTTTAAGATACCTGGAAAGCAGTGAGCTGTATCAACAGGTTTATCAGTGCAGCCTGGCACAGCTGATGGCAACAAAACAGAAAAGACAAAAAAACAAAAGACATTTATCAAGCATTAATCCTTTTTAGATTCTCTTTAAGAAATGTGTGGACATGTAGCCAGCATCAATTTCTTTCTTTGTATTCAGCTCACAAATGTATTTTTAAGGCCTGTGGATCTTGGCATGCCTCTTTGTCATGTTGATAAAGAGATTATTGCTGAAACTCCCATTTTTAATCTCCTATGAATATCCAGAAGCTCTGGAAAGAGTTTTGTTGACTTGTGTTCTTTCCACTGTTCTCACACTGGCTGAGGAGGAACTGTGCTCACCTCTGTGAAGGAGTATGTGCTAGTACACAATTTTATTACAGGGTGCAGAACACTGAGTTTCAAATACCTTTGAAAAAGGGATTTGCAAGTTTTCTTGCTTTCTTTAAAATTCATGCCCTAAAATTTCCAAGTGTTTTTCAGATTTGGCAACAAAAGGAAGTAAAAATGGACAAGAAACATCCCTTATATATGTGCAGATACAGATAATGCAATAACAATAGTGGTTCAGTAGCTATCATTTTTTACAAGATTGTAATAATCTGATTATCTTAGTCCTGTTATTTTGACATTTAGTATAAAATTATTGTGTATTCATTGTCTTGGTGGCCTGCTATTGACCTCTGATCAGCTTATTATCAAGAATAAAGCTGGAGTATATTTTCCAAACAACACTGGAATGTGCTATGCTTTTTATATCTCTTTAGTATCTTTTGTTGCTTTTGTGAACACAGAAAATGCTTTGCAAAATAAAAAAGACTCATGGATTGAATAGGAGTTGGGAATGTATACTAGTCTGAGGAGGTGCATGATGCTGGAAGTAGCTTTTGTTTTGATCTGTTTGAGGAGGCATATTCTGAAGACTGTTCTCTGTTCCCACTGGCAAATCTCCCAGGAGAGTTGTGGTAAGCTGGACACAATCAGCCCTCAAAATCTGCTCCGTTAGCACAGGTGTCAGGCTGGACCAGCCGATGCAGCTCTGTTGTCTCTACCATGCCTAGAGGGTTGGCCCTACCTTCAAGCATGCCTTCTCCTGGGCTTCCCCACCTACACTGAATGCATGTGAATTACAGGTTGGTTCCTGCACTACAGGTGGACTTGTGGCAGCCCAGCAGCCCCATCCACATCGTCGAAGGCGCAGCCGCTGACGTGCGAGTCCCGCGGAACGCGACGCGGAGCCTGCTGCCCTTGCTCCAGCAAGCAAACATCCAGTACACGTAAGCCCATGCTCCACTTCCCATGCCTCACTCCTGAGAGCTGGCCTTGGGGTGCACCTACCAGCCAAAAGTGCTCGAAAATACCTTCCACATCCCAGCAATTAGGCTGGCAGACGGCTCGGCATTGCCCAGAAAACAACCGCTTTAATGGCAGAGCAGCAAATCTCCCACAGGCAGCAGCTTTAATTAAATGTCCTCCTTTGGAGTCAAGCTGAAGTGTTTTCAATATATGTGAAATCACATCTGTTAAGAGAGGGTTGGTAATTACTAATTCTGCAGCCTGCTCTGCCTCTTTCTTTATTTAGCACAAGCAAGGTTTATTTACAAGTGAGCTGCAAATGCAGAGGCAAAACTTCTGCATCAATTATACAGGAATGACTTCTATTATTCTAGTGACCAATGCAAGGCACACAGTACAAATGCAGTACATTTTGTTTCAGATATTATTTATAATGCTTCTTAAAAAAAATTCAAGGTAATTTTGGAGTATACTTATCCTTTCATATTTATCCATATGATGTACTGGACAAAAGTAATGATCTTGTTTTAAAGCCTTCTCAATGGCATGTCTAAGCATCTGAATAATCAGCCCATGAGTTCTCAAACATTTGCTGAATGAAGACCTACATGAGGTTATTTATACTTATTTCTCAGTGATAAAAGGATGGTATAAATCATCATGTAGATGTATTTATGTATACGTATGTATAGTACTCATCACAATCCCATTTTTATTATAACAATGCTCTCTTCTTAATTAGTTGTTCTGAAAATACAGAAACAAACATAAGGAAATTAGGTACACAAGTTCCATAGCTGCAGTTCAGAGTGACTTTCATGTGTCTGAAAGTCTGCTTTGGTTTTGTTTATGTTTAAAACTGAGATGGGGCTTTTTCTAATTGTTTTCCTGTGCTTATAAAAAAATGTTCCCTAATTACTGTGACCCAGCAGTTGTATTCATGTCTGCTGCTGTTCCTGCTCACAGTAATCACCTTCAATTAAATGACAGAAGGACATTTAATATGTGTTATAAACACTCTCTGTGCTTGAAGACCTCTGCTTGGGTTGCAAAGCAATGTGCAAGCACAAGATCTGCCAGAGCAAAAGGTTTCTGCAGTTTACCTCAGAAAACATGCTGCAAACACTGGATTAATCTTCCACAGAGAAAATCTCTCTGACTTTTGGCACACAAGTTATGTGCACTTGGAAGGAAACTGAGCAGCATTTTACCCGGTCCAGACTTGTCCTTTGCTCTCCCTCTTATTCTCCTTGCTGTCTGTTTCGGATGGTCCCAGCCATTAGGAACAAAACCCTGCAAAGCATGTGCTTGTCCTGACAAGCCTCCTGAGATCTGTAACTCCACAAAAGCCAGGAGGAATCACCATGAGAGCAATAACAGCCATAGTCAGGGAGCAGCAGGAGCAGGCTGGCCAAGCACAGCCATGCTCACAGCACAGCTGGGATGGGGACCACAGCCCTGAGCTGAAGTGCAGCTCCACAGCAAAGATTTTGTACAGCTCCTTTTCACGTAGCTGATTTTCAGAGTTTTTTTTAAATTATTTTTTCCCCACACACTCAATGGAGTCAAATTTCTACATCCCTTTTGGAACTGGAAAAGTCTGAGCCGAACTCCAGGTAAAATTTCAGCTTGATGCAGTGATGCTTACCTGAATTATGACACATTTACAAAATCAGGAAGCATTTCAACATCCCTAATAATGACCAGCCCTTGCCTGTAAAACAGGCTTATCTCTTTTAGGGTTTGCCTTCCTGACAAGATGAAAACAAGCCAGGTATCAGATAAACTCTCTGCAGCAAGTTGCCTCAGTTGTAAGCTTGTTTGGTAAAGAAGCCACTTATGCTGCATTCAGACCTGAGGGACTTAAGAGCCTTTGTGTTATAAACACACACAGTACATAGTCATTTAAAAGTAAAGAAAAATTATCAAATCTCATCCAGAGTACAGAGTGAGCTTGATTCTGGTAGGTGCTTACCCTAATCAGAATTCTGCAAAGCAGTCCAGCTTTTGTTTTAAACTATTAGATGCCCTAATGACTTGAATAAAATCACTCCTTTAATGAGCTCTACAGTACTGGTCTTATAGCATGCATAGCACCTTGCAAGTCAAGACTATAATCCTTTAGTTTGCTTAATGAATGTTGCTGATGTAGAACAATATAATTCCTAATTATACAACTACTTCACTCATGCATTGGAAGATGGGAATAACCTTTTCTTTGATTCTATATGCAGATAGACCTATTACCTTTGAGGCATCTGCTGCAGAGCTGAGTTAGGAGCAGAGTAAATGCCATTTCTTTCCATCTTTTTCCAATCACAGAAGCTAATGCCTACAAAAATGTAAAAGGTTGAATGTGACTGTCTTTTTATGGGAATGGTGAATTAGTGGCATGGTGATTACACATTGCCATGCTTTAGGAGAAGAGGGCATACAAGGATGACTCAGTTTTACAGAAATGTTGTTACACATATCTGTGACAGTATTCCCAGCTTCTGCTACTCTCTGGTGGGATGGATGCATGCTTCAGCTTCTTCATTATAACTATTTTTAGATGTTTTCTATATTATAATTTTGTATTTGCGTCATTTTTTATTTTTGCCATAAAACAGAAAAGTTTCAGCTTACACAACTCTTCCTGCGTTTTACTCTTAATGCAAAGAACCTCTCACTTTTGATGCAAGTATATTTAAATTTCACTTAGCATTTTTCATATTTTTCCTGAGTTATTTTAACAAAACTGGCAAACAACTACAGCAGAGCAAATAATGTAAACAACAAAGCCCACCTTAGATTTTTTGCATGCTGTTTTTTTCTTGTTTCAGACAGAATGATAATGCTACCAAATTTTTAATTTTTTTGTTTTGCCTCTACAACTTGTAGATATATGTAATGTTCCATGACACTCCCAAGAGAAAGTGTTTCCATGTTTTCCTAAGCTTACAAAGATTTTTGAAATGGTTTGAAATCAATTTTTAAGATCTATGATCACATTGTACAATTGGATTATAAAAGAAGACAGTAAATGTTGCTCCATAAACAAATGAAAGTAGGTGCTTCTTCACATTGGCTACATGATTTACATCATTCTGGTTCAGTCATTTAACAAGCTTATTGTGTTTTTGAAGGCACTCTTACATTTCAAAGCATGTGGAGTATTTATTTGGCAGCTTTTATTCAAGTGAGCCTGAAGCACTCTATTGTCAAAATGTAACAGATGCAGTAAAGTCAGGATGGTTTAACTTCTGCGATATTTCTCCTAAACGTGATTGTTGTTCAGATTTAGACTGTGTGTTCTTCTAGTTTTTCAATAATACCACTATTTTTTTTTAGGATTCTTATATCAGACCTACAGCAAGCAATAGAAAACCAAACTGCAGGGAGGTCCCATAGGAGTCGAAGGTCCCTCCCTGGGTATAACTATGAAGTGTACCACTCCCTGGAAGAGGTGAATTGAAATTCATATTGTGCCTCTTATCTACTACAATGTTGTGTTTAGTAAGGCTAAGTTTTCATTCTCCCTGCAAGTTCTGGTTACCTGTCCATCTTCAGGAATGTTCTAAGTGTTTCTTCTTCAAAAATAGGCACTTCCTTAAAAAAAAATCTATTTAATATTTGTATTCAAGGTTTATCTTTACATGTAACTGTCTTTCAGAGCATCTGAGTTTTGCTTTTAAAGTAGGTCTTTTACTCTGGTTGAATAAGAGATTTCACTCAGTGATTGGTCACACTAAGTAATTTAATTAAGCAATACAAGTAAATATTAAAGTATTTGCACAGGAGGTACAAATACGTAAAAACACTTAGATATGAACTCATTTATGAAGAATACTATCCTAGATGATAGCTGGGTGAATAATTCCTGTTGATTTTAGTGTGCTCACCCACACAGTTTCAGTCTGCACCTAAACAAATCACTAGGCTGAGCATGGAGAGTGCTGCACCACAGGATCTGGTGCCCACTAAACAAATACTGCAGGTAGCCCTGAGTCCTGCATGGAAATCTTTTTGTCATTGTGTTCTGGCAGGAAGAAACATGGACCTTCTTTCTTCATGCCATTAATATTTAGTGGCAATGGTGGATTAGCCACATCCCTATATTTTCGATGAAGAGCTTATGTATTCCAGTAATACCCAACAATGAAATGGAAAAAAAAATCCCATGTGAAGGCTGCATCCAGCCTCTGGCTATAGAGCTATGAGTACCAAATAAAAGCATGGTTAAAGTGTGAAAACAAAAACAAACAAGACAAAAATAAAAACTACAGGAAAATCAAAAAATAGAGAGAGGACAGAAAGCTTAGCCAAATAAATGTATTGCAGTTTCTTCCCATGAAATGTAAAGATTGAAGCGATGATTTTATTTTTGTGTTTGCAGATCGAGGACTGGATGCATTATCTGAATAGGACTTATTCAGATCTTGTTCACATGTTCTCTGTTGGAAAATCCTATGAAGGGAGACCACTGTATGTACTCAAGGTAAAGATTAAATAGTCATTAATGAGACTAAAATCTGGAATCAGAGACAGACACTTTATGTTACAGCATGTACACCAGAGACACAGCTTAATAGTGCTTCCTAAGGATAAGCTGCTAAAATCTAAGCATCTCTCTGAATGTCATCTTTAATGAAAAATGGGAAAAAAACTGGAAAATTAATAGCCAAATCCTATTTACCTGGATTGGATATGAATGGAGAAAGATAACAGAACAAGTTCAATTACCAGGATTTGGATTTAAGTGGATTGCAAAGCTTTTTGTTTATAGACAACTAGGAGAGCAGTTATGCTGGAGAGGGATCCCAGAGGACTGTGGAGCCCTTCTCAGCATGTGCCACAAATTCTGCTTCTTTACCTACTGACAAAATTTCAGGGCTTTGTGCTCTCAACTTACATCATTAGGACCACAAATTAGAGTGTGTCAGCAAGATGCAAAAAATCTTACTTTCAATGTATTTTCTTTTCGCCTCCTATTGAAGAGTTCTGAAAATTTGATTCACTATCATGCAATTCATGTAGTGTCCTTGCTCCTCACCCTACTCCATGTAATAATCATTCCTCATAAAAGAGGAACTTACAAATCTCACTTCTGCTGCTATTTTTTCCCATAAGTCAGCCTCATTATCGTGGCACACCTACCCAACATTATCTTGGCCATACCTTTTAAAACAGTAAATTTGTGTTCCTTTTTATGAGGAAATTAAAAATGGTTTAGCCTCTCTCATATTCTATTATTTTGTCATTATTGTGTTTTCATTCATGTGATGCAATCTATTGGTATTTTGTGAATATTCACACTTCAAGTTAGGTAAAAGATCACGGCCCTACAAGAAAGCTGTCTGGATAGACTGTGGGATTCATGCAAGAGAGTGGATTGGCCCAGCCTTTTGCCAGTGGTTTGTGAAAGAAGTAAGTGTTTAAAATTTACAGTCATACAGTTCTTTCTGTTAAGTAAACTTAGCAACTGTTAAGTAAACTACAGCATTTTTGCTGTACCAGATCTAACACATTACTAATATGGAAAGTAACTAGCTATTATACCTCTCTTTTTAAAAATTATTTGTGGAATACTTAAGTGCCTAATAAACAAAGCTGTTAGTGACAGCCAGACACAGCTAGACACAGGACAAAAATATGCCAGACACATACTGGCAGAGATATGAAGTAGGATTTTATTCCAAGACCTAAAAGTGTGAAGGTTTTCAGTAATTTTGGTAATTGCCCAGGTAAATCAGTGCCAGTGTGTATACTGCTTCAGATCAGTTCAGCAGTATCTTTGTTTTAAGGACTTAGTTTAAAAGAGACATTTCTCTTTTGTGTAATTCCATAGGAATAGAAGGCTAAAGTCACAGAATCATGAATTAGAATCACAGAATTGTTTAGGTTTGAAAACACCATAAAGATCATCATGTCCAATTGTTAACCTAACACTGCCAAGTCCACCACTGAGCTGTCACCCCAAGTGCCACATCTACACATCTTTTAAATACCCCCAGGAATGGTGACAAGCATTTCACTGGACAGCCTGTTCCAGTATTTGACAATGCTGTCAGTGAAGAAATTTTTCCCAGTATCCAAGCCTCCCCTGGCTCAACTTTGGGCCGTTTTCTCTTGTCCTATCACTTGTTACTTGATATGAGAGGCTGGCTCCCACCTGGCTGCAGCCTCCTCTCAGGTAGTTGTAGAGAGCAATAAGGACCCTCCTGAGCCTCCTTTTCTCTAAAGACCCACAGATCCCTCAGCTGCTCCTGGTCACATTTGTTCTCCAGACCCTCACCAGCTTCAGGTGCCTTCTCTGGACTCACTCCAAAACCTCAATGCCTCTTTTGTAGCGAGGGTCCCAGAACTGAACACAGGATTCAAGGTGCAGCCTCACCAGTGCTGAGTACAGGGGGACAATCACTGCCCTGGTCCTGCTGGCCACACTATTGCTGATACAGGCCAGGTGTCACTGGCCTTCTTGGCCCCCTGGGCTCACACTGGCTCATGTTCAGCTGCTGTCAAACAGCACCCCCAGCTCTTTTTCCAATGGGCACCTTTCCAACCACTCTTCCCTCAGCTGGTAGCACTGCATGGGGTCTTTGTGACTCAAGAGCAGGATCTGGCACTTGGCCTTTCTGAATAGTCGGTCTCAACCTGTCAAGAATTCATCTACCATGATTCCATGATGGCAACTGTCATAGTTTTTCTGCTGTGCAATGGCTTCCAGCTCCTGCTTGTTGCCCATCCTCTGTGTATTGGTATAAATGTGCTCCAGTTGGGCTACTGATCTGAATGCCTTCTGCAGGGAAGAAGCCCTAATTACTACATGACCAGTTTTAGGCACTTCTGTGGTTTCTAACACATCAATACCCTTCTGTCTTTGCTGTCACATGGATCTCCATCCCCAGCCTCCACTGTGATGGCAGACTGAAGGACCTGTCTCGAACAACATCCCTCAAACATCTGTATGGTGCCCCCAGGCTTATCAAGCCTGGTTTTAACCTCTTCCACCTTCAAATCCAGTTTAAAGCTCTTTCAATAATACCTCTTAACTTATGATCAAAGAGCGTTTTCCCCCTTTGAGATGGGTACACACTGGGAAGCCTGCTGTTGTGTAAACCAACCCATGGTCAAAACCCCCAAAATTCTGCCAGTGGCATCAGTCTTGGAGCCAGGGATTGATCTGCTGGCTGTTCTTCTTCATAGATGGATTTTACCTGAAATGATGAATTTCGTATTATCTGAAAAGCAAGTGATCCAGTGTTTCTTTGATTCTATCTTATTGGGTTTAATTCTCCCTTTATTTTTGATGTCTAGTGTTTAGTCTCCATACTTATCCATTTGCAGTTTTCAAATGAAAGGTGAAATCAAATGGAATTGGAATTTTGCTTCCAAATTGTCTGTTTCTGTTTTGGTTCTGGTTTGTGGTTTTTTTGTGGGGTTTTTTGTTTTGTTTTCATTTGTTTGGTTTTGGTTTTTTGGGTTTTTTTTTAATATCAGCACTTAAACTCTTCTGATTTGGGATTCATTACAGATGCATTATACATACAGATGCATCATATTACAGGGTTTTGCCATTTCCCTTAGCCAACAAACTTTTGTTCAAGATGAGACATTAGCTGCACAATGGAGACTACCTTGCAATGTAAGTGGCAGAAGTCAAAAGTGGCTTAAAAATATCCCCACATGTGTGCTTTGAGTACTTTGCATGCCATGTTTTTGCACAAAATAAGGGTTGCAATACACTTTTACAAGCTTCTTCCTATAAACACACAGTTTTCTCATTTTTATTCCCATCCATCTCAGTGTAATTCTACAATGTATTAATACCTCCTCTGATTTTGTGAGAGTAAACTTCTGCATCATCAACACCCTAATGCTGAGATGGTCATATAAGCATGTGTGGCCTTCCCTTGGGAATCCCAACAGTGCATAGGAAAGGTACAGAAATAATGAGGCCACTACAGTTTGGATAAGCCTGTCACCAAAAATAGGCTAAATGGCATTCAGGAGCTGTTCTCTAAATTTTGGTGTGCAGCAATTGTGTGTCATCTTGTTAAGACTTCTGTTAATGTGAAGATGAACTAGCTTGCAATTTCTGAGCAGCTTTCCCACCCAGGAGAACATGCTGCAGTAAGGATGGAAGCTGGGACAGAAAGGCACTGGTGGGGAGCCTATTGTTCAAATTCCTCTTTCTTTCCCAAAGCTTCCCCATAAAGCAGTACAATGTGGCAGTAGGGTAAAAAATCACAAGACTTCTCTGCAAACCTTATAGCACAATATAGGCTATGGGTGTGTATATAAAAACCTTCTGGCTGTTTTGTGAGATCTTCAGAGAGTAGCTTGTAAGGCTGCTTCTCTAATTATTTAAAAACATTTTGCTGGATTAAAAGTAGTCTCCACAGAGCTCCTTCAGACTACAAGAATGTACCACCTTTGTCTGCCCGTCCCTTTTTAGAGCAGTATTTCAATCCAACATAAGAGCAAAAAGCATCAGGAAGAGAATACATTATGCTCATAATGTATTAAAAACAACTGGCTAAGGAGGAGAGAGGAGATGATTAGATTGCTTGGTTTAGGATATTACTTTTCTCATTGTATGAATTAGAAATTTTTAGTAAGAACTCTGGGAAAACTGAAGGTCTTTCTGTGCTTCAAACTCTGCAATTCTCTTTTGCTGGCAAACTCTTCCCTTAAGCACCTCTGCAGCCTGGCAGCTCAGTTTTCCATCCTCCCTGGTACTTACGGGCAGTTCTGAGAAAGGGCTCTCAGCTTGGTAACAGATTTTTCCTGGCATGTTTGTTCACTCTAAGGAATAGCACCATAAGTCCATTGATTTAAGGCAAGCAAGAAGTAGTGCTGGATTTACATGATGTTGGCTTCTTTTCTAATAGGAACAGCATACATGCATTCCTTTACTATGCAGGCAGCCTGTAATGTCTTAGCAAGCTTTCACTTCACCCTGTGATCTCTGACACTTATTTTTATTGAATATATCCATGTTCCTGTGTACAAGAAGGCTTTTCAGGCAATTTAGCTTAGGAAGAAAACTCTCTATGCATGAATGCCACTTAACATTCAGGCCTCAGACTGGGTGCCTCAAATGTAACCAAATACTCCAATTCAATTTGGGAACCCTCAGTATCTGGTTTGCGCCTCTAGAAGTGGCAGTTTCTGGGTGACAGTGGATTTGCTGCAGGCAACAGGAGAGAACCTCCAAAGGGTGCTGAGCAGCTGCTCATGTGTTTTTCCTGGGCATGGCAGCAGCTCCCTGCTGTCTACAGAGAATCTGGAATTGTTCAGCTAAACTGGACCTGGCTCCCACCTACTTAGAAATGCAAAACAGACTAAAGCAGATCAGACTTGGGAAGTGAGGAGGTAAGGCTGGAGCATGGGAAGGCAAGAGGCTGCCTGCTGTGCAGGCTTGTTCTGTATTTGGGCAATTACAATAATTAGGAAAAAAGAAAATAATAACTAGAGAAAAATTTATAGAGAAGTTACATATTTAAAAGAGAAAAAGAATGCACAGGATATTATGTGATAATATATTTCAAAGTACAAAAGCAACCTACTCACATTTTGAAACAAACTAAAGGACAGCAAAGACAATGGTTTGGGGAGTTGTGGGTTTTGTTTAGTTTTCTGTGTGTTGTTTTGGGTTTTTTTTCCTTATAATCTACTCCAGAATGAGCTCTAGCTTGGCTCTGTGTTCCATAGGCCTGATGTTAATAACAACATCACTGTTTGTTTCTGTGGAAGGCGCCCCTAAAAGTCTGTAGTGTCTCAGCTAAAAATAATCAGATGTTCTGTCAGGATTAGCTGTACTGCTGGCCTCTGGCAAACCTCACCTCATTGTCATTGAACTTCAAGTCAAGAAAGGGGACACCCTGCACACAGGACCAGAATTTTAGGTACCTTCTAATGAGCCACAGAGGAGTGGCTGCCCCTGTACTGTAGTGAAGTACCAGTCAGGTCACAGTAGAATTCCACCCAATTCATGGCTTACTCAGCTGGAAAGTGATGGAGCAGGGCCTCTGAAAGTGGAAACATGGCAAGACCTGTGGTGGAGTAGGGAAGCAAGACAAACTGTAAAAGGAAACAGAACTGATTACATGTGGGCTACTTTGAAGGCAACCCGCAAAGATAAATGAACCCAGAACTTGTGTCCACAGCAAGAGATTCAGGGGAAAAAAAAAAAAAAAAAGAAAGGTTTGTTAGCCTAGAATTTTAAAAAGAGTACATGGGATCTAATACATGAATATGTGTTGGTAAATATTATTAACTGAAAGATACTCTAATATGTGTAACTACTTTGTAGAAAGCAGTAGACTTTAGAAACAAAATTCAGATATATAATGTATTTATCCAAAATTAAATAGCCCTCACAGAAACAAAGACATAATAGCTATAGCTATTTTGCAAAAATACAGTTATATGTGTATATATGTTAAGTAAGAACATTTAGCTCCTATTCATTGTGAGAGTAGAAGTAGAATTCAGCTATCAAATCATCCTGACCTTAAATTTAGGATTTTACCATTTCTTTAAAAATCTGTATTATGGTTCACAGGCTGCTATTCAAATTAACATCAAACCTAGATTCTGTTTCAATTTTAGTGAAAGCAGATGAGGATTCCCATTACATCTGGTTTGACTTTCTTCCCTCTAATAAATGCTGCCATTTGATCCATTTCAATGATGTATAACCTTGAGATGTCTTTCATACAATATTTTCAGAACACAGCATAGCTGAGATGTGACTTTGAGTTGAGTTATTCTTTATTTCTGATGCAGGAATTTGTATTTCAAGATTAGAAAATTCAAGAAATGTAATTAAAAATCTTCAAGAAGCATGCACTGATTGTTCTTGACAAAATGTTTTAAGAATCCAGTGTCACCTGTAATGTCTATTAAGATCAAATGCATCTCCCTAAAGGAGTGACCTCATCAGGGCCTCAAATGAAGGTGAAAATAGTCTCACACTTTGGAAATGCAGTGACCTTCACCACCTTCTTCTCCCATCCTCAACAATGGTCACAATTATTTGAGTTCCCAAATTATTCAAGATAATGCATTTGGACTTCATCATCCTCCCAGGGAGCAAACATGTAGCCCCCAGAAAAAGAAATTAAAGGCTGAGGGCAGTTCTCAGAGGTATTTTGATGTTTGTTGGGTTTTTTTTTTCATGCTGACATTGGTATTGATTTATTCCAAAACCAGGCTAGAAACTCATCTTTTCACTCCATAATAATGAGCCAAGAGAGACACACAGACTGTGTAAGAAGCAAAGTGGCAACATCTGCCCCCACTATTCCCAGCCTGAGACTGATTTATGAGTCACCTCGTGGGATGCATATGGGATGCATACTGCCAATTAGCCAGCCATTAGGCTTGTGGACCAGGCCCCAGAGAGCAGTCTTTACCAGGAATTTTGCAGCATTCAAGACCTCAGATTCTTCCTCAAGAATGTTTATGAAGTGTTTGAGTGCAGCCAGCTAGAGGAGCAGCACAGAGCCAGAGCTCAGTCAGGACAGCAGTGCACTCAGATGCAGGGCCAAGCAGGAGACACAGACAGTGTTAAAAAGGGTTGGCTCTTCTTCTGCTCTGCTCAGGCCATGTGCTCAGAAGGCAATAAAGCTGTAAGTATTCTTAGTTTAAGATCTGCTGAAAGCCAGTGTAGCACTTATACTCATTCTACAAAATTCCACAGTCCGTGTCCTGATGGACAAAACATCTGCAATCTCCTGCATCGACAGTCAGAGCAGCACTCAGTCATTCATTCCAGTGCTGAAACCCACACTGTCAGGAAAACAGCTTCACATTCTGGATCATTGCTGGGTCTTGCTGAGCTCCATCAAAACCAGCAGTCCTTTAGGATTTAGAAAATTTCTTTCCCTCTGTTATCTGTAACTACCAGAGCCTTGAAATACTGCCTAATTATCAAATTCAGATATCAGTTTTTTCACCCACTTCAGAAATAGTCTGATCTTGGGGGTGTGCAAGATAGTTATGTGAAGCAACACAATAATGTTTCCTAAAGATTATACACTTGATCTATCACTTGTCAACCAACTAAAGTCTTTTGAACAGGTACAACTGAAATGCTGTGTTCCCACATCCCAGGGGTTCAGACTAAGATTATTTCAAAGGATGCTCATTACACCTAAATTTAGTTATTCTTTGAGACAATGTGTTCCACCCACTGTGATAGGCTTTCCGTCTCCATTTTTTGGAGTTCTCCAAGTGGAAATTTTGAACCACAGAGGAAAGAAAGCAAGGACCTGACTGCCTCTCCATATAAATCAGACATTTGGGCCAGTCCTTTCCTGGGTACAGGTATGCCACTGTTCCTAAAGTATCTTTGACTGATGGTCCTCAAAAATCTGAAGAGCTTTTGAAAAAGGTTGAAATATTCCAAAGTGAATGAGAGGCATGCAAGGCCAAAACAAACATTATACCTGCAGCTTTTTCCTTTCACCCTTTAGCTGGATGCTCTTTCTTTCCAAAATCTGTTCCCTTCAGCTAAAGCTCTTTAGCTGATGTTGGCTTAATGTGAAATATTTGCTGCTCTTTAAATAATTGCATCTTCTTACTGTGTGAAATCTTCCTATCTGGGTTTTCCTCCAGTTGATCAATTTTTAGTTTACCCTTGGTTTAGGAGAGGCAGAAGCTTCCCAGGGCTGTTTTACCCCCCCCTTGCAGCCTCCTTCACAGGTGCCAGTGGTGGTGATGGCACCACAAAAACTGGGTTTTTTTCACCTTGAAGGACCAGTCATCTGGTGTCAATCTCTCCACGAATGTCTGCAGCTCTTTCAGTAAACACAATACAATCATTGGAGCTTAATCTTAATTGTTTACCATATTCTAGTCTCCCCAGCTGTCTTTTTAGCTGCCTAATTTCAGAAAAAAAAAGAAAAAATTGGACTTCTCTGAGTGCTCCCTGTATATTCATTATCTGAAAAAATCCATCTGTTTCATCCTGCCATATCTATATTTGAAACACTCAGCCTTACTTGTCTTTAGCTAATTCATCCTTCTCTGTCAGGAGCTTCTGCCTGAAACACTGTTTGTTTTTTCTCCATCAGAGATCACCTCTTCCAGCCTCTTCACTCAGCACTTCATTCATCAGCCTTTCAGCAGCAAGAGGCACTGGTACCAATGCAGAATTTGTTTTATCCTCATGATTTTTTTCCATCCTGCAAATGCTGTTCTTGCCTTTTGAAGTTCATGTGCAGTGTTCACACCTACCTGTAGTAGTTTCTGCTTCTACTCAACGTCTCCCTGCCATTCCACAGCTGTTTCAGTTCTGAATGTGCTCCCTTCTTTTGGCAGCCATCCTATACACCACTTCTCTCTGAGTATCTGCATCTCTCTAGCACATGCTTGCTACTGAAAGTCTGCACCAATTCTGAGGGTAAGGAAACTAAAGTAGCAGGGAACACTATCAATAAGAGTTTCCTGATCTGGGGCCTCGGTTGTGATGCCTTTTTTTTTTTTTTGGATAAAATCTAAGCCAATGCCAAAAAGTTGGAGTGCAGTACCATGGTATCACCACAACGAGGCATGTGATGCATTGTTTTAAAGGCAACTGTGGCAAACCATTTTTATGCTGTGAAGTATCTCTGTCTCTTTTGATCCGTGGTGGAATTTCCCAGGTTTTATTCAACAATAAGACAGTTTAGGGAAGGATCTTTCCTTTGCTGTCACACCTTGACGATAACAAATAAAAAAAACCAGTCAAAATTGTTTTTCAGTTTTCCAAAAGGAAGTACTGCATTATTTTTTGTGTGCACTTTCAGCTACTCAGCTGCATCTTTCTAACTACCCATGACCTTAAGAAGGTAAAAAGTGCTTTAATTTTGCTTGCAGCTATTAATTTTTCACAATGTAAGTAGATCTTGATAAAAGAAAAGTAACACTGCAGCTGTGTTGTGCCTGTAATAGGAATTCCTCAATGACACTTGCTCCTGTAAATTCTTATTTAAGTATTCATCACTAGGACATTCAGATTCTACCCCCTGAAGGCTTTTAGGCTGCTGGGTATGTTCTTCTTCAAGACATGAAAAGAATTCACATTGTTGTTCCAACACATTAGTTGCCCTGAGGAAGAAATTCTGCTCTGTATTTTAGCAGTCCACTCCTGTATGATGGTACTGAGTAATTAGGGCCTCAGTAAAACTGCAGATATGCAGAAACACTACTGAGCATGAAAAAGGACTGTGAAAGAAAATTCCATATGTTGGACAATTCATTTGTTCCAGAAATGGAATTAGAAACAATTGTTTGTATCTTAAGTATTTAATTGTGTCTCAAGAATTTAATTAAAGCATGTATTCAAGTCAGTTCTCTTGAACTCACTTGAATATGTTTCCCTCAATATGTACTACCATGGAGCAACACCATTAGTATGCAAAATTCAATAATTACATTTTTCAGAGGCCTATATCTTGGTGGGCACTAATTTCATACAATTACTAGTAAAGAAATCTGTGTTGCTCCTTTCAAAGCATTCACAGTGCTTCAGAATAACTCAGGCCTTTTTTTTCCCAGATAGGCAGCCCATAGCTTGTTTGGTATCTAAGAGGTTTTTCTTTTTTCCTTTTGTACTCCCTCTCTGAGTGGAACCAAGTTGGCTCTCCAGCTTCTACTAAGATCTGTGTAATTATGCATCTTCTTTCCCACAAGATCCTGCCCTTGTTTGAGTGGTCCCAGCCTTGCACAAGATTCCTGGAATGGCTGTTTGCTTCTCTAACATGTCCATCCCACCATCGTCCCTCTGCCTCTTCTCTGCTTCAGCATCTTTGCCATCTGCATCCTTAAGGAGCTACACAGTCAAGTCTTTGGGATTCTGCAGATCCTTCTTGTCAGATTCTTTTTATGGGTGTTGAGGAGTAGTTGCAACACACTCCTCTTTCTCAGTTGTTTCTGGGTTTTCTCCTGTGGTAAATGCCTTCAAAGAGGAAGGAAGGTTTTGCATTGTATTAAACAAAAACGATAAATCAGACACAGTTCAAGCTTCAGCCTTAAAAAATTTGACCCTTTGTTTTAAGCCATTTGTTTTTAAATACTCAGCTGTATCTTAGCATTAATAATGGGCTTACCACTCTGCTTGTGATTTGAATGCCAAAGCAGGACACTAGCAGTAAAAGGGAAAACAGAGATAAAAAGCTGCACTGTTTCCAAGAGCAGAGACAGAGCTAATTACTAACTTGCTAAACTGATAAAGTGGCAATGAAGGCCAGAACGGCAGATCATAGTGTCAGCCTGCTAAAGTGTAACATGTCCAGATAAAAGTAAAATATTGTCAGAAAAGCTGTTTTAACTGATATCTGAATAATGGCACGGAAGAGTTAATCCTGTTTTCCGAGAAGCAGTTTTGTGCAATTTCTGGCAGAGCAGTAAATGGAGTCAGTTCTTTGGGCTAAAATAGTAACTGTTTAATTCAGTATGATTGTTTAATTCAAAATCAGAAAGAGCCAAAGCTGATTGTTACCTTACATTTAATAATAATTAATTGTGGGATAGCAAATCCTTATTAAGCTCAATTGGGATTTCAGAGTTTCTCCCAACCCTGTCTCCTTGCTTTGTCCTTCTCACTCAATCCCCTGATTTTATAAAAAGCCTAACTGCATCCTAAATCCATGTTGCACTCTTGCCTTTATTGCCTTGGCAGTTTACAATATAGCTCTTTTGTTTACTTCGTCCTCTAAATTAAATTTCCTCTGGACCATATCCTCAGCCAGCCTAAGCTGCTGTAGCTCTATGAGCAACCATCACCCAGCTGATCCAGATGATGGAGCCCCATCCTATTAGTCCCTGGTGCTCTCCCCACCCCCAGGCAGATTGCTTGCACGGCGTTGGCAGCGTTCCTCCATCATCTGTTCACTCACTAATAACACGATTCAGCGTTTATTGAGCTGCTCTGGCTCCCTGCACATTCAGCAGCAAAGCTGCTATTGATTGCATGATGGGGAAGCAGAACCAACCCATATTCTGAGAGCTCTCTGCTCACCACAATGTAGTTAATTCACTAATGGTTCCTATTCACCTTGCTCGTGTCACAGCAGAGAGAAATCCTTTCAGCACGGCCGGGAGGGTGGGGAGGTGGTTCCCATGACCCCTGTTGGGAGGACCCCAGAGTCACGTCACAAAAAGCAAGTTGTGGGCTTTGCTCCAGCAAGGACACACCTTGGGAACTGCAGGGCTCATTGCCAAAGATTCCACTGTCTGTGCTGCCTGATTACATACATCAAATAAAAATACCAGATAAAAGCAGTATGAAAGATGTATTTTCAGCAGAAAGAGTGAATATGATCTCACACTATCTGCTTGCTTTCAAAGAAGAAAGCCACTCTAGATCCATTATATTTTTAATGAAATACTGCTCTAAAAGGGTGACAAAGTTATTTTAAGCCCCATATATTCTTTAAAGAACTGAATTGAATGACAATTTGGCTCTAAACCAATGCTAATACTTTCAATTTTGAGGATTATTACTGGGGACTATAATGCTTTCCAAAGTCTCTTCTAGTATTTTGTCAATGACAACAGGCATTAAAATAACACAAAGTCACTATAAAACTTGACATTTTGCTGCCTATATTTTTTTTGGGTTTCTAAATAGTGGTTCTTTCACCTAGCAAGGAAAATATATTCTTCACAGGATTTAAAACGTATTGTATATTAAAAAGTCTTAATTCAAATATTTTCATTATGCCACTTTTTGCAAATTTGGAAAGCTTCTGAAAAATATGCAAAATTCATTCATGCAATTTTAAGCAGTGTATTACCTTACATTAATTAATTATCTGTAGTTATTTTAAGGAGATGATTTTAAAAGTGTTTTAAAGAGTTTAGTCTTACAGCATTGCAGTTTAAAACATAAAATATAGCCTAGTGTAACAAAATGCATAATTACCAATGTAACTGACAGCACACAAAATACAGATACAAACACATATACCAATTTCATCATCACTGGTATGTAGATACCCACCATGGGTACACAACCTGAGCTTAATTTGCTAATACTCTCTAAAAATAGAAAAGCAATAAAAAATCAAGGAAGTGGTATGTGATGCTTAATTTTCTCCTCAGCTAAATTACTTCTCCCTACTACTACTTCTGAAATAAGCAAGATAAAAATGTTCATTTTCTTTAACTCACATTTTGGAGCATGGATTTGTTCTGTTTCCAGCTGTAAGAACAATTTTACCAGTTTAACATCCATACTCATCACATAGGCTCTTAATCCTGTCCAGATTTAAGTGCAGGGCCAGCCTAATGCACACAGTAGCCCTGTTTACTTCAATACATGTCACCTGCCTGTGAAATAGCAATAACACACAGTCCTTATTTTCATGGTCATTGTTTTTGAGTAACCATAGATTTGAGAAATCAGTGTTTTGGCAAAACTAATTTTTTTGCAGTTCCCTTAACACCATTTTTTTTATCCAAACCTATTTGAATACTTGATATGGCTTTTTAATACAAGTAAATCAAATCTAAATGCAAGACCAGCTATGAATTCTTTGGGAATTTCAGGCAAATGGACCAGGGACCATGACCTCCTCATTGGCTGGGGCTTTCTCCTGGGCAGTCCATCAAGATTCCCTTCAAAAGCACACTGTCATTCTCTTCTCCCCTCCAAACAAGATCTCTTTCAGGATCTCATCCTAAGGTGCAATGCTCCACACCATCCTGTCCCATTTCATTCTGTGCTTTGCCTTGCCTTGTGTTTCTCACTGTCCCCTCCTCTTGCCTGGCTGGAGCAGAGGAGCTGGGTGTGGAGTAGCACTGGGTGACTTGTCTTTTCACAAGGATCATGTGCTGCTTTGGATCTGACAGTGAGGCTGAAGGACTTGCACGTGCAGAGCACTTCGGGAGGGTGAGATGAAGCTGGGCAAGGAGAAAGCACTGCACAACAGAGGGACAGTTAATGAACCACATAGGAGAAGTATTTACAAGTCCTCCTAATCCCCTCAGTAAAGAAAAAAATGCCATACTCCTCCATGAGTAAATTTCAGCTCCAGACTTGTCCAAATATATGGTTATTTCTTACAGATATTCCACACAAAGCATCCATCAGCTCCCATGGCAGCTTCAGTAATTCAAACAGCTGCATCATCAGGAGCCCAGAAGTATTGAATTCCTGTACTTCACACTGCTCCCAAGCATTTGTCAATTGAAAAGCATTTAGCTTAGTTTATTTCAGAGCAAATGTTTCCCTTTGCTCCCCAAACACATGCTACTCTTCAGATCTGAAGGGCCAGAAATACTGCAGAGCAGAAGGCTGTAATCACAGTAGCAGGAGGAGAGGAGCCAGGCTCTGGCATCTGTCTGAACCCAGCATCAGTGTGATATGCTTTCCACCTGCCACATGAAGCACTGGATTTCTTATAAAATCAGGAACTAAACTTTGAAGGATGCAGATTTGATGCCCGGCTATGTCAAGGGACAGTATTTGCTAGAGAATGGGGAGTATAAGCTTCCTGGAACTGGTAAAGGAGCATGTCCGGCCCTAGCAAATAGAACTGCTGAGTAGCCTCTGGTTTTGCTGCATTTTTCTAAGATGCAGAATGGATAAAAAACCAGAAACTTTCCCTACCTAGACTTCTTTTACTAACCTATATACTAAAGGTTCTCCAAAAATAGAGAGGTGTCTAAATTGTAAGGGAATAAATTGCCTGTATTGATAACTGTGCATATAGTAAGCGACTTTGAATACAAACAAAAGCTGTGTTGTTAATCTGAGCCTTAAATGCTTCAAGACCTTATCAAATCACCTAGTGGGAACAACAGGGCTGCACTGTCTTACAGGAGCTAAACTCATTTCTTCAACTAAGAATCTATCCCACTGACTTTCAGCTCTTACCTCAAGAAAAATTTTGCATGCATTTTCTTCTCTGAAATATGAGTTGTATTTTCTTGAGTATTGAAAGCAACTGAGAAGCAGAGAGAATAGGGTCTTTAGAACACCTTTTTCACATGTTCACACACTGTCTGAATCACATTTACAGGAAGATGTCAGCCTTTTGGGCACAGCTAGAAGGATGTCTGTGCTGCCATGAGAGCAGACCTCTGTATTGCCAAATGCTTCCTGACTGTCATAGACCATCACAATACTTAATTGGGAAATAATTTTTATTATGGAAACTATTTTCTTTGGCTTTTCTGCTTAGGCTCTTCAGACATACCAGACTGATCCTGACATGAGAAAGATGCTAACTCAGCTGTATTTCTATATCATGCCTGTATTTAATGTGGATGGATATCATTTCAGCTGGACAAATGTAAGTGATGGCAGTAGTATTATTTGAAAAATTATTCAGACAAGAAAGATCAAATAGTTATTACATTATTCAAAGGTGACTCTGCATAAATCTGGTCCATCACTTTGTGCCTTGGAAATAAATTATTCCATTTAAAACAGAATACTGAATATGTTTACCAGGGTTTATTTGTTATGTGTACAAATAGATTTTTGCCAAAATAGAGTAATATTGCTATTTAAATATTTTGTAACTTATGCTAGGATCGATTTTGGAGAAAAACAAGATCAAAGAACATGAGGTTTCACTGCCATGGTGTTGATGCTAATCGCAACTGGAAAGTGAAATGGTGTGGTAAGTATGGAGATACTTTGGTCCTCCACTCCAGATTACCCTGTATTTACTTATTCAGCAGAGGTAATTATCCAGGTAGGTTAGATCACATCTGTTGTGAAGTGTCCTCTTTTCCATAGTTGAAGTTTTTCTTCCCATAAAGCCATAAGCCAAGGCTCAAATCTTCCTACTAACTTCTAAAAAAAATAAAAGTTCTCAAATTTGGGAAAACAGACCTTATCATTAGTAAAAACTTGTCATGGAGAATGTGGCAAAATTTTTTAAATCACACATACAGCTATTCTGTATTTTGGCAATCATATAAATAATTTGAAGCATAACATTGAAAATGAACCATGACTTTTCAAGATTTACCTGTAAATCTTACCTTTTAACTGTAGCTTCAGGAAACACTTCAAGCTTCATTTTATTCAATTTGCCATTTCTCTGAAATTATTTAACTTTGGAAATGTCAGACTGACTTTGCTGGCCTCAGTGTCCTTAGGGCCATTATTATCAGTGAGTTAATAAAGAAAGAAGGTGCTTCTAAATGCATGGAGATACAATTTTAAACTCCCAGCAGTTCTGTAAGTACTTCATAAAAATTTTTCATAGAGAACGCAGCAGTAATGAAGTAACTACCAGAAGATTTGGAATGGATCCACCAAGAAAAAATGGTATTTTCTTAAATCTTACCTAAAGATTGTGCAATTCACACAGGGGTAAGCAGCCCCTAAAGGTTCTAATGTAAAGAAGTAAGAACACTTAAATACAGCAATATAAACCTGCTGTCCCATCTTAAGGCACTTCCTTTAGTTCTCTGTGCAGCTGTTGCCTCAGCCAGCATTAGCCCACCTTCCTTATTTATATTACAATGTTGTAAAGACAAGAAATTGTGCTTGTGTAGTGCAAGGGCCCTGCCTTCAGCCCCTCCCTCTTCCTCAAGATGTTTCCACAATACTCTTGCAGTAGGGGTGAACACTATACACTCTGGCTTGAAACAGCTGAGTTCTTTAAGTAGGGCTTTGAAAATTGTAAAGATAAAAGTGAGTGTGGACAGATGCCTACATCCAATCCAGTATGGACCTGTGAAATTTGCTTCAAATTGTTTTCAACTCTACCTGCTCTAAGGAGAGGACTAAGATAGAAGCATTTACAGAAAGCCTGTGTTAGTTGAGAAACCCTCTTTACAGAAGACAGGCCCAGGGCTGCTATCACAATCTATAAGGCAATTTTATGCTGCAAAAATAACGTTAAAATGAACTGTTGCGGTGTGATGTAATAGCCTGTCCATGCCAGTTCATTCCCCAGGTGTGCCAATAACCTCTCCCTTCCCTTCTCCTTGCCCCCTGCTGACTGCTGTCCATCAGTCTTGGCATTGCAGCAAGGGTGTCATTGTGATTGGCGAAGTTCAAAAGATGCCTCTCAGCCCTGGGGACATTGGGCCATCCAGGTGTCATTTGTCCCCTGAGACTTCCCCCCCTTACCTGGTTGGTGGCATACCTACCCCTTCCCTCCCCCTCTCCCTGGGGTTCAAAGACACAGCAACCACGCAGTTGTTGCTGCATTCAGAGGCCTGTGTGCCAGGAATAAAGCTCTGGATCTAAACCCTCCAGCAGAACCCGACTTCTTTTCCTTCACCTCGCCTAAAGCCTTTCTGCCAGAGGTAAACCTGAGCTCCTGCATGCCTGGACTTGTCCCAAGTGCCCAGCTGCAGCATCCAGCCAGCCAAAGGTGTCTCTGAGGTGAAACCACCTCAGCTGCCGCCTCTGGTCAAGCAGCAAGGCCCAGACGAGCCCAGGCACATTCCATCCGGCAATATTGGTATTTCATTCCAATAATGAACGAGTCCTGCATCACTGGTACCATTGTTTACTTAAGTGCATAAGTCACAACTGCAGGTATTTTTTGGGGACACCCATTTACTGTTCAGAAAACAGCTACTGGTATAACTGGAATGATCAGTTCTCTTGTAGTGTGTTGAGAGATGTTAGGTACCTATCAGTGCAAAATTAATACAGAGTGCATTTTCTTTCTAATTCCAATTAATTTTTCTTGGGTTCCTCCTCCCTCTTCCTGCTCCCTAGTCACTGTATCAAAACACATTTTTTATTCAGTCCTAAAAATATTTGCTTAGTTTTCATACAAAAAAGTATTTTTTCTAGGCTTAGAGAAACTGTAACAATACTCACGCGTGTTGTGTGCTGTAATCCCCTACTTGTTGCATTTCTCCCCTGCACTGACATGAAAGACTGGTCCCCACCTCAAGTTTAAAAAATAAAAATTCTTTCAAGTCTGCTTCTCATCCCAAAAAAGCACATGCTCAGCTTCCGGCTTTGGACCCTAAAGTCTGTCTAATTGTCTATTTTAATGGAGACTAAAAAGGTCTTTCATGAACTGAGCTGACTGGTACTCAGATGACCCTAACCAGTCACCTGGCATTCTCATTAATACCTGATATTAGATGAGTCAGAGCAGAATCTGGATCATATCACACTTTGAGGCTTGTGTAATCATGGTGTGTTTAACATTTAAAACTGCAGATGCTTGTAAAAACCTTTCCATTCAGTTCAGTTGCACTTAAGAGTTTTCAGACAGGCTTGAACTTCACAGTGGGGCTTCCAGGCAGGTGTGCAGTGGCAGACTCTGGCCTCAGCAAAGCCACCAAATGCTATCAGCAGTGAGCTAGTCAGTGCTGATAACACAGCATCCCATCTGCTTTCCTCTTCCTTTCTAGTGTAGGACTTTGATGTAAGCTTTATGACTCTCTAGGGACCAAGCCAAGGGCCATATCACTGCTAGATTTCATGTTGCAGCAACCTGTGCTCAAAAGAGTGCACACAAATTGCACACAGACCCACATGAATACTGGCAGCACGAACTCTGGGTAGAAATGCTCTTCTTGCAATGCACGTATATGTGCAATAAGTAGTACAATGGTTTAATGATAATGAAATAATAGCAACTTTAAAGGAAATAATCAGTTACTTAAAATTAATTTAAGTCATAGGGCAAATCAAGTTAAAGTGGTTGCATCCAAATCTCCAAGAGAGCAATAGTAGGAGTTAAAATTTCCAGCACATCCCAATTTCCAGTGCACCCCACTGCTCACTGAGGACAATATCCCATATTGGCAGAAGTGGCTGCAAGGAAGTTTGAAAACCATGCTCCAGCTCATTCATCCTCTCAGTCTTTCTTCTATACCAGAGCACTGGTTTTATCAGTCTTGGCACATATTTCCTCTGTTCATTTGGTCTCATTATGGATGTTAGAGGATCCTTGTCCTCCCCTGGTATGCTATCAGGTACAAAAACAAGACAGCATGGTAACATTTTACACAATTTAATTTGTTTCTTATGACTGTAACTTAGAAATGTCCAACTCTGTTTTCATTCTTGAGTTACTTAAAGAACTTCCAGTATGAAAATTGAGCATACCCTTACATTATCCAAGGCCACCATGGAAACCTCCTCTTTTTATCACCAGCTAGGCTGCACTTAAGGTAAAGCATTAACTACCTCTGGGATGGTACATGGCTCACCATAGTAGGCTGAACAGTTTAGAGAGGTTTTTTCCTTCCCTGTAAGTCTCTAAACTAAGCCATATTTTACCATTGATCATTTTATCATTGGCTTGTAGGGATCCACTGTTTATTAACAGTGTTATCCATTGCCATGATTTACTATACAACACTGAAACAGGAGATGAAGTATCCATTAAAAAAAAAAAAAAAAAGAAGAAAAGGCAAAGGCTCTGGAGACTGTTCAATAGCTCTCCTGCAGCTATATTACCTGATAAGAAATTGAGGCAGAGTGCTCTTGGGATTTGGATGACTTGGTGGCCATCTGTTCTGCATGGAGAATACCATCTGCCCTCTCTATAACCCTTCCATATCCACTGCAATCCAAGCACTAATACCTTTGAAATCCCAACCTCTTGGCCATTGAACGGTAACCTCAATTTTCATCTTACAAATTAAACTGCAGCATGAAATTCTTCCATTTGTTTCTTTTTTCTTTTTTTTTTTGGCATTAGGTTGATTGCATAACCCTGTTTTACTTGATAGCACTATGCCTTCTCACACACAGCTCTTTTCATATTAATTGGAGGTGGCAGTACTTACTATACAAAGGAAAGCTAATAAAACACTGTTGTTGTAAGTCCCTGATGGCTCTAGGGAAGTTTGCAAGCAAACTATTATTATTCTGCAGGTCAATGTAAAACGTGTGGTATTTTGAAATTGCAGAGGATAAAAGAGCAGAGTAGATTTGCATAAATATTGTTCTTTTAGGCCCAGGCCCTAAGCTGTAAATGAGACAATGGCTTAGATCCAGAATTGCTAAATTATAAAGGAGCCACCACCACATCTCCTTTCCTAAGTTTCATCTTTCAGTACCTCGTGGCATATTATATGCAGGCTACTCGTGTGCAGCTTGCTGCCACCTGAGCAGGTTGACACAAAGATATCCTCAAAACTGAACCCCTGCCCCAAACTTGAAGCATAGTTAGGCCCTGTGCAAACTGAGGTGACTATTTTAGCTGACTGAGCAGTCATCCCGTGTGGCTTTACTTTTTTTTTTTCATGAGGTTTGCAGGGGTAAAAATAGGCAGTAGTCAGGAGCTATTATCATGTTTTTAAGATAATCCCTGTTGAAGTTACCTACCATTGTAACCACCACTGTCATAGGTAATACATTAAAAGCTGTAAAAGGCTAGATTTGTCCTGGGAGTGACTAATGAAAGAGGTACAGCTCTCTGATTTCAAATAGACCAACTGAGACCCATCAATAGTTTTAATACTGCAATGCTGATGCAAAAAGCCAGGAAGAAAATGCAGTGAAGTCAGGTTCTCCTTGTATCCTCTGGGGAGAATCACCAGTAGTGGGCCAATTAGGAGCTTGGTGTGCCTATGAGATGAACAAGCAGATTGCTGCACTGAGGTCCCCCAGGCTCATGCCCATCAGGCACAAGAAAGCAATTTAATTTGTTTATTGCTTTTCACACTTGTGCACATGGGCCAAAAGAGGCTGAGCAGCCAGAAGCTGACCCTTGGAATTTCTCTGTGATTGTTCACACCAACTTTGTCTTTCAACCTCTAGATGAAGGAGCTTCACTGCACCCATGTGATGACACTTACTGTGGTCCTTTCCCCGAGTCTGAGCCTGAAGTGAAGGCTGTTGCTCACTTTCTCCGCAAACACCGGAAACAAATAAAAGCCTATTTGTCCTTCCATGCCTATGCACAGATGCTGCTGTACCCTTACTCCTACAAATATGCAACCATTCCAAACTTCAACTGTGTGGTAAGTACATTAAAGCTTGGAGATTGGGCTCCTCTGTATATTTTTGGCACATTTTGTCTTAAGAGGAGACTTGATTCTTCAATACTTTGCACATATATAATATTGAGCAGTATTTATTCTGGATCCACTTGCAATCACATTTCTGGTTATATAACCTTCACTCACCATGACTCAGTGGTGATTTGATTAAAATGGTATCATGCCTTTCATCCATCAGTCCCTTTAAATTACTTTGTAGGTTAAATCCCTAATTTTAATTATAGTTATTATCATTTTATTTAATTAACTGTAATGGGAATTGCGTAGTTAGGTCCTTGGGCATCTAGCTGAAATTCTGTCTCTTCATGCTCAGAACTTAAACTCTAGGAGCACAAAGAAGATCATCTCCAATGTTATGAACAAAATAAAATTGAAATTGTTTATATTTATCAGTTCAAGGAGGAATCTCTTAGATTTCACCAAAATTAAAGCTTCAATTGCACTATGTATCATTCAGGTCAGACATAGTGTTTTTAACCCTTTCAGACAAGCAGGTAATTAAAACCAGGAACTTCTCTATATTAGAAAAACAAATTAAAAATAGTACACTTTTTGATGTAAGCCTATTGATTCACAGATGAGTACATTTCATGTATTCCATGCTCATCCAAATGCAGAGCTATTCCCTCTGCTTGCAGTCTGAGGTCTGTTTTAGCCAACCTCCTGTTCATCAAACCCCCCTTATGTCTTATTCTCTGAGGGACACATGGCTAAGCTTTGCTCTCTGTTTGCTCCTGCTCACAGACCCACATTGCACCAACCAGTTCCAAGCCTCTTTCTTTCACCCTCAGTCCTGAGTAAAATTACATATTCCATTTATCTCCCATTTTGACCTTGAAAGTTGCAATGACTTTTAACTTGCTGGTCTAAGCTAGTTTTCTCTAAAGGAGCTTAACTGCACCTTAGATTTATCCTGTGCAGAATGAATGATGTTGTCAGTCCCTGGGGCTTCACTGAAGTTTCACTCAGCTGTTCCCTCAGGAGGCTGAGCAGCCAGGACTCCACAAACTAAACTCTCTTTGTAGGTTTATTTCTGTTGAGACACTTAATTTCAGTAGCTATTAAACATTCTTCTGTCTGATGCCATTCCTGTGAAACAGAGCAAATTAGAAGTTAACTAAGCAGCCAGAGGAGCTAAAAATATGAGACTTGTGGGGACTGATCACCAAACCCTGTAATGACAGTGGGTAAATTTATGATTTTTATTTTTTTTATTCTACCTTCACATTCTTTTGGGTAATGATAAGGAGAAAGGAATTTCCCCAGTGAATTGATGACAATTTAGTTAGCAAAAAAACAGACTGGGAATTTAAAATCAGAGGTTCTCATTCCTTTGAAGATCAGCAGGTGCAAGTATATTTTTTTAAGAACAAACAACAGAGAAGAAGGTAAAGACGTAGTGTTAAGAAGAATCAGCAGCTTCTCTGCAAGTATATGATTATTGGGTATCTGACTAAAATGTCCAGAGTAATATAAGGCAATAGCAGATGCTATAGATGGGAAATTACTTGTAATGAGAAGGAAGATTTATCTGAGAGTTTTCATGCACATCAGTATATTTTGTTGTTCGTGTTGCTTAAGGGATAATTCCATTCTGAAATGGGACATAACTGCCCCTCAGCTTGTACACATTCTGCCTTCCACCCATTGCTTTTAGACCAAAGGATCCCAACTTTTGATGTTTAGAAGGTGTTCCTGAGGTTTGCAAGAACTTAGATCAGGCTTCTCATCAGAAGGAGTGGAGCACAGACCTAAAGGAACAAAAAACTATTTTAAACAATTCCCATGGACAAATGAAAACCAAATACCAATTCTAAATATCTTGTCAGTATTTGAACTTCATACTTCTTTTCATTGTGGTTGGTCAAAACCAAGAGGTTGAAATGGGAAACTGAAGTAATTTCCTGTTATTTATAAAGCTCTTTATAGGGATCAAAGTGCAAATTAAGGGAATACTTGTTGGTTATTTATCTGTGTGTTTTAATACAGCTAAAGGCTCCATCACCTGGTGGCTCACAAATGTATGGGTTTTAATGTTTAAGTCCCAAAAACGGTGACCTAGGCTGAGGTTTCGGATTCCCCAGTTCTCTTGGAAGTTGCAATGAGCTGGAAAGTGATAGATCTCTGTTTCCTGACACTGATGGAACAAGCATTGCTGGTCTACGTGGGCGGTGTGCAGTGGAAAACAGTAAGACCCCACATGCATAGCAGATAAATAGCTTTTGGTGCTAACAGTGGGCTATGATTAATTTTGAGCAGAAGAAAGGCTGTTTCTGTCTGGGTCAGATCATTCTAGTGAGCTGTCAGTTACCATTTCAATTAAAGTGTTCAATTATTCAGAGCTGCTTTGAAACTGGAGAGCTGTGTACTGATCACAACATGCATATTCTGTTCTAATTTAGGCTCAACTCTCTTATTAGCACTCTCCTGAAATCTGCTCTTTTAAGATGCTTAAAATGAAAGTACTCTTTTAGATTGAAAAAAACACCAGCAGAAACACAAATCCATCTCAAGAGTTTTAAATTTCACCTGATTTTCATCCTTTTTCTTCCTGTACTGTCATTTGCCTTAGTGTTTGCAGTGAACTTATATGGCATGACTGAGTTTGTGTACATCTCTGCAAAAATCTGGTAATTTTATGTGGCATTTTCTCCTTGAGGGTGTTCAAAGACTGGTTGCCTGGATTTATTCAGGATCTAACCTGCACAGTATGATGCAGTTGAGAACTGTCCCTTTTTGGGGCACATGGGTCTAACAGTGGAAGCCAGCTGCATTCCTCAAGGCTAAGAGCTTAAAGTTCACAGTGCCCAGGGATGCCCAGGGTGAACTTGGACTTGGGGTGCTCCTGGTCTGACCTCCAGATAGCTTTTGCCTCTGCACAGAACCCATTACTGTTGTGCTGATTTTAAATGGACATTGCCAAACTATTTCTTTGAAAGATTTCAACAGGATTATCTGTTGTCTCACTGCTGTACAATGAGTAACTCATGCACAGGGAGTCTTCTCATTTGTGGCTATGTTCTACTTGCCATGGTGCATTTATCAGGACTTTGATTTCCGGTTTTCTCAGCTCTCCCAGCTGAGCCCTGTATCCTGCTCCCTTGGCATCAGGCCTCTTGTCAGGCCATCCCAGCTCCTCACTAAGACCCTGGGATGGTAAGCACAGCTGCTTGTAGAGTTTGATTGAACAGCAGAGTCTCGTACTTGGGACAGTGCAGGCACCAGACAACAGCTCCTGGCCACAGCTGGAGTTCCCCTTCCCAGGCCCTGTGCAGCCACAGCCACCATGGTGACCTCACACTGCCACCCCACCACCTTCACAGGGTCCAGCAACTCCAACCCTGTCATGGGTCTTGTGTGTCACAACTCAGAAGTCAAGGCATCTGGAGGAAGAGTGCCAAGTGACAGCACTTCTATCCTCTCCCACAGGACAGGTCCTTCTCATCTTTGGTGTTAGGGTGAGTCAGAGGTTACCCCTTATACTGGCTGGCAACCACATCCCAGCCCTGCAGGAGTTTCAGCAACACTCAGTTAAGCAGTCCTTGCTTCCACACACTCTCCAGTGGAGGTGTAAAGAAGTCAAGCTGAAAAGGGCAGAGTCTCCAGCACTATCAGCCTTCTGCTAAAAAACCAAAAATTCTGGTTTTGCCTAACAATATTGTTTGTAAGGGAATAAAAATGTTCTCTTTCATTTGCTAAGAGGAGTTACTGTGTAAAATAAACTCACCAAAGCCCTACCTGCATATCAGGAAGTGAAAATGAACTTATTCTTATTTCTGGAATGACATTTAAAGCAGTTTTCTCTGTCTTCTCTACTTGGACCGACAAAGCCTTCATGGGTCAGACTAAGGATTAAGTCAGAATCCCAGCTCCTGACAAGGGCAAATAGTGGAAGGTTAGGAGAAACATAATCAATGGAAGGCAATTAGAGGGTAATCCTTCTCCAGTGTATTCAATTAGTGCCTGGTGAATAACAAGGTAAGGACTGAGTTCATGAAAACTCACGTAAACCAATCAAACCTGTTCAAGGAAATAAAACTAAAACAACAATTGCAGCTTCATGCAGTGGTTCAAAGTCCAGAGTTTCTAGCTCCAAAGATAATAATTTCCTGTTCTCTACGGAGAGGCAACTGTGTTTTCCCAGCCTTCACTGTATATTTGCCAATATCCTTTTCTTTGGGGTAATTTTCCTTTCTCTGTGTTTCGATGCACTATCCATATGTGAGTCAGAATTTTCCATGGGCCAGGCCTTTTGCACGCAGTTTCATGGGACGAACCATGAACCTCCTAAACAGCCTTTCCGCTGCAAGCTGTTGCAATGTAGGCACTGATTTTACCTCTACAGGACTGAAATCACATTTCTGAAATAGTGCAAAGAGCTCTCCAAGACTACATCATCAGACCCCAGAGAAAGCTGGACCAGCAGTGAACATTTACCTGCTGATCAGAGATTCAGGAGTGGAACTTGGCTCCTGGTTCCCACTCTGCTCACTGAATCACTGTGAGTGTCAACAAGACATCATTTCTCCTTCACAAGCTCAGCAGAGACAAGGTTTAGTGAACTGGGAAATTCATGTTCAGAAAATGCATGCACGAATTTTAAATGGCATAAAAAAGAGATTATTTCATCTCATGGTCTTACATGTCATCTAAATTTGTTGTGTTGCTAAATTGACAAATATACCTATAATTACAAACACTTAATGTCTGATCATTCATGGTGCAGTGAGCTCTTTTATATAATACAAAACCAAGTTTTTCAGGGAATTGCTGTCATTAAAAATGAATAATGCATTTATCCTTTACAATCATTTTAACTTAGCTGCTGTGGAACACAGCATTGTGCCAGAGGTCAATGATCCATTGACTCAGGTTCCAATCACAATACAGTATTTAATTCAAAGTCTAATTTATGTATTTGATTTTTTTTCTTCTCCCCAGGAATCAGCAGCCTATAATGCTGTTAATGCTCTTCAGTCAGCCTATGGTGTACGATACAGATATGGCCCTGCATCCAGCACTTTGTGTAAGTTTCCCTCTGCAGGTTTGTGACTTTGACCTTCCTACAGTAAGAGGGAGAAAACCCTTATTATAACAAAGAATGCAAACACTATTTAAAGTGAACTTTGTTCCGGTTTTGGGTTGTGAGGACGGCAAAAGAAAGTTTTGCAACTGATTCAGTCAGTTGATTGCAGTAAAATTAACTCAACTGATGTAACAAAAGAGATTAAAATGCACTTGAGAGTCAAAAGCCAGTAAATAACATATTCATATCATATAAAACTATGGGGTTTTTTAAAAAGAAAAACTAAGGTCTTGAAAACCGTATCTTTATCAGATACTGCAAATGCACTACTAAGTTGTAACAGCATATGTCAGGCAAGCTCTCTGTACAGAGATAAAACAAAAAGAAGTTCAACAGGTTTTAACAAGACACTTTTTTTCTTTACTGAAGCCTTGAGGTCTGAATGCTGTGGCTAACGATAATAGACATTGAAAAAAAGTGAAAAGCTAAAGACTTTTCACAAGTAACTTCCTGCATCTCCTCTGCCATTGCTGTGTTTCAGCTACAGTTCCACTTATCACAAGCTTCCATCTCACAGCATAGTCATCATCTTGTGCTCATTACACTGCAGTCAGTCACTGTGTCAAAGGAAAAGCTGTGGGAATTGATGCCAGAATTGCACAGGTTACAGCACATGAGAGATTTATGTGTATAAAAAAGTGTGTCTTGGATAATCAACATATGGAGACAAAACTATTTCTTTCTTCAAAACTCTTTCTTCTGACAAAAACATAAGCAGCACACTTCCTCAGGAAGGTTTTTTAATATTAGACATCACCTATGCAAATGCTCTCATGCTGTGGGGAAATGGTGAGAAAGTAAGACAAATGAAAATAATTTTAAAAGCATTTTAAAGAGAAGATGGCAGATTACTTTACCAACTTTCCTCCTTCTCACTGCAAATGAATTGCCTAAAAAACCCAATTTAAAGCTAGGAGCAGCAGAACTCTCCAGTCCAGCTGGGAGATCTTTGTGGAAAGAAAGCATCAGACTGTGTTCAGATGGAGACGGAACAGTTTGAGGCTTTATTCTAGATATTCACTTTTATTAAAGTTTTGCTTGACACAAAACAGTTATAATAATTTTTTCCTATGAAAATGAAGGGACTAATCCATATTGTGCTGAGCACATTTCACCATGTGCTGAGTGTTCATGCTATTCTCTGAAGGGTGTTCACGATCAGGGCAAGCAATAGCTGGAGTTGCAAGAATACTCACTGAGTCACAGAGACAAAATGCCACAAGAAGCCTCTGGTGATTTCAGCATGACCTGCATTTAACATTTTTAATGCTTTCTCTGAATTTCCTCTTTCAGATGTGAGTTCTGGCAGCTCTATGGACTGGGCTTACAAAAATGGCATCCCATATGCATTTGCATTTGAGCTGCGTGACACTGGCCATTTTGGATTTTTGCTTCCTGAAATGCTGATCAAACCAACCTGCACAGAGACCATGCTTGCAGTTAAAAATATAACTCTTCACTTGCTGAAGAAATGTCATTGAGATGGATTTCTAGGAGCTGGAAGTAAACATTTTACTCCTAGTACTGATGCCTTTCAGTGTGTTCAGTTGCCATTCAAAGTCTTCAGAATTCAAGAAGTTAATGGGAAATGTGATATTGTTTCTGCCAAATTAACTTAGAGGAAAATGGAAAAAAATCATTCAATATCTGCTCTTCTAAAGTCTATAAAGCTGATATACTAATTTAGTTACCAGTTTGGTGCAGAATATTTTTGCAATAAAACCTTTATTCTGCAATTTCAGTGAGGCCAGCTCTAAAATAAAGTGCCACTGCCAGGCAGTTCCGGGCCTTACACCTTCCCCTATTATGAAGACCTCCCAGGGGGTCTCTCAAACCAAGGGATAAAGTTTACAATTATGTAAATGTACCCTGTGACCCAACACAGACCTGTATCTACAGCAATAAATGCCTTATAGTGGTAGCTGGCTGCACTGCAAGTGGCAGTGTGGCTTCCTTCTGCGTGTATACGTACATACATACATATTTGCACTTTTGTGATTTTTTGAATTCATATTATGCAATAGTTTGAACCAAGGTTTCTTTTAACTGTTCAGAGAAATCTACTTTCAAATGTATATAATTGGTGTGGGCTCAAAATCAACATATTGTCTTTGAAAATGTAACTTTCCTAGTGATGTAAGGATTATAATGGAATACTATTGAGCTAGACAATGTTCTGCTTTATGGAGAGACAAAGCAACTTGCCATGACTTGGAACTTGAAGCTGGCAGTCGACTGGTGCATCTGGGCTCTGCTGTAGATAGTGACTGCCCATTTCCACCAGCCAAGGATTTAGCCTTAAACTGTAATTAACTGATGTTTTATTTATCAATACTCTTGCAGTGAGTTCTATGGCTCTTTGGCTATGTGGCCCCTCTTCCTGGAAGCTGTATTGTTTTGCATGTTTTAAAGGAATTAATAAATTTTTTATGGATTCTTAAGTGAGACAGAGGTGAAGGTAGAAGCCTTACAGCTGAAATAAAGTGAATAAGCACCATGTTGAAAGAATAATGAAAGTACAGAGAAGATAACATGTTGAGGGATTTTTAGGACTTTTAAAATACATTTTTTTTAATCTTATTATATCTGCAGAAGCATATATTTTACTTAATGATTTTTGAATTTAATCTTATCCACTACATATTAACGAAAACATATTTGTTAATAAAATGGTCAAAGACTTTTGAAGTATTCTTCATATTTTACTTAAGGATAAAAACTTTAGTTCAAGTATGTAGCAATTTTACCTATCTGTAAAACATTCCTGATGCTAAGGATGGGGAATTAAAAAAAACCAACAAAGTCCTCTCTAAATAAGCACTTGAACTTAGCAAATGGGCAATCTTTATAAATCTTATAAGAGAAGTACTGTATTTAATTAAGCATATCATTGTTTTCAGGACTGCAAAAGGCAATCAGTGAACAAAGATGACAGAATTGCATTCTATTTGTCTAACATTTTGTTAATAAATGTGTTTATTTTACACAAGTTTCTGAAGGTTTGTTCAGATTTGTTTAATTCAGTCTTGTTTGAGTAACGTAAGTTTCTATTCTGGTTTATTAAATGTCTTGGGGACAGAAGCCCTCAAAATAGTAATTTCCAATTGCTTATGTCCATAACCATTAAATATTTTGAACACAGCAATAACTGTCTTTTGCTATGCACACATTCCTGACCAATGGCCTTAATAGCAGTGTAAATGATTAGCACCAATCATTATGTGTTGTTCTGAATTCAGGTGACAAGACTGAACTTACTACAAAGACATAAGAGACTGAAGAAGAGAATGAATGAGGGATGTCTAATTAGCATGAGGCAGGTTTACCTCTGAATTGCTACACTACAAGCCTGGACCAGGAACAGGCAGATTCTTATGTGATGGTTTGATTCCTGCTCACAGTCCAATAGTTCACCATGTGAAATATTTCAGCTTTGTCTTCATACCATTGCAACTGCATTGGCAATGAAAAGTAATTGAACTCTTGGAACAAGGAAGGGAAACAAACAAATATCCTCCTTTAGGTACCAAGAGGACCTAACATTTTAGACCTAGTTGACCTTCTTGGACAGGAATAACTGTAAGTATTCTTAGATTTATCTAAGACACTTTGACATTTAGAAGTACTTGATATCAAACCCTTTCTATGAATAAAGCTACACACTAGTATATGGATGGACTCTGCTTGAATACTATCTATGACATGCAGCTGAGAACTCTGAGCTGAGTTGTTAAGACCTGTGCAGGGTAATTTAATGCCCCATAGCTGAATACAAGTGTAAACAGTCTCTGAGCCCTTTAATTTCAGGATCATTAAAGCTGGTGGAAAGACAGTCACTAGGAAAGAACAAACTCTGTTTCCTGAATTAAATTTTTGTAAGACAATTTTTCATCAAAAGAGTGATTCTAAATGGAGTACTTTACCCTAAGGAAAAGACTAATGGCAACCATCTATTTGGATAGGAAATCATATAGCTTTTGTGACTTATAATGCTACTTGTCAAGAACAGCTCTTCTTTATCTTTATAATTGCTTTATTCTCTTCCCTTTGTACTTTTCAGCAATTTTTATTGACTACAGGACAACAAAATTGAAAGCTGGTTCTAAGAAAAGTGAATTTATTTTATGATCATAGGTATAGTTTATCATTCAACACAATAAAAAGTACATGAACAGCAAAACACTGTTTTAGTTAGCCAGCAGGTCCATGCCTCTTAAGTCACCCTTCCCAAAAACAAGTATCACAAATGATTTATTACATTAAATCATCATTCATAAATTGATTTTAAAAAATGCCTTTAGAGATCAAAAAAAGTATTGAGCTTTGTTGCAAGCCTTGAATAAAGACCACTGCTGATGGGTGAAGCTCCTTGTGTATTTTCCAGAAGTTGCTTCAGAAAGGTCAGTGTATTCAGTCACTCATCACATATAAAGCCTATGGAAAACTGCAATTTCTTTCTGAGAACTGCAATACCTTTTCTGAAATCTGAATTGGAATAGTCCACATGGCCTTGAATGCCAACATGCATTTATATGCAGAGCCAGTCTGCTTGTTTATAGGAAACAGCATTGTGCAGATTGAGCTGCCTACTCAAGGACTGCAAAAAATATCCATTAGTGGACAAGACTGTGTCTAATTCTTAAGGTTGGGAAGAAAGTTTTGTATTTCCTATGAAAAATAAGTTAATGTTCAGCTGCTCCAGTTTATTTCTGTTAAACAATCCCTTCACTTTTTATATTTACAGTCATTTTAATGGCAATTAAAGAATAAGATACTTGGTAGCATGGATAGGGTAATAAGTATTTTTGTAAGCACTTTAACCTTTCCTTTGGTTGTGCAAAACTACTACATCATTTTCATAGCTCACTGTTTTGTATCAGTCACATTCAGTGTCACACATGCATTAGTGGTTTTGAATTCTGTGCCTAAAAGCCACATATTACCATCTTCAAGCAGTTCTTCAGTGATGGTAAAACACCAGAATATCTCAGATGCACAGAGTTACAACTATTGCTATGCTGTAGAAAACACAATGAGAACAGAAATTTAAATAAATTACAGAAAGATTTTTTAAATATAAACACTGTGGCATTAGGTATACTCTCTAAAAACATTTTTAAATGCTTGCAACACAAAATAATTTGTAAATTTGTTGGAAATTTAAAAGTCTTCTGTCCAAAGAAAATGTAGATTATTTGCCATGTGCTTAATGTATGCCTGACTCTCATAATTATTCAGGATAAAAGAGAGCTGCCTTCTGAGTGACTGCATCAATAGATTTTCCAGCCCTGTCAGCACCACCAACTGATGTTGTTGGTGGGTCTGTCTTGGAGGAAGTGGAACAACTCCAGAGTGGTTTTCACTTTTCTTGGCTGAACGTGCCTGTCACCCCAAGCATGATGTGCTGGTTGAGCAGCTTGTCAGAAATTCAGCCTTAGGCTGCTCCTGGTGTCAAAAGGGCCTGCCTTAACAACAAGGTCTTCTGTTAACATCTGCAAGTTTGGGAACTAGCAGAGAGCTAACACATGATTCTCCTTAGAAAACGATGTTTGGGGCAAGGACATTGAGAACAGGGAAATCTTTAGTCCCTGAATGCTTGTCCTTGCCTGACAGGCAGGAGCAGTCAGTCATGCAGAAAGTCTCAGGTCTCTCCACTTGTAAGGTGAAGGTCCTTTCAAGCCCTCTTGTGAGAGACCACGTCAAGCAGAGCAGGGCTTGCCCTTGGATTCAGACATCAGGAAATGCACTCATAAATAATAGATTCAAATGTTAATTAAAAAAATCTGCCACTGTCCCCAGCCATGCAGAAAGCATATTTTGCCTGTGACAAGGAAAATCCATCCATTGCCATAAAAATGTGGGGTAATATATTCCATCAGTCCTGCCTGCTCTGAAAGTCCAGCCACTTTAACACTGCTTGGCCTTTTTGAAAAAGACATGAGGCAGAATAGCCATAACAATGACATATTTTAAACTACCCCCAGGCCTGTAGAAGCATATACTTTATATAAAATAATATATAACAGCTTCTGAAATAAATATTGTGGTATGACTAGGAGCAGGTGTTTTAATCTTTTTTTGCTGACAATAATGTGCCAGGCTATTCCTCTGCATACCAGGACAGATCAATACTGGGAGGAGTGTCTCTTTTTTAACCAATTAATGAAACTTTTTTCCCAATTCTGAGCAGAATAGCAAGTTAGGCCTGAAAATGCATACAAAAGAGACAGATAAAGTTGTATTTTAAAAACAGGATTTTCAATTTTCTTGAAAATAATGCAGCTGTTAAAATCATGGCCATAGTTTTCAGGTTGCTTATTGTTTTCAGCATGTCATAACTGAAGAAAACCATTTATAGCAGCCTTGAAAGCTGAGCAGAGATGACTGACCTATTCACTATTTAATTTCCCTTGTTTCATGTTGCTTTGTTTCTAGATTGAGAAAATCTGTTGATTAGGCTGAATTGATGGAGTACAGTCAAAAAGCTGAGTGTAAAGGATTTTTCTGTGCCTAATGAGCTAGAAATAGCTACTTAAAAAAAAAAAGTAGCTTTGTCTATTTTAAGTTCTTTACACAGACTAATTGCTTTATGCTGTTTGAATTAGATTATCACATTCACAGAGATGGTCTGGGAAGATCTATTGTTATTTTGTTGTGAGCCAGCCAGTTTTCTAAGGGTTAAAATAGTGGCATGCCTAACAGTGTTGTAGGAGAACCAGAGCTGCTCTTTAGCCTTTATAGCACAGAATCTGTACTTGAGCCTTCTCTAACAGGACAAATTTGCTCTATCATGCTACAGGCACCTCCATTTTTATCTCTCCATTAAAAAAAATAAATACTGTTTGCTGGTGGTGACTTCAAGCTATAAAAGACCCTAACTTTTGGTACTAAATTTAAAACATGAACCTGTTAACATGTGTGAACTTCCCCACACACCTACGCAGAGCCATTCACACACAAACGCTTTGGCTGCACAGTGTGTACTGTATGATGGTTTATGTAATAGTATAGCTGCAATTCTTGGCAACCACAGGGCTGCTGATGGCAGGTAGCATGTGTTCACCAGCTCTCCTCTGCCTGCTGGAAGCACACATAAGTTCAGCTCATGTGGCCATTCCCTAAAAGCCATTTCACACTATCTCATTGGTGCAACATGGGAAGTTCTCACTTCTGCAGTGTGTGTCTGTGGGTTACCTGCCTTGACTGCTGACACACCATCTACAAGCTCCCCTCATGGCACACACTGTGTGCTGCACCCTACAGAGCTCAGAGGTCAGCTTTTGCTATTATGAACATTAGGGCAGAGGCTGTCAGAGAGTGTTATGCCCCTACTCCAAATGTAGATTGCATCCCAGAACCAGAAAGCTTTTGTTACCTTGTGTGTAATGAAGAAGGTCCCAGACCATTGTCCAGAGTGAGCAAAGGAGTGTGGAGAGAGATAGTGCCTGGAAAGTCTGGAAGTGTTAAGGAGAACACTGGAGAGCCTACAGGCCCGTACTAACTGCCGCCAGGATTTTTGAAACTGCTTCAGCCCATGAACAATTCTTCTATACATTAACCATTTGCAGGAATACATTTTTAAAATAGTAACTTAAGACCAAAAAACCCTTTATCTCACACACATTAAATGTTTTCTTTGGAAGTTTTTGTATTTATTTTAATGAGGTTTCTTTTGTGAGAAATTAAGTCTCTTGAGAGAAGCTGAGGTAGAAATAATATGAAGTTGCTGTCATGTGAAGGCTGTTTAGAGAGCCAATGGATGCAGCCCACTACCTGTCAAATACACACTTCCCAATACCACAGATAACAAGCACAACCTTCAGCAGAGGCCTCAGCAGAGACCTTGCTGCAAACATGTCTGAAGACCGGGATATTCCTCAGACAGCAGTTTTGATGCAGACTGGCTAATGAATGTTGGGAAGCTTTTCTACAACACTCTCCTCTGGAGCTGAGAGTAGGAATATCAGTTTTTCACAGCTGTCAGGACTGCACTTTTCAAAAAAACATTAGTCTGTGTCAGAGTTTTAACAGAGAAAGGAAGGTCCCCATTCATTTCACGCTCCTCTGCACAGCACCAGGGAAGGGCTCCTTTGCTGCTGTGCCTGGCTGCAGATCCACTGGCACCCAGCCCATCAGAAACAGGGTTGTTTGAAATTGATGAAATCTCTGACTTGTTTTTCTTTTGCCTTTATGAAAATCATAAACAACCCATCGGTGCTAAAGCCAAATACGCACAAGAATAACTCTCATTGTAGGGGTCTGTTGAAGGTCACACGAAAAGGTGATTTCTTAAAAATTCCTTTTTGGATTCAGCAATTTCCATTCTGTTGAAAACTAACAGTTTGTATGTACATGAGGGAAAAAATAATCCCAAAAGACAAATGATTAATGGAAAATTTTATCCAAAACTAAACCAAGTACAGTATGTACCATTTTCATGGCCTAATTCTGAATGCACAGAGGAAAGGTGGGACATTTGGAGTATGTTTTTTATTTTCACTTGGTAGCAGGACTAAAAATAAGGGCAAAGGAGAGAAGTCTATAACACAGAATAGAGGAAAGGTACAAATTAAACAGCAAGACTATGCCCTAAGAGCAGCAGAGATTAACTAGTATAAAAAGGCATTTTTATTTTTAAACAGGAATAAAATCACTGAAGCAGCAATACTTTTGAAAGGTGTAAGAAAATAATGTTGAATAATGCTGATATTTGAAAAATCCAGAGCTGCTGGGTCAGATGACACACTGGGAGAGTGAACAGCTAACAGTCACCAAATAAACAGGTGGAAGAACAAAACTTAGAAAAAATTTGGCAGATAAGCAAAGATTAATAATTTTAGATTGAATGACACTCTGTGAGGAGGATAAAAATAACTTCATCCTGAATAAGTAAAGTAAACAGATACTGCCGGGATTATTTCTAAAAGTAACAAGCACAGTAGATGAGAAGGACACTAAAATGAAGAGAATGACTTGTCTGTTCATCTGATGATGTCAAAGCCCATAATCAAGCTTCTTTTACCTCAAAAATTACCTGCCTCTGGAGCGCACCCATGAGGACAGTGTTGATTAATATTCAGCGATCTTGTGACATATAAATATTTGTTGTATGTGGATATTAGAAAGAGGTGAAAGGTATCTCTCTAGTTTAGCTTACTACCTTACTTGGCAATACCAGTGTTTCCCCCTCCATGCAAGTTTGCACTTTACCTCTCCAGCTGTACATGTGGATAAAGCCTAACACAGCCAAGCCAGAGTGGAAGCTGCTGTGTGAAGAAGCAGAGCAGTGGATTCCGTACAGAAGTAGCAGAAGTTGTCTGCATTATATTCGGGGGTATTTCCACAAGAGAACATGCAAAAGTATTATAGAACCATGGAGCTCCTATAAGACACTAGAAACTAAAAGAGGGTTAAGATTAGCTTCCTCTATGGAAAGTCTTGCTTGCCATAGAATTCATCAAAATATTGATCCCACTGCATAGCAGAAATGCATTTCTTCTTCCAGTTTTCTTTAAATACCCATAATGCCACGCAGCAATGATTATTCTCAATTCTCCTGCATTTCAATGCACTTTCATAAGTACACAGCTTTTCAAGAACAGATTGATATCATAGCTGAATAGGATAAAGTTGCAGCACAACCAATATACAGTATGAAACTAAAGACATAATAAATTCCAAGCAAAAAGTAGCACTGCAACCCAGGAGATGAGATTTATGCAGGAATGTTTCTAAGGAAGCCTTTCTTAGGCTTCCCCAAATCTCAACAATGTGTATCTATTTAAATCACACTTCATGCTCAGATTCACTGGAGTACAGAAGTCAAGGTTACAAGGAATGTGAAAACTATTGGATATGTACCATTTTACTTGCTATTCAGTGTGGGAAATTATTTTAACACAGCCAGAGTCAGTCTATTTGCCTAATATATACCTATTTTAAAAAGGAAAAATCAATAAATAATCCTTAAATTCTGCAAATTTATTATACAAAAGATTATAACATATCAAGGCTGACACACTTAAATCATGAACTCTCAATGTACTTCATATTAGGTGTTCCATGACAATTACATACACCAACATAAAAAAGATCCAAACCTTTAACAGCACAGTCAGTACAGTTCAGCATATTGACAAAAAACTGGCAATAATCCTACAGCCAAAAGCTTTACTTCAGATTTCTGAGATATCTGAATAAATCTACCAATTCTTAACATGTTGGATAAACAAAACCAGGCACCCTTGCACCTTCTGCTGGGGCATGGTAATACAGGAAACTAAAGAACAAAGAGGTGTTTGAGTTATAGCTTACCAATGCTGCCTTTCACTTTCTGTTTTTCTGTATTCATTCTCTGGGGTGGCAGGCCTCAACTTTCACCTGTCTGGGAAAAAAAATTTCATGGTCTTTCTGCTCTGAAGGTGAGATTTAACTCATCTGACTTCTGTGTCAAAGCTATTTATCTAAACTAAATTGGCTTGGTTCCCTCTAGTTGGTAGAGAAAAATAAAGGATGTAGTGGATGACAGGCCACATCTACCTTAGACTTGGTGCCATCAGTACTGCTTGAGTTACTCATTAGATGTCAATCTTTTTGCATAGCAAGAGATATCCTATGAGTCTTAAAAATAAATGTTATTTACTTTAGCTATAAATATTTGTCTAACAGAAAATAATGTTCACATAATCAGCAAACTGTCTAACTGTATTTCTGTTGCACAACTTTAACTCGGGCAGGCCTAATTTATTCAGCCACCACAAGTGAAGCCTGGCATCTTTCAGGTGCTGTGGACCATGGATGCTTCTCCTTTTCTGTCTCTCATGTCTCTTAATCCCACCTGCTATTTTTGTTACTCTACATTCACATTTCATTTCTTCCTTTTATTTTGCTGGAGAGAGACCCAAAAATGTAAGAGCCTCCATAAATAACAATTAGCCATCTAACACTAATCTAATGAGTTAGCTGCTTGGTGAATTCTTCTTCTTTTTTTCCTGGACAGACTTTTTAGAAGTCAAACAAATGCTACTACACAGAATACAGAAAATACCAAAGACACATAGTATACCAGTACATGAATAATCAGGCAATGCAGAGTATTCAGATTCTGTCATGAGGCAGTTCCAAATCTGTCACTGAAAATAGAAATTTCCAGGGTTTAAGACCTTGTGCATTTTACCCCAGCAGTTCCAGCAGCTGCCTGGCTGTCAGCTGCCTGCTGAATCCATAGTAAATGCCCCTGTAAACAGTCTCCTCTGTTAATTATCTATTTTCCTTGTTTCTGATATTTAAAGGATACTGAGTTTAGAGTGAAAATGTTATCTTAATTTTTGTAAGAATGTATAAGAACTCCATGTTTGATGCAAAATATTAGTAATGGAGACTAGTAAACAAATATTTAAAGTAAGCTATAAACTCTTCAGCTTCCCACTGCAAAACCAATCTTTTTCTTGTAAAATTCTATACCTTCATTAGAAAGAAAACTCATTCTGATATTTTTTCTGAGCCAGTAAAATAAAACACAGTCACAGGTTGATGGTAAAACATTTATCAGAATTGTATGTGTGAAATACTTTCTAGTAAATGGTGTAGTAAAAGCAACCTCAGAATTTATGTGCAGAACTAATGACTACAGATTTTTGCATTGTGATTTTTTTAAATTAATGTTTTGCAATTATTGCAATAAAATTTATGTTTGCAAATGCACCAGACTGGTATAACACTATATTTCACAGAGTGACCACATTTATCAAATATGCTCAAATTTGCAAAGCTTGCCTATAAAACACTGCTGCTATCTCTTGGATTTTTAAACCAGAGCACACATATCAGCTTCCATAGAGGGCTCACACCTCTTTCAAAGGACACAACCTCATTCTTATACAGTACACTGTGAATTTAAAGCAAATTTGCATTTTAATCTTCTACCTTTGATACAGCACCACAGTAAAAAGTGAAAATGGGAACTCAAACCTCCACAAACTCAGGGAAAATTCTGATGGGGTCTCATTTTATGTGACATTAATACCTTAAATTGCTATTATAAAGTAATGCATGATTGTGTACCCTCCTTTAAATATTTCTCCATGAACTATTATGCCTTAGGATTAAGGCAGCTATCTTCAAGGTACCATACATACTGCTGCACCAAAAAAACCCAGAAATTCCAGGTGCCCATGCTGAATGTGCTGGTTTCTAAGTGTCCACACCAGGACTGACCTCATGCATGTGAGAGAGCTCCCTGCCAGCATGCCTCATTTTGAAAAACTGCACCACACTGCATCCTTCTTAGATCTGTTTTCATGCCATTTGTGCACATTAATATCCTTGTTATTATATCCTTCTGCACAATAATACATTATTTCTCTTCTAGATTGGTGAGCAAAGAAGAAGCAATGTGCTGACAAGAGTTTAAACCAGGAAAAGTTAAGGAAGGAGAAACTAATGAAAAGAAGTGGCTTGTCAAGGGAGGATTTTAAGGATGACACCTGCAGTAATTCAGAGGCATGACCCTCATCTCATGTAGACCAATTTAAGCTCCATGCTATAACCTGCTATTAAATAAAGCAACTTTTATTGCTAAATGTATCTAATCCCAGAGCTAGCCAAGGAAGTAAGTTTGGTCCAGGTATGTATAAAACACCAGAAGGACTATCATTAGCATTGATTTGTATTGTTATGTATCTATTACAAGGGCCCTGTAGAACTACCTGCTGCATGTCTCACAAACTATGATAAATGAGATTTGTACCAGCCCAACAATGTTTGTCTGACTTTCTTAGCAACAAAAATTATAAATTGAATTTATAAGTAGTAGTACCAGTGGCACAGCAAAATCCTCTGATAGCCACTGTCCACACTTCTGTATGGAAAGACTTTAAGAATTATAAAACAAAGAAACAGCACACAATATAAACCTACAAATATCAAAACTTAACACTTCAGGTCTGCCTGGATCAAAACCCAGACAGCAGCAGCTTTCAACGTCATGACAAACCATCCATCGTACATACTGTGAAGCAGCCACTTCGGTTTTTCATGATCCAGATTGCACATCAGCTGTGACATTTGACTTGAAACTAAGAACATAATGGGAGCCTAATCAAAATTCTTGCAGGTGTTTCAAAATGTCTTGTAAAAATATTTGAGTACACACCTAGCAAACAGTTAGCTAACTAGCATATTAGAATGAACTACTGCACTGCTTCTTTAATATCTTTCATTTAGACAAAAGTACCTATAACTTCCATTCAATTTTATCTTTCAAGCTATTCATATTAAAAATCTTTCATTCATGTCATGAAGACCACAATTTATAGAGTATATGCTCAAACATCAGTTACTACATTTTTGACAGGAAATAACCTGCTGCAGTTGCTGGAGGAAACAATCAGGCAGATTCAAAGCTCATTTCATGGCATTTAGAAGTGGTTATTGCTTCAGTCTCATTGTTTTGCACCTTAATACACGTAACTTTTATGACCTCTCTAAGTGTTTCAACACAGATATTAAAATACTTGGAAACCACCCTTGTTATTCATTTGACTAACCCTGCCTAGAGATTTAAGGGATATTTTTCTCCAGCTGAATTCCATTCAACTTTTCTCAGTTGATTTTCATTTTCAACTGTTCTTTTCAACTTCCATTTTCAACTTTTCTTTATTAATAGCTCGTTGAAAGACATCTGCATAAACCTTTGAAAACACTCAAGTAAAGTGCTACAGTGAAAATTCACCTCAGATCAAGGGGAAAAGAGGCATCCAGCATATAAAAATTAGATTCAGACTAATACTTCATGCACTCTATATCTAGGCTATTTAATTACTAATCTGTAGGAAAACTCAGCATGCTTTACACTGATCATGTCACACCAGTCACAAAGACCTTCAGGAGACTGAAGCTAGGGTAAAAAAAAAAAAAAGGTGTAACAGTAATCATTTTCAGTAAATTTGTTACTTTTCTCATTTGTCAGATTATTCCCATTTTTTCAACTGACACTGAAGATTAAGAATGTGGGACAAACTATATACTATAGTAGTCCTTCCTATTACAGGTGTTTGAAGTGGTAACTAATTAACCAGGCTCACCCACAGAGTGATCCAGGAAATCCATAATGGTAGTGACAGCATCTCCCAGGAAAAAGGGCAATCGTGTCGTGGCTTCCTCCTTTTCAATAGTTTCTCCTTAGAATCCAATAATAGTTCCTTAGCAATTTTATTCTCTGAAGTTGGCTGGGAGAAGCAATAAATCAGGGCATCTTATTGCTAGATTTTCCATACCTTCTCCAGATGTCATCTTTTGCAGTGCAAAGGTTCTCAGAAAATTGCCAGAGCTTTATATTCTTGCCATTTAGAGACAGAAATATTTGCCATCATGAAGGAGTCACTACACTGGCTTGAATTTACCTTTGCATTGTGTCACATACAACAATAACTGTATAGTAGCTTCATAGTTCAGGGTGAATTTATGCTCTTCATGACTATGTTCCCCAAAAAGCACCCTCTTAAACAGTGTCCCAGAAAATCACCTTTTCAAAAAGCTAGGGCTGTTACAAACATAATCAGGCCCTTAACTTAGAAAAACTACGAAGAAATGGTTTTAAAACCCTGTATGACCATTTTTTTTTAAATGCATTTCCTTCTGTCTGTAAGATGGATACTTACACTCCTTCATTCACAGTATTAGGGAACAGAATGCTGAGGTACCATGGAAGCTGGGAACTGAACTATTCATCTGTTAGCAAGAGCAACACGCAGAACAACAAGTTGAAAACTCCTATAGGTAGGCTAGAAGAAAAGGTATTCCTGCAGAAGAAAAAGGAATCATATTCCATCAAATGCACTGGTATAACTTCCAGTACATTAATTCAAGCTACAGCCAGGGGCCTTTGATATCTTCTCACAGTTTTCAGCCACAATTCAAAACTTTATTCCATCAACCACAAGAGGTGAGATTTTTTCTTCACTGCTCTCCAACATTTTTCCTACATGTCACAAACTGGCAAATGGAACGCTTTGCTAGGAGTATGTTCCCTCACTTAGCTGTAGTATCAGGAATGTATTTTAATACACCAAAGTCCAAGAGTACCTTTTTAGCTTTAAGGTATGAATTTGTCACCTTGAAAGAGCCTCCTCACAGTGATGGATGTTTATTTCCTTACTGGTCATTCCAGGGTGTTATATGCTTTTGTACAAATGTTTGGAAAAAACTACCTATTGGTGCATATTCCCTCTGCTAACTAACACTTGCTTTTTATCTCATTCAGTGCAACAGTGGATATACTGCAACCTGTTAGAATACTCACTCTGTGAACAAACTGACCTCTTCAGTTCCAGAATTTATGCAAAGAAAGCCCGAAACAACATAAAAACTCTTAAAATATTGAAGTACATTTATGGCGAGAGTATCTCTTGCAGTTTGGTTGACAGAATGTGATCCTTTGCATAATGGATACACCGAACATTCTGGATTATGCTTCACCTAATTTTAAAAGGGTGGCAGCCCTATGAGTGCATAAAGGGACCAAGAAGAATGCTTGGTTTGTACCTCAGTATTACACAACCAAGCACCACCAGCAGACCTGATAGATCTTATGCATTCAGTAAGAATCTTGGAAACTTCTCCACCAAGGTCCCTGCAGTTGAGAACATAATCACAGCTTCTCTCCTGTTCCAGGTTCCCATCTGTCAGATCCATCTGGACTCTGCTCCATTACGCACTGATTATCTGCATCTGGTACATGAAAACAGGATGGGAACAGGTGCAAAGTACTATACAGGAGCTAAAGAAGGTGACAAGTGAGCCACCACAATTAAAGGTTCAATTGCAGTGGCAGGAATGCACTAGTCCTATCTATGGACCTACCCATCCTATATATGGGGTTACATACAGAGAATAATATCCTATATATGGGGTTACATACAGGGCTGAGTGCTCTCTTGCACCATGGGAACAATCAAGAAAACTTATATTAAAAGTAGTAGTTTAAACCATACTTTAAGTTGGCATACACCAATACAGTTGCAATTAAAAAAGGAAAAAAACCCAAACAAAATAATCCCAAAAAACAACAACAACATAAAAAAACCACACAAAAAAAAACCCCCGCAAACAAAGAAACCCTGCAAAACCAAAAAAACAAGCATGACCTCTTCTTTCCTATTTTTGTGTTCCTGTTCTTGTGTTATCCATGCCCCTGAGCTAACACAAACATCTGTGAGGTTGCCTGTTAAATTGGGATATGAAATATATGTGGATTCCTTGTCAGGTTAATTTCAATCTAATTAAATTCTAAATATAATTCAGCACATAATTCACCACACAGCAATGCAAATGCTTACACTGACAAAGAAAGTAAGAAACATTTAGGTAGGACAGGAAGGATTGCATCTTCTAGTAGTGGTTTTGTCTTATTCAAGCTTAAAGTGATCACAGTCTAATAAACACTGTGCTGTTTCAAAGGTCATCAAGATGATTTAAGACAGTGCCACCACAAGCAGCAGTCGTCCTCATCACCCACATTCCTCACTTCCTTTCTTGTGTAAGATTTACTGAATATGCAGGTAAGTCTGATCAATTCACTGATCCCACTGAAAACTAACTTTCTTGTAAAATCGATTTTTGGCTGAACCACAGGTGAACTAACTGATGGCACAGTTACACAGCTGGACCAACACAAGAAAGCGGATGGGAGCTCAGACAGGTGAAAGAGCTCCCTTTGGGAGGCAGGACAGCTGAAAATCATTAGATTTTTCTAAGCATGAAATTGCACTTTTACTATTCCCTTTTACTGCTCATCTGACTTTTAAGCAAAGGCTTCTAGTCCCAGTTTATCAGCATTTTTAAACAAGCACTACATACAATTGTGGTACATAAAGCCAGCAGAAGCAGGTGCCAATTGTTCCCTCTCACATGGAAAGTTCTCTACAGTTTTTGACTAAACAAGTATCTAACACTTACTCAAAACAGTTTAAATATATGAAACAATATAAATAGCTTCTAGAATATTCCATTTAACTGGTAAATAAAAATGTACTAGATAGTAATTTTTGCAGTGTTTCTCAAATACACCTTTTTTTCTTGTGTTGCTCTATGTTTAAATGTTAAGGCTCCAAGAAAGCAGTGATGGTTTTGTGCTTTAGGGCATACATACTACATGCTTCTTTTAGGTTGGACAGAAAACATTTCTCAGGTTTGGTTGGACAATCATAATATTTCATACATCATGTTGCCAGCAGGCTTAGCAGCTTGAGCAGAAAAAACAATAGACAGTCCTTTTCCATATCTTCAGGACTTCAGCAATGAAACAGGAATCTCCACAGCTATGAGGATTACAGTTCTTTGGTCAGACACTTACTAGTAAAGCAAAGATCTGCATGCTGAAACCAAAACAATTCAAGCATTAGAATCTGTACACAACAAGCATTTTGGATTTCTTTGCAAGGCACTGCTGTCCTACAGTATAATCTGCTCCTCAGGGCTCTGTAGTGGGCCCAGTCCTGTTTAATAACTTTATCAACAATCTGGATAAGGGGATTGAGTGTACCCTCAGTCACTTTGCAGAAGACACTGAGTTGGGTGGGAGTGTTGATCATCTGGAGGGCAGGAAGGCTCTGCAGCTCTGGACAAGTTGAATTGATGGGCCAATGCCAAGTCCTGCCCTTGGGTCACAACAATCCCATGCAGTGCTACAGGTTTGGGGAAGTGTGGCCAGAAAAATGCCCATTGGAAAAGGATCTGGGGGAGCTGGTTGACAGCAGCTGAACTTGAGCCAGCATCTGCCTGGGTGGCCAACAGGTCACTGGCATAGTGTGGCCAACAGGACCAGGCAGTGATTGTTCCCCTTGACTCAGCAGTGGTGAGGCCACACCTTGACCCCTGTGTTCAGTTCTGAGCCCCTCACTAGAGAGAAAAGCAGGGGGGTGCTGGAGCATGTCCAGAGAAGGGCAAGAGAGCTGGTGAAGGGTCTGGAGCACAAGTCTTGTGAGGAGCAGCTGAGAGAGCTGGGATTGCTCAGCCTGGAGAAGAGAAGGCTCAGCAAGGCCCCTTATCACTCTCTACAAATATCTGAAAGGAAGTTTTAGCCAGGTAGGTGTCAGCCTTTTCCCCAAGTAACAAGTGATAGGACAAGAGGAAACGTCCCCAGATTGCACCAAGGGAGGTTTAGATTGGATATTAATAGAAATTTCTTCACCAAAAAGGTTGTCAAGCTTTGGAAGAGCCCTCCCAGGGAAGTCAAGTCACCATTCCTGAAGGCATTTAAAAGGCATGTAGATGTGGCACTTAAGGACAGTTTAGTGGTGGACTTGGCAGTGCTGGCTTTACAGTTAGGTTCAATGACCTTAAAGGTCTTTCCCAACTTAAATGACTCTAGTTAGGGATCCGTGTAAAACAAATACTCTAAACTTCACCTTTTCGTTCTCATGAGTTTTCTCATTCTCCTTTCACTAGAGATAATCCACTAGCTTTAAAAGTAATCAGCAAAGAGTTAAACATGTTCATGTAGTCTCTGTAACAAAATCTCCCCTCAAAATGCTTCCTCAAACTCCATAACTTTTTTTATAATTGACCAAACATTATTTTAGTAGCTGGCTCACCTACTAAATTAAGCTGTTATGACAACTAACTTTATTCAAAGCTCTAGGACCCAGCACACAAGGTGATCACCATTCATATCTCCTCCCTAAATGAATGCATGGGACTTTTTCTCTCTAATACATATGTAATATTCCCCCTGGGATTTCCATCCTTATTAACTCAGCTTTGGGAAGGAAACTGAATGTTAATCTACTGGACAGGGGATTTACAATAAGATCTCCCTGTGTGACTTCAGAAGCAGGCTCTACACTGTGGCAGAGTTTAGGCAGTGTTTTCTTGTGACTGGAATGTAGATGTAGTAGATTATCACCTGTGCCAAGTTACAAATTGAGTCAACAGAGCAGTTGTTTGAAACTGAGAACAGAATTTGAAGATTCAAACCACATTAAAAAATACCCAAACCAAAACAAGCATTCATATATTAGAGCAGGAAAGAAAGACATGGAACTGAGTCTTTTTTGACAGGTCTTTTTCTCCAGATGCTTCAGCAGTAATTCTATATGCTCAACTAAAGCATATTTTACATGTAAAATTATCTTGTGCGCAGAATATGAAAATAGACATTAATATGAACAAAACAGATAACTGCAGTGCTCAGTGCTCTTTACATGCAGATACTCTTTTCCTTCATATTGCAAGTCTATTTCTGCTAAATGGACTGTGAAAATCAATTGTAAACTCCATTTGCTAAATAACTTGTAAGGCCTGACTTGGCTAAGGGAATCTGGACTCAAATGATTTGTGCAAACCTACCAGCAAGAACTCCATGGAAATTCTTAACTTCTGCCATGTGGTCACCGGCAGGCAGCTTTGAAAGACCAAAGTAATTTTGACATCTGCATTTTTGAACTTGCACCTATGCATTAAAAAAAAAAAAAAAAAATTAGTCAATAGGCAAATGGTTTTCCCTAAATAAATTACTAAAAATAGTTCAAGTATGCTTAGCAATTTTGCTGCTGAAGACATGGTCTTTTGAATAAATCAACACATTCTGATTACAGTCTTTTTTCAGGAATCAATGTGCTTGGTGATCTGACTGCTAACTCTCTCATAAAGCTATGATAATGCTAAAATCAGATGCACCCTCTTACTATTTTCTGTATTGTTTATCAGTTGGGTGGCAAAATAGCCAGGAACCAGAAAAAGCCACTGGATCAAACACAGTAATTTCAGCAGAACAAGTGTTTTGCTCAAACAGATAAGTCTTGCATTCACCTCTAGCTTTAGCAGGATTCCTGGTCCAGTGTGTTCCTTTAAATGTCAAACAGAGGTACCCGTAAGGCATCAAGTCACTTTGGCACACATAATTTCTCATTTGGGAAACTGGGTTAAGCAACCTGGGCAGCATTAGCTGCCTCTGCACTGGGGAGCTGACAGCACTGTACCTTTACTAATGCAGCTACAATGGCTCTGTTGTACATAAGGAAACAGGTGCTCAAATAAATTCCTTACAAGGCCTTAGCACACGGGCATGGCAGCCTGGGCAAACTCTCTTAAATGTCCCATGAGGAAAGTCTTGTGAGGAGCACAAAGGTTGTGTTCCTGACTGATATAGCAGGACCACAGGAATAAAGAAAAGACTGAGAAGGTTTGCTGAATGCTCCATGAAGAAGGTGTCAGGATTAACTTCCAAAGGTTGTGTTCCTGACTGATACATGAGACCCACAGGAATGGAGAACAGACTGAAAAGGCTGCTGGGATAACCTCTTTGCGGTGTGCTGGCTCTGTCCTCAGAGGTCAGAGGTGCTCCCTGGTTTCCACAACCATCCCTGCTTCCTGCACACTGATGCTATAGCCTTGTCCCACTCTGCTCGAAAGGTACATCTAGAACTTCTGCTCTTTCATTTCCAGATTAATTTCTAAGATTTCTTTTTTAACCAGGTAAAATTTTTCTAAACCAGACCTTTCAGTTAGCGCCGAATTGGACTTCTAAATACTAGTCTACTAGTACCCCTGAGTGCAAAAGGTGGTCCTGTTATGTTTTTGCCGCTTACCAGTTAGGCAGGGTCCACCTGAGCTTTTTTTTACTTTTTTCAGTGCTCTATGCTCCTGGTGCACGTGCAGTGGGAAGAACAGCGCGGGATGACAGCGCTTTGGTTAGAGGATGCAGGCGATAGAGGAAGGGCACCCCGCGAACCCGCAGGTGTAAGCGGGCAGGGCTACAGGACCAGGCGGGGAGGGGCTGAGGAACTGCCCCGGGGAGCCCGCACACCTCCCACGCCCCAAAGCGCTTCTCCCGTCCTTTCTCCCTGGGTGCCGGGGGCTGCTCTCCCCTCGCTCCCCGTGAGCCGGAGCCCCGGGCGTTTCTCGTCAGGGAAGGCGACGGCCGTGGAAGGAGGGCAGCTCCTCTCCCAGGGAGATCCCCCAGCCCCGGCGAAGCCCCTCCTTTAGGAGCAGGTGGCGCAGCCCGGGAGAGCCTTCCTCCTCCTCCGTCTCCTCCTCCACCTCCCAGCGCTGGTGGCCCGGAAGGGAAGTCCTGCCCCTCCTCCTCATCCAGCTCCCAGGTGGCAGCGGCCATCTCCGTGTGTCCCTCTTCACTGCCTCCCGCGGCTCCGCTCCACCTGTAGCGCGGCCGCGGGGCGGGCAGAAGGCGCCTGCCCCCCGCCCTCCCGCTTCCCTCCGCCCGCCCTGCCTCCCGGGACACGGCCGCCGCTTCCTCCCGCTCCGGCTGCGGCCCTGACGTCGCTTCCTTCCAACATGGCGAGGGCAGGTTGTTGCTGCGGCCGCCGCCGCCGGTGCTGATGGAGGCGGGCGCGGGCCGGGGGCGGCTCGGGGACTGACGGGCACCGTCCGCGCACACACGCATCGGGGGCGGGAGGAGAAGGGAGGAGAAGGCTTCGTCTTCCCTCAGCCGCGGGGGTTGGCTGTCGGCGCCGCCCGGGCCCACCCCAGCCTCCCCCGGGGGAGCCGTCGAGCGGGTGTCGGGACGCCCTGCGAGGGAGCCCTTCCCCCGCGGCCGCCGCGGCCCCTGGCAGCGCTCCCGGTGGGAGAGGCCAGTGCCCCGCTCTCACTTCCCCGCTCCACCTTCCTCCTCCTCCTCTCACGGCTCGATCGCGCCCATGTATGAAGGGAAGAAGACGAAAAACATGTTTCTGACCCGGGCCCTGGAGAAGATCCTGGCCGACAAGGAGGTGAAGAAGGCGCATCACTCCCAGCTGCGCAAAGCCTGCGAGGTGGCACTAGGTGAGGCGCAGCCCGGGCGGGCAGGGAAGGGAAGGGGCGGCCAGAGGTCGGGGTGCGCTTCGGGGCCCGCTTTGCCTGTGTGTGTTTGTGTTGCGGGGGGGCTGTGCGGTTTCTGAGGGAACGAGGCAGAGGGACTTCCCGGCAGGGAAGGGCCGGGGGCGGTGCGGTTGCGGGCTGAGCCCTGGCACAGGTTTGGGTCGTGCAGCACAGCCCCCCGGAGGTGTGGGCGCCTGGGCTGCGGGCGAGCATCGCCCCTCGCCGGGAGCGGCCCCGTGCTGACAGCAGCGGCGAGGGCGCTGCGGCGCCCGCCGGGCTCTTCTCCTCCTCCTCCTCCTTCCCTCCTCCTCCTCCTCCTCCCCGCTCGCAGGATGAATAGGCAGACACGGAGCTGAGCTGAGCTGACCTGGAAGCAGACGGCCGGCGGGGAGGGAGCAGGTGACAGGCAGCGGTGAGGGCGGAGGGACGGGTGAGGAAGAGGGGGTGGTGGAGAGCGAGAGACAATGACATCGGGCCATGTCTGGAGCTGGTGGCTCTTAGGAGCCGGGAGGGCTGCAGAGGGAGAGGATGGTCCGGGAGATGTGCGAGGGAGAGCCTTAGGCGAGTCGTTCCTGGTGGAGAAACAGCTGATGGGGAAGAGAGCTTCCTTCATGCATGGCAGAGCTGGAGCGGCCACGGATAACAGAACCACGGAGTTGTTAGGGTTGGAAGGGACCTCTGGAGATCATCTAGTCCAACCCCCATGTTGTTGGATTCCCAGTATGTGGGAGCGTTTACTTCGGGCCGAAGGAGGGGTGTTGGGTTTGTAGTGCAGCTGTGTCAGCGCCGCCTCGTCTGGAGGCGTCAGGGAAGTACCGGTGCTGGATAGTACAAAGCACATGTAGGCATCCAATTACAGGCAGCTTAAAAGGACAACTTGGGCTTCACGATTCTGACATGATGAGCACAGGCGGGCCTTGAGCCTATGTGGCAAAATACTGACATACTTACTGAAAGACTTGTAGAGAAAAACCTGTTTCATTTAAGTAATACGTTAAATGGATTATGTCCCTCCCTTTCTAGTGTAATTGTTTCTGTTTTGGAGATAATTATCTTGATTTTGTACAGTAATGTCTGATTAAATGGATTTGTTTGACGAGATAATGTTAAATTGAAACTTGCTTGTTTTAAAAAAGAGTGTAAGTAATTTGATGTTGTTCCCTTGTCATTCTATTAATTTGTATGTTAGTGCTTACTTTTTTTTATAAAAAAGACTCCTTCCTTTTCTTGATTTCTTTGTCTATGAAAGATCCTGACAAAGGGAGGGGCAGAAATAACCATACTTCAGCTATTTATTTCTTCTTAATTAAAATCAATGTGAAACAAGATTTTATTACATTTTTCATATATCACTAGAGTGGTTAACAATCATCTTATGATTTATACAGATGAAATTAAATTGATAACCCTTTGGCCCTTCTGTTGACTTCAGACTGTGCATTCAAGTTACAAATAAAACAGAGAAATGTTTTTTTTATTGTTAAACTGAATTTCTATCGAGTCTGTATGTCATCCATAGAATTAGACACTGATATTCATCTTGTGTTTCTGCCATACTTTATTTCAGTAGCCTGATTTATGTTAAGTATCATCCAGATCCCTCCAAGTATGGTCCATTGTGTTCCACAGATTATATAAAGCAAGCCCTCACTACTGTACAGTCTGCCTCTTGTATCATGTAAATTGATTTGTTTGAGGAGACCCTCAACACACATCCCAGTGGTTTCTATCCTACAGCTTCATTGAATCCTTCTCCTGTGGACCTGATTGGGGCTTAAACAGGAAAACAATGTGATGTGGGTATAAAAATCATTAAGGCAGGAAAGAAGAAATGGAAGGATGTGTGTACTACCTTACGTATATACAGGGGCTTCATGAGCTTGAAAAATATCAGGCATGGTATTTTTCTGTAGAAAAGCCTCTAACTACTGTAGAGACTTCTTGATTTTTTTTTGGTTGCAGCACAACAAAATACAGTTGGTGATTGTAAATTTAGCATGGTCCATTGTCTGGTTTTGTGCATGATCAGAAGTGGCAATATGTAACTCCTGAGTAGAGTAGTGCTCATGTCCATCTGTAAAAAAATTTTTGGAGAAAGGTACATATCATCCATGTTTCACACAGAGTACAGTTAGCCATTAAAGCTGAGCTATGATTTTTGTAGCAGTGTTTGAAATAGGATGCATGTATTGTGTTCTGTCCCTTTAGCTCCTCATCTGTTCAGACTACAGCTGGATGCTTCTTTGCCACCTTAAGCAAGAAGTACAGACTTCTTACTGCTTGATTTTGAAGAGCAGCAACATTAATGCATTAATGATAAAACATTAGTAAAATTGTAATTTAGAGTTGAATTTAATTTGGTGCTAAGTCTGGCCAAGTCAAACTTTACGGTTTTACTGGATTTTTTTAAATGGTAGTTAAATAAAGAGTAGCTTTTAAAAATCATGGCAGTACTTCCATGTCTTCCAAATCAACATCTTTTTTTTCAGTGTGAATATTTGATTAGTTGTCACTGAAGTTATGTGTGCTCCATTAAGACTTTTTTTCCAGCTGCATGACTGTAGTAAGATGTTGCTTTTTATTTACTGCTAATAATAGGTCAGATATTCTAACTAGTAGTTGTTACTAATTCAGGCTTTTTATTCCATTCTCTAAAGCCACTATTTACATTGTTTTATATTATTCGTGTAAAATTATCTGCTATTGAAGTATTTGATAAAAAAAGATCAGTATCCCTGTACAACAGACAAACTAATAGTAGCTCTGCTTTTTAGATTGAATTTAACAAGCAGGATTTTAAGAATCTTTAATGCCCTCCCTTTGTCATTTTTAATCCCCATATATTTTCTTATAAATCTGTTGCATTCCATTAAGATTATACATAATCTATTTTTAATTTGTGAGTCTTAGGGAGTGAAACCTTGCAACATTCCAGACTGTGGCAGTTTGACCTCTGAACAGGTGTTAAGATGAGGTCCTTCTAGTATGTCCATTTTTCCAGTGATTTGAAGATAAGAAAGCAAAATATTAATGAAGTAACACTACCTGAATTATAGATGTCCCTTAGTTTTTTAACAGGGATGAAATTAAGCCTTGATACTTGTAGCATCCTGTATTTGATGATTCACCAGGTTATGTCTGGGTTTATACAGAACAGTTGAGCTTAATTTAACTTTGTCCTTACTGAGAGGTTTCTCTCTCTTTGTGGAAAACACAAGATTTCTTTAGTCACCTAATGAAGTAGAGTTAATTTAGAGCTTTGTATTGTTTACTTTCATAGCAACAACTCTTATCTGTATAAGGAATGAGTTTATCCTTGAAATTGTCCACTTGTAGAAGGCATGAGCCAGCAAGCTGTCAGAAGGATTATTGGATTTAGAAGCTCCTTTTCCACTGAGTTACCTCCACTGCTGTTTCTGTATTGCTTTTCGACTATGCCACAGTCTAGGAAACCTTACTGTAAAAATACTGTGTTTGCATAAACAGTGAAAGGTCTTGGAGGAAAAAAATCTTCATCTGAACATAAAATTTTTAATAGACTGAAAAAAAATTGTCAGTGCTTCATGTCAAAATCTGGAGCGTGGATTTGTCTGCCTGAAAAGTGGTTTCAGAGCACTAAGCTGGGCACACCAGAATGCCCTCCTTGTATAAGTTCTGCTAGTTCAACTGCAAATCAGGAGTCAAGCAACTCTTCCATAAAACTCCAAGCCACAAGTGATATAAAATGATACAGATATGTCCCTAGTATGTACTTTAAAGAAAATTATGCATATGCTGCCTGGAGTTCTGGAGCTACCAACTGAAGAGGGCCAAAATTTAGTTCTAGAAGGTTCTTTAGTGCTCCTTGTATTGTTTATTTCAGTCTGTCATGCAAGGATCCTGCTGAATGATGTAGATCTCATGCAATGTGAAAGTGGCATCTCTGTTCAGTTTGTGCTGCCTTTATGTGTGTGTGTGGGATGATGGAGCAGTGGGCTATAGATAAACACTTAGTTTCTCTGGAAACAGATAATGCTTGGAGCAGAACTAACCTAGAGGTGTGAAGGTTCATCTGTCCTTATCTGTGCAGGTCTGCAAATGACATCTCATCTACTTAAGTTTTTCTGTCTCCCTTTTTACCTTTCCTAGTTTCATCTTGTGTCCTTTGCATATACAAGCAATCATGATACATGAGAATGAGTGTGGTTAATGGATATTGTATATGTGTAGGGAACTCTGGGTGCATTGGAAAATACCTTCCTACACTATAATAAACAGTTAAAGGTGCATTCCTGTCTGTATTTTGGATAGTGCTGTTCTTGGTAGGCTACCTTCTTTTTTTCATGAAAACTAGTTGTCCTTTTGTAGAAACTGAAGGTCAGAATTTTTTGAGTTTTTTCTTTGCTGGATACAAAGAGATTAGTGTTGCAATATTCTGTGTTGTCTTCATGTGCAATAGGCATTTATTTTCACAATTTACAAGTCACTATTGTCCACAAAAAAAATTTTTCTGGTTGTAACTGTCCTTCTGAAACACTTGTTTGTAAGCAAGAAGGATAAATGGAGATTTCATGTTAGTAAAGACCAAGATGGATGTGGGTTTTTTAAAAAACCAAAACCCCTGAAAATTGCAGCTGCCCTTCCATCCTTTTGCTTGCTTTACTGAGCTTGGACTTTAACTAGCACTTTCAGTGTGGTTAAAATCTCGTCTACTTTTGCAAAGATTTAAAACTTGGCTTGGTAACAGTAAGGATTAATTGGCCCTATAAACTGTTTTCCAGGTTGCCTTCAACATTTGATATGTAAAGTGCTGTTTATGTAGAGTTTATGGGGCTAATTTAAGGAAAGTTGTGTGTGTTTAGCTACTCTGTTGTTTCAGATGTTATCAGATCTTGGCTGTGCAGAGTGACTTAATTATATAATTCACCACTCTGAATTAATCACACTGTGCTGATGAGATTTAATCTCTTTTGAGAAAGGGGTGGTTGGCAGGATATATGTAAAAACACTTTTCTAGAAAACATGGTGGATTTTATCTAGGTCAGAAAAATGTTAATGGAGAGTGAATATCAAATACTTGGGTTTTGTCTTGGAAACTAAAAATGGTATTTCTTTTAGGTAACTTTGACTTTATCCTGAAATATGTATTCACTTAAAGCCTTTAATATTTTGCAACTTTGAACATTGATTTTCACTATCTTTTAAAATTTGATCTTGAAAGACTTCAACATATCTTTGTGACACAGCTTTTAAATACCTGTACTCTGCTGCATATTTTAGAGCCTTAATTAGAATTTTGAAGCTTAAAATGAGAAGTTGTTGCCTTGTGACCAGAATGCATCTGTTTCTCAAAAGAACTACTTGTACTGTCTTGTGGGGCTTTGGTCTAGTTGATTTCTCTTCTTATACCATTCTCTAGTGTATAACTGTTGTGATCGTAATATTTTCCTTTTCCTCTTGGTTCTTGTTTCCAGCTAACCACTGTGTCATTCATTCAGGATGACAACTGTGCCTGTTCTTATGTGTCTTCTTCATATACAAATGAAAAAAAAAACTGTTGACATCAGTTGTACATTCCAGACTTCTTCTAGAATCCTTCAGAAAGCAGTCAGTATGGAGATAGCATTTTGATAAGATTTTCTAAATATGTAAACTTGTGCAGTTGTCAGGAAGGATTTTGGTGTTTATGGGTGTTTTTAAAGAGGGAGGCATCAACCATTGGTGTTCTAGTCAGTCTCTCCTGTTCTTGGCAAACATCCTAGGTGAAATCATGGACTTTCAAAGATGAGTAAAGCTTGTCTTTTTGAGGGGACACCTAGCTGTCAGTTTGGGGGTTTAATTTTTAAACATACTTTTATCAGGTTGCTGATTAGTTTGTACTTTAAATGAATGCTGCCAGGAGCTTGGGAAGCAAGACCTGCAAACTTGCCCATGACTCTTACTCTATTCTGCAACAGCTAGTGGTAGATCAGTGACTCGAATAGGCAGGGGAAAAGAGTTTTGGGTTTTCTGTATCCAGCTGGAAAGCTTTCCTGTGTGATGTGTAAATTGATGGTTTGCAGGGAGAAAATATTCTGGTCTGTGAAAGACAGCTACTGCCAGTTGAGCTTTATAGGCTGAAGGGACTTGGGAAACAGCTCTGCAGATTTCAAGGAAGGAGGGAAATATTGTGGAAGTACAGCTGAGTAAGAAGTTTGATAATTTTTATCTGTAAAGGAGGCAGACCTTTACTGTGTGTGTTTAAAAGACAGAAGTAGTGTGTAGTAGCTGTGCTAGTCAGATGCATAGAGACATAGTTCAGTTAGCCTGTAGTTCTTTCCTGTAAGTACATAGTAGAAGAAACTGTAAGTTATACCTAGGCAAAACAGACCTTTTAGAAAAATCACATACAAGAGGTCCCCAAACAACCAGGGAGAGCTTAAAATGCTTCTGTAGGATTTTATAGAAAGAGAATATTGTACAAGGATAATTGGACAAATAGTAGCTGGTGTTTCTATGAAAAGCACTTAATGTGGTAACCAGAAATGAAGAAAACACAAAACCCCAAACCTACCAAACGCTACCACCCAGCTCATAATTTATAGACTCTGTAATGGAATGCAGGGGAGTGATAAAAAAATCCCTTTTGAGGGATAAGGTAGATGATACTTGTTATATGATGCTTTCCATTTTCAGTATAAATGCAGAGAGACACTAAAAATAGGTCTGTCAAGCCCCAAGAGTTTGAAATACCTGGCACAATTCCCTTATTGATTTCTAATCAATCTTGGGGTGCTGAGAAAATTCCAAAGGACTGGAGGACATCTGCTACTGTGCCAGCATGGTTACAAGGATGACCTAGGTAATTACTGGTGTATTGGCTTAATGTTGATTCCAGGCAAAGTACTGGAGTGACTGATACATATGTCAGTGAGAACAAAATTGGCAATCAGTAAGGATTTGAGAAAGATTTTAAAATAGTTTTCAAAAAAAGGCAGGTTATCTACCAGTTTTAAAATTTGGGGGTAGATTATAAGGCATTTTCACCACTTATTAGTCTTCTGTAACTCTTATGTTCTTCAGTTCTTAGCTTCAAATGATTAGAAGTAAAAATTGCCAAACTGGTAGAAAAATGGTCGATAACATTTCATTTGCATTGATAAATACTAATGAATTTTGGTGTGAGGGGTTACTTTGTGATTTTTGGTTGATTAATTTGGTTTGGTATTTTTCCCCACCCTGTTTTTCATGTTGCTTCTTTCTATCCACCCTTGGTCTTATCTTTTAGGTATTCTTGGTGTTGGAGATTTTGCTTGGGTTTCTTCAGGGGTTTCTGGATTTGGTAGTGTTTGCTGGTTTTCTTTAATTTGAAGTTTTAAGTGTATTAGTAGATTATGAGATTTTAGTTGGGAGGCATGAACTTTTAAAGAATTTGAAGTCTTGAGGAGGCTGAGCTCTTGTTATGGTGCTGTGGTCAAGAATAGCTTAAAAGCTGGGATAGGGAATGTGGATGTTGTACTAACTCTGTACCTTACACAACTTAGAGCTCTTTTGTCATGCATGGATGGGGTTTTTTTCTGAAGTCCACACTTTTTATTTAGAATTGTATAAACAGTTTAATAGCATAGCTACATTTTTCCAAAACCAAAGGTATCTTTTAATAGGACATTTAGGGCATGATTGCTTTGGACTTTTTTTTTTTTTATGACTTTCAGAAGGTTTGATTTTTTTTTTTCCCACTGCCACTCTGTTTCTGGTACTGTATCATATATACTCATGTGGTACAAGATTGCATAGTTATTGATGTTATGCTGTTTATTATTTGTTTTTGTTCAAATGGTTTATGTCTGCCGTTCAGTGCTCTTCAGGTTTTTTTCTCATTTCATGTATTTCTTATGTGAGAAAAATTAGATTTTAAACAGAATTGAAGTTACTTGCCCTTCAGATAAATGGGTTTATTCAGGCTCTCTTTTTTTGTCTACTCAAACACGGAGGGAGATAAATTTCAAGAAAATTATCCATTAATAACAGCAGTTCTGCACATACTGTCTTTAGCACTTGCTGTTCTAATAATCTCAACAGGGTTTGTTATGTTATTCCTACTTTTCAGTTAAAAATAAAAGTGTAATTAGGTTGGTAAATATTTTACAGGAAGATATTTTAGCCAGTGCTGGATCCAGGAGTGTTTTACTCCTTTTTTTATTTCACTTGAAGTAACCCCCAGGTGTCAATTTGCACTGCAGTTGGTTTGAATGACCAATATCCTTCACATTGAAATGTGCAGCTTTGCAGTTTGAGAGAAATGAGGGAGGAGATATTTTTAGGCTTTGAAATTGTTATAAAACTGTTGAGGTTTACTGAAGATCTTATACAGCATTTTGTACTATAGTTTAAGCTGTCCAGTTGAATAGTATGAGGTAGACTTTCAGAGCTTCAAATCTGTAAATTAAAAATAAGTGTACCACTGGTATGATTTCTTTGGTAGCTGCCCATCATATTTTAGTTTTCAAACTGTTCTATGAATTGATGCAGATGTACTTGCACAGAGCATTGTACATTTTAATGCAGGTTGTAAGAATAAGGGGAATGCCCTTCCAAGTGAAGGTATTTTTTGCAAAGGTGTAGTTCTGTTGTATGTAAAACTGACACACTGCTGCATGCCTGGGAAGTGACCTTGCAGGTGTTAACAGTGTGTATAAAGATCTGGGTGGTACTGTTACCTGGACTGAGAGTGCAGCAGCCAACATAAAGTCAGAGTTCTTTCTGCAGCTCAGGAAAGCTGGAAAAGGCAGAGTCTTAATTTGGCTTGCTTAATTTGGCTGATGGACTGTGATGTGTTCAAGAATATTGGCATGGGTCTTGTGTGGAGTGTAGGAAAGTGGATAGGAATAAATTAACCTTTGTTTCCATTGTTCTGAAATGGAGACAGAGCTTTATGACCTTAAGTAAAATTGCAAGAATAGAGCAGTTGCTTTTGCATGGAAGTTTGAAAGCTGGATAAAAACTAAGTGTCTGAGAAGTGTGATTAAAAATTTCTTCACCTGCATCAAAATGAGACACTTGGATGTTCTCCACTTGTGATTTAAGACCTGAAACCTGATTTTATGTGATTGTGCATATAAATAGATGTTAAAAGCTTAGAAATTTTGCTGTAAAGAGAAATAGTTTGCTTCTTTCAAATTGTACCTAACACTGTGGGATATATAGTCTGTGGTAGTTAGTGATGTTTGGAGAAGCTTCAGGTTTGTATCTTGGCTCTTTTTCCTCTCTGCACCTAAGTTTGACCTCCATCCCAGAGTCTTGCTCAGAACAAAATCCATGTTCAAATTCTTAACATCCTTTTGTATTGAAGGAAAGGCAGCACTTGGACCATTCTTTCCTTGTTCACCTTCTTATCACATGAAAGCTGAAGCTGCTGTCTGCTTGATTGCTCTCTAGGCCTTTCAGTGATGAGCTTGAGGCAGGTGGCAATTTCTTTGACTGACTGCTGTAGTTTGTAACAGTTTTTATTTAACAGTAATTACTTATTCTTTCTCCTTCACTGATCTTGTGCCTTTCCTACTTGTCTTTAGGAGCACTTTAGGACACGTTGTTAAGGAACTGTAAATTTACCTGTATTGTTAAATAAAAAGAATTTGCATAGTCAATGCGAATACATTTTTTCATAATACTGTATTTAGAACTATGGATGCAGTGGATCCAGTAAATATGGAACTGATGCCTAAAATTCTTCACAGTTTGGTAAGCAGTGGTAAAAGAAGCACTTTCTTGTAGCATGGCTGGTAACATGAGTTAGGGTTAGTAATACTTGAGTAGAGTTAATGTGTAATGATGGCCTTTTATGTAGCCTTCTACTTGCTGCCTTATGGGCATCTGAGAAAAGGAAGAATACTTGTCATATGAATAATTATCTTAATTTATGCAGTCTGGAATTCTAAAAAACATTACTGGATGAAAAATAAATTGTAAATAAATGTAAAGAACATGGAAAATTAAGATTTAATTGTATTAATAATGAATGTATGTATGTTGTACTGAAGGCAGTCACACTGGAGCTTTCAATAATACTCATATTTTTATTTCTTATGTTACTTAAATATCTTAGTCTGACCTGCTTTCTATATCAGCACTTAATGAAGAAATCAGGACTTTGGTAACAGTATGGTCACCTTGAATGCTTTGTTTAAAAGAGCTCACGTCAGGACTTCTGATATAAAGTTGGAGCTTTCTGATACAAGTTCATATTTTTGTTTGGGTGAAAATTACCATCTTGATATGGTTGTAACCTTTTTGGGGGGCATACCACAGACATCAAAATAAACTTAAGTCCATACTTTATTGTTATCCTTTTTTGTTTCCACTATCAAATATGAATTGTGAATTTTGTAAACAATCATTAAATTGTAATCTTCTGGCTGTCATCTTGTGGCTGGAAAAAATAATGATTTTCTTATAATTTAGAGCTACAGTAGGAGGGAAATGGTTTAGTGCTCTTTTAATTAGAAGGTTACCAGTAGTATAATTCATGTACAGACTTACATGTGACCTTCTAAAGTTTTAGTGTCTGAAACGGATAAGAGTCTTGCAGTGTCATGTGTTTTGTTGCTTTTGAAGTTACTGTAGTGAGCAGGCTACTTAATGGGAGTGTGTTGGGGGTTTGTTTGGGGATTTTGTTGCAATTTCTCTCGGTATCATGGGCTTAAAATTACCTTCTATTTAGTCTGAAATAAAGCTTAGTAATCTTCAACTTTTAAATTACTATTTAAACTACCCATTTCCAAAAGGGAAAAAAATAATTGCACTCAAATATCTACAGCAAGGTTAAAAATAAAATGTAGATTTTCCCCATATTATGAAGGGATCTTTTAATTCGATTCATAAACCTTGACACCACACAAGACCTTACTGTCCTTGGTTCTATCTTGTTTTCAACAAATCATGGTTCTGGTCATTTTACAGAAGAGAAACAGAGCTTATACATATTGAAAATGTTACAGCAAATGATTGTCCGTGTTGTCAGGAGGAAAATTTAAAAGCCTTCCCTTTTTGCAGCATGTAGGAAGGGTTACTACCCATAGTTTGATCAGCTTTAAATCTGGGTTTTATTTTAAAAATATTCTAGCAGTCAAAATAAATGCCTGTTTTGAGATGAAGATGCTCAGGTTACTGGCATAGAATAATCATTTATTCCAGGATTTCTTTTATTCCATGAGTCTGTTCTGTATGTATATTACAACTATTTAATATATTGTATACTTGTGTTTATGGAGGGCACAGCAGAGGTGTAATTACTTTTATTGCCTTGGGTAATCTGTGAAAATTGTATATGATAGCAGTTTGGGGTAGCTGGCTATATTCAAAAAAAGTATGAAATAAGGATGCATTATCACTGCTTTGCACGTGTGCTTACTGCTGAAAAAAAGGAAAAGAAAAAGGAATGTTCAAAGCATCATGTTACATGACAAAGTCTACTGAAGAGGTGGGCTGTGTGAAGAGGGGACATGTAGCTTTGTTCATACTGCCAAATGATCCAGAAACAAGACTGAGAAACATAATGACAGCCTTGTTCTGCAGCAGCCTGTCTTTGCCAGAATAAATGCAAAGCATTAATAAAACATTTATTTCAGTCTTCATTTGTCACCAACCAAGCAAAAGTCAAATAGAGCACAGTAGAAAATAACAGAAGTCTCAAGAAATAGTTTCATCAGTAGGTAACGCTGTCAAAAAGGAATGTTTGCTTGCTTATATATGAATGCCAGAAGTCTTTAAAAATAGTCAGCTGAGAAAGTATCAGTGGTTTTAAAATGAGGGTGCTGTCTTAGGCCAGGAATGCCTAAGGAATCCCAGAAAGGGATAATTTGTGGAACATTCTTAATTCCATAGCATTAATTATGAAGGTAGGAATGTTTAATTTGCTGTGCTTGACAGAAAGCTTAGTCATGGTAGGTAAATAAATTCAACTGCATTGACAGGTAACACTGAGTTAAGATGTACTGAGCAGCTCTTGTGTCCTTCTTGAGTAGTACCCAGGAATTGGTTTAAGATGCAGCAATTGAAGAGCTCACCTGTAACTGTGAGCAGTCCCATCACTGTATGCTCAAACATAGTCTCAAAGTAAGCTTTATAGCAGTAATGAAAAAACTTATTAAAGACTGTTTTTTTAATGTCAAAAAGGCCAACACAAGATGGAGGGATCAGAAAGAGGAGCCAAATCTTAGAGCTGATTGTTTGTCACCTGTTTTGTTAACAGTTAGTGCATATCAGCTATTGATAAAAGCTCCTCAAATCTTTGTGATAAAGCCAGTATGAGCTAATAGCAGAGAAAACACACCCATAATCCATATTGCTTGTAAGTGATAACAGTATCACAAAGTTATTTGGGGATTAGAAAGGTACTGAAGAAGATGAAAACTTAGCTTTTTACTGTTTGTGGAAGCTGAGGAAGTTCCCTATAGAGGAATTAAAATTAATGACTTGGGAAAAAAAATTCAATTTGAAGTCTAAACTAAAGCTCCTATTAACTTGCTAGGATTAGGAGTTTTTAAAGTGCCTCAAATCTGAAGTTGTTGGATTGTTTAATAGAACATGTAAGATTTAAATTTCATTAGTTGCTAACAAAGGAATGGGAGGTGTTAAATGTGACTAGAGCCAGCAGTTGGTTTTGTTTTTTTTTTTTTTAAAAAGTGCCAAGGATATGAGGGATGAAGAAATCTTGAGAGCTTCAGCCTGGCAAGTCTGACCCGTAGCAAAGAATAAAGCTTATGGAGAACAGAATGGATGTGTGTGCTGTGGTGAGTGTGGAATCAGTGTAGACCTTTCTGAGGAGGAACCTACCATCCCAGCTGTGCAGGGCAGAGTCATGGAGTGTATAGATAAGTGTAAGGTAGTATAGCTTAACGGTGAGCCTCAACCAGGTTGCTCACCCAAGGCTCCTGAATGTTCTGAGCTCTTAAGGATTACATAATCTGTTTTCCCTACAAAGAGATAGTTCAGTTCTGGAGAGGTTTGTGGTGTTTGGGGGTGAGTGGGGAGGTTACAAGGGTTAGTTAAGGAAAATACTTAACAGTGAAAACAACCTGCCAAAGGCAGCACTTATGCTGTACTGACCCACTCCTTGATCAAAGGGCACTGTTTGGGTGCTGCTAAATGCCAGCTGACCTATATGGAGGAGGAGGAAACTGGTCAGAACTGTGGGTGCACAAACATGGGCTCTTAATAGGACTTAACATCTCTCAAGAGGATGAATGGCATTGAATTACTGTGACTGATTCCATCAAAATATTATTCCTTTGTAAAAAAGACAAACATGAAAACAATAGAGGGAAAAAATGAAGCTGTTATGCTGCTTTATAAAAAGATACCTCATGTTCCATTTGCAGTTTTGCTCTCTGCTGCCTTCTTGATGCAGAAGTCAGCAAAGATGATTGAAAGTGTAGAATGTCTTGCAGAGGTGATCAAGCAGACTGTGCTTGTTGTTCCCTGAAGGGAAAAAAAAATTGTGAAGTTTGTAAAATTCTAAGTGGCGTAGACATGAAGAGAGAGTAATTCCTTGTAATTTCTCATAATGCAGATACAGAGGGCTTGTAAAGAACCCAGCTTATTTAAGTAAAGCAAAAAAAAATATTCTTTCCTGCAGCTTGTAATTGCATTCCTCCCAAAAGTTAAAATTATTTGAAAAGTGATTAAGTGAGAATTTAACAAGGGTTGTCAAACCTGGAGGAACAGTCTCTGCACAGGAAGAGCGTTAGCCACAGATGGCTGAATACTGGTAGGAGGGAACTATTGCAGCATTCCTGCCCTGCTTTTGTAATCTGCATTTACTTGAGCATATGCTGTTGGCCATTCCTGGAAGCAAAAATGAAGACTGGGTATCAAGGGTTTAAGAAAAACTTGCTGTTCTTGTATCTTTCTGTCCGATACAGTCAGATATTTTTAAATTTAATTTCTTAAATTTAGATTTAATTTAAATTTAGATTTAATTTTAATATTTTGTTCCCCAGTTCTAAAAGCTCTCATTAACTTTTTTTAAAAATCTGGTATAGGGTTGATCTGTTTTTATTTGCATCTTTGGACACTGATTTTCATGAAACATTCATTGTCCATCAAGCTTTATTTGATGCCTTCATTCCTCTTGTTTGAAGTTTGTTTTTCTACTATGTCTGCACTTTATGGTGAAATAGCTTTTGATCTGAGTAGTACAAAAGTTCAAAACTATATTTTTTTTTAATTTTTGTATGAAAATGCATGGTTAGCTACAAAGAAAAAAAAATTCTTCTTAATTAAATGGACTGGAGTTGCTGCATACAAATCCCTGACTTATGACATGAAATGATGATTGAAAATACTGATGTTCTGGGAATGGCATAATAAACTGAAGATACACTCATTCTAGAATTAAACTTTGCATGTAAGTGTAAAAAGCTGTGTTACATCTGAAGCAGGAAGAACAGTATAACACAAGGAGAGCTTGACTTGCAGAATATACTGTAGCTTGATTCTTTCAAAGTTAGATTTGGTTAGGCCTTAAAATGCTGATTCGCAAAGAACCCAAGTACACAAGTGAAAATAGTTTTTGTTTCTTTTAGTTTCTGTGAGTTTATGTAACTGCAACACTTTATGTATACAACTGTAATACTGTTATGAAAATATGAGGGTATTTGTGCTGAGGAGAAATGGAGAAACTGACTTTGTGACTTGAATTCATGGTTTTTACTACTTCTGTTACTATGTTCTTCATGCTGTCATGAGAGCGTAACCTCTTGAAGCAGGGCAAGGTTAAAGAGTAAGATGCTTAAGATTAGAGGCCTTCATGTGTATCTGATCTCCTGTACTCCATGATTATTGTTCAGCTCTGCTGGCTTTGGAGAATGCTTGGGCAAATTCTGAAGCAGACATCCTGGTCCATCTGCACCTCAGCTTCCTCAGCTCCTAATTGCAGTGACAACTTGGCTTTTATAAGAGGTCAGGCAGACAGCATGCATGAAAACATGCAGGGAGAAACACCATACCTATCAAACTGAGTCTTAGCTGGAATGCAACATTTTGTGGTTCTAAATGTAGGTTCTGTTGAATGTTTGGGATACTTTTCCAGTTGTAAATGCAAACAATTAAAATGCTAATTACACTTTGAGAGTCAGATACTTAAGAGACATGTTTCTCTTAAGCCTTCCATTTACTGCATTGCTTGACTTCAAGTGAGTGTGCAGAAATTTCTCTCTTACAGGGATGGATAGGGTGGAAGAATCCAGCAATTACATTGCACAGGGGTGAGACTATTTCACACTATCAGATCTTTGATTTTTTTTTTTTTTTTTTTTTAGTTAGACTGCTCATGTTTGCCTGCTTTGAACTTAAAGGTCAAACTTAAAGATGATCTTCAGAGAGAAGCTCATTGTGTCCTTCAGATGAGATACAAATCATGGGATTTTGTTCTAGATGTATTTCATTTCAGATAAGCTTTATTAGGCACGTGAAAATGAATTGGTTAAAAATGCTGTCCCTACTTCAAATGTAATCTCTGTCTGCAAAGTTTGTTTCCATCTCTGACATACATATACATATATTTATTTTATTTTTTTTAATTATTATTATTTTTGACAGAAACCCACACTTTTCCAAGCAGAGCAATGTGCTTGAGTTTCTGATTCTAAGAGTGATGGAAACCAAGCTGTTCAGCTTTCCCCTCATGGAAAGAGGGGAAGCCAAGCTTGATATGAAAAGTCACAAGCTTGCATTATCACAAGCTTGTTGTCTCTGTAGGACATGATAATACATTTCCTGTCTGATGGCTTTTACCAGAAATGTCATATGTAGTCAGTTATATTATTTTAAGTTTGCAGAAGAACTGAGGCTTGCTTTTGACTTTTCAAAATTTCACAGAGCAACATATCAATCTGCTGTGGCAAATCAAGAGTTATTGATGACTCACATTCTCTAGAAACAGGCAAACATGCTTCACAATTTCAAACAACAGAGGTGGTTTCCTTGTGGCTTGGAGGAAGCATAAACCCACCATGCCCAGAGAGTGTCTGCAGCCCTGCTCTGGCATGCAGCACAAGCTATAGCTCTTCTGACTGGAGCAAATACTCAATCAAGTGAAGTAATGAATGCTTGAGAAAATTGATAGGAGGACTGGATGTACTAAGTCTCTCTGCAGGATACACTGTTGAGAATTTCTGTTTGTCCTGATTTTTCACTCTGTTTTCTCTTTCATGAATATGCTGACAAAATAACGTGTGCCATCAGTTGATTCAGGTAAACGAGAGTTGGGTTGAGTCCCCTTATCTTGCATGAACTATTCTATAGAGACTGGTGGAGTTATGTATTATTTCAGACCATTAAATTCTGTCATCCTTTGAGGCTTAACCTTTCCCCCTCCCTTGGATTTGAAACCTAATTCAATTAGTAGATTCCTAACTCTATTTAGGGGGGTTACAAGTGTTTGCAGGAATTAACACAGGGTGCTTTGTAATGTCGGGTTGCATTGACTGAGGTGATGTAAATAAAGTCTCGCTTCTGACAAGAATTATGCTGATTATAATCACTATGTTACAGAATTTATCATTGTAGTCAGTTTCATTTACCTTGTTGTATGCTGCTTAAATGTCAGTTATGCTTCTTTGCAAGAGTATTTGAAAAATCAATTCCTGAGGCAGAGAAGTTGCTTTTTATGGTTTGTTCAGGTTTTTTTTTGTCTGTTTGTCTCCAAAGACTTGCAATTCTTGCTTTTCTTAGTCCAGCATGTGCTATTTTTATGAGAGATACTGGTAAGAATCTTTTTGTATACTGTTGCACTTATTGAAATGGCTTTTTCTTTAAGTTGTAGTTATTTGGACCTAAATAATTGTAGTGTGCCCTTTGTTAAACTCTTGTAGGAGATCTGTCTTATTTGGTGTTTCTCTGCAAAATTTTTTTCTGTCATATTCTTTACTAAAGAAATAAATTACCTCCCTCAATGCATATTTTCATGTTTACATGTTGAATTTCATTTTCTGTTCTGTTATTCCAATCGGTTGTAACTTAAAAACCTGTACTTCCCCAGCAGTAGCAGTAATACTGGGTAAAGCATTTGTTTTCTTCTCCATCCTGCCCTTTACAACATGGTAAAACCAGGTGTAGGAACTCATTTATGTTGTGGGATTTTTTTTGAACAAGTCTTTTAAAATTTAAGTTTAATAATCAATATTTATGTTCTTAATCTGGTTTTGCTTTGTTACATTTTAACTAGTGAAATCCATCTGCGGTTCTGTTGCAGGTGTGCAAGACAGTTGTACTGACTTAATACAGATGATGCAGGCAGGAGGAAAGAGATGTTAGGTAGTAACTTATTTTTTGCTGTTCAGAACATTGAACATTATAGTAAGTTTTTCATGCTGAATAGTCTTTCTTTGTTCTGAGTTGTAGCTGACTCATTTGTGTGCGTAGCACATGTGTGCTACCTTCTTTCTTTAAGTAGCAAGAATTACAAAAAAGTAACAAAAATATCCACGTGAAGTTTATGCTGTTTTCAAAATGTGCTCCCCGTCTCCATTTGAATAGTTGTTGCTGTGTTGCTGGGGTTGTAGCCTATAGAAACAGAATTTACACGACTCAAGTGTTTTAATGTGTGACGTAAGAAAGAAGAGTTAGAAAAACTATACACATTGTGAATATGAAGAAGAATATGCACATTGTGAATATGAAGAAGAATATGCAGGCTTTCTCCCCCTTATGTGATAAAGAAACATTATTGTCCTGTCGAAACTTTACTTCATTATAAAAATAGTACTAATGTTGATGAGACATAGTGGGTAGACTTTGTAGACCTTTTGCAGTATATTTACTCCAGTGCATTTTTTGGTGTACGCTGCAATGGGCAATTCTGTTCCAGCTTTTCCTTCCCAAAACATGTGATGCACATGAGGTATGGCAACTCAGGGTCATGTAGATCTACAGTGAGTTGAAATAGCTCTCTGACCTAATGAAAACTAAAATTGTCAGGCTATTTAAGTGCAGTGCCTTGGTAGCTATTGTGTAAGGAGAATGCAGATATGCACACACAGTGGAATAGGAGGAACCATTTTTTTTGGTGGTCACCCTCAGATAGACTGGATTAAAGCACACTGGAAAACTGTCTCTCTAGGCAAGATCCTTTTTTTAGTCTGGTTAGGTGACTGTTTGGTAAGCAACCAAGCTGCTTTTATGTTAATGGACCTTTTCAGCAACTTGTACCACCAGTTCTGAGCATGAAACTTATTCCCAGAGATTGTGGGAAGAGGTGCCGAAGGGTGGCACAAGGTATTTGAAAGGTATGCCCTGCTTGATTAAACTAAATACGCACGACTATCCTCTTGTAACTGTTTAAAAAGTCTATTTCTCTTCTTTGATACTGATCTAAGAAAAAAACACAAATTTGGGTGTGGCTGGGAGTTTGCTATAGATTTAATGAAGGATGACCCATATAGTAATGAGGGGAAGCAGAGATTTACTGCTGTAGGAAGTGAGCTTTTCAGCCACATGTTAGAAAATAAATACTAATAAGAATGACCAGTGTTCAGTTATCCTTGGCAATGTGTGACCTATATGTGTGTCACTGCTCCTCAAGTAGAGAAGCAACTTGACAGTAGTCTCAACTTGGTTTAGCAAATAGAAGGATTATTACAGGAAATCCAGTTATAAAACCCCTGTGGACTGAATTATTCTGAATTAATTTTAAGCAGAATAAGGCCACTAGAGTAGTTTCTGCTTTTGTATAATTTGCCAGTGATTCTGTATTTGAAAATGTCATATGTAATAAACTGAAGGGGCAGGTACTAAGTTTGACTGAACCAAGACAAGCTGTGCATTCAGGTTTCTAAATTTACAGCAGAGTTGCATATTCTTGAATGGTATATTGTGAGCAGGGCTGGGGAGAACCTGTAGTTCTAGTATTAGTGCCATCTAAAAATGGCTAAAAAGAAAACTGAGAATAAAAGAGAAGATTGCTTCAAAGATTAAAAAAAACCAAAACAATAAGGAGCATGAGACATAACAGCTTTTGAAGTGCAGATATAAAAGTAGAGAAACACTTGGACAGGATTTGCTGTGAATCTGTAGCATATCAGAAAATAGGGCATGGGAAATAACAACAGATATTGTTCCTTTCCTGTATTAGCACTCTTCAAAGGAGTTAGTGTCATCTAAAGTTGAAGCATGTCAAACCAAAGTCAGTGTTTGTGACTTCTGAGTTTTGACTTCATGTGTATGTATATGTAAATATTTCTCTACATGATTCAAGGTTATTCCTCCATGTTTTTCAAAGATAATGAGATATGACTTCTCACCAAGGAAGCATTTCACTTGATTAGAGGATTTCAAGATTTTGTAGAGCACAATGAGGAGGATTTATACAGAATTTCATCAAAAGTTATCAGACTCAAAATATAACTGCTGTTTGGAATGCTGCTTCTTAAATTAACCTGCTTCCTTGGTTACTCCTTGGATACCTGTAAACATGAAATTGCAAAAGTGTAATATGTTGGAATGGAAAGCAAGTGGAAGTGTTCAAATATACTCCTGAGATTCTTTTATTTGTACAGAAATTATTTTCTGTTATATATATGCTAAATGAGACCACAGCAGTGATTTTCTTAAATATGTACAGAACTTTGCTGTTTTCTGTGCCGTAGCTGTGTGAGCTATAATGTTACAGACAGAGGAAACTTAGTTTACTGAAAAGGTGTAAATAATGCCAGCAAGAGCCAGCAGTTTTACAGATGTGTGAATAAACTCTCACTGAAGGCCTGTGCTAAAGTCTGAGCTCAGGGATTTTTAAAGGGATGGAACACTCATGATATTTTACAATGAAGAGAATGTATGCAGGTAAAATTCACACTTTGATGCTATATTGTGCTTGTACTTGCATCTGCATTTCTTCCAATCCCATTTTTCTTTAGGTTATCTGGATTAAAACAGAAGAAAAGCTGCACCCTACTGCCATTATCAGCCTGTTCTTGGACTCCCAAAAATAGGGTTTTTTTGTCCACCTTTTCTAGAGACTGTGTTTGAAGGGGGTTTGAGGGAAGGAAGGGGAGATGTCTGTTCATCCTGGAAGGTATGATGGAAAAAGCTATTTATAGGATTTAGAGGAAGATATAGTGCTGTGATATGTATCTTGGGAATTCCATTTAAGAAACAATTTCAGCTTTCATAATGAGTGGTTTGTTTTGCAGGCAACCCAAAATACTAATCATTTCAGTACTGTCTTCCTATAACAAATTTTCATTACACTATTACCAGTTTTAGGCAGGTCAACCTGATTTGTTAATCTAGGGGAATAGATTAGTACAGTGTTAAACTAAACCATTTAATTATTCTGTGCTGGTTTGAGATCCCAATGGGGCTTTTTATAAAACTTTCTTTTTTTTTTATCTGTTTGCTATTGCATACGCTGATACTCCATTGACATTGCAGATAGATGTATTAAAAGTTCATGAAGTTAATTACACCTCTTAGGAGTTAATTTAACTGCTGCAGTTAAAAATTAAATAGGAAGGAAAATATCATAATCTGGGCTGGACAGTTCTCCATACCTCCTTAGTATGTTTCCTTTCATTCCTTTCTAGTAAAGAAACAGACTGAAACTGGGGTAGTTCAGAGGCAGTGGCACAAAGGCTCTATGGGAGCATGAAGAGTGGTCAGCTGGAAGCCTCAGTAAAGTCTGTGTGTGTGCTCTGGACACTGTCTCTTGGCAAATCTTAAGCTTTGTGGATGATCTGTAAGTGGCTTAGATGTTAAGGATAATGTTTGGGTGAAAGCAAGTGCTAAATTTGCAGCATGTATTTTGACATAAACTTACTGTTTTTTCTTAAATGTACTGACTTAGCAAAAATTGCCCACAGTGGGCATCTCTGGATTATAATTTTTTTAGGATAGTGGAGCTTGAGTTAAAAACAGCTGTATGTTTCTCCAGTTCCATTATTTGGGTTACTTAGATGTAATTATTTTAGGTTTTTTCCTGGAGTCTGTTAGTCCCTTTTGGGTGTTAGTACTTTAGCTGAATAGACGAGAGATTTTTCAACTCTGCTTGAAGCTAACAGATATCCAGAAATGAAGTAAGTTTGAGATATTTCCTAAGAAATATATTCTAATAACCCAGTTTGGGAAAGAACATACTCAGCATGATCTGTTTGGAATTTCTTCTCTTTGAAGGAGAAATTGGTTTTTTTGTCCCTGTCATAGTTATATGGCTTTACTACTGTAAGTTCAAACTTGGTAGTTTTTTTTAATTAAACTGTTACCATATGTGTAATAATCTTATTACATAGTTGGGGGTGTAGATAATTGAAGTTATTTTCAAATAAATAAAGAATTTCTAGGTTTATATTACAGCGTTTTTGTGTACCTTGAAATGGAGAAGTATTTTCCATATTGTTAATGAGGGAAAATGTGGGGTCTTTAAAACATTTGTTTGCCACAATATTTTGTATGATACCGGAGACAGTCACTAGAATACTTGGATGGAAGAATGCAAGCGAAGTCAATTCAAGCAAAGCTTTAATGCTATAATTTGATTTCACCTTTTTTTAATATAGATAGTGGTGTAATTTAAATTCATCTTCACTGCTTGTTCCTTGGATCTTATCCACCTGCTTTGACTTGAAAGAATTGAATGCAAATTGCTTCCTTCTCACAGTAGTTTTCTGTGGTGTAAGTCATGTGAACTCCAAACATTGACTTGTTTCCTTGAATTATTGCAGCCTGTGCTGCTTTGGATAGTTCTACCTTCTGATTACCTAAGATGGTTACAGTTCTTTAAAATGCCACTGCTTTCTGTCTTGAATTCATTATATATTTAATGCGCTTTTATTCTGATGCTTACAGTGAGAATTAGGCTTTAGATGTGCAGATTCTTGTGGAATTAAGAATTAATGCGTGTGCTTCTCTGGCAGTTGTTTAGAATACAGTATTATGGGAATGTAATATGTACTTGTTCTTGAATACAATTCTGATGCAAGAATGGAAAAATGGAATGAGATGTATTAAATACTTTTGGATGTGTGGGGTTTACCTCCCATCATATTTTATAATGAACTTGTAAAGTATTTTTTCACTTTATGTTAATTAGTTTGCATTTTTCCCAATAGCAAGTTCCATAAGAATTCTTTTTCCTAATGTACAGTTTGATGATATCATAGAATTTAGCTCTGTGTAGCAATCCTGAAGATAACATTTTAGTTATTCCTTACTTGATGAGAATGTTATCCTTGACTTCTGCCAAAGTATCACTCTAGAATATTTTTACTTCACTTAGTATGACAGCACATTTAGGTAACCAGAAGGAAATAATACCTAAAGATACCCATTTGAAACTTAGGTTATTAGAGATGCCCTTTGATGTACTTAAGGTTTAAATCATACTTTGAATTGGATACAGGAGGTAAACAGTGAATTATTCTTAAATTGGAGTTTTGTTCAGTGTTACAATCCAGTACTGCCCACAGCACCTACTTGACCTGCTTGGCCATTTTGGTGTTGCTGTTTGGTGTTAGTCATTACAGAGAAATTTGTTGATTTCATAGTTGCACGTGAGATTAGCTGGTTATAAGGTGTTAAAGGAAGAGAGGGAAAACTGGAAACTAGTTTGAGGTTTTTTATACTGAAAACTGTAAGCAGTCTGAAGAGAGTAAGGAAAAGTGTTCAAATATCATGTTAAAAGTAGTGAATTAAAGCTGGAGAGGTGAGAATGAAATTATGGATGCCTGTTGTGGTTTATCTCTGGCCAGCAGCTAAGCCCTACACAGCCTCTCACTGGCTTGTATCGGAGAGCTGGAAGGGTAAAAGTGCAAAAGCTTTGGGTTGAGATAAAGACAGGTTAATTAAAAAAAAGGAAAATAGGGAGAAATGACAAGGAAAATCAAACACAAGAAACATGTGATGCAGAAAAATGCAGTAGCTCACCACCAGGTGACCAATTATCAGCCAGTCCCCAAGCAGCACAGGGAAACTGCACACCCACACCCTTCCCCAGTTTTTTATTGCTGAGTGTGACACCCTGGGGAATGGAATACCCCTGGGGTCTGTAGGGGTTGGCTGTTGTGGTGGGCATCCCCAGCCTACTCACTGATGGGGTGGAGTAGGAGACTGAAAAAATGACTCTCTGTAACTAACTGAAACTTGACTCTCTGTAAGCACTGCTTGACTAAAGCATTCCTGAATTATCAACAGTGTTTCCAGCACAAAAACCAGCACCATCTACAACCTACTGTGAAGAGAATTACTCAAAGCCAACAACAAAGGTCTTAGTTGTTTTCAGAGATTTCTTTGAAATTATGATGGTCTGTAAAGGTGTAGATGAAATGGAAAATGATGTTGAAACTCATGTACATGACTCATTTTGCCTGTTTGGGGAAACGGTTGATGCATGCCATTGTAAAACTGCAAAATAATATATTTCTTTGATCAGCTCTAGCTTCAGTGTGTAAAAGCTTTGTGTATTTCCATTAATTCTGTCATAGAGGTCACAGAATTCTGTAAAGAGGTCTTCTGGAGCTGTGTGTGAAGGGGAGATTCAGAAAGGGTTTATTTTGTCATTTCTGCTGCACTTTTAAATTATGACAACTAGTTCCATTTTAGGGCGCGTGATTGTTTCAGTACCATAAGAGTAATCTGAGCTGTTTTTCATAGTAATTCTGTGTTTACATCACAAAAAATACAGATGAAGGTGTTTTCTTCCCTACAGTTTTCATCCCCTGTTCTTGCATCTTACATTCTCTTTATTTCTTCTCTCCCAGAATGAATGGTGATTCTGAGATAATAAGCTTTTCTGGCTCTGAGATCCTCTTTGTTGCAGTTTTGGTTGTGTGTTTGGAGAGAGAGAGAGAGCAAATTAAGGAATGTTTATGTCAAGCCTGGCTTCATCTTTCTTTTCTAGCTAATTTTTAGTTCTGCAGGGATTACTTTTTCCCATTGAAAAGAATGCATCAGTAACTGTTCTGGTTCATCTGTCTTTAACAGATTAGTTACCTCACATGGGAATTGTTAGTTACCTTTATTATAATCTGGTTTTCTGGTGATAATGCTTCTTGAATTTTTGTATGCTTCCTACTGAATGTAGTTGATATGTGACCGTGAAATTGTACTGTGATTAACTTGTGTTCTGAGAGCAGAGGCAGCAATCAGACAGTGAAAGAAATTAGATTTTCTCTATTCTCAAGGGTAAAAGTAAAGTTCAAGTTTGCTGTTTTACTAATAGTATTATATCATGCTTCTCTGCAATTACAAATATTCTAGTCTTGTAAAATAATTGATATCAGCCACTGTAAGAACCTTTCTTTTTATTTAACATAGGTTATAAAATCAGTGGTTTCACATGAATAGACTTAGGCAATGCTGCTTGAAATGGTAGTAACATTTAATTAGAATGACACTTGTATAAGCTTTTTACCTCTGGTCAGTTTTGTTGGAAACTGTAAACTTGGAAGTCATTCTCTTTTATCTGTTGGTTGATAATGTTGTTTGATGGACAGACTTCAGCGTATCTCAGGGAGGAGAGTTCCTGGGTGTGAGTGCTAAGGTGGGAGGTAAAATAATGGAAGGTATGAAGATGCTGGAAGGGAGGAAGAGAGTTTCTTCTCCTTTCTGTTGGTCAGGAATTTGTCTTCAAGTGAGTAAAAGTCATCATAATTGGGAGGAAGGTATACTTTACTGAAACATTGCAGACCATAAGTCTTATTATTGCTACTTACTGAGGAATGCTTAGTGTCTAGAATATAGAATTATTTGCATGGTTTGTCTAGTCCTGGGTAGCCCAGATTTGATCAGCTTCTGGAGTAGCTGTTTCTGGGATGAACCAGTGACCTGCTAGCCTCTCAGTGTAAACATGACCATCAGTCTTACCAGAAGTAAGATACAGATTTTAAGGTGATGTGCATTCCATATGTTCAGTTCTCTGGATGTTGAGAAAGTGAGTTAGTAAACATATTTGCTACGAGTGATTTGTGATAAAATACTGAGCATGAGAACTGTGTTGCGTAAGTGAATCAGTATGACCATGTGAAATGGCAAATGAAGGACAGGAGGCAGACAAAGTGCGCTTTTGCTGCATGGGAGCTTGGTTAGAAAGATTAAGTTGGTGTATTTTTTGTCAGAATCAATCCATGCCACTAGTTCAAGGCCTGTACACAAAAATCAAAGTATAGTGTTTGGTTTAGTTGATTATGGCTTTGCATGTTTGAGCAGGACTTGATACTGGAATAGATCTCCTGAGATTTCTTTAAAAACACACACACACATTCATTCTTGATCCTATATGGTTTATTTTAAGTATGTATTGCTTCAGCACTGGAAAACCTAGACTTAACGAAATTCCCTATGATTTAAGCGTGCAAAATGACTAGAGAATAGACAAGACTAGTCTTGACTCAAAGATGTTTCCTAAAATTAGTTCCAGTAATTTAAAATTATTTTGAAAATGTATAGTTGAAAAATTGCTGAAAATGTTTGCAAACTATTCATCCTTCTGTTATAATGTATTTGAAAATAATATTAAATAGAGGTGCTACAGACTTTTTTCCTCTCCCTTAGTCATTACTGTGGTATCTCACACTGTTTAAAACCAGGGGTGATAATTGGTCATTCAGATTTCATCTAAGAACTAGCAGTGGATTGTTGGTAGTGTTTCAGTATAATATGTATTTATCAAGCAGTATACGTTTTATATTCTTTATGGGTAAATTAATAGTTTGAATAATATTTGTGTTTTCCTTCTTATTTCTATATACATCAGCTGTGAAAAGAGCTGGCCAGTGTCTTCACAGAAGCATTTCAGGGACATGATGTTTAGCTGGCATGACTGGATGCAAATTTAAGCATCCAGTTTTGAATATAGATTAACAAAGTAATTATGATACAGTTTGCAGTCAATGCAGGTGGGAGAGTACAGGTACTTATGAAACTGTAAACATGTTTTTTCTGTTTTATAATAATCCTGGTTTCAAATGTTTGCCTAAATAGTTTTGCTATCCAGTAGTTTTCTGTTATTTAATTTTATAAATGCGCTTATGATGCCATTTCTATAACTATGCCTTTGTTTCATTTTACAGAGGAAATAAAGGCTGAAACAGAAAAGCAAAGGTATGTGATAATTCATTGTATTAAGTGATAGTGCTTTTAACATCTTAAAATGTATACCATACTTATTCTGCATGGGGAGTATGGACTCTGTCTGAAAAACATTTTCAGCATATTTTCGGTGGTTGGTGGTATCTGGAAATGTATACAGATAGTGCTGCTTTATGTGTCTGGCTGTTCTGGTGCAAGGCACAGGGCTTAGGAGAAGCAGCAGAAGGTAGCTCAGAAGGGAGCAAGGTGGTAGTCTCTGGCCAGGGAGTGTAGGAAATAGGGATCAGAGTTGGAAAAGATCTTTGTGGATGGCACAGAAATTTATTTCAATGTATTGCTGGAGGAGCCTTGAAGTAGATTCAGAGAAGGGGGAAGAATGCAGGTAAAATACTTGAAGTGAGTGATCAGAGGGAGGAGGTCGGGGTGCTGAAGTGGGAGTGAGCAGAGCAAAGTAATGTAACTGGCAAAGATAGTGTCTGGAAAGGACCTTGTTAGGGTATAGATTTGTGAAGGCAGTTCTTCTACAAGTGATGGTAAAACCAAAAATTGACATTCAACAGTCTTTTGCTGTCGACAAACTTCTAAGTGTTGCTAAGCTGTGGGATCTGTTAACTGGCATTTCATTACATATTCCACAGGATTGTCTTCCTCATCCAGTGTTCCTAACTCTGAGTCAGGACTGGGGTGAAGACTGTTCATACCACTTGTTGAGAGAAATGGATCAGTGGGTGAAACTGAGGATGAAAATGTTCTTAGGCAGCTGGGTGCTGCTTGGGGATCTCTATTCTGCCCTGTAACTGGATTTCAGTATTGGGCAAATCATTAAAACCACAGCTGTCAAAGTTGGATGCTAAGGATTTCTGCTTCATCTCCTGGACATTTGAGCAGAAATCTACAGTTTTAGTTTGGAAAATAGAATCACTTCTAGCAGTAATTAAGTCAGTGGGAACATTGTTTAAGAAGATGTAAAGGAAAACTTAATAATATCAAATATGCTGAAAAATTTAGTCTTGCAGCTTATCAAATTGGGCTCGTAAAACTTAAAGGGTGCATCTCATTGAGATTGTGCTTTGCTTTCCCCCAGCAAAATGAAGTCAGTACAATGAGCTCATAGTGAGATTGTAAAAATAAATTTCATATTTATGTAGTGTTTAGAAAACATTGCATCCAGAACTACAAGATTGTCTCAGACAGAAAGTAATAATATGAATTTATAATAGGTTTTTCTTGGAGTGGTATAAATAAAGCAGAAGTCCACATTGTGAAGCATGATAAGAAAAAATGCTTTATGTTAAATATTCAGTGAGAGATATTTGTTCTGGGCACTGAATAAGGAAAAGTAATATCCAGTCCTGTAGTTAAATACCATGCTAAAACTACAGAATTAAATGAGACCACAGAATTAAAATAATTTATACAAATGTGGTTGGCCCATTTCTGAACTTCCAGTGCATAGTTTCTGCCCTATCAATATCTGAAGTTGGGATCTTTTTGGGAGTAAAATGTGTATGTCTTATCTTCCTATTTTCTAAATAGATTTTGGTTTCTTTGGTGCTGTCTTTATTTTAGACAGTAGCCTTTTGCTACTGTGAAGGCTTTGCTGGTTTTGGAAATTGTGAATGGACTTCTCTGTTCTTACTGTTAGAGTCAAATTGTTTAGGTGCAGTAGAAAATACTGTTTTTCTAGGTCCTAGGATAGAGAAACTTCATAGTCTATTAAATTATTTTCAGGATCTTACTTCTGTAATTGAGATTCAAATGTCCTAATAAGGGATTTCTAATGATGAGTGTTTAAATTTTTCCAGTTCCTGTTCAAGGTAACTGATCTCAGTTAACCTGGAATGAACTGAAGAGTAGATTATTTCCACTATCCAGAAATTTTGCATGGAAAACAGCTCCTTTTGTTCTGCTATTTGTTTTTTAAACAGAACTGGTATTTGGTAGTGGGGTGCAGGGGAAGGGAATAAAAAAGTACAAGCTGATTTATGTAACCATTACACAGCAAATGCTGCCAAAATAAATTTCCAAATCCATTACTTGATACATACCTTAGCCTTTCTCTATGGATAATACATAAATACCAGCATATTTCATAATTCCCATGCTTTGTAGATGCCTTGGGGGAAGAAGGTGTTGGGAATAGTTGCTGGGTTTAGAAGCAATTCACTGACATTAAGAAGTCCTTTTGAGTTTCTCTTCTCCTCTCTCTGCTATCCCCTTCCCTTACATTACCAGCAGTGTGAAGAGCTTATTGAGTTGCTTTTCCAGAGACAAATGTGCATCATCTTCCATATTTAATATCTTGCCCATTTTAAAATAGCTTTCAATTCAGAGAATAGGAGACGCTCCAGGCTAATGTAGCAGCTTGCTGTGGCATGGGTTCTTCATTTTTGGAATATCACCATGGCCTGCTCCTTGTTTTGAACAATTCTGGGTTTATTTCCAGAGTGGTCTTTTTAAGTTAATTTTAATGGTTTCAATGGGCATAATCACTAGATGAGGTGCAGTCTTGTCATAAGACAAAGCAACAGATAACTGCCCTTTCATTCTTCAGAGTAAAGCTTTTATAGGGAGTATCAGAGAGATTCAGGAACATAGAAGAATCATGTACTTCCTCTGCAACTTATCTGATTAGGGTGCTGTTCAAAAGAGCTTTGCTTCCAGCAGAAAAATACAGGGCAATAAATAAAGTTATGCATCCAAAAAAAACCAACAAAAAAACCCCCACCAAAAACAAAACAACTCTGGCTTTCTTCAGAGGTTTCTTTTTTTTCTTTCAGGAAAAAAAATGTGTAGGGATAAATTCTTAAACCTTCAAAAGAGGTAGATATAGCCAGTAAAAGGTAGCATCTTAATACTAATTACTAACTCTTAAGTCTTGAATTTGGGTGCCCTTTTTAAGCAACCTAAACAAGATCTGTTTGAATGTGGTGACAGATATAATCTCAAGGACAATCCAGCTCCTTGAAAAGCTGGAACTAATTTGTATTGATTAGTTTAAGGCCCACTCTGTAATGTGTGGGACTGCAGTCATGCTTTGGATTTATAATGAACTCTTAGCAGTTCATTCTTCTACTTAGGGAACATGAAATTGAGTGCATTCCTTGAAGCATCTGTTTTAATTAGCAATGTGCATGCTGTATTTCAATGCAGTTGTTCTACCAAGATCTGGTTGAATTACTGCAAGAATTCTTTAAGCCTTCACTATAGAATATGACACTTTGCACTTTTTTTAATACTGCTTTTCAAGCCTGTGTAAGACAGTGTTGTTTACCTTTTATCTAAAGATACCTGTGAGTGCAAAAAAAGGTTGGGAATGTTTTATGTAAAGGTGATGAGTTATTCTATGAAATGAAAAATCTAAACATCTTGCTTTGAGCCAAAGCGAAACTGCATTGATGCACTCAAATTAGTGAAAAATGACCCATTCCTAATTATCCTTTTGTGATATTAATGATCACGACCTTTCTAAAGGTACTGTAATAAATAAAACTTCAACAGCTCAGAATTTTCTTGCTTTTGTTACAGTTAGTATTTTCAGATAATTTACCCAAGTGAGATATGTTGGTTCTGCTCATTTTTTTCTGTTAGTTTGTTGCTTTAGCCAGTTTAGTAAGGGGAGTCCTTTGAGAGGAAGCAAGTCTTTCTGCTTCCAAACCAGCAGGTACCACTGGATATCCCCTTAGTAGGCAAGTGGGTCAATTTGCCTGGTCCACAAAGGAGCCATGAAGTATAAAAGGTGTTAAGAATACTTTACAGATTACTATTCTTAGAAGTTTGTCTTGTTTGTCTTTCCTAACGTTAATTTTTTTGATATTGTATTTCATTCATAAGCATTATGGTGGTGAGAACAATTTGTGTGATCACTTTACAGTATTCTAATACAGTCATTCTGTTTAGTCCCCCTCATGGAGAAGCGAAGTCTGGTTCAAGCACTCTTCCACCTGTGAAATCAAAGACAAGCTTCATTGAAGCGGACAAGTACTTCCTACCATTTGAATTGGCATGCCAGTCCAAGTGCCCCAGGATTGTCAGTACATCTCTAGATTGTTTACAGGTCTGTATGAAGATGAGTTTTCACTATCAACTGTAAAATCCTGTTGCTTTGGAGGGGGAGTAGTTATATGAAATAAATAATGTCATGGGGTTTTTATTCTTTTACTTGATTGCACACACAACCAAACAGAATGTGTTTCTCACAAAAGATGAATGAATGCCTTATTTATTATGTAGTGTGTGTGTGTTTTTCTTTGTCTGTTTTACCAGCATTTCCTGGTTGGGTTATTATGTACAGCAACCTGTTTTCATGTGTTTAAATGTGTGTTGAGCAAACACAGCAGGTATAGCATTAGAAATTCATTTTATACTATTTATAATTGCAGTAAAATATTTACAATTTGAGATGTCTAGTCTCTCAAAACTCTCGAGGTTCCTGTAATGTTTTCAGAAGAAATTCTGCAGCATTGTATTTAGCCATTCACTCCTCCAGAGCAGCCCAACAGTGAACTCAGTTTACAGTCACAGGCACATGTGTGCCTGCCCTGCTCTTGTACCATGATGCTACTCTGTGTAGCATGGGGATTTACAAGTACTCTTGTGCCTAAAGTGTTCAGAAGAGGATTTTACTAATTTTGTAATAAATTTCACTTCTAACTGTTGAAGACCTAAGGAAAGCAAAGGATACTAGAAAACCAAACACCAGAAGAAACTCTAAAAAATAGAGCACTAGCTAGTAGCTCAAATAGAGAGCATTTGCAGATGGTTTATCTGGTATAAAAAGCATTTGCATATTGACTATATATAAAGACTTCTGTGATGTGAGTTAATTTTTGGAATCCTGTTTGGTTTAGAACATTAACTGCTGAACAAAACTTTATCTTGCTGAAAAACTTTGTACAGCAGTTGCTGTTTGAAAATTGAATAAATCTGGAGGATATGTAAAAAATCCTTGTTGTTTTATGATACATGGGGTAAAAGGTACTGTTTTATTTATTCTGTGCAAGTTAGAACTATCAAGTGAATTTATTTATTATAACCAAAAGCTGGCCTAATTTTTTAAAGCTCTTATTTACATGGGTTTTTTTCCTCTCTCCAGAAACTTATAGCATATGGGCACTTGACAGGGAATGCTCCAGACAGTACAGCTCCAGGAAAAAAACTAATTGATAGAATTATCGAGACAATATGTGGCTGTTTTCAAGGCCCTCAAACAGACGAAGGGGTTCAGCTACAAATAATAAAGGTAACATGTTTAATACTTCCTGTATTTATAGTGGTGGCAGCAGGAAGACATTCTTGACCTCAGAGTTCAAAACCAGAAGTGCTTAATTTGTAAATGTCATGGTAGTGTTAAAATACTTTCTTCATCCTGTTTCTTGGAGATGTAAACTCCCTATTCTTTGCCCTTCCCCTAATTTCTTCCACTGCATTTTGGGTGAACTCATGATTGTGGCCTCAAGTCTAGTACCACTGGGTGAAATTCATTCACAGCAGACCTGTGGAGCCTCTAATTGTGAGGAATTACTGTCAAACAATCCTGCACTCCCAGTGGGAGAAATGGTAATTAAGCAGCAGATTTTAAAATCCATTTTGGAATTTGTTGATGAAATGCAATTAGACCTGGCAGTTGGACATTACCATGGTAGCTTTGTACTGCTGTGTCATACACTTTTGCTTGAAGGAGGTCCAGGGTTTGTTTCCACAGCTTATATAAATGTTGCATGTGGAGTTTGTACAAATGTTTCTGGGGAACGTGTTTTCTGATTGCAGCCATTAATTATGGGTATTTGTTTCAGGAAATTACTATGCCAAGTACTAGAATTTGGCTGCTTAGTGGAAATGCTGTACCCTGTTCCTGTAACAGCAGTCTTTAAATAACTGTGATGGTGAACAGCAGTGAAGAATACGTTTGAAGTTAGTTAAACAAAATGGAGTATTTGTTACCTCATAATCTTGTGTATATGTATCCTTGGACATTAACATTTCTTGCAGATTGTACTTACTTGTATTAATGCAAAAAATGTACTTTGTTCTTCTCCTTTTCATAGCTCAAATCTTCCCTGTTCTTTTTTGCACTCCACTTCTGCAGATAGTTGTTACAAATGTTGGTTCATGCTGCTGTTTTCTAGATTTGTTGTGTTGTTTTGCCCATGTGTTTAAGATGTTTGCCATCCTGCAAAGGGAAGTTTTTATTGATTTAAACTTTCAGTGGCTGATACTATTATAACTCTCTCTCATTGTAATACTGTCTGTTTGAATGCTTTCTTATTCCAGTCCTCCCTGCCTGATGGGGCTTTAAGAGCTAATATTCCTTCTGTTCAGGAGAAGATTTGAGAAAGTCAGTTCTTCAACAATTGCAAAGTGCATTAAGTGTGTACACTCTTTTAGTCCCTTAATTTTTTTTACTGTTTACGTGTAGCTAATTGCCATGTTAGAGTAACTGGGAAAGTGGAGAGTGCTGTTTTGCCTTTGACTCCATCTTTGTCCAATACACAGAACACCATAAAAAGCTTGAAAATTTTAAATAACCTTGGCAAAGACCAGAATTTTTGACTTTGAAAGAATAATGAAACTTCTAAGTCAGTCATACTCTCTTAGGCCCCCTAACGCTTCAGTTCTGAGATGAATGTGGACCCTGCTTCTCCAGTATGATTTGAAGGATGATCTTCTTAGACTCTTCTGTGGTTCTGGTGGTTAGTATGTTGTCTGAAGAATCTTAATTCCATCAGGGGCATAGAAGGCAGCAGACCTGGATCTCCTGCTTTTTTGTGCTGGTGTTCCCAGGCTGTTACCCACAACATAAGCAGCACTCCCACAGGGCAGCTGCTTCACCGACACCACAGTGAAAGCTGAGAACTTTGATCACTTGGACACCTTCCTGTCTGGAGGATTGTCTTGGTTCTGCATGCAGAATGGGCGGCCCTTGGGTAGTGTGCTGCCCTCACTCTGGGGTCTGGGAGCCATCATGGGGCAAGAGCCAACAGGCACTGCAGGTTTCCTGCTCACTGCGTGCCTTTCCAGGGTGGAGTCATCTGCAGCCAGTTCCCAACTGCCACTCAGACATTCTGAAAAGACCTTTCTGCTGACTAGCAAGGAAATAATCTTCTTGCTGAAACAGAGAAGTGCAATTTGTCTTTTTTTAGCTATCTAAGCTTTAGAGTCATGTCCTGCAACAAGAGACACCAGTTTAACTTTTCTGCTCCTATAGCTCACATGTTCTCTTCTATTCTGTGATGCTCTTGTTCTTCATCTACAGACTCTGTGATGAACTAGAATGGGAAATTGGCCTTTTCCTTCATTTCCCTTGTAGTTTAGTTTGATTGGGTGTAATTCTGATATGAAGCCACACAACTTTCTTGTGTAGTTGTTGTGGTGGGGATTGTTGTGGCAGAAACAATGCACATAATTAGTCTGCTGATGCAATTAAAAGAGGTTTATTCAAATTGTGTGAAATAACATCCCTTGATGGAATCTTTCTGCCTCAGGCTTGCTTTCCTAAGGCTGCTGTGGCATTTGTGGTGTGTGAGTGCAGACTTGCACTGACAGTTGCAGAGGTCTTGAAGTTCTGTTTATGTGTCTTTTGGCCTTTTGGTGCCTGCAGAACTAAAACTATGGCAGAACTTTTTTTTCCTTTTTATTTTTTTAAATCTGTAAAGGAGGAATAAGGATGAAGAGGCAGTATTTAACGTGATATCAACTGTTTGCACTCATGTGTTTTCTTTCCTTGGTTTGCCATATGGAAAATATATGATATTTTATAGGTGCTTTTGCAGCTTAACTTATGTTTGTGTGTGCTTGATAGCTGTAGTCTGAAAAGTTAAATGTTATTTAGTGACTTTTTTTTAGTGTCACTTAAAAATTATTTATCTATGCAGGTTATTTGATGTATTTGTTGTTTTTTGACTTAAAGAGTTCAGTTTCCTGTGTTTTTCAAAAGTCAGTCCATGCTAACACATTATTTTGTGGTAAGTAAATGTTTGGACTGCAAGTTAACTTAAAAAAAATTGAAAATAACTCTGTAGACCCTCTCAAAGGAAACAGAATTATGTGATTCTAGTAGCTAATCCACACTAGAGAGAGGAGCTAGGGCTGCTGTGTTTTATGTGCCATTCCAAGTACTCAGGAGTTTCCAGGCAACTGAATTACGAAATCAAGACAAAGTAAGCCCGTGCTGATCAGATGACAGCTGTACTGTGTCATAAATCTTCTGAAGATAAGATGATCAGAGTTGGCTGAGAGGAAGAAAAAGCTGACCCTGAGTTGAAAATTTTTCTCCTGGTTGTAGTTGCATTATTTTGCTGTAATCGTGGTGTTCTTACAGAATATTCAGTGTGAGAGGACTCAAAAGTTAAGAGTTATAGATGGATGCTGGATGTTTTCAGTAGAGGATTATTGTTAATTTAGTTTACTTTTAAAATTGCATTTGTTTTGCCTCACAAAGCATGATACTTCCTGAACTGTTCTAATTCATTCGTTTTAAATAACAGAAAATTCACTTGGCAAATGTGCTTCAGGCTAAAAGAAAAAATACTGTGCTTGTCACACAAAGATAGGATAATCTGTAACTCAGGAACTTATCCTGGGGATTTTTCTCCTTTCTCAAAGCCATCCAATGCTTGTTTATAAAAATGAATAAGCTTTATTTATCGTAAGTAGGTGGCAGCACAGAACTGTAGGGTCTTTCCCAAACACAGAACAGGAAGTATGAAGGACTGGAGGGAAAGCATAAGGAAACAAACTCACAGTCAGGATGGTAGCCAGTAGTTTCAGGGCAAGGAAGTCTTGTTGGCTGATGGTATTTTTGCAGGCTTTGTGACAAAGAAAGCTTTTTAGGAAGGACCTGAAGGAGAATGAGGTGGCTCTAACCTTTCACAAAGGTTTCCTTCTGTTTCTAAAGGGCAGCGAAAGGGAGGAGTAAATAAAGTAGGGGTTTTTTTCCTTTCCTTTACTTATTAGCTCACAGTGAGGATACTGTGGGAACAGATGTGTTAAGTGTGACCAGAAGGAGTGGGAACTCAATTGAAAAAAGCCTTGAGCAGCAAAACTTTACATGATAGAAAAGAGAAATGTAATGCTGTGACTCCATGGGAGTAGTTTGCTGTTCTGACCTCTGCAGAGAGCCATTTATCTGTCCAGGCTTTGCTCCCAGACTTCTCCCTTAGCCATCCCTTGTCCTAGCAAGCATTTAATACTCTGCATCTACTGAAGTCACTTTTAGAACAAACAAAACCCCAAAACTAAACACCAAAGAACCACCTGAGGGTGCTTTTGTTTTCTATGATTTTTACTTGTATTGATGAGTTAAAATGTGTTGTTGCTGTTAAAATAGCACAGATGGCTTCATGCTCTGGACCTGTTGCAAAGTAAGAGTAAGAGTGTGGCTGGGAGGAAGGCAGAGCTTTTGTTACTCCATCTTTCAAGGATCTGTGTTGTGTAGCAGTTTTGGATTTTGAGTAATCTTACTTCACTGGGGGTTGAGGTGATTGTCCTCTACTCATCTGTCACCCCTCTCCCCTCTCTTCTTCTTTGTGTTGGACATAGTGGTTGTTTGGTCACAGTGTAAAGGGGAGTAACATGAAGAAAAGTACTAAAATGAGAAAGGAGGGGTTTATTTTTCCAGTGTGTGAGTTCACAAGGGTTTCAGAGGAGCAATACTGCCGCTGCTTATAACGTGTGGTTTCTCAGGGTTAGCTGTCAAGCCATTGTGATAATGATATACTCTTCTATGATAGAGAATCAGGTGATGTTGTCTAGGGCCTATCATCAAATTGAGCCCTAAATGGAAACTGTCAAGAGGGAAGGATGTTCAGAAAGTAATCGTAAGATTCTTTCTGTCTTGCATTTGTTTTCGTATTTCTACTGGTCTGGCATACTTAGCAGAAGAGAAATGGCACTGAGATGTGAAATTAGAATAACTGATAGCCTGAGGATTACTCTAAATTGTAAGGAAGATGGAAGATATTAGCAAAAGATCAAAGCTAAAAATGCTTATCAGTTTGCAAATGTGTATGGGAGTCATTAAGATTCGTATCTAGTGCCTGGGAAGGAAAGAAACCCAAAGAAGTGACTATCAAGAGCTCTGTAAACTCTTGTATACTTTGATATCTGCAGGGAGATGCCCTGTAGAAAGACTGATTCCTCAGGCTGCACAGAAAATATTATTCAGTGAATTTGGATTAAGATATGAAGGAGGTATGTCTCAGAGTGTGTTTGAAGCATTTCTTTGCTTCCACACCTCTAATTGGGTGGTGTGAAAAGAACCAGGCTCTGCTATTCATAACATGCATATTGAAAAAAACTTAGGAAATTCAAGCTGTTAAGCCAATTAAAAGAGCACATAATCTATCTGTAGCCTTGTCACCTTTCTCTATTAGCTGGCTCTACTTTCTATTATTAAAAGTTGCGTGAAAAAACATCATAAGATTTCACTGAACTGAGATGGAAGTTAAAATGGAATTTTCAAATATCAGCTTCTTACTCATCCAAATATAAGGAGAAAGAAGATGACACAAAGATGACATTAACTTTATGAATGACATCACCAGAACCAGAGATGGAGACTGGAGCCCCCTGCACCTTTCATTAGTGTCCCAAGTGCTAGGCTGCAAGAGACCTTGTCTTCCAAGTGAAAAGCTGTAGGTGGTTCTTAAACTGGGGTGTTATTAAGTGTGTGTGTGTGTGTACATGTATCAGTGGTATAATTTGTAACTGAATGAAAGAAATATTAACTAATCTAACTATGTATTGTGTTGAGTCCAGACAGTAGTGGTTTGGAAAAAATAGCTGTTTATGCCTGGGCTCCACTTGTTCAGCTTGTTTTCAAGAGTGACTGATTTTACTTTTTAAGGGGTTTGAGTGAGAGATGGGTACTATTTCTCCACTTCTTGGTGCCTTGTGTGTATAGAAGTTCTGACAATGTCAGTAAGAGATGTGAGGTGTGGTTTGATGAGTAAATTACACAAAACTTGAAATAACTTTTGTTTTTAACTGTGATAAATTTTTTAAAAAATAGCATCTTTCCAGTGCTTCCAGTTTTTTCTTTCTTACTCTAAACATCCCATTAAATGGTAACTGTCTAAGTTTTTAATGCTCAAAATTCTCTCATTCCTTCCATGGATTACAGTGATGAATGCAAACCATTGCAAACCAGGCTCTCCCCCTTTGTTTCCACTCTCCTACACACATTTCTGACAATGTTTTCAAACCCTGTCCTCGGGTTTTATCTGCCTCTATTTCTGCTCTTTAATCCAGCCTGCCTCTGTCTCACATAAAGGTAATTTGTCCCTTACTTCTGTGTTATCTGATCTTCCACAGGCTTATGTGCTTCTATTTTTTTAAAGAGAGGCAGATATTACCAGGATCAGGAAGAAATAAGCAAATTTCTACAGAAGGGGCCAACACAATTTTCTAGCATCTACCAAAAAGAGCTGTTATAAAGGGCAGTTGTCTGAGTATAGCTGTCTAACCTCATACTCAGTTTTTGTTCATCACATTTACATTTATTTCTAAAACAACTTTTGGACCCTTTGGCTTCCCTTCCAGGCTTTAATGGGTAGTCTGTTCCTGTTTTGTGTTTAGAAAATTTGAGGGTGACTTCTATTAGCTACCTCTCTGATGGTTCCTGTGGTTGCTTCATGCTGTTACATGCTATGAAACATGTAATACTTTGATATGTTGATGAAAAACACTCAGTTTAATATAACTGGTATGATTTTCCAATATGGCTACTAGAGTATGTGGGAAAATATAATGAAATTGCAGTTCAAAATATTTATTTAGATATATTTTAGAAGTATTTGTCCAGTGTTGGTATTTATTAGTTTGCAAACTTTTTGACTGATAAATGTTTTGACTGGTAAATGTATATATGTGTGTTTATTTAGGCTTTGCTCACTGCAGTAACATCTCAACACATAGAAATCCACGAAGGAACAGTACTACAGGCTGTAAGAACATGTTACAATATCTACCTAGCAAGCAAAAATCTTATCAATCAAACTACAGCCAAGGCCACTCTAACACAAATGCTGAATGTCATTTTTGCACGTATGGAAAATCAAGCAGTGAGTATCTCAGTATCTTTATTTAGAAACTACCTCTTGAAAGCAAACCAGCTAGAGACATTTGTTTCATCGTTATTAGGCTTTTTGGCTTTTCTAACTTGGGTACTTTGGGGAAAAAAAGATTCTGGTATCTGATATTTTTCTTCTTGTGTTTTGCCCTCTGAAATAGGTGGAAAATATGAAGTTTGGGGGTGGGGGTGGTGTACAGAAGTCACAGAAATTCTTCCCTTTCTGGGGATTCCAGAACAAGGGACCACAAAAAAAAAAAGTTTGCCTTGATGTTTTTCCAAACACACCTTGTTTATTGTCACATCTACTCCCTGTGCTTCTGATAGGGCAGGCAGACAACTCTTGGTTCTATGGTTTATGTAGTGTGGTCATCCCTTCTCTGATAGTGAAGATATGAGCTACATGCATAGCTGGGAAGCAGCCCTCTTGCAGTGGATTATCCCATGATGCTGAAGTTATTTATAATTAAACAAAGATGCATTTTCTTAAACTGTTACTGTGTAAGCAGAGACAATAGAGATGTCATCTTTATAAAATAATGCATATATCTTATTGTTTTATTTTGATAGTGAACTTCTTCTGTATTTGCAATGCTTTTGTAGCTTCAGGAAGCCAAACAGATGGAAAAGGAAAGACACAGACAGCAACACCATCTCCAGCAGTCTCCAGTAAGCCATCATGAGCCTGAATCACCTCAATTGAGACATATTCCAGCACAGGCTGATCAGCTGTCCAAAGACCATGAGAGAGAGCTTGATCACAGCACAAATGATGTGGACAAGAACCTTCAAGAAGATATTGAGGCAGAAAATGGATCTGACATTTCTAGTGCTGAAAATGAACAGACAGAAGCTGACCAAGCCACAGCAGCAGAAAGTAATCAGTGTGTATTTCTGTTTCATGGAGGGAGGGAAAAGGTCTGTAAAAGAAAGGCTTGAGGATTGTCTTTTTTGTCTATCCCAAATCTGGAGTAAGGCATAAGTTTTCAAGTAGTTGAATAATGCAAAATAACCATTTGTCCTTGTTACCACTGTCCCTCAAGAGCACACTTAAGTCCCGTGCTCTGCAGGAGTCTGTATCTAAAATTCCTTTTTGCTTCTGTGTAATATTGTTAAGGTTTTTGAGAACAACATCTCAAAACCCTCAAGTTTTCCATGTTGTAATGTATATGAAGACGCAAAATTGATGTGTTTTGTTGGCACGCCTGTAGATTTATTGCCATTTACAATGGCAATTAATTAACATTGCAGGTTAACCACTGGAATTCTTGCATCCTGCAAATACCTATTTTTGAAGCATCCAAACATTTATTCTGAAATATTAAGTGCAAGCAAAGTACCTTCTTAATTTCAGAGTTTCTCATTAATCCTTGTTTGTGTTTGTTTTTCTTTATAAAGATCTTTCTAAAGCTGATGGAGGAACTTACGATGGTGAAAGCAATGAATGTGAAGAGAAGGCACAAGAAATTGTAGAAAGTATTGTGCAGGAAATGGTGAACATAGTAGTTGGAGGTATTATGTTAATATCTGTCTAGTCAATAGTGACTGTGGTCTGGTTCTTGACCTTAAGAATTATTTTACCACTTTCAAATATTTAACTAAAATTTATCATCATTTAAATATGACTTGCATGCTGAATAAGACAGTTGTGCTGTCAGACTTTATTAGTGCATTATTTAACAGTAAAATGGACAGGATTTCATACATTGATTTACACTTTATATTGGAGAATTAATGTTCTTTTAAAATACAAATTCTTGGTGGTTTTTTGGGGTTTTTTGTAATTGTTATTTTATTTTATTTCTGTATGAACACTCTTCAGAAATGGGTCCCTCTCTCCAGTAGCAGTGTCTCACTGTACTTTTCAGTTAATTGTAAATTGTTTATCAGACTAATGGGTGGTGTTCCATACCAATACTTCTTGGAAACTTGGTAGAGTGGTGACCCTGACAAGTTAAGTTATAATTAAATTTCTTACTGTAATTTTCATTATTGGGTATTAAGAATATTGCAATTTTTTATAGTTCCGTAGTGCCATTTAAATTCTGTCTTAAGCTCCTCCTTATGATTTTTTTAGTATTTAACTGTTGGTTTTAAAAGCGCTTTCTAATTTTTAATCTTATATAACGTTCATTAATTATTTTTGCATCTTTTCTGATAGATGTGGAAGGGACTGCAGGTGGTGATGGCACAACTGTATCATTAGAGGATGGCAGTGACAGTGAAAACATTCAGGCAAATGGAATTCCAGGGACTCCAATTTCTGTTGCTTATACACCATCTTTACCCGATGACAGATTATCTGTCTCTTCCAATGATACTCAGGTACAGGCAGATATAATTGGGAAATACAGAAAAAAAGTATTATGTTTTAAATGTTGCCCAATGCTTGTGCGGAGCGATTAGTATAATTCTATAAAATAGGTTACTGAGATAAATTTCAAGAATTAAGTAATGTTACTCTATTCAATGCACCACTTAAATGAAATTTTTCTGAATAAATTTTGCATGTGATGTCTTTTTTATCCCAGCATGTTTTTAGTTGTCCCATGGACTGTTCAAGAGAACTCAGTTTCCTGTTTCGTGAAGTGCTTCTGAGAAACTGTAAAACTAGTATTCAATATACATAGTGAAACATATAGCCAGTTGTACATATGCCTGTGTAATTCTAGTGTGCTCTTTTCAAACAAGAAATTGAAATTTCAAGCTGATGGCATGGTCTTGATGCAGTGATTTTAGATCAAGAGTTTCATGTCTGAGAGGATTTGATTTTCATTAACAAAACAGATGTGAAAATATACTCCCTCTCTTGTATGAGGTATGTGTACACTTGTCAGCTGACCAAGAATATTTGCTGTGAGAGTGTACTGAGTAATTAGGTTTGAGAGTAATAATTTTAAGTTCAAAAAGTTACAGTCATGTAGCCATACAAATAGAAGACTTAACATTAAACATTTTGCTTATGTATGGAGCAATAATACAGAATTGCAAGAAATTAGTAATAGGGGTGTTTATTGTACCATAGACATTTTATCAAATGTATCTGGCAGGAGATAGGTAACTATTCATGCTCTATTAAAATATCTGGTGTTTGGGTCTTTTTAAAGTAGTTATCTACTCAAGGAGCCTAGCAGCAATTCCCTGCAAATTACCCTACTTAAACTTGACCTACCTAATTTCATGACAGTCTTTAATTAATTCTGACTTCATACTGAGTAGGACATTTTTAGTAGTGACTTTTATTTCAGTTGGACTGCAGAATGTTTTTTTTTAATCTTGAGACCATAAAGATAAAGTGAGTTGGTTATATTTGTATAATATATTAACTTTTTATTGCTCGGAGATGGAGATTTCCCTACACGCCCTGCTAATGCAAAATGGAATACTGAAATATGTTAACTTCCTTAGGAATCTGGAAATTCTTCAGGACCTACCCCTGGTGCTAAGTTTTCCCACATTTTACAAAAGGATGCCTTCCTTGTATTCAGGTCACTGTGTAAACTCTCCATGAAGCCCCTGTCAGATGGACCACCAGATCCAAAGTAAGTAGAATTTAAAAGTTTTCCTAATGAATCTAACAATAAAAATAAATTATATAAATATTTTTGTGAGTACTGTTAACAAGAAACTAATGGTATGGTGAAAAGAATGTAGAAACTTTGGAAGGTACTTTTATGTTTTAATGCATCTTTTGTATACCTGTTCAGAAGTTTCTTAACACCTATCCTTTTATAAGTAGAACATGTTCTTCCTAGTTGCTGTTTATAATGCATTTGAAATGAGTTTGTATAGAAGATTATCAGGTATTTCTGGTCTTGCTCACACTACTCTGCTTTGGGTACCTTCTAGGTTTGTAACCATTGCTGGTTGTGCCCCATAATTTCTTTTATCTCCTGCATAGTGTTCTCCATCCAAAATACAGCTCTGTGCTGGCCACTGGGAAGAAAATTAACTCTGCACCAGCTGAAACCAGCACATTTGTGTATCCAGTACACATCCTCAGCTCTACTTAATATAAACTTGTATCACCTGGAGCTGATAACTGGCTATGATAAATTCATGATGCTTCTGTCAGCCTACTTAATCAAAACACAAATGTTTGATAACAAAGATTTTATTTGGCTGTTTCTTCTGACTGAAGATACCATGTCTTCAGTTTCATTTATAGAACTGTTGGTTATAAAGCAAATACAGAGTCTCCTCTATAAATGGGTGCCAGTATTAAATTTTGAGTGTCAGCAGAAAGGTTTGCCTTCTGATCTTTGATTTATATGCATATAATTTATATACATTTGATTTGCACATTAGGAACAATGCTGATAATTTTCAAGAGGAGTGCTTTTTTGTTCTAAGGAGTGTTAAGAGATTAAATTGGAGCTGTAATATGATTTCAAATGACAGTGAAAGGCCTGGTATTCTTCAAAATAAAATCAGCTGTACTGTTCCGAGTCTAGCTTTTAAAGCAGGTAACTTTAAGACAGTTTAGTTACATCAGTGATGTGGATTTAATAAGTTGAAAAGATATGATGTAGTCAAAAGGATTTAAAGATTTAATCTAGGAACCTTTTTTAATTATCTGGCAATGCACTTTGAAAAGTCAGGACATTAGAGAATGAAGACTGAGGCATGAGGGTTTTTCCTCACTATTGCTGAGAATTGTCTTCCAGGAAATGCCTTGAAAATCCTGTGGTTTTAGTCAGTACTCTGAGACTAAAGCAGCCCATTTATTAAAGGTTTTAGTGGATTAACTCCCTTGCAAGAACAGTAATAGCTATGAGGCACTTGGAGAATCTCATCTGAATCCATGGAGTCCTTGACATTCATATTAGAACTGGTGAAGCTCTTCATACAAAAACAAATTGGAGAAAAAGGCATTTAGGGCAACCAAAATTCACTGCAAATACATTTGAAGATATCCCATATTTGGAGAAGTGCCTAGAATTTATCAATGGTTCTGAGGCATTGATAGCTTTTTGAACTACTGCAAACATGCTGTAAATGGAAGAGGAGGCGTAGGATATCTGTGGCATTTCAAGAGTCTTATCTGCCTCTTTAAAAATCTTACTTTCAATGAAATTTGTTATGAAGTCTGTAATGAAACTATTTTTAGATTTTAGGTAACTGAACTTAAAGCTTTAGCTTAAAATCACAAGTCTGGAACTTAAGATCAGCATTTTGCTTTCTGGGAACCTGGTTAATGTCTTTGTTTCCTTTTGTTTTGGAATAAAATAAGATAGGGGTGAAATACAGCTCAAAAGTTGGCTTGCTGGTTTTTGTTTTTATCTTAAACCTGTTTTAAGTTAAAGTGGGCTTTACACATTCAAAATTTTTAAGGTCAGCGAGTCCAGGATTTCAGGTGGGAGATGGCACTTGCTGGAAGTAGGCAATGTTTAATATTTTATTTATGACTGAAATTCTCCTCATATTTAAATTCTTATATACCATAGCAAAGTATAATCTGGTCATGTGCTGTCTGCACTCCTGGTACCATGTGATACAAAACCAAGCCTTTTGCATCAAAAGAGATTGGTATGTGAGCTTCCATGCAGTGCCAGCATCAAGCATTTTCTTGAAGAACTGTTACAGAGAGCAGTTTTGGATTGATTTTGACCCGTAGCTCATTAGGAGAAATATGAGAGACAAGTTCTCACTCAATTTGACTGTCTGGCTGTTTTCTTCTCAAAAGCATCTTCAGAAGAAGCCTGCTGTTGGAATTAAATTTTGAGTTTGAAATATTTGCAGATTGATTTCCCTATTCCACTTTGTTTGGCAGAAATAATTGAGTTTATTTGCAACATACTTAATATTAATTAGCATTTTTTGTTTTAGCTTGACTGGAATTACTTTTTTTTTATTAAGCTTTTATATTTGCAATATATAGCAAATATCCAGCTACTCTGTGTGTCACAGATTGACTTGAAGCACTCCTTACTGTGTCTGGGCTGTACTGGATGAAAAATTTCCTGTCATTGTCCCCTATGTTTCATAACTGTCCTCTATCAGGGGTAGCTGTTAAATGAAAGCTGGGGACTGTCCTGTTGGGAAAGCCAGTTGTGTCTATATCTACTCTTCAGAAAAGATACAGCCTTTTTTGAAATGATCAGGAGTGGGAAGGAGCATCAGGAGTCTTAGGAGAGAATGGTTTCACCTGGAATGTTATTTATTGCATTGGATTTTAATAGGTGCAGATTTCCTTTATGCTTTTTGTTGTGTGGTTTCAGGGGTTTTTGGCTGTTTTGTTGTGTTTGTTGTTTTGGGGTTTGTAGAGCAGAAATAGTTAGCCCTGTTTCTGACCTGAATTCTAGTTCCCACGAGTCTGTAAGAACGTTACTGTGGAGCACTTGACAACACTGCCCTTGCCTGACTTGGTGATTGCCATGCTTCAAACAGGCACATTTTGTGTCTTACCTGCTCTCAGAGTGGGATGGGCCCAGTGACTGATAAGTGCTGTATTTGAGCAAAGAGATTTCAGTGTTGGCAGGAAGTATTGTGTTTATAGTCCTTCAACTCTGTTTCCATGCTGGTGGAAATAGAGGAGGAGAAGGAATTTCTGCCCTTTACTACAGGGTTTGATAGATGGGCTGGATTTTAGATGGGACCTTCCAAAGCTATGTTTACAGGAAAGAATGGTCCTTCGTCCTCTGGCTAAAAGGGCAGCATTGCCTCTTGTTCCTGCTGTTCTGCGGTGCAGAAGAGAGAGTGGTTCAGTAGTAATTTCTCCTTTTCTGGAAAAGGTCTTGCCTGCATTCTTAGTTGAAAAATGAACAATTTAACAAAAAAAGACCCAACATCTTTTTATGACCCTTTCTGCAACTGGTTGTGTCAAATTTGAGTTTCTCTCATTACCATTCCACTTGCAAAATCATTGTGGTTTGTACTGACTTTTCAAGAGAATGTTTTTTTATTCTTTAGGTCTTACACTGGGCTGATGTGCTGTGTTGTTTTGTTCTAGATCTCATGAACTGCGGTCAAAGATTCTTTCATTGCAGTTGCTTCTGTCCATTCTGCAAAATGCAGGACCAGTCTTCAGGACAAATGAGATGTTCATTAATGCTATAAAGCAGTACCTCTGTGTTGCACTGTCAAAAAATGGAGTCTCATCAGTTCCAGAAGTTTTTGAACTTTCACTTTCCATATTTCTTACCCTCCTGTCAAATTTTAAGACTCATCTAAAGATGCAAATTGAGGTATGTTACATTAATTTATAATTAAATGTGTGGGAGGTGTTAAGTGAACATATGTTTATATTTGTGTGGCTTGGTGTTGCTTAAATAAATTTGTTTTCCTTTGTGACTCACAGCTTTTGTGTAAGACTTGCCAGATTTTCCTTATTTTGAAGTTTTGTGTTGGGTGTGGCATGGTACTATTGCAGAGTGTTGCTGAAACTCAGAATTGAGTAGGTTTGTGGCTAAGTTCAGCCAGTGTTCAATATTGTGATTCAGAAAGCTTAGCCCTGAACAGCTAAGCTCTGAATATTATAAATTAGGAAAACGAAAATACTGAGGAAAAGACTGTGTAATATATGGTTTTGCAAAAGATCTTTAGAATAAAAACTAAGGTCATGAAGAGCATTGTGGATTTTCTTTGAGATCCCTTGAACAGATTTCTTTCTCTGGGGAAGTCCCAGTTATTCTATTATTGCAGCCACTTCCCTTTGCTTATCAGGGCCTCTGTCAATACATGTCCTGAATAAGATCTCATTTCCTCTAAAGGTGTGCACACAATTTAACTTTGGACTATAAATGGAGAGAAGTCCATATTTGCAATAAATTCTCTGAGTCCTGACAGGTGTTGTGAATCTTCAGTGGGTCTGTTCTAAGTTATAGGGCAAAGGAAGATGTATCCCCATACATGCCATTCACTTAAGAGTTGGACTCAATGATTCTTGCAGATCCCATCCAGCTCAGAATATTCTATAATTCTACATGTGGAGGGTTTGTTCTTGAGATCAGCTCTTTGTGCATAAGGTACAAGCAGATTCTCAGAACAACTCTGTTCAACCACATGGGTATCCTCTTGTGGTGTCACATGTGTTAAAAAGATCTTAATTCTGTGGTGAATAAAATAGTTTTGTGTGCAGTGTGTCCCTGCTGTTTATTTTAGTAATTTTTTGTTCAGGGATTCAGGTGGGAATACTGACGCTGACAGATTGCCCCATCCACGTGGAGCTTAAGTACGTGAAGAGATGCTTAGAAATGTTGATAAATCTTGCTGTTACAGGGACCTTGAATTCAGGGAATTCACTTCATCTATGAATGTCATTGGATAAGTTGATGTGTTATGGCAGCTTTGGAGGAAGGACCTCATTTTGACAGTCGCATGTCAGAAAATTATTGTGTTGTGATCACTTACCAGGTTATTTTGATACTTCTGTGGGGGGAAAACCAGTAAGATTTACAGTATATGGTTGAGCACAGATTGGATAGAAATGATAGAATGTGCTTTGAAAATATGATGCATTTTGAAAAGCTTCAAGGCCAACTGTGTGCTCAGCAAGACTGTAGTGTGTGTGCAGGGTTTGGCACATCAGACAGACTGGGTGGAGCTGTTCTCAGTCCCACAGCCTCCCTCCCAGAAAGTGTTGGACTTACTGTGTTCAGAGAGCTTACAAGTCAGCATGTAGGTGGTGAACGCATTGCAGTCAGCTTTCCTGACAGAAATTTCATAGGTTTCATCACTGCCAGCCTTTCACAAATCCCTAATAGAAAATGAAGACATACGAGGCAAACTGGTTGTAGGATGCCCTGCACTGATGTAGCAGGTTCTAGAGTATGCTAAAGACCATCACCACATATCAGGGCTACATTTCCTCCTTGTGAATAGCAAACCCAAAAACTTGATGCTGCTGAAGCACCCATTTATTACAAAGTACAGGGTACAGCAGTTTCTAGAAACTTCTTTCATTTTCCTGATTGTGAGCTAAGAATCCTTCTTTCAGCTACTGATCCTAAAGGTTATTCTGAAGATGTGGGTAGAAATGTAGATAACTTCACATGCAGTTTGTGTCTTGAAGCTGTAAGGAGAGCCATATGCTCTGATTTACAATATGCAAAATCTATATATTTTGGGATCGAGGCTGCATTTTTCATCTGTGTAAGAATTTTCTGGCATGTTTGAAAAGAATAATTTCAGATTCTGTTGAAAGTGACCCTCCTGTTGACTTAAATATTTAGCTAACACTGCCCTCTGACAGTAAAATAGTTTGATTTGTACCTTAATTGTATTGTGGCAGTAATTCTGAAGGGGTTAATGAATATATTTGCAGCAAGTCAAATCCTAGATATCAGAGGAGTTGGGGTCTCATTTAGCTGTGCTTACCATTACCACCCTTTCCTAACTGTGAATACCTTAAAATTCATACTTGAGTTGATCAAACATAATAAATAGTTATTTTCTGGTTTACTTTTCCAGTATGTTAAGAACAAAGTCTCAGCTCTGTGATGTGAATTGCCATAAGTTATATACTGATAAGCAGCATTTTTAAGTAGCTGAAATGTAAACCGTAACTATGGTTGTGAGAAGTTCTTCATTCCAGGATATGCTTTTCCAAAGGTGACACCAGAGGCAAGAAGGTGGCTTGGTCTCAGAGGTGTAGAGATCTGAAGTGCCTTGATAGTATGCAGTGCTTCCAGCTCTTTTCTCTTCTAGCTTAGATTTGGGTTTAGTTTTTGTCCTTGAAACCTTTTTCTCTGCTTCATCAGTGACTTCTTTTTTAAATTTTCTACCAGAAAAGAAATACTTTTGCTAGTTCCAGAGAAATATAAAATTAGTGTCTTCCAATAAAAAGTCAGAAAACACCAAATGTGTAACTGTGGATTACTCACAGCATGACATGTATTAAATTTTTGTCTTTCTCTGATTACATAAAATTTGGGCTAAAATCAGTCTAGTACGCTTAAGTATGTTTAAGCACTTGCCAGTCTTGGAATTGTTATGTGTTGAACTCCTTAGGTTTCATAGGGATGCTTTCCTTATTAAGACAGTTAGCTGACATTGTGTTGTGTGCCTCTATTTCTCTAAAGAGATCAATAAAATGTAACTATTTTTAGCACGTTTTGCTTGAAGAAATAGCTTACCACCCAAGTTGCCTAAAAATCACTTGCTGTTTTTCCCCAGATGTATGACTTAAAGTGGAAACAGCCTTATGTTTTTCTCTACCTGGCTAATAGCATACAAATCTCTGTAAAAAGTCTGTGCTGTGAAGGAACAGTCAATATTAAAATGAGGGTAGTTATATATTTGGATATTTGTGTGATGCTATTGGATAAGTTGAATGGCTTGAGACCCTTAGCAGTTGTCTAGTAAAACTGTGTGTTGTGGATTTGGATCCATAGGTGGCTGTGAAGAGCTGGGCTCTCAGAGTACAGAACAGTGATGAATGCCCTGTTCCCTTCTGAGTTCAGGTGCTGTTACAGCAGTTGCTGCTGCCCAGGGAAGAAGCAAGAAGAAGTTTTAGTTCAGCTGCTAAGCAAGCTTGGCTGAATTAGTCAGCCTATGGTGCTGACGAGTCTGGTGAGGAACTAATTGATAGGAGATAAAATAGTTTCTGTTCCAAACAGCAGCACCTGTACTAAAATAGTTTCAGGGCAAACTCACCTGTATTCTAGTGAAGAGTAGCTTTCCTGTTAATGGAGGTGCTGCATGCTGTGTCTGACCACTCCCCTTCTTCCAGTAATAATCTAATATTGTAGAGTGACTCTTTCGTGTCAAGACGTTTCCCTTCTAATGAAGGTCCAATACTTCAAATCTGCATAAGTAGCTGTTTGTCATGTTTATGTCATAATGTCATCATCTTGCAGATAAAGTATTTTTGACATGAGGTAATAATACCTCTTCTTTCAAAATCCCAAAGAAACTCTTAACAGCAGTTTAGGCTTCTTCTTAGGCTGAATTGTCCTTCAGGATCTGACATTATTCCAAAATCTTCTGCTTTTGAATGCTTAGAAAATAAACCAGGGCAGCACTGCAGAAGCACATAAGTAAATAATTCAAATTCCTAATTTGCATGTATCAATCATAAGCTGTATTTCTTCCTTTCCTCCTTTTTTTTGCCTTTTCATTATTTTCTGTACTTCTAAAGTGCTGCTTTCAGAATTGACCATCAAAGTTAGTAACTGTTTTTTAATAGATTTTTTTCCTTCCTCTTCCTGGAATATTTTTTAGGTTTTCTTCAAAGAAATTTTCCTGTATATCTTGGAAACTTCTACTAGCTCATTTGATCATAAGTGGATGGTTATACAAACACTGACAAGGATATGTGCAGGTATGAATGACTGTTTTCTAGAGTTTGTTTTTTATCTCAAAGAATAAAACTATATTTGCCTTTCATTAAATTACCTGGTTTTTGTTCCAAGTTTGACAATGTCACTTTATTTATAGATGCTCAGAGTGTGGTGGACATCTACGTGAACTACGATTGTGACTTAAATGCAGCAAATATATTTGAAAGGCTGGTTAATGACTTATCAAAGATTGCTCAAGGAAGAGGTAGCCAAGAACTTGGCATGTCCAATGTTCAGGTAAAAATTGCACCAAACTTTATGAAGTTTCGCGTTTCTTGGCATGATAGGTTGAGACTAAACTCTCCAGTCCACTAACAAATTGTTCATGAAATCTTTTCTAGGAATTAAGTTTGAGGAAAAAAGGACTGGAATGCTTAGTATCGATCTTGAAATGCATGGTGGAGTGGAGTAAGGATCAATATGTAAATCCCAATTCCCAGACAACCCTTGGTAAGACATATGGTGTGTTTCTTCTGCCTTTAGTAATGAGGTGCTACAGGACTTCATTGTGTTTGTCCAGTATTCTGATGCTGTTAATGTCCAGACTATTTTTCCTTTGGTAGAAATATCGATAAGTTTGGTGTCATTTAAACAAGTTGTCTTTTCCTAATTGTATGAATTCCAGGAATGCTACTGGACTGAAAAATGTCTAAATCCTGTTATTTTCTGTATTTCTGATTTTAAAAGTGTCTCAGAACTTTCTTTGAAGCTCCCTTGATTTTTATATAATTTCATAATGATTAAATAACTGCTAAAGCAAGCTGAATGGTGAGCATTTTTTTTTACTTATTTACTGGTTATTTTAAAAATTACTTGTTTACTGAATACTTACATACATGTTTTATAGCTGTAGAAGTTTGAATGTTGTAAGCCATGAAGTAACTAAATAATTACTTGTTTTAATCTTGTTTTCATCCAACCTAAGGTTATGCCAGAATTTTCAGATTAAGCATTTCAAGTTGGTAGGTGATGTAGTAAACTTTCTAGGAGTGGTTAGCATGGCTGTCTTTGTGAACTGAGAGCACCAACTCCTTGGCATGCCTAAATTCTTTCAGACACTGTGTTTAAAAAACCTAAAATAGTCTCTCCAGGTTAAAAGTGACACTGGATTTGAAAATAAAATAAAAAAGCTGTAGTTGGTTTTCTGAGGTGCTGGGGTTTTTTTCCCCAAGTGCCTGAAATTATAGTTTTAATTTAAGATTTAAATTTCAGTATGTGATGAACTGATAGAATTCTCCTTGATACGTTGTAGTGATTTTTGTTTCTTTTCAGTGTATGTGTTTTGGATATATGTAACCCTTTCCACTTTATAGGCCAAGAAAAACCCACAGAACAGGACAGCAGTGAAACCAAACACCCTGAGACAATTAACAGATATGGAAGCTTAAATTCTTTGGATTCTACTGCTTCATCAGGAATTGGCAGTTACAGCACACAGATGTCTGGCACTGACAACCCAGAGCAGTTTGAAGTCCTAAAGCAGCAAAAGGAAATAATAGAACAAGGAATTGACTTGTGAGTGCCCTTTTATCACCCATGGGAGGGTGGATTCTTTTGGAGCTATGAAGATTCCTGGGTTTTTCTTCCTTCTCCTCATAGATACTCATCTTGTGTTAGGAAAAAAACTCTGGATGTAACAGCACTTCCTCTGGTGAAAGAGTGCTGAATGGTGTCCCCTTTGGAGCCTGTCAACAGTGTTTTGTGTTAACCTAATTCCTCACAGCTAGAAGATGAGTACTCTGAATGTTTGTTCTTTTTTTTCTCCAGACCTGCTTGTCTAAAAATAAGGTTTTTATATTTGGATAAAAAGAACATTGAACTCGTGATCATTTGAATGTGACCCATTTTAATGTCCATGTTACTGGTGAAAATTCCTATATGCTTATGCTGATGAGTCCTTATGATTAATTAATTTGTCATAATTAGAACTGGAGGATAGTGTCATTTCTTAGTGCAGTCTGATGTGAATCTTCTGTGTGATTTTATCTTCATCACCTTAATCTCTTCAGTGAGGTCAGTTTTATACAAAAATGAAAGTTTCCTGTCATACGGTTCTGGGACCCTGCACAAATATGCCTTATTCCTTCAGGGCTTCATTTTCTTTCAGTTTCCTGGTTCTATGTTTTGTATGTTTCCATTTTTACAGGCAACTAATGAATTTGTTGATTGTTTCATACAGATTAAGATAAAAATCGACAACATAATTGTTCTTTTCAAGATTTTGCTGTCTTTGTGGAATATTTTTTTATTTATGAGTGCCAGAGTAAAGGGAAATAGCTCGTTCCTATCTAATGTGCAGTTTGATAAAGGAAAAATACTTAATATGTAGATTTTTCAGCATCTTACCTGAAATTTCTGAATTTCTTTACTTAGGGTGGTACAACTTTTTGTATGGGTAAAAGGATTAACTCTCATTTCATCTTGCTTTTCATTGTACAGATTCAACAAGAAACCAAAGAGGGGGATTCAGTACCTGCAAGAACAAGGAATGCTTGGCACTACCCCTGAAGACATTGCTCAATTCTTGCATCAAGAGGAAAGATTAGATTCAGTAAGGAAACTGTTTTCCTGATGGTTGTCTGTGCTTATACTGATGTGTTTATACTAATTGCAAATCAGCTGATAGTGTTCAGAGTGTGTATCACATTATTGTGGAATGAAGAAAAGGAAACCTCTCTCTCTCTTGTAAAATTTGTAAGTTCAAGGAATTTGAGTTGGAGGGTGCAGTAGAGCTCTACCCTGTGCTCTATGCATCCTGTGGTTCAGCATCCTGTAAAGCAAGAGACTGACCTACTTGAGCTGACTCAAAACTTGTACTTAGTTGCTAGTATAGCTTGAAGCAACTTAGTAAATCCTATATACTTTAGTAAGGAACTGCCAGAATTATCTGTCCTTCAGAGATGGTGAAAATAATAATGTGGTGTAACAACATTAAAAGCACTTTTTTTCTGCCCCCAGAGGAAAGTTAGCTAATTGAGATTAGCTCTTTCATTTTATTTGCAGCTAGCAGCTGTTGCTGGACTTGGAAGGGTCCTGCAATATGGGTAGGAATATCTCATGTTAATATTGTCATGAGAAACCTAACTTTCTGAAACAGCAGTTTTCACCATTATACATAAAGGCCACAGCCATTGGTGCCCATGTTTGCTACTGTGGCTGAATTCACAGATTTTGGTATTAATGCTTAGAATCAGACATTAAAACATTTTTTTAACCTCAGTTTACATATCCAGGCATCTTTATCTGAATGCATGCTCTTCTTCATTGTACTGTGTTGTGTTGACAGTGATCAACTCAGATGTGTTTTGAGTACCAGCTCTTTTTATTTGAGCATCCCTTGCATCTGTTTGAGATCAGTGCTCTAGGGAAAAAAGTTTAGTGAGCTTTTCATTCCTGTAATAAGTTTCTTAACTACAAAAATCATTACAGCAGAGTACAATCATTAGTAATACTAACTTTGTCTTGTACACGTGTGGAATTCATCTAACAAACAAATGGCATGAGAGTAAGAGCAGAGAAGGAAGAATGTAGGCAGATACATATGAGCATGTAAGAGCATTATGATGGAATATATGGTTAAAATACTTTGCTTCAGACAATGGAGGAGAAGCAGGAATATGTCTCAGTTAACTGCAATACACACCTCTTTTTGTACAACATTTGACTGCTGTTGGTATTTATTTTTCAAATATAAATGCACTAGTTTGTCTTTTCTACTCTTGTTTTAGACTCAGGTTGGGGAGTTCCTGGGAGACAATGATAAATTTAACAAAGAAGTCATGTATGCATATGTAGACCAACACGACTTTTCGGGAAAGGATTTCGTTTCAGCTCTGCGCATGTTTCTAGAAGGATTTCGTCTGCCCGGAGAAGCTCAAAAAATTGATCGCTTAATGGAGAAATTTGCTGCTAGATATTTAGAATGTAACCAAGGGTAAGATACACTACTTCTTCAGAACTTTGTAAAACTGAGTGATTAGTAAAAAATCTTAATAAATTAAATTTGCTATTCTTTCTCTCCTTTTTGCCTTCAGGCAAACTCTTTTTGCTAGTGCAGATACTGCATATGTTTTAGCTTACTCAATTATCATGTTGACAACAGATCTTCACAGTCCACAGGTATGTTGATGGAATAAATATCCGTGTAATTCATAGGCATGTAACTTTCAGGCATTGTGACAGTGTAGTTGTTAAAGCTTGTTATCCAATTTAGCATCAGGATGTGTGTAATAAGTAAGGTAGTCTACATTAGTGCATCTTTTTAAGTAGCAGTATTATGTTTCATGGGTGTTGAGGTTTTGAAGTTTTTTTGGTTAGGCCTTTCTGTAAGGTAGCTTTCTGCATCATGGATAGTTTGGTCTGTATGACAAGAAAAAGCTTTTTTTTCCTTTCTGTTTTTTTTTTAATGTACATGTAATTTGACATACATTTGATCTGTGGATCCCACCAAATGTTTGAGTGTTAGAATGTCCTCATGGCTTTGCGGTATATTGTAGATTTGACAGTGTAGTCTTGGATATGTTGAATACTTTAAAAAGTCTTCTGAATCAGCAGGTTTATCCCTGATGGTAACTTCTTGTGGGCTGGGCAGTTTTATAGGGAGATTGTAAATTACAAGCTTGCCTCATGTGTTGATATTTACAGCTACTTTCTGCATTTCAGGTTAAGAATAAAATGACAAAAGAACAGTATATTAAAATGAATAGAGGTATCAATGACAGTAAAGATCTCCCTGAAGAATATTTGTCTGCTATCTATAATGAAATAGCTGGAAAGAAGATTTCAATGAAAGAAACAAAAGAATTAACAATACCCACAAAATCCAGTAAACAAAGTAAGTAGTGGCATTGCTAGCTTTCTTCAGTTGGGTTGGCTCTTCAGTTTCATGAAGCTCTCCTTTTTAAAGCAGGAGTTGAATGAAGCAAACATCACTCACTTAATTCACAGTGAGTCAGTCCTAGCTTCTAATTTCATATTCTTTTCTTTTTAACATAATGCATGATGCTAACCTCAAATCTGCATTAAATACAACTGCTTATTTTCACTTCCCTTTGCATCTGAATTCCTGGCAGTCAGTCATTGACCATGGAGGAGGCAGGTGTTGCAGCAGCACAGGGAAAGAACTGTGAAGTTACATGGTTGCCAATAGGTACAGAGCAGAACACACACACTGTGTGTGTGTCTTCTTTTTCTTAAGTAACTGTTGTGATTTCTTGCAATAACCAATCTGTTTTCAAATATTTTGCAGTATTTGATTCTTAGGGCCCTAATTTGTGCACTTTATTAATAATCTTTTCCTTTCTCAGATAACAGAAAACCTTTGTGTTTTGCATATATTGTGAAGATTGAGATGTTACTCATCTAACTTTTCTACAGAGGACCTTAAGAGAGATTGAACTTTTTCCCAACATATTTGTAGAATTTTAAGTCCTAGGTTAGCCTTATGAACAGATTGCTTGCAGGAAATTTGCATCTGAAAAAAAGAAATACTCTTGTTTCAGTATTCATTCACTTAACATAATGTTTTATTGTCACTTTTAAAAAGATGATTATTACATGCTACTTGGATTTCACTGTCTTCTTGAGAGGTGGGTTCTGTTATGGAAATGAAAAGGTTTAATGTAGTTCTCACACTGAAAAAGGATGTCCAGTTATTTTTATTGTTATTTTCTCTGCTGATGGATTCCTATGACATATCTCTTCATTTTGAATTTAACTTAGTGGGTGTGACATTTATGCTGTCAGTTGAGGTGATGGAGAAGAAATCTCTGTTGTTCAAATCTTAAAATTCTGTAAAGGTTTAAAAATAGTTTTCATTTCAAATACAAGTTTGCCTTAAGTTAAGTTTTATCTATGTTGTAAAAGAAATATGAGAAGGCTGGTATGATAATTTCAGAAAGTGAAGATAATACAAAAATACATCTGAATATTGTACTTAATGAAAAACATAAAATTATTATATTCCTAAAGATGCACAAATGAGAGAAAAAATGTGTTTGCAGGTGTTGCTAGTGAGAAGCAGAGAAGACTCCTATATAACTTGGAAATGGAGCAAATGGCTAAAACAGCTAAAGCTCTTATGGAGGCAGTGAGCCACGTTCAGGCCCCTTTTACCAGTGCAACACACCTGGAGCATGTGAGACCCATGTTTAAGGTGAGATACCTGTTCAGATAATCATGTAGAATATCACAGTTTCTTAATACAAAATGCTGACTGACAGGATTTATTGAAAATACTGAAGATTTGCATCTGCTGTGCTCTGCTCATTTTGTGAGTTACTTAACTTGCTACAGGAAAGAGGATTTTGAGCCTTCTAATCTAGTTTCCTTTACCCTGGAATTTAAGAAGTTTCTGTGCTGGTACAAGAAGCAATGGAGCAGTTATCAGGAAAAACGTTTATCTAATGTTGTCTGTTGCAAATTAATGCTTTAGAAAGCTAGGACTGTAGCCCAGTGTAGGGGAGGAAGCTGAACCTGTATTAAACTATTATTCTAAGCACCACTCTGCTATTGTGTAAGTGCAAAGCTGTCTGCATGCCAAATGCTTTTTCCATAGCAGTGATTCAGATTCATAGACAGAGTATGTTCAGCAGTGTAGGATGCCTCAGTGTGCTCTTGGATGTGGTCTCTGGCATACCTAACTCACAGCAGTCATCTGCCATTGAGATTAATTGTTAGGGCTTTGAGATGATTGTTAGGGCTCTTGTTTGTGCCCTTGTTCAAGTCATGGTGCTCACATGACCACTTTGTGAACTGCTCCAGGGAAGTAAAGTCTCAGACCTCTACCACTGAATGAACAAATGGTTCCCTGGGGGGATGTGCTGTGAGGTTAGATGGAGCTCCAGGCCCAAGAAGCTCAGAAACATTTAGGTTGAAATAGACTCTTAAAAGCTTTGAGTCCTGCTGTTAACCCAGGGCTGCCAAGTCCACCACTAAACCATGACCTGAAGTGCTGCATTTACATGTCTGATAAATGCTTCCAGGGTTGGTGCCCGCACTGCTTCCTTGGGCAGCTTGTTTCAACTTATGTCAGCTGCATCTGTGAAGGAATTTTTCCCAATATTCAATGTAAATGTCTCCTGGTGCAACTTGAGGCCACTTGCTCTCATCCTTTCCCTTGTTACTGGGGAGAAGAACCTACTCCCACCTCTTTCACCAGCTCCATTGTCCTTCTCTGGACTCAATCCCGCACCTCCATGCCTTTCTTGCAGTGAGAGCCCAGAACGGAGCACAGGATGCAGAGTGTGGCCTCACCAGTGCTGAGTACAGAGCACTGCCCTGGTCCTGCTGGCCACCCTTCCTGGCACAAGCCAGGATGCCATTGGCCTTCTTGGCCACCTGGGCACACTGAAGGTCTCTGTGTAAGATTGCTGTCTATGAGGCAAAATTACGAGTTCTTTGTCACCTTATTAAAAAAACTAGCATAGTATTTGATTTGTACAGAGGAACACTAAGCACAGACCTTGTTAAAAATTTACTTTTAGGCTGTTCAAGGTATCACATGGCAGAGATGTACTATACTTTCTCTCTGCGGACTTCCTGAAGGCTGAAATTAAATAATTCACATGCAGGCATCTGTAAAATTCATAGTGTGATTTTCTTCAAGATACCAGCCCTAATCCTTCCTACCCTTTACTGTTTAAAAAGTGTATATTCAAAGCTCATTTTCAAAGGAGCAAAAAATGAAGCATCCTGGTTAAATTAACACTCTAAACATGTTTCATGAAGGTACAAAAAATAAGAAGTTTTTGCTTGAAGTTATTTGAGGGTGTTCGTGAACTAATTAAAGTGCTGAGGACAGTAATGTAATGTATTGACCAGAGGGCCCTCTTCTCAAAAACAAGTGAGAACTGTGGAATTGGAATACCTAATTTCACTTTTTAAAATTTAGACTCAAATATTCAGTGAAAATTTACACATTTCTGGGTATCTCACCCATTGATGTCCACATAAAATTGATCATTGTAACTGTGTTTGCAGATACATTGGCTGAATTCTTAAAACAGCAAAAATTCCCTTTATGCACCCATCTAAGCAGCCCAGAATTGATTGTCTGGTTTTGAGGCTTGATTTTCATCTGTATTAATGAAACAGCCTACAAATAACAGCATACATGTAGTTACAAAGCACAGTATACAGACCATTAGATAATTTTTAAGAAATTATTTCAGTTTCGTGATTTTTTAAGATTAGTTTTGGTTACAATAGCAGGGAAAATTAGGAAGGCATTGGGAAAAAACATACATTTCTGAACATAAAATTATAGAATAGTTTGGGTTGGAAGGGACCTTTAAAGATGATACAATGGGGAATTAAATCCTGAATCTTTGAATTCATCCAGTGCCTTTAATACTGTCTCCCAGTTACAGTTTGGTATGTGCAAGCATTAAATGCTTTTTGAAGGTAGTGCTTTTGGAGCTGCTGGCTAAAATGAAACCAAAGCTCAGTGGTACATCATTTTATTATGAAATTAAGTGTGAAATCTATTGCTCCTTGCTGTGCCCATTGACTCTGTATTTCATCTGGGGTGACTTAAGGTAAAATTATGTCTAAAATCATTCTGGGTTCTGTGGTGTTTCCTCTCCATAACTCCATGTAGTTACAGCAGGATCCTCTGCATCTTCTCACTGTTTTTTCTGCCTTTGGGAGGGGGAGCCTTGGCCACAAGGAAAGGACTGTGTGGTCTGCCTTGCAGTACTCAGTGGCACCTAAGGCAAGAGGAATGGGAAACATCAGTAGTGGCTTACAAAAAGATGGAGGGAAAAGGGCAACAAAATTAGTAGTAGAGAGATAAGGCAAGAGTCTTGTCTAGTATTTTGCTGTTGTTGTTGTTAGCTTACTATAATTTTAGTGTGATTAATAAAGTTTCCCTTATTTTTAGTACCCTCCTTTTTTTGTTGTTGGCTTTTTCTGGTGTTATCAGGATAAGCTAGTCTTACTTATGTACTTTTCATCATAAATCTGTTATATGGTGTGTTGGTTATTACAATAAGTGTTTACTCTGTGTTTCAATGTCCAGAGATAAAAGTCATCCTGGGAGTGCTAAAACTCTAACAGACATCTAATTGACATAGCTTTAGGATTTGGTTTTTACAGCTATCTGAAGATGGCTGTGTGTTTGTTGCTGAGGGAGAGGACAAGTGCTTTGGAGGGGAGCTCCACTCTGCATTACTTCTGCCTCATTCTGTCTCATGTCTCTTCTGACCACACTTTTTAGTATTACGTTTCATGTTTGTATATTCTGTTTCCTTTTTGTCAAAAGACAGCTTCAAGGTTGATTATGTAAGTTAAGAATGGAATTTACACTTCAGCAAGATGGTGAAACTATAACATTCCCCTCAATTACCAACAATTGCTGATAATGGTAACACTTGCTTTGCATCCATTGCAGTTGGCATGGACACCTTTCCTGGCTGCATTCAGCGTGGGTCTGCAGGACTGTGATGACACCGAAGTTGCCTCTCTCTGTTTGGAGGGTATACGATGCGCAATCCGCATTGCTTGCATTTTCAACATTCAGGTAAAAAATGTAAGATTGACACAATGCCTTGGTTTATGTACCAGCAAGATGTTAGTGGGATTCTGAGTGTCCTTGCTGCTGAAGCTGTGCACTGCAATAGATAGGGGCTGCCTGCTTCTGACATTACTATTTCATCTGATTTTGACTGGAAATGTACATGAAGTGACCTTTATTTTTCCTAGTGTTTTGTGGTAAGTGCTTCCGTGCCTCTGCACTGAATGTTTGTTTCAATAGAAATTGACTACTTTTATGTCAAAGTATTTTATTTCTAGCATTGTTACAAAGCAGTTTAGGTGTGTTTTGTTGTTTTATAAAATGAGTCTCTCCATCATGTAAAATAGTATCTCTCTGAACTGTATTTGAAATATTGTTCTCAACTTCAGAGAGATGATATTAATCCAAGATGTCTTTAAATCGATACCCTTTTAACAGTTATGGCACTGAAAATGGCATTCCTGTTGTAATGAATGAATGGATCTTGCATGAAGTGCATTGCCAAGAATGCCAGACTCTCTGGCTCCAGAGGGCCATGGTGATTAAACTGGGGCTTTTTTTTGCTTTTGTTTTTCTATTTAGAAACCATTGGTAGGGAAGGTACAATTATGTTATTGTAGATTATTAGTTAATAAATGGAGTACTGGTCTGCCATAAGTCTGTTACAGACATAGCTGAAGAGAGGGGCGGGCAAAATCTGTATGTTTGGCTTTGTGTTATTTCATGTGTATGTTGAAAATGCTTACCAAGAGAACACGCACCAACCCTGAAACCAACTGTGTAAGACTAAATAGAAGATGTTGAACTATGATATGATAGGGAATGGTTTCCTTCCTTCTCCCCTTGTATTTGTATTTGGCAAGTTAGATAGCATTTACCACTAATGTGGAAAAGCACATTGGGACCTATGATACAGCTGCTTAAAAAAGTCCATTTGAGATCATGTGAGGTTTCTTTCCTCTGTTTTTCCACCTAATTTCTGCATGACCACCTGTTCCCAAGCTCAACAGACTTAAAAATTTGATTAACAAAGCCTTCCCTGGAGCCTGCAGATGTTCAGTGAAACACACTCCAGTTACTTTTGTTTCTAAGCTGCAAAAGTGGAACTGGTACCAATACCAGTTTCAGCAGCTGCAGTGGTCAGCCTTGCTGGGGAGGGCAAGGACATGTTTGCTCCAAGATCCCTGTGATTCAGTTGGACCCTTCCATTGGCTTGGGACATGATTGAACTGGAGGTGTTCCAAAAACAAGTTTTTAAATTTCAGAAAATGGGAAGTGTTGCTTTTGCATTTTCAGTATAAGCATTATTACTTCTTGGTTTTCTGTGGAAATTCTGTTTTGTTGATATAATTAAAAACAGTACTGGTTTGTTGGTAATTTCAGTATTACAGGATGATTCCAGTTCACAAGGTCTTGGTTAGGTGGGATATTGTCTGACTACAGACACAAGATAGCTCTGATGGTTTGAAGGAGACTGGCATGTCTGTACTTGTGCTGGTTTAAGGATCTTGTCTGTTGGAATGAAGTTTATCCTCACGTGCTTAACCAGTGATGGCAACTTTTCCAGTTTTCATTGTGGAAATGTATAGAAATGAAGATTGGTGTCTATTAAGAGTTAACATTTACACACCTTGAGAGATAATGGAGGGACCTAGATTCCTTTAATTTTAAGAAAATTTCCAAAGTACACGATAGTTTAAGTCATACATGCTCACCTCTAAAACCTCAGTTATAGATTCTGGTTTTAATTATTTATATTTTTAATCTTAGACTTGTCACACAGTCTGACTTTTGTCTTTAAGCATCTGAGAAAAGATATGCATCAAAAGGATGTACTTAATCTACTTATATCATCAAGTTTCAATTTCTGGGTGACGGACACATTATTTAGTTGTTTGTCTTCTACTGTGGTGGCTTAGAAAAAGGGGGAAGGGGGGAATACCTACATGAATGAGTAGGACTGAAAATGTTTTGGTTTTACAGAAAATACGCAGTTTGTAGGCTCTGAAGCTTCATTGCTTAGTACTCTTTCTTTGAGTCTTCATTTTTCTGTGCTTCTACATTATTTTCTTCACCTTTGCCAGCGTACCCTGCAGAAATGGTTGGCTTTGAATGTGGCAGCTGTTCTGTAGTCAGTGGCTCAGTGGCAGTCTGTCCCTTCTACCATAGCCCACTATTGTGGTGTTAGTGTTTTCTCTGTGGAATCCCATTCTTTCTGTTTTTTTGGGGGTTTTTTTTATATTTTATATTTGGTTGTTTTCTGTGTTCAATGATTTTTTACTTTAAAAATACCCCTAAATATCCAAACAGTTAATTATATTTCGTAATTGTAATTTGTTTATCTGGTGTACAACCATTTCACTTTACAGCCTTCAGTTTATACATAACAGGAGAATAAAATGCACTTGTGGGCTCAACTGTAATCCCCTTTTTACCATTGTAATTGGTTCATGTGAAATCTGAGGAGTTCCCTTTGTTGCTTATAGATACCATACACATAAAAATTGGGGAACTGGGTGGAATTTTTTTTGTGAGATCTGTCTGGATTTTGGTCACTTGCTGTTTACCCATGACACTTCTTCAGAAGCTTCTGAGATGCTCCAAATGGTGCAAATTAAATCAAATCGGTTTTGAGCAATTCCATAGAATTGGCATAACTTGCCTTTTAGATACATTTTTTAGATTTTATTGACAAAAAAATGCTAAAACTTCAGTGAGTCTGCATAAGGCAGCATTTTCAGAGTAGGTCTTAGTATGGTACAAGAATATAGAAAACTTAGCTAATTAGCAACATTTCTTCTGAAGCAGCATCCTCTTTTCCCCAAAAAAGACCAAACCAGAAATGTAAGCACATCTTATATGTCCTATGCTGTCAGACATTACACTTCATGTTCCTGAATAGAAGGACCTGATTTCATCCCACAGATACCTTCTTACTGGTGAAGAACTTGAGATATTTTCACTATGCTTTGGAAATTCAGTTCTAGGAAGAGAAAGATAAATGGTATAGTTGATGAAATCATACAGATTGTACTAAGAACAAGAAATGGCAAAAATATTTATGAGACTTGTGTTTCTTTCCTTCCCATTTGCAGCTTGAAAGAGATGCCTATGTTCAAGCATTAGCAAGATTTACGTTGCTTACAGTGAGTTCTGGTATTACTGAAATGAAACAGAAGAACATTGACACCATTAAAACTCTCATCACGGTGGCTCATACAGATGGAAACTATTTGGGAAATTCCTGGCATGAGGTACAAGTCATTTGTACTTGAGCTGTAAGAAAGCAGGTTCACTGATTTTCAACACACTAGTGTGCTTGTTTGTGCATAAACACAGTGTGGTTTAGGTAAGTGCTGCATGTATACTTCTTAAAGTAGCAAAACATGTCTAAGTGAGAAATAAAACTGAGAGAGACTAATCCAGTACTATTTAAATTTATATTCATTTTAGAAAAAAACCCAGATTTTTTGACCTCAAGTATTGAAATTTTTTCCTTCTAAAGAGCTTTACTTGCTTTTTACTATTTCAAACTGCTTTTGGTTGGTAAACAACTTCTTTATTCTCTGCAATAGATTCTGAAATGCATCAGTCAGCTTGAACTGGCACAGTTAATAGGAACTGGAGTAAAACCTCGCTACATCTCAGGGACAGTGCGTGGCAGGGAAGGTTCTTTTACTGGAACAAAGGATCAGGCACCTGATGAATTTGTGGGGCTGGGACTGGGTAAGTGATGCAGATACTAAGTATTTCATTTAGCTGGTTTTGTTCAGAGAACTATTTAAATTTGTTCTGTGTTTTTATGTGAGTTTCTGACAAAAGACCATGAAGTAGTCCTTGTAAAACTTATGCTTTGAATAGACTTACTCCAATTTCTGGAATATTTAGTTTGCTCTGTTATTATTGCTAGGATGGAAAATGTAAGAAGATTATATATGTTGTTCAATTCTATTAAAATATCACTTTCCAACTAAAAATGGATTGCAGATGGTATGACCAGGTTTAATAATATTGCAACATTACTTGGTGTGCCAAGTATTTTACCAAGCAAGCAAGTCAGTATGTGTAGGTTAAGCATCTGTTGTGGAGCTTTGTGAGAAATACACAGAATTCAAACCAAGTGGGAGATTAATTTAGCTTAAATTCTGAAATTTCATTTCTTTCCTTTTCTGGTTACTTTGGTACTGAGTGCCTACTAAGTGCCTTTTTTAGGCTTGAGCACTAAAATATACTGCAAAATGAGATTATTTTTCTTATCTTTGTAGAAAAGTATAAGACTTACCTTAAATTTATCTTTAGAATGTTGGGAGTTTTGTTTATTTGTTTATTTTAAGTGGGAACACAGTTAAAGATATATAGGTGTAGGTGTAGGGTATTTAAAAACTCTGGAAGCATCAAAGTGTATATATAAAGTCTTTTTGACTATGAGAAAGTTTCAGTTATAGTGTGATGCTCAGTATCTCTTGCCTTTTGAACTTCACTCACAGCCAAACAAAAGCTTTGTCTTCCCTCAGTTTTTCAGGTAATTTTTTTTGAGTAATGATAATTTTCTGTTTTTCCTGATCTTAGCCCCCAAACTACTCCTAATCATCCAGGTTTGTATTCTCCTCAGAGAGTTTTTTTTCTTCTACAGTCATTCCTTTTCTTTCCCTTTTGCTCCCCTTTGGCCTGCCTCTGTACTTCCCTCACCTTGCCAAGCATTGATGAATGTTAAACTTGGACTTGGAAATCAGTGAGTCTGCCAACATGTCATACACTGGGCTTCTTCCTGCCCTTCCAGTATGCATCTTTCAGTGTTCCCTGATGGACTTGTGCAACTTGGCTACTTCCAAATCCTGGCAGTTTCTCTATGCTTCTCTGTGCTTCTCTAAGGCTAAAGTGGCTGGCCTTTAAAAGTTTTAAGTCCTCATAACTCAAGAATGCAACTGGTATTCAGGTTTCCCTAAATCATACTTGCCGCTCATTGGTATAGGTCCAGCTCATAAAGACCTTTTGCTGCTGTCAGCTACATTTCTAGGGAAAACAGTTTATGCCCAAATACATAAAATGTTTTTCTCTGAATTCAATTTCTGGAATGCTTATTACAGTGTACCTATGGAAACTTGACCATTTTCTTTTTTTTTTTTTAATAATATTGCTTCAATCTTATTGGAAAGTGCTTAACTTGGTTTTTATGCACTAAGGGGCTGTTAGAACATTTTCTCAACTGTTTTAGTTATTTCACTTCTTTCTACAAATCCTTTTTTGCAGATAGTTTAATTTTCTATGATTCCAAAGTATGCATTGGAACTATGGGTTTCAAGCAAGCTTTCTATAAACCTAAATTCCTGTGAAGAACACATAGTGTGTATGTCCATATACACAGACACATATTTTACAGGAAAATAGTTGTTTAGAGTGAATGAAGTTGCAGTCTGGTGAAACAGAAACTCCATCTTTCAGACCTACTTGCAAAATCAGATGTGGATAAGCAGCAGCACTCACTTTTCTTGCTGAAGTTAATGTGTTTTTTGAAATAACAAAGATGAACAAAACCAGACCCAAAAGCTCCTTTGCTCATTTACTGCCTCAGCAAGAATTCAGGTGTGGCTGTTCAGGCATCTGCACTCAAATGTCTTTATCTCTTGTATTACCTACCTGTTGTGACCCTTTTTTTGTTGTACTTGGAAATTCAAAGCATCACAAGCATGGAGGTTGTAAAGGAATGAATAAGCATCTAGTCTATTGCTCCTTTGGTAGGAATATTGCCTTACTTGGAGTTGTAATTGTGAAATCCACATTTCTCCTATGTCAGTTTCTGTTCACAAAGTTGGAAGACAAAACTTGCTGCTGTGAGTAGGTCATAGCCAAAGTGTTTGGGCTCCTGGGTAACCAGAAATCCTCTTTGGACAGGGGGAATCTGACAAATCTCTTTTTTGTAAAGCAGAGTTACCTAGCTGACTCCTGTGTTGCACTGTTAAAGATTTCACAACTGTTAGAGTGTAAGTCTGCTGTCTGTTCAGGTTTTCAAGCATTGAATTACAAATCCTGTGATAACAAGGAATTCTCACATAAGCTGGTAAAGTTGGTTAGGGCTCTGACTCCTTGGAATTAGCCCTTCCAATTCTCTTCACACTCTGCTGCTCATTTGATACTTCTTAGCTGACTCATTAGCAGCATTCAAGCTAATTGACACTGGCAGCTTGTGTGCTTACAAGAGAAGTCTTGATCAAACCCAGTGGTATTATACATTGCTGAGATACCAGCATGAGGTTACATATGTATGTACAGAAAAGTTGTTCCATAAATGCCCTAGAAAAGTACTTCAGGTAGGTAAGGTTGTATAGATTTGACAGACAGTCATCTCCAGCCACCTCCAAGTGTGGATGGCTCTGAGGCATCAAGGCTCTGAGGCAAGCTGAAACATGAGAAGTTTTTCTCTCAGCAAACCTCTGAGATCAGAACTACTTGCTTTCTTTCAGTCTTCTGTTCTTTTCTATATTGTTTAAATAAAAAAAAAAGTCCTGCATACAGGGTATGTGGAATTACCCAAAGTGATTGCAAGATTCCACCTCTTTCTTTGATGGTGATTGCTTTTTTTTTTTGGAGATGGCTAAAAATTTCAGAATTTTTCTCACTGCAAAGTTTGCAGTTTCTTCACAGCTTTCCCAGATGTGGGTTACAGTTTCAAGCCTCCAAAATAAATAATTACTGGTTTTATTTATAGATATTTCTCACTATTTTGGGGTGATAATTTTGCTGTAATTGAGATGTAGCTTAAAGATGGAATTTTGGTGGAAGCTATTCTTTCTGAATGATAGAAATCTTTTGGGATTTACTCACTTGATGCTAATTAAGTGTGAAAAATTCTCCTCTAAGCTATATTCTCAGTCATATGTTGTGTGTTCTAAGTGGCAAGATTACCAAAGTTTCATTGACAAATAGAGGAAAAAAAGGTGATTCTTGTGGGTTTTATTTTTTTCACTTGTATCTGTTGCTCCAAATGTGGACAGTTTTTAGGGACTAATATAATTTATACATGGATAGAGACATAATAATTAGGTAATTAGGATAATTAGGACTTACACCAACATGTAACTGTTCACTGAGATGTCCAGCTCATGCAAGGGAAATTCATAATGTGCTTCTCTTTTGTGAATTAAAAATATATTTAATTATACTGGTAGTGGCAAACCTATTATTCCTCTTTCTTCCCAACCCATTCTGTATTCTTTTTTACCCATTTTTCAATTTTTCTCACTGTAGTTGGTGGAAACGTGGATTGGAAGCAGATAGCAAGTATTCAGGAATCCATTGGAGAAACTAGCTCCCAAAGCGTTGTTGTTGCTGTAGACAGGTACTGTATTAAATTTCTTGTTGCCACCTGAAGTTTTTCAAGCAGTATTTGAATACCCTGTGCTAAGAAAAGGACCTGACTAATTTATTAATTTATTTGGAAAAAGCCTAATAAAAACTACCGTAGATAAGTGCTTTTCAGTTAGAGGGGGGTGGATTTATTTTTGCATCATGGGTGTTTGTGCAAGAAGGAGCAGGGCAAAGATTAGGCAAGAAGCTTTTTTACTGATAAAAAAATTACTGCAGAAGACTTACAGAATGGAGTCTGCTGTAGTGTCTGCTGAATCTTGATTTGCTGTATATAGTAACAGATTGCAAATCTCATTTTGCCTTAGTACTGAGGGCATTATTGTCAGACTCTTTTTCTCCTAAATGTAATTACTGACTCCCTGCTTTCCTCTAGGTTATGTGGATGTTTTCTGAAATGACCAAAATTATTATTCCAGTCTTCCTTTCTATGAATCACATTTATTTTAACTGGATTTGGCTAGGCAGAATACATATTTTGAACATTCCCAGTCTATATCATACAGTAGTGATCAGACTGAAGTGTTCATGGGTCTTGCTTGCTCAGCATGTAAGAAATCAGAACATATAATTTTTGTAATGGTTGTCAAAATTGATGAAGAGACATTATTTTGAAGGCTTACAAACATTTCTGTGGTTGAAGTACAGGCAGCAAGATCAATGTCAGTTCAATGAAAAGTTGTCTTGCAGTAAAATCACATCAAGTGCACTGGAAGCTTGATGTCAAACACACCATAGCTGTTTAGGTTTGCAGTGTCCCTCCCTGCTTCATAATGGGAAGTGTTTCAAATATCTATTTTTCATGGCAAATGGGTATTATGCACTCTGGAGGTGTTTGAGTTCTGTATTTCAATCGGGGATGATAAAAGCTGACTGTACTCTCACTATGTCTTTACAACTGTAAAAAATTAATTGTTTCTTAATAAATAAAAGTAATCAGAGACTGTCTATATATTGTTAAAAAAAATAAGACAAGGAGGCTTGAAAACATTTAACAGGTGCATTTCTTAAGAAACTTTAACCATGTCTTTAACTGCACTTCACAGAATATTTACAGGATCTACAAGGTTGGATGGAAATGCTATTGGTAGGTTTAATCTCTTCCCTACCCCTCCCCACCCCTGTAAACTGAACCTTGGAAAAATATTTCATGAAAACCTGTGGTGATTTAACAGTGGATTTCGTGCGCTGGCTTTGTGCTGTGTCTATGGATGAGCTGCTGTCTGCCACCCACCCTCGAATGTTTAGTCTGCAGAAGATAGTAGAGATTTCTTACTACAACATGGGCCGGATCAGGTTACAGTGGTCTAGGATCTGGGAAGTTATTGGCGATCATTTTAACAAGGTATCCCTGTTAATGCTTATAGTGCACACTCCTTCAGTTCTTGATACAGATCATTTTATTTTGAGATTTATTGGAAAATTGTGCTTATATGAATCATAATGGGTTTTCTGTCCTTCTCTGTAAGTTAAACTCACAGAAATTGTAAAGCAGTAAAGACCAGCAAGAAGGCAGAGGTACTCATTATAATAAATACAAAAACAAAAGTATACATTATGTTATTTATCATTACTTGAGTCTAGAACTAGCTGCTGTTAGTTTTGTGCTGTAGTTTTTGGGGATGTTTCATGATGCTTGGTTTAAGAGGTTGTCTTCAAGTCTAAATTGACTCTTTATCAAATGAATGTTTGACATGCATTTTTAATACAGCTGTTAAAGTCTTTTTTAGATGGCTTGCTCATTTTTACGAGGTTTTAAATGCCAGGTTATTTAACGTATTTAACATAGAAAATAGCTGGAATTAGGGATTGTTGAATTGCATAAAGTGTGATTTCTAGAGTTGACTACTGTTTAATTTCATTAATTTTTCAGTGCTGCTTAGTTCTCTGTTATCAACTGTAAAGGCAGCTTGTGATGAATCCATACAAATTCTGATGCAAGCTTACTCTGCATTTCTATTCTACATTCTCAGGTTGGCTGCAATCCCAATGAAGATGTAGCTATTTTTGCAGTAGACTCATTAAGGCAATTGTCAATGAAGTTCTTGGAGAAAGGAGAACTTGCTAATTTCCGATTCCAGAAGGACTTCCTAAGACCATTTGAACATATCATGAAGAGAAACAGGTAATAACATACAATTAACTGAATTGCCTGGCATCACAAGCATCAACTTCTGCAATTAATATTTCAAATTCCTTTTGTAAAATCAGTTGTTAGAGAATTATACTATTCAAATTGATTATGTAATTCAGTTTAAAAAAATTATTGTTTATTATCCTAATTTAGGTCTCCTACTATTCGAGACATGGTTGTACGGTGTATTGCACAGATGGTGAATTCCCAGGCTGCTAACATTCGTTCTGGCTGGAAAAACATTTTTTCAGTGTTTCATCTGGCAGCCTCAGATCAGGATGAAAGTATAGTGGAACTGGCATTCCAGACTACAGGACACATTGTCAGTGAGTATGGACAATATTCAGACATCATGGAAGCAAGTGTCACTCCAGAGCCCAAGAAGCTTTGTGGACTCACAGCCTGCAGAGTAGAGCCTGCTTTCATGTCTTGGAACCAATGATTTACACTTTCCAATTGGTCCTCTAGGAAAATGCTTACCAGAGTCATTCAATAAGAGTAAAGTTAACTGGTTTTCTTTATGCCTTTTAAAAAAACTTGCCTGTTTGTTGCATTCTGTAGTAAAACAACTCAGGCCTTAGATAATTCTATTTAATGTGTACGTTTTTATTTAAGTGAAGTATTTTGGGGTTTCCCCTAGGGAAAAAAAAAGTGCATATTTTACTAATATGTTGTTTGCTTATCTTTTTCTGTTATTCTGAATTGTGCTTGTGTAAGGCCCGTTTAGGAGAAAGTGCTGAGCTAGGGGGGCACTAGATAATTTTTTCTCTCTCTGTATTCTAATATAGATCCCAGGCTTTAAGGGATCTCTTTTTTCACTGAATATCTACAAGTTTATGAAACTGTTTCATCTTCGATGAAGCACTTTTTTTTCTTCAAAAGCAGCTATTTAAAAACAAGGCAACATGTTGCTGGCGAGGAGGTCCATTAATAGATGGAACTCCATACTTCATGTGTCCCTCTTAAGCTGTGGGGACACAGACTAGTGTTAAAAAGTAAGCCTATTGCTCTAGTCTTGCTTAACTATTACATTTCCCTGCTTTAGTCCAGGTTCTACTTTAATTTATTTTTAATACTCGCTGTCAAAATGAAATGCCCAAATGCCCTCTGGGTAATTTTTTTTTATATTACTTTTTTTTTCTTTAGTTTTTCTTACAACTCAGGCATTTGACAGCACCAATCAATGAACCAGTCTCTCGTGACTTCTGTTATAGACAGTTCACATTAGAATTAATACATTTTAAAGCATGACACTTTTTTTTTCTCCTTTTCACACTTTCCTCTCAGCAATCGTGTTTGAGAAACACTTCCCAGCAACCATAGATTCTTTCCAGGATGCAGTGAAGTGCTTGTCTGAATTTGCCTGCAATGCAGCATTTCCAGATACCAGTATGGAAGCGATCCGCCTCATTCGCCACTGTGCAAAATACGTGTCTGACAGGCCTCAGGTATAGTCTGTGTTAACTAAACTAGAAGTGCTTTTATAAAGAAAAAATAGATATGCTAAACTCTACTGGCTTCCCTTCAAGTTTCATGGATTAATGAGAAATGTACTTTATTCAGAAACAACAGGAGTATAAAATGCCACAGGCTTTGAAAATAGCAGTGATTTTTCTATTCTTTTATTCCCCTTTGCCCATTCCTGCCACCCAGTTCAGCTGGTGACTTGCATTCCTGAGAGCTGTTGGAAACATCATATCTCAGGATCTGCTCTTAGCTGGGAAATGTGAAGAAATGGATAATAGCATAACCAAAAATGTTTGATACCCTCAAAATGTTATGGTTAGGTCCTCACTTTCAGAGCTATCTATAAAAAAATGAGAGCAAGAAACTCACTCTGAACTGCAAGCAGAAACTGGTGCTTGAATGTGTAATCTTGTTTATTTTTTAAGTTTATTCATCATAATATACTAAGGATTAATTTGAAAAACACTTCACTTTCCCAGTGTTACTGTTTTAATTGCCAACTCATCTGAGGTATCAGGCTATAATACTCTTGAAGGAGAGATTGTTGCTTACGGTCCAAGTTGTGTTTTATTTTGAAGAATCTAACTTCTATGACTGTCTAACTCTGTTTCCTTTCCTAAAGGCATTCAAGGAATACACAAGTGATGATATGAATGTAGCTCCTGAAGACAGAGTGTGGGTGCGAGGATGGTTCCCAATTCTCTTTGAGTTGTCCTGTATCATCAATAGATGCAAATTAGATGTAAGAACCAGGTAACAATCAGTATTTGTAATTCAAATTTTAAAAGGTTTACTTTATACTTTTGAAACAAAAACAACTCTTGGTAAATGTAATCACTGTAAAATGACTTATGTATTTAATTCAGGTGATACCACTGTGGAAACAACAAACACCTTTTAAATAGACACTGGAATACAGAAATTAAGTCTGTGTTCTGTATATTTTAAATTTGTATTTTCTGTTACAATAAACAACAAAGTTATGTAGTTGTGATTCCATTCTGCCTTGCTCATCCCACTTACCTTGGGGATTTTAAAACTGGTTTTGTACCATGGTTCATTAAGTGGTTGAGGATTGCAGAAATGGTTAAAAAAAGCAAAGCTGTACCCTGATTTCATGTAAAGCTTGCTTATTTTTCTGGAATATGATTTTCCCTTGTAAAACATATTCAGTTATAGTTCTGTGTGAAATATGAGGGGTTTTACACAAATAACTTTAAATTCACACATTGGCATGCGAGCTATGCATCCAGACTCCCTTTATAGCTGGTGAAAGTTAATAATTGTTTCTAGACTTTTGTACTTTTTAACTGGAAATATTTGTTTATTAATTTTTGTGGCCCTTGGTAAAGGAGTTCATTTACTATTTTAATTTTAATTTACCACAGCTCTCAAAAATATTTTTGGCTATTGCCTGCAACTATAAAGTGCTGTTTTACAAGCTGATTTTCTACTTATGTTTTGGATACTCGTGTGTCTATATTGTTCTAAACAGTTTTTGAGTTTGTTATTGCTGCTGTAGCTGTACTTACTTGGTCTTGTTCACGTCTTTCTGTAACTCTTGGTTTAAGTTGTTCTTTCTTTATTTCAGGGGCTTAACAGTAATGTTTGAAATAATGAAGACATATGGCCATACCTATGAAAAACACTGGTGGCAAGATTTGTTTCGGATTGTCTTCAGGATATTTGACAACATGAAACTGCCAGAACAGCAGACTGAGGTGATAAAAGTGGAGGAAGATAATTTACATGAGAGCTACATTTACAGTAGAAAACCTGTAATATAACTTAGTCAAGTAATGTAGGGTAAACCTTAAAACCTGGATGGTGGACCTGTGGTTCTAGTAGCCTTGTTTTGTTTTAATGGAATTCTAATTGGCAGGTGTCGTCACTTTTTTTCATTTTTTAAAGCCATATGCGTAAATGACCTGGTAGTTTACACTAGGAACAGCTGAAGAATAGCATAAAATGCAATGTATCTAGGGTTTGTAAGAAAAACTGTAGCTTTTACACATGATGTTTGGAATCTGAGACACACAGCATGCTCACTTGAGTGAGGCTTGTAATCAGCAGTGAAGTCACAATTTGAGGAAATAAGTCCTGTTACTTCGAAATTTTTTGATGACAAGGCAGAAAAAAAACCCCCCTCAGCCAAAGTGAAAACAAACCACCCTACAACCAACCCACAAAAAAACCATAAACCACCCAAAACAGCACTGTGCTGTCATTGCACACTTTTGACCAGCCATTCGAGTTTTGGTCTGCCAAACCAGAACCAGGTACTGCTTTGAAAAACAACTGAAATGGGCTTTAAAATGCAACTAATGTGTAAATTATTAGTATTGGAAGTAGGAGCAAAATTGTCAATTGTTTAGGAGGCTTTGTCTGGCTATTTGTAGTAGGACATGTCTCACTTCAATAATTTTTTTCCCCTGGAAAATGCTTAAACACAGCTTTAGCTTGGTGTTAAATCATTGAGTAGGATTGGACACTAAGACTGTTTGTCTGTTCCTGTAGTTCTTTTTAAACCTGCTTGTTAGCAAAGCAGGAGTTAAGGCTCCAAATTTTGAGGTTTTGAGATACAGAAATGAATTTCATGTCACTATAAAGCAAATTGAGTAAATATAAATGTTCATTTATACGTTTATCCAGAAGTTTCACCTTCAGGTTGTAACTCTTCTTTTTTTTGACTCCTAGAAAGCTGAATGGATGACAACTACTTGTAACCATGCACTTTATGCAATCTGTGATGTATTTACACAGTATTTAGAAGTACTTAGTGATGTTCTTTTGGATGATATATTTGCACAGCTGTACTGGTGTGTGCAGCAAGGTAGGAACTGCACAAATTATGTTAAAACAATGTTAACATTTTACTCTGTTGAATGTGAATGAACAAATACCCTGTTTGTCTCTTACAGACAATGAACAACTGGCACGATCTGGTACAAACTGTTTGGAGAATGTTGTCATCCTTAATGGTGAAAAGTTTACCCTAGAAATCTGGGATAAAACTTGCACTTGCATGCTGGATATTTTCAAAACTACAATCCCTCATGCGTAAGAAAACTGTTCATATTTATACTTTGTAAAATAGTTGAGCTAGGTTATTTACCTGTTTCAAACTCTTAGATATCTCATGGGTGGGGTGAACAAAAAGCTGTTAAGTGTGGACTAAAGAGAAACAGACTTACTTGCAACATGGTGATAAATTAGGTGTAGGTATTCTTCTGTACTGTTAATGATGAAGTGTTAAAAACTAAAATACTATACAGGAAATAAGCAAAAAAACTCTCCAACAACCCCCAGAATGTAACATGAATCAGTTTTAAGGTTTTAGATTTTTGGAGAAGTACTATCTGATTTTTTTGTTACTTTCTTTTTTTATAATAGAAGATGCAGGCTTTGCTGTTTGTAATTACATGTGGAGCTTTTGCCATAAAATACTAAAATACTGCAACAGTCTTACAGATTTAAGTCTCTGTGGTTGATGGTTAATTTCCATCATATGTTTATATGAATCTTAATATTTTTCTGAAAATTTTCTTGGCTGTTTGGTAGTTCTTTCCATTCATATGATAACTCTGCATGAGGTTTCTTGGAGTAAGGCTGCACCATTCCAAGTGCTGTGTTTCATCCACTTCATATCCATTGCTTCTGGGACCTACTTTAGGCCTGAAGAAAACTGAAGCAAAAGAAACCTTCTGCATATCAGTCTTTCCTTTTCCTCTAAAATTCCTCCAATTTTAGAGTTGCATATCAGATAGCACTGTAAGAGAGCTTCATTCATCCATTAAAAGATAAAATCTGTCATTGCCTCACCTATTTTTTTTTTTTTTAAGTAGGTATTAATTAATTCCATCAAAAAATAAGTATAAAATGAAGCTGAAATATTTGGGAGCTAGCAAGATACTTCTGTATTTTGGTAACTGCCAAAAATAAAATTGGAAGCCACATCTCTGGATGTGGAAGTCCAGCTGAATTAACCCTAACTTATTAGGGTTGTACTGTACTTGGAAAGATTTTGAAGTTAATATTCACTGGCAGAAGATTTGCTTTGGTTTCAGCTTATGATCAAAACTTAAATTTCTGGGTATTCTTATAATTGAATATTAGAAACCTTTCTAGAGAAGCATTTTGAATATCTTAATATTTAGACATGCTCAAAATACTCTTGTTGCCTTTAGTTATATCTAATTTGAAATATGTGCATTATTCACTTTGATGTTGAGGCCCTTCTGCTTCTCAAATGGGTTCTTTTCCTTAGGAGAGTATCCAACTCCTTCCTTGAACTTTCTCTTTCTTTCTCTTTTAATCTTTCTCTACCATCTTTTCAGAACTTCATTATGTTATTCCTTTTTAAATTTCTGGGAGGTTCCCAACTTTTGTAGTCTTATTTCAATTTTTTGTGAGGGTACATATCTTTTTTTTTCCTTCTCTTTCTGAGTCCTAGGAGGATACTTCTTTTTTGCCTCTCTTTTTATGGCATCTGGTTCTTTTCTGAGACTCCTGGTTTGGCTGATATTTCATATTTTATTTCTTAGACCCTCTATTAGCCTTTTTTTTTTTTTTTTTTTTGCAATGAAGCTTTTTCTTCCCTCCCATCCTTGTGTTTTTATTATTTTGTTATTTTGACAAAGCAAAAACATGTTTATCAGTTTTAATATACCAGTTTTAATAAAACCACCCAGTTTTAATATTCAGCTTGTTGTGGTGCCTGCCTCGGTGCTTAGAGAAGGCAAATGATCTCTTTACCTTTGTTTTTCCATGCCTGGAAGTAACACAGTAGTTAATGTTGAAATGAAGACAGACAAATCACATGGTGTTATATATGAAAACTTTATGGGCAAGTGCTTTATTGCCAGTTGTCTTCAAATAGTGAGAGGCTGTGAATCTCTGGAGTGTAAAGTATCCTCTGGCAGAAGTTCTTATTAGTCTGATCAGGTAGAGTTTCATTTGTTCTTTTTTAGCATTCATATGAAACATCTTCCAAGTGTTGTGCAGCTTCTCTAATTTAAGAGCTGCAACATTGGCTGCATGAGTTCTTAGTTGCAGTATCAGCCTCTGCTGTTCTTGGCAAGTTACTTTTTTTGCAAAGAGAGTTGATCATATTTCCTTGTTTGAAAAATGTGCTATTATATTTAGTATTATACCAGCTACCAATTTCTGCAAGGATTGGTTACTGGAAAACCACAAACCATGCTGCTGCCAAGCTTCTGCAGATCACTGAGGTGTTGATAGCTGGAGATACTCCTACAGAATGGAGTTGGAAAGGACTCTGGAGCTTTTGTGACCCAACCCCTGTGCTTAGGCATGGCCACCCCAGAGTACTTTTCCCAGCACCATGTCCTGACTTTCAAATACCTCCAAGGAGGGAAGCTCCACAGCCTTTCTGAGCAACCTCTGCCTTGTGCTTGATCACCCTCACAGTGAAAAGGTGTTTCCTATTGCTCATAGGAAACTTCCTGTGTTTGTACCATTGTCTCTGGTCCTGGCATTGTGAATCACTGGAAGAAGCCTGGCTCTGCTTTGCCCCCACACTTCAGATAATTTTAGTGTGTTGATGAGATGTCCTGAGCCTTTTCTTCTCCAGGCTGGACATTCCCTGTTGTTTCAGACTCTCCTCATGGGAGAGATGCTCTGGTTCCTTCTTCACCTTTGTGGCTTTTTGCTCAACTTTCTCCAGTAGGTCTGTGTCTCTCAAACTGGGGAGCCCAGGACTGGCCACAGTGCTGAGCAGAGGGGCAGGATCCCCTTCCCACCTGCTGGCAGCTCTCCTCACACAGCCCAGGACAGCGTTTGCTTTCTCTGCAGCAAGGGCACCCTGCTCACTCACGTCCAGCCTGGTGTCCACCAGGATCCCCAGGGCCTTCTCTGCAGGCCAAGCTGCTCCCCAGCTGGGCAGCCCCAGCACGTCCTGGGGTGTGGCCTTGCTCCTCCCCAGCTGGACAACTTCCTTCTTCCCTCCCTGAACTGCACAGGGTTCCCATCAGCCCATTCTCCAGCCTGTGGAGGTCCCTCTGGATAGCAGCATGACCCTCTGGTGTATCAGCCACTCCTCCTACTTTGTGTCCTCCAGCTTCCTGAGAGTCCTCTCTGCCCCATCACCCAGACCATTAAGATGGACAGATTGAACCCAGCATTGACCACTGTACCACTGGCCTCCAGCTAGATTCTGGGCACCTAAGTCACCATCCTCTTGGCTTAGCTGTTCAGTCAGTTTTCAGTCCACCTCACTCTTTGCTCGTCCAGCATATCAATTTTTGCTTTTTAAAATAGTTTCTTTAATTTTTCATTTATCTTAATTTCTCTTCTGTTTATAATTTTTGTTAATTTAAGTTTTCTGAAGCTTCATAAGAGTGAGTCTTGGCTTTCTGGTGCTGAGAAATCCAGTGTGAGTGCCCTCTTGTCTTCAAAAAAATCAAGAGTTAGAATTGGTTCCTTGCACAGATTATGATGGTCCAGCCTCTACCAGCTCATAATGGCTCATTATCCCAATGCCTCAATCTATGTTCTTGCAGCTTTCAAGAATCAATTCAGTTCTCTGTTCTACTTTATTTGTTGCCTTATTAATGCCTCAAGATTTTATCTTTTCTTATCTCCAGTTTGTCTTTTTAGTTATCCAGTATTCAGTTTTCTGGAGCTCAGTGGTACATTCACTTAGGATGCTTAACTTGGTGTAAAAGCTCTCCCTTAGGAAATGCAGGCACAAATGTCCAATATGTGTTACCTCACACAGATGAAGACTAAAGAGTTTGAGATCATGACAATGACAAGTAATTCCAATCTTACTTTGCAGCAGTAGATTGGATAGAACAAGAAACAATGGGACAACTTAGGTTATTTAATCCAATTTCCCTCAATTCTTGGCAGGCACAGACAGTCTCAATAAGATACAATTAATGTAGAAATTTTTAGTGTTAAGGTTAAGATCCTCAAGACAGCAGTGTCCTATAGGAAATCAGCAGGGAAGAGATCAGAAGTATTGTCAGTGATTTGATACCTCATAACAGCAATGAATCCTGAGTGGATGTGTTGAATTTTTTAGTGGAAATAGAAACTTAAACCTGGAATATACCCCAGACAGACAATGCAAAACATTTCCAAATGTTCATGAGGTTTCTTCTGGAGTAGATTCATTCCTTATTCTAGGTCAAGCTTAAGACAGTGTGGGAGGAGAGGCCCACTAATGGCACTAAAACTCTGCCTTAAGACAAATCCAGAATTTCTGAGAAAAGCTAATCCATCTCAGTGTAGTCCACCTGTCTATCCAAGGTAGTTGACAGAAATGTTGAAGTTCAGCAAACACTTTTAAATGTGTGAAAAAATAAAGTGCACTTAGAATTGAAATTAATGCAAAAACCCCACATCATGTTGAAAGGAGTTTTTAGAGTGTTGGTTCTGATCTATATTTGAAACTTAGTAAATTTGGGACTGGTGTTGTGTTTTCAAGGCTGCTGACTTGGAGACCAGTCGGTGGGGAGTTCTGCTCTGGCTCTCCCTCTGATGCAAAAGAAAAGCTGGTAAGCTGCTGAAATAAATAAAACAATAATTTAAGATTGCAAGAGCTCAGTACAAATGTGTTGTGATGTAGAATAGGTGAAAAATATACTTGTCTTAAATAAATTTCTCAGTTTTGATTTATGTGATTTGGTTTTCCAGCTCAAGTACTATTTAACATTTAGAAATGGCAAGGAATTAATTGATAAAGAAGTATGTATTTGTTTGCAGCAAAGTTGACTTCCATAAATTGGCTGTGGGTAGTTACCTGTGTTTGTTTTAGGTAATGTCCTGTGTCTGGCAGGTTTCTCTAATACTGTATTTGGGCTTTGAGTTGTTTCATGGTTTAGGTCATGGTTTTCTTTCATTTTGCTGTACTGGAAAGAAGAGAAACTGCTGAAGAGGGATAGATTGACTTATTTTTCCTCCAAATTTTCTCTTGTAATAAGACCTTAAATATCTATTTAAAGTAGAAAATTTTTATAACTATCAGATTTCATAGTGTTGATTGAAGAAACTGATGTGAAGTCTGGATTTGCCTGCAAGTGACAGCTCCTGTAGCTGCTTTGCTACTGATGAGAATTAGTTTAGCTTTTGGACATTCTCACAAGATTGCTGCATAAAGTTCTGTATAGATTAATGAAGAACTTGATACAAGTTACTCAAGGATAATGGTCCAGATGAGCTTTACTAAGAGAGCCTGACTCCCTCCATTTATCTTTATGAAGTGTTACCATAATTTAGCTTAAACAAAGTAAATGTCTGTGAAGGCCAGTTCTCAATATATGGGTATTGTACCTTTGTGTCGTACCATGACTCATTTATAGTGGTTTGATCTCAACATATTGGCTATATTTTTGATCCATTTAGGTCAAATATAATAGCATGCATAAATGGCAAATAAATGTCTTAGTCTTGAGTAAATTGAAAGATCTTTTCCCTTTGAAATAGTTTAACATTAATGTTTTTAAAAATATTTTTGTCTTCTGTGTAAAAAGATATTTTGCAACTTCAGAATTAACAGAACTTGTGTAATAAATGACTCTAAAGGACAAATATTTTGGCTGTCTCATTTAGTAGGTTTGAACCTTCGCAGGCTTTGGGTATTTTCATCTCATTTTTCTTTAGGTTGCTCAAATATGATGGAGTGTTTTGCTATCAGTAGACATGATACCTATTAAAATATATATTTTTACATAGTAGAGATTAAAACTTTGGTTATCTACTGATATGAGAAGCTGAGGTGCTCTTTACAGGAACCTGACAAACCTCCTACTCTTGATCTGGTAAAAGCTGTAATAACTCCTGGGTGACAGAAGAAATGCTTGGAGGGAGTGCAAAAACCTATCTGAAAAATGCTGCTCGTTTCCTTTCCTGTGTACTTGAGTACTTGTTACTTGTTAAATTTTCAGTTGTTTCTTAGTAGCTCATCTTTCTGGTACATCTTTCGTGAATACTCGTAGCAAGTATGACTAACGTGAATGAAAGCGCAGTATTGAAACAGCAAATGTCTTGATGAGCTCTGAAGAGCACAGCACTATTAGCAATTACCAGAAGTTTTCTGTAAGTTAATTACTTAATTTTCCTTTTTTTTTTTCTTTTCAGGATACAATCTCCCAGAAGTCAGTAGATATCCATGACTCCATCCAGCCTCGACCTTCAGATGGACGCCCATTTCAGCCCAGCACAGGGGCCACGGTAGCGGAGGAAGCGACTAAAGCCAGGCCAGCAGCAAGTGTGTACTCTGCAGGGGTTTGGAATTCTTATCTGTGTAGAGTAGTATGTACTGGATGTTTGATATATTAGTTACAGTCCCAGCTGGGACTTCAGAAACATGATGTGAAGAAATCACATTGTTTAAATTTTTGTCTTCTTGTAGTATGACAGAATTCTCTTGGACTCCTGTGGGTCCACATTTTTTGCCTGTGTTTTAAAAATCTAAGAGTTCAACTGTAAGCTTCTAGGCTTTTACCCAAAGCAAAATATTAAAAATAACAATCTCCTTACAGTGCTGTGTGAGATTTCTTTTCTTAGGAGCAGAGATTTTTCAGTGCAAAATGCAACAGAAGCAGTAGCTGAAAAAGAGTTCTGTCTATCATTTGAGGAGAGTTTATCAAACCCTTATTTAAGATCCTTGTGCAGTTATGTTTCATTGCTTAAAATGGTCATGTGTTTCATTAGTACTTGCCACGGCTGCAAACAAGCATGGTACCAAATGCTGTGCTAAGCCTCCTGCCTGGGAACAGCCCCTGGCTCTTGCTATTGCATTGAAGGTTCAAGTCACTCATTTTGGTGACTCTTAGGTAACACTAAACCAGGCTGATGCAATGTATCACAGACAGCTTCAGGAAACAGGTTTTTAAGAAGTTCCAGTTGGTAACATGATGATCTCTCCTGGTGTTAGTAATTCCAGCAGGTGGATTCCAGGTTTGGTTTACACATGTGCTTGAGGTTAAACTGTTCTTCAGCATGCCCTCAGAACAGCTCAGAAAAGTTCTTTAGTTAACAAGTAACTTTCTTTCCTTTAAAGAATTTCCAGAACAGAAGTTATTTGCTGCTCTTTTGATCAAGTGTGTTGTACAGCTGGAACTCATTCAGACGATCGACAACATTGTGTTCTTCCCAGCGACTAGCAAAAAAGAGGATGCAGAGAATTTAGCAGCAGCACAGGTAAGTGGAACTGATAGATACCTCTCTTTTTAGCACCTTTTCCTCCAAAGGTGTTAAGATAAAGTTTCTTGAACTCCTGTAGCATCTGCTAATTGACAATTTTTACATGCGTTTGAGAATTTCCATTGGCCTGTTGAGATCTTTTACAGCTTGTGTTATAAATCGCATTTGCTGTGCCAGGGCAGCACTGTGGAGATGAAAACATGTATTGCTCAAAGGGATTTATATATCTGGGATGTGGATACAACCTTTAATACAGTGTTAAGTTTAAGTACAAGAACAGATGTAAACAGGGTAGGATCGAGTTATCACAGGAGCTTGCTGAAAACAGTTGTGAATTTTTACTTCAAATCTTTTTCTTCCTTTTCCTCTTTTTTCAATAGAGAGATGCAGTAGACTTTGATGTCCATGTGGATACACAGGATCAAGGGATGTATCGTTTCCTAACATCACAGCAGCTTTTCAAACTTCTCGATTGTCTGTTGGAATCTCACAGATTTGCTAAAGCATTTAATTCAAACAATGAACAAAGAACTGCTCTCTGGAAAGCAGGTGAGTCAGTCCTCTTGAAGAAATACTTTGTGACAGTGTGAATTGACCCAAAAATAGGCCAGGAGTACTTCGATGCTAAATGTGAAAGTTGAAGCTTTAGCTCTGTAAGTGTCATAAAGGGAGGAGACCTAATCTGAGGAGGTGCAAATATCTCTGGTTTCCTAAAATTCAAAGTTTCACTGAGGTACAGCTGCCAAGCTGATTCTTGGCTGTAGGTGTGAGTCCCATGCTCGGAAACTGCAGGGACAAACACAGGTTTCACAGCCAGTTATAAGCTGATACTAAAAATGGGTGCCAAACACATTTATGCCATATATAAACAGGTTAATTTTTAGCAATGCTCCGTTGTCATAAATATTATGAGAAATTAATTACCTGAGGTGGTGGTTCTGTCTGTGTGCAGAAAATGGTTAGAAAGAGAAGTGGGGGACTGTAAGAAACTGAACCAAAAATCTGAATGTATGCTTGGAATTGATGTAGGTTTCAAGGGCAAGTCCAAGCCCAACCTGCTGAAGCAGGAGACGAGCAGCCTGGCCTGCGGGCTGCGCATCCTGTTCCGCATGTACATGGACGAGAGCCGCACCAGCGCCTGGGAGGAGGTCCAGCAGAGGCTGCTGAAGTAAGGCCCATGGAGCTGAGCCTGTTGAATTATTTCTGCTGTTAAGGAAAAGGAGTGGGTTATAGACCATCTCTGTTTGCAGTAAACTTCTAAAGCCAACACCTGTGTGTGGTGGTCACAGCTAATATTAAGAGTTTTATGTTCTGTGGGGAGTGCTGTGCCTCCAGCTAGTGATGCTGTCTCTCCTTTTTGTTCTCATTACATGTTTTGCCGGGAGAAAAAAGATTTTTTTCCACCTCTTTTTTTGTATCATGTGGGTAGGTGGGGGCTCTTCTTGAAAAAGGAAAGCAGCTATCACCTAAACCCCATTTTTTCTTTCACTAACCTCAGGTATTTTAGGGAAGTGGCACTGTTTGTTCTCATTTTCAGAAATGGACACTGGGCCTTAGCAGCCTTACGAGCATACTGAGGCCTTTGGCTCTTTGGTTATTGATCTGAATGTTCTTTGTTTATAAAGTTTTCAAGCAACTGTTGGAGTAAGGGAGGGCTTTAAACCTCAACAGCAACATTTAAAGCTAAGACTCCAAGGTTCACAGACTAGGAAGCAGAGCTGAAAACTGTCTGGTTACATCAACATGAGATATTCCTAAAGCCCACATAATGGTTTGTCAGATACCTCTCAAAGAGCACTTGATATGTTTCAAATGCATTCACTGACAGTATAATCACGTTTTGTCAGCTTATTTATTACTGAAGTCCTAGGACTTTGGATTTGACTTGAACAAGGTCACTGCTTTCTGTCATTAACCAGGCTTAGAGCAGCTTTCATAAAGCAATGCTGTACTACACCAGGGCTTTACACTGCCAGAATTTGCAAAGCCAGAGCTCTCTTTCTGCAGTAGAGCTCAGAAGGAAATGTGAGTTGTTATTTGTTGTGTCTTTTGTCTCCAGTGTCTGCAGCGAGGCTCTGAGCTATTTCCTCACTCTTACATCAGAAAGTCATCGGGAAGCCTGGACTAACCTTTTACTCTTATTTTTGACTAAAGTCCTGAAGATAAGTGATGAAAGGGTAAGTAACTGTTTGCAATGATGTTTGAGATGACATGTACAGGTAAGAAGTAGTTCCAGACTGGTTCATCACACAGTTACAGACCTGACTTTAAAAGCTCCTGCTGCTCTGTAGACACTCTTGTGTTGAGGGAATAGACATTCAAACTGCACTTGACAGATACTGACACTAATAATTCAGTGTGAAGGTGCAATGAGTGATAAAATAAAACGTGTCAGAGAAGTTTAAAGGTGCTGGAATCCTTTGTAAGTGTGTGTTAAATTGTTTTTACCCCTCTCCTGCTGAGGAAGACAATTAGTGATGATACTTTATTCAAAGAATTAACTCTTGTTTCTGCTGCCAGTGCTGCAGGTACACCTACACCTTGACCTTCTCCAAAGCAGTTCTGCAGTAAATAAATCCCTGTTTAATCTCCCTCTAAGAACACCTGGCTGAAATAATTAAGTGATGAAAAAGGCCAACTGCAAGAAAAAAAACTCATAATAGAAAAATATTTCCTCTTGGAGAGTAAGCATTAGTAAGGAGCTTTGTGTAGCTGGTGAGCATCTGTCAGAGTGTATCACAACTGTCTTAGCCTTATTCTAGCACTGCTAATTTCAGTTGTAAAGGTGTTCCTGCTTGTCACTTGGTGCATTTCTCACCCTCATTTGGGAGAATATTTAAAATTCTGTTTTTGCAGTGTGCTTTCTAAGGTGTACCCATGTATAATAGAGTCATTTCTTGTTTGTTTTCTCCTCAGTTCAAGGCCCATGCCTCGTTCTACTATCCTTTGCTGTGTGAAATCATGCAGTTTGACCTTATTCCCGAGCTCCGGGCTGTGTTGCGAAGGTTTTTCCTGCGGATCGGGGTGGTTTTCCAGATATCCCAACCACCAGAACAAGAGCCTGGAATAAGCAAGCATTAGCAGATAGTGATGCTCTGTTTCCAAGTTTATATTCCTCAGCTAAATAAAAGGACCAGGTAGCTGGGCCATTCTGTCTGGGTCTCCATGTAAACGGTTTCTTTCTCTGGCAACGTTGTATCCAAGGGTGAACGGTACAGACGCTTCCAACTGTAATTAAGGCTTGCAGCACTCCAGTCCCTCTCTTTCCTGGTGGATTCTCTCTCATCGGTTTCTCTTGCCTGGCTCCTGCTGAGCACAGAGCCAGTTTATAGCACAGTCCCCCTTGTCAGCACGGGCTGCAGTGTCCTTTACTGTCCTAGACAGCAGCATAGCAACAGATGTTTATGGCGGGTGTGAAAGTGAAGTGTACCCAAAGAAACATATATATGTAAAGGTTTGAGCTTCTGCGAGAAGTACAACTCAGGAGAGCTGTATTTTGAAGGATAAAATGTTTATAGTGAAAAGAAAATGGAGATTATTGTTCATGGAAAAAATATTTAGCAACTATGTCTGATATTCTAAGATTTTTGCACACTCAGGCTGTCTGAGACATTGGTAATCATCCTTCTGTGAAAATGTACAGAGATGCAGATCTGTAATATAAACTCTTTAACACTATACAGTTCTTCCCAAATTATTTTATTTCTGTAATACTGATTTGTTGAAAGCCCATAACTCTTCCTTGTTTACCAAATGCACTAGAAGTTTGGGTTTCTTTTTTGGGTTGTGATTTTTTTTTCTTCTTCCTTTTTTGTTATTTTTGTTTTGTTTTGTTTCATTGTAGCCCAGAAGTTATTGTTGCCGACTTTTGTCAAGAACAGCGGTAGAAATATCACGACTGACATAACTACCTGTAATATACTTGTTTTAGGGCTTTGAAATTTAACGAGCCATTGAAATGATGATCTTTCAAGGACTGGAACTTGAATCACTGCAAACAAGTCTAGGTTGTGTCTGCTGTCAGATGTTTTTTTGTTTGATGTAGATTTCACTCTTATGTACAGAATTTAATGTTGGATATATTCAAGTAACAAATCTGGCATGGTTTGGGGATGGTTAAATTTATTGGAAATGTATTCATACTGTGAATTGTGCTCTGATGGTTAACAGACGAGATTGTCAAGCATTCTGTATTACAATGGATGTAGAAATTTTTTTCAGATGGACAAAATGTATATGGTACAGATATGTAAAGTTTTCTATGTAAAAAAAAAATTCTGTACAACTTTCTGTACAATATTTGGTTCTCATCTGGCATATTCTAATCAGGTTATAGGTCAATAAAGTTTTTGAACTCTTTCATCAGTGCAATCAAAACCAGTCTAATCCACAGCTACTTGTTTTACAGTTTGCTTTGCCTCTCATGCTTTTGTTTTAAAGGAGCAAACTCCAGACCCTAGGAGCAGAAAGCTGGGTGCTCTCTGGGTGACTGGGATGCCTCTTCTCGCTGTTAGAGACAAATACAGGGGGAAAAGGAGTGGTAAATTAAAAAAAAAAAAATAAAAGGTGGTCAAGGCGGGAGGAGAATAAAAGCGCTACATGAACTGGTCAGATGGACCCTGTAGTGCTGCACAGATAGAAGCTCAGAGCTGCACTTTGCTCTCTGGGGATTAAAACACAAACACCAAACAGCTGCTGGATAAAGGGGGAAGGGAGGGGCTGGGATTGCAGTTCTGCTGACTTGGAACACATCAGCCAGCTCAGCCATGTCAGTATCTTCAGTTTTGCTAGTAAGAGTGGAATTGGATTGTTCTCCAGTGTGTTCCTACAAAACTCCTGACTGGCACAGGAGAGCAGTAGGAAGAGCAAGGTGTGTGAGGCAGCCTCCTCTCTTTCAGGGCAGTGTATCTGCCACAGACATTCGCAGCAGGCTCCAGAAATAAGTGTAAGCATTTCAGTGAAATAGCTATTGGAAAAGCCAGAAAAGGGAATTAAATACTGTGACCTGTGGTTCAGAGTTTGCTCACAAAGTTAATTGGGGTGGAGCAAAACCAAATAGCAATTACCAGAGTCAGAAGGGGTAGAACTGAGGTTATTTGAATTAATTGTAGCTTTCCTCTTGGGCCATATTTTACTTGTTCAGTTTTGTGCTGAACAAAACACAGTTGTGCTGTGTTTTAATCTTGAACTGCTGTGTTAGGCAAGACCTAAGGTCCTTGACAGTGACCAGTAATAATTTTTATGGTGAGTATAATGTGTCCCATTCTATTCATTGTCGTACTCTCCCCATGGCTTAAGCAAACTGTTCTGAGACCATTGCCAGGTGTCCCTGACACTGCTGCCCTGAGCACTGTTTAAACAGCCCCTGTTCCTTGTGTGTCTGCCCAATTGCTTTCTGATCATCTGTGTTCAAGATAGAGCAGTAAGTACAATGAATTATCTAAAATCTTGGGCAGTTGGTGTTTTGGGGCTCTTTCTGATTCTAAACCTCACTGCTATATTGTTTTCTTGTGTACTCCTCTTTAGTAAGGACATTATTCTTTCTTCTCATGTCTTATTTATTGCTCATGTGGAAAAGGCCCCATAGCTGTTTAATTTTAGTTCATTGGGAGCTGAACTTTGGTGTCATTGTAACTCTTCTGTGCCTCTCTTCAGTTCTTGCAATGCCAGAGCAGCACCAGGTGCGCTCTGGGCATCGTGTTCAACTTGCAGCTCTCTGAACACTCACATACATGATCATTGTCAGAAATCTGGGGTCAGGGGCAGAGAATAGGTTCTCTTTTAGTGATCTCATTTCCCATCAGGGCTGGGACTGCAGGTAGATTTATTTTGCAGGTGAGGCTGTCATGATAAAAGATTAGGGAGGCAGAAGGGCCCTGCCAAAAAGCTGAACTTGGGAGAGGCAGAGAGCACTGAAGAAAGATCTGAAAAGGGAAGATGCAAAGGATTCAGTGTCCTGAGTGGTGCCCAAGGGAGGGAAGTGTGGAATTCATGGTGCTAAGGGCTGCTGAGCAGTGAGGTTAATTTAGTGGTTTCAGGCCACAGCACAGGTGAAGGAAATAATTCAAATGAGGGGTTGTGCCACATCCTGGCCTTGAACTGGAGGATGGTTCTGATGGTCTGTGGCATTCATGAAACTTACTGCAGTGAAATGAGGGTGGCTTTTTAGGGAAATACTTTGTGCTTCTCTCAGGGGAAAAACTGATTAAGGAAATAATAATTAAACTCTGTAGGCAGTTAGATGAGGAAGAGAAATTCTGCATCTAGCCTGGACTTGGTACAGTGAATGTGTCTCAAACTTCAACTTGTGAGGCAACTGAAGAGAGCCACCAGGGCAGGTGACAAAATATAAAAGGCATAAGGTGGGCTTTGGCATGGGAGGGTGGTAAGTGTATTATTAGAAAGCATTCTCACTAAGTTTTTCCTCTGTCTCTGGGAAGTCCAGCCTGAAGCAGCCATGCAGCGCCAGGTACCCGCTCCAGCCCAGGTCAGGGATTGCCCAGTGCCCCTGCTTGAGTGCCCACGGCTGTCAGACCCACACTGTTGAATGTTCTCACTGCTAAGCTAGAAATTCAGGTAAGAATTACCCTGATTTGGGAAATCCTCTCTGGGAAGGAACATGCTAAGCCCCTGAATTCAACACCACACAGGTTTGACAGTACGTCTGTCAGCAAACAGTGCCTGCCCTCATCATGGAACTGCTGTAGCCTTCAGACAGGCTTACAAAAGCTTGAAAGTGGCAATGTAGTAAAAATAAGACCGTGTAAAAAGTTCTTGTTTTCATCAGTGGTTTGTTAGGGTCATTTTTTCCCCTGTTGATCAGTTTTAGGCCTCTGGGTGGGAATTTCCTAACCAAAAGGAAAGTTGCAGCTTCACCCCAGCTTCACCTTGGTTGTGTAGTTCACTGAACTCCTAAAATCTTGCTCCACTCCTTCTTGCTAAAGCTCTGCTCTCAATGAAGAGATTTTCCATGTTTCCATGTGTTTTTATTACTTTGGAGACAGCCTTAACACTCCAGTTTGTTCATGAGTAAATAAAAGCTGAAGCAAATCATAAATTAAGAAAATTGAAGTCGCCTTTCACAGTTTTTATAACAAAAATAATTTTAGTAACAAAATACTTTATTCACTCTTCAATCAGAAACATAAATATATTCAACAATATCTCTATTTTCAGCACACAACAAGTTAGGGAATATAAGACACATTGTTAATAGTATTTTTTTTCCATGAAAGTGTTAGCCGTGCTTTCATGCAGGACAGCGTTTATCCTGTATGAAAACCTAAGTGTTCTTGTTCAAGTTACTCTTTGGGTAAAAACCTAATGCTCTTCTGCTCTTGGGCCGTTCTAATGCCAGAAAGTTCTGGAGTTTGACTATAAACCTAAAAAACATCTTTGATTTAATATCAAATTCACACACACCACACTCTGTTTCTGAGGCTGAAACTTAAGTTGTATAAAAAGTGCAAAAGCTGCCAAGCTATTCCTCCATGTCCCACGTCACGGAACAGAAAACATCCCTGCGCTCCACCTCCGTTCCACTGCGGCGGCTGATCCTTTATTATTGCTATTTGCAGTGACTCGCAGCTCCACGCTCGGTGCACGGGAGAGAGCTCTCCCTCCCTGCGGGATTGCCGGCAGGGCCGAGCGCTCCCTCCCGGCCGCTTCCCGGGCAGAGTCAGCCGTGCGCGGTGGAGAGGCCGTGCCAGCCCATCGGGAGCGCGCTCTGCGGGGACAGCTGCCCTGCGCTCCCCGGGGACAGCTGCCCTGCGCTCGGCTGCTCCGCCAGCAGCCGCCGCAGCGTGGCCGAGGAGCCGGGCCGCAGCCAGGGCTCGGTGTCCGTGGAGCTGGCCTGCGACTGGGCGCGCTTCAGAAGGTCATCCACGTCCCCTAAGGAAAGGTCATCACCTGAGAGAGAAGAGCAACACGTGTGTTAGACCCGACAACGCGACACAGGGCAGGCTTGGCTGCAATCAGTGCAACAATAATGCTTTAAAATTAGATATATAATAATGCTTTTAAATGATACATATAATAATGCTTTTAAATGATACATATAATAATGCTTTTAAATGACATCTCTACTTAGCACAGGTTTGCTGATGCCCTGGGCAATTGGGCCTCAACAGCTCCCACGGAGCAGCTCAGTGAGGGGATAAGGATACAGGCAGAGGTGGGTGGATTCGGCAGAGGGTTCTTGCTTTCCAAAAAACTTCTATTCACTAATCTGTCAGTGCCTATATGCATAAAAATGCATGTGAAATAAGGCCATTCAATTACAGTGGCCTGACTGAACCTTGTATAAATGTAGGGGGACAGAATATAAGGAAATAAAGGTAGTATAGAAAGTAATCTTATCCCCTTAAGAGTTGCAGCTGGGTTAATTATTAAGGATTAGGAGCAGGCCTGACTTTAACAGACCACAGCTGTAGCCAATCAGGAGAGTGTTATAAAAGAGTGGATTGGTTGGTTGAGGGCTCTGGAGTCAGTTGGCTGCTGTGAGGACAAGGAAGAGTCAGTGCCTAGAGGAGCTGCCTATGAGAAACATCAAGGAGGTAGGAAACTCTAGCACTATGAAACCCTTACAATGTAACAACAATAGAACTCTTGCAATATAATAACAACATATAAACAGTCTCCTACTGAGGAAGAATGGTTTTAACTTGGTTTAACAGTGCAAATGCAAGTGAGCCTGTGCATCACAGCCCAAAACCTCAGTGAATGTCATGCTGAAACTGGCTAAGTTGGGATCTTCCAGCTACAAAACAAGCCCCACCTAACAAAACCCAGAACTGCCTTGCCTATGAACTTGGGGTCATTATCACTCTGAATTCTACTGTTACTTGTTTCAATTCTGTCAGTAAGTATACATATATCTAAATCTGTGTTTAACATTAAATACGTTAAACACATTGTGTGGATTATCAAACAACATACATTTTTACTATATATGAAAGGGTATAAAGATATAAATTTCTCTGTGCTGCTCATTTTTTGGCTTCACAGCATCTAATTTTTTACATACTTAATCAAAAAAATTATGCAAATCCCCTCTATCTATAACAACTGAAAAATGCAATGTTTTCCTCTTAAAACTGAATCACGTCAATGAAGAAGTTCTGGTTTCTTGGTGATAAAGGTGGGCAGAAACATGTTTAAAGACTCTGGAGTAGGGGAAAAAATCAACATTTTTGCAGAAACATCCTAATTCAAGCAAAACAGAATTGTATATTCTTTAGTGATTAAATAATTAACCTAAGGAATTAGTAAGTGCCATGTAATTTTAGTATTTGGATGATTTTTACAAATTTCAGGGGTTTATTCTGCAAAAAATGATGACTTTTTAAAAATGAAAATTTAAACCAAAGCAATGAGAATCTGAAGATTCTCATTAAAAACTGAAAGCTGATGGTCTAAGCATGGGTGTGAGGCTTCTCCAAGGCCTGGAGAAGCAGCAGGCAGGTGTGCAGGGGTGAAGGGAAGGACAGAACTGCACAATGCCACATCCACTGGGAGCAAGGGCTCAGTTTCCCTCTTTGTCTGTTAGGTGGGATTGCAGGTTCTAAAACAAAATGCCAAATACTTTTTGTTCCAAAAGAACTTGGCAGGAATCATTAGTTCTGTCACATCACACAGACAGTGATCTGATCGTCCTCCAAGCGTTCCCAGTCTGGTTAAAACTTGTCTGCAACACTAGAAGTGAGAGCAGACTTCCCTCTCTCTAGGGCCTGCCATCTCCTGTGCTGGAAGCTGGCAGAGGGAACTTCTTTGTCTCCTCAATCCTGGGTCAGATCAAATCTCTCGTGAGTTGGAACCCACAGTTTTCTGCATTTGTAGGTTTAGAGGGGTTAACAGCACACAGCAGGAAAAGTGATACCTAAAGAAAATAATTTTCTGTTTGCTGCTTTAAGAGATGATATCTAGCAACAACTAAAATAAGGTTGCTTGGAGACAAACTGGGAATGTCCAGGCCAGGGGGCTGCATTTCCCCATACTTAATTACTTCTGCCTTTACAGCAAAGCCTTTAGATCTTGCAGATGCCAGAGGCAAGTTCACAGTGCACATCACTGGATCAGACTCACTTGGTGCTGCTTTTAGAAAGCACAGCAGATCAGCTGCACTGCAGATCTCCTTCATCATGAATTTCAACACTTCACACACTCCCTAAAAAACTGGCCTTAATTGGGACACACATCAAGACTCTTGATAATTCAGTTTGCATGTGGAGGCTGAGGGTAAGGAAAGCTTTTCCTTAGCATGAAATCCTGCTTTAGAAATGGATGGTATCTGGATTCCTGCAGAACACCAACAGCAGCACATCTTGTGTGCCCAAACCTGTGAGAATTCCCTCTTCTGTATCTAAGCCTGCTCTTGTTTATGCCTATAGGAACACCCATACCTTGCTTGACAGAGACTCCACCACCCAAATATTCACCAAGTCTACACTGATGGGAATTTTTTCAGATGGGTAAAAATGGAGGAGAAGGCCTGACTCCTTTTGTCTAATTTTCCAATTAAGAAAACAATACTAGGATGCCTTCAGGATTCCCACATCAGCCCCATAGGAGACAGTGAACTGCTGTGAACAGAGCCTCCTTATTGAACCAGATCAGCTCTTAGAATTTATCAAAGCCTGTGAATTGCCATCTCTGGTCATTTCAAGGGAAGATAACCAGGTTCCTTAGTTAAATATTTGAGAGATTTGTTTTCTCTCATCAGTGTCTCTGAGGGCAGAGGAGAAATGACAGTCCTGGCTGGTCAGAAAGCAAGAGGATGCCACAAGGGTTCTTTCAGACTGTTAGGGAAAAGGAGTAAAAAAGCTTGGCTTCACTAGTTTTTTCTGTAACATCCCTGAGCACAAGGAGGGAACAGGAGGGCAAGTAGCAGTGCAGCCTGAACAAGCACAGCTGAGCAAGAGGATCTATTGCTGCTTTTCCAAGAGGCACAAATGCCAAGGATGGGTCCTCATGTGCTCCAGAGAACAAGCTACATACAGACATATAAATAAATATATACATACATATATATGTGTATATATATATACACACATATCAAAATTATATTTAGCTAAAGGCTGAAGCTCTGGAGGCTGTGACAAACAGAAGGCAAGCAAAATAAAAAGTGTAGTGCATATGATATGAGGTGACATTATAAAAGAGGTGAAATACAATAAAGATACTGAAGTAGTAGTAGTTCACATAGCAAATATATCTGGGTGGAGTAAGATTAGTAAAGATTTTATTTAGATTATAGAAGAAAATTAGTATGAATAGGGTTTATTTTTTAGTGACTTAAAACCACAGTGAGATGGTTAAAACAAACAAAAAAAAAAAAGGATGAAGTGCTTGTAAGAGTACCCATAGCAACAGAATCAAAAATACTGCCAGCATCTGTACTCTCTCTAAGTTTATAAAAAGGATACTGATACTGTAATTGCCTAGACAGCATAGCAACTACCTCCCCAAAAAAAGGGAGATTTCAGACTCGTATGAAAGAATCATTAGCACAAAGTGTATGAACTGGGTCTCAATCCATGTGAGAAATTAAAGGCCATTAATGGCTGCTATGATTGGTACTTCATACACAAAAGGGATCTAGATCAGGCAGCCAGCATTTGGAGATGCTCCAAGACAACTCCCAGCACCTGATGTAAGAAACTTGGAATGAATTCAAGTGTGTGTGCAGTGGAAGAGGTATCAGTATCAAATACTCACATACTCAAATACTGAATGAGCATTCATATTAACAAACCACTAGAAAATCAAATTAACTAGAAACTGAAGTACTTCATCATACACAGTTCTCTGGCATATCTTGATACTGGTTGGAGCACAGACATCTCTGACTCCCAGGAATGCCAACAGACTCACACAGGAACCTCATCATCATTCACCACTCGGGTGTTTTATTTCTTCCCTGTGCCACTGCAGCTGTGCAGCTGGATATCCCCATCCTGCTGCCCACACTGCAGTGCTGCTCACAGGACAAGTAGGAGTGGCTGATCAGACAGGAATATGAGAATCTTTTCCTACTCTCCTCCTCTGAAGAAGTTGTGTTGAGGTGTGCTGGGGAAGCCCTTGTACCAGCTACAGAGCTCTACAAACAACCCCTGTGTTTGATCTGCTTGCCCACTGTTCTGCTACATGAAGCCTATTATTATTTGTTCCCTTAATTATTGTAATTACTCAGTGTTCACTGCATCATCTGTGCTACAGGGAGCATACCCAAGGAAGGAGATTTCTGCTGGAGCTCAGTCAGTCTGTGCAGTCGCTCCTCGTTCTTGCCTTTCACCTGCTCCGCGTCGAGGCTGAAGTTGGAGTGCAAGGAGAAGCTGTCAGGCTGCAGCAATGGGGTCTGCCCTGCTGGAACTTCCTCCTGCAGGGAACCCAAAAATGCACAAATCCTCAGTTGAACAGCATCCTTTTTAAAGGGCAAATAACTGCATGTGTACTCCCTCAGGAGCCATGTCATGGAGTCACTGTGGAAGCACAGGAACTGGCTGACATGACATCTGTCAGTCCTTACATGTACAGCACTCTCCAAAGCTCTCTGCTTCAGTCGTCTCCTCTCCCTCGCAGAAAGTGGATGCTGTGGTAATAAATTCACTTCTTCTAAGGCAGAAAACATTTCCCCATTAGCACCTGGAAAAACAGGTGAAATCATTTTCAAAGAAATTGAAATACCAGAGAGTGCTCCAACCTGTTTATGTTTTGAAACAAGCCAATATGTTGTACGTGACTCCATCACAGGAATGTATTCATTACAAATCTTGTTTATACCCAGACCTTTAAAGCAAATGAGTACTCAAATGAGCACAGCACCTTTCCTTGAAAGGGAGAACACTTGGAAAATCAGAGCCATAAATAAATTTGTTACATGAAATATATAATAACATTACATGGACTGACAATGTTACATGGAATATGAGAACACAAAATCTATGCCTTAATCACACATCCTTGGTCATATCTCTGCCTTTTTATGTAGTAAAATGTTAGCATCTGTTTATACAAAAATAAATAACTATACTTTTTATCATACTTGTATCACATTACAGTGGAGGAGTTTAATCCCTTTTCATAATACACATGACCCCTAAGGTTCACACCTGTCTATTTCTCCCTCTTTGCTGACTCTGGAAACTCAAACACAAACTGTTTCAAACAAATGCTTCTGTTTTTTCCTCCAGGAGAGTAACCCCAGGATGGGGCTGGCTGATGGCTTTGCTGCTGCTTGGTGCAGGCACTGGGCTCTGATTCCTTCTGCAGCCCCTCTGGCATCCTCAGGAACAGAGCCCCAGGAAAAGGAAGGACTCTGCTCAACAAAACCTCTACAGAATCCACTGCCATCGACTACTCTTTGTGACAACAAAGTCATGTTTTGGAAAAGTGGTTAGTCCAGTATATCACATAAAATTAAAAAAAAAATAAAGGACAAATGTGTGTCAATTCTAAACATAAGAATTAAACAGTTATTTTGATTGAAAATTGACATACTTAGGTTTGAAAAATAAATTTGATTGATATCAAACAAGTTCAGAATAATAAAAAGAAGTCTTTTTAAAAATTCTTTTATATCGTCAGTTGTTTTTTTCCCTAAAAATACAATTTTTATTCTCCTCTCATCTTTTCTCTTCCCCAGTTTCACCAAGTACTCATGCTCTTATCACAAATGTTTCAAATAAAAAAATCAAAGTATAATTTTGAAATGGTGTAAGGCTAACAAATTATGTATCAGAATTCCAGCTACAAGACCAGCTGAACTTTACTATATTCAAAACAGTGCTATTACATGGAATATAAAAAAATGGTTTAACAGTGTGAATTTGTCACAACAAAGGGCAAGCTTAAGAATTTATTTGTACCATTAGTGTATCATCAGTATCAGATGCTACCTGTTCCTGTAAGCATCCATCATTCAGATCCTGCTGCACAGAGATGCTTTTAAATCACTGCATTAACACTAATGGATTCTAGGGTCTTCAATGAGGCAAAAAAAGGAAAAAAGAAACTAATTTATTTCAAACTGCCTCAAACACTTTATTTCTAACTGCCTCAAATTTCAGAGCCCTGGGAGATAAACTCATATGTAATGCTGACATAACAGATGTCAAAATTGAGTTGGATTTTAAACCCAACCAAAAAAAACCTCAAGCAAAGCAGAGGGAAATGTTACACTGCTCTTAGGAAATGGCAAAAACTGTTACAATAACCTCCTGTATTTCACCAAAGACCCTCAGACAATGTGAGCAGCACAACTCACAGAGAAGGCAGCCCACAGAGAGAATGACAGTTTTTATTTTTTAATTCAGGGATGGAAGTCACCAGATTAATATTCAGAATGTTAGCAGCTATTTATAAAGCCCAAACAATGCAAAGGATAACACATTTTCAATTAATGCATACAGCTCACTATTGAAGAACATGGTTTGCATCAGCCATAAATGATCTGGGGAAAAGGAAAGAAGGGGGTTGGGGGAATAAATAATATGTTAGTTTAACTCAAACACCTCACTAAACTGCAAGTACCAGGTGGATGGGAAGAAGAAGGGAAAGGGTGAGAGGACTATAAATATCATGAACCTTAGGAAGTAACCAAGAACACTCCATCATTACAGAGCTGACAGCCTTGCAGCAGATGAAAGGACACAGTTCACAGAAGGCACAGGTTGGATATTTATCCACACAATACTGCTGATGGTGAACAGGGATGCAAAAATGCTAATTCCAGTTGGTGAAAAACAACCTGTGAAAGGCCCAGCTTATCAAGGCTCATGAAATGCAATCAGCTACACTGGAAGCTGGAAGAGCCCTGCATGTGTGCCCTGCATCTTGTGTTGCTCTCCATGAGCCTGTCCTGCCTGAGATGGGATATTTGGCTCCAGCCTAGACTGGTGGGCTCTCCTGAGGCATCCTTTCACACTGGGCTGTACTAATACACAGTAATCCTTAACCTGAAAAGGAAGGTATTGCAGGGAGAACCAAATGCACTGAACAAGGCTGAAAGCCCCACCCAGTGCCAAGTTCTACCCTGTACTCCAGGACTTGCACCTTAACAGAATGGGCTTGAATACACTTCAAATGAAAAAATCTGCTTTTAACCAAAGCCAGAGATAATAATAATAACCAGTTTATAGAAACACTGTTTCATTAAAAATTACCTGCTTGACTCTACTGCATCTCCCCTACAGCAAAGAATAAAAACCTTCCAAGATGATTTCCTATAGATGACTGTAAGAAATTTCAAGATACTGAAATGCCTGCTAATGGAAAATAACATGTAAAGGCCTGAGCTGGTTGGGTTTTTCTAGTAACTGGAAATAAAACAGCACTTTTACATCCACTCATATAAAGGTTGAATAGAGAGAAATTACATGAGGCAGTCTATACAAAAATCTTTAGAAAACTAAAAATCCTGCTTCAGATGAATAAGTGACAATGTCTATAAGTGTAATGTTGCACACGAAATGAAATAAAATGTGAACAGCAGAAAAATGACTAATTTAGCACGAATTAATATTTTATACCCATATAATCATACTTAAAATCAAGCATGCTTGTAAATCAAAAGAATAACCATGAAAAGAATTGCTGAATGTCTAAGACTTTTGTATTTCACTGTGGACAGACTGCAATTGTAAACTGTGATTGTCAATAAATTATTTGCAGCAGCACAATAGAAAAGCATTGCCAATGCTACCATTGTAATACATTTCCTGAATAAATATTAGCTTTTCCTTATCCAAAGCTGGGAAGATGTCAAAAAAAGCCCCTTGACAAACCTAACCTCCCAGACAAAGCACAAAGAGCAGAGAAAGATGCTTTCTCATGAAAAGATGTAAGGTGGAAAAGGGCAACTGAGCAGCATCATTAAATTTAGGTGTCATCTACACAAATTTGCTGCAGTGAAATTTCATAAATATATTTATTTTAATTTGGAGACATAACTTCCTAACAGTAATAGTCATTTTAGAGACACAGCTTTAGACTAAACCATGTGTCTGTACACCCACAAGATGGTTAAGGGGAGGTAGAAACTCACCAATAAAAGCACTATCCGATTCCAACAGGGAATTTTTCTGGAATTCATTAGATTTCTTCCTGAACTACAAAAGTGAAACAGAAAAAATGGAAATTCAGAGGCTTTAATACATTTCTGGGGCCAAAAGATAATTAATGTAATTTAATTGCCAAACTTCTGCAAAGCAAAGAGCAGCTCTACAGTGTTAATATTCTACTAACCCTGACTTTGTGGTTCTAAAAACCCAACACATTTTTAAAGAATTCATATTCTTTTTAAGGACTAGGGTTTGGTTTTTTTTTTTTTACTTTTCAGTATAAATCCCATTTGCTGAAATTGCCTACACATGACAACTGTTGTGGTAATTTGTGTAACACAGACATTTCCATCAAGAAATTGATCTGTGTCACTCTGTGTAAGGTTCAGAACAGTCAGTGCTCAAAGTGAGCTTTGCACTTAAGGTTTGTATGAAGTATTGACCAAATGAAGAATGATTTCTTATGTTTAACTTATCCCACCACATACAATCTTTGACATTAAAGCATTAAAATAACAAATTTCTACATCATAATATCAAGCACTAAGACTAATACTCATAGCTCACATCATAGTTGCAAACATTTTTTACAGAAATCCTACTGAGGAATAATTTATGTTGAAAATCAATCAAAAATCAAAGCAGTAGAAACTATCAGAGGAAACAGAACAAGAGAAAACAAATCTTTTACTGCAAAGCATTGCCCTGAATAATAATTTCAGGCATTATATTACAACTATAAAGTGCATTAATGTGATTATTTTTTTAAATAAAAACTGTTTCATTTCTGCATTTAGTTACAGTATTATCCTTGAGGTTAATGTCTTTGCTGTTGTACAGTCTCTTCTCTGTTTTTCACTGATTCACATTCCCATGAAATAGAATTGAACTCTGTTATTCAGTATTTAGGGTTAGTGCAGGATAATTCTAATTTGATAGCACTTTATTTTGCTCTTTTCACCAAGTCAGAAAAAAAACATTCCATCTGAGAACAGATCCAATTCTTGACTGGCAAATGCATCACTTAAACCACCTGAATTCAGAGCAACTGCTTCTGGATTGGCTTTTTCCACTAATTCTCACCCTCCAGCAGCAATCTAACATCATCATATGAATATAAAATAAGTAGCAATGAATAGAAAAGGAAGAGAGTTAAAGAATCAGGCCATCTCTATATACAAAGAGAAGCAACTTGTATGTCAAGTTTAAAGAAGCTGTTGTTGGTGTAGACCAGAAAAAGAAGTAAATTAGTTTGCTGTCATGTTAACTGTCATTTCTTTCTCCAAATCAGTGGAAGACACAACATTTCTCACACTTGAAAAAGTAATATAATAAAAAACCTTTTATTCTTACCAGGCCCATGGTTTGTGGGTAGCTGTCCAAAGCAGAATCCTCTTGATCATCAAAAGCTACATAGACAAGAGACAAAATTACAGGGTTGACATAAAAATAGTTAATAACAAAACATATTTTATCAGCTTGTTATTACAAAAATTAAGATCAGTATGCATTACATTTTTAAATATACATAAATTGTGCTGAAGGAATGGGTTTTTAAAATGTTGGAATGCAACAATTATTCCAGTTTCCTTATGTAAATTTAAGTAGACTCAGAGAAATCAAACAGAAATCTGTAGTTTATTACTTCTAATCTGTATTTGGCTCCTGGCAGGGAACAACAACCTCAGCAGGGACTGCAGAAAGCCCCAAGAGCAAATGTACATTCAACATGCTAAGCACACCACACTTCCAGCCTTCAAAGAGAAGTTGATCCTGACAGAGATCATTTCACAGAGGAAAGTGATAGGAATATATAAGTTTTTATCTCAGGATAAAAATCTCAGTTCTGGAGAGCACAGAGAACCATCCTGAAAGTTAAGCTAACAATGACCCAATGCATGCTGGAAATGCAAAGAAGCAGAACTGAAGTTACCTTGCTTATTTAGTTTCAAATTTCAAATAAATTATTTTATTAGATTGGTTTTGAGGCAGAGATGCAAGAAACAGCACCTTACTCAGTGTGTAGCTGAGCTTGTGTCCAGCATCAGAGCACTGTCAGTCCTCCTGGCCTGAGTGCCAGCCCACCCCTGTCACTGCTCCGGTGTGCAGCACCCAGCACTCGGCACAGCAACATCAAAGCTGCTCCTGGGGCTCTCCCTCTCAATAACAATCATCCAGAAGCCTGCAAAGACTGCCTCCTTTACAGGGACACAGCCAGCATTTAAATATCTGGCATATTTAAAACACTGATTTCTCAGTTTATAGTTTCATTAACAGTCAACATATTCCTCTTTCATATAAAGAAAAAAACAAACATATCAGAGAGAAAACGGTATAAAAAGCATGCAAGGCAAAGAACAATTACACATACTGTGGGAAAGAAGGTATGCCTTTGCCACAACAGCCCATAATACATTATTTCACCCACAGTATAAAAGTACATACTGCTTTAATTCATCTTTCTTTCTGCCTTAAATCAGACAATAAAACCACTCATATATTTTCAGCAAGAGGAAGGTGATGAATTTGTCTCTGAGGAAAATAAACTGGAAACAGAGAGATGGCAGCTAATTCTCTTGCTAGGTACTCAGTGACAGACTATAAAGTTAAATTATGTTGTTAAGCAGTACTCCTACTAGAAAGAAAAAGCTGTTTAAGGAGCCTCTAGAATCATCAGTAGAAAATACTTATAAAAATCAGCTGCCTCTCTATCAACTAATCTAAGCTAACCTGAAGAGGCCTTTCCTTGGATGTCATCATGGAAGCCTACATTATCCATTAGCAGAAGTCTCAATGACTCCATGTGCTTGAAATTAATGGAAAAGGCAAATCTGCTTTCTAGATGGTGGAGGTTTCTCTGCAGAAAACATTAATTGAAAACTTTCTCAGACTGGTCTATTAAAAATATTCTAATGGCAGAAAACCAGAACCAAACTCCAGAGAGATCTCAGCTGAAGTCAGTGAATTATTTTTCAGCATTTCAGTCAATCTCATAAAGAGGAAGGCTGAAGTCAAGCCTATAAATTCCATTTAGGCATTAAAAGATACTCACAACCATATAATTAACACAGCATGTGATACAGATGTGCTTATTTGCAACTGTGATGATCTATTTTCCAATATGGCCCACATTGCTTGAACAGCAGCTCATCTGTCCAAGATAGAGCAGGGATCATCTTTAACACTCAACAGGAAACTGAACAGAACCCAGCTGCCACCCTTCAGCTCTTGCTATCAATTCTGTTCATCTCACAGCTCTGGCAACAGCTAACAGGTGCAAGCCTCAAAGCACCAGTGACCACAAGAGGCATTCCGATTTTCCAGAGAGCTAAGCAAAAATGTAAATATTTTCCTTCCACGTGTGCTTGGTTTTATTGAATGCCCAACTTCTACCTAAGGATAATAAAATCTGAGGAGCAATTCCATGGCTGACTGTGGCAAACTGGGGGGCTGTGGAAATATGCCAGGGGACACCCTGTGCTGGGCACAGCTGCTGCCACAATGGAGCTGCTGCAGGACACAGCAGGGCCTATCAGTCATGTGTGTGATGCCTCTGCAAACAAATTTGAGCAAGAGCAAATCAAAGCATGGCAGTGGGACTGACAGATCTGTGAGAAGCAGCCCTGGAGGCACCAAGGCCAGAAAAGGAGGAGGAAGAAGTGCTCAAGTGCCAGAGCAGAGATTCCCCTGCAGCCCCTGAAGGACACTGTGGTAGAGTAGATGGAAAGGTGCAAGAAGACAGAAGCAGCAGAGAGAAACTGCTGTGTAATGGCCAAAATGCCCCCTTCCCAAGGCTGACATCACTCACTGCCTCACAGAGGTAACCTGGTACCTGGGCTGGTACCAAGGAAGGGGAGCAGGGACACTGAGAATGAAGGAGTGAAACTGGGCACAGGAAAGGGGCAGAAAAGGGGCAGGCTTCATGCTTTTTATTTTCTGCTACTCAAAGTCAGTCATCAAATATTTAGGCTTATAGTAATTAGGGTCATTTTCCCCAAGTCAGGTCTGTTTTGTCCACAACAGCAGCTGCTAACCAATCTCCCCATCTGCACCTTGGCCAACAAGTTTTATTGTTCCTGTTTCCCCAAAGGGCAGGAGTGGGGAGACATAAACAAGAGAGCAGCCACCTGGGAGTCTGGCTGCTAGCAAAGGCTAAGCCACCACAGAAATAAAGTTACTTTCTCTTCAAATATTTAGTTAGGCCAGTCTGAATTACAGAGGCAAACACTTTTCCAAGAAATCTGAATCTTTCACTCAAAACTGAGTTCATTTGTATAGGTTTAAGCAATTCTCATTACAATTTTAAATACCCTCTAAAACACCTGGAAATAGTGCTCTTTCATGACTATTTGTAAAAGATACCTGAATGAACCTCACATTTAGAATTAATTGTAGCATGCAAAAAAAGGGATAATACATCTACTTTTCACTGCTTCTGCAATATGCAGCCAAAATATTTTCCATGTTAGGCTGCTAATGTTTACTGACTTACGATCATCTCTATTTAGTGATACAAGCAACATTTTCCTTCCAGAACCTCGAAGTAGCTACAGTATCTCATATGTGGTTTCTAAAGCAAAGGCTTTTTATGGCTATAAAGCAAAGGCTTTATACGGCTTCTGAAACTTTAAAATAAATCAACCCAAGATAATGGAAATAAAAAAAATTCATCCATTAAAAGGAGACCAAGGTGAAGATACACTGGCTGTATTTTAATCCATTCACAGCTCAAAGCCATCCTACTTCCTTCCTCCATTAGAACTCAAGAATTGCTCCATGGAACTTATTTGCTAACACTTTTCTCACAGTTCGGCAAAAAAGTTTCACTGTTCTGTAGTTTTCTTCAAGAAACAGTAACAAAACTACTTTTCCTTTAGAACTTTTGAAGTATGAGGCACTAGTTAAATTACTTTCAGGGAACTAAAGAGAAACAATCACAAGTAATTGAAAAACCCCAAAACTAAGTACAAAACCACAAAAGCTCCCCCAAACACTCTATCTTTTTATGTTTAGATTACAATAGACTTTCAGTGTTCTGGTGTTTTACTGTTTCACACTGCAGTGTGCACTGACAATGCACTTGAAAGATGTAAAACTAGTACTAGTGGGTTTTAATTCTTATCAAATACAAAAACATGTAATTTCAAAGATTTTTGTTTATCTCAGAGCATTCATTCCTTACCTTCTGTTTCTCTCCTCATTCTCATTTTGTCAAGTTTCCTCTGCTGCTCCCTCAACAGTGCCTGCTGTTGAATCTCTAGAGTCTGGTCATCTTTTGGAGGATCAGGATACATGTGCCTCAAGACCATACGTGTTTCAGGATCTAGAGCAAAGAGATGAAATTTACATTTATTCCCAAAATAAACATTTCTGAAAAGCATTTTAAAGAAATATCTAAGTCATAAAAGAACCCATTAAAAATAATAGTGTCAAAAGCCAAGAGGATGAGCAACTTAGCAATGATTTTACAATTTTACTATATTAAAAATACATGTTTTCTGGTAAAGAATAAACAAAAAGTTACACAGAAATATTATTTGTTGGTTGGTAAAAAAGTCAAACTCAGTCTATTTTCAGTAACACCATGGTATCAAATGCACAAGAAGTTTAAGCAGCAGGGATTAGAAGACAGGGCAGTGCTCTGAGTGATGACACAGTGTTTGTGAGGCCAAGAATCCCATGGAATGGCAGGAACAGCCCCACAGAGAGATACACACACACAAACAAAATAATGCCCACAAAGTCCATTGCATGGGCAGTAGTTCATGAAGAGCCTGATTTTTATTTTTGTCTTTAAACCCTGCATGCAATGGAAGGTGGAGGAGAAGGACAGATGTTTCCCTACCCTTCTTCATGAGTAACAAGAAGATCCACCTGCCTTTGTATTTAAGTTCATTGAATTCCCAGATATTCTGTATATTGACAGGATCTTGTGCCTCCTTCAAGGAAGGTCTCCGAACTGGAGCCTGCAGACGAAGCCTGGCCATCTCAAATATGTCCCTTGGATTCTTCTCTCTCCTCCTGCTGGGCAGGTTTGTAGAACAAGCAAAAAGCAATTTAACACCATACTATTAATGAGTTGGATGGGAATATTGGTAATGTTCAGATCTTTTATCTTTAAATAAAGCTATCAAAACAGGAAAATATATTTGAAAGTAATGACACTGCATACTATGTTATAAAAAAGAGATAACCTACTTAAAATAAAAAAAACCCTCATACTTTACACAGTGGAACTAAGGCTGGTAATTAGATGCGTCTTTTCCAGTTAATTGGTTTGATTAGCTAATGCATTTTGGAAGCAAACCAAATTTATTAAATAAAGAGAATATGGTTTTTCACAAGAAAGAAAGTACTTCCACAACAGTACAGTATTTATAAGCATATTCAGCAGCTGTAGTACTGCAGTTTACAGGCACAAATCATGCCCTAGAAAAAAAAAAGGTAATGAGATAATTCTGCCTTAGACATCTGTTTTAGACCACTCTTCAAGACAGAGCATTGCAGCTTCCTATCTCACCAGTACAGCCATTCTTACAATAAATTTTAGCATGAGTCTTGGAAAAAACCCGAACACATTAAAAAAAAGGGGAAAAAAATGATATACAAGTTCTACCTTGGTATTTTCATTCTACTCATGTATACTGGTCAACCACACAGTAAGTTCCTATGAAAAATCTAGCTTTTGAAAGAGAACATTCAATTCTTACCGTGTAATTGGTACATTATCATGACTGGCCACATTTAGCAACTGTTCCTGCAGTCGCCTCTCTTCACTACGAAGCTGTTTCCTCATCTCTGATAATTCATTGATCACATTCTTCTTTTCCTCTGGAATTTAGCACAAATAATTTAAAAATAAGCCATGTCAGAGCAACTTTGCTGTCTACACATAAACATAAGTAAAGAATAAAGGGAAAAAAAGAGATATGATGAAATGTTAATTAACCAAGGATTGTACAAACACAAGAATCACAATATTTCATACACTAGAAAGATCAGTTTATATTTTGAGACAGCACAAGGACCAGAATCCCTGAACAGCAGAAAACATACAAATGTCACTGGAAATGTTTCACTGTATTTAAAAAAAGGAAAAGCTATGGAATACAAGTGGGTGTTGCCAGCAAATAGCCTTAATTTGAAATATGCAAACCTACACAGTCCTCAGATAACAGGAACTGCACTGGTATCTGCAAGCACTCAATGTAATTTTTTTTTCCTGACTCAAATTTGGATATCTGTCTGCCTAGTGCAGATTCTCTTAAGTAGTCAAGAGTTCTAACTTCAATTTTTATTACATGCTTATGTTGACCTTTCAGACCTGCTTTGGATCTGTGCTGTTTTTTATGGTCAGCACAGCATTCCTCCACAAGTTAAACCAGTTTCAGAAATTCCTCATTTTCCAAATAACATACTTAGAGTTGGATATTTGACTGACTTTTAGACTTTAGTGTCCAGAACTTAGCAGGCAAGTCTTACTAGTTTAAATCCTCAGAAATGAGACTCAGTTTATATGTCTTTATTTCTCTCTTGACAGAAGGTCTGAGTCAATCAATTTCCAAAGGCTGCATTAAGAACCACACTGCCTTCCCTTTAGTGGAATATCCACAAGTCCCTGGAATGGCCTCAGGTACTTTCTGCTGCAAGCTAGCAGCATTTGTAGGCCATCACTTACATTTCATTTCATTTTACTTACTGCTTCATCTACATATACAAGTATATTTCTTCTATACTTGTGAAAAAAGTACCAGCAGAAAGATTACTGCTTTCCCCCCACATATTGCCAGGCTAACTAATATAAAAAAAAAATCAAAGGAGACCCTTCCAGCACATCTGAATTTTAGAACAACCAGTAAAAGCTTAGAGGAATGGGGAGAGGATTAGGCAGACTAACAAAGGTAGGTAGAATTTAAGAGTTAGAGCTGCAATGCTCTACACTCTGATGGTCCAATCTTTTACTCAGCCAATCCAAAACTCTCCCATTTTGCCATATTCTGGGTCACAGTGGTACCACTGTTCCAAGAGATCCAGCACTTCACATGCAGACTATTCCATTATCAGAGTTTTTACAAAAACATATTTCCTTACGATGACACGTAATGAATGCATTATCATTTTGTGTTAAAAATTCAGACATACTAATACATTGATAGTACTAAGAGAGAAAACACCTAGACAGAAATGCAAACTTGAAAGGAGTCTTCTTTTGCAGGCAAGAAAAAGAACTGTAACAGAGGAGGGGTTTGCTGTAATAGAAAGTGAGCCTGCAACAAGGACAAATACCCACCTAATGAACGCAGCTGATTCCTTCGAGCAGGGACAGGTGGAGAGGGAGCTCTGGGCTGGGGAGGATCCTAGTGACCATCATCAATATCAAATGTCATTTGTAAAAGGAAGAAATTACAGTATATTTCATTTCTTATTTTACAGCTAATTTACATTAACAGTTGGAAGTCAGAACAGTAACCTCACAGGATGTCAATGCCTAAGGCTTTTTAAATGTGATCTTTCAATGCACAATCCAAATTACTATGACAATACCTATAATGCACTATTCAGAGCTCTAAACAAATCTGTTCCAAGTACTGCTAAAGAAATAAACTGACCTACCTCCAGAGCATTCTTCACATTTAGGAAATTTAGGGAAAGCAATGGTTTAAAGTATGACATAGAATATTCTCTGAAACTGCACTACACAGTATTTAGCTCAGTTCAGACAAAGAGTTGGTAAAAAACAAACAAACAAACACTTTCTCAATAAAAAGACAAAAGTATAGGCTGAGATTCAAATATCATAAACAGTTATTTAATCTGCTCTCTTCTAGGAGAAATTTATTTTAAAAGCCAAAAAAGCCCCAGAGAAGACTATCAAGTAAAAAAAATGAGAGGTCTCAGAACCACTACTGTAACTCATTTCTGATGCAGAGAAGAAAGCAAAGCATATTAGGAGTAATAATCTTTTTGCACTTTGAAAAACATAAAAATTACCCAAGAATGTCAGTAGCTACAAATCAACATTAAACTTCATGCCTGAGCAAAGTCCTTCTGTGTGTGAAAATGATGAGCTGCTAGATTATATGCAAACTTTCTTATCCTAAATCTTGAGATCACCAACCCCTGGTAAGGGTCTGGACAGTGTATATCCTCTCCAAAATGAAGTACTCATTCCTACAGAAAATGCAGATGCAGAAAAAAACTAAAATGACACATCTCCAAAAAAAATTCTTCAATACTTGAAATAAAATTTAACCTTAAATTTCAGAGCTCCAAGACTGATTAATGTAAAGGCTGTCTCGTTATCCGTGGCATTGCAGTAATAACTGGCAAACTTTAAAATCCTGGCCTGATTTCATACCCAGTGCTTTCTTAAATAAAGCAGTAGAGGCTTGCTCTGACACTCTTGTGCTCTCACATACTTGTGCATAGTAGGACAGACGGCTCTCAGCAGAGGGAATCCTTTCCTCTTTCCTTGCTGATTTGTTCTGCAGGGCAGGAATGACGGGTGAAGATTGCCGTGACAACTGCAGGGAGGAAACCAAGACTGAAACTACATCCCTACAGCTTCTGAATAAAGTGTTCTTTTGGACAGGCAAGGTTTTGTTAGGGTTTGCCCTTTGAAGAAAGAAATGTTCCTAAGTGCATAAAACGACAGCAAAAATTATTTCATGTGATTTTTGTTTTCTATCTATAGAAATTTTAATACTTTTTTTCTATGCTGTAGGGTGTTTTTTTCTTAATTTATATGTCAGTTATATATCTTTTTTCCTCTAGACATTTCCTTTACATCTGTTTATTTTAGAGAAATTACAGAAATTTAGTACAAATTTTATAAGAGAGTTTTATAATTTACTTAGACTTTGTCCGTCAGAATTCTATGTGATGGATTTCTTACATCATCCAGGTGAAAGGAAAATAATTAAATTTCCAAAAACACCATTGTTTAAGATGAACGGTCCTACCAGTCCTCCAATAAACAATTTTATTTATATTTACACCTCAGCAGATGCAGGTCACAGTATTTCACAGCAGATATAAAAATCAACTATTGAGTGCAGATTATTAATCTTTCTTTTACTATTTTTTAATGCAAATTTGATCAACAAGGTAAGTTTCTACTGCAGTATGACTGATTTTTCCATCAGCTGTTCTCTTGTATTAAGTATACTGCAGTTTGATAAACTGAGAGGGGAACAACACTGAAGGTAGAGGTCTAAGAAATCATGTGATTTCCTTAAAATCCAGTTATTTTTAAAAGTTTTCTTAGAAAGTCACTTAACATACCATCTTCTTTTCCTCTTCCATCTTTTCTTTCTCAAAATATTGTCTAAGTTGTTCCTCTTGCTTTTCTTCTTTTTCTTTTTGTCGTTTTTCTGCCTCTTTTCTCCTTTCTTCACCTAATTGAATTACTTCTTTATTTTTCAATCTTCGCTGTAACATAATAAATACATTAAAAAAGACTCAATTAATAGTATGTTTTCTTTCTCTTTGAGAAAGAAAACATACTATTAATTACACATCAAAGTGATTAGTATGAAATAAAAAAGCATATTTCATTAGTCTGACTTCAAATATCCAAATTAAAATATATCTCATGCAAATCTCAAACAGCAGCAGCCCTGGCTTTGCTAACATCATTAAACAGAATTCCTAATAACTTCTATAAACACCAGTTTGTGACCCCAGATCTGCCATCAGCTAAGGCAGAACTGTAGGAGTCATTTCCAAAAATTAAATTCAGGATTCAATTAAAACACACTGCAGACATGAACCACACTATCACATGACCACAGAGAAATTATCATCTGGTCTCAGTTTTAGTCGTGTGACTATGAATAGCAATGACACCAGGGAGCTCCCTACTCTCTGCTAGAACAGCTCTGGTATCCAGAAGACAAGGCTCATCCAACTAATCTGCTCATACGAGGGAAGGAGAATTTAGAATATAAGATAAACGTTCTGTCTTAGAAATTTTCAAGTGCTACATCCTAATCTTATCTTCCATAATCCCCTAGGGCACTGAAAGACTCTTCTTTCTCTGATGGCCTTGTGTCCTCTTCTTACAGTTATTTATTATATTCTAAATAATGCAAATTTATTAAAAAATTAAAACCCAAGAAACAAAAATTTGGGGTATAAATTAAATCCATGGCTATTTATTGAATTTACTTCCATGAAAGTATTCACTAGATCTGCTTGGCATTCATCCAAAACAAGCAGTATTCTTATCTCAAAGATATCTCCTTGCCAGTTCAAAAAGTCTTTACAAAATATTCCTGCATAGGTACATTTTTCAAATAATTCTATGAGAACTAGATTTAAGACAAAAACTGGGATGATATTTTTTTAATTCACCAATTTGATAAAGCTTTTTATTGGCCTAACCATCAATTTCTTTTAGAAAGGAGGGCACCACTGTCACTTATAAAACTACAGGTTTTTTCTTGAAAGAATTAACAATACTTCAAGTTTTCAATATAGCATGAAGTGTGAAAAGAATGAGCTGGTTAATGCTGACAATCTTCCACCTCTCCTCTGCCTAATGCAGACCCATTTAAAAGCAAAGACCACTTCACAGGACACTTCTTGGCTTACCTTCTACACAACAAATATTACAAAGGGTTAGTTTAGGATGGAAAGAAGTCAAAGTATCAAAATACTACACCTCCTCATCTTTCCTCCTTCTTTCCTCTAGTTCCTCTTCATATGCTTTTTGAATTCTCATCCTCTGCTCTGCGAGTCGTTTTTCCTCTTTTTCTTCTTCTATTCTAAGTTTTTCTCGCTCTGCTTCTTCCCTACGTCTCTTTTCTTCAATCTTAAAAATAAAACAAAGAAATATTCAACTGTCAATAGCCGTAGCAATCTGATTAACAACATTTACCACCATGATTTTTGCAGTACCTACTTGCAAAATCAAAAGCTATAAGGTGCAACTGAAAGAATCCTAGAGCCTGTCCTGTATTTCAGCTTCAGAATTCCCTTAAAATGAGATTCTATTTTACTATTTCTTTTTGGCCATCAGAGTCACCCCTCTAAAGGAAAACTATTTACAAACAATACTAATAAAACCAGAGTATTTCCTAACACTTTCTCTGTTCAAGATGTGCTGGAGTAACACTTTTATTCACTGCTTACATAATGGAAAATGGGAAACCAAAGAGATATGGTAATTATCTTTTTTCCATTCCACAATTGCAGTATTATTAGACAAAGCTCTGACTTACTGAAGCAAAAGATCTGCCCATTCTTTAGTCTATTTGGCAGCCCTTTGCATGGAAAAAAACCCTTGATCTTTTCTTTTCAAGAGATCCACATCAAATACTGTATGACGTTAGTAGTCTCTTAAATTATCTATTATCTAAATTATAAAATTTAAAATTTAAAAATTTTAAATAAAAAATTTAAATTACATAAATTATCTATATCTAAATACCTTGATATTGGTATTTAATTACACTGATATTTAATTCATGCAGCATAAGATTAAATGTGAAATATTATGGACAGAAAACATAAGCTGGTTGAGGAACAACCAGGTTTTATACACCCATCAATAAATAACTACACTATGACTGATCACCATTTCCTTTTGATGAACATGTATTTTTGTCATGTAGACCTCCAAGGGCAAATATCTTGGTTTCTGTAGTCATTTATATATGCAAACAGTTTCAGAACTCAATACCATATTTAGAGAGGTGTGCATAAAAAAAAATATAGAGTCTAGATTATAGAAGCCAACTATTAAGAAATGCTTGTCTAAGTGAAGCTATTAAGTACGCCAAAATCCAAGAAACTCTATGGTATGTAGCTTTTAGTACACCTCTTGTGTGCAGAATTGGCTGTGACAGCACAGGTAAGGTCTTTGGTGGGCAGTGATGATTCACTCTGAGTGCAAATCCTCTTTGTACAATTTATTTCACTGGATGATATCTGGCAGGAGCATTCACCTGTAGACGCAGGAAGTTCTTGTAGGATTCCTGTCGCTTTAGCTGCTCTGGAGATGGAGGCTCAGCAAACACATTACCTCGAGCGAAAGGAGAGGCCTGTGCAAATGTAATACCTAAAGGAGGGGAAAGGTTACAGATAAAAAACAAACCTAAGACAGGAAGCCAGAGTGAGGAAGGGGGAATCCAAGACACTTGTTTCAAAAACAAGATTATGGCAGTCGTAACTCAAAGACTATAGCTGGGCTTGAAAGTTCTTACATTTTCTGCCTACAATAACTGCCAGGTTTGAGGTGTTTAATACCATCCAAGTGAGCTGCATTTCTACAAAATAACACCTACTAAAATCACCTATTCTACTGTTCAATTTGCAGCTTAGTATCTAAGAACATTACCTGCAAATTAATTAGAATAGCAAATACTTTACACCTCGTAGCTTTACTGCTGCAATTCCTTTGACTTAGAACACAGTTCTGTTCCTCAGGTTCATTCTCTCTTTAAAAACAGAGCATCCTATCAGAACAAATATTTACACAAAATAGCAAAGGATGCTACAAAAAGCAAAGCCCCAGACTGGCAAATAAAATTCTAAGCAGTCAGAAATCTGAATTCTGCCAGTATTAAGTCCTATAAAGTTTGAAGTGTCAGGTTTCCTTTAGCTCTGAGTTACAACCACGACATAACCGTACTGTCCCCAAAGCTCTAGATAGGAGGATTAATTCAGATACCACACAGAGCAGGTTTTGCAGAACAGAAGCAGAGGAAAAAGAAAGGAAGTAAAGGAAAAGTAGAGGAAGTTGTGTTAACTTTCCAGCTCATGCAGCATGTTCTTCACTCATATCATGTCTGCTCTGAAGGATGGTGCCTCAAAGATGTTCAAGACCACAGGCTCCACTGAGCTGAGATGAGCATTACATTTCCCTATACAGTAACATCCAAGTCAGATGAAAGCATAAATAACACATTAAAGTATTCCCATAGGAATTCTCATGTTTAGAATGAGAATTCCTATGGGAATTCAGCCTAGCCTTAGGAACATGTGTTTGCATACCAAGGAGAATTATTTTTCCTTACATGGAAGCAATGCTTGAATCCTTCCAAAATCGAACTAAATTTACATGTGACTCTTTGATGGAGTTACTTTCATATAAAAAAGCAGAATAAATTTTATATACCATTTAGATGGCATGGGTGCAAGACAGACAAGTTACTATGGAAAGTATCAAGGAAAATGCCTGCTGTGTACCAGCTACTATCCTGCAGGTTCCTCTTTTAACAAGACAGTGTACCAAAAAAAAAAACAAACCCACAAAACCAAGTAACCAAACCCACCAAAACATACACAAAGCCACTCTACTACATGGCTGATCAAATTCCAAGTGCAAGACCATAAAGTTCCCCTCATTGATCTGCACCACCTCCTGATCCCAAAATAAGTGATCTAAACAAGAAGCTCTTAGCTGTTTAACATCATTACTTTAACAGCCTTCCTGTTTCACTTCTTATTAAATGGTTAAATATACAACCTGTATATTGCAATACCATGTAATTCTTTATTAAGAAGTGCAACAATTCAAACAAGATAAGGAAAAGCAGCATCTAAGCTGAGTTGAGAAGACCATCACCAATCCTGGCCTTTGCCCATGCTAAACTAGGGACAGATCTGGGGTAACACAGTGCTCTCATTTAGATGTCTCACAAAATGTTAGAAGATAAAAATGCATTAGTTTTAAAATATGAAAATAAATCAAAATCCTTAGAACTTGGAGGCAGTGCATAGGGCTCCATATGTACCCAATTTACCTGTAACTTTCAGAACTTGTTACCCTAGTTACTGTACCAATCTCACCTTAACCTCTAACATCATACACCTGAAGATCTCCTTTTATTCCAGTCTCACCTACTACATAGCTGTATTTTACTGTGTCATTTAAAAATAAGACAAACATGTACAAAGATTTGATTACAAACATCAAATCTGGAAAATTAATATACTGATCCTGAGTCTTCAGGGCTATAACAGCTTTAGTTATCATGATGATAAGAAAAGATTTTAAGAGCACTCAGTGACAGCAATGAAGAAATTTGGGAAATAAGCATGATACTGACTTCACAGGTAGAGAGCACTAACACTATCATAGGACTACCAGAAAGAGGTGAAGAACTATGGAATTTTGATCACTAAGACTTAAGGATAGTTATAGGAGTAATACAATATTCTTAAAAACCTGCTATTTTATTTGTAGATGCTTCTGAGTTCTCAGGTCTCGAGGAGGCCAAATTTAGGTCAACAATAGCCCTTTTATCTTCATATGGTCTTGGCTCTGGATTATGATAAGCCTCTTCATTTCGCTTGTGCATGACATTCAAGTCCGCTAAAGGAAAGGGGAAATAACTGTTTATAGTGTTTTAATCTGATCAAGGCATGTACACTGTAGATTCTCCAAAATACAGGGGGTTTTGACCAGATTCCACTTTTCCTGAGCATATCAGCCATGGAAACAAAAAAATCAGGCAAAGACAAGAATACAGAGGCTAAAGGTGAGATTCTAATAATTGGGTACTATTAACTAACAGATTAAAAGATTCGTTTTGTCACTTTTCTTTTGTCAGGAATGATTCTTCACAACAAACCTCCCTTCTCCCCTGTCTCAAAATTGGAAAGATAAAGAACTCAAAAGACAAAATTGACTGTCAAGTCTGTGTTGAAAGAGATATTTAGAAACCACCCTTTCTTCTATCTCCTTAAAGCTGTAAAATACTTCTGAGTTTAGTATTGATGTTTTAAGTGCTGAATCTCTCTAATTACTGTTGAGGGAAATAAGCGCAATTGAAGCACTGAAGCATATTTTGGTCTTCATGTCTTCAGTAATAATCCAGGTGCGGATGTAAGCAAAGCAACATTATGTGACATTTTCATCAAAATTTACATGGTGCTTGATCAAAGATGTTAATTTCAGCTGATTTTGAAATGTTACCATACTACACTTAGAAGGCTCATTTCAAAACAAAAAAGCACTGCACAGTTTTCAGATTACATTTTGAAATAGTGTTTCTGATAATTATGAATTACTGTAGTCATTTAAGCACACAGATTCCAAGAACTTTAAATTCCATGCCTCTCTGTAAAGCAACCTTTGCATATATCAGAGTGTGATAAAAAGCTATTTACAGACATTTTTAAGAGGATAAAAAGACAAGTCACACCACATTAAAAAGACATGTCAGAAAGCATGTCCTGTTTCACAACACTCGACTCATAGCTTATCCATCACGCTGCCAAGCTATGGTGGGAAAAGTATTTTACATATTTAATTCAGGAAAACAAGGTAAGAAGCTTCTTTCTCTTGGTTTCTCATTTACAGACAGAGAAAAACTTCCCAGCAGTTATGTGTAGAGCTCAGGTCAGTATGAGACCTTTACATTTCCAGTCACACCACTGTTGAAGCCTAGAGGAAGAAGCCAAACACATAAATATAGTGCCTGAAGTCAGGCAGTATGAACACCTCTATCTGCCCTGAGGATAAACACAAGCTTGGATCCTTAATACAAGCCTCTAAACTTTTAATTTGGCCACAAAATCTTTTAAAAGCATTTAAACTTTACTCACTACTCTCAAAATATACTATTAATTTTGACAAATGTTGCTCAGGTGTCATAGAACTAAAACAAATTATTTTGTATATAAACCGTTATCCAATAAATATTTAATGATTTACTGGAAGGGTAGATGAACAAGCTGGATCATAGCTATCTTCCAGCTCCCTACTCCCACCTTGTAGAAACAGAACTTGGAAAAAAGCAAGCCTTATAAAACATTACTGCTGAGTGCTCTTTATATAACCATTTACCAGCGGTGTTACTTTGGGAAGAATAAATATTCCACTTAGATTTGTATATTTATATAAACACATTTCCATTTTTCATGTCACAAATAGAGATTTCTAAGCCTAGAAATCATTTTTAGAAATCAAAAAACCCTAAAAACCTGTTTCCTAGGACATGCTTAAATAAAAATCTTCACAACAAGTTTAGCATATTTGTATTACAGATGATTCTGACAGCTTGTTTTCCTCCTTCTCCCTTTACAACTGCACTGTGTCTTCACTTATAGTTGACATATCCTATGTTTCCTATTTTGTTTGGATTGTACTCTTTGAATGATTCTACAGAAATCAAAATAATAACTCAATTATTCCTGGAGTGCATTTCCTTGAAACAAGTCTTATTTGTCAAGGGCTACCAGTGCTACAAAACAAGGAATAATATGGCTGAATAGAGCCCTAACAAGAGCAAGAAAACATCAGGCTTGAAAAGACAACCCATAATTTTCACAAACATACTTATCAGATTTCCTTCTGCATCTTTGAGAGGAGCACCACCACCACCTCTTCCCCAGGGATTGTAATTCTTCATTTCTGCTTCTAACTTCTCCTTCTCCTCTCGCTCTTGTCTGCGGCGCTCTTCTCTCTCTCTTATCTAAAAACAATCCAACCACAGTTAGTTCCACAATAATATCACTTTAAGTAGAAGTTGAATAAAAAGTTAACAGAGCAAACTGAATGCTCTCATTATCTATTTCCCTCATCTAGAGCAAGAACATCCAAACAGTTCACTGTCTACACTGCAGACAGTGCATTGCATTCTGTTGTGCTTGTCCAGTTGTGCATAATCACAGAAACATCCTACACATCATAAAACTTCCAACTTCCAGAAATGTCCACATGTGACATTTGCACTAGATCAAAAGTTCCATATCTCTGGATCTTTGTTTATACTGGCTGAAAATTAAAAAGGCAAAATTCTACAATATTATTGCACTTGCTTCTCTCAATCTGGTATGTTTTGTTTAACCAAAACTTAGACTGGACATGACTCCTAATAATAAATGCCTACACAATTCTACAATCACTCATAAAATAGTTTCCAGTGGTAATTCACTATGATCTATGTATGTAACACAGGAATGTTCATATGCTTTGTTCTTCTTTTCCTTCAAAATCATTTATGTAATTAAGTCCCCTAATTTATAGAATGTATAAAGTGAACAGCTGTTAAAAAGTCCATCTTTTACTCAAAGCTTTTAAAACTTTAACTATTTATGTATTTGAAATATATTAATGTATTTTTCTTAAGTTTATTTCTCATGTGCATTAGAAAAACATTTCATTGGATAAATATAATTAGATAAAACACTATGAAGTGGTGAGGCATTGGAACAGGTTGCCCAGAGAAGCTGTGGATGCCCCATCTCTGGGAGTGTTCAAGGCCAGGTTGGATGGGGTGTCACACAGCATGATCTAGTGGAAGGTGTCCATGGCAGTGGGGCTGGAACGAGATGATTTTTAAGCTCCCTTCCAACCTAGGCCCCTCTATGATTCTTTCATGTCCCTTCAACAAGTAAGCACAACTCCATAAGAGATATAATGAGTAAATAAAGACCCATCTAGCTCCTTCAACTGTCTACAAAAATCATCAGTCAGGTTTATCTATAGCAAAAAGAAGAATATCCTGATTGCTTTCAGCCATAACAACTATGAAAGATTGTATCATGCCATGTTTATTAGACCTTTATGTCATATTGTGCAGTCTTATATTGCAAGGTAATACTTACTTAGGACTACAGTGAGAAAATGCCTTCAGACAACCACATGTACAGTACTTGACACTATTCCTAAATGGTTATTCTATTAACTATTTGTCCTTGGTTGACAGCCTTTCCTTTATCCCTTATGCACAAACATAATCAGAACTACAGTATTTTTATAGATATTATTTACTTCTACAAAGGAAATACATAAAAAATAAGATAAGAAAACGTTAAGTTCCCCAGAACTGGGTTCTAGGAAAATTTCTGCAAAAGTAACATGTTTCATCAGGGTCAAATACATTTTATAACTATAAACTCCCACAAGGTGCAGCAGCAAAAGGCCACTAAAGTGAGTATGGGACTAAGGTGTCTACTGGAACAGGAGACACAAAAAATGGTCTAGTCTATCAAAAGAGAAGCTAAAAAGAAATGAGACCCCACCTACAAACACACTGGAAATAAATATTTGGCAAACTGTTGAATTAGTGTCCAAATGATCATGAAGAAATTACAGAAATTAGACTGTTCCTAATAATTAGAGCAATAATGAAATATCAGAGCAATACAAGCCATTCCTTTCAAGATGCAGGTTCTTGTCTTCACGAAAATAATTATATAAAGATACATGCCTGGAACTAATCTGTTTGCTGTAAGATTCTTAACATTCTCTCTGCCTCTGACAAAAAATTTGAAGAGCTTACTGTCCACCTGAAGAGCTAAAATGAGCTAAAGCAGAGTCAGAGGAAGGAAGTGATGAAAGGAAGGAGAGTTAAAAAGCTTTTTATTTGTATGCTACATAAAGCTCTCTGAAAGAGTACTATAGTTAAAACCATCATATGTCAAAAAATAAAAGAATGAAGAGTTAGAAGCTTTATCACTCAGTACCTGTTGCTGTAATTCTTGTTGATAAGATAATGTTGCCTCTTTGGAAGGCTTTGTTTTTTCCTCAGAATACACTCCTGTGCTTCTTTGTCTGTCTCCTGTATCCCTCTGTCCAATGTTGCTTCTAAATTGAAAAATCACATATACAAAGGGAAAACATCACAGGGTCCAGAGTGGGGTAAAAAATTTTTTAAAAAATCCCTTCCTGAAGTATTTAAGAGTTGTTGTTTCCCATAGCCTGGCAGTTTATAATCCCAAACATTTTCTTAAATCCATATGAAAATAGCAGTTCAATGAATTATTCTTTTATTGTCTAAATAGAAGTTTGAAGAGTTGTCTTTAACACATTTTATTTCAAAGGTATATCTGTTCTCAGCAAAATATTACCAACACAAAAAAAAAAAAAAAAAAAACCAATACAGACAAATACACACAAAGAATACAAATAGAGATAATACTTACACAGGCTGCTCTACTGGAGCTTGGCCTAAAGGAGGATCCAGACTAGGTGTGGGTTGCATTCCCATCATTCCTGTACCATCTGCAAAGTAAAAAACCAAAATAAACCATATTTTAAATTTTGAATGCTCAGATATAAATATTTGTCATTATCTAAAAGAACAGAGTTCACCACTCAAACTCTGTGAGTATAGAACAAACAGAACTCTCAGCTTCTATAACAAACTCAGCTAACCCTTAATGCCCTCTAAAGAAAGAAATACAATGCCAAGGTACAAATCTATTTCTTAAACTCAACTAAATCCCTTTAGATTTTACAAATTACCTCATTAACATATTTTACCTCAAATAACAAGATTAAATTGGTCACTTAATGGTGACACATCCTCATTCTTTCCAAATGTCATTCAAATCAACTAGTAAAAGTTATTTTTCTAAGTTTTTTCTCCTTTACTTTACCTTTTCTAAGAAGATGGAACAAAAAAATTTAAAGTATTTCTGTTTTTTTCTCTAAAAAATAAAAAAAGGAGAAAAACGAACACCACACACTCCAGTCTCTCCCTACACAAATCACAATAGTTTCAATCATGAAATCATCATGAAGCAAAGGACAGACAAAAAAGGAGTTTTAAAATATAACAGTAGACCACTTCATACATTATTTTAATATATTCAATGTATTAATAAATATCTTTAAAATATTGATAATTATACCTGAAATTGCAACAACACCGACATATGTAATTAATTAGTATTTAAGTGATTTTAGGAAATAGTGTTTGAATTATCAATATTACAAAGAAAATTATCTGGGAGGAGTAACAGCAAAAAATCTGAGTGATGAACAAGATTTCAGGAAATCACAGCCCTTTTTGTTGCTGGAGAAAATTACTTCATTCAAAAACAGCATTGGAAAAAAAGCCTTTTTCATTCAATACACATCTTAAAAATGGGTTTAATTTGCTGTTGCAAGTTCTACATTGTTTATCATTTAACTAGATCAAAAGCAGTCATATGAATCACTCTAACAACCAGCTAAAATCATCAACTTACAGTATGCAAGAGCAGGATCCAAAGGATTCCTTGCCCCATAAAAGTAATAAGCATCATCATAAGGTGTTTTATAGTTGTCTGTCAAAACGGGTGGTGGAGGCGGTGGCAACGGTGCAAGCCTTAAAGAAAAAAGGGACACAATTCCTTAGTTTGTTGTACAACTGAAAAGGTATCATCAGAAGAAGTGGGGGGAGGAGAGAAGAGGGAGGGAAAGAAAATGAAGCAGGGATGGGGATAGAAGGAGAATTCATTATGGGAAAATTCTAGATTTAGTTCAGCTTAAGACCTCTCATTAGTGACATGCAAAAACAAGATACAATAAGTCTCAGCAGGGAATTAACCTTCCCTGAGGGAGCAGCACATGAACCCAGACTATTCCAGAGATCTAAGAACACAAAACAAGCACTCCTTCTTTCAGTGGCTCAGTTAATGGCACTTCCTGGCTACATCAGTAAAGAAAACAAGGCAAGATCTGGTCAAAGGGTGAACAGCACAGCTTCAGCCACGTGCCTGGAGATCCTTCTCTCTCTGAACAGTTTAGTCACAATCACAGCACCCAGTGGAAGCTGTCCTTGCTTACAGTGCATTCCTGAGCTCAGCCCTGGGAGACTGCTTAATTAATAGGAGCCAAACTGGTGCCACATCAGCCTTCTGAAAACATGGACTCTGCAGGGCATGGGCCCAAGCATTCCCACAAGATGATTCCATATTACAGACATGGACATAAATTCTACAGCTCAACCCTTGTCCTACACAAACATCCACTATGAGAGAGCTGCCTTCAGAGATATTCCAGCCTCCATGGATGCTTTCAAATAAACTATGAGGAAACTGACATTAAAAGTTTATTCCAGTGCAAAGTAGTTAGTTTTCTGTTAATTGTCAAAATATTATTTCTACCTTCATCAGCTCCTCGGAGAAGGATCCAGAGTACTACTGAGCTCTACCTCAGCAGTAATAACATGCTAAACAACAATCTTACTTAACATGTAAAATGAACATGATGGTGAAGCACCTGGGAACCACCATTTCCCCAAGACTGCTGACTAGACCCCTCTGAAAGTCTTTATCACTCTGAGAGTCTTCATTCACTGGAGAGGCTGAACGGGCTGGCATTGGAGTCTGGAAAGCCACCCTGGGCCTTTCAGGAGGTACCTTCTCTTCAAAAGCTCTTGCTGTGAAGCCAAACTGCTTCAATCTATTTGGCTGAAGGGAAAAAAAAAAATAAAGAAGTAGTAAGAAAAAGAGAGAGGAAAAAAACCAAAACAAAACAGTTGCCTTATTACCAGGAAATATTCTGAACCTCCATTTACGTTGGGTTAAACACTTCACTGGATCTCAACTTCCAAATTTCAAATGTTCAAATTTCTAGTAACTGCATTTTTTTCTCCCAGTGATCTACTGGGAATCCAGTATTAGAAGGTAATCCAGAACTTTTATCAGAGATTTACAAAAAGCAACCTTGTCATTGGTTTCAGGAAGTATATAAAATATATCTAGTTAATGTCCAGAAAAAAGAACATGTCTTTAGAACAGTTTATCTACAGCTGTCAATTTTCCACAGTGACAGTATACTCATATTATGCAAAGTTTCTGAAATCCCTCCCCTCCAAGCCAAGATTGAAATAACTCATAATCAGTAAAAACTAAAATACAAATACACAGTGAGACTTTTTCCAATAAACATTTCCTTCAATACCATTATTTTACTTTTTGAATTCCTTTGATCTTATTAATTTTTTCAATCACAAAAATTACAAGTTTTTGGAGGGAGTTCTTTTTAAAACAGAAGTAGCAAATGTTTATTGATAACTGTCAGCCTCAGAAAAAAGTCAAAAGCAACAAGCAAATCATGTGAAGGCATGCGAGTCAGTTCAGAACTATCCTATCACACCCAGAAATCCCTTACAGCAACTGCTCTGCATAACTATTCTAATGTTTGTTTAAATAAGGCAATAGAATAGAAGAATGGGGAAAAAATCATACACTGCATAAGTAAAAGAGATTTTGTTCTGAATTTATTGGTCCTAATATTGAAGTTCTTCAACTAACATGCATTGGGAGAAAGTAATACCCGAAACCAGCTACATATTAATATCTACCAGAAAACCATACACCCTACAATATGGAAATATTTCAACAAAATATTAAATCTTTACCTCCTCATCATTTAGCTGCAAGACAGTGTATACAAGGCAGTTAGTACTCACCAATCAAGGAATACACTGTTTAGACACAAATTCTCAAAATCTACTAAACATAAGTATTTGCTTATAGTATTTAATTTCAAATTTCTAGAATACAGAATTGGATAACAGATATTAGCTAAAGCAACTGAATTTTATAAAGAAGTCTACAGACTTTGTCTTTTCAAATCCAATGTCTTGAGCTGCAGAACATTTAAAACAACCTTTCACAATAACAACTTTAATATGAAAGCATTCCCAAAGTGCCCCAGATTTCAGCTCTACTGCTGATTTCAGATGTGACTTGAGTACTCAGTTCATCCTGGGGATTGTTTCAGTTTAAACAAGCAGCACATACAACAGTCTACATTTTTATAGATTCTTAATCAGGCATTGCTATTTAACCAACCTGTAATTAATCAAGAAATGCACCTAATTAGAATCTCTCCCTGAGAGGCAATTTAAGGCTAACAGTGACTGATGCCTAATGAATGTAGCAATTCAACTTAATTGAAGGCTTTCAGCTAAATTAGTGCTTAAACACTATGCATGCTGTGTACTTGCTCTGGATAGAATTTTGTTCCTACAACAGGCACTTTGCAGACTCTGACTGAGATGTGGATGGTGTATTGAGTGCTGCAGCACAGCATGCTTCTGCATAGTCAGCTTTGATTACACAGAACTGTTTACACTGACCTTGCAGCCTGCTGAGCCAGGAGAGCCAGCATCCTCTGCTCAGTTCTGCCTCCTCCCCTGCCTGCCTCCCAGCTGTACCCTCTATTCCTCTACCTTTCACCATGTGAATCCCTGATCAGCCAGCTGACCCCTCTATACCAACTAAAGCAGCAAAAAAGATGCAGATTTTTGCCAGATAACCGAGCTGAATGAGTTTGAAACAGGGACTAAACAAGCATGACAGACACTTTATGCAGTGAAGGCAGGTGTTTTTCCTCCCCATTTAGGAGTAAGAATTTTGATTCAGCTTCATTGCTTGTCTTGTGTGCATTCTCAGTCTCCTGTCTCCCAAGTTTCACAGAAAGAAAGAAATGGTTTCACAGAATATTCAGAGTTGGAAGGGACCCACAAGGATCTGACTAGTAGCATCTTACAGCTAGCTGTTCATCCACCTTCATTTTCTAGCAAAGAGGACCTTCTTTCCCTTCTACTTCCCTTCTCCAAAAATGGCACAAGTTTCAATCTGTGTCAAAGCATTCCCAAAAAAATACTGGTGATAATTTAAATCAGTAACTAGTTAACTTAATAACCAGTCTATGCTTGAAAGTTACCACCCTACATCCTGAACAGCACATCTCCACCACACCCAAGCTGCAATGGCTTTGGGCACACAGCAAATACATGCAAATCACACAAGTTCTGTCAGTCTCTGCAAGACTATCAGTCTCCTAATAATGTTACTAGTGCTGACAACCTGCTCCTGGATGCATGCTAATCAAAATTCTTCATGTAATCATCACCTTACTAAGGAAGTGGAGACAGTAGAAACTCTGCATGAAGTCTTAAAAACGACACCAAACAACTTGCTTTTTACAAAATCCTATAAAAATGCTTGTAATCCTAAACACTATAATGGATCACTTTAAAAATAACAAATTTTAAATTAAAAACTGTTGGAATGAGATCAACTCATCTGCAAAACAACCTTTTTTTTTAATTGAGAGAAAGCTTTCTGCAGCATACTTTGCATTCCCAAAGACAGGTTACTACAGTGTGCATTTAAGAGGCTACCACTGGACACTAAGTAATTCTTTCCATGATACCCACTCTTGGTGGGTATCAAATTTCTATTTGGACACAGCAAAAGAAAATGCTCAGTAATTTCCATGAAAATATTTTCCTCTGATGCTGAAAGTATGTTTAATGACTTACAGCCGGGGGGGGTGGGGGGGGGGCTTGTTTTGTATTTATGCTGAACATGGAGTTGATAATATAGAGGTGGTTTTTTTATTGCTGAGCAGGGCAATAAAAAGAGAGCCAAGACCTCTCTGCTTTTTCTGCTGCCACGCTGGTGAGGAGCCTGGGTGTGGCTGGGGGGCTGGGAGGAGACACAGCTGGAAAAGGCAACCCCAACTGACCAAAGGGATATTCCAGACTGTCATGGTTTGAAGAGCTCTGCTTCTAACCCTGTGTTCTCAGAGGCGTGTCTATGTCTTAAATGGCCTGGTTAAATGCCAATATTAGAGCCTGAATATCCATTGGCCCAAAACACAACATCCCAAAAAACACATCCAAAAAACACAATCCCTGTCAAACCACCACACAGACCATAGGACATCACACTCAGTATATAAAGTGGGAGAAAGAAGGAGGAAGGGGAGGATGTTTGGAGGGATGGTTTGTCTTCCCAAGATGTATGATGGCTGAACACCTGCCTGTCCATGGGTAGCTCTGAATTAATTTCTTGCTTTGTTTTGCTGATGTGTGCAGCTTTTGCTTTCCTTGTTAAATTGTCTTCATCTCAACCCTTGAGTTTTCCAGCTTTTACCCTTCCTATTCTTTCTTTCCCTCATCCCACTGGTGAAGAAGTGAGCAAGCAGCTGCTCGTGAGGCTTGGCTGCTGGCTGGGGTTAAACCATGACACAGCCTCATCATCCTGGGCTTCAATTTTGTTGTACACTGATGTCCTATTAAATAGCCCAATATTTATCATTTTATAGAAACTCCACAGAGTTGTGTGACTAAGCAACCACAGTGTGCATGTGAGAAAAAAATAATAGGCTATATAGATGAAAGAAAATCCAAATTTCTTACCTGCTTTTCTGGGTCTTGAACTCCAGAGGCAGCAACTGAGAGCTCAAGTTCCTTCTCACTGTTTTTGTAAAAAAAAAGTATCAAATCAGAAAGCAAGAACAACTATATTAATTCTTTCAAAGCACAAATTCACAACTTTGTATTTAAAAGAACTCCAAAAATACAGGAAAACAGAAGACAATGATTCCACTTGAATTCCTCTGCAATCAGGGAAGGAAATTATATAATATTTGTAAATACAGAGAATTCTCAAGAAGTATCTGGCTATCACCCATTTCACCTAGTAAAAATCCAACTACCATAAAAGGAGAAACCACCACAATTCTTATTTACTACAACTTTTCAGGACATTCCTAAAAAATTAGTTTTTATTCACATTCAAGAAGTTAACATTAAACATATTGAAATGAATGATTTAAAAGTGCAGCAATAAATACTGTTTTGAAATTTCTGGGCTCAGGCTTGTTCTGCATAGTATAATTTTTGTCACAATGAGTCAATAGTAACTAATTTTTAATTCCTCATCCCTTCTCTAATATTGCTGTGTGTTTTTATGTATCCAGACTATAATTCAGTAGATAGTGACTAGTAGGTAAAGAAGAATTAATATTTTATTATTCTGCATAAGTCAGATGATCAAATGCTTTAAAAATGAAAGGTTACTTTCCAAAATTGGAGGGCAAAAACAAAATAATTTTCAACTTTGCCAACTACTTCAGAAATCCTGTACCAGCAAAAAAAGATTACTTTAGTTAAAGCTTCTTTACCCTTAAGAAACTAAAAAATCAGTTGTAAAAATGAAAAAGTATCTGGGTTTTCTTCATTCCACTGAGAGCTTGTGAATATGTTCATTAAAAACGAAAGCTCTCATGACAATGAGTTTAATTAAATGCAGTATTACTCAGCTGCCTGGAATCCCTTAGTTATGAAATTGCTTCTTACCACACTGACTTAATGGAATGCCTTGAAATTTCAGCCATTATCTTTTAAAAAGACAGGAACTTTCCATTACCGTCTCTTATTGCGCTGCTGCTCAGCCATCTGTTCCATTAGCTCTCGTCTGTATTTCTCCTTTCTCCTCTGAAGAAGTTCTCGGTCCTGACCACCTAATGGAAATGACCACACATTTGTGTAAATGTTCCACAAAGTACACTAAAGGTACTGGACAAAAACATTGCCTTTCAGTCAATTTAGAAACTGAAACACAGCAGACTGTACAAACACTGTATTTCTACTGACTAAAACAAAAAAGATATCTAGTTTTAATAGACAATTTGTTTGGAGTATGATGATCAAAAAGACTAAAATTTTCAATATGATTTTCATTACTATTTTCCTGGTTTTGGTAGGAAAATATAAATTTCCCTAATTTATAGGAAAAGGAAGCTATAAATTTCAAAGCTATTTGGTACAACAGCAACTAAAAAAAGTAACTTAAATTTTTATTTTTTTAATCTTATGTTCACCTAAGGAAGATACACTAGAGCACTCCATAATTATGAGGCACTGCTCTGCATAAAACTGAACATTAAAACTGAAGGGAGTCAAACCCATGGGGAGGGAAAGTAAATTGCTCCACTTTTAGGATGGTTCCCATGACTACTTTGCTAAGAATTAGCAAAGTACCAACAGATGTGTGTATGTAAAAGGAAATGGTGATAACAGCTCACATAGAGCTTAAGGAACACAAAAAACTTTTAGTTTGTCGTGGTTCCCCCCCAGTAAGTGCAGTGGTCTTCTATTATTTTAAAAACAAACCCACCCCAGAAAACATCAGCAGCACCTTCTGTATTGTATGACTATCAGACACAAAGACTCTTAAGATACTCTGTACACAAACTGACTGGACTTCTGGTGAAGTAGACCTGAATAACAAAGAGAAGGAAGCTGGAAAGAATCTAAAACAAAAGCCAAATAAGGAACAGCAACAAAACCTGATGCATGACTAACTGATTTTTTAATGTAAAAATCAAATTTGTGATTTGCAGTCCGCATTGTGCTGGGACTACAAAGTGACCAGAATGTGCAAGATAACCTCATGGTTTGTGAGTCTGGGAGAGTCTGAAATCACCTCCCATTTTGAAAAAAATTCCAGTTTGAATTTACTTAATCTTTACACAACATAGTTTTCTAACCAGGACTGCTAGGAGTACAAATTCACACCTCTGTGTCCTCAAGTTACTTCAATTGAGATGACTGGGCAGACCAGAGAGTGACCCCTATGACACCAGTGGTTTAATGCTGCCTTTAAACAGTTCCAAAAAACTGACCAGCTACATATAGCTTTGAAGATCAGGTCAATTCAAATGAAAAAATTAACAGAAATTATTCTGACAACTGTTAATCTATTTTGCCATAATTCAAAGCTAGCTTGCCTTCAAAAGCTCTCATCTGAAGAACTACTAAAGTTCTTTTATTCTTGCCTTACATTTTCCTGAATTCAGCTAAGAATGCTATGTCTTCACCAGTATTTCTCTGTATTAAACTCAATACTAGTGTTTCCTGCTAAATCTTCTGGCTTCAGGAGAGATAACCAGAATCTCTCCTGAAGAGATTTTTTTTTCACAGTACCATTTTTCATATTGATTCAATTATAATTCACTGTAAAGCTGTGCCTTTAACAATACAGAGGTTAAGATTTCTCCCATACTTCATTTTGGAAAAATAATTTCATCATTATCTGGGCCTTAAAATATTAATGAAATCTAAGAAGAAACTTGGGCTCTTCTAAATTAATTAGTAAGTCAAAAATTAATTAGTAAGTTATGTAAAGGGGGAAAAGGAATATGGTTTGCTTTAGTTTCTCTATGTAAATAACACTTATTTACCAGCCTTGGAGACAACTAGCAAAAGGAAAAACAAATGCTCATTTTTCTAGTTTTTAACTATTCACATGGAGAAATAACATATTGTCCTAGATTGCAAGGTAATGTGTCTATTTGCCATCTGTCAGAGGTGTGGCAGTTATCTTCTGTTAATTGGGCAGTTTTCTTTATCTCTTCCACAAACCAATCCTCCCTCCAGGAGATATCTTCTGTTAATGGGCCACTGAGTGTCACTGCATGACTGATAAAAATTACAGCATCCCATTGTGAGAAGCTCTGCCCAGGGGGAGGAGCCAAGCATCCCTACCTGGATATAATCTGAGATTTTGGGACACCAGCACAGCCTTTCCACTGGATTCCCAGAGAGCAGCTGCCTTTTCACTGGATTTCCAGAGGAAGACCAGGCCCATCTATACCACCACTAGATCTTCAGAGGAAAACTCCACCCTTCTACAGGATCCCTGCTCCAACAGAACCACACCTGACACTCCAGGAGGGCTGCAGCCACCATTCAATTGGACTGCTACCAACATCCTGACCAACAGGGTGTCAGGTTGTATTCTGACTCTGTCGGTATTGTTTTGTATTACCGCACTGTTTATTTCATTTTTATTTTCTTTCCTAACAAAGAACTGTTATTCCTGCTCCCATATCTTTGCCTGAGAGCTCCCCTTAATTTCAAATTTATAACAATTTGGAGGGAGGGGGTTTACATTTTCCAGTTCAGGGAAGGCTCCTGCCTTCCTTAGCAGACACTTGTCCTTTCAAACCAAGACACATATGCAAAGAAAGGCTAATTCAGTGTTATTAGTGAGGTTTTTATACATACCAAGAACGAGGCCTGTTGCATATCGCCTTTCACCTGCAGACTTGGCCTGTTCACTAGCTGAAGAACTAATCTGCATCTGATTTCTGGCAAAGGAAAAAAGGAAAATAGTGATCAAACTCAAGAATTTCCTACACAGTCTGTGGGAACTATGACAGACTCACTTGCATCACTATGTGACACATTTGTGACAGACAGTTTTCCTACAATCCAAAGAATATCCCAAGCAAAAAAAGAAACTGCTTGGCAAAAAGGCACTTCTCACAATTCCCATTTGCCTGTGGTTTCTGAAGCCATCAGAAAAACTGACTCAGTTGAGCACTTCACCCATGCTGACAGACTGAATGGTGCCAGTCAAGACTTTATGTAAGGACTTTCCAAGTGTTCTGCTTCTGCCTCACCCACTTAGATCATTTCAGGGTGTGCAAAACCAAGACAAGAGGAAGAAAAGAAATTTTAAAACTACTATGAAAACAGGATTCCACAGTATTTGACTCAATAAAAGTCCTCTGTTGGAGAATAAGTGCTCTATTAATTCAAAAAGAAAACTGGCATGCAAGTTTCAATGGCCATTTTCAGAGGAAACATGTCTTGTTATACTATATTCTAGCTGCAGGAAAAACTATCAGGCACTTCAGACAATATTTTAGGATTTGAACTCAGTATTTTCATCTCACCATGATTTTGCAGTGCAATTATCAGAAAAGTACACGATATACCACACCTAGAATCTCCAGTTCTTGACAACGGCCGCACACGTGCTCTCTCCTTTAATTCATCTTCATAATCTGCAGGTGCATCTCTTACCATTTCATTCAGATAGGGCCTTAAAGAAATAGAAAATACTCAGCTATGCTTGCCCAGGAACAGCCAATCTGAAATGGAAGGTTCAGCAGTTTTGTGCAAATGCGTTTGCTGCCTGAATGCACACTGGACAACAGAACCAGTCCTGAAAATACCACAAAATATTCTAGAAATAATTCACTTTGCTAGCACTGTCAGGGCAGCTCTCTGTCTGGAATGTGAATTCCCAAGCCTGCTTTCCTGCAGCCCTTATCTAATGAGCCCAGTTAAGAGTTTTGAAAGCTAAAGGGCTTTTGACACTCACACCGCATTAATTGAAACAGATCTTGCTGCTCTTAATCCCCAGGAGCCAGCAAAGTCTTCAACAGGTTTTGGCACACAGCTATTGGCCAAGTCTGGTTAAACAGCCAATTCAGATATGAAAAGCTGCTTCAATGACAATCTACACTTCACTACACACCTGACAGACTTTAAAAGGGTGAGGTGACTTTTGTTCAAGGCAAAATACTGGCAACACCGTGAACACAAAAATTCAGGAGCTAAAATTTGAGTCATCTACATAAGAAGTGAAATCATATGATAGTAACTCCAAGTAACTTCAGAGATGCCAAATATTGTATAGACACAAGAGATCTGTTCCTGAAAAGATCTTTTCTTGACTTGCAAAATAACGGCTTTATAAGGAGGACTTCAACTTATCATGACAAAATAGGGTAAAAATAGGTATTCAATGAAAAACAAAGTATTTAACAAATGCTATCAAAATTATACTTTTTCCAGAGCTGACAGAGCCATGAACTTCCTATTACACAAACAAACAAACAAAAAAAAAAAAAAACCCCAAAAACTAGGTAAACATGGGGGAAAAAAACCTCTTTTTACATAAAAATAACCACAGCTCTGTCAATCTCTAATTTAAATAGAAGTCAATAATCAAAGGCAAAAGGATGCAAGCATGTTATTAAACATTGATCTGGCATCTTAACAACCCACCAGAACAACATGAAAGAACATTTATCCTCTTGTCATAAAATGATCTTTCACGATCAAGTTCATCTTTATGACAACAATCAATCAATTCCTTACAACGCTGGTCACATAAGACTGAAACAGAGCCAGGACATAGAAAGCCAAATCTCCAGTGTAATGAAAGGATGTAAGGGAGGAAGCAAAAAAACAAACCTTGACATTTAAGAGGCAACCTGTTTTTGTAAAAAGAAGCCAGCTTAGCAGGGCAGGCCCAGACATGTTGGCCCAATTCAATCAAGAAGCTGCTGTCTCCTGTTTACAGGACAGACTTGACAGCTGGGGATGGACTAAAGCATTCCACTCCTAAGAACTAAAACATTTTGCAATTCTTCTCATTTCCCGGTCACCATTTCTGTTTCTTGAAATATGCCACAGACCTTGTGCCTCCATCAAAACAGAAACCCTTCTGAAAAGCCCTGTTATGAATACCTGCCTCTCCAAACTAATAAACTCCATAAAAAACCTAAGAACTTCAGTAGAGCAAATAAAAATATGCCTCCTTTTGAATTTATCATCGATCATGAATCCAGTGTGTTTAAACTTGACTTTGCCTGAAATGTAGAAAAAAAAATGCTAACTCCTCAGAAGCTGAGCTGTCACTAACAGAGAAGTTCCTCCTTGAAGAGAATGAATTTACTTCATAGGAGGTTAAGTGGAGCTTCTTTCAAAGGAGAAGGAAGTACTAGATTAAAAAACACATTTAATAAAGAAATACTGAAAATTAAATTTTCAATAATAATTCATTAATAGAAAATATACACAAAAACCCCCAAACAATCTTGTTCAGGGAATTCAGGTAATGGTCCAGCAACTTCTTTTAAGAAGATGCACCACATCTGCCAACAGCAAAGATAAGACTGTCTTCTCTATTGTCTTTTAAAAGAAAACTGGAGATAAAGCAGTTTCAGAGGTCTCTCCAAATAACTCATAGGTTGCCTGGTGATATATTAGTCACAGATATTTATAAGCACCATCCATCATTTCTGGAATAACTAAAAACTAGTCTACTAATATTCAATTTGATGTCTACTGTTAGTTCAAACACCATACTTGCTGATATTTTATTTATATAGTTCTATATAAATTCTTTGCAAAACAAAGTAAACCCTGAAACATTATCAAATGATTACTTTTATTTAAATAATAGACTGTGTGTCCAACTGCATTAGACAGTGGCAAACAGCTACCTAATAAAAAGAGGACATCCCTCTGAGTATTAACTAACACAGAATTAAATACTGCTGTTAGTTTCAAAAATATTTTGAATGTCTTTGTTAGACACCAAAGTTAAGCTTCTAATTGTTTTTCTTTCTGAAAAGCTATAGGACAAGCCCACTCTATCCTAAAACCTCATTTACTCATTTCTACCAATAATACACTACAGAATGGAAGAAATTTTGAAGTTTGCAGTCTCTTCTCTGAATCTCAGCAGAAAACAGACAATCTTGTTCCTCTTGTCTATTTAACCACTGTTTCCATTGGCTAGTCTTTTTCAGAAACATTGAATGAATACCTGCTTTTTAGAAGCACACCAGAACACACAGTCTGAAACTTAGCAATAACACATTTATTAGAGTCTGCCTCTCCCAACTACTTCTAGACATTTCATTTTTTCCACAGACTTACTTCCTTTACGATTACTTTTTTTAAAGGCTGAGAAAGAATATCAAGAGCTATTTTTGGAGAAAAATTATTCTAACTCTCTTGACATTTGAAACTGGAAAAGAAATAGGAGTTCACTGAATTCAGAAGACGCTTTTCTAGTAGAAGAGCATTTCCCCTCCCCCAGTTATTAACTTGTGTACTATCCAGAAAATTATCCCTGTAAACAACGACTCAAAAGATCATTTAAACCATCCACCAGCCACTAACAACAAAACATAATAGTAATATTCAACACTGTTGAGAATGGTACAATTTGTCTTTGTTAAGTGTTAATTCTAGAAAAAAGAAAAAGTGTTTCTTTTGCCCTGCAAAGGAAGAACACTGGTGGTTCCTTCACTGAAGCAATTGCAGGAAAATAATTCTGGTAACAGGCTTAACACAAATAAAAATAACTACAACACTCATGTTCCCAAGACCTGGAAAGGGAACAAATTAACACTTTTAAAATATAATTTGAAAATTTATTTACAATAAATTTACTGCTTTATTTAGCTGTATAAACAAATTTCAAGTTTGGTGCTGTTTCACACAAGCCATCTGGTTTTAAAAGCAACCAGTTCTTGCAATGGAATACCTAAAGGTGGCCAGAATGCCAAACCCTGGATGACTAGGAAGGCTAAACTTTTTTTTTTTCTTTTAAATGAGTAAGCTAGAAGAGAAAGATTAACAATTTATGTCAAAGTAACCCAACTGATGTATCAGTTAACACAGTAAAGACTATTTAATACTGAACAGTACACAGTATCTGTTATCCCCCTGAATGATTTATATAAGACACCCTCTTTTGTTTGGTTTGGGCTTTCATAAATTCTTATTCAAACTGTGTAGTTATTACAGAGATTAGTACCTATTAAAACCATCAGGATTTGGTTCAATTACACAGATGCTTAAAGCCTGTCATTTAGCAAGACATGGAGGAAAAAAGAGGATTTTTTAAAAATAGACTTTTACATTTTTTACACATAGTCACACATTCCAAAAATTGAAGCTCAAACCAATTTTGGAATCTGAACTGAATACTGACTAGCTGTAACTATTACAGACTAATAAAACAGAGGTAACATTGGGTTCTCAGTGCAGGGGTTTGCATTCAAATACATTTTCTGGCAAACCACTCTTCATAAAAATGAATTGTGGACTGCTACTTCTGGAGTAATTTCTGTAGTATCCTTGGTTTGCTGTGACATATAAAATGCCTCTTAATACACGTATAGTCTTAGCAAATGATCCAATTCTTCAACATCTTTTCTATACATTACTGCAAAGGCCCTTTTTGTAAGTACAAAAGTACTTACAAAAATCCTGCTCTCACATGGGAATCTTCTTTAATATTTAAAGTGAGTAAACCATGGCCATCAGCAAGCACTACAGAAATAAAGGAGAAAACAGAATAGCAGAATAGAGATAACAGATTTTAAGAATACCTTTCAGCATAAAAACCCCGGGGAGTTTTTCTGTCATAGGTGCTTTCAGATCTAAATCTAGGGTCCATTTCTGCATTTGTCTCAGGATCATAGTCCACTCTGTAGTATCTTCTACCAAAATCACCATCTTCATCAATTCTGTGATGCTTCCTAGTAGGAATTACAGATTGGCTAGTAAATCCATGATGTCTTTGATTGGGAACACCCAAATCCTCATCAAATCTTTTATTTAATAGTCGACTTCTCAATTCAACCTCATCATCTAACCTGTGGTACCTGTCTTCCTCCAGCCATCTCTTATTTAGCAGCTCTTCACAACGGTCTGTGGAAGTAAAAGCATCCTTCTTGGGAGGTTCTGCACCTCTATTACAGGGCTGGACTTCTGCATGTAATTCTGGCTGGAGCCTGGTAACAGCAATAGGTGTTTTATTCCTGTGCATCTCATTCTGTTTAATGGAAACAATATTGAGAGTTGAATATAAACAAATCACATTGAGTAAAACCTTAGTTTTGTATTTCTTCAAATAAACCCAAAACAAAAGAAAGGCAAGAGGTGAGCAAGGAAAATACTTCAAGAAGGGCTTAACATCTAGGGTCTTATTCATTTTTCTTGGGAAAAAAATGTAGTCTTCCTTTTATCTAATGTCTTTCAGAAGAAAAGCTATCAATACTGGACAGATCTTTTATGAACTCCAATCTGACCTTCAGTTTTTGAGGTGCAAAGAATCAAAAAAACACTTCAATCTTTACTTCATCAAGAGACTAGGTATCTTCATTCTATCCAGATTCAGGCAAGTCTGTAATAGTTCTTACCTACAAGCACAGCCTTTTAACCTGAGCATTTCTTAATCTATTTCTTACTCCTCAGGAAATGTCATTATGAGAAAGGATAGTGTGGTGGTGTTTGCAGGGGTCTCAGGACAAGGGAAGAGACGAGAATCTTGACTTTATGTTTTAGAAGGTTGATTTATTATTTTATGATATATGTTGTATTAAAAGAAAATTATATACTAAAACTCTACTAAAAGAATAGAAGAAAGGATGTCATCAGAAGGTTAGCAAGGAATAGAAAGGAATGATAATAAAATCTTGTGACTGACTAGAGAGTCTGAGACAGCTAAACTGTAACTATCTATTAATTAAAAACTACTACATGAAACCAATCAAAGATGCACCTGTTACATTTTACAGCAACAGATAATTATTGTTCACATTTCGTTTCTGAAGCTTCTCAGCTTTTCAAGAGAAAAGATCTTAATGAAAAGATTTTTCATAAAACATGTCTGCAACAGGGTAGTTAAGCAAATAAAAAACAACCCTATGACACTCTGGACTAGTGTTCAATACACAGTCCTTAAAACCACAATGGTTTTGCATAAACCCTGTAGTATTTCTATGTACTAATCTTTGATCTATTCATTCTGGTATAGAATAAAGACAACACTAACTCATACTTTCCAATATTTAGTGAAAAATAAATTAAGGATGTAAATGACACCAAACTGGGAAGAAGGATCAATATCCTAGAGGATATGGCTGCCACTCAGAAGGGTCTTGACAAACTGGAGAAACATGCTGACAAAAAGCTCGTGAAAATCAACAAATGCCAAGGCAAAGCTCTGCATCTGAGACAGAACAGTGCCATGCACCAGGACAGGCTGGGCCCTGAGCACCTGAAGAGCAGCTCTGCAGAAAAAGGCCTGGGTTAATCATGGGCAAGGAGCTGAGCATGAGGCAGCAGAGCATGCTTGCAGTGGTGACTGCCAACCACACCCTGGGCTGCAGGATCTGTGCAGGTCAAGGCAAGTGATCCTCCTCTGCTCAGTATTTATCTAATATTTAGGTTCTGGTGTAGTGTGCCCAGTCTCTGCTGATGACCTGGAGAAAGTGCAGAGGGTGGCTACTGAGATGGCATTTGAGCTGTTAAAGGAGAAGCTGGCAGAGTTGGGGTTATTCAGCCTGGAAAAAGATTAAGGAGGGTGTGTAGGAAGTAGTAATTGCAGTCCCTGTGTAAAAGGTGGTTACAGAGATACCAGTATTCATGGCTTTCAAACAACCAACAGCCACAGTTGCAGCAAAGGAAAATCCCAATGGGATACAGAGGGACAGAAGTTCAGATCAAGCATTTAAAGCAGTGGAATGAGTTGTCCAGGACTGTGGATTCTCCATCCTTTCAAAACTCCACCAAATAAAGCCTGACCAGCCTAATCTAAACTGTGAAGATAACACTACTCAGAGTAGGATTTATCCTATGACTATCTAAACTGTTGGATCAAATTTTGGACATCACATATATAATTTGACTCTCACTCCAAGTTAAATACACCTCAGACATGGCATAACCCAAACAAATCCTAACAATTTTTTTTCCTGTTTGTTCTTTTCTGATAGTAAAATTGTTTCTAACCAGAATAATAAAAATGCAACTTAAAGGTCAAAATGGATGACAAATAAAGCAAAAAGAAAAACTTTTGATAGATTTCATTAGGTAAGTCAGCTTAGGAAATGTAAGTGCCCAAACATGTAGAAAAATTTTAGATATTTTTAGATTCAGTTGCACAAAAATAAGCTACACTTTTGCCAATATTTCCTAGGGATCACTGCTGTGTAGCACTTCAAACCTTGAAGAAGGAAGTAAGAATGAGATATTGAATTCCAACATCTAAAAGAAGCCTGAATGCTGCCTTATAGATGCCTTCACAAATTAAAACAGTTTTCAACTATATGAAACTCAAGTGCACTTGAAGGAAAAGATGTTTCTCATGACAAAACAATCTTTCCAGAGATAGACAAGAAACATTCTTCTAGACAAAAATTACAAATACAGGGGGATTTGCACTTGCCAACTGTTGTAAGGAGGACAAACTTCCAGCTGCTTTGGGTACAAACACAAGGTCTTTTATAAAATGACCTAGCTTTCACACTACTGTACACTTTAGAATTTTCATATTAAAGGAAGGGGAAGGACTTCTTAAACCTTTCTTCTAAATGTTCTAAAAACTTTCACTAGATGAGAGTCCCAAATTCTTACAGTCCATCACTAAACAAAAATATTTTAAAAAGGAAATTTACCTATTCTAGACAAAATTTTAAAGTTAAGAAGATTTTACAGATCAATCTATTGCTTCCAGATTACTAAAATAGAGTCTCACAACATTGCCAATCAGACCTAAAAATCCCACAGGCTGTTGCACTTGTTTTGGTTGGGAATAATTTCTTCATAGTAGCTTGTATGAGGCTACGTTTTAGATTTGTGCTGAAAACAGTGGTGATAAGACAGTGATAATTTAATTCCTACTGAATAGCACTAACACTGTCAAGGGCTTTTCTGCTTCTTACACTGCCCCACCTGCAAGGAGGCTGCAGGTACATGGGAAGTTGGGAAGGGACACATCCAGGATGGCTGATCCCAACTGACCAAAGGGATATTCACTCTCTAGGGGGTCATGCTCACCATAATCGAAGGGGGACATTCTGAGTATGGCATTTGTCTTGCCAAGTCACAGCTGCCTGTGACAGAGCCCAGCTCTCCTGAGGATGGCTGAACACCTGCCTGCCCAGGGGAAGTGAATGAATTCCTTGGTGTGCTTTGCTTTGCTTGTGTGAGCAGCTTTTAATTTACCTATTAACTGTCTTTAACTCAATCTATACTATTTCTCACTTTCACTCTTTTGATTTTCTCCCCCTTCCAACAGAGGAGGGTCTGTATATGTGTGTGTGTGTGTGTGTTCCTAGCTGCTTACTGCCATACAAATCAAAGGCCTCAGCTCAGAACTGGACTAGACTATGTCTAGTTCACTTTCAGCAGTAAAGACTTCTTGATTTTTATTCACAAATGTACAGCTCCATATTCTGTATGGCTGCTACACTTGCCTGGCTTTCTACATGACAGAGGAAAAAAGCATCTACAAACAAAAGCTAAGGAACACTATGTGGAGTTCAGTATTTTGTTCAAGTAGATAGCTTTTTGGATATCACTTTTATCATCAAAAACAACCCAGGGATTTGCTTCAGACACAGAAAGCATCAGAATAATGAAAGCATTTGCTTCAGAATAATGCAAATGAAAGCATCCTTCTACCAGACAGACATGATGGAAGCAGGAACCAGAAACTGCACCATGTGAATTGTAACCAGGACTTGCTTAGATGCATAAATAAAAATGCAGCCTAATTGAACAACATTATTTGTGTATTTTGTCTGACTTTGTATGTCTGAGTCAATGATAAAACTATAAAATTAAATTACCTCTCTGTTTTTCTTCCCTAATTTCCTTAGCCTTTCATTCCATTCTTCTTTATCCCTGAGATATTGATTGTACTCCTTGTTTCTTTCAAGACGTAATCTCTCCTAAAATAGGCATTGAAAAGGGCATCATAATTTTGCATTTTTAGTAGCTTTTAACTTCATAGAACTGCAGTACTAAATGAATAAATGCAAACTGTGTGTTTGCCCTGCCTCGCCCCTTCACATTCTTTGTGATGTACAAGAAAGGCTTGAATTACTTTGAGGTTTTAGTTAATTTTCTCTTGGCATAGCACTTTCTCTTAATCTGAAATCTGTAAGCAGAAGTCAGCTTCTTGGGCACAAAGTCTAATCCTCAGAGACACTACTGTGTATCAAGGTCCATCTATAAAACCAGGTAGGTTTCCTCCTGTTAAGCCTATTCCAAAGTTTACCAAAGCCTCACTCCAACAATTAGGAATCACCTTCTAATTTCCAATCTGAATGTATTTACAGCTGATTTTCAAACACACCATTTCTTTCTTTAACATTAGTTGTGACTTTCCCCTCCTCACAATTAATGCAGGATAACAAATCTGAGTGTAGATAAGATGTATCAATTCCAATTTGAACTGTCAAATTCAAACAAGCAGTTAAATGGACTGCAAAAAGTCAAAAGTGTGAAGAATGCAAGGAAAATCAAGAAAAACAGGATCTATGTTTGTCGTCCTAGCTGCTTTTGCAAACATGATAACATTTATAATCAGCTTTCTCAGGTCTAAAAATGTACATGAATTGTACACCAACAGCCTGATAATATAATATGAAATATATTATGAAATATAATATGAAAAGTCTCCAGACAAAGAAAATTCTAATTTGTATTATTTCTTGATTTCCCTGTTTAGAGCATGGGGTGTCTCTTATACAACTTCATTCCAACAATCATATAAAAGAAAAAGAGAATTATACTACAATATTATGAATGAGGCTCTTTTCCACTGCAGCATTTTCCAATAATAAAGCAAACGTATTTACAAAATCTGAGCATCACACATAAATTTACTTTCTCATGAACAAATTTAAAATAATTTATATCTCAACCACCACATAAATACCAGATTGCTAGAAATTTCACAGATTAGACTAATCCTCTCCAAAACTGTTTCATTTTTTTGAGGTTTTTTCCAAGGGAAAAAAAAAGTTTTCTCTAGGTTTTGTAACAGCAACAATATAAAGCATGCAGACAGCCACAAAAGCTGCACTGTCTTCAACAGATGGCAAAACACTCAGCAGAAAATTCAATATGCTATGTGACTGCACATTTGACCTAATAAAGCAAACCAAAATGCAAATGTTAACCTCTCAATATTCTGCCCAGAGGCCAACTGATTAACAGGGCACAGTGTGACATCTCCTGGCAGCTTTTAGGTTGTGCAAGAGCAGCAAATAGATGGCTAAAAAGGGTGCAACACACCTGCACAGAGCTGATATAAGCCTATCAATGGCAAGACATGTTTCCAGTACAAATACACCTTTAGTTTCCACAGAATAATCAAACATACTTTCTTTTTCAGTGTTTCAGCACACATACTTGCAAAGGTTAATCCAAAGTTCATGAGAACCTGCAGCTAACATAAACTCAGTACCCATGCATGCTGCCCCTGAGGAGTCCTTTCCCTCTTCCTGGGTGTTTCATTCTTGCTGCCTCCTTTTTACATTTGTATAACTTGGAGTTTAGGGCTTTTTCATAAAAGCAATTTTCACTTTGAGTTCTCACCTGGCTCCTCCTACAGCCAAACCAAGAGCACCAGCGGGGCAAAAGTTTAAGTACAAGGGCAAGGCCAACCCATGCCACAGCGGAAGTCTTGCACCAGACTGCAGTGTCAGCACAGCCCCAAACACTGACCAACAGTGCAACTTGAAGGCAACAAAGTTAAGAACAAAATCAAAAACCAACACAACTTCCAAAAGTGCAAACGTGTCGGGATCGGTGGAAGAACGGCAGCACACAATATGCGTGAACAACAAATCTCAAAGTTTATTGATAGCTCACACATATTTATATTGGTGTTAATGAAGCTTATACATATTGCAAAGCTGAGCTCATTATTGGTTAAAACACACATGAATCAACCACACCTACTTCTATGCTCTAATGATTATTTTGTTTCTATGTTTACATTCCTGTGGCTATTCTACCTAGGCTATCTTCATTTTTCTGGCAAAAGACTTTCTCCCCCATCTTCATGTTGCAGCAAAGGTCACCATGATCCTTGTCAGTGATTGGACACTGACTACTTAATCCCCAGCTTGTTTCCCCTATCCTTATCCAATGGTATCACATCAAAGTGGCCTTTCTCAGCTAGCCAATTATCCACAAAGCTCTCCACACAAATGCCTGGTCCTCCTCCAGCAACACAGGTTATCTTATTGCCTCGAATCTCTGCAGTGCTATGACCAATCTTAACAACCAAACGGTAGTATTTGTCACCAAAAAAAATATTAATAAATTGTTGATAAATTACAATGTTTCTTCTAATTCAACTTCATGGATCAATTTACAAGCAAACACAAGAAAGAAATTGGGACTATAAGGCCAACAGCATGCAGGCAGGAGATCAGAGCAATAATGATTACTGAACAAAACTCAAGAGCAATCACTAGAGGTTTTGAACAGATCAAGTGCTATAAAAGTGTGGATCAGAGGTAGCAAACCTCAAACTAGTATCAGTATACAATTTTGTCTACATAATAAAAACCAAATATCTAAAGCTTATGAATACAGGTAACCTAGGTTCAAATTTTTTTTAAAAAATTGAAGGAACAGACTTTTCTGAGAATTATTACTATTTGCCACCTCCAAAAACATTCATTTGTGTAAGAAAAAAAAGAAAAAACCCAACCAAACAAAAAAAACTTAAGTAGAAATATTTTTCCTGTAATAGTTTGAACATCCAGGTACATTTTCAAGTTATACTCCATTTAATTAATTTCCTTAATATATTTACCTTGGCAGATCTTCGCTCATCAATAGGAAGAGATAATCCCTGAGTATATGGATCTACTTCATCAGTAGTCAGATAATTTTTCTACATTAAACAAAAAATATAAAAACATTCAATACATTTTAAAATACCAAATCTTAACTCATTAATGAGTTGTTATGTATTATATTTTCTGAAGTAATTTGAGCAATTTGATGAAATAAGGACTGAAGACAACTTTCACATTCTGAAAATGTAGGATGTTCTTGGAACACATAAATGAAGTGAAGTCAAGGAATGCAGGAAGTAAATGTGTTTGTCAAGTTTTAAGCTTGAGTTTGAAAGTGTTTGTCACTTCTTCCATGTTAAACTATTTCCAGTATTATGTAAGTTAGTCTCCATATTAAAAACCCCTATTTTTATTCAAAGAAATCCCACTCAGTTCTTCTGTAGCATAAGCGTCTGTACAAAAATAAAAGGAATCTTCCAAGACACTTCCTTACTCAAGACAAAAAATTGCTTTTTCTAACAGCAGAAAACATATGTCTACCTCTTATTTGGACAGATGGAATTCATGCTAACAGAAGCACACCTCTATCTCAACAGTGTTTTCCAAATCAGTGGTGCCCAAACTTTCCAGGATAATGACCCACCACCAAATCTGGTCATTGCTTATGGAAATCAGCCACTTCCAGAGCAGAACTTCCCATCAAAACCAGTATGTTGTTCTTCCACATAGATCCCTGGGCTGCAGCTTGGGACCTGGGCGGTGCAGCAAGTCACAGTACCAGCTCTTCAAACCAAATACCAGTGCTGACGCAGGCTGTTAGAGTCCAGGTCTAGAGGATTTGTCATACATCACTCCTTTATTAAAAGCATACCCAGGCCATTTCCAGTCAATCATATGTTTTACAAATCTGATTAATAAAAAGGCCATCTATTTGTGTGTCAGGAGCTGAAGAGGGGGATGGTGAGATACAGTATTTCATCAAAGTATTTCACCAGCATTGTTTCCTTTCCTTATCTATGTTGCAATGTGGCCTAAATGCTTAGAGGCATGTCAAGAAGTAAGAGCTCTACCTGCTCCAGTACAAACCTATATCCTTATAAATGATATTTCAAACTAGACATTAAAAGATTTAAAGAATTTAATAATCATGCAAAGATATTCAAGCTCCAAGACAACTAGATTTATATGGAAAACCAAGTTATTTCTATTAGAAAAAGTAAATCAATTGTAATCCTCATTATTAAGAAATTCTTTGCATGCATTTTGAAGACATCTCTAGAGAATACCTCTGATCTTGCAAATATCTTTTCCAAAATCAGAACCTGATATGGAAGCCGCATTTTTCTACATAAGCAAGACTAAGCAAGTTATTAATAAAAAAAATATCACTGTGAAAACTGCTAAAAGTTTCACCAGTTTTCTTTACGTGGGAAAAAGAAATTAGATTGCTATCTTAATTCTTCCTCAGTCCTTACCAGTTTAATATAGCTAACATGCACTAGACCAAACACATAAACAAAAAGGCCTTGTAAGCCATGAAGTCCAGTTGAGAATAAAACACTAGAAGTTAATGTAAAAATTATATTATTTGGGTGCTTTGGTGATAATTATGAAACATTAAGTTTTAACATGATATTCTAACTTTGAAAATAATTTGAAGTTTTAAATTAAACAAGAAACAAAAATTATATAAGGATGATTTTGGTTAGAGGTTAAGAAGACAGTTGCTATTGCTATTAAAGAATTCTAGAGCATGCTAATATAGAAAATTTGTATCATATGCATGTTATTCAAAACCCCAGAAAAAAACAGCAGACTGGGTTTCTACCACATTACCTCCTGGTCCTTCACTGATGTTGCTCAATCTGAACAATTTGGATGGACAGCATTCAATCTCAAAATTATAGATACACAAAAGTATAAAAATATTCTTAAATTAAAATTAATGAAACAAAGCTTGTGAAAATAACACCAGAGGTGTTATTTTTTCCTCATAACATTTGTTTGCATTCTTCCATTCTGGCCAGTGGGTGTTAAATAAATGGTTCTACTGCTCCCCTGAGCACCACTGATGAGTGCAGACAGGGAAGAAAAAAGCCCTGACTCTGGTTGTGATGACATATTTAATATTTATAGAAGTTACTATTTTATTTTAACTTTATAAAATATGTATACCAAGAAAAAATCCCCAAACTCTTACTACCTACATAACTAATAATCCTTGAAGCAAATGTCTACTAAAGTAAAAACTATCGTAGAGCCAGCATTAGACAGCAACAATGGCAACTGCATAGGGAAGAGGAAATCAACAAGTGTTTTAAAAACTTATGAATGGAAAATTATGTATGTAAGTAATCATTTTGCACAAAGCAAGCAATGCTGTTAGTCACAGCTAATCACCACAGCATGCATAAATGCACAAAGCACAAATAAAAGTAATGATTTTTTAAATTCCAAGAGCATAAAGTTTTCAAACAAAGCAAAAAGCAACTAATTTTAAGGAAAAGAAAATAATATTAAAGGCACCCTACCTTTCTTTTTGCCTGTGAAATTCCCTAAAAATCAGGGAAAAGATACTATTCAAAAGGAGTCTTTGAGTCAAAAATATTTGACTTAATAAAAGACACTTCCTTTCTTAAAGCAAATCTATTCATTCATTTTAAGAACTAAAGACACTGGTAAATAGTATTTTCATAAAACAGAAATTATTTGGTTCCTTATTTTTTCTGATTCATGCAGAGCATCTCCAGAATATTCCCAAGATGACGATATTTCATACATATCATTTCAATTTTAAATTTATTGTGACATTTAGTAAATCATGTTATGCAGAACATCAAAGCTTTTTCTTTCTTAAATTGAAAAGAACCTGTCAAATGGAGTCACACTAAGTACTTCTTACCCCAATTAGAGACCATAGAATACATAAGTACTTCAGGAAGTAACAGCTTTTAAATTCTTAAGGAAAAAAAACAAGGAAGAAGCAATAAATAAATGAAATACAAAGTCATATACTAAATAATATGTAGTCACATGGCAATGAGATCTGTAGAAGCCTAAAATACATTAACAAAACATTTTGAAATTTCTTTCACTCAAGTCTTCAAAATCAGCCATCGCTCATAATGAATGCCTCCTTAAAAATTTTTCTACAGATATTAATTTTCATTCAATTAAATGACAGAATAATTTTAAGAGATTCACTAAAGTCAAGCAACCAGAGACAACCAGAAAAAAATCTTTTACCTGAGAAAGATATCGCCGGTAATCTTGCCGAAGTTCCTCTTTGAGTTTATGTTTTTTTCGTTCATATTCTTCTCCAAGAGGCAGACTCAAGCCATAGTCACCTGAAAGTTTAACATCATTAAATATCATTGTTTACTATTCTGCATCAATACAAAGCAAAAGCTACGTCTGGATTTTTATTAGACGCAAACAATAAAAAAAGAATTAAAAAAAAGAATTAACCATAGGACCAGTAATTAAATGACAGCTAAAAAAACCACCTTCTCTGTATGAGTAGTTGGGTGAAAAGCATAGAAAACTAGACTGGTATTTGGATGGTTTTCCTCTCATCCTTTCAGTTTTCCTTCCCATTACAAAAAAAAAAAAAACAACAACAACATAAGCTGAATTTGTTTGAATATTGTACATATTTCTTTTGCCAATGTACCAAAGTTTCCAAAGAAATCTCCTTCAACAAGTGAGCTTCTAAATTATTCTGATATTTTAAGCTGTGTTAAGCTGTGTTTACCACACAATTGAAAACATACTTCCCAAATGAAAGCACAAGCTGTTTGTTTAGCATGTGAAAAATTTGTTTGCTCCTACATAACTAAAGAGAATCTTACCATATGATAAAAATAATAATCATTTTTCTTTCCACCTCAGTAGACCCAAAACACATTAGTACTTTTCTGAGATTACTCACTGCAGCTCAGGTCTCATTGCAGCTGCACTCGTAAAATATAATAAAATATAATGCTATGCAAGATGTTTGCTGTTCCCAAAATGCATTTCAAAGTACTTTATATTAAATATTCCCTATCCCAGCAGCCCTTCTCTGCAGTCACTTTCACCACTCTCCACAGAGTAGTGAATTCCACAAAATCACACAACTAATGAAAAAGATTACAAGTGGGAGTGAGTGTGTGTACTATTATTATTTCATATTGTTTCTCTAAAAGCATTTCTACATCTCATGATCTATGCAAAATTAGTAGCAAGGAGTAAAAGGGAAGAGAGGAAATTCAAGACTTATTATTAGATCAGTCCTGATTTATTGCAGGGTAGTTTGTTTGGCCTGGCTCAAGATACATTCTGATTTGTTCTATCCTCATGAGCCAGGAAAACAGTGTGACAGGGAAGAAGTGGCAAACAGGAGTCAGCCTGATATTCAGAACCAAAGGACCCAATACCTGATTAAATATCTCCTATGCTATTCTAAAACAGCCTGCAGAGTCCAACCATTAACCAAAATCTGCACAGGAACTTCTTCCCCAACCTGCAAGTTCCTTTTCTCCTAATTTTGCACATAAAGTAAGTGTGAGTTCCATTTAAAAAAATAATGTACCATTTCAAACTTCAGAAAAGGAGTTATAAAGCAGAATAGAATACAGAAGAAGAAATAGTTTGTTTCAGCTTTGCTCTTGCCTTTTATTTTATGCCTAATTACCATTGAATTAATTCTAGAAAACCAAGAAAAAGATAAAAAGCAACTAACAAGTTGGAGGAAAGATTAATTCAGTGATTTCATAGTTGCCACTGAATTTCAGTACCAAAAATAAAGGAGAAAAGGAGTGAGAATCCAGTACTTTGATTCAAATATGTGAAGTGTTCAAAAAGGTGGTTTAAAATTAATTTTGTTAGAAAGAACTTTTTCCACCAGAAAAGCACTGAGATAAAAATTATGGGTAGTGATCTGGGGGATATTTGAAAACAACCCATTTCAAAAACTTACTCTGAGAGAGCCTAGCAGAGCAAAATCACTCCAGTTAACATACATTCAACCTAATTTCATGCAAACTTTTTCTGAATTCTTCTGACAGAATAAGAGATATACCTTCTTTTTAATTGTTTTTTTTTTTACTTTTGTTTATTCTGTATTTGTTGCATCTATTTGCCATTTCACATTCCATTAACCACAAATAATCACACTGACAATGATTGGTTTTAAATGTTACAATTTTAAATGCATTTTTACAAAAACATTTCCACGTATGTAATGTTGAGAAATAACTGCAACTTTATTCAGTCTGAACCTCAATATTACTGCTAGAACTATAAAATATACTTCATAACTACCAAGGAACAAGTCCTATCTGATTTAATCCACAGGAAATTACAGTGCTTTAAAGCAGAGCAAGCCAGTAATATCAGCAACCATCCATTTCAGCACCCAAATGATTATTATAGAAAGTGCTGGGCTTGCCTGGGGTAGTTAATTTTCTTCATAGTAGCTGGTATGGGGCTGTGGTTTGGATTTGTGCAGGAAGCAGTGTTGATAACACAGGGATATTTCAGTTACTACTCACACTTCCTGCTTCTCACCTACCATGGAGGGGACTGGGGACACACAAGGAGTTGGGAGGGGACATGGCTGGGACAGCTGACCCCAGAGCACAGGGATATTCCATTCCAAATGGCATCATGCAAGACTAGGAGGGAGGTTGGTGGGATCTGCTGCTCAATGACCTGGGCACCAGTTGGTGGTGAGCAATTGTTTCACATTTGCATCACCTGTCCTTCTTGAATTCTACTTCTTTCTCTTTGTTATTTTCCTTTTCATTACTTTCTTTTTTCAATTATTAAACTGGTTTTATTTCAGCCCATGAGTTTTTTCACTTTCACTCTTTCAGTTCTCTGCCCCCACCCTGCTGGTGCAGAGTCAGTGAGTGGCTGTGCTCAGTTGCCAGTTGGAATTAAACCACAACATGGCAACTCCTACTTTTCTTTTCATTTAAGATCACCTGAATGCCCCTTATCTGTAATACTTCATTGTCTTAGTATATTCAGGTGTCAACAGTTAGGTCAAATTCACAGTAACAAACACAACATGACATGCAATTATAGCTCTCCAACAAGAAATAAAACTATTTTAATATTAATAAAGCTTTACTGTCTGCCACAGCCAGTGGGATACTACCTTTTGTGTTCTGTTTTCTGTATCATATGTTTCCTCAATCAGGAAAAGAATTACCAACACCAGGAATAACCTGCTGAACCAAATAAAACTGCCAAAAATATGTGATAGATACCTTTTCAAATGCTGCCCTCTAACCAAGTTTATCCATTATCACTTCTGGAGGCAAGGAATATTCAATTATCATTTCAAGTACTTTTAAGTGAAGTTTTCCCCTAAAGGTCTTTGAGGAGCTTGCCTTGCTGATGGCTGGAAGTTCTATTTATACAACATCCCTATAAAAACCATGGTTTTATTTATGCAGCTAAGACCAGTTCAGACCCACAGATTGACAAGCTCAAGCTCCATCCCACTGGAAGCTGCAGAATTACACCAGAATTACAGTAGGCACAGTATGAAAATTAATGAGGTAACAGCCCAAAGTGTCCACACATGAAAGAAAAAAGTTAATTATCAACAAGAAATAGGGTACAGAAAAGCTCTAAACTCTCAGGACAAACCTGAGCTACACAAGTGTAGCTAGAAAAAACAGCAGTGCCTACAGAAGACAAGCAAGAAAAATGAAGACAAGAACACTATCACACATTTCCAATCAAATGTCCCAAAGAACACAGAAAAAAGAAGAAAAAGGACAGTATATAAAGAAAACAGATATTAAGCTGGTAGCCACATCAAAATAAATCTAACTATTTCACCTGGTTAAGATTTCAATCAAAATTAAATACTTGTTTTTTCCTTGCACAAGGAATAACTACATTGTAACAAAATTACAAAAGCAATAGGAACAGTTTAAACTGCCTGAAAGACACTATTTAAAAGAAAAATTAGTTCAACTGTGTGCATCTTAGCCAAGTTGGACTAGGACTCCTAAGAGGCTGGAAAAAAAAGGCCCTGCTTCCCTGGAATGTACTCTTTTGCAGTAAAGTCCAGATGAAAAATGGAATTTCAAAGATTTTGCTCCACCCAAATACAAGAGGAAAGGACATATCACCTATCAAGGACTGGCAAGCAAGTTTTTTGGGTTGTTCTTCTTTTTTTTTTTTTTCCTTAATTTGGGGTATTTTTAATGGCCCTACCTTGCAAGAACGAGACAGCTTTTGGCATATTTCCTGCCCAAAAAAAATTAAAAAAAAAAAATCCTAACTACAAAAAAATCCCATACAACGCCAAGACTTTTGGAAGACTGAACAATTATTATGCACTTGAATTACAACGATCATCCTAATCATTAAAGACACAAAGCAGTAATACCCTTCTAAAAATTGTCAAAGGTAATTAAATGCTACTTAAATATAAAAGACATAATAAAAATAAATATACTATACCTAAAGGATAGTTCTGTTGACTATTTGGAGGTATATTTTCTTTAGCCATGGAGATTAACATCTTGCTAGTTTCAGAAAGCTTCTCTGATTCCTTATTCTGAAAACAAAACAAAAAGCCTTACTGCATCACAAAGTAGAGGAAATATCACATAAATGAACAACATTTGTAATGTAATTATTAGCATTGGAGAACAGACAGATTGATAGTAATGCTGGATTGACACATTAAAATTACTATGATAAGAACATTTTTTTTTTTTTTTTTGTTATTTGCCTTTTATATTTCATAGTATTTGGAACAGAAATTTTGAGGATATTTATACCTTCCATTCCCACTCCAACATCCAAGCTCTGGGGTGGGCAGAGGACAGGTCCCTGCTAATCAGCTTCCCTAGGGAGGGGTGAAGGAGTTATAAAAGCCATGTACAAAACTTCTCTCACAAAACACAAATCTTACCGTGTATGCCTGGTGGAAAACAGGTTTTTAAAAATCCACATAAAGATACAAAGTACTCAAGTAGGAAATTACTTTGAATAGATAAATCTTTAATACATTCTTTAACAACAAATACAGTTTTAAGAGCACAGTAAAAACAAGCTTCAGTCAAGACTTTGGCAACAGAAGTATTTAAATTCAGGAAAGCTTTTTAATACTCTTACCCTCATTTCCATGTAAGGTGGACCATTTTCAAGTTCTGCCTTATCTTGTGCCAACTTGGCCTTCTGGTCTTCAATAAATTTTTCTAAATCATCTGCCATCATTTCTAGGTTACAGAAAAGATGTAGAATGTGGCATTTACATGAGAGCCTCAAAAATGTAAAGCTCAATTATTGTTGCTTAAGACAGCAGTTAAAAATAATCAAATTTCTCCCTCAGAACGATGAGCCTTAAGATATTTGCTGGGTCAACAAAACAACTGACTTGGGAAACCCATCCATGGAGGAGCTACTTGAAGTTTCACCAGAGAGAAAATTCAGAGATTCCAGATGACAAGACTGAAGATACTTCTCTAATCTTTTTTCCCTAACATGGTTGAAATATTTGGGGTTGGTTGTTTTAACTGCAAGTCTACCAATGACGTTCACCACACGCTAGCACAAGCTTACTCCTAGTGAGCTATAAAATCAAAATTAGAAAACACAGAAAAGTAAACATGGGATGAAGGATGAAGGAATCATTAGAAAAATGTACAAAAAGTGCAAAACACATGCACAGTCTAAAATAAGGACCAAATCCCACAATTAATTCTGTGCTTAACTTACTATCATGAGACGAAATTGCTAAGAAAATTATGAACCTCAAATCACTTCATGCAGCTTAAGCAAAAGGATTGTTTATGCAGGTTCCTGGAAAATCCCATCATATCCAGTATCTAAATGAAGACAGCAGGTTTTTTTGAGGCTAATTCAGTATCTTTATGTGATTGAAGTAAACAAGAGGCCAGTGATAAAGGTATATTAGAAAACCGTTTCAGGAAGAGGATTGAAGAACTTAAAAACAACAGCAACAAAAAAACCCCAAACCACCACCTCAAGAATAATAAGGTGACCCACAGGTAAACATAAAAATAATGTGTCCAGAGAGACTGGGATAGATTCTCAGTAGAAACAAAATGGAAATAAAAAATGCACAGATTCTATAAGATAAGGTGAAGTAACTGCATGCTAAATTAATTTACAGAATACATTTGCTTGATGTATTCCTTAGAATGTACTCCTTTAAACTTTTTCTCTTTTTTGATTCATAATATAAAATTATAATATTGTTACAAAGGAGGCAGAACTAGGCCAACCCATTTACAATTCCTAGTGGTAATACAGGACAATCAATGCCGAAAATAAATCCCCCCATCTGATTTGTCCTAAATCTTTAATCTCATTAGTTTTGCACACTGATAAAGGATAAAAGAAATCTGAAAGAGGATAAGTTTCCAGGCATGGTAAATTTTATTTAGCCTATTATGTTACATAACAATAATGAAAAAAACTGTTCTGAAAGGGTGAAACAATGTCATAATAAAAAAATATATAAGTTGGTCTCATCACCTACCCAGTGCTGCACAGTCATCAAGAGGAAAATTACCACATGTAGGAGGCACTGAGAGAAGCCTTTCCAAAAGCTCACTGACAGTAAGATCTATATTTCCTATCTCTATTTACAACAGCATTTATAAACTCCAGCACTGTTTCCAAATCACTGTATAGGAATGGTACCAAACCTATTCTGAGAGCTAGCATAAGGAAAGGAGTCTTTGCAGTCTATTTTCTAACTAGCATGAGGAACACAATTAATATTCCAGCATTCTGCACTCCTATGATATTGCCCAAAAGAGCAACATAATAAATTAAAAACCAAAGACAAAACAGTTACATTTGAACTCCACAGAAAATTCAACTGGTGTGAAGAAAGCTGGCAACTGCAGGCCTTGGAGAACACTGAGCTGACTAATGCTACAGCACTGTTGATTCAGCATACCTTTAACACAGCACAGTTGCCTGGAAGTGTAGCCAAATCCTTCTTGGAAATATCTAGACATTTTATGTCTTAACATCCTTCTACTTGACTTGATCTTCTTAAAATATGCATGAGTGCAAACTTTATGAGACAAGCAAAAAGAATAAATTATACCAAAAAAGAAAAATTTCTTGGTTATTCTAAGCAAAAGAGTGACAACTTCAATGTGAAGCATACACTGTTAAGTTCCAAAAATATACCAGCATGTAAGCAAATATGCTACTGACTATTAGTCAATTTTATCATCTACTGTACCATGTGAAGAGATCATGACTAATCACAATAAAAATAAAGAACATAGTTCTATGTGAGATGAGGGCTACCACAGCCCCCAGGTGTGCAGTGAACTGTCTTGGAGGTGACAGCACCAAGCTCACAGGGAACTGTCAACTTCACGCTAACTTCCCATGGCTGCACAAACACACTGAGGCACAGCCTGACACTACAACACCATTTCAGAACACATCATTTATTTTCAGTTTAGCAATGCCTTTGAATTCTTTTTGTGCATTTCTGGATCCTTGCAATTACTAGTAAAAGTAGCAGATTCAAAACCAAGCTGGGAGATATTGCTCCATGGGCATGTGCAAAGGGAAAGTCAGAATATGCCCTCAAAATTACAAGGTGTAAGTATATTTTTCTAGCTTTTTGGAAAACAGAGTATTTTGTAAATGATATTTCTAAAAAAAAGTTTGATAGCACGTATCTATCAGCCTTTCTTTAGCTCTTGCAACTTTAAATCTTGGATAATTTGCATTCCCAAAACAATGCATTATTCAAAGTGAAATTCCATTAAACATATTGCTGCTATATATTCATGTACTGTCTGAAAACGTCCCATAAAATATTTTTACATACTTTTTTCCTTCAAGAAGATTTTTGACTTTCATAGCCTCTTCTCCTTATTCAGTTTTCACAAAAGCAACTCTAAGTAATTAGAGTCACCTGGGTAGACTTCAACTTAAGCAAGCATACCAAGCAATAGAAAGCATGCAGATATTCAAGAACAATAAGTCAAGTTTGAACACGAGATTTTCATTGGATCTATGCCCAAAGAGAGTTAACAATGTATGTCTCTCTATTCAAGGTATCCAAAACACCTATGTGCATATGTATTGTATGTACTTTATTTACCTAGGTATTGTGTAGCTACTTTATCACCTGAAGCGATGGTTACTGTATTCCATTCTAATCTTTCCTTTCCCCTCCTAATTGTTCAGGGAAACGCACAAAATTTAAAATCAGTATGTGCAAGCAGATTTCGTCTCTTCTAAGCCACCATAATATTGAAATATCACCAGGAGCACCGGCGAAATGGCAATTCCTATCCACGTGAACTGCAGCACGGCCGGCAAGGAGGTAAATGCCTTGAAAGAGCAACTGGATGCCACGTTTGGTAATTGTACTTACAAGTTACACGGCTACTAATTGTGTCATTAAGAAACATTGCTTAAAGTTTAACTCAAACTTCCTAAGGAATCAGTACTGACTGCTTCTGTACCCTTGTGAATGGCACTTAGAATAATGTACTTTTCTTTCAAATTCATTGCTGAAAAAGCACAGATTCCAGGGTTTAGCCATTCACAAATAATAAACTCTTGACTAATGCAACGCGACTTTTTCGCAACTGAGGAGGCAATCTATACTCTGAACAACCAAGCAAAAAGTTTCGCGAGTTACTTTCCCTCCACTACAGGCCTTATCTATTTTTCAGAGCACGTAGTTTCATCCAAAAAGACACTAATTTCGAAAAGCTTTCAGACCCAGGAGATCAGGTTTATTTCTCCAAGAGCCACAGCTCGGGGAAGCGCCTCTCCCCCGGCCTGCAGCGCTCGCCTCCCGCCCTCTCCCCGTCCCTCCCTCCGGGGCAGCAGCTCTGGGGCACTCCCGGAGGCCCCGCCGCCCCAGGGAGCAGCTGCGGGGCGGGGATGCGGCACTCGGGGCTCGGCCCCTTTCCGGATCGCGGCGCCGTTGTCAGGCAACGGCCGCACAACAAGCGGCCCCACCGGAGGGCCGGGACCAGCCCAGCCGAGCCCGGCTCAGCCCAGCCGAGCCGAGCCCCGCCGCCCCCGCGGGGACCCCCCAGACCCGGCGGTACGCCCCGGGCGCGCCCCCGCCCCGTCCCGCTCCGGAGCCCGTCCCGCTGCCCAGCGAACCCCCCTCGCTCCCGCCGCCGCCCGCTCCGGGCTGTGAGCGATGCGGGCGATGGAACCGCCCAGCGGGGCTGCGAGGAGGGTCCCCGAGCGCCGCGCCGCCCCCGCCGCCCGCTCACCGGTACAGGCAGCCGCGGCTCCGCCGGCGCCCCGCGCGTTACTGCCGCCCCGGAACCCGGCGGGCGGCGCCGCGCAGCGCCCCCCGCTGCCCCGGAGGGCGGCGCGACCCGGCCTCCGCCTCCTCCCGGGCGGGGAAAGGCAGCGGGAGGGGAGGCGACGGGACGGCGGGCGGGCCTCCCCAGCATCCCGGAGTAGGGCAGGTTCGAAAGGACCACAGAGGGTCACCCGGTCAAACCTCCGTGCTCATTTAGGGCTACCCTAGCGCACTCGGCACAGGATGGCATCCAGACGGCTCCTGAGCATCGCCAGGGAGGGAGACTCTACAACCTTTCTGGGCAATCTGTTCCAGTGGTCGGTCACCTGCACAGGAAAGCGGTTCTTCCTCATCTTCGGAGGGAATTTCCTGTTCATCAGTTTTCTTGCCTCTTGTCCTATTGCTTGGCACCCCCCAGCAGAGCCTGGCTCCATCCTCTTGACGCCTCCCACTTTAGATACTTATATACATTAATAAGACCCCCTCTCAGTCGTCTCTTTCTCGAGGCTGAACAGGTCCAGCTTCCTCAGCCCTTCCTTCGCGAAAGTGATGCTCCCGTCCTTTAAACATCTTTGTTGCTCTCCGCTGGACCCGCTCCAGATGTTCCGTGTCTCTCTCGTACTGAGTAGCCCCGAACTGGTCACAGTAATTTAAAAAGCATAAGTCAATAAACAAATGGATAAACAGTGAGAAAGGCCTGGGCCCGGCCGGGGTCGGGATTCTGCGGCGCCGCTTCACGGGGCGAGCGGCTCGGGCCCAGCCGCGTGCAGAGCCGAGCACGGCCGCTGGGGGCGCAGCGCCGCCCGCGCCGGGCCTGCGCGGACCGTACCACTGTCTGTCCGTCCTTCCGTCCGTCCCCCCGCGCCGCGCTTGGTTCCGCCGGCGGCCCGGTGCGGAGGAGCGGGGCCGGGAGAGGGCCTGGGGCCGGGGCCCGGAGCGGGGCGATGGCGGCGGCGGGGAGCGGCGCCTCCGGGAGCGGGATGGCGCAGAAGACCTGGGAGCTGGCGAACAACATGCAGGAGGCGCAGAGCATCGACGAGATCTACAAGTACGACCGCAAGCAGCAGCAGGAGATCCTGGCGGCCAAGCCCTGGACCAAGGAGTGAGTGGGAGCGGAGCGGAGCGGGCGGGCGGTTTGGGCGGGGAGCACCGGCCTGATCTGAGGGCTCTGCCTTCCCTTCCCTTCCCTTCCGCGGCCTCTGCGCTGCTGCAGCCACCATTACTTCAAGTACTGCAAGATCTCTGCGCTGGCGCTGCTGAAGATGGTGATGCACGCCAGGTCCGGCGGCAATCTGGAGGTGATGGGGCTCATGCTGGGCAAGGTGGACGGGGAGACCATGATCATCATGGACAGCTTCGCCCTGCCCGTGGAGGGCACAGAGACCCGCGTCAACGCGCAGGCCGCCGCCTACGAGTACATGGCTGCCTACATCGAGAACGCCAAGCAGGTAAGGAGAGCTGGCAGGCGGTGTCTGACCCTCCCCGTGGAGATCCTGTGCGTCTGGTGAGCTACAGGAACATCCCTGGGGGGTTGCTGGCTTCCTCCCTCCCCCAGTGATGAAGTGCTTGGCCCATTGTCCTGTCTCTCCTCAAACATGACAGTAAGAACTATGTCAGCAGCACGGAACGCAGGGGCCTGTAAACATTGTCACATACAGATTTCCCTGGCTTACTGTAGGTAATCAAAGGCTGGACACGATGATCTTGGAGGTCTTTTCCAACCTCAATGATTCTATGAAAAGTAGTGCATTCTCCTTTCCTTTGTAAGTTATTTTCATTGCTGAGGAAGTGTTTTTATGGCTGAGGCTGCTGGCTGGGTGAGAGAGTGTTTCTCTAAAATAACTGATACTTCTTTCTAAAAACAGTATGCAAAATTAAATCTATGTGTGCATTGGACATACTTAGTATTTGTAGATCAGAATTATGACATTTATTCTTACCTTCTTCTGAGGTCTTAGTGTCCAGCATGCTGCTCTTTTCCATTAAAAAAGACATATTTGTGAAGAAAATGCCACTGAAGGAATAAATCAGTTTCAGTTGAACTTAATTATTCATATTTATTTTTGGAAATTTAGATTAACAGACTGACTTGTCTGTTTCCCATCTTTGTCACTTTCTATTCAGAGATCCACCTCATATTAAAGCTGACTATACAGTGAAGTTCTCATGTGCAGAGGGATAACAGAAATACAGCTTGGCTCTGATGTGGAAACCAGCACAGCACATCAGGGCATTTGCTGATGTGCCTCTTCCAATACAGGACAATTCTATACTAGAAATAAGAGTTGAAATAACTTTAACTCTCCAGGCTCAAACAGTTTTGATACCCAGTTGACCCACTGATTTTTAAACCAGCTAAAATTAGAAGCCCCTTAGATACTAAGTGGACATAACAGAGGAGTATTTGGGCTCTTTTGGAGAGTTGGACTTACATTCATAGCCTTACATGGAGTTGAAGATATTGAAATGGATGTGCATTAGGCTGAATCATAACATCAGCAAAGAGTAAACATAATGCAGAAATATTTATGTTCTGGGGCTTCTTAAAATAATTCATCCCTGTGAGAAAATGCAGAAATAATTCATTTAATCTCGTTTGTTTCCTCTGAAAACAATGTTGTGATGCTAATACTCTTGTTGCAAAAAGTAGGTAACTTGAAGAGATGTCTTTGCCTAAAGATACACTCATGCTATCTTTAAATACAGATATATTCATAGAATCCCATTCTTAGGTAGAAATACCAAATTTCAAAGTGATAAATATGTAGCATAAAATTGTAAACAGCTTGTCTTATGTTTAAAACAGTCCAGGTTTCTGTAGGAGTTCTTATGTGACAGGAAATGTTTATTTTCCCATTGTTTATGTTGTTCAGTTTTGTCTGTAGATGGTTTGATGATTTTGAAAATGAACTTATGTGCAAATAAAATAACTCAGCTTTCCTGGTGCTCTGGCAGAGTTTTTGGGCTGGCTATTTCATATTTGATTTTGGCAAGCACTTGTTCCTGGAACAGCTCTTTCTACCATTAGGTGCTAGTTAATATATCCCCCTATAGAAGTGCTTTATAGATGCTGCCATTCCAGTTACTTGATTCTCCATGGACAGGAGCTGGTCTTAATGCAGTTCAGATGTATCATTTGGCTTGGAAAAATAACATACCTTCTTTAGTGTTTTGTTGGTCTCTCTCATGGGAGTTGCAAAGAAAATATAAATATTCTTCACCAGTTAAAAAATAAAGTAGGCAGTTTGTGGTGTTCTGTCTCATCGTTACTGGAGCAGCCAGTAAACAATTCCTTAGAGAGGATTACAAAAATTCAGTTCATTGGATGTTTATTCTCCTGGGATTTTTTGGCTTTTCTCCTTTCTCTTCCAGCATTTTTAGAGATCGCCAGGTGTATTATTTGGAAACTCCTATTTTGAGGTTTTATCTGGGAAAAAGTTGTCCAAAATTCATCTTTTGCCTTTTAAACCTGTCTCCAGGCAATAATTTCTGTCACTTCTGGTGTTTGAAAGCATGCCTTTGAAGTTATTTTTTAAACCTACCACTAATCTAATAGTATATGCCTGTGAGATATGTTACCATACTAAATAATTAATTCTCTACTGATGGTCCCTACATTATGTGAGGTTAGATATACTTGTGTTATATCACTAAGAAATTTCTCAGCCCTGCTGAGCAGCTGCTGCTCACCATCCAGCTGTGTGGAACCCCTTCTGTACTCCAGCTGTCACCGAAGAAGGAGCTCCAGGCTCCTTGAAGGCCTCTGTGCCGTGGCAGCAGCCGCAGCAGAGAATGCCAGTGCTGCTCGTATGGTTTCTAGGGAATATTTCACCATGCATGGAAGTTGCCGTTTATCCTGGCGCGCCTTGCAGCGTTCGGGAAGTGCCGCTGGAGGGCAGCGGTGCTTTGGGAACGGAGCTGAACGCCGGGGCTGTTCCTTCCCTGCTCTTTCTTAGGTGGGACGCCTGGAAAATGCCATCGGCTGGTACCACAGTCACCCCGGCTACGGCTGCTGGCTCTCGGGCATCGACGTCAGTACCCAGATGCTTAACCAGCAATTTCAGGAACCCTTCGTAGCAGTGGTTGTAAGTACTGGCTGGTGGTGAGAACCCTGCACAGCAAATCACGTTGAGGGGAATCATTTTTGGATTTTTGGATTTCTGTCTCTTAGCATTTTAGCAGTGTGTACTTTGTATGATGAGGTGTTAGATCCACACTTTAAACTGGTGCCACTCCTTCTGCTTTGCTGGCCACATACTGGGCAAACCAGTCGTGTTGCTTGGCTAGACCATGTTCACTGCATTGTTTCAGTTATGGTATCATTCTTAAGCATTATTTCCTTAGGAAATAAGGAAAATTAGTTTAAAAAATAATTCACTGAGTGTTACTGATAGTCCCTCTTTTTAGAGAGTCTTATACCAACAGAAAAGTACTGTTTATGACACAATTTGCATGAATTGCATTTCTGAAATAAAATTACTATAAACTTAATTTAAGCCTGTAATAAATAATAAAATGTATGTAATGAGTATTACCTGTATTTCTACAGATTGATCCAACAAGAACAATATCTGCAGGAAAAGTAAATCTTGGAGCTTTTAGGACATATCCTAAGGTAAATGGCTAAAATTACCGAGAATTATCTAGTGTGTGAACACTGAACTGTCTTTAAATGATTGTCTGAGTTTGGTCTGCTGTCCCATACTGAATGTTCATTCCAAAGGAAAATGTGTCCATACACTTTTTTCTGCATGCCTTTGGATATTGGATTACATTTATAAAGGTTGACTTTTATTTTGGTTTTCATAGAGTTTTGGCAGTGTTAAATCAATTACACTGTCCAGATTGTGGAGCTGTCCCAGAATTATGTATCTCTATATAGCTGTTTTTAATGGATATAGTTGTAGGTAGCATTCATCAGAATTGTTTTATGTTAGGTGTTCTCTGTTTATTTTTAGACCTAAAACCAAATATTAATCACATGTTTAATATGTTGTTATTTGCTTTTCATTTTAGAAAAGGAAGGTTCAAAACTATCTACTTAACTTTTTCAAATAAATATTATGAATCTTCACAGACTGATGTACAAAAAAATTAATTAAACAGTGTGGGTTAGGCTTAAAACTAAGAAATCACATCAGTATTGGAGATCTAGGTCTCCAAAGGAATCCTCTCATGTATACTTCTTGCTGTGCTATTTAATTTCAGTCCAGTGAAGTTCAGGTATATCTTCTAAATACCCAGTTGTGAGTGACTCATCAAGAACTTCAGACAGGCATCCAATAAAACAATTACCAAAATTAATTGCTTAATAAAAATTAAATTTTCTAATTAACAAAAATGATTGTGAGAGGTCCAGGCATTATTTTTGTGTTGACAAAAACATAAGATATATTAGAACAGTTTGTGATTCAGGAGAATATTCACTTCTGTGGGCAAAATCTCTTCATAAATACTTAGAGAATTTTGAACAGGGAGAAGAATCCTGTACCTGAAAACCAAATCATATCTGGAAAATGCCTATGAGAAGCATATTTTTATGGAGTTCTCACAGTGGACTGCAGGCAGTTCTTGCTTAGTCGGTAGCTGTGAATGGCACCATCTTGGCTAAACAAGCAACTGAAAATTTTAGGTATCTCTAAGGCATATCCATGGATGTTTGTTCCCTCTTCTCAAATCTTCCCTCAAAATTTCCAAGAACAGGTAGAGAAATACTGTCTAAGAAGAAGTTTGCCCTTTCTTTGATCTAAGAAATTATCTAATCATAGCTTGCCTTGTTACTCATTTGAAAAAACTCAACTATGACCACTAGTTTGCTTTTGATAAACCTACAAATGTAATGACCAGTACAACTAGTAAAGCCAAATGTAAACCTGAGATCCAGGAAAATTCCAAATTTCAGACTACCAAGGGAAATGTCATTTTCTCTAGACAAAAAAAAAAAAAACAACTAAAAACAACTAGAATTGCATTAACTAGAAAGTTTTTTGTAAAGTTTAGGCATTTTGAAAAGCCTCAGAATTACTGTGTCATTTTTGCCATTTGTTAAATTTTTAGGGCTATAAACCTCCAGATGAAGGTCCCTCTGAATACCAGACTATTCCACTCAATAAAATAGAAGACTTTGGTGTGCATTGTAAACAGTAAGTAACAAAAAAACTAGTAACTTTTTTTGTGTGTGTGTGTTTGTGTTTAGGTTAGTGATTCAATTTGGAAAAGTAAATTTCTTGTAGTGTTTCAAATCTTGAAGTTCACTGTTGCTTTAGCACTCTTGGTTTTGTGAAAATGGGGTTAGTGGCATTTATCAGGAGACGTTTAAGGGAGAACCCTGCAGAACAAAGATGAACCTGGCTAAAAGCTTTAGCAGCTGATTTCTGAGCACTTAAGTAGTGATGCCTTGTCGGGTCAGATGTCGATTGATCAGCAGGACTGGGGAGGCTGTGATCCCACTGCTCTTCTCAGTAGGGGCAAGTGCTGTGCAGATCCTTTTCTTGCATTACTGGGAGTGTTAATTTATAACACCACTAAAGCCTGGCTTTCAAAATAGGTGTGGTAGGATGTAGGATTGTTTGCCTGTTTGTAACATTTACTGCTACCAGGCATTCCTCAAGAAGTTAGAAGTGATACATGCAAAGCTACAATCATCTGTAAGTTACTACAGTATTGAAGAACCCAGGCATGGAATATGTTGTTAAGAGAATCATTTTAAAAATTCTGGCAATCTCATTTAACAGAACACAGCAGTTTGTGTGGGGATTGTGTATTAAATCTATATATGAATTACTTATACAGAGAATTGGAACTGGCATTAACCCTAAGTGCTTTGAATTTTTGAACATATTTGCCATTGATAAGGATTTTTTGAGTTGCATGTACTTTGGATGTGACAGTCAAGCAAGACATACTTAGATGGACACTTATTTTGTTCGCATGTTTGTTTTTAAAGGTATTATGCTTTAGAAGTCTCATACTTTAAATCATCTTTGGATCGTAAATTGCTTGAGCTGTTGTGGAACAAGTACTGGGTGAACACTCTCAGTTCTTCTAGTCTGCTCACTGTAAGTACCACAGTTGTGTGCATTGATTCATTCATGAGCCTGAAAGCCAGGCCCTCTGCTGTAAAATGCTTAATAGAACACTGATAGATATAGACCCCACATTAAGAATCTGTCCAATAAAACAAGAAGGGAAGGTTTTCCTAATCATAAATACTGAAATGTTCCTCATATCTGCTCTGTAAAAGTAGAAGGTGGGAATAACATGTTTAATTTTACTGAGTTCTCTCTATATATTCAGATTTTGTCTTAAATACTTTTTAACCTTCTATCTATAGAGCACTGCAATGAATAACAGTGTTTAATAAGTAAAAATTTAAGAGAAAAGAAACAATGGAACTGTTAAAACTAGGTTACAACAGAAACAGTACAGGTAAACCTTCAGTGTAACAGCTGAGCATCAAAACCTTTCCTCTGCAGAAGCCAATTTTTTTTCTCTTGGTTTTGACCAAGAGAATTTTACTTACTCCTACTTAACTTGGGACATGGATTGAAAGTGATAAAAAGAACCCAATTCAGGCTTTAGGGATTGAGCATTTTGTCAGATGTTCAGCTTCTGTTCTCTTAACCACCACTCATGTTCTATATCACTTCAATTGCAGATATAGATTCAAACATGCAGCACTACACTTTTAAAAACGTTTCACAGATGTGGTTTATTTTGTGTACAAATGCTTGAATTTATAGCCTAAATTCAAAATATTGATTACTTTCTTTCTCCTAAGAATGCTGACTATACCACTGGCCAAGTCTTTGATTTGTCTGAAAAATTAGAACAGTCAGAAGCTCAGCTTGGAAGGGGCAGTTTCATGCTGGGTTTAGAGACTCATGACAAAAAGTCAGAAGACAAACTCGCAAAAGCAACAAGAGACAGGTAAGATAACACATCCATGTGTTCTTTGTGTAAAAAGTATTATTTGGTTTCAAACTTTTCTCATGCCTGTAATTGTAACCTGAGAAGATTAGAGATAAGAATTAGGTTATAGATAGAAATGAAAGACTCCAGAAGTCACTAGTTGTTTTTGAAAGTTAAAGAAAATCTTGCCTCTATTAAAACTACAACGAATTTTTAATTTTATGGGGTTTGGGATAAATTTAACTCCAGTTTATTAAACAAAAAAGTTGTAAAATTCCATCTGTATCTGGCAAACAGAAAAATGTTTTCTCTCTAATGCAAAATTGTAACTTTGCTAGAAATTAGCACATTTTTATGGTCAATCAGGTTGAAACTCACAGTAAGTGAAATTATGGTATGGAACATGATTTTAAGAACTTCTGTTAACAGTTCAGTAAGTTTAGTTTACACTTGTCTAATACTTTTACTAATGTAAAAATTATCAACTCTTTTTTTCCTATTTCTTCATTAATGTACCTTTTTTAAGAAATAAGAAAAGCTTGGGTTTTTGCTGGTTTTTTTTTTTTAAGAAGTACCTTACAGATATTCTGGCCTTTATATTTAGCTACCCTGCCTGACAGCAAATACTTGCTGTTGTAAGTTAATAAACTTCTTATCACTAGGTGTACAACATTATTTCAAAGAAGTTGCAGTATTTTCCCTCAGTTTTCCTTATGTTTATTGGTGATCAGCTCTGCTTATTTTGAGCTTTGAAGTACACAAGTTGCTCCTCAGTAATACTCACATCTCTTTCCCAATAGTCTTAAGAATTATATGTGTGCTTAGACTATATCATGTTAGAGTCACCATTTTTCCAAGTAAAATCTTTTAACAGAGGTTAATTGTAACCCAACAGCTCATACAGCTGGGTTGTTCGAGTACATTGTATTTGGCAAATTTCAGACTTTGAAAACCAAGAAATACTGCACTTTATACAGTGGTACAAACTCAGGTCCATCTATGGAGAAGGCAGAACTCGCATGCATCTTAGGAGTATTCTGAGTGAGATGTAGTCATTACATTGAATAAGGAAACAATTCTGTAGAATCCCTTGGAACAGAGTGCAAAAATTGAACAAAATCTGGGATGTTTGCATTTGCATGTTTTCAGACTTTGAGGGTTTCTCTCCCCTTCCCCATCACTTTATCTTGCTAACAGAATAGTTTCCTGGTATTCTCTCCTCCTGACACACATTTGTTTATTGTTCTGGAAAGTTAACAGCTCTTACAAGTTTCCTAACAAACATGACATCAAGTTGGAGGGGGGTTGACTTTATAAAAATTAACACTCATTTAATATTTATATTAATTGCAGAATACATTTGCAGTGGAGTTAATGCTGTTGCTAGCTCACAGCAAGCAGGCTAAGTGATACCTCCCAGTTCCTGTAGGGAAACAGAATAGCAATGCTTTAAAGACATGAGGAGGAGGAAGTTGCTGATAAGTTTGCATTACTGTCTGGAGTCACATAAAACTGACTGCATTTTATTTTCCCCTTGCTCTCACATGTTTATAGTTATTCTAAGAAATAGCTCTTTCTCAGATCATACTACTTATTTGTTGCAGCAGTTCTAGCCATTTTTCTTTTCTGTTTTTATTTAGTCTTCATCAGTAGTTAGTTTATAAACTGTAAGGGATTGGAAGGAATTGTTTTTGTCAAAAATTCTGCTTTCCTGTGCAACAAAAGCTACCATAGTTCCCAAAACTGAGTGTAACACTTTTAGAGATGCATGCTTTTCTTCAATTAGTGATCTTTCCTAACAGAAAAGTCAGTAGAAGGCCTATGCAGACACAGGACAATTAATTTGGTGTCACCCTAAATTACTCTGAAGAAATAAGGCTGCAAAGATCACTAAAGGATTGTTAGACATACCTGCTTAGGGAGAACAGTGCTGTAAAGCATTATCATCAAGGTGCTTGCACTGGGCTGTGTGATAAGTTCTGTTACTGTTCATGCACATCTCTAAGCCATTTTCTAAGGGAACACATACATTAGCCAAGTTGTGCTCCAAGCTTGCTTTCCCTAGGATTCCTTTATCTGTGTAATAGTAATTTGTCCCTGATTCTCCATGCTTTCAGTCCTGATTCATCTTTTGCATTTCTACAGTCTGTTTTTATTTGTTAGTTTGACACTACATTGCCCTATGGCAGACATTGGGGAAAACTTGCATCAATAGGAATCCTCTCAGCTCTTTGAAGGTTTTGCTTTTCACATTACATATTTTGACCAATAACTGATTTGTTTTATAAACTTTTCTTTAATGTTCCATGTAAAGTTTCTCAGAGGAACCATGGTTACTGTACATTACTGTCCTGGGCTTGGGCAAAGGAGATAAAGGTAGAGAGCAGTGAGAGCCTGCAGGTATTGATAATATCACCTGATAGTTCCATTCCCCTAAGGATTTTTTTTTCTTTGTTCAGATGACCATAGAGCCTACTTGCTATTGTTAATGTAAGATGTCATAAATTGCAAGACAAAGCTTTCTGTTATTTCTGTGGTTTTGTGTGTACAGTTAGTTTGCTTTTTAAGTAACAAAAAGGTATTGGCAACAATAGCTAAATTGCTGTATGTGACTGTTCCTTTCTGGACAGTTTTTAAGATTCATGGGGTTATGGGCACCCTGAACTTCCAAAACAGCTGGATATCTTCAAGGAAAATGACAGTTCAGTTCAGTTTTTGTCCAACATTGAATTTATGCTTGTTTTTCAGCTGCAAGACCACCATAGAAGCTATACATGGATTGATGTCTCAGGTTATTAAGGATAAACTTTTTAATCAAATTAATATAGCTTGAAGTGCATTATCAGTTGATATGTATCTCCAAAGCAGAAAATACCATCATTTCTTTTGCTTGGACTTGTTCAGTTAGGGAAATGAAGCTGAAGTGGAAAATTATTCATTTAATTTGTAGTACTTTAATATTTCCCACCTGTCTGACCAGTTTTAAAGAACAAAATGTTCCTAAATGTAGTGCAACTTTTTGTTCTTTATCATAAACCAGCTCGCAGAATTGTTCCAAAGGAAAATAAATGGGACTTACTGGATTTTGCTCTTAGATATTTATCTCTATTATGCAACTGCAATAAAAGAATTTTGAAACTAAATGTGTGTTTTGGGCCTTGATATTTTTGGCAAATGTTTATCTTCTCTTACTCTTTTTCTTGTTGTTCTGTGGAAAAGTTCTGTCTGCACAGATTAGATAGGTAACCTGTGTAATGTAAGAAGTTTGTTTCTCAGATTTTAATATCTGCTTAATTTTAAGAATTGAAATCCCACTTGTTTATCTTTCAACAAGTTATTAAATTTAATGGAGCCTTTCCTGATTGAGGTTTACTGCTCCAGCCAGAAATGGTTTCTTTCACAGTAATGAAACATTTATGCATGGTACAACAGTGTTTTGCTTACAGCTTCACACTCATGATGGACATCTTCTATTTCTAAATAGTCAACTATTGACCAGCTCTGCAGTGGAACTCATAACACGGTTAATATACCATTATTCTTCTCCTGTAACTCACCTTCTATTGCTTGTCATAGTCATTTGTTGCATACAAAGGAACAAAATGAAAAATTACCTTTGAAATACGCATTAGGCTAATTTCAGGCCACAGATACTAAACGCATTAATCATAATTTCTGGTTTACAATGTGGTGCTGCTGCAGGGCTGATCTAAGTTTGTTTTGGAGGCTTTCATACTGCATTTCAATAATACAAGATGTTTGGATTCCTTTTAAGTTTTCATCTTTAATCCTGAGTTTCCTGGGGGTTTTGGAATGTTTACTTTTGGGATAATTTATGCTTTATACAATATGCCATTATGCTTTATACCTTAAGTAACTGAGTCTCCTTTTCAACCTTAGCTTTGCCTTGATGTGGATTTTGTTTTTGTTTTGGTCTGGAAATTTTAATAGCTATTACTCATTTAGGCCTTTTCATCCAAAGAGATTCCAGTGGATTTGAAGTTAAGATGCAAGTTATACAATGAAAATTTGTAATTCAGCAGTGAAATGAAGATAGCCCAAAGCAGAACTTCATCAAGAGTTTTAAAATAGCAGCATCCAAGTGTATAGGAAAAATATGTTTAATTGTAGCTTGTAAATTTGAGATAATTATCAGATGTGCAATTTGGTAGGAGAACAGTTTCATTCTTCTTTCAGCATCATAGTGGTGGTGGGGAGTAAGGAGAAGAAAGCTGTGGTATTTTAATAAGGTATTTATTTTCTTGGATATTGCACTAGTAGACTTTTGTACAAACAAGCACAGTACGTAATACACAGCAGTTCTTTTTAAGTTCAAGGAAGACAAAGCAAGTGTACCTGGCCAGTGAACTTTTCTTACTTAATTTTCTTCCATAAGTCTTTGAGACTTTAAATTGAGCACACAGCCATTATCCCAGTCAGTGTGTGTTTAGTTTACACAAAGCACCCTGCTTTTGTGAGATATATTCCTAATAGGTATCTCAGTTGCTACTTTGTAGAATTCTCTTTGCATGATCCAAAAGTTTTGCACATCTTGTATCTACCTAAAATATAAAATAATAGTTTCATCTCATATTAGTCTATGACTGTATTTAAAATGTCCTTGTTTGTGATAGGAGTGAACTGAATTTTTCTGCATGGAGGCTCACACACCATGTTTTTAGACACAGATGGTTTCAAAATACCAAGTTGTTTTATAAATTGTAGCAGTATGAATGCTGATGTTTAAATGCTCATGTGAACAGTTGTCCATTGAGTTAGGTGTCTTGTTACTTGCTGAGCATATGGTGTTACAACTCAGTTTAAAATTGTACATGTAGTGGGGCTGTGCCTGTTGCCTGCATAGGATCCTTTCTGCAGTGTTCAGGAACCAGAAGAACAGGGCCTTTGTCTTTGAACAGCCATTTTTAATGTTAGCATTATTCCAAGTTCTGAGATCAGAAAGAATTCCATGCGTTGAGGATCATTACCACAAAGGAGTCATCCCCATCTACACTTACAAACTGGTGTGTCCTGAACAATGGAGAATCTTTCATGGATAGATGCCTTAATTCTACCAAGCAGTTGTGAGACTTCAAAAATATTAGTAATAAGGGTATTCTTGAGAACAGTACACGTTGTTCAGATCAATCAATTTATTGTTCCCCATTTGCAACCACTTTTTATTTAGAAATCAGTTTATGCAAATGAGTGCCACATAATCAGGTAGCTGACAGCTGAAGTAATGCAGTAAGTACTAATGCACATACAGGTGGGTTCTCTTTGGTAAGATATTGGAGACAGGCATGCATTCCAAATTACTGAGTGCCTTTTACATTTCAATAAATAAAAATCTTAATGAACACAAATAACTTCTTCATCTAACAGTATTTGCCAACATACTAAACTTACAGAATGCTGAAAATGCTGAATTGTATTTGAACTTCTTCCCTATCCTGTTCTGTTTTTCTTTTTTGAAGCATACCTGTATGCTCACCTTTCTCATGTGTGTAAATTACATTTTAAAATAATTTATACATACTAATACCCCCAAAATCCAAAGAAATACGTGTGTATTTGTGACAATCAAGTACAAAGGACTACCCTGAAATTCCTGATAGAATACTGGTTTGCCTTATTGTAAAAGCAGAGCCATTCAGATTTATTCTGTGATTACTGGGACAAAGATTATCCTATCAGATATCCTACATAGCTTCATTATCCTATCAGATCTGCTACTCCTTTGAAGTCCCCTTCAAATGTTTGGTAGGGAATGGAATGGCAGCTCCAATAAATTAATTTATTGCCTGAAGATTGAATGGCTTCGTTTCTGTTGCAACCGAATGAGAAAAAAGATACAATGTTTTTTCTTGCTTTTTTATTTTTTAAATTTACTGCATGGAGTAATGCAGCTGTGAGAGACTGGCTTCTGCTTCTGTTTCCCTGTTGTCCTGTCCTCCAGCCTACATAAAAGGAAAATAGGCAAGAGAAGGTGAGGGGGTGTGGGAAATGCCCTGCTGATGGACCATCTCCAAAGACAGCTGTAGGAATGCTGCTAGGGAGAGCACCTGAACCTGGCCACTTTTTTACCTGTTTTGAATGGATCTAGTAGCTTCCTAGAGCATTTCTAGTTCTATTAGCATGGCATGGAGTGATTAACAATTTTGTTTGTTACCTTTATGTTTATTAGCTTTCATCATATCATCACCTCAGCTTTCTCTCTAAATTGTTACATCTGAGCTTTTTTGTCATAAAGCTGCCACTTTACCCACTTGACAATTTTATTTGCTTTCCATACATCCTAAATCCTAATTTGACCTTGACACACAGAACCCAGACCTGCACTGTACTCAATATTTGGGTGCACCAAAATTTTAGGGAGAGGCAAAATAGTTCTCCCTCATTCCCTTGTCTTGCTTGTAAAAAGCTAATGAGGTGATCAGGCTATTTATTAGGGTCAATTTTTTTCTAAATATATATGAGCTGCATCCAGAAGCTCCCATTTGTATCCTGGAGCACACAGATTTTCAAAACCTCAGCCCTTACTCTGAGGGAAAATGGGAGTTAGTAAATGTTCAGTGTTTGCCTAGATTTCTTACATTAGATACCTACTGAAGAGTGAGCCTTTCTGAAGGCTTATACTAAAGGGGAATTTTAAATAAGAAGCTCAGTACACTGAAGAAAGACAAATTTTAGAATATGTTTCAGTCCCAAAAACTCTTTGGCACCATTAGCCACAGGTATCTGGGTTTTGTCACAAACTCTAATCTTTACTCCTAACAAGCAGCCCCACTCAAGTCAAGAAATATTTTTGCTTCGGAAAAAGCTAATAAAAAGGCTGACCTTAAGCTTTTGCTTTTGAGGAGTGTCACAAGTTCTTCAGTTGTTCCTTACCTCACATTCATGCCAGGACAGAAGAAATATTCCTTGAGCTTTCCATAAATTATCTTTGATTCTAGTACTGGAATAACAGGCATCTGTGACCTGGTTACAAGAGCTCTGTTCACTATCTATCTTTGGTATTCCTTGAAAAACTTGCTTTACCCCTGTTCCGACCCTGTCTGACAAGGGACTCTCTCATTTTCCTTGCTTTGGTGGCAGTGTGTGCACGTGTGCTCAGCTTAAATAGAATGAGCTCTCTTAAACTTGATATTTAATAAATGAAGCATAATGTTCTTGCATTTCTATCACTTGTGTCTTTATAAAGTTTTGACTGCAGCTGGTTTTGGATATTTTACCTTAATTTGTCCAGTGTTTCATGAAACCTCAGTGTGACAGATATATTTGCTTTAGAAAGTATGAGGTTGCCATGAACCTGGGTACAGGATCACTCCTGCACAGCCCCAAGTACATGCAGTGTTTCTACAGTAGTCCTCCATTTATTATGAACTGTAATGCCAGTTATTATTTAATGTTAATTATGAAAAGTTGAAGAATAGAAGCTGTAAAGCTAATTGCTGACATGTTACTATTTTGTGTATAAGGTTAAAAATATAGTAAATGTAATTAAATATTAATCATCTTACTCATTTTCTCCCTTAGCTAAATTTTGGAACTTTCTTTTATTTTATATCAGTGTTTTGAAATAAGCTTGATATGTTACTTTCTCTTTGATAAATATGCTATTTATTTAATCTATTTTTATGGCTGTGCCCCAAAAATTCCAAATCAGAATTGGACTCTCATTTTGCCATTAAAATTTTTCACTGCAAGAGATCAAGCAGTGGAACTGGCTTCCCAGGGAAGTGGTTGAGTCACCATCACTGCAGGTATTTAAAAGACATGTATGTGTGGCACTTAGGGACATGGTTTAGTTGTGGACTTGGCAGTGCTAGGGCAATGATCTTTCCAATCTTAATGATACTATTATATTTAAAGTATTTACTGAAATCCCAATATGAGGTATTTTGTATATCATACCGTAAACTAGGTTAAGATAAAATGATAAAAACAAATACTTTAAAAATTTAAAAGCCAGAAAAATGTAAATACTACACAGCTGAGATAGCATAATTTTAAAGTGCAAGTCCCTAAGAGTTAAAAATTATTAAAATATGGGGTGATAAAATATAAGATTAATTGCATGCACATAGAACTTTTTTTGTGTGTCAAGTCTTGAAGAACTGACATCAGAGAGTATCCAGTTAGTTGAAAGATTTTTCTTGAGTTAAAAACAATTATGCTAAACCTTTAAGGAATTAATGAAATATCTTGTTCCTCAGGGTATATTTTTATGAGCTGTAGTTTTACTTTTCAGAGCCTCAGAATAATATCCACAAGGAAATATGTAATTTAGGAAAGGTTATTTTGACCCTCAGATGAAACCTCTGGCATATGAAATATTTGCTGTGACGTTTGGTTTGTTTTTAATTATGAAAAATTGCTTCATAGAGGACTTTCTGAAAAGTACAGTATTCTGGGAAGTAGTATGGTCCAGTGGATAGGTCACAGGACTGCATCTCAGGAGAATGGGGTTTTCTTCCTGGCCTTTCAAAAATGAGGAGTGCATAAACTTTAGCAAGGCATTTTTGCCAGAGCTAGTGTCTGTTTCCCTCTATGAAATAAGAAGATTGATCATTAGCCTTTTAAAAATGTAGATGATAAAGCAAATGTAAGTATTACTGGGTTTATGCACTAACATAACATCTCTAGTTTGTCAGACTTTACCACCTTTAATAACAATTTGTAATAATGCTGTTACCAAAGAATCTTTACTCTGTTTTGCATAGTTTTTCTCTTCAGATCACCACAGATAGGAAATGGCTAAGCCCTTTGAGGGATTATAAATGTATTGTGTTCAGAACTCTTCATTTTCAGCTGAAAGATGCATTCAACTCCTATGTAAATTTGTCCATCATTTCCTGTGTGAATTTCTGTTTGCTCTAGCGCAGAGTACCTTAGGGCTTATGTGCAACTGCAGTGGCATTACTTTATTATAAAAGGAAATTAATTTATATGCCTGCATCTAATGGCATGCAATCTTTAGTAATTACAACCATCTGAACTTTCTTCTCCAGCTGAAGACAAGTTGCATTCACATCATTTGAGGTTAGAATTAAGCTTATATTTTAAATCTGCTTCTAAGGGAGGCATTTTCAGTCTGAGTTCTACAAAGATGTAACTAGAGAAAATGGCAGATACTGTTTCAACTGAAACAAGATGTATTTTATATGGTGATAAAAGCTCCAAACTAGCTCCTCGTTTTTCCAAGTTTGTGTGGAATTCTTCCTTTTCCACTTTAAAAATTCTTAGGACATCTAGGTAAAACTGAGAGTAGCAAAAATGATTTAACACAAATATTTATGTAAATCATCAGCTGGGGACAAATAACATAAAATTTTACACTATTTAAGAATAAAGAATGAGTGTGTGAGTACTCAGATATCTATACAATGTTTGACAAAATAATGCTGAGATGTCAGTATATCTTTGGACTGTTTCTGAATCATAGCAGCATATCATAATTTTTACTTTCTATTCTTGATTTGACTGTTAAACTTCATTACAAAATTTGCCAAACTGTTATTTCCTCTATGGTAAAAACTTGATATTTCGAATTATTTCCTATCACTCATCTTTGGAAACAGGATTTTGCATTTCCCAAATCTACATTGTCATCTCTGCTGGAGGTAAGATACAACGTTCATTAAAAGAAAAAGTAAACACTACAAGATAAGTTAAAAGATAAAATGTTTGTCCTAACAAACAAATATTTTTCTAATAACTTCACCTTTGTTTCCAGGCTCCAACAGATTTTAATGCTGCAGATCTGAGATGCCACTTCATTGTCTTTGGTGACTGAAGGTGCTCCAGTCCCAGTTGCTTAATTGTTCTGATCATGTAGGTGTGTAGTGCAGATGATTTGAAGAGGTCTGTCCATCTCAGTGTGAAATTAGCTGTAGTAGTATGTTGCATAAATACAAGCAGCTCTCTAAAGCTTCAACTTCCTTGTTTTAAATTAAGAGTTTTGCTTGCCCCAGCCTGCATACTGGTTGGGTTGCACAAAGCAGACTTGAGAAACTTAACAACTTGTGAGGTTATAGTAGTTGTAACCAGGCAATCATGGTTTAATAGGATAAAAACTTTTACCTTATTTGAAGTTCTAGAAGGATCAAATGATACAAATACAGATCTTAACTTCAGACTGAACTTGCTCTATTGAAAGGCAGTCTCTTTAATGATAGTTGAACTTTCCTCCCTTTTGTTTTGTGTTTGGGGTTTTTTAATTATAATAATTTCAAGGTATTTGTTTACTCCTCATAAACATTAAAGCCTTTCATTTATCTCTGAAATCCTTTGACAAAGTTGTCTGGCTGCCTAGAGCACCAGGTTTTGCTTCTAACAGGAAAAAAGATGTGTAGATCTCTTGTCCATGCTGCTACAGAAAATGAGCCAAAGAATTGAACTGTGGTCTCTTGTCAACATTGTATGTTCTTTTGAATGCAATGCTTCTCCATTAAAGACTTTTTTCTTCTAACATGGTTTGTGAGCTTTCTAAAAGGAGGTCTAAGGATGTGAATTAATCTTGCAAAAGGAAGGCAACATGAAATGTAGACTTTTCTCCTGTTCTGAACTTAGAGCAAACCTTTGCAGAGGGCTCAGTATTGTTGCTAAATAAATGTAGAACCACTGTACTGTGCATAGAAAATAGGGAAAGCAGGGTGATGTGTAAGTGTTCTTGGCTTTAGGAAAAAGATACTGTGATCAATGACATCTTCCATGTAAGTAAAACAAGAAAATAACCTATCCCTTGTAATGACATTTAAATAATTTCAAGCCAAAAGAATATAAAATCCCACTCTTTCCTCCCCACCTTTCTTAGGATGTAGGAACAAAATGCTGTGTGTTCATGTTGATATGAGATGGGAGTTTGAGATGGTGGCTTCAGGTCTGCAGGCAACAGTGTGCGTAGGAGAATTATAACACTGCTAATTCTCCATTTTTATAGATACTTATATCATTTTGTCACTTAGAGGTCTGAATAATATAATTCCCAACATCTGTTGATCCAAAATGAATTTTTACTCGGTACAAATTTAGAAGCCAAAGTCTTAAGCATCAATATTAAACTTCTTGTTTTATGGTAGACTTTTTTGTCTAAAAATAGTGTGCTAGCTAAGGAATAGAATATGCAGCAGCCAAACATTCATGAAACATTTATGACTTTATCCCATTTATTAGTGCTAGGACTGAATGGACTTTACGTAGTCACAGATATTGGTATTGGGACCAGTCACTTCAACATCAATCCATGTTGGTGACATGGATTATAGGATCAGGTGTACCCTCAGCAAGTTTACTGACAACACCAAGCTGTGTGGTGTGGTAACATGCTGGGCAGGAGGAATACCACCCAGAGGGACCTGGACAGGCTTGAGAGGTGGGCCCATGCAAACTTCCTGAAGTTCAACAAGGCCAGGTGCAAGGTCCTGCACCCAGGTAAGAGCAATCCCAAGCACAAGTATGGGCTGGGCTGAGAAAGGACAAGAAGTCTGACATGTCTCAGCAGTGTCCACTCACAGCCCAGAAAGCCCACCTGTGTCCTGGGCTCCATCAAAATAAGTGTGGCCAGCAGGTCAAGGGAGGTGATTCTTCCTGTCTGCTCTCGTGAGACCCCACCTGGAGTACTTATGTCCAGGTCTGGGGCCCCTTAAACAAGAAAGGCATGGAGCTGTTGGAATGGGTTCAGATGAGGGCCACTAAATTGATTACAGGGCTGGAGCACCTCTCCTATGAAGTCAGGCTGAGAGAGCTGGGGTCATTCAACCTGGAGAGGCTCCAGGGAGACCTTACAGCACCCTCCCACTACCTAAATGGGCCAACAAGAAGAACACAGATGGACTTTTCACAAGGGCATGCTGTGATAGGACAAGGGGGAATGGCTTTAAGCTGAAGGAGGGTAGCTTTGGATTAGCTATTAGGAAGAAATTCTTCTTTGTGAGGGTGGTGAGGTACTGGAATAGTGGTTAATGGTTGCCCAGAGAAGTTATGGATGTCTCATCCCTGGAAGTGTTCAAGGCCAGATTGGATGGGGCATTAATCTGGTCTGCTGGAAGGTGTCCCTGCCCATGGAAGGGGAGTTAGAATGAGATGATCATTAAATGGATCTTTAAGGTCCCTACAACCAAACCATTCTAGGATTCTACAATTCTATGATTTCTCAAATATCGGAGCCACCACCACAGCCCCAAGAGCACAACGATGGCCACAGCCCAGCTCTGCCACTGCAGCGTGGCAGTGAGGAGCGGGTGTCTCTGGGCCATGTCATCCTGCTCCAGTTCCTGCAGCAGCCGAGTCATCTCCTGTCTCAGCATTTCCTCACGCTGCCACATGCGCTCACGTGTGGCCTCATCCAGCTCCCTGTTGACCATCCGCGGGTGATGGATGAGGATGTTCCGCACCACTTTAAAGAACAGTCGGGCAGCCATGGCCTGGATGAAGAGGGAGAGAAAGGGTCAAGTGGGTCTGGGAAGGAGCAGGGAGCAGGTAGGAGAAGGGGTGAGGCTGGGCTGGCAGGGGCTTGGGTTCTTGATACAGGGTGAGAATCCACATTTCTGTCCCAGCTCTTGCCCAGCCCAGCCTCCCCTCACGGGCAGGGACAGCTGCAGAGGCTGGTCCAGGCCCTCAAAACCACCCTATTGTGACCCATCTCCTAGGATGTCATAGGGCCAAAGCCCATCACAGACACTCCCAGCCCTACCCTGGCTCTGCAGCTGTCCCTGGCAGCCTGAGCCTTGATAGCCTCAAAGGACAGACCCACCTGGCAGGACAGGTAACAGGGGTAGGATACAAGGGTGGCTTCTTTATACTAGGTGAGAAGATGCTAGAAGTTCCCTTCATGTCTAATAGTGCCAATGCCAGCCAGCTCCAAGACAGACCCACCACTGGCCAAGGCCAAGCCCATCGCTGATGGCAGCAGCACCTCAGGATAACATATTTAAGAAGGGGGGAGAGAAACTTGTGCAACACTAGCAGCTAGAAAACAGAAGTGAGAATATGGAAGAGAAACAATTCTGCAGAGCCCCAGGTCAGAGAAGAAGGAGAAGATAGAGGAGGAGGAGGAACACCAGGCATGAGGGCAGAGATTCCCCTGCAGTCCATAGCCAAGACCATGGTGAGTCAAGATGTGGCCCTGCAGCCCATGGAAGTCTGTGGTGGAGCAGGCAGACACCTCTGGATGTGCCTGAAGGAGGTTTTTGACTCTGTGGGAAGCCCATGCTAGAACAGACAACAGTGTATAAAACCTTCTCCAAAGCAGGAAGGAGTGACAGTCCCCACAACCCCCATTCCCCTATTTGCTCTGCTCCGTGTTTTTTAGAATCTTATCTTTTCTACCTTTGAAAACATAAAACCCAAATTGAAATTAATTGGACCAAGTTATTTCAGACATATTTTACATAATAAAACATGTCTGTTCCTAACAACATTTTGTGTCATTTTTCCTATAAGAGAAATGAAGCCATAATCTCAGTTTCATTGGAAGCAAACACCCTGAACCTTCTCCAGACTGAACAGTCCCAGCTCTCTCAACTACTCCTTAAAAGAGAGATGCTTCAGTCATCTTTACAGGCCTCAGCTGGTCTCTCTCTGGTATGTCCCTGTCTCGTACTGAAGAGCTCAGAGCCGGACACTGGCACTCCAGGTGTGGCCTCAGCACTGCTGAATAAAAAGGGCAGGATCTTCTTCTACAATTGGCAATATTCCTCTAAGGCAGTCCAGGATACCGTTTGCTTTCCTTGCTGCTACACTGGACAGTCTGGTGTCCACCAGGAGCTCCATGTCATTTTCTGCCAAGCTGCTTTCCAGCTGGTCTTTGCTGGTGCCTGGGGCTGTTCCTCCCCATGGGCCAGGCTTTGCACTTTCCCTTGGTGAACATTTTTGGGCTCCCCTTGGCTCATTTCTCCAGCCTGTTGAAGTCCTTCCTCATGGCAGCACAATCCACTGGAGTATCAGCCACTCTTCCCACTTTTGTGTCATCAGCAACTAATTATCACACTAAAAATTGTGATATAATTGATTAAACAAAACAAAACCAACAACCAACCAACCCAAATTGGAATAATGTTCCACCATAAAAAAAAATAATTAAACATCTGCTAACATGTTTTGTTTTTTTTTTTTGTAGAACTTTACTGTCAAATACAGTATTCACTCCATTTATAAAACCATTAACTTCTCCAATTCAAGCATGAGGAAAAGTCTATGCTCACAAAAAAAGTCTGGCATGGAGGAAGAAGAGGCAACACCAAACAGAAAAACTGCTGGTTAACAAGATTTAAAAACAGATAGCCTTATTAAGACATTAATAAGACAAAGAGCTCTTTGTAGGGGTGGGCAGCATGGGGGATGTTGTTCAAAGTCCATTTGCATTAGCAGGTTTCAAAGATTTCTTCTGGGACAAATTAGAGTGCTGGGCAATCACCAACAGCAGGGAGTTTAACAAGGGCAAGTTCTAGATTCTACACCTGGGATGGGCTACCCTGGATGTACATACAGACTGTACAGACCAGGAATGGGAGGCTAGAAAGCAATGCCACAGAAAGGGACCTGGGGATCCTGGCTGAAGAAAGCTGAATGTGAGTCAGCAGTGCCCTGGCAGCCAGGAGGGCAACCCTGCCCTGGGGTGCATCAGGCACAGCATCAGGCAAGCAATTGTCCTCCTCTGCTCTGGGGCGGCCTCACCTTGAGTGCTGTTGTCCACAAAAACTGTACTTATCACTCGGTGTGCAACAAGCCAATAATAACACACTTCAGAGGGACATTGGTTATTTATTTCCAAATTGCACAAGCCTGAGTGCCTGGTGGAATTCCACAAATCAAGCACACAAACTACCAAAACATTTTACAATTTATGCAATTTAGCAAATAAAGGAATTAGTGTTCATTGGCCAATAGTTACATAGTTTCCTATGAATTAATTATGAATTAATATTCTACTATTGGCTAACAATTCTCTTGCTTCTTATTAGTCCACATTAGCTAATTAGTTAATTAGCTAATTAGTCCACATGCCCAATCTTTCTCTTCTTTTGGGTCAGTGGTCTCTGAGTTGGAAGTTGCAGATCTCCCCCTGCTGGAATTACCTTTCACTCAGTTGGAGCTGATTTCAGCACAGTTGCTGAGTTGACTTTATTAGTTATTCTCTTATCTTCAGAGTTCTACCAGATATCTGTGTAGGTCATAAATTCTGCATTCTTTGTGTCCAGTATCAGTCGGGATCCTTTTTCCCAAGCTTTGTTAACCTCCCCCTTGGTCTCAGATCATTGAAGCATATCAAGCCCTAAACTTTAACAAGGTAATTCTACAAACAAGTAATTTGTTCTTCTAGATATCATAGATATCACAGATATTACTTAGAGTTTACTTGTTAGCTGCTGTTTCACAAGTTAAACCTCCCTTGTTGATTGAACTTGAAAGTATACAAAGATCAAACATGAAATAACATACTTTAAAAAGTTTTTAAATAATCCACATTTTGCAACAGTCCTGTGTGCAGTTGTGGGCACCACAATATAAAAATGACACTAAGTCATTACAGAGGGCAGGGAGGATAGTGAAGGGCCTGCAGAAGAAGCTGTATGAGGAGCGGCTGAGGTCACCTTTTCTGTTCAGCTTGGAGGACACTGAGGGGAGACCTCATTACAGTTCACAATTTCCTCATGGGGGAAGGTGCAAGGTCATGCACTGATCTCTTCTCTATGGCATCCAGTGACAGGACTCAAGGGAATGGCCCAAAGTTGTGTCAGAAGAGGATTAGGTTGGTTATCAGGAAAATGTTTTCCAACCAGAGGGCGGTTGGGCCCTGGAACAGGCTCTCTGGGGAAGTGATCACAACACCAAGGGTAATAAGAGTTTGAGAAGCATCAGAGCAATGCACTCAGGCATGTGAAAAATGCCAGTCACTTGTTTTTAAAAATTTTAAAAGTTTAATAGTAATAAAATGGTTATAAAAATAGTAATACAATTAGAGTAACAATAACTTGGACAATTTGAATTAGGACAATATGAGACAATAGAAACAAAGAGTTACGAACGTCCAGGTATCTTTTTCTGTGCAGCATAAGCCCAAAAAAGGACACCTGTTAACAGAGGATTAACCCTTAAAAACAATAACCTGTTGCATATTCGTACATCTCATACATGATGCATAAATTCCATCCAAACACGGGATTCTGTCTGGTCATTGTGAACTTCTTCCTCTGAATTCTAACGGTGTCATTCTGCCTTAGAGAGGTGGGCAGAAGGTTGTCCTGATAATGGAGCAATAAATTCTCTTTCTCTGAAAGATTTAGGTGTCCTGTGACCGCTATCTCTGTGCGAGTCCTTTCCTTAGGAAAAAAAAGTATCCTACATAGCATAGTTTCTATTTTAACATTGTTATAAATGATCAATCGAAAGACAAATTATCAAAAATGTGAAAAGATTTATTTATCTTTTTCCGCGACCAAAATACGGTCCTCAAAACCACCACAACCAGAGAGACAGCATCGAGCCCGGGATCGGCGCTGGGTGAACCTGGATCCGACCTCTATCACATCGAATTCCCCCTCGTTCACAAGAGCCGCTTCTAGTGGGGATGTTTTATACAGTTTATTATGCCCGAGGCAAAGTTTCTTTTGTAACTCTGCATATTCATAGTTGGTTCTTTCACTGTGCAGAGCTGGACAAAGGCCGTTTCCTGGTTGATAGCCAGCGTTGATCGAATCCCCGGAAGTCGCGTATTCACATGTATCTTTCTGGCACTTCGGCTATCTTAATCGATGTTATCAACAGGACGACGACTCCTCGTGATGATTGCTCGATTTCCGATGACTCGATGACTCGAGATACCGGTGATCATTGTGTTGGGTGCTGTCTATTCTTGGGCTAAAATGCCGATCGTTATCCAGCCGACTCCAGGAATTTCGGAGTTTGAAGAGACATCCGTCCCTCAGGCTGCTTGTGGTCAGAGACTCGTTTGGATTTCACGATCTTTATAAAATACTTTCTTTTATAGCATGAATTATTTCTAGCATATATTACAACATTTTGTTATAACCTAAAGCTATATTTAACACACTACTCAAGAGAAATAATACAGCATAACTTCCTAACACAAAACATATAATATTCATTTTAATATTTGCGAAGAGCCAATCATAAAATACGCGTTTTTCCCAGGCACAAGGTGTAACTTTTGAGGTGCCCCGTGCAGGGGGGGGAACCGATGACCCTTGCTGGAACATTCCCCACCTCCCCCAACATGGCCGCCAGCGCAGCCGGCCCGCGACAAGCCGGGTGTGCAGAAAGGCCCCGCCCCTTCTTTCTCGTTCCTCGGCGCTGATTGGTTCGCGGGGCGCGCGCCGCAGCCGGTAGAGGAGCGCCCCGCCCCTCGGCCGCTGGCGTGCGGTTGCCGCGGCAACCAGGGGCGGGTGGCGCGCGCGGGCCGGGAGCTGAGGGGAGAGCGGAGCCGGAGCCGGAGCCGGAGCCGGAGCCGGAGCCGGAGCCGGAGGCGCTTCCTACCGGGAAGGAGCCTGGAGCGGGTCTCGGCCCGATTCCGCCATCAGAGCCGCCTTCCCACCCGCCGTGCTGGGAGGCGCTGGGTGGCGGGGCCGCGGGACGGGGAGGGCGGTGTGAAATCGTGCGGCTGTAGGTAGGAAGGAGCTGGGGAACCGAGGGAGGGGAGACCTGCCCGGCTGCCCCTCGCTTATTCTGCTGGGTTTGGAAAAAGGTCTGAGAAGGGGCTCTGAAAGGTGTTTTTTAAATAAAAAGCAAGAAACTCACAGTAGAAAAACAGGCAACCCACAATGTCCTTTCAGCTCTTCTTCATCCCCACTTTTAAAAATAAAAGTAAAAAGCAAATCCCGTATGGCTAAAGGAAAGCTACTGAGCTTCAGATTTGTTTACTGAGAAAGGAAGTTTCTTCTGCCTTCATAGCCTCGATCTTGGCTTTTCTTCAGTTTCTCCTAATTGTAATGCTGGCAGAGAGGATTCTCTATGCGAGGTTTAGCACTGGGATCCTTTTTGCTGTCTCCTCAGTTGTTCTGATACACTAATGTAGGGCTTTTGTGTATAAGCTATAATGTAGGGCTTTTGTGTATAAGCTATAATACATAATATACAAAGGTATATTTACTGGCTGTGAAAAATGCATATTTATGACTGGCTTTTCGCAAATATTAAAATTAATATTATATGTGTTGTGTTAGAAAGTTATGCTGTATTAATTCTCTTAAGTAGTGTGTTAAATATAGTTCTGGGGTATAAAAAAAAAGTTAAAATAGAAACTATGCTATGTAGGATACTCTTTTTTAAAAGAGAGGTCTTGCAGTGAAATAACAGCCACAGGACACCTAAATCTTTCAGAGAAAAAGAATTTATTGACCTCTTATCAGAAGAAATGAACTTCTTCCCGCCTCGAAGGTGCTGTTACGATTCAGAGGAAGAAGCTGACGATGACCAGACAGAATCCTGTCTTTGAATGGAATTTATGCATCATGTATGAGATGTATGAATATGCAACAGGCTATTGCTTTTAAGGGTTAATCCTTTGTTAACGGGGGTCCTTTTTCGGGCTTATGCTGCCCAGAAAAAGGTACCCGGATGTCCATAACTCTTTGTCTCTATTGTCTCATATTGTCCTAATTCAATTTGTCCAAATTATTATTACTCTAATTGTATTACTACTTTTATAACTATTTTCTTACTATCAAACTTTTAAAATTTTAAAAACAATTGATTGGTGGTTTTCACACTGGCTAAACAGGTGGCCTTTCTATTCTGAGTCATTAAGTTATATCCATTAGGGTATCTTTATCCCCAGATTGTTTATGCCTCCCGTTCAATATTAGCCACTTGCCTTCTTCCCTCTCCCCCATTCTGTCATTTATAAGCTCACTTATATGTGCCGGAGTTTGGAAAAAAAAATTGGTATTGTGAGAGCCTCTATAATATGCCTTAGTGGGAAAAACTCACAGTTTTTGACTGTGCAGAACATGCAGTTGTGTGCATGACAAAAATGCTGTGCAGATATATAAAGAGTTCTCTAGCTTAATACCACCTCTCACAACCTGTAAAACCTGTAACAGAGTCTCCTCTATTTTCTAATTTATAATCAGATTATGAGCTTCCATTAACTGGCTTCTATGTGTGAGAATTATGCCTGCTGTGGAGCATTGTGCTCATATTTCTATGTGAAAAAGACAAAAAACTAGGATATAATATTCTTAAGCGAACTGAATCAACAAATCAAATAGAAAAATTGTTTTAAATATTTATTAATACACCAAAAACTTGATAAAATATCAGCAATAAAGGGGTAGGATTTTATAAGCAACGTAGTATCACTGTAAATGAAAAGAGTGTTGGTGAGGTTATGTCAGATTTGAAGTACACATGAAAGCTTTGTTGAAGATCTGGGATACAAGTAACACAACATTTTCCTTTTTGTTTTTAAGGCATTCTTTAATACTACTTAGAAGAGCACGTGGAATACAGTATTAAAAGAAGCAGTGGAGAAGCTTGACCTATTACAGAACTATGGTTCGACTAACAATGGACCTAATTGCTAAAAATGCTGGTCACAAGAACCGTAGTGAAGAGGATTTTGGACAGTATGTGCAAAAATTAACTCATCTGAATTTATCAGATAAAAATATAGATTCAATTGTAAGATTTATTTTTTATTATTCTTTTTAAACTGGCTACTCTAATGTTTTGTAGTTACTGTTAAGATGAGGTGTTCATTGTTGGAGAGATAAACATGGAAAGCCAAGTTTTACAAATTTGTTAACTCACAGCATAATCTTTTCAATCTATCTGTGATTTATTCCTTAAATTTCAGAGGAAGTCTGAGAAAGGAAAGGAGAGTTCAGGAACAGGAAATAACCTAAGTGAGGTTAACAAATTAGGACTGGTGTAGTGGCTTTTTCAAATTAGCCAGGTTAAAAATATAGTTTTTTTTTTTTTAATTGCTCCCTGGGGCTTACTCATTTAAAAAATAATCCATGAGCTTTTCGTTTTCAAAGACTAAACCTGCAAACCTAGCCCAGTCCTCCTTCCTCTGAGTTTAATAATAGGAAATGTATACAGGTTTCAATAAGTTCTGAGTTAATTCAGATCCCCTCAAGATACTGAGTAAGTTTTGAAACTGCTGAGCCCTGAACAACTGCATTGTTGAATGTGGTGAATTTCAATTTCTGCTCTAAAAGTGTGATTTCAGTCAAGAAACTGTTTGTTCTGTGTGAACAGATGCTGCAAACAAACAGGTTTATTCAGCCCACTCCTATGCACAGCCATAGCAAGTTAATAATTGGATCAGTCCATTTGATGGGGTCTGCTTCATCAGCTGCCACAGCAAAGTTTTACAGAAACCTTCATGGAGAGTGGTCTTTTAGTTGTTTCATAGGAAAATGTTCAAAGAAACTCAACATTTGAGTGTAAACTTGAGTTCAGAAACATATTAAAACAGATTGAAGTGCAAGGTTTTGTAAAAACCAATAATTCTTTGCCAAGAACTGGTTTCCAGTTACATCAGTGCAGTTTAATGGAGACAACTACACAAAGAATTGTGCTTTTCTGAAATCCATCTGATGAAGACAGGGAAGGGAATGAAGTCACACTGGATGGTGGTGTATTTGCTGGTGATGTCTGTAGTCCTCTGTAGGTTCTGTAGGGCAAAATGGTAATGACAGATTTCAGCCTTTAGATAACTGACTTTCAATCTGTAGACACCTGATAATATATAATAACTCTGGTTTTCTAGGAAAAATAGTTTTATGAAATGTTTACTAAACGTGAAAATTTATAAATCATGCATCAGAATTTAAATATAAGAACAATCAATAGCTTCCAGAAGCAGGCAGTGACTGAATGTTAAGTAGCATTTTATTGTTTATTTTAGGGTGACCTCTCTTTTTGTAAAAATCTGAGAGTTCTGTATTTATATGATAACCAAATCAACCAAATCCAGAACTTGGACTTTGCTTCAAACATAACTCACCTTTACCTTCAGAACAATCGTATTTCAAGTATAGAAAATCTCTCACCACTGAAAAAACTTGAAAAACTGTAAGTTGAAAATAATGTATTTACTTCACTAGTAAAAAGAATAGTTATGACACTTAAGAAATTTTTAAAATTATGCATCATTAAAGTCCTTTCAGCTCTTAAAATTTGCTTTTCCAATAGAAGTAATTGCTTACTGTTTTTTTATGAGATGTTCTGTGATAAAAGTAATATCATCTTGACATATATTTACATTTAAATGATTTTATTTTTTCAGTCTAGTAATACTAATAAAAATAGCAGTAGATAAAACTGCAAAAAACTGCTTGAATCAGTTAAGTGTATATTCTACTTGTGTGCTAGGTTATTTACCTTAGCTATCATAATTTCCAAGTATTATTCAATAATGCTTGGAAAATATTTTTCTCTATATATTGAAGCCTTGTGTTTGCTCTTACTTTCAAAGGATATTAAATCTATTTTGTGTTCTGTTCTGTAGGTATTTAGGAGGCAACTATATCACTGTAGTAGAGGGTTTGGATAAAGTAGGAGAACTGCGGGAGCTACATATTGAAAGTCAACATCTCCCTCCTGGTGAAAAGCTTCTGTTTGATCCAGTATCTCTTAACTCCCTGGCAGTAAGTATATCTTGAGAATTGCAATGAGCCAATTATCAGGAGATCAGTATTTTTAGGAGAAATTATTATGAGTTGATCATTCTGTGTTTTCCTCCTTTGCCAACTGGTGGCATTATTTGAAATTCTACCAAGAGACTCCCACCCTAATTCTCTTATAAGGTGTCCCTGAAAGTCTACTTCATCTTTTTTCCTTTATGAAGAATGAAAATGAGAATCAAGAGAGAGAGGAAATAAGGAAGTATGTGGATGCCCTATACCAACAGAATGTGAATTAACTAAAAAAGGGGTTGGAATTCATCACTTAGTTTTCTTAGTCTGTTTCATTTGTAGTGAATTAGTTTGTTGATATTTCAGTGATTTCATTGGTATAGTTGTTTATTTATTGCCTTTTGTATTTCTGTAGAAAAATGGAATGGAAAAAAAAGGCACAAACAGATTTTTCTTCCTGGGTATTAAGAACAACACAATCAAAAGCATTCAGTTTTAGTTCTGCAGTTCTTCTATGTTGTGTTATGTCAAGAGTTCAGGAAATCTCTTTGAAGTTGTCTTTCAACATGTTAATTGCTCATAAAACATATAGTTGAAAAGGTTAAAAAGTAGGATTTATTTGCTAATGGATGTAGTTCTGTACTATAAAAATTCCTCTTGCTGTATCTCCCATAGTGTAGTCAGGGCTTGATAAGCCTTTTTTTGTGAAGATGAAAAACTCACTAAAAAGTGAGTTCTTTTGTTCACATGTATATCATAAATATTTGACCTAGCTCTATTTTTTTCCTGTTTTGAGATTATGTAATCCAAGACATGCATTGCTGTTTTTCTTTAATAGAGATGAGTCATTTCTGTGAGAGCATTTGTACTTTGTTCCTTCTATATTGGAGAAATTATCAAAGTAAAGGGAAGTTTTACAGCTGTAATCTTCCCAGGATAATAATGTATAATAAATTCTTCCATCTTTTTCAGCAGCCTGGTCTAGATTTTGTTCTTTGTGGCTTTTAAGGCCTTTTGATGTCTTGGTTTGGGTTTGGGTTTGGGTTTTTTTGTTTTCTATGAAACAACTTTGCATTCTTGATGATGCAACATCTTTTGTGGAGGCTAAATGTAAAAATATTCTCTTTTATCCTTTAAGTGCTAAGTGCTTGGAGCCTTTTTAAGGCATTGCTTTTTACTTCTTAATCTGTTTCTGGCTCTTTTAATGGTGTCAGAGATAAAAGAGATAAAATCATGAGGCTGTATAGCTCTGTGTGTACCACAGGCAAATGTTTGGATGATGACAATGTCATGAATCTGACTGAGAAGATTAAATTTATGAACTGTGTTTATCAGGATGATACTGGTAATTTCCATCTGCAATGTAGGTTTTGGTCAAATTTTTGAAGTATAAACTGTATAAACTGCTGAAATAGAGATTTTTCCAAATCATGGTAAATCTTATTTCTTGTATAATTCTAAACTCATTGGATTAGGAGTCCCTTGTCATTTTCTAGACATATAAACTTTTTCCTTTTATGTGAAACTACATTAGTATTTCCCAGGATAAACAACTAAAACACATTTAGATTTTTATCTAAAATGTAAAGATCTCTGTAACTACTGTCTGTTACAAATGGCAAAGTGCAATATGTGGCTCAGTAGTGTTCCAGAGAAGGGGTAAGGATCAGAGGTATGGATACCAAGAGGTTTGTAGGATCAAGCCTGAGAGAAAAGCAGTGTAGTCCAGCTGTTAAATGAGACTATGTGGATAGCACATATGGGCTTCAGCTCTGCAGTTCAGATGCAGTCTTGGGGCCCACAGTATAAGAAGAACATGGACGTGCTGCAGCAAGTCCAGAGAGGGCTCAGAGAGGATCAGAGGGCTGGAGCATCTCTCTTATAAAGACAGGCTGAGGGAGTTGGGGTTGTTCAGCCCAGAGAAGAGAAGGTTCCAAGGACACCTTATATCAGCATTCCAGTACCTAAAGGGGGCTTATAGGAAAGCTGGAGAGGCACTTTTTACAAGGGTGTGTTGTGAGAGGACACAGGATAATGGCCTGAAGCTGATCAAGGGCAGGTTTAGATTAGGCAGCTATTAGGAAGAAATTCTCTGCTTGTGACTGTGGTGAGGCACTGGAACAGATTGCACAGAGAAGTTGTGGATGCCCCATCCCTGGAAGTGTTCAAGGCCAGGTTGGGTGGAGCTCTGAACAACTTGGTCCAGGGGAAGGTGTCCCTGCTCATGGCAGGGGGTTGGAACTAAATGATCTTTAAGGTCCCTTCCAACCCAAACCATTCCATGATTCTATAAAAATGCAGTCAGTTTCAATGTATGTTTCATACTTCAAAAGTTGAGTTTGTAGCACTTGCAGAACTCTGTAAAGAATTTGAGCGTGTTTTAAAAAACTCAAAAATTCTGGATTTACTAAGAATTTCTGAAATAATTGAGAAACAATCTTACTTTGGTTTTACTTCAAAACCAAAATAAATTACATTTTAGGACAAGGTGGGACACCACCATAAAACAAACTGTATGGTGTGTGGAGGTGGTGTTTGCATGTTTCTTCTTCATATGTTTGTTCATATTTTAAGATAATTTTCTGTAATAATTTACAACTTAACCCACACATGGCATAGAAAAAAATGATTATTTTTCTGCTTTTCTTCCTTCAGAAATCTTTGTCTGTACTGAATATCAGCAATAACAACATTGATGAATTAGAAGAACTGGCAGTTTTGGAAAATCTCTCTTATCTTAAAGCAGTCGACAATCGACTTAAACATATGGAGGTATTAAAGTAAATATTTGTTATTTTAAGTATGGGTGTTCAGGAATTAGCCACATTCATCCTTATCACTAAATATATAAGTAAAAAGGAATTTTACTTCTGCAGTTACTAAATCTGGCTTGTCAAGCATGCTCTCTTTTCTCATATAAAAATCTTACAGAGAGTAAAAATGGAGAAACATTTACCTAGGGTGTAAAAATTTATAATTTTATTAATTAATACTGAAATTAATTGGCTTAAATAATAACCGAAATCACCAAGACAAAGTCTTGATTGAAATAAACTCTTTATTTTCTGGTTTGTGTAATAATTTTATTTCCTTAGTAAACTTTACTTTCATTGGTTAGTAATTATTAAAATAACTATTCTTATTACATTTGAGAACACAACATATTTTTAACAGATTATTGAGAGAATTTGGCAATTCTCTTTACTAATGAGGAGATTGCAGTGTTTTGTATGCATAACCTATCAGTTACCTAGATGAATTTACTCTATTTGGACTCTTCATTTTTTTACACTATAATATTAAAAAATGTTGAATTATGCCCTTCTTTTTTACTACAGAACTAATAATGCTTTGTATTTCAAGTCCTGGCTGGCAGTTGTGATTGAATTTACATCAAAATATAATTCATGTAGGTTTTTCCTGAGTAATTAAATTCACATTGAATATGTTGGTTACATCAAAATAGCAAAAAGCTTTTTTTAAATAGGCAATCTCCACAAATCTTCCCTTTTTTAAAGGAATCAATTTCTGAATAAAACATACTACAAAAAAATTTCTATTGGTTCTTTCTTTCTTATAAATAAAATATTCTTCTGTTGTGACGATCTTAAAAGAAAATTGTCATAGCCAAAGAACCAATTAATTTTAAGAATGAGGATGCCAGTTTGGAGACAGCATTTTCAGTATCTTAGAGGAAAAACCACTATCCTCTGAAACAGAATAGGGAGAGGACAAAATGACTGCATTATCCAGTAACTGTGTATATGTTATTTATTCTTTATTAAATTTCATTATTTAATCATCAGGAAAACCAGAATTACATTTACCCAAACCAGTTAGACCTGAAGATTTCTATATAGTTAAACTGTTGAAAAATTTTCCTATTAGCATTTGAGTTTGCTATCCCTTACACTTGTACTAAGCTCCAGTATATTTTGACAGTGACTGTTCTGTGCGTTTTCTAAACAATCTCCAAGTTTTGAAATATATGGAACAGGGAAAGTGTTTCTATTCATATCTTTGCAGATATGTCCATATAAAATTAATGAACATATCAAATGTGTTTAATATACATTGTAATGCAGGTGGATATTCAACTTTCCAGCTACAATTACTGAGTTTTAAGGGATTGCATTTTGGTAGTCTCTACTTATCACTAAATATAAATTCTTAAATAAATAAAAACCAAACTGTTCAAAAAAGCAGTAAGCCATGAAAAGTATTTTTTAAAAAGTCAGTTTTAACTCTGTGTAAGGCTTTAGCTCACAGTGGACATCTAGCAGGAGAACAATCTTACACAGCCACTGACTGTTCAAAGAAATAGCTGAGGGAAGTTTTGAGTATATTTCAATATTTTTTGCATCCCCGAATTTCATGATTTCACAGCATACATTATTCTACAGCTGTGAAAGCTGCAAGGACTTTAGGGGTATACAGTTTTATACACTTAATTGGTTCTGCTGGCTGAACTTGTTACATGCAGCAAAGGCTCTTTCATTCCCACACAAGCTGCCTCCCTTCTCCTCCCTCTTGCCCTTCTGTTATCAAAACTCTGATGTATACCTCTTTTTCATGCCAAAAGCACTATATCCTCTGCTTTCCCTTTCTTGCTTTGCCATCAAGAACTTCCCCAGGAAAGTCTGGCATTGATCAGAGATTGTGGCAGTGCCACATGACAGGGAAGTGTCAGAGAGCTCTGTACCCAGCTGTGCTTCACCTGGTGGGAAGAGAAGCTGTAGGGGAGCTACCTGTGTCTGAGCAGGTCTGGTGAACTGCAGGAATAACACGGAATCTTTGAGAAAGAGGAAGATAGGAAGGGCATAAGAAATCATGAAATACAATCTTATGTAGACTTTTCTCACTTTTGTGTACTTAGTAGAATTATTTTATATTTTAAAATTTCAGTTTTTTCACTTTTATTATGAAAACCCATATTCCTTTGATTTCTTACCTATGCCACTTTGATTTCAGCATAGTTAAAAATTAGGACTAATTAATTCAATAAATTCAAGCATTTAAGTTCGTGGCTAATACAGGGCTTTGTTAGCATAATTAACAGACATCAAGGCATATGACCTTGTTTCACTTGACTGAAGTTTATATAATTCAGTCTGAACAGTAGACAGATGAAAATCAAGTAATTTTTCTGAATTCATGCAAAACAACTATGACTAGCTACCACATGCAAAAAGTCTCAGGTCAGTTATCAAAAATATAATTGATTTTAATAGAAGTGGCTTTTATTTGTTTTCTATTGCTCGCTACTTCATTTATTTATCGTATTGAGGTTCTGGTTTGCTTTAGTCAGGGTCACAAGGTCTTCTAAACTGCAGTGTACTTGGGTTAGAATTAAGGAAATTTTTTAAAACACTATGTATATTAAAAAAAACCCCACAACTATTCCTTTTTACAGAAAGCCAGAATATAATTTATTTCTTAAGTTCATTAGTTTTGGAAATATTATGAGTTGTGTGAGTCTTTTGATAGATAGAGAAAAATATAGCTAGAAATTCCTGGAAAAAATCTGTATTTCCCAACTCTTTAATTTATTCAACCTCTGCCCAGTATTGATTATGACAAGAGATATCACAAAAGATGAATTCATTCACTTTAGAATTGAGTCAGGAACAAGAGAAAAATTATAGATTTTCTCAAATAGATTATGACAGGTAATCAAACTGGTGACAAATGGCTGTCTGTAGATGTGGCTGGGGCAGTTGGATTAGACGTTTCCAATAAAAACTGGAGCATACTGGTCAAATACCAATTCTTAAATGGCCACTGTTAATTGGGAAGAAAGTTATTGCCAGCACTACAGCTGCCTACTCAGGCACTTGCCCTTCCCCCTCCCACCCTCCCCAATGGAATATAATTTGCTCGTCAGTATTTTGCAGCAGACCTCAAAGTGATAGCATGACATGATCATTTATCAAACGGAGCCTGCCCACAAGAGTGTCTGGTCCCTTTAGTACAGCTTATTGAAAGGCTGGGAAGTGAAAGCACTTTATTAGAGACAGGAAGGCAATGAACAACTAGAGCGTATCGAAAGGGTAATCATATTTCAGCACAGGATTAGTGTGCTCTTAGATAAACATACACTGGAGTAAGCATGTTCAGGGTCATTTATCAAGTAAGTAACAGCTAACAAAAATCTACAGGACTCTGTATACATTCATCAAAGTTAAACTGTATACATTTTGTTTCAGTCATAGCCAACTTCGTGTTGCAAAACTATTACTTGGGAAAATTCTTTCTAATGAAATCTAGAACACCTTATAGACTTCAATGATAGTATCTGAATGCTTAGGTAAGGATAAATAAATATACTTGCTAAATGATTTTTTTTTTTTTTTAGTAAGTCTAGCCTAAAATATTTTGCCCCTAAATTATGTTTGTGATTAAGTGTTAGCACCTAAACTGTGGGGGTTATCATGTTGCTATCCTGATACATACTGATTAAGCTTTGTTGAATAACATTACAAGAATTATTAACATTTCTTCATGTGGACCAGTCCTCAGAGTTTCTTGCATTGTTTTATCAGTCTTGATCCTCACAGAACCAGACTTTTGCTCTCTAGTTTTATAAAAATACATTTGTATCACTGAATAACAATAGATGATATCACCATCATCATAGATAGACCAAAAATTATATGGTTTGGAGGTATGAGGCTGTGCTGCCACTTTGTCTTCCACATGATTTTTCTAAACATGTATTATATAACTGAAAGAATATTTCCAAGAGGATTTTCTACTATGGGAGATGAGCCAGCAAAAGCAGAATTCTCCCTGCTTGTGCTACCCAAGCAAATTTCTAGATTTGAAGGAGCTAAGAGAAATCTACATTGCTAGAGACTTCTTTGTTGGCAGCAAGCTACAAAGTTTTACACCCTCTGTGGTTTAGAATCCATCACAGCATGATCAGTAGAATTTTCCAAATTATTACAACATTAGAACATAAATCCTCTCTCCTATTTATACCTATTGTCTTGGATCCCTCCTGCAGCTTTTCAAACATACAAGGAAAACCTGTCAAGAGTGAAAGTTAAATGAAATTTTGGAAAGAAAGTATTTCAGAAAGTAAGGTGTCTAGTAGAAAGGAGCAATCTGATAAAGTTTGCATGTTTTCAACTTGGATTTATTGTATTTGAAAGACAGAGTAGTTTCATCTAGGTCACACTGCCCCTGGGTAAGCAGACAGAAACAGAGATGGAGAAAGGTATATTTCACTAATTTCACTCTGTAGGCCAATACTGTAACTGACCACCCACAGTTAGGTAGGGGGGGATTACTGTTTCTCCTGTAAAATACAGTTCTACATATATAAAAAGAGAGAGGCAGTCCACTGTGAATTGCATGATTTTTAGCTTTTTTTTTAGTCTGTACTTTATCTGTATAAGGTATTTATTCTTCCACACAATGATACTCTTAAGGGCTCTGTAAGACCTTGGGGATGCACCAACAGACATTGTGTATAATACAAATTTTTTCATTGCTAGTTCCTAGGCCTTGGGTGCTTATCAGTGGGATTGAAGTGGTAATTTTCCATAGCTGGCATTACTGTATCCCTAAAAATTCAGCATCTTCCAACATCACTGTTTCTTCTGTGCAATTTTGATATATTCAGGGGATGCTGTGAACCACTCTGTTTGAAAATGCACATTCTTAATGTGCATAATACATGTGAATAGTCTCATTGAAGTTATTTCTGTGTGCAGGATTTGGGCCTGGCTGAACAAATCACATTACTGTTGAATTTTACTCTGGAGGGGGAAACATAATCACAATGTTCTGTTGTTGTTCCAATTGCAGGATTTGGAGGGTGTATTAAAAAAATGGACAAAGCTACGCAGAATAGATCTTACAGGAAACCCCATCTGCCAAAAACCGAAGTACAAGGATAGGATTATAGTACAGTCTCTGACTTTAGGTAAAAAATTCAATCAATAGCCCACCCATAACCCCCAATCTTTTAGGAAACAACTGAAAAATTAATTGTTCTTGAGTAGCACTCTGCATGTAAACACAGTTACTGCTATAGATATTTATGTCAAATCATGAACTTTTAATTTATGTAGAAAGCTAAAATGGCTTATGTAATCAGCTTCACAAGCTATCTTGCTTAGCTTTTGGTATTAGTCATAGTAATAATTTGTTTTATAATAGATGATTGGTGAGATTGTTACAAGACAGTTTTTTGTGTTCATATTCCAGATGTGAAACTGATTTTCAAAGATCATTTTATGTATTCCCCTATCAATTTGTTGTAGTTGCTAAAGTGTTTTTGTTGTACAGTGCCAGTTGTGCAGATCCCACCTTACTGTGTTTGAATTTGTCATAACATTCATCCTTAAACTTATAAGTAGTTCACACTTATGTTGAGAGTGTATTTGTTAATCTTAACACTTATGGTGCAGTTTTTATTATTATTTTGCATAAAATTTTAGCAAGAAAGGAAGAAACTGATTCCTCTATATCTAAATATTTATACTGTAGAAATAAGTAAAAAAATCTGCTAATTTTTTCCTTTTTTTGGATAAATGTGGCAATTATTTTTAAAGTTATAATTACAGAACTTGGTTTTTCTCAGAGCACAAAATATTGGCCATTTAGAAAAAGAAAAAGCCTATCTGTACAATGAAAATAACAGTGCCTTAGGACAGTTCTAATGCAACCTAAATTTGTGGGCACATGAGATATTTCATTTGGGCTGACTCAAACATGCAGATGCAACAAATGAATCATAGACCATAAGGCTTATGGCACTTAAGTGAGTAAAGTTAACCTTAGAGAGGCAAATCTGTGTGACTGTGTCTCCATGATCAGTAGAATTCCTTAATTGCTGAGACATGCAGTTTCCCTCTCCACCTGGATTTCCGCTTCTATCTAAACCCTGTGTAAGAGCATAACTTTTCTGTTATTATTATAACATTATAGAACATTATAGAAAGTCTTGCATGTTAACCCAATGTGAAATATGTATATTTCCCTTGAAATTTATAAAAACAGTAGATTCTTTTTTTTTGTAATTAAGACATGTTAACTCTCTCTTGCAGCTTGAATATGGATATCAGTCTTTATTGCGTATTCTTTTCTTTACCAAAATACTAGAAAAAGGAAAAAAGATTTCAAGAGAATTAATATAGAGCCAATACACATTACCTACAACTTTGTATAGTCCTTTAATTCACTTTGTATCACAGAAAATGTTCTCTTTTGCAGAATCCCTGGATGGGAAAGAAATTCAAGAAATGGAAAGACGTTTCTTAATGAATTGGAAAGCCTCCAGAGCTGCCAGGAAAAAAAGCAATGAAAGAAAGACTGATGAACAGGCAGCCAATGTAGAATTTTGTAAGCAAACTAATCAATTACTTCATGCTTATTTAAAACTTACAGAAATCATAAAATTACAGCTAAAAATAAATATACTAAGAATTGTTTATAAGACACTTGTACCAGTGATGAGTCCAAAAGACTTGAGTAGAAATGGAGATTTTTAAATATAAAATTTAATTTTAGCACTAGTTCATATATAGTTTTTTTTCCCCTCACATCCCAATCACCCAGAATTATGGAAAGGGGTAGCTAGTGCATTTTGATTGTGTAAATATTCACATTTACATCCATATTTTAAAAATGTTGGGCATTCTAGAATAAATATGCATAAAATATATCAGACTTTTAAAATCTATTTGCTTATATTTATTTGATTTCTGTATATTGTCAGTCCTTTAAAGGCCTTTGCAAGATACATGTCTAGCAGAAGTCCAAGTTTTTAACTTGGAAAAAAAAAAGGCTGGGAGGTAAAATAGCCTTAAACCCTTTTTGAGGTTTAAAGGCAACCTGTTCTTCAAGTGGGAAAACAAATTAGTTTTGAAACTCAAGCAAAACCTGAAATAAACTTTGAGGTTTTCTAAAAATGGTGGGAAGGTGGTGGTTGTTACAGAGTTGGCTGCAGGTTAAAACATAAATGACTTAACAGCATGTCTTGCTGTCTTGCAGGACTTGGATACAGACATTTGACTTGAAATTATTCAATATGGTTTGAATTACCACATTTATAAAATAAAACTGGGGGCATTTACACTGTTGCTTTCAGAAAATCAATTAATATGTTATTTTTGAGACATGAAGGCTGATGCTCTGCATGCCAGCACCAGCTCTAAAATACTTGGAGTCTGCTCATTGTTTGGAAGCCATATGTAAAAGGCAATGATTCTGAAATGGTCTTCTGAATAACTGCTGATATAAGGAGGTGCTATGTAATTGAGTTTACTCCCTTCCAATTAACTCTACCTGAATGGGAATACCTGTTTTAATATTCACCTTCATCAGTGTTTTCAGCACCTTCTATAACTCCATTCAAAGTTTTCTGTTCTCAGTTTTCAAATTTGAGGTATTATACCTTAAGGTTCATTACATTGTTTTCTATAATGAGATATATTGGAACCTGTGATCAATTACACTGAATATATATGGTTTGACTTGGGATATTGAATTAATCCTTTTTTTTTGCTTGTTTTCTGCAGCTGACTTTGAAGCACCTAATTTCACAATTCCTCTTCACCCCAGTTGCTCTGTGAAAGAAAAAAAAGAAAAACCAGATTTTTTAGATTTGGCTCACAAGCAGAAAGGTGAAAGAAAACCTCTGCCAAGAATCCATGAAAGAAGAAGTCAGATGAAAACTCAGGTGTGTTTCTCAAACAAGTTCCTTTTAGTTATGTTGGTTATTGCTTGTCTAAAATAATTTTTTTAAACTATGTTATATTTATTGTCTTTATTTCTTTGAAAGACAGGATAATAGATCTCAGTTTCTGGTTACAAAGCAGTGGACTAGCTAATAGCAGTAACTTTAAGGTTACTAGTTTCTATCATATGCATTTAATTGTAATCATTTTCCACAAGGATAAAATAATGTTGAAGTTAATTCTCAGAAGTAAGTTGAGGTGTGAGGACCATTGGTGAAGGGTGATGCTGTGGATAGAATTATCTGGAGAAGGAGAAACAATCAGCTTTCATCATTACAGCTTACTTCTAACAGCCATGCTCCAGTTTCCCCTGTGTAGCTAGTTCACCTGAACTAGCCAACAAAAAACCACATCATTTATACAATGCTGTTGATAAAATAAATAAATGCATGCAACTGACATGGGCATTTTTTGTAATTAAATTAGTAAATATAGTATTCTATTTTGCATTCAAGTTAGAATTTATTAGTATGTCTGACAATTTAACTGAGCAACATATAATGCTACTTTATTTTTGACACCTTGCCACTTTCCATTCTAGAGTTTTGTTTATTCTGATTATTTGTTCTGATTAAAAATAGCTGCCTTTCTGTTGAGAAGAAGAATTGCAAATCACAAAGCTCCTCTCTTTCAAATAATAATTTTTGTTCATCACAGGCAATGGATATATTCCGGTCTAAAGGAGAAATTGAATTTGTCAAATATGTACCCGTTATTGAACTTTTTTTCTTTCTCAGAAAGCACAAACCAGTGGAGCAGTTAAAAACAAGAACTGCAGGAACAATGTACTCATTATTATAAAAAGTAATATTTTTAGTACTACTGTAGTTACACACTATTATTTTCCAGTGAATAGTACAGGCTTCTGAAATTTGGAGGGATACAGACTAATACTCATACCATATAAATGTTGGGATTTTTTAATTGTAAGATGGGTTTGTCTGCATGCTCAGTGTTCTGTCAGCTTGCATGTCATCTCTATTAGTATCCTGTCTTTTTGGCCAGGCTGAGCAAAACTGTGCTTTGCATTTACCATTCCCTTTAGTCCTAAAAAAGAATGGAACATGTGTGTACAATATCTTTTCTCCTGTAAGACCTTCTTCTATTCCCTTTGAGACAAAGCTTTCTGACTCTGCTTTACAATGGTAAAAAGCTGGCCAATTGTTGAGCTTCTTTGCTTAGCAAATATTTTCTCAGTATTCATACAATCACAGCTCTGTTGAAATCCCTTTTGACCCTGGAAAGGCAAAGAGAGCACCTTCCATACTTGATTGAAATAAAATGTCTATATTTTTATTAATTTATATTTGTAAATTAAACAATTTAAGTGATTTTTTTACTGGTAATCTAGAAGATTTTAGCCTGATTTCACAGAAAGGTTAGAAGAAACTGCAGTCAGATGACATGCATTCAGTATTTTCTAAAAACTTCAAAATGGGACTTTTATCTTAGATGCTGAAGGTTGTTGTACCTTACAATTTCACATGCAATCACTGATCCTGAGATGTATTCTAATCTTGTTAGTAGAGGAATTCCATAGAAACCAAAGTTTTAAGGTTTTGTCAATTCTTTAGAACATATATTGGGAAAAAAACCCCAAAACCTCAAAAAATAGAAATATTCATTCTCAGAGCTTATGCAGATACGAAAAAATGATAAATCATAGTAATCCCTTGCCATATCCACTAATTAGGGATATACAAGAATGTGCTCAAAAGTAAAGGAAGGAGTTTTTTTCAAACTGAACAAGTACCTGTATTGTTTAATTGAAATTCAGTATTGGACCAAAGAAATTACTGGGTTTTAATCCTAACCTCTGTGTTAGTCAAATAAATTATTCCAACAGATGTTTCCTCTTTTCCTATACATACTAGGTGATGTTTGACCTTGGCAACTGAAAAATAGGCATTAAATACCTTTCTAACATACATCTAAGATCCACTGAGGATTGCATGTAGCTTGAACAATGAAAAAAGCCACTTATTACTAGATTACTAAAATATGTCATTAATCTTTCCTTTTGGATGATATGAAAACAATAGCAATTTTATATTGAATTTTAAGTTAGTTTTGGACATTCAGAGAAAATTATGGATATTGGCAGGAAGTAATTAAAAGAAACCAAATCACTTAACCATTTTAAAGATACCTAATACCTTCCAATGGGATACACCATTATTAATGTTCCCTGAGTAGAGAAGTTGTTGAAATTTTGATGTTGTAAACTTAATCTGTAACCAGCAATTTCTGCCCACATTGCCTTAGTCATGGAATTAAATATTGTGGTAGGTATTTGCAGCAATTCAGAATGTGGTGGGAAAGTCACCTTTTGTCCCTCCATTGTATGTTATGGGATTAGCAATGTGGAAATATCTTTAAATTATACAGTCAGCATGTAATAAATATGCTGGATTGTGGTAACTAATCATAAACCACTCTGCTGCTACCATGCACATCATGTATATTTCAAGTTGTAGTCCAAAAGGAAGGAACTTGCAGTGAACAGTGTTAGTTCTCCCTCTTTTTAGATGCTTGTATGAACATTGTATTTAATTAATTAAATATTTATCAATGCTCTGAGTTGCAGTGATGTGTATGGTCTGAAATCTACACAGGATAATGTATATTTGATAACAGGTAGGAATGTGGATGTTCTGCATGTATACTGGGCTTTAGTTTATATGAATCTAACTAACATTATAATAAATAGAATTATTACAGCCTATTATATGACAGGTTTTTGGGGTGAAATGATACCAATACTATAATGATGCATACCCAAAACATAAGCTTTGCAATCATACACTTTGCATTACAGAATGGAGCTCTCTTATTTGAGAGGGAGGTGGGGAAATACGTTACCTCTGGATGACCTAATTCTTGTTTGCTTACTGAATATCAATTTCAGCAAACATCTGAAAATTCAAAAATAAAAAAAATATCCTCAGTCTTAGCTGCAGGAGAAAGAGAAATACAGAGTTAAGATATAAACTAGGGTAGTTTTATCTGTGCACCTTCGAGTTGGTTTTAGCAGCAAAGAGCTTACAAGCACTCCAAATGTATTCAGAATTAGGTGCATTAAGTACTTAGAGATACCAGCTGCAGCACTTGGCCAGCACTGAGAGCATCCTTGGAACAGACAGGGAGTGCCTTTTCCAGCAGCCCTCCCACTGCCCTTCCTTGGTGATGGTGTTGAAGGAAAAATGTAAACATCTTCTTAGTGAGGTCTACAAAGTACCAATCAGCATTTAGTGCTGAGGGCAGTGGAAGAGAAATGTAAGGAATTTACTTGCCGTTGAATTATTCAGCCATGACATAGGATGTGAAAGGAGTCACCACAATGCTAGATAAAGTGTAAGGATAAAGAGATTAAGTGAAGTTCTGAAATTAAATAGGATTGCTGAAGCAGAGCCGTTTGAATGAAGGTCAACTATTAGAAGTTTCTGGTTACTGTGGCCCATGTAAGGTCTCAGCAGGCAATTCAGCCAGTTTTAGTGGTTGGTTCCCTCTTTTTTTTCCTTTTTTTTTTTTTTTTTGTGGAGAATATGCACTACCTGTAAAAGTGAGTGTAAATACTTTTGTAGAGACATAATTAATATTATGGTAATCTGCAGCCTAGTGGTATTTTTGGTATCCATATTTACATCCTTGCTGAATATGGTGCTGGATGATTCTCCCCATGATCATTCATACTCTGTTTAGAAGCAAAAATATAACTGCCATCACAAACATACAAGACACAAACAATGGCATTGTCTTCTGTCTAAACTACTTCCAGTAGTGATAATTTAAAAAAAAAAAAACAAGAAAAAGTAGGTCTACTATATGCTAAAACTGTAGTACTTAGCACTGCCATGTCATCCAGTGTCCTAAAGGCAGTGATAAAAGGCATCCCTTTTTCCTGTGCCCCACTCCAGCTCTCTGTGCTGTGCCTGTGCCCAAAGCTAAGGAGGAGTAAGGATCTAAACTTTGCTGGCAGAACACGTGCACAGACCCCCCGTGCCCTTGAGAAGAGTACATTCTTTCAAAGCAGCCATTTGCTGGTGAGCAGATTGCCAGCTAGACTGTGCATACTCCTACACGTCTGGCTGACCAGATAGAGCATAGACACGATCTTGCAGGGCAATCTGGCAGCAGCACATTTGCTTGCAATAGTCTGCTCCCTCTGCCAGGAGATAGGGGCTGTTTCCTGGATGTTTAGAAGACCAAATGGCATATGTGACCTGTCAGCAACTTACCAGGGCACATCTGGGGCTGCAGGCTGTCAGAGGCTCTCAAGAACATTGAAACCCAGACTGTCTGAAGCCTTCTGCATAAAATACATGAATATTTAGAATGCTGTAGGTTGGAAGATCACTGAGTCCAACCATAAGTCAGTAACATTTTAAACAGAATGCAGAATGAGAGGGGACTACTTTGTGATGTTAGTGTGAGTTGTGTCTTGTAACTGGGTCCATCAAGACTGTATCAGGAATTAAATACTGTTTTAGGATGATAAACAAAAAGCAAACTCAGATCTTTGCCTATCTATTTTTCAGGTCTACATGCTCACCCTAATAGCTACTAGATAAATGAAACATTCAGTATGCAGTATTTAGTTTTTCCCCATCCTTAAATCTTTGTTGTCAGTACTGTTGAGATAAAACCTCAAAACTTCATAACATTTTTGGTCTGCTGCATTAGCATTGCACATTTTTTATTGTGCAACTGACAAAATTATAAATATCACTTTAATAACAAAAATATGAATCTAATTAGAAAATTGTTAAAGAAGTAATGCTGTGTTTTTAGGTTCTTAAAATACATAACTGCATGGGAGTTGGAAAAAGTAATTTGAGGTTTAAATTTGCTGCTTGAATAGGAATATATAAATAAATTCTGTCATTTCAGTATAATTCTGTTGAAGTCAGTTCCAATAATCTAATTTAGTGCAATAATAGAAACACTCTTTCAATATTTGCCTTCCTGTACCCTGTCACACATTATGTAGGCACACTCCCCTCTCTGAAAAGTTGAAAGCAGCTGCTTTAACAAAGCTGAGGTGAAAACACAGTCACTGTGCCCTCATCTAGCAAGATGAGCTGCTACATTTTGGAGGACAGCACTGCAACCACTAATTCCTTCATAGCAGCCATACCTCCTCAAACTCACTTCCAACACCTTGGGATGCATCCCATCTGATTGCAAAGACTTGGATATGTCAGATTTACCTTAGTGGTTCCTAAATCAGTCATCATCTAGTGTTGGTAGAATTTCCCCCCACCAGAAACTAGGACCTAAGGGGTGTGAGACCAGGCCTTACCAGTAAAGATTCCGATGCTTTTAGAGCTTCCACAGTACTGTTAGTGTGTCACTGTGTTAGAAGTACCAAAAGAAAAAAATATAGACATCACTGCCCAAATACCTTCCCTTGATAATGCTATTACCATAATCAGAATGTATGTAAACACACAGTGTTTGAGTTACTGATCTAAAGCTCATATTTGAACTTTCACCCCATAGCCAATGAAAAAAATCCTATTTTTTTCTAATGCTGTATTATTTGTTTCTATATGCAGGTATAAAGCAGTACACAGCACTGCCTGTGATACAGCTTTAAAACCATACAGTTCAAAGGTCCTCAGATAGACAGGGGAAAAAATAGCCAGAAAGCTGTCAGTGTTCAAGATGTGCCCATTGATTTTTCAGGATGAGGATTCAGACATGATCTATTAATATGGGATAGTTATGTGATTGTATTCAGAGTGTAACTGGTAAAAGTTAAGTGCAACTGAAAGGCTCTCTTCCCTGTTTTTATTATTTTTATCTCAGTGTGGTGTGCAAAGTAGCTATCGTGACTAACAGAGCTCTGAGGCAAAATTATTAATTATGTGAACCTGATTATTTACAGTCACAAAATTATAAATGCTATATATTGTAACTGGAAACAATACTTTTTACTTTGCTAGGAAAAAAAACCCAGTGAATTTTTTTGTTATTTTAAGTCACTTGGCCTTGAAGAATTCCAGGAATTCACTGCTAAAAGAGTTGTATTTAAGCCTTACCTCTTCAATCAAACTACACTGTAACCAGACACTACAGAAATGACTGACTACATCTTTCTGTTCTCTTAATTCTGAGCAGAATTAATTGCTGCATCAAAACCAAGATAAATTCAAGCCAGCTGTGAAATGATCCATGTAATAGACTAATACTTTAAATCAAAAAGAGTTTTTAATCAATAAGCTCTTCCTTTCTTGGAGAGTTAATATGTTAGACTGCCATAGTAACCACTGATTACATGTCCAGTAAAGTTGGGTATAATCAGTTACACTTAGTTTGTAGGAAAATATTTGGGAATAAAAGACTGACTCTTATCTGATTTCACTTATATGAGAAATTGCTTTGATTATTAATAAGTTTTTTTTCTTATAGGACTTGAAAATTAAAGTATTTGATACACATTTATGTAGGAAAAAACGTTAATACCATCTCTGTCTATGGAAAAAGTCATTTTTGTAATAAAGGGATGTACAATACCCCAAATAGACAGATTCTGTCAATTCAGAATATTCTGGTTTCAGGTTTGGCATTGGAAAGAAAAACAAAAGGGCTTTCACTGCAGCAGCCAATAATCTTACAACAGTTAAAGATCTTTTTTTCGAATCAGCAGCATTTGATAACATTGCTTATCATTTTTATAGAAATGTCGAGTGCTCCCAGGAAGTGTTAATGACAACAGGAGCAATAGGTGCTTTCGTGGGGCTGTGACATGAAGATCTCACCTGTCTCCTCTGATCTCTCTGATGTAGGTTGAGGAGGAATCTGAAGCAACAACAACATAATTGTTTGAATTTTAAAAGCCAGAAGTTACAGGATGTGAAGATTTGGCCATTATTGATTTTCTTTTTCCTTTTTCTCCCTCAAAGCTTACAAAGAAAGGTACTGGTGTCCCTTTGGATATGTTGCCTGTGTCTTTTTAATCTCAAAACCAGACAAAATGAAGTATTCTTATGCTTTCTAAGAACATTGGGAAAAATAATAAAAATTTAGAAGCAACGCTTTGTCTCAAAAGCATGTAAAAACATCAGCACATGCTAGGTTAAACTGGTTGCCTAATTCTTAAGCTGCCTCAAGAAATGAACTGGTTTTAGCCAGTGCCTAGCAGATGCTTCTTTCCCTACATGGCACTCAGCAGTTGTGCAGAGACGTGTTCACAGCAGAGTCATGGAGTCTTTAAGGTTGAAAAAGACCTCTAGGATCATGCAGTCCAACTGTAAACCTAAAACTGCCATATTCACCACTAAACCATGGTGTGGTGAACACCAAACCACACATCTACACCTTTTTTCACATTTCCAGGGATGGTAATTCCACCATTTCCCTGGACAGCCTGTTCCAATGCTTGACCACCCTTCCAAAAAGAATTTTTTCTCAACAGCCCTAAATCCTCCCTGGTGCAACTTCAGGCCATTTCCTCTTGTCCTGTTACTTGTTACTTCAGAGAAAAAAACAGCCCCCACCTGTCTACAACCTCCTTTCAAGCAGAAAAAAAGCTATTAGCACATGATTTTTGAGAAGATCTGTAGTCCTAAAAACTAATTTCCATCATTTGGATTTTTCCAAGTTCTGGTGAATATTGTGGAGCACTTAGCATAGGAGGCGTGAAAAGATTAATGATGTTTGTGCCGATTAATTTTTTGATTTGGAATATCATTCATTAATTTAACTTCAAATTCTGCTTGTTTGGCAGCTTTGGACTAGTTTGAGTAATTAAATAAATGCTTGAGACTTGAGAGATATAGGAAAATTCCAATCCTACAGGTAAGGAAAGGAAAGCCCGGATTACAAATTGCCCGTGGGAAAAGACCTTTCCTAATGCAGTTTCCCTGAGTGAATGGCAGCTCAGCAGCTTGTGCTTACAGCCCTCTCTGAAATAAGAAAGGAATTTATCCTGAATAAGGAAATCAGGATCTGTCTTTTTGCATGGAATGTTTTGTGTATTTTGTGAACATTTAAAAAGATAATTTGGTAGAGATGATTAAAATACATTTAACTCCTGCATGCATCTCTTGAAAAACAAGATCTTCATTATAAAGAACAAGATTTCCAAAGCTAAGACAGTAAATGAGTGGTGCTGTAACTCTGAGGTGCCAGTGTTTCTGTTAAAGTGCTGTGGTTTATCCAAACCCCACACAGCCACTCACTCACCCCCCCTCCCCCATTGGGACTGGGAAAAGAATAGGAAGGGTAGAAGCTGGAAAACTCATGGATTGATATAAGGACAGTATATTAGGGAAAGCAAAAGCCACACATGTAAGCAGAGCAAACCAAGGAATTTAGTCACCACTTCCCATGGGCAGGCAGGTGTTCAGCCATTGCCAGGAAACCAGGGGCTCATCACATGCTATACTTGGGAAGGCAAACAACAAACATCCAAACATTCCCCTGCTTCCTCCTTCTCCCCCTAGTTCAGATACTGAACATGATGTCATATGGAATGGAATATTCCTTTGGTCAGTTGGGGTCACCTGTCCCAACTTGCCACGTTGTCAGTTCCCACGTCCCCAGTCTCCTCACCAGCAGGGCAGTATGAAAAGCAGAAAAGGCCTCATCTCTGTGTTAGCTCTGCTCAGCAATAACAAAAACATCTCTAGATTGTCAACCCTCTGTTCAGTACTAATCCAAAATACAGCCCCATACCAGCCACTGTGAAGAAAATTAACTCTACCCCAGTCCAAAGCAGCATATAAGGCTGGTGAGTCATTTGCCTACAAAATTAGAACATTCCAAACATGAAATAAAGCTCAGATGTGTAGCTGTTAGTCCCTTACTGAAATCAGTACTAACCAAGTACTGATACTTCTTGTTCTAGCTGTAGTCACAATGATATTCAGGTTGAGAAGGACAGAAAAGCATACATAAAAAAAAAGTTGATCCTTTAAGTAATTTCCAAAGAAGAATGTCAATAGTGTTGATAAGCACGTTCACAGTGTCAGCTGCTGATTGCTGACTCAAAGCAGCACATGAGGAAGTCACTGCCTGATCTCTATATCATGGTGTTACCTTTGCATCTTACACTTCCCTCTGCCTTACACACACCCATTTAAAACTATTTAATGGTTTGTGACTATTTTTAATGTGGGTTATGCTGTGTAAGCCACCTGGAGCATCACATACTTTTCATAGGTTCTGAGTATTTCTGGATTAAAGATTTTAACTTCTTGTATGATAAATAAAACATTGAAGACCTGAATTAACTACTCCCAATGCAACATGTGCCATGGGGTTTCACAGAGAGTCCCACACCCAAGCAACTCAAGTCAAAATACACAAAGCAAAGCTCTAAGAAAGTCTTGATACCCTGGTCTAACACTTATGTACACACACACACACACACACATAGAATGGACCCCTTTTGATACTACATATTTTAAATATATTTTTAAAGTATAAGAAATGCTGAGAGAAAATGCTATAAGAAGTGTATTGACACACTGTAATATGGCACATTTAACATAACTGTGGAATATGCTATGGTTCTACAGTACATTATCAACATGGCATTTGAAATAAGGGGGGAGAAGTATTTAATTGGAAATCTTAAAAATATTTGTTTGGATTTGGAATCCATTATGCTAAGATTTCCTCAAGAAGCAAAAATTGTGAACTACAACTTATTTTCATTCTCCTTTGGCTGTGTCCTGCCTTTGATTTGCTCCCAGGCTACAGCTGGAATCTGTGGGACCTGACCAGATACAATCTGTGTGTGGCTTCCTGCCGGAGCTGTTTTACTCAGACAAGCAATGCTTCTCTTAGTTTCTGTCAGAAGCACCAATAGCTGCTGCACCGTACCAGCAGGCAAGGACACTTGAGAAATCCTTATACAGAAATGGGAATGGGAGAAAATTAACAAATTGGAAAGAAATACCCTGAATGTTTGTGCTGAATTGTAGCCATAAAACCAGAAACTAATTTGAGATAAAGGGAGCAGAGTGTACCTGGAAAAACATCGTTCTGTCTCTGGTAGAACTTCTTCTTACCTAAATCACACTGGAAATCTGTGACTCTGGCAGTTTTCAGATTCGAGATATACTGTGGAAGGTAAGGCAGGAAAAGTAATTCTCAGTCATTTGTCTAGGAAAAAAGAAGAAGAAACAGCTGCAGCCATTTGTTACAGCTTTAGATTTAAACAGTGGGTTGGTACAAGAAAATAATCACTGGATGTCTTTGTGCTTTTAACAGAGGAGGTGTCATCTGATGGGAGAAAGTCTTGATGGAGCAAAGAACAACTATTTCTATATTTCTATCTCTTTCTATCTCTATTTCTATCCCTTCTATCACATTTTAAAATGTGTTTAAAGCACCCCTTTTTTGGTAACAAGGCTAGCAGCCAGAGTGGTGTCTCCAAACACTGCTCAGTTTCTTACTGTGCAATCTCCCTAATCACAGTCTGCAGTAACGTGGATTTGGTGTTGTCTAAAGATGGTAATGGGAGTTCCACCACCACTTCTCTTCCAATGCCTTCCACTGGATTTCCTGCACTGAGGCAGAACTCTGTGTACAGCGGGAAACTCAAAAAAATACTGTGTCATTAATCCAATCAGAGCAGAGAGGAGCACAGCACTCACAATCTGCTAATTTAGGGTGGCTGGGAAGTCTCAGGGTGTTGGGACACCTGCTGTTGAGTTCTCTGTCAGTGACATAGCTGAGCATCCCATGGCCTAGTGAGGAGAAGTCCTCCTTGAGCAGGCATTTCTTAGTCCTCCTTAGGAGGCATTTTCTGGGCAGACCAAGAAACCTCCTTGGGGTGTGGGAGAGCTGGTCCCCAGAGTTGTGTGCTGGAAGGCAAATCTCCCTGCTCCCTAGGGAGTCTGGGATCAGTTCTTCCACATCACATCACAGAGTCAGAGTGTTTTCAGTACAAGCTTAAGGATATGTTCCTTAAGCAAGAACTGCTTGATGGAGCCCCAGAAGCTGATTGAGCAGAGGGATGTCTGTCGAGTACATTTTTAAGAGGTTTTGACTGTAGAAAGGATTCAGCAATGCTCACTTGGGCTAGCGGCAGCCCTGGAAAACTTGGGGCCAAAAAAACCATGGCTTAGCAGGGCTGCTTGGAGGCTCCTCCACTGTCCTCCAGAGAAGCAGTGTCTTCATTCCTTTGCATCCTGGAAGCCAAAGGATGGTCTGTGGTGCCGGTGAAGTCCATCATCGTGCCCCTGTACATACTGACAAGTGTAGCTTTTGTCAGAGTAGCTCCTCATGGCTGAAGGGAAACCCCCACCGAGGCTGCCAGCACCAGGGAAAGGTAAACGTTGAGGCACAGTTTCAGTACTTAGATTTACAGATGAATTAAGTACTTAACTTAGAATTTAGTGCTTCAGTTCAGAACCGACACCACTCCTTGCCATCCAGCCCTCTCCGGACCGGCGGAGGAGGCTCCTCAGGGCCGTGGATGTCAGCCAGGGGCAGAAATGGCGGCGGGGCCGGGCAGGGCAGGGTCCCGCCCGCGGGCAGCCCCGGCCCGTTTCCCAGCGCGGCGCTGGTGGAATTCTCGGGCCGGGCAGTTTGGCTGGGACGTGCGGCTGCTGCCGGGCCGGGCGGGGCTGCAGGCAGGTGTCCGGCTCCCTCTGCGCCGCTCCCGCCCCGCCGGGTCCTCACCGGGCTCCTACCTTCCCGGGACTTCAAATTATCGCTAAACTTTCAGTCCTTAGTTTTCTTGGCTGCAAACCCGGTAACGAATCGCTCAGACTTTGTTTTTCCACTGCTCCCGAGGCTTGATTTATTGTGTCTCTCTTATCGCACAATCGGGCTTCGTTCAAAATGTTATTCTGGGCTAATTCCATACCCCGGTATTTATTTTGACTGTCCCTTCTCATTAGCGTTACTGATTTTTAATCGCTCCCCGTTCCCTGTTAAATCCCCTCTCTGCCCGCCCCGGCTCGCCTCTTCCATCCCGTTCGCGTTTCCATCCCGTGTGTGTCGGTGCCCGGAGCGGTGCCCGGAGCGGTGCCCGTCAGCCGCGACCCGCTGCCCCCGCGGCTGCGGCCGGAGCCTCGCCCGGGGGAACCCGCTCCGACCGGGAACATCCGCGAGCCGGAGATGCGGCGGCGGAGCGAAGAGAAAGGGCTCGCTTTTAACAGGGCACCGCCTGAGCTCCCAGCCCAGCGATTAAATTTCTCTCCTCCAGCAAAACCGTTACTTTATCCTAAGAAAAACAGCGCGAGCGGGGCGAGCGGCGGCGGGACCCGCACGGAGCCGGGGCCGGGCGCGGGGGAGGGCGGAGGTCGAGGCGAGCGGGAGGCGATGCCGCCCCGACAGCTCCGTGATTGATGACCCACCCGCCCGGGAAGGGGCGGTCGCTGTCGCCCAGGCTGGAGGGGGGAGCCCGGAGCCCAGGTGCGACACAGCCCCGCCGCACCCACCGGCCGCGACGGCTTAAAAACACCCCGGCCGGACGGGACGGGACGGGACGCGACGGAGGTGCCGGAACCTCCGTCCGGGCGGGAGCGGTAAGTTCATCCCGGGCGGGCACCGCGGGGTCCTGCCGGGTGCCGGGCAGGCGGGATGCGGGACCGGGATGCGGGACCGGGACGCAGCAGCCGCCGCGGGCCGGCGGGGCCGTGAGCGCCGGTGCTGCCCCCGCACACCGACAGGCAAGTTCCAATTTCTCTGCTCCGGGAAAGGGCTTTCGGTACTTGTTACCGGAGTTACACGGAGGGCAACGCCTTTTTAAAAGCGATGCAAAATAATTCCGATTCACCGTGTTTTGCCCTCTAAGGAGCAACGGAAAAGTTTATCTAAGGTTTCCACCTGTTTGTTTTCAATTTGTGCGCTCTGCTCTGGCATTTTCCATCTTTTCCTTGTCTGTGTGGGCAGGTTGCCTTCATCGCCATTTCATTCACACAGAATATAAGACTAGAATAAATGTTGTGCTGGGGGTTTTTTTTTGTAAAAGATGTCAAACCAATCATGTCTTTGTAGTGTCATGTAAAAATACAAATGCATCTGCATGCATTAGAAATACTGCACTAGAAGTGCTTTAGAAACAACATAAATACTTTAACTTACTTTCACAGCCCTGTCCTCAACTCTCTCAGCATACCAGGTGGCAAGTGGGTGCTTGCAAAAATTACTGCGATTATTTATAAACTAAACATTTTTCTTGTAAAATTTTAAAAGGGAAAATGACTGTTGCCCAGAGGCTTTTCATTTACTTTAGTTTTTAGCAGCATTTTTTGGACTGTGAGGTTTTGGCGATGCCTGAGTTTGAAGCACCTGGAATGGATGTCCTGATTACTCCGGGGAGAAGAGTGATGCTGCCCAGTCCCAGTGTGTAACAGAAGTGATCCTGGCTGTGGATCCAGGAACCATCATGATTTGGCTACACATATGTACATACCTACAGCAAATCCTTCGTTTGGTGTAGCAGATTTTCCCAGGCCATTTGCTGTTTGTGTTTGATGGGAAATCTGACAGCAGAGGAATTTAATTCAGAGTGAAATCTCTCATTTCCACAGCTGAAATTTTGTACTTTTTTTTCCCACAGGATTTTATCAGATATAGATGAGAAGCTCCTAAACCAGAAACTTCTATTTCCAAGGGCACCCAAGGAGATGAGGTTTTTAGTTTTTTGGGTTTTTTTTACATTACTATGTACTGTATGTCACTCAATGTAATTTCAGTTCTAAATGTGATTATACACCAGCACAGCAAAATCAAAATGTGTGTAAACCAGCCCTAGTCCTGCATTTCAGTAGAGGAGCAGGTATTTTTGCTAACCCAGTCTGTCCCTATCCTTGAGTCATCCAGAATTCTCCAGTAACTGGGGAAGGCTTCCTCCTACCAGTGGGATTTTGATGGGATGGCAGTGAGAAATCCTGCTGTTAAACATAAATCTTTAGATTCTTCTGCCAGTGAAGATCATTGTAATTATCTTAAATGAATGTCTTGATGTCCATTTCCACAATGATGATTTTTTTTTTAAACTGCATCCAGGTCTGACTATGCCTTAGCACAAACACCAACAAAAAAGTATATAATGATTTTTTTTTAAGGTTAGAGACAATAGCCAATGTAAAGACCATTTTCAGCCCTCAATCAAGATGAGCTCGTGGAGTCCTAATGTAAGATTTATTTTATACTGATCACAAACGCCACAATAAAAAGAATATTGGGGTTTTTTCCCTTTGGTTTAGAGTTATAATGTGCATAGAATATTTCACAAATAATTTCAGTCTAAACTGTACTGCTACTGAAGAGACCATTACATGATACTATTCTGTGAGCCACATTAATAGCAAATTAATGACAATTAATTACCCAAAATAATAACAGTAAAAAAGTTTTCTAAATATCATCAAATTATAACACTGCAAAAAGATTTATTTAGAAACTTTTCCTTGTCTTTGATAGAAATCTTTAACCTCAGTGTGTGCTTGAAATGCTCTGCAAAATCAAGAGCTAATTCCTGTAAATGTATATATTCAGTCATTTATGTGCATCAATGTTATTTAAACTATTAATTACACGGTATTTGGATGAAATTAAAAGGTTTCATAACTTGTTCCTACCCTTGTCTAGCCAGGCTGTCACAGGAACAGACACTCCTAACACGTGAAAACCAGGATCTGGGACACCCACGAGGGCTGCTTGGTTGAGGACCACAGGATCAGGTATTATTCCAGCTAAGAAGTGCTGCACTTTGGGGAATATTGATTGAATTGCATTTTTCTATGGAACTGAATGAATTAAAGGATTGTAAGTTGTATTACAGGCAGAGCTGACAGACCATCCTCACAAAAAGCTGAAAAAAGACCTTAAGGTCACTGTTTTCAGCTTTTCTTTAAATCATTTTTTTGATGTTTTCAAAAGGTTATTTTGCCCCCCAATGGCCAAAATACATCTTACAAAATTCTTTTGAAGTTTGAAAATGTAGATGAGAAAGGATAAGCACGCAATTTCTTTAGTAAGGTTAGGGGTGGGAAGACAGAAGTCGGTTCCTGATCCTTTAAAATGCTGGGCCAAATTTTGCCCTTCAAAAACTGAGTCCGTGCTCTGTCTTCACTTACTGATGCATTTGAAAATAATATTTTTCTTTCCATAGTCCTTGAAGCACTGATCACCTATAAGACTGTTCATAAAATGATTGCAGTGAAAATAGAAAATATACTAACAGTTCCACATCCCAAATCATAGAGTTTTAAAAATTGCCTTTAGCCTAATTTTTAGTTGATTATAAAAGGAAACCACTGTGGCAGTGCCTCTGGGTAGTGCCTGTTGGGTTTTCTCAGAAGTTATCTCTGGGCTATGAGTGACTCAAAAAAGTTGCTCTGTGTAATACTGCCAAAAAAGTCAAATACCGATCATTGCAAAGATTTTAACTTCTGTTCTGTACCCCTGGGTGATGCTGAATTTGTAAGCAGGGAGTGGAAAAGCAGTTCACAGAGCTGCATTCCAGCTTTTCCTAGCACAGGCAGTGCCTGCCTTTCTGACCATCCTTATTTTCAGAACGTGCTGGCTCCAGCTCACCGCGGCATCTTACTTTGGAGATGCTCTTCTACTTGCAGGACCCCCCTCCCTCCCTGCCGGGGATGGACTGTGGACACTTAGCAGAGAGCAGCGAGGAGATCTCCAGCCCGGGGGCAGAGCCCGATTCCTCTGCCGGCAGCAGCACTTGCTGCCCGCCGCTGACGGCCGGGGCTGCTCCCGCTCCCGGTGCCGCTCCCGGTGCCGCTCCCGCTCCCGGTGCCGCTCCCGCTCCCGGTGCCGCTCCGGGCCGCCCCGCCGCCGCCAACGCGGCCCGGGAGCGCAGCCGGGTGCAGACCCTGCGGCACGCCTTCCTCCAGCTGCAGAAAACCCTGCCCTCCGTGCCGCCCGACACCAAGCTCTCCAAGCTGGATGTGCTCCTCCTGGCCACCACCTACATCGCGCACCTCACCCGCAGCCTTCAGGATGAGGAGGAGTCACCGGGAGAGGCCTTGGGCGCCCTGCGCGGGGATGGGTACCTGCACCCTGTCAAGGTAGGGAGCTGAGGGACAGCCACCACCTTGTGTCACTGAGTGAGTGCACTGGCCTTAGACAGGTAATTGAAACTAAAGATTTAATGTCCCTGGACCTTGCCTAGAGGTATTACATAGAAGTTCTGCCTGGACTAACCACTGTGCCTAGGTCTTAGGGGTCTGTTGGAAATACCTTGGAGCTTTGTTCCTCCAGCTTCAGGAACTTTGCACCAAAATATCAAATCTCATGTAGATCCAAACCTGGTTGTTGGAAATGAAGATCAGCACCACAGGAGTCCTTGCATCTTCTTGGTCCTTGTGTGGAAACCTTGGTGATCCTGAGGGACCCAATGGATCCTGCTGTGAGGGGGTGTATGTGGTGAGGTGACACTATCCCAACACTGTCCCACAGCTGTGAGGGCTGTATGTGCTGAGGTGACACTGTCCCACAGCTGTGGGGGGTGTATACAGTGAGGTGACACTATCCCAACACTGTCCCACAGCTGTGAGGGCTGTATGTGCTGAGGTGACACTGTCCCACAGCTGTGAGGGGTGTATGCAGTGAGGTGACACTGTCCCACAGCTGTGAGGGGTGTATGCAGTGAGGTGACACTGTCCCACAGCTGTGAGGGGTGTATGCGTTGAGCTGACACTGTCCCAACACTGTCCCACAGCTGTGGGGGGTGTATGCAGTGAGGTGACACTGTCCCACAGCCGTGAGGGGTGTGTGTGGTGAGGTGACACTGTCCCACAGCTGTGAGGGGTGTATGTGCTGAGGTGACACTGTCCCACAGCCGTGAGGGGTGTATGTGCTGAGGTGACACTGTCCCAGAGCCGTGAGGGGTGTATGCGCTGAGGTGACACTGTCCCAACACTGTCCCACAGCCGTGAGGGGTGTATGTGCTGAGGTGACACTGTCCCAACACTGTCCCAGAGCCGTGAGGGGGTGTATGCAGGGAGGTGACACTGTCCCAACACTGTCCCACAGAGGTGACCCAGCGTGGCTGGGCCTGCTTTGGTTCTGCTGCCCCGGCAGCCCAGTGCCCACAGCGGTGTTAATTACCAGCCACGTGTTAATTACTCCATGAAAGTGCTCTACCGAAGCATTTCTCTGGTTGGTGTATGCTCCTCCCTTTGTCAAACAAAAATCACAGCGATACAGAAGGGATGAGAAAGGGGAACTGCTCTTGGAGAGGAGTGGGCTGGAAACTGTTTCCAAATGCAGCGCTCACTGACTGATGGGGCTCAGACACCGCAGGGTGTTTTCTTTGGCTCTGCTCACAGGGAGTGAGCTAGAGCACTGGGATGTTTGCTTTTCTTTTTAAGAGTCTGAATTCAGAATGATTTAATTAAGATTAATTTGTGAAGTAATCTCTAATTTCTAAAAAGTGCCTAATTCACAGAGAGTTCCTTGTTCACAGTGTTGGTTGCTATATTTTACAGTATGATGTGAACGTAGGCTTCTGAGGCCATTTAAATGATTAGCAGACTCATAAAGAAAGCAAAACCTCTATATCAATTAGAAGATGGCTATAATTTAAGTAAAAAAATACTGTGATGTATTTCAAAATAAGTTCAAAATAGCGTCTGTTACTTCCCTCAGTCAGAGTGAAAGGACACAGGTCTCTCATGGTACTTTTTATTCAGCTGCCAACTACTACTGGCAAAAAAATACTTTTGAATAGTTATTACAGCAGTTAAATGATCCAGATGCCCATTTCCCAGGCTACTGGAAGAGAGTAATACTGGATTCACTTAAGCAATTATTTTTTAATGAATATATTTGATGAATGTGTCACAGTCAAATCTTAATATGTGTTTCAAAAACCCCAAAACACAGGATATGAGACAACCTTTAGAGATAAAATCTTTAACTAAGCTGATAGATTAAGCATAGTGAGGGAAGCATTGCAAATAGTGAGGGAAGTTAAATATTCAAGTACAGTTGTGTGTACACTGATTGAAAAGTATGGTTAATGACTTTGAACTTGGATGGTTTATTAGTGACAAACTCTTAACATCACACTTGAAATGAAATGCTGAATGAGATCGCACAGTTTAAGTGTGGATATGCTGGTGCTTTAGGTCTTTGAACAGAAGAGCTGAGATTTATCTGCATTATTATTAAGTGCCCTTTACCCACAGGAAAGGTGCCAGTCTGTACTCAAAGGAGTCTTTAAAAAACTGCATTCTTTTGGAACAATGTGCTGGCTGCATTTCAGGTAGTTTTGCATCCAGTGTGTGTAACAAGTTGTCTCTTCAAGCATCCACATCTGTAATAGTGACCTTGGCACAGCAAACGGAGCTGGATGCTCCCTCCCAAGTTCTGGGTGCCCAGCTGCAGCCACCTGCACCACAGGGCTGCTTGCAGTGAGAAACCTGCTGGGGTTAGAAACTCAAGCTGTCAGAATAAATATTTAACACCAAGACTAACGAATGATTCCAAAAACCAGTGAGTGTAAAGATGAGCTTAAAGTGTCATCTGATATAGCTGGAGCTGACAAGAACAAGATGCTGAGAGTGCTGAAGACTGCCAAGGTGCAGTTACATTAAATTCCCTTAGACTCACAGCCTTCAGCAGCAGCCCCTGTGGTGTTGTGGGGCCCAGCCAGCAGGGATGGCTGAGCACATGGGGCTGCAATCCCTGCAGGTGCAGGTGTATCCCTGTAGCATCCCTGGTGCCTTGAGAAGGAATTCTTTGTTTTATTCATCTATGACTCAAACTGAGCTTGGCTGACTGGCCTGGTCCCATCTGCTGGGGCACGGGACTTGCCCATGCTGTTGGGAGCTGTGCCTCACAATTAATTACCAAAGCAAATACCCAGGCTGAGCTCCAAAGAAGCTCCAAACATTTTTCCATTGAATGACAAAAATGTAACTGTGTGGTGATAGCAAGAGTTTCCTATTTTCTTGCACTGTGATTCCATCAAATCTCTGCTGAGAACTGCAGCTGGAGTGCAGAGATCCCGGGTGTCTCAGTGCTGTGCTTGTCTCCTCTCTTGCAGAAGTGGCCCATGCGTTCCAGGCTGTACATTGGAGCCACGGGACAGTTTCTGACTCACTCGGCACAAGGAGACAGCGCAAACCATGGGGAAACATCAACATCTTCACAGATCTAACCTCCCTTGAAAAAAAAAAAGGTTATTTATTACACCTTATATAAATATATATTTAAGTTTAAAAAACAGTATCTACAGACAAACTGTAATTTCTGAAATGCTGTTTGTAGAGGAGAAGGAATTGATTCTTAAATGTAATTAATACCTCATTAAGTAAACGTGACACTTCATTGGTTTCTGTCACTGCTGCAATCTGAATGAGGGGGAGCCGGTGGTGGCTGCAGCCAGCACCAATCCGAGCAGCAGCAGCAGCAAAGAGCTGCCAGCAGAGTCAAGGATCCTTGTCCTCTCTGGGACAAGCGCTGAAAGAAAAGAGAGGAGGAGTTATGTACTAATGACCAAGTACAGGGCAAAACAGGCTTGGGTGAAAAGAGAAGGGCAAGGCTAAAAATAGCAACTGTAATCCCACACAGACTTTCTCCACTGCTTAAAGCGGATGGCAGAAATCCCCTGACCACAGCTGTCAGGTCAGGGCTCCAGCCATCGGAGAGTCCTACACGTTTGTAGCTATTGCTGGGAATATGGATGCACGTTCATGGAGTAAAAATGTGCTGAGAGACCCGTTCCTCCTGCACAGAGTGCTGCTGTTTGGGCACTGCTTGTACCCACCCCAGGACTGTGCTGCATGTTACACAGGGCTCAGGCTGTGTTTGCTCCCCCGGCACAACCACGTGTCTGCTCACCACACCACGGCTCATTTCATTTAAGGGGTTCATGTGCTGGAGCAGGTGAACCCAAACTGTTGGCTTGTTCACTTAAACATCTGTATTTAGGCAAGAAAAGTTCAAACTAAATGCACAAATGTCATCCTTTCTATCTGTTCTGTAAAACACTGTACTTCTCATATGGTTTGTTATTGCTGAGGTAAATGTTCTATTAAATATTATTCAGTGAATATCATATACTTTGAGTAGCAAAATCTGTTATCGGTTTCCCATTGTACACGATAATATTCTAAATTTATAGATGCTGTCTCCTTTCTGAAAGCTTCATGGTTTAAATTTAAAAATTGTATTTAGAAAAATGAAATTATTAGCCAAAACAACTTTCATAAAAACAGTATGGTAAAATCTGGAGCTCTCAACTGCCCCTGCAGCATTCTGAGCTTTTAACAAGACAATATACCTGGAAGGGACAGTATTCAAGAACAGGGGGAAAAAAAAAAAAAGATTCCTCAGTGTTTTTAAAAGGCTTATTCCTTTAAATGGCATTGAAAGATTCTGACTGCTTAACCAAGAAGCAAGGGGGTCAGTTGGACATCAGGAAGAATTTCTTCAAAGAAAGGGCTGCTAAGCATTGGAATGGGCTGCCCGGGGAGGTGGTGGAGTCACTGTTCCTGGAGCTGTTCAAGGAAAGTCAGGAAATGCCACTTAGTAGGTTGATCAAAATGACAAGGTGGTGATAAGTCAAAGGAGGTCAGTAGTCTTTTCCAACCTAGTTGAATTTGTAAGAATGAAAAATGCTTTTGCAATAAGAGTTAAAAACATGGAAAGTTATTAATGGATGGCACAGGGAGTACATCTCAGACTCAAGCAAGCTGCAAGACCTGTATCAGTTTCTCATTGTACATGATAATATTGTGAATTTATAGATGTTGTCTTCTTTCTGAAGACTTTAAAATTACATTTAGGAAAAAGGGAAAACAAAAACACTACCAAGAACAACTTTTGTTAAAAACGTATGGTAAAAGGTAGAGTTCTCCACAACCCCTGCAGTATTTACAACTAAATATTTACAATGCTCTGCAGGCAGCCAGAGAATCAGAGCAGCAAGCACTGTAGCTACTTACTGTAGCTGTATCCCTAAGACTTTTCCAGCATTTTATGGAATTATTATAGGCCTGTAAAAACATGTAAAATTTCAACAGCAGTTTTTCACTTAAGAAGTGTGGTGGTGTTTGCAGGGGTCCCAGGACGAGGGAAGAGACGAGAATCTTGACTCCATGTTTCAGAAGGCTGATTTATTTTGTGATATATATTATATTAAGAGAAAATGATATTATAACTATACTAAAGAGTAGAAGAAAGGATTTCATCAGAAGGCTAGCAAGGAAAGGAATAGAAAGGAATGATAATAAAATCTTGTGACTGACCAGAGAGTCCAAGACTGGCCATTAATTAAAAACAACCACATGAGACCAATCAAGGATGCACCTGTTGCCTTCCACAGCGGCAGATAGTTATTGTTTACATTTGGTTTCTGAGGCCTCTCAGCTTCTCAGGAGAAAAGATCCTAGCAAAAGGATTTTTCATAAAATATATCCATGACAAAGAAGAGTTACCCATATTTATGAATGAGGATCTTTTTTCCCTTGAGACAGCTTATTCTGCATCAGAAATATGCTTTTCCTTCCAGAAGACACCAGCTTAGGCAACACGCTCCCTTTGAGCAGGGCAAGAGCTTTTATCTTCTAGAAATTTACACAGCAGGATAGCAACAGATCCTCTGAACCTGCTTGCTTCAAACCTGATGTTTGGTTCCAGTGCTACATTTCCTAGGAACAACTCATACCCTCGTATACTGAAACAAGAGTTTGGCATTTAACCCTAGGAATATGCACGTACTTAGGAACACAGTTGTAAAATGCTTATACACTGCTATCAAAAGCTGGCATTCTTCATGGAGGAAGTTAAAAGATCCCAGCAAACTTCGGTCATTATCATCACAGCCGTTCCCTCGGAGGGATGGCACAGGTGAATTTCCCGCGGCCACAGCAGAGGAGCTGCCCTTTTGGCGCAGGGACCTCCCCTCCGGGCTGTTCGCAGCCGGAACTCCAGCAGCGCCTGCAGACCCAGATCATCCCCCTTCCCATCCCAATCCCGCCCGCTGCGCTCTCCCCGCGTCCCTCTGCGCGCGCAGCCGGAAGGCGCCGCTCCCGCCCCGCCCCGGTGCGCCGCGCGTATTTAGCGGGGTCCCGGCGGGAATCGCCCTTTCCCTTTCCAACGGGTACGGAACTGGAGTGGCCGCGCCTGCCCGCCTCCGTTCGGCGTGCGTGCCTCGGTGGGTGCTTGGATGGATGTGGCGGGGCCTGGCTGTGTCTGTAGGGCTCCCTTTGGCGGAGGAGCCGCAGGCGGTGGTTGGGAAGGGGGAATGCCCGGGCGTGGGACGTGCCCGTGCTGATCCGTGGCTTGGGAGCCGTCCTGCCGTGCCTCGGGCGTGGGAGCGGCCGACGAGTCTGATGAGTACAAATTGAAAGAGGGGAAGTTTGGGTTGGGTATTGGAGGAAATTCCTTACTGTGAGGGTGGTGAGGCCTCTGGAACAGGAAGATTGTGAGCGCCCCAAGGCATGGCGGCGTGTAAAGCCAGGCTGGATGGGGCCTTGAGCAGTCTGGTCTAGTGGGCGGTGTCCCTGCCCGTGGCAGGAAAGGGCTGGGACTGGATGATCGCTGAGGTCCGTTCCACGCCTTTAACATCCTGTGGTTCAGTGATCCCGCCGTGTGGATCCGCAGCGATCCGTGTGATTCCTCAGCCGCCCGACCCCCGCCGTGCTCCTTGGAGCAAGTCCTGCCCGGCAGTCCAGACATGTGCTCGTCTGAACAGTCGAGTGATTTCTGCCCTTCTCCGAGGAATTAGAAATGCTCCCGGGTGTTTAATGTGGGAAATCGGGATTTTTTGACATGGCAGGTCAAAGTAATGACTAATCTCAGGAACTGCAGGGATGGTTTCAGGTGCTTTTCTAAACAGCCGGAGCTGTCACTTGAACGAGGAGTGATCGTCACGCTGCCGTGGCTGTGCCTGTGTTCCCCTGGGCGCTGGGGTGGCGCAGTTCAGGCTGACACTCCAGCCACAGGATGCCCAGGAGAGCCGGTGCTGTGGGAGACCGCGATGGGCCTAATTACTGTGTGCCACGTGGTGGCTACTTGAAGCTGTCTCTTGGCTCATCAAGTCCTGAAAGGAATGACAGCTTGGACATTCAGAGATAGTTGGTTTTGCTGACAGATCGTTTTCATCAGCAAATGCCTGTCATAATTCAAAAGATAAATTTCCTTTTTTTTTTTCCTTCGGGGAATTGGGCAAGGGCTGTGAGGTGACCCAGACTATGCCCTTGTTTGGGTTATAGGCACGGATCCAAACTGCTGGGGTCTGGCAGGGACAGGGCCCCAGGAGTCTCAGCAGCCTCTGGGATAATGTTCTCCTGCATTACAGACTGTGGTGTGAGTGCTGACCTCAGTTCAACTTGTGGCAAAACATCAGTGAGTTCCCCAGAGTGTCACACGTGAGCTGGGGTTAAAGGCTGTACCCTGCCAGGGTGCTCCTCTCCCCAGCCTGGCTGATCATTAGGAGCACTGTACTTGTCCTGCAATTAATCATTGGAGCTTTTATGAAAATGGTCATGCCTCTGCTTAACCTTGATCTCAGCTGATGCTCTGTCCCAGGTAATAACAAGGAGAGCATGGGCTTAATGTTCCCAAAGAAGTGTTAATGTTTTCTGCTACTGGCTTAGCAGTGGAGCTCTCTGAATCAAATATCTTCATTGTTTTAGGCAAGAAGTGAAGCTCAAGATGAGTTTGTTGCTGGCTTTGGGAATCCTTAGTCTGGACTCTGCCATGCCTTGCAAGCAGAAAGATGCCACGTGAATTCTGGAACTACAGAAGTAAGTATTTCTTACTGTACTCAAAGATGTTGAGGGAAGCATCATGAAATCCAGGACAAGAGTTCTGAAACTGGTTAATGGCTTGCAAAGTCCCTTACAGATGGGAAAAAGAGAAATTTGATTGTATGTAGGGTTAAGAGGTTAAAATCTTAACAAAAGGTATTATGGCAGCTATAAAATCTCCTAAGACTTGCTCCCCAGAACAAAGCAGGTGCAATCCAAGAATCCCAAAGGAGTCAAGAGGGAGAGGCTTGTATCAGAGAACCTAGTTTTTAAGTGGGGAAACTTCTGATTGGAAGAATTCATGGATGTTAACTGACACGGAGAGAATTAAGTGAACAACAGTATGTTCAGATGACAATCCATGCTGGCACTACAACTGTGTCATCTTGGAATATATTCCACAGGGAAAGGTGGCTGTGGTAGTGAGATTTACCTGTAGAAAGATAATCACCATCTGGGGCTTGAATGTAAGAGAGGAATCTGCATTTTTGTGCCCAAACAGAGCTGTTTTTCTCTTGGTTGTACTCAGTCTGTTCTGTGCTTAGCAGTTAAAATGAAGGCTCTGCTTCAGCTCGTGGAAGTACAGCTCTTGAGACAAACTTAACCAATTCCCTTGTATTTAGTACCTGGAAAAAGCAGCCTTATATAGGCAGGAAATTGCTGGCATGGTGATGATGACCCTTTGCCGTTTACCCAACTGAATGTTGTGATGAGCAGTGTTGTATATCTGATGTGCCAGCTAATCAGTAGGGTTTTCCACTTTGATTTGCTCCTGTCATTTCTGATTTTATATCTTTTTTCCCAAGGCTCTGTGACATCAGATGACCACCTCCACTGTCTTCCAGCCTTGTGCCAGCAGGAGAGTCCACCCACTTGTAGAAGTGTGGGTGTTAAAGGAGGTCAGTTGTTTTTTTTACTGTCACAGTGCTCAGGCTCCTGCAGGCTGTACTGCCACCCAGGGAAAGCCTGTACTGGCCATGTTGGCTACTACTATCCTTGTACTGCTACAAGCCTTCCAGTTTTCAAGAGCTCATGGGAGAAGCTGGGGAGAAGCAAGGATAAAATGTTGTGCTCTTTCTGCAGAAAACCCCTTAATATTGCTTCTCAAAACCAGTGATTTATAAAGGAATTCTATTTCAGTCTACCCTTAAAGAGTAATTTTTCTGGCATAATGATGAGACTTTTGCCGTTTACCCATCTGAATGTTTTTTGATGTGTATCTTGAGATCTGAAATGCCAGTGACAGTAATACCTTTGTGTAAGATTAATTAAGGGTACAGGAAACTAACTCATTATTGTTATTGTTCTTAGTTTGAAAACAACAGCCTGGAATGTGGAGTTCTAATGCACTTGGAAATGCTTCCATTGTCCTTCCTGCTCATCAGAAATCCTGCTTGGTTCCATAGTACGGCGGGGAGTAGCTGTTCACTGAAAATGAATAATCTTGGAACGAAATTCAGGGTAGAGTGTCACTCTGGAAAGAGAAGTGGCCTTCTGGGCAGTCTGAGAACAGTATCAATTTTTGAGTGTATCAAATAAATGGATCAAAAGTGAATAAGGCAAAGATTAAAATGTGGGAAAATTTGTGCCGTCTAAATAAGTGTTTACAGTGTTAGTAGTGGGTATGAATAAAGTCTTGGATTTCTGTTTTCAGTAGCTTATTTTTTTGTTGAGGCGATGGGAGCAGTAGCACCGATCCTGCTGGATGGCATCCTGGGTGGGAGTAACACAAGCCTTAACTATTCAGCTTGTCCAGATTTGACAGAAGTCTGGACAATTTTACTGCAGCTTTTTTATTTAAGGTGTATTTCTTAGCTGCAAGGCTTGCTGAGGATTATGCCTAGTGCTATATCCTATAGGAACATCAAACACAGGAAGGCCCATACTGGGGAACCATAGGGTGCTCCAAACAACTCATCTCCTATCACATGTTCTTCATTTGTTTTTACAGTGAGGTAGAGCTGAACTCATTGAGTTACCTGCTTACCAGGTTGTCTAATTTTCTTTTACCTAACTGTAGCACTCTACTATCCCTTGCAGTCTATATAAAATAATGTAGAAACATTGGGTTTTGCAGATTGGGGTGGTTTGGTGGGTTTCTTTTGTGGTTTGTTTTGCGGGCTTTTTTGTTTTGTTTGGATTTTGGTTTCAGGAGCATCTGGCATCCTTGTTTAATCTCATATTGCTGTAATGTAAAAAAAGACACACAACATGAAGAAGTATGATAATACTTTTATACCTTTCAAAATCTATACACCATGAATAAGTAAAGACTGACTTAAACTATGAAGAGAAGATTTCTTATGTTCTTAAAACTCCTTAACCATTTGGGTGATACATTTGAAAGGAAGCAACAAGAGAAACTGCAGAATTCAGGTAGCTGAAATGAAACATCAAAATCTGAACTGGTGGTTTAATTTATAGTTGTCCTCTTATTAAAAATCCTGAACCCTAAATTACTCCTTGCTTAGCTGTGAATGGTAGCCAGGAGGAGAAGTTCTGGTTGGGGCTGTGTTCTGAAGCCATGGCTTTCCAGGATATCCCTCCTGCCTTCAAATAACTGACAAAACTTGTAATTCAAGTCCTGTCAGCTATGCTGTATTCCTTGCTAAAGCATCACTAAACTGTCCTCTAAATTTTTAGTAATTTTGGATTTCTAACTGTAACCTCTCAAAAAAGCCAAAGCCTCAGGCTTTACCTTTACTTAGAGTGGCGTTTTTACTCTTCATTAGTGTTAATGTGAATTCCTGGGCTATAGGCAGAAATAAACTTCAGGAGCTGATGGTGACACTGCATGAGGTAAATATCTCTCTGTTGCAGGGAGTTTTCATCACTGAGGTCAAATGGAAATACAGGATTTGGTGCCACACATAGTGGAGATATGCCTAGGCAAAGAAGAAATTAAGCTGTAAGACTTGATATTTGCCAGTACTTTGGGGGGAAAAAAGAGCTGTGATGCAAATTATGTAGCAATGCAATCCTAGATCATAATTCTTACCTTGCTTCCAAATCTGTGTGTGAACAAATAATGACTGGTGCTTAATAAACAAAACAAGTCCAATGTTTTTTGTTTGCCCAGGGAGGGAAGTCTGTCCTTAGCTTAACCTGAGCCAGTGTTAGAAGAGCAATTCCTTAAATAAACCGGTATGAAGGACAGACTTGGTGCTGGCCTGTGGCCTCATTACATACAGCACTGAGACAAACTGACAGACTCCTCCAGTACCAGTCTTCAGCAGTGGAAGTTCTAGATTTTGATTTGAAATTACCTGCTATTGCAATCAATGGATGTAGAATTTGTTCAGACTGGCAGATGTGACAGTGATGTACCAAAGTCTAAGGAACTGTCCTGCATTATTTACCATGTTTTAGGGTCAGCGATGACTCAAGTAACAAGATGGCAATCACTGCATCTTCCTCAAGTACTCTCTGCCTTAAACTGAGCTTGGCATGAGCCTTAGCCAGTGAAATCCTAAGAGATCAATATAAGCATGTCAGAAATAAAAAATAACTGCAGGCATGAATGCAATGTGTACTGCCCTGTATCAAGCACTTGTGTGAATTACAAGTTAACACTGGGGTGTTTTTTTTCATACTTCAGCTCTGCAGTTACGTCTACCACTGACAAAATACATACTATGCATGAACTTCTTGTGCTAAAAAGTGGAACTTGCCACGTTATCCATTAATACTTTTTTTGCTTCCATAATAAAGCTGTACATATTTAAATCCTTTTTTTTTTTTCTAGATAGCTTTAATAATGAAATGTTTTGTAAATAGCTGGGGTTTTTGGTTTTATTTTGCCTGGCAAAGCTGTTTGAACTTGGGTTTCTTTTAGCAGTGTCAATATATAAAATAAATGGCATTCATAAATAGATTATTTATGCTTGAACTTTTCAAAACATGAATCTCTTGTAGCTTTTTATTAAACAAGCTCCTGTGCAGATTAGCACAATTTCTCTTTGAAAATGGAAAGTAGGACATACAGAATTTTTAGAGCAGAGGCTGATAATGTTGATCCATGAATGGAATCTCTTCTCACCCTGCGACTTGCAAGATAATAGCCCTGAATGAGACTTTCTGCTTCTGAACTCAGTTCAACATGAAGATTCCTAGCAAACAAAATAAACTAGAGAGAGGGCATGAACTTTAAATATTTACCAGGAAAAGAAAGAATTACCCTTTTTTCACACCTTTTAATACACCAGTGGCATAGTCATACAGGCTGGACAATATATTCTACAAATAGCTTTACTAGTAAAGACAGTTGTCACCATTTGGCTATACTGAATAAGAAAAATATGAAGGATAATAATAAGGACACATCTTGGATAGTAAACAAAATTATGGAATGGTTTGCGTTCAAAGGGATCTTAAAGGTCATCCCATTCCAACTTTATTCCAATGGACTCCCATTGCCCGTTGGAACTCCCGTTCCAACTTTACTTTCCACTAGACAGGGTTGCTCAGAGCCCCATCCACCCTAGCCTTGAGCACTTCAAGGGGGAATCATCTGTTAGTTATGCTACAGCTATTGACAATTTAATTAGAATTCAATGTTAACTTCTACTGGTGGTTGTAAACTTTTTGGTCAAAAATAGATACTGGACATCTGTTCTCATGTGAATGTTAACGTAGTATATTTTCCAGAAACACGTTCAAACTGTATTATAACTGACCCTTTTCAAGATCTGAAGCTGTTTTTGTCAACGATCCTAATAGTGCTAGTGGAAATATGGTGGGGGAAAGGGCAGGAAGTGAGTATTAAAAGTAAGCAGACAGCAGAGAGAACTTTCTGATGCCAAACCCAGTATGATATTCACAAATATAATGCATTTCTAAATTATTGTGTATAATTTGTTACCTCCTCATAATCCTGTGTTCTGAACTGCTGTGAAACTTTGTACAGCATGGCTTCAGGATTAATGGCTTTTTTCAAGGTGTGATGTGCAACAGGAGAAGACAGGCGACAGGAAGGAAACTCATTGTAGATCAAGAGCCCAAAGCCATCTACAAGGTTAACTGGAATCAAACTCACATCCTAAGGAAAAGATCCACAGAAAGAAAACATTACATATTTATTTTGGGCTTTTGACTTGTAGAAGCATCACAGTGTTTTATATCTGAAATATCGTGTATCCACTTATACTGCAAGATTATCTAATGAATTACCTGTACTGTATGTTGTTTGAATGACACCTACTTTTTTGGGAAAGCTATCTCATTTTAGAAGATACTTGATTTAAAGTTATTAAAGTTGTGACTTTCTGGGAACGACTAACAAGTTTTAATGCTTTCATTATTTTATTGGTGGAAATAAACACCAGTGACAGCTATAGCACAGTTCCTCTCAGAAAAAGGCATGTGCTTTACCATCTGTCCTATTAGAAAGTTCTCCTTTTGTATATGTTTCTTTGAGGAAGAGTCCACATCTACAAAGGACCAAAAGTTGGTCTGAACTGAAACAGTGACTTGTTGGTCAGCCTCTTCTCCATACTTCTTCCCAGGAATAAATACTGTTGTTGTTCTGCTCTCTAGCACTAGGATAAGACAAAATTCATCAGTTATGTGATGGATTTAGCTTAGCTATAAATTCTAGTCCCACACACATCTGAAATCAGTAATGATTATGATTTTGCTGAATTGTTATGAATAATGAACGTCTGTAATGTAGCAGATTTAAGTTTACAGGGCCTTGGCTTTTTTGTCCTTGTGTCCTACACAGACCCATTAAAAACAGTGTACAGATTTTTGCAGCATTTGAGGGCCATAAGCTGGGGAACAAACCTAGCCTTAAATTTGCATTTTTATTTAGTTCCGTCCCCTCATTTGTTAGGAGGTAGGAGATTACCAGACTGTAGAAGTTCAAGTTTATCCTTTTTATATGAACTTAAGTCTCCTATGTAACAGATGCCACCCTTGGCCAGCACAGCACTGCAGGCTTGAATACTGGCACTTCCAGTTCCGTGTTTATCTTTGGACACAGAAGGGAAAAGGTCACTGGAAGGTGGGTGTCGTACGCCACGGGGCAGAAGACATAAACTGTAATTCAGAAGCCTGGAGGATTAAATAATTCTGTCAGTCATAAATTGTTAAATTATTAACTTCTAAAAAAACTTGATAAGTATTTAGACTCACTTAGAAACAACAACAACAAAAGTCCTTAACATGAAACCAGCATCAAAACTAAATGTTTAAATACAAAAGGTTCAAGCCTGCTTTCTAACAACTGTCATCAAGACACTTTCTTATGGATTAAACATGAGGCAAATCATGGGTTGCAGAAGTAAATCCTAAGAAATCAAAGACATCTCATAATTTAACCTCACATTGTTAACTCCTCTTTTTATTCTACAGAAACTTTTCCAGTGATTTAAAATTTTAGAGGATTAGTAATTCTGGCCATCTGGGAAAAATGAAAAGGCTGGAACTTGTAAGCTCTGCCTTCCTGAGTTACACACTCCCCTCCAATTCTTTTGGAGAAATAGGGTATAAAAATTCTTTTTCATCCCCTGTGCTATGTTCTTTGGCACAGAGAGGTTGCAGATTGTCTGTCTGGTTCCACAATCAAAGCTTCTTAATGATTTTAAGATGTCAGAGCATGGTTTGCCCCACTATAATGACCTGGAAGAAAATTACTAAGTAAAATTAGTAAAAAGTAGTAACTAGGGTATTGCAGCAATGGAAATATGTAGGGAATGCCTACTTTGACAGGCTGCTGATAGTGAACACTGTGCTAATGCAAAATAGTACAAATTACAATATCAACCATGATTTACAGTGTGCAAGTGTTTTAATATTAACCAGATGTTTTGATTCTTAAAACACAGAACTGCTGTTTGTCTTAAGAAATTTAACCTGTGAAAAAAGAAATCTTGCAGTTCACGTTTTTAAAAATTTGAACTAATTCCTACAACTAAATTTTTAAAAGGTCAAAGTTTTGGCATTTTTTTCACAACAAAAAATATTAGTGAATTGGTTGAATAACTTCCAAATGAAAATAAAATTCATGCCCCTTTCAGAGATCTTGAGTTATGACAGGAGAAAGTGATTTTGCTTAAATTAATGTAAATCTGAGCATATTGTACTTTTCTGCAGTGTATGTAAAATTGTATTAACAGTTTATTGTTGCATGAATAGGTAAATGGATAAAATGCATAGTGAAAAATACTTAAAGGCAACAACAAACAGATTTATGATTATGTGTAAAGATGCATGTGAGTTCTGATACCCTATTTGAATGGTTTTTATGAAAAAGAGATAAAAATGTAAGTATCTATTTATACACTGGTTATTTATTCAAAGGCCAGTAGCTGGGAATCAGTGATGAGAGAGCTTACATTGACACAAGGTTTGAAAAGTTGAGCCCTTTGTTTTTGTTACCAGCTTCTGGGACAGCCTTCAGTTTTGATTTTAGAGGAATGAGCTTTTATCTGAACTCTGCAAAACAGTGCTAGTTAGTGTTAAATTTTTATCATAATCTTATGAGAGTTTTAAAAAGTTTTATAATTAATGAAGTTCTGATCTAGAGTTACCATGTGAGAGAAAAATGTCCAAGGGATAAAAATTGAGTATTTAACTAAGTTGGAGCCTTGTATATTCTTTTAAAATGAAGTCTGTAGCTTTTCATGTCAGACCAATCCTATTATCTTTAAAAAGACTAGATTTTAAGTTCTAATTTCTGTGGAAAAAATGGAATCTCTTTACCTGTCAATTACTAGTGGGTCACTTGTCATAATCAAGAGATCCAGATAATCTGAATTTTCTTTTTCACATGTCTGTACTAGACTCAGCAATATTGCAAGTTTAAGAGTATTGTAAGTGCCTGGTGGAACAACTTGAGAAGCAAAGATGTTGGCCAGGACAGCAGTAAACCTCCAGCATGAACTTGAAGTCAGTGAGAGCAGATACTTAAAATTGTCACTGACAAAAGAAGGACCTAATAGAAACAAAGTACAGGTGAACACATCAAGGAGACCTATGCAGGTAAGTTAGTACAAATCACCAGTCTTGATACAGGAGTCTTGATACAAAAACTTACCAAGAACAAATATATCTTTATATTAAGCACAAATTCAGAATGTAAGCATCTGACACTTAATATTACTTTTAAAAAGGTGGCAGACATGATCTGTTAGAATTGATGCAATAAGAAAGGAAAAACAAACTGAAATATCAGGTTCATTTTATATGATTACAAAGTACTTTCTAATGGATAGAAGATGGAGGAGAAGTTGAAGAACTACTACATAATTAGGGAGTTTCTCAATGCATGGATATCAGGCAAAAGCAGATATTCTCAAATAACAGCAAGTACAGATTTCAGGCTGTACGAGGAAAGTCCCTGAGTAGTTTTGAACACTAGACCTCTAGATAATAAAAAAATGTATCAATTATCAAGATTTTTTTTCTAAGAGGTTTTCCAGGGTTTAAGTAAATTTTTAATGGAACTTTCTTACCATTTGGTTTATAGAGCTGTACACTATTGACTTCTATACATGCAGTCATTTGTAAGCCATTTTGTACACAAGCTGGAATTCCTATAATCCTGTAGTGGTTTCCTATTGTCATTTTATTGGCCAGTTCATCTGCAAATAATAAAAAACTAAGTGCAGGGGGGCAAAGCTACGGATATGTTAGCACATAGAAACAGTTTTAAAGACATGGTCAGAAAACTTCTACACATTCTGAATGTTTGATTTTATGATTTAACATTGGCACAAAACAGCTGGAGGCCAGATTGATAATGGACTAGAATAAAATGAAACATACAATTTTAATTATTTAGTGCAAAAGATAAGGAAGGCACACCAGGTTAGGGAAAATAGATTTCATGATAAAGAAAATGAACAATGCACTAGTCGTGCATTGAAAATAAAATGAATAGTTTTTTGCAAGTATATTTCCTACTCTGAAGTTTGTGGCATTACCACTATCAGTCACTGTCCTATAAAATGTCAGAAAAAAACCCCAACACAATAAAAAGGAGATACAAACTACACAGATTTCAAAAAGACCCACAAATAGCTTTGTGAACCTTTATATTCTTGTGCACCTTAGGAAACCAAATCCCATTGATTTTTTGAAAATGAGAATTAGATCCAACCAGATCTCAATCTCAGCCTGAGAAACACTGTAACCACACAGAGCACTATAGCTAGCAGAAATTTACTGCATGCAACTCTCAGTATCTTAACCATAGATTGTTCTATAAATTTTTATTATAATTTTAGTACTACTAGTTCTTTCTATGTAGTTTTCAATAAATGAACCATATAATTCCCTAGACTATTGGAATGGATGAGGATTTTTTGTTGCTTGTTTCTGTGTTTGTTTGGGGTATTTTTAAGAATTAATGGAAGTACGTTGCTGAGTTGTGATTTTAGTTGGATATTAACATTAGAAATCACTTAATGTTCGTGGTGGATGGTAGTGGTAGTAGAAACCAAAAATCCTGCTGGAATGTGGAAAACAGCTAGATTGAGTAAGGATGTTAAATATACATGAAGTTAGTACAGAACAGCATGACCAAAGGAAGTAGAAAGGAGGAAAAAACAAGCAACTTATAATAACACTGCCGAGCTGGCCAGGGGATTTTAATTAAACAGAGGTGTAAAAGTGACACAAGAATTTTGCTATGTACACTCTGCAATCACCTCTGCACACTGCTTTGTCACCTAGCTACTTTTTATAAAATTAGAGGGGGGAGTACAGAAAGAACTGCAATATAAATAATGACTTTCACCATTTTAGCAAAAAAACCCCAAAACTACAATTGCAAGGGATTCTTATAGATCAATTCTAAAACATTTTTGACAGAACTCCAAAGTTCAGCTTACCTCTCAAGAACAATGTAAATGCCTGAATCCTAAAATGTGATTTATCAATGGAATATCCTTTCAAAGCATTCAGAATTTTAGCATCAATCATTTCAACTATTTGTTTATCTTTCAAAACAAAGGCAAAGAAAAAGGTTAATTCTCTTGAAAACATCTTTTTAAAAGACTGGTGTATTTTAAGTGGGCTTTTTCCACTTAAATATTTTATTTGCTTATTGTATAACAGAAGTAGGAAACTACCAGATCTAAAAGTAAGGTTACATAGATCCTACCACCAAGTACTCTAAATTTCATGTCTTCCTGCAGTGGTGAAGAACACAAGCTACACACAAAATCAGTCCTCACTGTAGCAGACTCTGTAGCTCCAGGGCAATGCACTCTGATGCACCTAAACCCTAAAAAAAAAAGATAATAATTTACCAACCATTTAAAAGGAAGACATAGTTCTAGTTTTAAATTTCCCATGGAGAACAGAAGCAATTAAAATACTGGACAGTGAAATTCTAAATTTATTATGTGTTTCTTCAGATGAGCCTCCCTTACATATGGCACTAAAATAATCCATGTGATTCATCGTGTTTGGCCACGAGATGGCAGTTTCCCACTGCACATTCCCAAGATGAACGGCTGGGCCGGGCTTTCTTGGGGAGCGAGCCACTGCGGCTTCTGCCTGCCGTGGGAATGGCATGGGACATGGACAGTCACTATTAGAGGTACGTGTCCTCATAAAGATGTCTGTGTGACTTAATCTGCAGCCTCCAAACTCTGGGATTTTGCATCTCTTTTATAACTGTATGGACTCTCTTACAGAAGAAGCAAAAAACAGCCTTAAAGTACTTAGGGCCTCTCTCGGGAATGAGGCAAGCAGTTCAGTAACACTACCCAAAGCAGTAGTTCCACAGAAGTCAACTACTCATCAAAGCACCACTTGTTCTATGCTAGAAGCTTTTGCCAGCCACCTAAAACATATTGTCCTGTGGTGTTTTTTTATAGACAAACAGTTTCCAAGAAAAAGGTATGTTAATAGTTTAGCTTATTTACTTTTGAGATATTTTATTGTTATTTAAGATATTTAAGTATTAAGTTATTTAAGATATTAAATATGTTCAAGTTAAATGGGTGACTTATGTTTTCTTCTATAAACTATCTTCAGCATTAGGAAAAAGGATTGCTGGCATAGCTGTTCTTCCAAAACATTTAACAATGCTGAGCAAGTCCACTCCTTTCAATTAACAAAAGTCCTGCTGTGTTCATTGCAAAAATGTATGCATATGCAACAAAACTATATAGGAAAATACCTTTGTTAGGCTAGGCTTAATGTCTTATTACCAAATTTATTTAAAAGCTTTTGAAATAGTACAGAATAATTTTTATATTTTTTACTACCTTCAGAGAATGGACAGGTTTCCTCAGTACAAAGAAATCTTGCTCCTTGTGTGTATTTTGTTACAGTTCCCATTGCAATCACTATCCCTTCAGACATATAAAATCTTTGAGATGTGTAATTAAAGGGATATGCAGAAAGACTCAGAACATAACTCGGTAAAGGTGGCAAATGGGTTGGTTTCAGCAATATACTGATCTAGCAAGAGACACAATAGCATTGACATAAAAACATATTTTTATTTAAAACTGCTTTACTTTTTATGGACAAACACACAATGTGATACATAACTGTTAAAAATTTCAGAAACACATGAAGGGTAACTAGGTTTCATATTAATTCATCTCACAATTGCAATGTGGTAGGGTGAGACTTCCAGCTATTTTCAATTATTAATAATTTAAATAATACTGCAACCAAAGGGAAAATGAAAACTTAACACAATAATATTTGCTAATATTTCACTATACTTAGAAGATTCAAGATCTAAATGGAGAAAACCAATGGAGACTCACCTGGGCTTCTGTCTGCAATTGTTCAATTAATGATAGTGTCTTAATGGCTACAAAGCATACCTGTGATGGAAAAATAACTTCATTTAAGAAAGGAAAATCTTGTTAAAATTTAGAGGATGCACTTTTGCCTATTCATCTGTTATACACTTACTGACTGAAAAATCTGTGCAGCTTGTAGGGGATTATGAAGAATATAGTTTCCAAGAGTTGCATCCAATTCAGCAATGTCAGAAGGATTAATTGAAATAATGAAACGATAAACAGCATAACTTTGTTTTGAGTCTGTAAGAGCAAAAACTTTTTTAAAATAATGGATTTGTTAACATAACATTATGTATCAATTCAACAGACTATGTATTGAGTAATACCATTATATTTTTTGCAATCATGTACAAATTTCTGAAGGCCACCACTTCTGTCAAGGTAGACAAGGACAACTTCCCTCATTTTCTGTATTTCAGGATCCATCTTCCAAGATGTTTGCACACTTTACCCAGCTGTGGGAATAAACCATGAAGAAATGATGGTAGCACTGGCCATGCTGTAACAGTAATAATAAAGGTACATACTAACAAAGCCACACAAAATTAAAATAGTCCCTTTTTGAAGCTAGGCAATTCTTGAAGGATTTTTAAAATTCAGTTCAAAGCTCTTTGCAATGACTGACACATACTCTATTTCTAGAGTAAATTTCTGAAGAATGCTCTAGTATTTTCATTTCCTTGGTGAATTATTTCACTCTCCTAATTCCGCAACCCATGAAATTAAAGTCTCTGTTTAATTTAACCTCCCCTGTAGATTTTATAATCAGTCTATCAAAAGTAAGACTTAAAATTGTATCTCCCTTATTTGAGAAGTCTGTCATAGCTGTTAAAAGTGTGAAACTGGGCAACATCCCTTTTCTTAAAATCTGACTTTCCTACCCTGCTGTGATCTCCTGTAGCACCTACTTAAGGTGCTGATCTTGCCCTTACTTCCATGCATGTACACAGATGTTCAATTCTGATTCCCACTGGCAAAGCTTTTACAACTACAGTTTTGGTTTGGAAGCTGACCTTGCTCTTCAGTGAGGTTTTCATTGTGTATTACCCACATCTCTTTCAATTTTTTTTTTTTTTTAAAGAGTAGAGTCTTGTACCATGAAGCACTACTTTGCAGAATTTAGAAGGAAAATTACTAAGGCCAAAATATGCTATTTTGTATATATGCATCTGTTTCAATGTCTTTCATATTTTCTTCTGCAAAATGTCCTTAGTTCTCTCTGTAGATGACCAATATGAAACAACACTCAAATCTTCAAAAATAAGACTTAGCTACCTGGTTAAGGATAGGACATGGAATTACTGAGCTGATGAGGGATCAAAGCTCACAGCATATGAGAGATTCCTTGTAGGAGTTCACAGAAATTACTTTGGGAGAACAAACAGATGAACATCCAAAAGGAGTAACTGGATTCCAGCACAAATGCAGTGTGGCAGCAGCATAAACCCTGTGGCCTGAGACCTGTACACTGTGGGCTGAAACGTGTTTAATGCCTGAAGTAACAAAGGCACAAGTTAAAAGACAATTTATAATAGGGATCCCCCCCGCCCCCACCCCTCAAAGAGTAATCTTTGGGATTACTCCTGCACGATTATTACTCCATCCCTTGAATATTCAGCAAGAAGGGCTAAAAGAAATGTACACACATAGATCCACTGTATCTCCCTGGATCCTGTGTTACCCAGACTGGACACGCAGGACACCACATATGATAGGAAGGACTGAGCTATGGCCCCGCTCATTGTGCACTGAGCAGCCAGCACCTAAGCTTCGGAAAATAAAGCCTGACCAGGGTGATGGCGTTCACCAGTGTCCCCACAGCCAGCTAACCCCACTCCAGGTGTGACTCGGCACCTCAGCAACTCCTGCCTCTCTTCACTCCATGCCACCGGCACCTCTGCTTCACAGACCTCCCCACCAGCTGTTCACCAGGCTTCCTGAGCCCCGTCCTCCCCTGGCGCTGCCGGGTCGGCAGCAGCGGGCACCGCGGGGCCCCGCGGGGCCGCGACGCCGCTCCCTGTGCCCGCCGCAGAGGCAAGGCTGCCCTGCACGGAGCGGCAGCGGGGGGCCCAGCAGCGAGAGCTCGGCAGCGAGGGCACAGCAGCGGCGGGACGGCGCTCCCGGCGCCTCCCCCTCAGCCGGCGGCGCGGGGAGGGCCACGACCCGCAGGGCTCGGCCGGGCAGGGGCAGCGCCCGTCTTCAGTGCGAGCCCTCAGGGAAGGCAATTCCCAGCCCATGCCACACCCACAGCTGCCCCAGCCCCGCGGCCACCGCCGGGACTGGCGCCTCGGCCCCACACAGCTCCTGCCTTCACCCTCGGGCAGGGCACTGGGCACGGGCCATGGCTCTGTCAGCGTGCAAAGCACTGCGGCAACCTACTTACAGAACCATTTTATCTCATTGCATATTTAATTGTTGCCTTTAGCAATGGCAGGCACTCCCAAACTTAGCTCTCCGGGAGAGCACCTCTGAACTCTTATTTGTGTCGTATTTGAGTTCACATTTTTACAACCATCGTGCTTTTCAGTCAGTCCATCTTTCCTACGGTCTCTCGTTCCCCCCTCAGGCCAAAAGATCGGAGACCACAGCAGCAGCACAGAGAAAGGCCTGCTTCTCATGGGGTGCTTTGGCTCCATCTCTACAAGGGGAGCAACAATCAATCCCCTTCTGCTCCAGAACGCAGAACAAAAGCCCAAATTTTGCCTCCCTCTATTACCAAACCAGGAAAGGAGTAGCACAGGTGGTTTCTGTGCAGGTCCACTCTCCTCTCTAGGCTTTACCACCTGTTTTGGGTATTACTTGTCAGAGCTCAGCCTCCGGTGAGGCAGCTACAACACTCCAAACACACGAATTACTTGGAAACCATCCTCATGGGATGCACAGAGATGTGGAACAAGAGCACTGGGGTACAGAAATACCGTGAGGCTTTATTGCCTGATGTTAAACAGTCTGTTAACCTTTAGTTCAAAGAACTTAAGTACTTCATTCACACTTTGCCAATTTTTAAGCTGCTCTTCCAAAAATAACTTCAACTGCCACACTATTTTTTAAGAACTGCTGAATTCTGACCAAAAAAAAAAAACCCCAACAAAACCCAAAAAACAGCAATAACAAAACCCTTCATCCAGTCAGGCAGCTAGCTATGAACATCTTAGAATTCAAGGCAAAAATTAAAAAGGGTGCTAGTTCCCACAACAATTTCTGAAGTATTTACTCTCCTTCCCATCCCTCTACAGCCCTGTACCTCCTTGCCACAAAGAGAAGGTAGTTACAGTAGCCATATAATTACACAATAATTTCAGGAGCATACAGACTAAAAATTCAGTACGAGAATGGATACTTCCTTTCATACTACCAATTTGTTTCCCAGTCCATTAGCAAGCCATGTTAAAAAAAAAAACAACAAAACCAAAACACAAAAACCAAACAAAAAAATCACCTAACCAACCAAACAAACCAATAAACAAAAACTCAAAAAACCCCAGAATCAAAACAACTGACAACCGCCTCCCCCCACCCCCAACCAAAAACCCCAGGGCTTGTACTTCCAAATTATATTAATGCCAGAGAAACTAATCACATAGTTGTCCGTTGTCCTGAACAGCTTTTTTCAACCCTTGCAGAAGAGAACTATGGAAAATAAGTCCCAAACCACCATTCTGCTCCCACAAATGATACAGTTCCTTCCTTCCACCCCTGCCAATGTCAATTCTTACTTTTTACCCAATCACTCCTTTCAAAACCTCATGTAGCAACTGCTAAGCATCACTTAACCACTATGCAGGAGACTGTGCTCTAGGAGATAAGCAATAAATCCTGTTTTACTTTCCACTTTTCTAATGTATTGACAAAACATTTATTTCAAAAGACTTATGATTTGATACACTCTCTCCCCCTAGGTTCACAATTCTTATCAGATCTGGACACAGTATATTTATTTTACTGCTTATTTTGCCAAAACCAAGGTGACTTAGATACTGAAATTTATGTAATATTCATTCAATTTATGTATCATTATGATGCATCAGTATCTAACCAGACTTCTCTCAAATCAAGGCATTTAACTGAATCTGTTTGTGAACAAAAAACGCTGAACATTTTTGGAGTAACAGACAAAAATAAGTTGTTATTTACAAGTAATATATATAATAAAACTACTACCATTATATGCCTTTTATACACTGTAACTGCAGTCAATTTTTGCATTAAAAAAAATTTCCTTAAACAGAAATTGTTCAGAATTATGTTTGTCCATACACGTGTATGTTATGAGAAATACAATAGCTTTTCACATTTTTTAAATTATCAGTGTAATTTACATTTTTCCCCCAATATCAAGTGAAGATTTTAAAATGGTGCAAACTGAAACACAAAGACAAGTAGCTATGAGCGCTGAAATACAATTAATTTGGAACATAAGAGTGTTTTAAACTACCAATCTGTGAGAAAAATCCCTAATATTTGGCATGATCATCTCACCACCCACCCCCAAAATGTCAAAGCTAATTGACTTACTTTTAAAGTAATCATGATTATTGCATATTAGATCTTTGGAGAAGCAGAGCTTTAACCAAAAATATTTTTAATGTAGTTGAAATATAGACATACTTAGCTTAGGAAGAAAGAAAAGTAGAACAAGTAATAAGTAATGTTATCAAATCAATCCAGTTAATTTTTTCTGTCCTTGCTTTGAGTAATCCCCCATACCTCAGATAATCCAGTTGAGTCAGTGGATACTTCAGCAAGTACAAGAGTAACAATCCAGTTTTATGTGACCAAGTTTTCATTCTGCAGAAGTTCTTTAAGAATCTTGGTCCTTAACATGTATCATTTAAGTGCTGACAGGTAAATTAACACATATTCCAAACTGGTAACAGGGAAAACATTTACCTTTTTTTAAACCAGGATATACAAAAGACAATTTGCATAGTTACAATTCAAGCACAAAGTCACTGTAAATAAGTACAAAAGCATTTATAAATTTACTAAATTTGCTGCTGTTTGTGCCAGTCAAATTAGATAGGTATGAATGTAAACTCAAAGGGATTGAGGAGAACAGTCAGTGTTTTTGCTTAAAAAATACATAGAGAATGCTTTTTAAAGGTTTTAAAAAATATTTTCTGCAGCAGGAACAAACAGTTCAAACCCCAAAAAAAGCCATCCAAAATGCCCAAATTCTTCCTATACAGCAGAGAAAGTTTGTTCATAGGTTTCAAACCTACATACAAGACGAGGCACTATTTACGCTATTTTGGAATGTGTCCATACCCTAACATTTCAGTCCAACCCAAGACTTCCAAACCACTCTTTACTTCTAAGTCCCTAGGAAAACCCATCTTCAGAAGGTGGTGCGTAAGAAAATCCAACAAATGCATCATCTGCCTCCAGGACACTGGCATTAACAATGTTGTAGTCAGAAGAAACACAAACTGAGTATGGGACCATTTCTTCTGTGAACACTGCATCAAAATTCCCAATATCATCTGGTCCAACCTAGAGAATAGAAGGATCTGTCAGTCATCAAATTATTACAGTGTTTTAAACTTGTGCTTGTCCTTGAGATTCCAAATTTAACTCTCAAAGCTATCTATTTTGTTGTTATATTCTATTTAAGTGAATAAATTTAAGGAAGCACATCACTCTGTCTCTGAAAATAGGTATTAAAATGCTGGGTTTTTTTCATTGAGATTGGAGTTTTGACCAAACCCTATATTCTTAATGATCCAATAAACCTAAAAAATATGAAAAAAGTCTCTCTTAGGGAGATTAGCTCAGTTGGTTAGAGCATGGTGCTAGGAGCACCAAGTTTATGGGTTCAGTCCCCATATGGGGCATTCACTTAAAAGCTGGACTTGATGATCCTTGTGGGTCCCTTTCAACTCAGAATATTCTGTGATGTGTGATCTGACATGCAAACGTTACCACCATCACCACTCCCCAGGCACCTACCACATTAGGATTAAATGGTGGCGGAATCTTCTTCTGAAGAAGATCAGTCCAGCTGAGAGATTCAAAGAATGGGTGCTTTTGAATTTCAAGCTGTAGCAAACAATAAAGATTTTAGATATTTCATAACTCCATCCTGTGCATCGTAGTAAACATTACTTCATACTACATGTACATAGGGAAGTTCTTATGTGCACATCCTTATCAGTTTGTTTATTCACAATTTACTTTGCAACAAAAGTTGTAGTTGGTAAAAACAGCAATTAAAATTTGTGAGACGGCCTCTATAAATGGTTTTCCTTCTAAAATCATGCTTTCTGCTTTTAAGCCATAAAATCAACAACCCTGAAGTCTACTCCAGAACAAGAATGTCTTCTGTTGATATCTCTTCCTGCCTTAAAGTTTTGTTAGTTTTCGTAAAGCATATCAGTGTCTGAGAAGCAGCTGCTTCAACAGCTCTGCAATATACTTACTATTTAAGAAGCAGCAAACAGCTATGCTAAATCCTTGCATCTTGCTCAGTTACAAGGTCCACAGACTAACATAAGGACTGCAAACCAAAGACTACAACGATCCCACCCCTAATGGATGGAGGACATCCTCTAGATCATTCCTCATACTGCACAGTTCTGAAGACACGTGTAACTTTCTCACATCAACTTTTTGTCAACAAAGGTTTTGTTGCTACAGTGGGGAAATGTCTGCCGTGATTTTAAGGCTAAAAAAAAAAGCTGCTGTTTGCATGGAACTAGTGTTCCTCTTTACCTGAAGACTGGTTTCCAAATCACTAGTATTACCACAGGACAGCCTTTTCTTTTGATTATTTCCCAGTTTCACTATGAACAGTGAAATCTACTTCTGTGCACCTTAGCAACTTCTACACCAGCCAGTGTTTTTCCTTTGCTGGCAGGTACAGCAGCAACCAAGCTCAAAATACCCCACAACAATCATTGCTCTCTTATTCCCAGCAACTTCCAGGGATAGACTCCACTGGTGTCTTTACTGAAGAAATAAAAAAGAGGAAAACAGAGACAGATGCAGCAATGCAGTTCCTATCTCCAACTATGAATCCTGTGCTGTGCACATTTATTTGGTGAGTCCCTTTAAATGAAGTAAGGCTTGATAAATTAGGACATTACTTACAAAGTCTTCCTTAGCTCCAAGTCTGCTTTGCCGATCTTTCTCCAGAAGTTCCTCCAGGATAGACCAGGCTGTAAGACTGATTCCTGGGCGCAAAACCAGGGGCTTATGAAGAATATTATCGTACATCTCAGCAACATCACGGCAGTAAAAAGGAGGCTAAAAAAAAATACAAGTTCTACATGAACTTGAAGCCACATGCAACATTGTCTCATTGTTATGTATGATCAGTAAATGATTCTCTAAGACATGCAAGACTGCTAGCAGTGAAGCAGAAATCTCCTTTTTATGCACTGCTAACTTCTAATTCAGTCATCACCACTGCCAGAACTTTACACTTGGTAACTTCCTACCACCCGCCTCCTCTACTCCTATTAGTGTTCTCACACTAATAAGTAGCCATAGATGCCATCCAGCTTCAAAGCTCCCACTGAACTTTGCTGAAAAGAACCTGAGAATGGCAAAACAAATCCATCTCCCTATTTAAGGTCCTATGGGAAGAGACAGAAACTCAAGGGAAGTAGAAGAACAGATTCTTACTGGAGTAATTACATATGACTAGAAGAAGCGTAGTAGTATTTTTTTATTCTAATGCTGTCAAAAACTAGGAGAAAACCTGGGATACCTAAGTAAAAGAAAAGTATTTTAATTTGACAAAATTTTACTTATAAGTTGTTTTGGGTTTTTTTGTGTATTATCATTGTTGATTCAGTTTACTCTCACAGTCCCTCAAAGTGATGACTACTGATTTTGCTGATGTCTCCGATTTTACTTTTCCATGAACTGTCAGATACCAGGGGGCAAAGTAAAATCCAAAAGAGAAAAACAAGTGCTATGTAAGTACAAGACAATCTGTTAATCTCCTTAAATGGAGTATTCCAATATTATGAAAAAGTTAACATTTTTAACAACACTCAGAGGTTACTTCAAATAAAAGGGGAGAGGGGAGGAAAACAACCTTTACATATCAGGTACATACCAGCCCATAAAGCATTTCATAAAGAACTGCACCAAGGCACCACCAGTCTACTGTGTTGTCATAGGGCTGCTTTTTAATGACTTCTGGTGCAAGATACTGAAATGAATAAAAAAAAAGTTCTTTAGAGATTTAGGCTAGCATGGATAAAACCTAGGGGTTTAGTCACTTCACAGTAAACATTTTCAAGAAAAATTGCTTCGTAACAATCAAATGTTTCAGCTAAATACTACACCTCACTCATCTTTCACTGTATTCAAAGGTCTTTCCTGTAATTTAAAGTATGTTTATCAAGTTACCAAAGTTTCTAATCCTCTGTTTGGTGAATCCCTCATATGTGTTCAAGCCTTTCACATTCTAAGTTTTCCAGTGCAGTTTTCCCAGTAAAAAGACAACAGAGTCCAATAACTCAGTCTAGGAAGTTCAAAGTTTTGTGCATATGCAATAATTTGATTGAGGCACAGATATTAATTCCCTATAAACTTACTAAGAATCAGTGGCAGGATTCTTAGTAAGTTTATAGAGTAAGTAGATTCATACTGACAAATCTGTAGCAGCTGTTACACAAGCTAAGTCTTGTGTCTACCCAGCAGTTAGGAGACATGGAAGAAAACAGTATTTCAAAAGGGCTGGAAAAACATAGCCATGTGGGTAGCAAGCAGCAGACACTGCATATTAGTAAGAAGAACAACAAATAGATGTGTAGGGAGCTTGTCTTTGGGTTGGTTTCATCTTGTTCAAAGAATGCAAATCTCCCAGCAGTACAAAACACAGTATCTGACCTTCCAGCTACACAAATATTAATAGTGATCAACAGTCATTTAATTACTGATAAAAAACCCATGAAAGCTGTCAACATACTTCTGGGGTCCCACAGAAAGTTGCAGTGGTATCAGAAGTTGCAATCCCTTCTTTACAAAGTCCAAAGTCTGTCAAGACAACATGACCCTGTTTAAGAAAGAGTGATAAGTTAAAAAGAGAACATGCTCAACATGTGAATACACAGAAGTGTCAATCTTGTGAGAGAACACAGAAAAAATCTTGCATACTTACTAGTGAATCTAGGAGAATGTTTTCTGGTTTTAAATCCCTATTAAAAAAGAAAAGGCAGTAAATCAAAACAGCAGTCACAAGTGCTTCAGAGGCAAGGGGTTTTATTATTCTTCAGCTAAAAGCTTCAAGTTTTGATGAAAGTGTTATGTTCAGGTTTCCTGTAAGATGATTTCTTGTAGAGTTTTTTATTTGGTAATTTGTCCTATTTTGAATTTCTGCAGGACATGGATACCTTTCAGAAACTTACCTGTAGACTATATTTATGGAGTGTAAGTAGCCCAGTGCACTGGCTATTTCAGCAGCATAAAATCTGGCTCTGTGCTCAGGAAAGGAACGTTCTCTTTGTAAGTGAAAGAACAGCTGTAAATATGCAAATAGGAAATAAGAACATTACACAGACAAAACAAGTCAGGTTAATAACATGTAATTTTACAGTAAAGAGTAATTTATTTCGCTGTCCACTTTTTTTTTTTAAAAGCACAATGAAATAGAATTGGTTTTTCTGCATGACGTCGTCATTACTTTACTCTCTTCCCTGCTTCTCTTTTGTGGCTCAGATAGACAGGTTACTCAAACACATTCCCTTAAAACCAGGACTAGTCAAAAGGAGCTAGAGTAAATCACTAAGCTGTGAATAGAAGCTGGTAAGACTAAATCATGCAAGATTGCCTCCAAGTAGAATATATAACCTGGTGTCAAATAAGTCATCTTTCATTTCTGAAAATGTGTGTATTTGAAGATTTGCATAATTATTTATAGAATTGTATTCTGAAATAACCTAGATGTAGATCACTGTGTGAGATGTATATTCCAAGCTGATCCACCAGTTCTCTCCACTATAGAGAATTGTCTGGCTGCAAATAATTTGAGCAGATACAGAAGTCTAGACAAAGATTAAATATATAGATTATATTTATAGATTCAACTACAGTACACACTCAACTTGTAAAGATTTTAAGAAAAATGAAGTTTTCTGGTTCCTGCTTACAAAGTTCAGGAAAAATAAAAAGCCACCCCAGCTTCCCAAGCTTTCCATTCAAATTTGAAAGCTGCTTTGAACTGTATTTTAGTTTGCCTGAAACAATAAAAACTAAGTTCTGACCACAATTCAGAGCAAACCAGGATTTTCATAATACAGTCTAACTAAGGTACATTAGACAAGAGAAATGGCCATCTTGTTCCAGCTCTGATGCAATATAATAAATTCAGCTGTCAGTTTCCTTTCTTCCCTTTTTGAAATATCAGCATCTCGGTTAATGCACATGCAAGAGGAAGCCAGTGTTCCACGGTGAAAAATGTAAACATAAGATTAATTTGTAGTTAAAGTAATTTTATTACTTTAAAAAGTAACTGTAAAATACAGTATTTGTATCTGACAAGCATGAATAAATTTGGATTGAAGTTGTCAATAAGAACAAGAACAGGGTCCAAATAGCTACAGAAGTCTGTAGCAACAGCAGATAATAACAGAATTTTCAAAATTGGGAGAATGTGGATCACAGCCCATTGTAAAGGATCACTTCACTCTTCCCACCTAGAATTAGCAGAATAGACAGACTACAGTGCAAACAAAACCACCACATACCTCTCCTCCATTAACAAAATCCAGGACAAAGTAAAGCTTTTCTGTTGTTTGGAATGAGTAATGTAGTCCAACCAAAAATGGATGTTTCACATTTTTCAAAAGCACATTACGCTCAGCCATAATATGTTTTTGCTGCAAGAAGTAAGAGATCAATAAGTGAACAGAAATTACTTTGTTATTGAGGGAAAAAACAAGGGAGGTGGGTGAAAAAAAGACTATTTCTCTTAACCTCTTTCCTATTGAGAACAATTTTTTTCTGCAAGACTTTGACAGCATAGTATTTCCCATCCAGTTTTCGTTTTGCAAGAAGAACCTGTGAAATTCAAAAGAAAAGGAAGAAATTTGATTGTTGCAGTTCACATACTATGGGTAATATTTTATCATTTTGGCCTAACTGGAAGGGGTTCATGCTATTTTTTTGCAATACAGTTTATTTGCTTTTAATTCAGTCAGTCAACAATGTAATTCCAATAGAGTGAGCTTACAGTTCAGTAAAAACTGATCACAACAGTGGTATCATGAAAGACTGAATTATAACATTTGTTTTCCATGACCTGCTAAATCTCTATCAAGATTAATTCCAGCTTTTTGGGGATAAATTGCAAAGATAATTGAATGAAAAACAACAACATGAATAATAATTTGGAAATGGAGATGTCAAAAGGGATTTTCCTTCGCATCTTTGTAAAATATCAATACATCACTGTTCAATGTGCTGTTGCTTACACTGCTCCACAGTTTTAGAGGTTTCACAAAATAGACCCTGACAACAAGAGGAAAAGCACAATTTGTACTCCAGCTGCTGCATAAGCATAGGGGTATCCTCCCTTCCTCCCTGGGGAAACAGAGGATCCCAATTGCCCGTAACAAGAAAGGGAAAATCTCCCCTTTTTGAGTCCCAACAAGTGGCTGAGGCAGCCAACAGCTGCACCAGGGAAAAAATGGCAGGGCCACAAATCAGCAGCAATGAGGATCCAACAGAACAGTTTATGGGCCACCCTAGAGCAACACCACATCTGGAACCTCTGGCCAAGTCACTGTGCATGAGAAACCAGAGAGCATCCTTGCACCACCATAAGACACAGGAATAAAAGCTCACCTTGCCAAAGCTGCCTTTCCCAATAACTTTGAGGAAATCAAAGTCTGTTGGTTTAGCACTGAAAGATATTTAGGAAGGAGACAGGTCATCTGGGTAGAAATGACAAGCCTTACAGCTGTACAGCAATGTAGTGCAGCACCCTCCTTTTCTTTGCTCCACCCAGCACTGCTTCTGCAGACCTGTACTCAGACACAACTCCTCTTCATTTTGCAATTCCATTTTCCTCTAGGGGAAGTGTTCAAGTTGCATCCTCTGAGTTTATTTTATTTACTAAGTTTAACCTTATGATGTAAAGGAGAGGCAAGACCATTTTTTCATTCTCCATGGTCTAGATTTTTGTAATTTTTAAGTCTCCATTTCCCCATGACATCTCCTGGAGCTTATTTCCAGCGGTCCAAATGGATTCTAAAGTTTACACGAGGAAAGGAAAGACCAAGTTTGTTATCTATTCCCTCTTATTTGTTCCATTCTTCCCTCCATCCAATCCTCCCTCATTTTAAATTTCAGTAAGAGGAGGGAGGTCCTAACACCTGCCTCTTCTTGCTGTTGGTATGAATTCACTCTCAGTTTTTCCATTTCCCACATCACCACTCCTTTTAGTTTTTCCCAGGATTCCCTTACTCTTTCCTGAATACAATTCTGTCAGCAAAACAATTATCTGTGTTTTCAAATTGCAAAACAAGTTACATCACCATACACCTCTCTATTTATTGCCCCCAAAGGGAAGGACTCTTGTATTTCATTTCTTACTGCAATCTATTAACCACTTCCTCCTGCTAGCCCAGAACAAATCTGTGAGGAAAGCAAAACCAAAATAGCAGTTATCTCCTAGAGGAGAAAAGCAAATTCACACAGAACTGAGAACAGAAACTCTGCAGAAAACACCAAACAGAGACACAAGTTATCAGTGCAGTAACTGGGTCATAGCACCAATGAGGCAAGCTGCTCCTTTGGCATGCAATAAAGCAAACTTGTTTTCAGAAGCTGTGGGACCACTCCCCAGGTCAGTCTAACTTTTCAGGTTTTCATATTAATTTTAATCCCATTTAATTAAGTTTAAAATTTACATTAAATTGAATTACATTAAAATCAATTTAATTGAAACCTACTGAGGATTTCCAGATGGTCCCAGGTTGATATTCTGTGAGGTAGAGTTTAACTGTTGGGAGAAACAAAGCGGTATACTTGTAATACTTCTTCTTTTCTCTTATCTTTCAACCAATCTTAATTTCAAAATACTCTACTGATCTGATCAATCCATACTTTTACACTTGTTACATTAGAATTTTAAAAAGATCTAACATCTAGATTGGGAACTGAAATACCTGGCCATCATCACCTTGTCACAAATTCTTTCTACACACATCCTGTTCCAAGATGAAGGTAATAAAATATCTGTGTTCATTCAGAGAGGAAAAGATCAGAAATAAAAATTGAAGAGTATTTCAACAAACAAACTGCTCCTCTTTCAGAACTTAACACTTTATGTACTTGCTTCATGAACATATTTCCTACCTTTTATTCCAAATTCTTCAAGATCTTACTAATACAATAATTTTAAACCCACACTGTTTATATAAGAGTAATTAATGAAAGACACAGTGCTTTTAAAAACATGGAAGTGAACATTCTTTCAACCCCAAGAAAAACATTACCAACCTTTTCTATCCTGACATTAAAGGTTAAATAATTCAATTCCTGGAATTCCATGAATCTTACTGGTACACACCCAGGCAGAATTTGTAAATTACAGGGAGCAGAGGAAGCCACTGTCATTTAGGCGATTTTCTCCATTTTGTTTTTGATTCAGAAAAGCAGTATTTGTACTCTCATTGTGATTCTGGAATTTACTAGAGAAGAATAAACTGCACACAAATACAAGTTACCTGGGGACAGGCTGCCAGGCAGCACAAAGCAGTACTTCAGAAGTGGAAAATGGTCTGACAGCAGCACTGGATGCCACTACTCACTGAAATGAGCCAGTGGTGCTGGACAGTTTTGAAAGAGCTACTGTAAAAAATACTCTTTTTTTTAGAGTTTTTTTTTGTTTCTTGTTGTTTGGCTTCATCATTTACAGTAACCATAAGGGGAATTTTCCACCAAAAATACGGGGTCCAGGCCATTATGCAGTAGCTCTCTTTTTGGAATTTGTTGTGGTATGACACATCATTAATTTTCCAGAGATGGTTTATATCATTCCACATTACTTAAAATACCTTTCATAGGAGGAGGAAACCTGTATCTTAAACTAGTGACTTTAAAATGAAACTTTCATAATGCACTAAATCTCCTGTGGATCACACACAAACTGAAACAAATCTTACATTTTTAACAGGGGCTGAGTAAGAAAAGAAGTACTAATATCACATTTTATGCCAAGTAGTAAGTAATAGAGAGGACAAGATTAATATGGCACTTCTGCCTTCCTAGAAATACTTTTTTCAAACAGCACTGTTTCTGGAGGCTGCAAACTAATTTTCAGGGAATATATCCAGCTATATAGTGGCTTTCTTGACAAAAGAAACAAAAAAGACCTCACACAGTGTTATATGTGAAATGAAATTAAATCCATCCTTCCTCCTAAGTGAATTTTAGAAAGATTGCATTTTTTCCCCTGAGAGAATTCTATTTCTCCTCATCTTTAAAAAAGAAGAACACACAAGCAAACAAAAAGACAATTAAACATTCAATCTCCCCTGCTCCTTGCCAGATGTTCTTAGCAAGAGCTTTTGAACAGACTGCATAAACTGACAGCTAAGCTATGACTAAAGTTGTATTTCTTTAACCCGTATAGTAAGGGGGGAATCAGCAAGACAAAGCCAGCAATCACTTTTACTCCTCTCTGCAGTTCACACCTGACAGAAAAATAGCTTACAGCCCACAGTGGAACTGAGTTGTTTAAAAGAACAGGGGGGGATTTATTGCAAAATGTACCAGTAGTTTTCAGTAAATAATATACCTAAGAAGATTGCCCTCAAGAAGCTAAAATTTAGAAGACTGTTCTACTTCTGTTTTATTACCTTCCGACTGCTCCTTTCATCTTCATCTTCAGATGGATCTGACTGGTGTTTTGGGTTATCCATCTGAAGAAATGCTCTGACATCTGGGCTAGAAACACAGTTAATTTCATTAGCACACCAATAATTTGCATGATTTTCAGCCATAAACAGAGCATAGGATTGAACAGCAGCATACAGAGGAGTTACTCATCACTAAGTTTTATATTTAAGTTCTGGTAATTAAGAACTGTGTACAAGCAATACTTTCTTTTACAGCAACATAATTCAACTGCCAAGTGTGTTATACAGTACAAACCTTTTCACTTGCAAAAATCTGACATGGTAAAGTATAGGTATATGAAAACTTCAGAAGGAAACCCTGCAGAACTGCATTTAAAGATAATTATCAGAAGAAAGCATGTGTTCTAACTGGCTAGCAGACACCAAGAAACCAACTTTCTTCCCAAAAGCCAAAGAGTTTAAATTTTTGTTTTCTAAAATGAACTGAATTGTCCAATACAATAGGGAATGAAATACATCATCTGTGTCCCAAGGGAAGACATGTGTTCCAAGAAATACACAGCAGTAACGTTCCTCTCCCCATTCACTTTAAAGCAGAAGATGGTGATCCTGTTTTCAGAATTCCTTCTGGCTGGACACTGTCAAATCAGTGTTCAGAAATCCTTTCAATCAGCTGAAGGACACAAATGCTTCAGGAAGTAGCAACAGGCCTCCCACAGTACCTAAAGACATGCATTTTATCTTCAGCAGCATTTTCAAGCTCTCTCTTGGTGGGGCTGGGGGACAAGGAATGAGAGAAAGATGGGGAAGTAAGAGAATTCCAAGTATTTCTTCTTCCAGAAAGAAAGGCTTTTCCAACAGATCAAAAGAATGAACTTACTGAACCACAGGACAGTGCAAGTAAAGAATAATGAAATACAACTGAGGAAAAATTAATTCCTAAAGGATGGGTATTGTGTATATCCTGTATAAACCACTTCAAGAGATCATTTGAATCTTTCAAGTTCCTTCAGTTCACTAAAAGGCAACCTTCTTATCAAGGAATAAATCTTTCCTGCATTTCAGACACAAAGTTGTTTGAGAAGGACTCAGGGCAGTCACTGACAGGAAACTCCACATAAGCCATTCAGTACAAAAAAAGCACTAGCTTACTATGGAGCCGCTCTTTTAATCTGTCCCTAGAATATATAAAATAGGGTAATTTTAAGTAAGAAACAAATGTACTCCCTATTTTCAATCCATTGACCCTCCACATCTCTGATCAGTGAGGATCAGAAGTAAGAGATGAGCTGTTTCTGACACTTCTCCAGCTCCTGTAATTTCCTGTCAGCACTACTGAACCTACCTCATATCCCAGGCTATCTGAGGCTCCCAGTTTTCATCACCTACATTCTGTACTCCTAAGTCCTATTTGAAATATGTTTCAGTTACCTTCAGCCTTTCAGGTTTAAAGCACAGCAACAAGACTGTTCACATAACTTCTCATAATTATTTCAGTTTAATACTTTCCATTTTATATGAACTCCAAATTCTGGTCTATTTCAGCATCTGTCTTGTATCCTGAGGCCAGGAAGACAAAAATCACAGTGGTTTGAACACTGTAGTAACACTGGGTCATGATGCAACAATTTAAGTTGCAGAACATTTGGATATCATAAAATCAAGACTAAAAAGTTATGGTTAATGCTTTTCACTAGACAGAAAAACAGAAACAGACCTTTATTACCTTTCAGTATTAATTATTCTGGACAAGTGGCTGATTAAATAGAGCATGTTGTCATACATCCAAATAGTTACTACAGTAACTTTGTTCATGACTGAATCCACAACAGGAAAAACATAAAAATACCACTTCACAGGAAAAGGCTGCTGTACAGTTGCAGAGTATCCCACAACTCCACAACAGCCAGAATTGTAACTGATGTTACAGTGTTCACATTTACAATTCTAAAAGCACTGCAAAGAACTACTGATTAAAAATAAAAAAAAATTATGTACCAATTTCTTAGGGAAGATTGCAGCATGTTATGCAAAATGCTATACAGATTGATACGACTTTTATGCTATTAATTCACACAGATTAACTCAATGTATTAAGAATACATGGAAACTATACCTAAAATAACCTCACCTATGAAATCAAAAGGGTTGACAAAACCACTTCAAAAGGGATACTCAGTATACATTGTACATATACTACCAGCAAAAGTTGGTTTTGTCTGGATTTTTATGATTGACTGAATAATTTTATTTTGTGGATTATCTCTCAAACACACAAAAGAATGTCAAGCTCTGCTTAATACTGTTGCTTATGTAATAGTCATTCTGCATTAGTTTTCCTGCAAAAACAATATAATACCACACAAAAATTTTGGATGCACACAGAAATATGAACAAACCCAAAAGGTCACACAAATTTTGAAGCAAAATGGTAAAATTAATAGCCACTGACAGAAACTTAACATTTAAGACACACTTTATTTAAGTAACAGTGTCCACTCCTCCCTGTTCTTACCACATTTTCTTAAAAAGTAAACCACTTTTATCTTTCTTTCAGAAAGCAAGGTTCAAAAAGCCCTAATACAATAAAGCACAGTAACACTTTAAAAGAGGACAATAATATAGTGCAAGGTTTGCTTTCCCCAGCATGGACTGCAAGATTCTACAATTCAGGGGTTTCACATTTACTTTTATATTCATCAGATTTTGAAATCAGAGAAAAACTGTGACTGATTTTCTTCTAAGGAACACATTCAGACCCCGCTTCTCACTTACAAAACTGATAACTCATTTCCCCACAGGTTGCAGAGCATTGTCATCCTTGAGTTCTTCAAGTGTTATGCAAATGTTCTCATTCTCATTAAGGAGCTACTTTGGACTATTTAAAAATAACTGCATTACATCTTTAATGCATCCTCTATTATACAGTTTTTCAAACAGGTTTTCTTTGGACATGTTCTGATAGACAGCAATTAAATGCATTAATACTTCAGTGAAGGCCTACATTTGAGGGGGCGAGCAGCCCACCTGCAGGAGCTGTGCAGTGTTTTAGGGAGGCTCCCAGTGCTCACTAGGAACAAACTCTCAGCTCCTATTAAGGACAGCAGTCAGCAAGGGGGACACATTGTCAGACCTCTATCCTTTCTGCCCTTTCTATCCCTACCTTTTCTTGGAACACCTGCATTCCACCTGTGAGAGCAAGCTGTCTATCACAGTAAGTTTGAGGAAATGCAGCTTGAAGCTCATCCACTTAATTCTCAATTTGGACTAAGCCAGTGATCTCACCCTGTATTCCACCTGGCAGTGACTGTAGGAAAAACTGTCACAGGGTCTCTCTCTAAGCACTCCAATATACCTTGGGCTTTTCTTGGATTTTTTATTGAGCAAAAAGGTCTGGCTTTGATACAATATTCAAGAAATGTGTCAGACCCAAGAAAAAAAAAATCCACCAATGGAAAATAAGAACATAGTGCTGCACGTTTCAAAGAATAATGTAAATATTACCATCTTGGACACACTGAATCTGACATTTGTGCTTTTCACTTCAGATGTTCAGGTGCCTTCCCATCCTTAGGAATGAGAACATACTGAATCATCCTTAAGCTTTTAGTGAAACAATTCTCCTAAGCAGGACTTAAAATATGTGACATTCTGACATTGGTTTTAATACTTAAAAGATGCCATGGAAGGTGGATTTCCTAATGGTTCTGTGAGGATGCACAACCCACTAAGTCTTCTTTGCACATCACTAACTTTACATAAGTTTTTTGACCTAGTTTCAAATCTAATTAGCACATTAAAGCAAAACTAAGAAAGCAAGGATGGACTATCTGTGAAGACTCAGTCACCACATATCCCTTGAGTAGCTTCCATCAGATTTTATAAAAAATTCCAAGCACCAAGATCAAAGATTTGGTATTTCTTCTATAACAATTTAGTCCAAATTCACTGGCACAACAGAAAAGGTGACAGATTACATAATTATTAATATGATTTGTTGCAATGCAACACGGCAAAAAGTAAAAGCTAACTTCAGAAAAACAATCACCTTGCAGTGATTAAAAGAGAAACAAGACAAAAATTACTACAAAATTAAATGCTTTTGCACTGAACTGTGGATTAAAAAGCTGTGTACAGATTTTTCTCCTGCTTAATTCAGTATTTCTTTAAGGGTGGGGGAGAGGAGAATAGTAAAAGACAAACTTTGGTCTCTATTTATTGTTTTTATTGTAGAACTCTGTTTAATAAGCTTATTATTCAACACACTCTCATCAGCACCAAACACTATCAGGCCTATGTCTTAACCCTGGTTTAAGTCAGTTTAATGGATCAGGTGACATATTAAAGAACATTGGTTCTTCTACAGTCACATTAAAGCATCAAACAATTTTAAAAGCTCACAAAAATTTAGGAAGGCAGGTGATTTTGAGGTTTGATGACTTTTTTTTTTTTTAAGCACATCATTTTACACTGTCCATAACAAAAAAAAAAAAAAAAAAAAGCACCATTTTACCTCTGGAGAACAAATATTGTATGTTTTGAAACAAAAATATTTGGTCGTTGAATATATTGAGAGCCAGAGGAGGAGACTGGCCTAAATAAACCAGTATCCTTTCCCAATGAAACAAAATAGATCGATTTTCAGTAATTTGTTATATTAAAGTCATTTTTCTTATTTCCCCAAGAATAAGTACCATGAACAAAAACCTGATAGTGTTTGCTCTGGTGGAAAGGTATCCTTCCGTAAAGACTTTGTTACTAATTTTTTTTTCACTAATCAAAGGAAGTATATATAAAATGCTCCTATTTTTATTTTTCTAGAAAGGAAAGGAAGTACATATTTCAGGTTGATAGGACATTAAATAGTTCATTTGTTGTGAAAAAAGAAAATCTGACTGCATGCTGCAAACTGCAGTGATATTCTGTTAGAGTTACTTTTTTCCTGTGGGAACTGGGCAATTTCACAGGCTGTACAAATAGGCTAATTCAACAAAGCATATTTATTAAAGACATTTACTCAACACTAAAGCTAAGCATAGAGCTTTATCATTTCACCAGTTCAAGCAACCTAGAAAGCTGCATGGATTTAGCAGAAACTGATTACAGCTTTGGACTGAGAGAAGGTGCCTGTTTGCCCTGCAGTGAGTTCATGCACAAAGTGCTGCTCTCCAGATTTAACTGGAGCTGACTCTGTCCTAACAGCACCTCCCAGTCACCACTGGTAGTGATGAACACACCTGCAGTTCCTCTGCTGGGAAGAGTTTAAGTACAAGCTTATCCTGCTGGGAAGAGTTTAGGTACAAGCTTATCCATCATTTCCTTCAGGCAGCTCAGCTTGGTTGTGCCAAACCATCTCAGCAAGCCAATTAAGGCACTTGGTTGCCGTGCTTTAAACATGAACTGCTCTTAAAAAAGGGATGCAGGCAGTGACTGACTGCCAGCAACACAGCAGCAAGTGACAGCAGGGCCCTCAAACAGTATAGCCACTGGCAAAACAAACACCTGCCCAGCACAGCAATAGTTTACAGTGGAATCTCCACCCCTGGAATTAAGATCAGTTAATTGCCTATAAATTGATTTGTAGGTTGGTTTTCAGAAAGCAAAAACACTTTTATACTCTTCAGTCTGTAGATTTTTCCTGAATGGATGGCCATATAAAGGTGTTTTTTTTTTTTATATTGAAGAGCTCTGAATAGGTAAAATATATTTTCTGGTTAAATACTAATTTGCAATTTTGTATTTAACATATCTTTTCATCTCATGTCTTTTCAACAGCCCTTATAAAACAGAAATGAAACTACTTACTGGTTGCATAGCTCTGGCTGTCTAACTAAATTTTGAATGAATTCATTCAGTCCTGCTCTTCTCTGTTTAATAAAATCTGAAAAAAACAGATTTGTTAGAATCATCAGTCAGCTTATTAGAATCATCAGTCAGCTTATTTTCTTATTCAGGTTTTTTAGGATTTAAAACAGCAGTTAAAAGGAGACTGGCCCATGACTAATTTAGAACAAGATTGGTTCTACGTATGAAAACTGCAAGCTTTAAACATTGAACTGAGCTGAGTCTCTGTAACGCTACTTAAAAATGTTGAAAGCCAGGTGGATTAGAAGTGCCACCCTAGAACAATGTGTAACTGCAGTGAAAGCTGCACAGCCCTTCAGCACCTGATTCCACAGAAATAAAAACCCCAAGAAGCCACAGGCAAAACCTGCCATCAGTTACACAAGTCAAGTTTTTACATGAACAGTCCCACCAAGCAGCATATTTCCATAATATATGTATGGCAGGGGGAAAATTGCACAATTCATCCTGCCAGCAGGCACTCAGATAAAGCCATCGAAGATAAAATAAAATACTTTCCTCTAGATTTTGGACATCATCTCCAACATTAAAAAAAGATAATCCTCAGAATCCCTTCCCTTGTCTAAAGCTTAAGACATGTAACTATTCTGTAGTAACATGGAAAGACACACAAAGAATTTGGAATAGAAATTGAGTTCTAACATAAACTAAAGTGTAAAATGGAATAATCCTATCTTTCATTCACTCATATCAATGAAAATTTGTATGGAAAAAAGAATATTTAACTCCAGCACTAACTTTTAAGGCATTTCAATGACTGTGATATCCAGCTTACTGACAATTATTAAAATTTTAAATTAAAATTAGGTTTTAATTAACAGCTGTACTTAAAATATTAAGAAAAATCTCCATATTTTTCAGGGATATAATCCCTGAACCCTTCCTAGGGTATTTAATAATCCCAAATTACTGACATCTAACAGAAAGGTAAATTTGCATGCAGATATTATGGGAGTGAACAACATCAGCAGTTTCAGTGTGGCAGATGTACAGTGTCATCAGTCACTCTAAGCCTATAGGGCTTTCCATGCTGGTGAAGATAAAACACCTGTAACATCTGAAATTTTCAGGTTCTATATTCTGACTAGTTTCTGTTCCATTTCTTTCAAGTTAAAACAAGATTAATTTTAAAATAACCTAAGTGCCAATAAAATTGGAGCATTTAAATGACAATTTAAATGACAGTATTTTTGGTAGTTTTGGGTAAAAAGATTTAAAGGTCTCACTCTGCTGCATTTCAATGCAACAGTACAATGCTGCATACCCATGGATGGATTACAGAAATAAAATACCTTTTCAATATTTGTAAAATATGTAGCTTGTTTCAGGAGCCAGCAGAAACATTACATCAAAGCTTCAATAAATCAGTGTTAAGAAAAAGAATTATTTACATAAGCATCATGGCTCCATCTCCACCCTGCCTCCCAGCAAGAAACATCTTGAGAACTATTTGGTTTCTCATGCTTCAAGGATTTCAGTGTAGTTCACGGAAATTTAAAACAAGTTTGAGGGCTTTGTTTTACATATATAATTTTAATAAAGTTCTAGTTGAGGTTTTTTCCCCCTTTAAAACTTCAGTTTCCTAAATTTGGCTCCAAGAAATCCACCTGCATATTTGCCTGTGCAAACCAGACTGCATGGCATTCTCTGGTCTTCAGCCAGCTCTGAGGATCCCAAGGTCAGAGAAAAGGAACCAGAACTAAACAAAAATTTCTACATGTATTTTGTCCCTGTAGACAAAATACATGTAGAAATTTTGGCAATCATTTACATCTTTATCAGAAGAGAACATCAGAGCTTGGATACTTGTATTTGATTATTCTAATAAAAAATAGAACAGTGTTTCACATCAGGATCCAGATGATTAACTGCAACTGCCAAAAACTAGGTTTGTTTGTCAGAACTTTAAAAAACCCAAACATACACATCCTAAGAGTTCAACTGCTTTGGATCAATTTGTTCTTCAGCAAAGGAGAAAATGAACAATTGAAACAGGTGCAGGAGGAGATCAAACTACAGTCTGACCACATCAGCAAGCCAGGGGAGGCTGGGAGGGGTCCAAAGGGAAAAGCCTGAAGTGAAAATGGCTTGAATGAACAGTACAAACACACAGAGCAATGGCCTGGCCTTCCCATTTGCCTTTTTATTAATTCATCCATGGTGCCACCCAGGTTACTTCAAGGGAATTTTCAAGTGACTTTCATTAGTATTTCACTGTGTACAGAGCAAGCTAAATGGCCACCTATCACTGGTATCTCGCGCACAACACGCTCATATCAGACAAGCTTCCTGTTGTTGTTCCACTTATAGAAGAAGTTTATTTTCACCTGAGCTGTACAAGGAAGCACATTCAGATACAGAGAGGTCAAAAGTCTCAAAGATAAATCCTTGAGTTCTTTCATTTTTCAGAGATGGCTGTGAGGCATGTAACACAAAGAAAGTTTAAAATGGACTATGCATAATTCTAAGGAAGAGTCTGGGGTTTGGCTTTTGCTTTTATAGGAGAGAGGTCACATGTGACAGTTCAGAATGAGAATCCTGAATATGGGAGGGCTGGGAGGAGCTATAGCCTTCAGTGCAAGAGAGGCACTGGGCGAGCAAGCAATGCTTCGTTCACTATCACAAGGTAAAACACCTACCCACGCTAGTTCCTGCTCTTGACTGAAGCATGACTAAACTTTGCTTTAGTCACTGTTTTGAGGACCGCTGCAAAACTCATCTAAGACAGCTTCTTGTAGGCTGGAATAGATCAATTTTCATATAAAGAAACTGACAAAATGAATAACAAGATGATGACATACCAGGATCAAAATTATCTCCAAATATTCTTTTAGCTGGAATCTTCAGGTTCATGGTGGGAAATTGCTTCTTTAGCTGAAAACAAAACACATAAAATTGGATTGTGCTTAGATATTAAAGTACCTAGAAATAATTGCATTTTGTTTGTTTTCTGATGAACAGTTTGAACACCTGATTATTAGTAATTCTGCTCCACTATGCCATTTCCTCTGCTTGTACACAAGGGGGAAGAAAACATACCCAGAACAATCTGTACTCAGTTTGTTTGCAATAGACATACCCTTTTAAATTCAAAGGCCATTTCATCTTCATTTTACAGACTACTAGAGCAACAGTGCAAAATTATTTGCCCCAGGTTATAAAACCAAATTTCAGTGTTGTTTTTCTTCCTTCCTCCATCAATTCTTTATCTCTTTTGGGTTTGTTTTTCTCTTATTTGCTTGCTTGCACAGGGCTCTATGCATGAGGTTTACGATGGGATAGAGGGGATACAGCCATCTGGGTTTTGTCCAAATTACATTCTTTAAGCTTTAGAAATCACAGGTGGTCTACCCCTACATCAAAATTACAAGCAGATAAACAGTCTATTTTAGGATCCTGCACTTGATAATTCAATTATTATTACACTTGATAAACTGACCAGAAGATCATACACAACAACAGTGAATTATGTATTAAAAAAACCCCAAACCTGGCACTAATCAAGCCTCGACTACATTCACTTCACCTTCAAGTGCTCCAGAAGAGCAATCTTACTCTCATCTTTTTTAAGAGAGTAGTTTTCTAATACAATAGCTGGCAATTCTTCCCTTAGCAACACCAGTATTCCTTTCAGTTAGCAGCACAAGTTCTTTTTGGTGTATATATTGTACAAATTTCTGAACAGAAACTGGAAATGTCCTCCTGGTTATGCTTCCCCAGGACCTCACCTCTGCCCACGTTAGAGAGACCAGGGCTGAACAAATTTCAGCAGAACAAGGCCAATTCTAATGGCAAGAGAACATGGCAAAGGAACAGGATCTCCAACATTCCCTCTGAAAGGAGGATTTTCTGTTTTCACATCCCTTACAGGTTTATCCCTGCTACATGCAGGCAAAGAACAGCACAGGGAATCCAGGGGCATTTCAGCTCAAACATTTCCAAGCTCACAGCCGGTGTTTTAAGACCACTGCCACATGCAAATCCATGCCCAGGGAGGCAGAAGAGAGAAGGCCTGACTACTTCCCAGAGAGACAGGGGAAGGGAAGGCACAAATAAGCAGCTGGTAATATTTTAGTATGGGAATCAGAGGGGAATTATTTCCTCTTTTGTTAAAGCAAAAATTATGGTCTCTAAACACAAAGAACTGGAGGACAGTATGGACACAGCACACATAACTCATACTCACATCTAAACAGGTATTTACCCCACTTGCCCACTACATAAAAACAGCAAAACCCTCTTCTAGCAACAAACCCAAGAAATCCATACTTAGTTGCTGAAGGGGGCTATTTTTTAGGAACACTGACCACATTTTTTTTGTGCAAAAAATCATACCTGCTATGAAACTGCAGGTATGAACTGCCATCAATGACTGACTACCAAATTTCTATTAAGAAACAAGGATTTGTTCATTGCTTTCAGTACTTCAAAGAAAAACACTTGCTTAGGAGGAACGTATCTATCTAGATGTTTTGCAGGGTTTTTTATCATGAACAAAAGCACATTTTATATGTTTTGACAACAACCAAGCTGGAAGTTTCATTAAGCTATGATGCCAAGGAACTATAAAAAACGTGACAAATAAGTGGATTTTGAGTCTGAAATTCAAACAAACCGAAGTTTAAAAAACCCACTCCATCATCTTTAATTAGACTCCTATGGTTATTAAATGTTGACTCAAACTCCTCAAGAGAGGATTAACTCAAACCATAACACTGCAAGCATTACTCTGCTATTCTGGCATGATTTCATAGCTTGCTTTTTGCTTACCGTGTTGTAGAGTTTATCAAACTCTGCATACCGTCGAAAGACAAACCACTCATTTCTGCCAACAGAGACCAACACTTTGTAAACCTGTAGGAACAAGGAGACAGTGTTACGGCCACAAAGCTTAATAAAACTTCTCAGGTTTAATCTCGTGGTGAAAGTAAGGGCAGGTTGTTAAATTTATTCTGTAAATGCACTTATCAAACCATGTATTTCTTATAGCTAAGTCACACAGACATCAACAGAAATGATTAAAAGAACAACTAAAAGAATCTGGTACTTTGTAGAAAATTTTTTGAACACGAGGTAAGCGAAAAGTAACACCAAAATTGATTTAGTGGAGTTTCATAAATCAGTTAATATCCAAAAAGAGCACCTGACCATCAGATAGTCATCTATTAAAATTTAATATGAAATCTGTTAACAACTCAATAATTCATAATAAAGACGAATGCTAAAGAAGCAAACATTTAAAAATACCGAAGACTGCCTTCACCAAAACCTAAAGAGAAAGTACATATGGAAGGTATGAAGATAACTGTTCATTTGAACACCTTGAATACAGAAGAATCCTGGCTGATGGCACAATTGTTCAGGGAGGAAGAAGTGGTGCTGTGGCTGAAATACAGCCTATTTAACATAATACACAGCACTGGGATGAAGGGAGGTATAGCTGGAACCCACTGCACACTTCAGGCCTTTCAAAAGCCACATCACAGAGGACTTCAGTAACTAGACAGATTGTCAGTCCCTGGATTCATGAACCTGGCTGGCAGCTGTGTGTCCAGCAGGCTTCTCCTGTCTCTCAGGCAATTAGCTGTCTTCACTTCTCTACTTTCTTGTACTTCCAGAAGGAGCTCAGCTATTCCTTCAGGGAGGAGGATGGGCACAGCAAGGAAATGAGTGCAGAGCGGTGCTAATTCCCAAAGCAGACTACTGGACCAATGCCCCAGTCCCCATTCTGCCCTGCAACAGCACCTTGGCTCCCTCTCTAACTCCCACAGTGGAAGTGGCAGTCACCATCATCGGTTCCTCAGCCTGAGGGTTGCAGTCAGGCTGTGCTAACTGCTCACATAAGCTGTTCTCAGTTCCTGGCCCTGGGGAACACAGGAAGCTGAATGGAAGCATCCAGCAGAATGCTGATGAGACTTTCTAAGAAAACCCACTTTGCCTCATACTGCTAAACAAGTGTTAGCATAAAACCAACCCACTCCCCCTCTAGAGCCTCCCTACGCTGTAGGCAGCAAAAGCTTCAGCTGCAAAACTTGAGCACTGTCCTCAGGAACTGGGTCTCTTCTACAGCAACCAAATCCTGCAAGCAATGTTCAAACACAAAATACCTCTGCTCCCCATGACTGCACAGCACATCAATGCCAACACACATGAGCAGAGGGCCAAGGTAGCTGGGCAGAAGCACAGAGAGCAGAGTGCACAGGCAAGCAGAATTCAGGATACGAGATGATATCCACCTCTTTGGCAACTGCTAAATTTAAACAGTTTTGTTCTCAGAGTAGCTGCAGAACAATGACACAATCAACATTTTTTACACAAGAGAGCATAGAAAAACCTGTATGAGGTCATCCAGTTCACACAACAAAGCTCTTGCACACCTTAACCAAGGAACAGCTTCAAGTCCAACAGTTATAGGCACACTGAGTGGTAAGAAAACACACAATATCCACTAAGACTCTGATAAAAACTAAAACCATGGCATGTCAGGGCTGTCTTACTACTCTCAGCTACATCTATGTAATGATTAGAGAGATCTGCAATGCTTATTTCTAGAAAGGTGGGGGGGAGGAATGCAGACTTACTTAGATAATAATATTTTCAAGTCTAATTATTCCTAATCCAATTTGGTCTTAGAAAACTCCTTAAACATAGATATGATGCATCACAACTCATAGTATGTGGGTAAAAACCACAAAATTTTGAGAAAAATAAAAAGGAAGAAAAATAAACAGAATTCTTGAAAACATCAGCATAAAATGTCTTCCTAGATACAGACAGGACAGGATCCAGCTATTTCTGGATGCAGTAGAATTTCTTCACAAAAGAAGTCACTGAAATTAAAAGCCTTCAACTGTTTGTGGTAGCTCTTGCTCCTGGATTAAATGCTTGATTTTTACTAAACAAAGAAAAAAAAAAGGTAGGCTGTTTTCCAATTTTGAGAGGGCAATCATTGAGAAAGTAAGGAAACTATTTACTGTCAACAAATAAAAAAAAAAAAAAAACCAAACAAAAAACCTCCCAATTTCCACAGGGCTGGGGACTAATATTACACATCACAGGTCTGAGACAAAGTTTTCAGATTTAATCAGACAAACAGCATCCTTGAAAGAGATTTTTTAATAAGCCTGTATATGATCTGGGTGTAAAGGGAGATGAGAACAGGTCAGAAGAGAAAATTAAGCCTCAGACATCAAACAGCATACGGAAAAAAATGAGAAACCCAAAACAAAGCTATTTGTCAAAACAGGCAAAAGAATGACCTAATATGCAGCAAGGACAGAAAGCAATTAATATAGGCTAGATATGGTCCAAAACAAGGAAATACTTTACTCCTTTTATGGAGAAAGTGAATGCTGAATCTTCTGAAAAATGAGGGACAGCAAACTAGTGTGGATTTACACAGAGGCTGGTTGCCATGCATTAAATGGGAACAAAAAAGGTTCCCTGCCAGAGCCCAAAAAATGCAAACATGTAATCATTTGAAAAAAGAGAAAAAAAATATTACTAGTAAATATATCAAAAGTATACAGTATTTAACAAAATCAAATCAAATATTCAATAAAAGATCATGAAAATGCTCAGGAGGTATGAGAAGTTCACTTCCAGAGACAAAACTGAAAAGCTCATTTAATTATCAGAATGATACCTGCTCAGAGACATCATTGTTTTTAAAAATGCTTTATCAGAGTAAGTGTGAGGGGAAAAAGTAGAGCTAGCAAAAGCTAAGTTGCACATACTTGTCTTGTTTCCATGCCAGCATTAAGTAAGGCATTGAAAGGTTTGAGCTGAAAATCAGTTTCTGTTCAGACCAGTTAGATTCTAGAAGAGTCTCAGAAGCAGCAGTGAAACACTGTGAGCAATGGTAAGGTGAAGACTATGCAGACATCTGAAATCTTTCCTTGCCTTTATGACTCTGACCTTTCTTCTCACTCCAAGTGAAAACCCTTCTTACTGCTCCTTACAGAAATGGCACTAGTGTGGCCATCAAAAGGCAGCTATACCTACAAATTTGCTAAGAGCTTCTTCTCCCTGTACCCCTTTCTCACTCCCTGTCAAAGTACTGATGGGATCCCATCATTAAACACAGCTACAGAACAGGGGAAACAGTAACAGTACTGACACATGCTGGAATTCACAGTTTCTACCATGAAGTTTAGTATGACCCTCACTTCTGTTACCAAATCCTAAAATATATGTGATAATATTTGAAAGCTTGGTTGTGAAAGCACTTCTTGTCAAGCTGCTAATTACTCCCTGGCACAGAAAGCAGAAGACAGCAGGACCTCTGCACAGTGTAATCTAGGCTGGATTCCTTCCCCCCTCCTCTCTCTGCCTCTCATTTCTGGTATTCCATACTGTTTTCTCAAGGGCACTCCCCAAGAAAGTGCCTTTACACTGCCCAGGCTGTCTCACAGACCTTCAGGTAAAATGACCTGGACACCACAATGTTAGTACATACTCAATGTACCACACTGGCAAATTTTAACTGCAGAACTGCCAGCACTGAGGCAACAGAACTGCTCTGCTCAAGTTTAGACTTTTACAAAGGTTTTTCTGCTCACCTGAGTTTCACATGAATGCAGAGGTTTAATGAATTAGTAAAGTTCTCTTTTTAAAGTTCCCTTTACTGGAACACTCCTTCCCCAAGCTACATCTTGACACACTTATAGAATCAAAGAGCACTGTTATTCTCCAAAAAAGGGAGGTGAAGAGGAAAAGGAGACAACATAAGTCCTAGTAAAATGTTGCTTTGTGGTATTCTTCAGACAGCAACTCCATATTGTTTCCACAGTGTTTGCATTCCTCATCTGAAGAGTGACTAACTCACTCAATGAAAAAAAAAATCTTAGAGGAAGTTGCACAAGAGCAACGAAACAGTTTGAGCCTTCTAAAGGAAGTATTTTGATCTTGCCATTTAGGGTTATATAGAAGACAAACAAAAATCCATACCACACTACTTTATTTTTCACTATGCAATGCAAAGAATTTCCCACACAATAGGAAGACTTCACAACCAGAAAGTCAAACTAGAAGGTAAAGAAAGGAAGAGGGAGAGAAATGACAAGGAAATGGGAACAGGATAGGAAAAAACTCATAAGCATTAGAATCAGAAACAGGAAGGAAGACAGAAAAAAAGGTTTTGAAAAAAACTTTTTTTTTTTTGGTTTATATTTTTTTGATGGTTTATATTTTTTTTTTCATTTTACACAAAAAAATTACAATAGTATAATAGGATATCTGTGAAAGAATGGATGTTAAAACAAAAAACAAGCCCCCACAGAGAACCAAATTCACACTTTATCCCTTTATAAAATAAATGTCTTCATGAAAAATCATGTAGAATGCCAAAAATGGTACCAGAATATTCTCCCTGTACTTGGATACTTAAATATTTTATACAAGCAAATGCAGCTATTTTGGGATAAAATCAGCAGAAAATTGTAAAGGTAAGTTCTTTATGCAGAAAGCAATACAGGTAAACACTGTAAAATATTCACAACTTTTCACACTGGACCATGGCCACTGCTCACAAGAGCAAGGAATCTGATTTCCATAAACCTATTGAAAATTATACCAAGCTTAGTAGCAGAAGAAAGCAGCACTGCTAGGCACCAATAGTCTATGCCTTGGCTCACAGTGCTTACTCTCCTACATACTTACAGTAAATCTCTTTTTCTTCTCTCTGTGTTCATCAGAGCTGGGAATGCTAACGCTTGGGCAGCTCTCTTTGAGATCCATTGTGTGCTTCTTGTGGCAAATTCGTTCCAGGACCCTGCTCTGGGTGTTGCAATCAGGAGGTCTCGTCAACGGTACTGGTCCAAGATCTGCAGGTTTTCTTGAGAAAATCTGAATTCCATCATGTTATCTTAAAGTGAACATAGAAGGAAAATTTAAGTACAGGAGCTCTTAACTCACATTGCTGAAAACCTGTGTGACAAGAACTTTTGCTGGCAGGAAATGCACATTAATATGTACATAAAAAGCCACAATCATGGCTATTTTATAAACTTTCATGCTTGTAGTTCTTTGTTGTTTCACTGAAATCGCTCACATTCTCCAAAGACACAAGTGCATCCAAAAGCTCATTGAGCTATGTAGACATACTGGAAACAGATTTGGGCCCACTACAGAGAATACTTTGTAGGAACAAAGGGCATGAAGAAATAATTGAAGATGACAACCTGGTATCAGACATCTGAGAAATGCCACCAACTCTTACATTCAGAACAATTTATTTCAATACCAAAGGTTTTCAACTGCATGAATCTCTACCAGAGGGCACTTCAGATTTGTCAGAACGTGCTGAGCGCATTTAAATGTCACATCAGAGATCAAAGACGACATGAGGAAAACGAATTTTTCATCTGAATTTTAGAGAGGGACAGAGGCAGCATCATGTGTCTGTCTGAATATTTACCTTCTCTGCCCCTCCTTCCCCTTACCAGGCATGCTTTGTGTTTGGCAGAACACAGGGTGTAAGGTCATCCCTTCCCTTCAGTAACAGTTAAGTTTCCTTGCAGAATGTGAGAAGGGCACAACACAAGAGACTGAGAATAAAGCCATCAAAAAGGCAGAATGCTTAGTGTCAACTAGATGCCTCTTTACTCACAGAAGGACAGCATTTCCCACACCTGCCCTGAGAACTAGCACATTATTTACTGGACCCCACTGATAACAACAGGAGCTTCAGAAGCGCTTATAGCAGCCAAAATTAATGTTGCATAGCTACACACCTCTGTTTGGGCCAGCACAGCACAGCCATCTGAACTGCTTCACTGAATGCAGCACAGCTTTAGAGCAAGATGTGTCTGATCAACTCACAAACATGAGAGAAGTGGCTTAGAAAGAGGGAGACCTCATCTCTTCAAAATAGCCAGAGGAAAAAGGAGTGCCCAGTTCAACACTGACTCCCTATTTTCTTAAAACAGGGAAGTATAAAAGTAAACTCTATATTTCATATCATAAATTTCCAAAAAGCACAAACTAATCCCATGCAATTCTGCTATTAGAGAGACACCCATATTTATGTTGGCACAAAGGCCAAAGCTCCTGGAATCCAGTGAAAAGATTTATTCTCGATACTCAACTAGTCTCAGTCAGTCAACTCACTATTTTTCTTGCTCTCAAAAGCCAGATCATCAAACTTCATGTTGTTATTTCTTTTTTTGCCATTTAAAATTAAGTTAATTTTCAAAGATCTATCTGATGACCTGAACAAAAAGGAATGTTTACAACCACTATAATCACAGCTAAGTGACAGATCATCCCATACTGCAAGATATTCAGAAAATTATTTTTAGTAAACTGCATTTACTTTAATTTGATTGTTCCCTACTTCACCAATTAGGTAATTACAGTGTTGAGCAGGGTTAAGTTTCTCCCCACCTTTATTTGACTACAACACAGTTCATTCAACACAGTTACACAGACCATGGGTTTCAAATTGGTTTCCCTTTTCCTTTGGAAAGCTACTGTTAAAAGCTTTGTTGCAAGGCACACCTTCCACAATTTTATACCAGCATGAGATTAAGAGTGCTTTCCCATTGCCACACACTAAAACTGAGATGTAAAGGTTAACTGAGCTCTTCCCCATCATAACAGGTCCACTAAAACAGTCAACAGGCACCACTTCCAGTAAGTGTTTCACTAAGCTTAGACTTTACTAAGCACTTGTGTCAACCTTTATCTACTTCAGGTCCAGTGTCAGGAACTGAGCATAAGCCCCTGTGTTTTATCTGTCTTACTGCTCATCACAGAAAAACAAGTAAAGCTTTAAAATGGATTAGGTGTTCCCTGATTAATATCACTCACTGTCCTTCTCCTCTTATAAACCAATGTTTGTTACAAAGGTTTCCAAGATGCCTGTACTCAATTTCACAATACAGGCTGTATTTCTCTCATCCCTTCAGTTTCTTATTTTTAGTGTCAGAGTTTTAAATGCCAGTACAGGAGCTGTATGGATTAAAAGCTGTAGTCTTGGAAGACTGAGCTTTATTTCATATCTGAAGCTGAAAGACCTCTGAAAAACAAAAGGAGGAAGTGTCAACCAGATTAATTCAGGAAGAATTTATTCATCTTACTGGGGAGATGAAAAATAAATCATCTGAGAAACCAAAACTGTAATGTTCACATTTTGTTCTTTAAGCTGCCTGGAAGATCACTGGCTGTGATTATTTTCTTTCCCTGAGGCATCTCCTCTGAGCCGTGCCTGGGTCACCAACACTAAGCTGAACTGACAAACTTGGAAGAACTGCATTTTCACTCTGCCACTAAGCTCCAGAGGATCAGAGCTTTCTTTCAATTTCTATTTGCCTTGAGCATATCAGCTCTTGAGAGCTTCTTACATCTGTAGGTCTGACTACAGAAATAGGGACAGACTTGCCTTAATCTTTACCACCCTGCAGTTAAGAACACAGCTGTAGTTTAAACAGCAGGTAAAATCACTAATGCTGTGATAACTACATGAAGTAGTAATGGAGAGAAAACAGTAGAGACATTTTAATCCACAGCTTCAAAAGTGGAAATTGCAGAATTTTAAAGGATGCCAGGTACAAGTGAGTTTAACAGATACAGTCAGCAGAGGATCTCTACCTCTGGTTGCAGCATTTCCTGGAACTAAAAACAAGCAGCCTCTTGGCTCAACTTTGATAACAGACCAAAGGGGAAGGGAACTTCAGAAAACCACATATCAAAGTAAGTCCCCTCAAATCAAACTTGGCCACTAGTGAAAGATGTAGATAATGTAGATAACCTGCAAGACAGATTAATGCTGAAACCAGTGTTGTCCAGAAAAAGCTGAAACTTAAACAGGCTTACGGAGGCCTGGAACAGGAGAAAGCACAGAAAAAGTTAAGAGTAGATCAGAAGTCACCAGTCCTCCTGGCACAGTTTCAAGCCTATCAACAGCTACACTGTCCATTCTCTCCATGGATTTATACAAGCCAGCAGTATTTTCACTGTTTCCTGCAGGAAGCCACAACAACATCAATTTTCAGGCTGACCCTTGCCTGCAGTAAAGAAAGAGCATGGCAATAGCAGAACCCTGACACCATGAGAGCATACACAAATCTACGACACCCACAAATGAATACCTGACTATAAAATATTCAGTACAGCTTCCTCATAGCTGCATGCAACAGGCAAATACAACATAGTTTAGCAGTGCGTGGCATCCTCCTTTTACTCTCTTCTGCATAAGCAAACTGTATTAGAAAAGGTTTCTGAAGTTTAATCAGACTGTTTTATTCTGGACTGAAACATTTTCTCTTCTTTTTAAAATGGTAATGGCCTAACGATGGTAGCACTATAATCAAAAGATCCTTTTCCTGGGTGCTTATGCTTCAACCTCTGCCTAGAATATCCAAGGCTAGATCAGGTAATTGTGTACTCATCTGGTGCCTCTCCAGCTGCTGCCACATTGCCTTAAATACCTCTAAGGCCAGGGCAAATTACACTCACTCTTTGAGTAAGACAAGGGAAGCAGGGACAAGAACAGACAAAACCCCCAAGAGACTCTCCCTGCAAGCATGTTTGGAGGCATCACCAGGATCCATATCCACTGGAACAGCATATAGGCACTTCCCTATACACTAATCATCTGCCCTGAAGGACTTAGTTTGGGACTGAACCATCATTAAGCCAGCTGCTGAAAATCTCACCTGTGATTCCAATTACAGAAGGAGTCTGCATATAAAAAAACTGAAAGCAAGGCACAGGAGGCACTCCTATGATTCACTATTAACACTACCCTATTTCTTCTAACTTTAGAAAAAGTATCACCTTTGGCATGCTTTTCATCACTTCCTCAGTCTTCTCCACAAATGCACTGATAATGGCTCAACATATCACTGGGCCTTACACAATCTTGTAGAAAACCCAGAAAGTCAACTTTTTCTCAACTTCTCTATGGAGAAATAGTGTCCCATTCTTGTTACCAGAGAGCAGCTGACACACAGGAAATGGGAGACAAGATATTCAGAATCCAGTGCAACAGAAATACAGGATGAGGCACTGCATGTGAAGTCAAGTGGTTCATAAAAAGTCAAAGGCAAAACACAGATTGCTAATCTCTAAAGAGAAAGGGATGGCCAGAAGCTGTTTAATAACAAGGTTCTGGAGAAAACAGGTTTCATTCACAAAAATACATCCTTTTAAATATCACATTACATACAATTTTTAATACAGTAACACTAGACACCATGGTAGACCTCTAGCAAGACTTCACCTGAATTAAAAAACATAGCACTAACCAAAATACTCTAGTCAATCCCTGGCTTAACTCCACAATCCTTTCTAGAGTATAATTTGAGAGAGTTGAGAACTCAGCCACTACTATAAAGGAAAAAGCTCCCTGTTTACACATCCACCCACTACCTAACAGTTTTAAAAATTTCTAGTAGCACCACTCCTCTGCAGCAACATGGGCAAAGTCCAATTCAACTGAATCTTTCTAGTTACAGGAAAGGACTGCAAGTGAAGTGAAAATGCAGCCAAAGGAATGAAATAAGTAATTACCCTCTTTCTGTCTCTATCAAATTTACTTTGAAGAAGTCAGGCAAACATTACCTTCCCATGACTGTACTGCACCCAAGAACATCCCTTCTGCCCCACCTCCCAAAAGAAGCTCCCATAAATTACTCTTAACTGGTCTATAACAAGATTCATGGCTTGGATTAGACCTATTTGCATTCATATTTATTACATGATGGAACACAGGTTCTCTGCTGTGGTAAGCAAACCCTGAGTAATAAAACAGGTCTTAAGAACAAATACTGCCCGTAAGAGGAAGCTGTCTTTTAATCCTGAACACATCTCCTTAGTAATTCCATTCTCCAGTAATTCCATTTAGCCTGTGTCCATAGTACCCACAAGGATCACTGTGTCTCAGATGGTACAACTTACACAAACAACAGAATATATATTAAAAAAATCCACACTTGCTACCTGCACATTTCTTGGTGTGCTTTCTCAGTCTGCCTATACACCAGGTCCAATTAAATTTTAAATGTAGATGCCTAAGGATAGCACAGCTCAGGAGTTGCAGCAACAGCACCATAAACTACTTTGAAGAGCTCTTACAGACAGCTGACAGCAGCCACCTGCAACATAGTCGGCTCTACATAAGAGGGCAGTCAGACTTCAGTAAACACCAGGCAAACAATCCAGCCTCACTGTACCCCTCTGGATGAAAATGAAATGAGAGAACACCACACTTCAATTCCAGATATACTGGACATGTTCTTACATGACCTTCAACAGAAGTCACCAATGGCTCTCCCTCAGTTTCACTACATAAATACAGAATTCCAATCTGTTTAAGAGGGATGTTAGTGCTAACACATGGAACATGGAGAGAGTTCCAGGGTTTTATGTACTGTAATCAGCAAAAGGTAAAATCCATATAACAGAATATAGCTGGATAATAACATAATGGATATGTAAATCCAAGTTACAGGCCACAATCCAGAAATCACTTTTGAAGTCTGGGCTTTACAGAACTGATGGCTGCCTAGAACTATAAATCTGTTGGATAATAAAAAGGCAACAAATTAAACACTGGAATATAAAAAGCAAGCAGGAGAAAGACCCTTTAGCAATATACAAACTGCCCATCCAGTTCACCACCAGTTGATTCATTGTGTTACATCAGTGCAACCACAAGTATTCTACATCCATTCTTCAGGGACAGTCTACAGACTCCCACAGGTGAGAGCATACACTGAACTCTCACATATTTCTGCACTGCACCGAGAATGAGAAGGTTCAGTTCATAAGGATTCACAGATTAGTGGCTTATGTACAGAAAACAGAATTTAGTGCAATAGCATCAGATGTGGTGAGGCTGTAATTTACATCACAGGTGGGAATTTGAGGCTGGAAAGCAATTTTAACACATTATGTTGTTATTATTATTATGTTACATTATCATGTAATCACTAGTGCCTACTTCTTCAGCTTTGCCAAGGTTTTTAAAACAACCAGTACTTCTCACTGACATGGGCAAGTCAATTGTGCTGCATTTCTGATCTAAACGAGAATCTCAAAGTATCCTTTAAGAAATAGGTCAGTTTTCTAGCTTTATGTTACAAGAAATACCATGCATGGAGATTACCTTAACAACACTGAACTTTCCAACATGCTTTCCAAAAGCTAGTAACAATTTTTCCTGAAATCTAAAGTATCATAAAGCCTTCAGGAAAATACTCCTCCATATGCAGCTTCTGTTTTTACCATTAGTTCATATTACAGTCATTGAAGAGACTGATGTGCAGGTGAAGAAAAAAAAAAGGTCAGAACTATATTTAGACACTGAGACTGAAACAACACTAATGTTAGAAGACTCCAAAATAGAGTAAGATCAAACCTTAAAAATACAGTCTCATTCTGTGTGTGTCTATAAAACCACTTGGAATGTCTGAAAAAAGTTATAAACAAACCTTAGCTACAAGGACACTGCAGCAAGTGATATTCACAGAATCCTTCAGTGCAAGAAGAACCGTAAGGCCATTCAGGTGACACTGCTGTGCTGTGATGAAATGCACTACCCACATGACAACGTATCCTAAGTTTAATGGGGAACAAGAAAGGCGCATTCCATTCTGCAAAACTACTGCACGTTCAGAAACAGCAGTAACACCTTTATGAGCTGCTAGAGGAGGAAAACACACATAAACACACACAAAAAAAAAAAAAAAAAGAAAGGACGAGCTGTCAAAAGAGCTTTAGCCATAATACTGTACAACAGCCTTTTAATTAACCTCCACAAAATTGAATTCCTCAAGGGTACCTGAATTTCGACAAAGCAGCGTTGCCTAAGACGCTTCAGTGCTGCTCTTCCGAAACAGCAGCACGTCCTGGCTGCGAACCACTCGGAGAAGGAGGAGAACGACGGCGCCGAGGCCGCTCCGGTTCCCCTCCCTGGGTACCACGGACCCGCACCTACCTCCTCCTCCTCCTCCTCTACCTCCTCCTGATGCTGCTGCTCTTCCTCCCCCTCCTCCTCCTCCTCCTCCTCCTCACGGGCGCAGCCACCGGCTTCGCCGCACCGCGAGGACCTCGGGAAGGAAATCCAGCGTCTCTCGCCTTCACCCCAGCAACTATTTCTGGGCTCCTCGACTTCTAGGAAGTTCAGGCGTTGTTCCTCCGGCTCCCGGCCCAGCGCCCGCCGCCGCTGCCCCGCGCAGCCATCGCCCGCCCCCGCAGGGTAACGCGCTCGGGGCTCGGCGGCGAAAGGGAAAGGGAAAGGCGGCTCCGCCTGGGCGCCGAGGCTGCGGCCGCCCTCCCTCTCTCTCTCTCTCTCTCTCCCCCTCCCTCTCTCCTTGCCGCCTCCCGCCCCTCCCCGCCCGCGGCGCCAGGCTGCCCGCCCGCCCGCGCAGCGCTCCGCGGAGCGCGGAGCCCGGCCTGCCCCGAGCTGTGGGACGGGGCCGGGAGGCGAGATCCTCTCCCCCTCCCGCCCTATATCCATATAGCCACACTAAAATAAAACACTTTTAAAACCATATTTTGTTTTAGGGGCAAGTTTTTACTTCCCCTAATCCCAAGGCTTCAGTCCCCTCTCCCCTCCCCAGCCCCTAGGGGGATATTCCTGCTTCTGCTGGGCGGCTCCCCACAGAAACTCTGGAAAAACAGCAACGCTCGGGTAAAAATAACTTTAAAACACCCCTGCGCACACGAGGGGTGTCAGTTTAACTCTTCAGTGTGCCCAGGGGTGCCCACAATCCACCGGCAAGGCCGTCATTAAGCCAACCAGCCGCTGTAATGACGGCTCTCCTGCTGTATGGGCAAGAGCCCACAGAAATGAGACAGGTTTGAAATAACACAGGGGAAATGAGATAGGTTTGTATGATATCTAGCACTGTTTAGGGAACTATTTCTGCAACCTCTGAAATTTCAGGGGTAAGTTTCAACACCCCCACTAAAATTCAACCAGATGTCTTAAAATGATCTGTAACTTGCTAAGTTCTTCTGAGCAAATTGAGGCCATAAAACAGTTATAAAAATAAAAATTATAGGGGGGGGGGGGGAAAAAGCTCCTCTAATGACAGTATCACTCCTCACTTTATTTTGTTAACGAGATCTAAAAGTGTGAGACAAACAGGAGTTAGCATGGATTCTGTTTAACAGAAAAGACCACCACACCCATTAACGTAAAGCCTCATGTTTACTGAGGATCTGCTATGCTTTCAAACATTCAGAGAAGGCTTAAGAGGCAGGGAATATCTAATGCAAATGGTAACACTCAGCATGAGTTAACAGCCTATGCCATTTTAGCTTCCTCCCTATAAATACCTGAAATGTTTCTTGGGATTTCAAAGGCAATGTAGAGAATGAACACAAGTGTGAAAATACTGCAGCCCACTCCACTGTATTACCACTGTAACACAAGGGTGTCCCCAAAACCCCACAAGCTGTCATGAGGAACTGTTCCATTGATTATGGAGAAGCCCCATGTTCTACAGGCCTGCCTTCACAAGACTTGTATTTGGGCCTGACAGGACATGACGGTGCTCATTTCAACAGTCACAGGTATTGGCAAGTATCTGGCAAGCAGCAATTCAGGAGATCCTGTTTCTGAACAGTGCTGCTGCTGAAGTATTCCTGCATAATACTACACTCATGTGTCAGGCACTGACAGTGATCCAAGCATTCTCCAAAAACAAATCAGAGAAGCAGTCTGGCAGTTTTTAAAATACGTCAGTGTTTGGATTAGTGTGTTGTAGCTGTGTCCACACAAGCTACAACTCAACTGGATCACAAGCTTCCATTTCAGTAGAGTCCACACAGGAAGAAATGAGGAATTTTACCATCCTAACCTGCCCTTTCCTGATTTTGGAGTTTTGTGGTTTTGGATAGGTACTGCTAGATATTGAGACTTGGCATTGTAGCAACAGCCTTCTCTGCTCCTTTGGATCTGCCAAGGTATTTGCCTCTGCATTCACGGAGAGGATTTAAAGAGGCTTTGTTAGGACTTCTCATGGTGAGCCCCAGACCAGAATGCTTCTGAACTTCAGTCAGCTAGAATAACTCATTGGCAAATAATTTAGTCAGGTAATCTGTATTCAAGAGCTATTTTACTTTGCAGTTGTTGAGCAGTGTTCTGCTTCTGTCTGCTTGATAGTTTTCAGTTAATCATTCACTTGTCAGCAGATCAGTTAAATGGAGCTATTGGACTGATTTACAGTACAGCCTCAACCCAGGAAAGGTGAGAAGATGACCCTGGCTTGGAGATAATTTAACTCTGTCTCACAGTCTAAGCCCTAAACTTTTGACTAAAGAGCAGCTTTTTGTCCTTCCTCACACTGAACATCCCTCTGAAGACTGGGCTGTCGAGCAGTTAATTTTATGCAGTTCTTCTCCCTATTCTGGAGTAGGTAATTAGAGATTAGCAACACGGTACATATCCTTAAATTGTAATTTGCCTGAACGAATTCCACAGTACATTCATCTGTCTAGTGCATCATGCTATGCAAAACACTGTTAAGGTCCTAAAATTTAAATAAATTGTAATTTACAGATTTGCTTGATGAGCTTTTAAAGGCTAATATTCTAATGTTAAGGTGGATACCTGGTGGTTAACTGCATAGCACACAGAGAAATGCATGGAACTCAGCTTGCCTTTTAGTGAAGTTAAAGGTCAGCATTCACTCTGACATTTTTGTCCCCAGGAACTCCCTTGCATTCCCCATTTATGTTTTCTGGGCAGTAATACACACAAAGAACCTCATTTCCACCGCTTTGCAGTACTTTGCTTCTAAGGAATGTTACAAATCCATGTAGTGTGCTGCCATCCCAACTATTTTAAGCCTTTGCTCAAGGAATATCAGTGATTGGGTGGTGGGGGTGGAAAATATGAGAGAAGAGAAATGAAGGACCCATCTCAACCCACAGCAAATGTGAGAGGTCACAGGAATGCAGAGTACCTTTAACATGTTACCCCAAGCCCAGGAAGAGCAGGAAGCAACAATATGAACTATTAAATTCTGGTTTTACTGCAAATGTCCTTAAATTAGTATGAAAACCTTGTCCCTGACCAAAGATCAAGTCTCATTTTATAACATCAAGAGACCTATATAGAAGAAACCAGAGCATAAAAAAACATTTTAAGACAAAGACAAGCAGGAATACAGATGACTTGTTTAAATGCAGCCAGGAGTTTTGCTAGTGAATACTGTTCCATTTGAATATACCATGTGAAACTTTTGTATGCATTCAAATATTCACACAAAAAGCACAGCCTAAACCACTTGACAAGCGTAGTCCAAGAATTTTAGTTACTTCTAAAAGACAGCAGGTCATTGAGCAACAAAATCATTACTTCACTATCAGCTTCAAGCATTAACACCACAGCTCTCCATTTCAGTTCTTGCATCTTCAAAGGAATATCTAAGCCTATCTCGGTTAACACCAAGCTTTGTATCCTCACACAAAGGAAAACACAACCTCCTTGCCCCAGAACAGACTGTTAATAGTCAAGAGATTTGGACACAAAGATGAGATGGTGTCTGGAATTAAAGCTTCTTCTGTGGCAGTACCTTGCCAACTGTTAACTCCAGTTAAACCAAATGTGTCTGTTCAAAACCCTCCAAACATGATACGGTAATAGATATGAAACAATCTTTTAAATAATTATTGTTAGCCTTTAGCCCATCAAGCCCTGGACTTAGACTTCATTCAGGAAACAACTCATGGCCACTGCAGTTAACATCACATGTGCCAATTGTTTTAATCAAAGAGCCCAAGTTCCAGCAGGCTGTACCCACCTGCACAGCACTGAGCAGTCTGAGGACATTGCCCTTCAGAAAGGCCTCGGGCTGCAATGGATGGGCCTCACAAAGACACAGGCAAATGCTGTCTAACACCAGGGATTCTGGCTGCCACAAAGACCCCATAAATGCATGAAGACAGATATGCACCTGCCCTGTTCTATGGGTTACTCTCACACTGCTTTCCAGCCATCTTGTCTGGCAGCTAATTAGGCCATGCTCATACCCCACTGCCTGATTAGGAACAGAAGAGGTTTGGGCATGGGCCAGTGGGGACCCGGCCTTCAGCCCTGCAAAGCGTGGCACCTGAGAGCTGTGTACTGGAGAAAACAGCATCCTGAGAGACTCTCTGGGCTCATGAGATTACCAGGAAACACAGGCTACATGGACAACATCAGGCAAAAGAAGCCACTGGGTGGGAAAGTGAACCAGCTGAAAGCCTGAGAGTTAAAACTGTGGAAGAAACGCCAGCTGGCAAGATTTAAAGCTCACAATGCAGGTGCAAGCAACAGTATCACCAGGTAACTGTTCTTTACCAAAGCTGGTTTTGTAACACTTAATGAATGTATGCATATTAATAGATTTCATTTAACTCATTTTCACAGTTGCATGGATGTGCTTATTAGAGGAGTCTGAGTAATGGTTCAGTTTTACATGAGCTGCACAGAGGAAATGGTTTTTTCCCTACTTTCTTTTTGTACGCTAGATCAGCTACAGAATGTCTTCAAATGACAGTCTTTCAATCTGAAGGAATGAAATGAATACTTAAAAGACTGATTCACTGCAAACATATACTTCAACCCCTTCTCCCAAGCAAACTAACCAACCCACCAGAAACCACCCCAAGCCTCCTAAACACGGCTGAGAGATTTAGTATTATCTTTTGACAAAGCATAAGAATTTGGCAAGTAAAAGGAGGTTTCATTCATAGTGACATAGTGAACTGCCAGTTTTCCAGCACTCCAGACACAAAGATGATGATCCATGAGTATTACAAGAAGAATGTCCTGGAGCACAGAGGTTAATGAACATCCAAACCACGATCTGCAACAACACCACATGGACTCTTCCTCAGCATAGCAAACACCACAAATCAAAATGATGGAAAACTATAGACAAACCGTAATAAACTGCATCATTTCGTGAACATCACAGAGTGTGTATAACATGAACCAGAAAAATGACAGCAGCACCACATCAAAGAAATTCTTCACAGAAGCTCAGAAGAAAACTGGCTTAAATCAACTGAAGCATACTAAAGGAACACTAGTACACAAGCAAGCATTCTGCCAATAGCATAAATGAATGATGGAATTTCAAAGTAAAAATGCAAAATTGGGCAGTGAAATACCATATCTGCAATTTCAATACATATATCTCTGTTTTCCTGATTTCATCCTCAAGTACTTTCCTCATGCACACACCAAAATGTATTATTGCTACTGTATATGGAGTACTTTTTCTCAGGTTATTTTCACTTTTTTCAATGATTAGTTTCTGAAAATTGCTTAGCATGTAAGGCATTTAAAGTGAATGGTGAATTCCGTACACATGAACTGTCTGACCGAAACCCTGCTGTTTACATCCTGTTCACTTATCACTCCAAGAGCTGGCAGGGTTCAACCAGGAGATATTACCCAACCATAGCTGTGTCCTTAGGAGAAGCAGAACTATCAGAAGGCACATGGTCCCTGTATCTCCTTTCGCCCTGCAGCTGCCCTCACTCACTGCAAGCGTGCCCAGGTGAAACCTCCACAAACCAGTTCAGCTCCCAGAAGAAGAACAGTGTGAATGCTGAGTTCCTGATAGCCTAGTTTACCTTAGGTATCAATTATCTCAGAGACCCACAGTGTGGATGCTGCCTCAAGCCACCTCCACTTGCTCACATGGAAGCACAAAAGATTTACATGGGTTCCAAGAATATGAGGAAAAAGAGAAGCACATTGGACCTGGCTTCCCACCAAGGGTGAATACACACATAACAAAAGGGAATATATAGATAACAAAAGGACAAAGATACCCAGCTGCTTTATATGCATATAGCAACACATGTGCTTGACATGTCACATATCCAGCTTATTGGTACATGCTGACATGTTCTGGGACTAGTTTCAGCAGACATGCATTAAAAACAGTAAAAAATTACTGCACTGGTAAACACTGTGAAGCTGAAGTTATCAAATACAGCCCATAAAGTATAAATTGTCAAAAGCCCCTCCCAACTAACAGCACTGTATGACCCGCATTTTGCTCTCAACAAAGACTCTTTGGAATTCCATTTATAAATACAGTTCTATAAAATAGGTCAAGTCTCTGAGTTTCCAGGAGATCTGAGCGGTTTGTGCAGGAAGGTATAGCAAAGCTATGTATAAAAGAAAAAAAAATCTCTCTAAGTGGTAATTCTGTATGGATGTTTCTTATTTCAGCCTCCTGAATCCCAGCTACAGCACGTTCTCCTAGAATTGCAAATACAGGCTGGGGTGAACAAACATGCTTTGGTAAACAAGTTCTCTGGCACACAATGTTATGTAGGTGGGGTCTACCCAGAATGTCAAGAGCTCTTCCTCAAATTGTAGAGATGAGCAAGAACACAAGCACCCCGTTTGCATTTCCAAGCTATTTACTGGTATTCTAGTCAAAAGAAACTGAACAAGGGCTTTGGTTTGGGGTGTGTACGTCCCCTCACAAAAGGCTCACAGGCTTTTTCCAAAAAGGAAAACATTTTAAAGGCAGCCTAGGATCTACAGAATCGGCCAGATTTGTTTTTGCTATTCTATTAATATTTCCAACAAACTGTTTATGGCAAAAGACACATCAATTCCACTAAAGCACTGTTATGCACCAACTCAGAGTAGAAAAAAGGTAGCAACAATGCAAAAAACCCAACCTACCAAAGCAGGAAGATGTATCTTAAAATCCAAAAAGGACACAGATTTAAGACAAATCTGTTTCAAGAGTTTATTATTTGCTGACCTTACTTTGCTTACTTATTTACCTAGTCATTTCCCAGGTTTTCCAGATTTCCAATGCTATTCCTGACCCATGGAGTAGATGTACATTCATCCACCAGCCAGAGAGTCTGATTTTTGTTCTCCAAGAACATTTTCATTTTCACATTTTCTGTCATGGGAACTATGGGTCAGTGTTTGAAGGTACATGTGAGTCTGAACTTTTAAATGAGTTTCAGAAAGGATTTATATAAAGACACATCAGCAATATTTTACTTAAATATGCATATGGTCCTCTTATACCAGGTAAAATCAATACAACAAGAAGTAGGTACAGATGATCATCTTCTGGACTCCAGTAAATTAATTTTTTCTTTAACTTACCTTTTTTTTTATAACATGGCAATCTAGCAGAAGCCAGGTAATGGAATATTGTAAATCTAAGTGTGGAGCATAAGCAACAAGTAAATAAATCCATCTAATCTCAATACTAATTCAAGACACTGTTCCATTTTGCAGCTTTAAAAAGGAACATTGGCAGTATTTAATATTTGAGGTCAACAATTTTTTGATGTTAGGTGTTGTGGTGTTGCAGGGTAGGGACCACATGGAATGAGGCAAGATATTGTAGATTACAGCATGGAGCTTGACTACTAGGTAGGAGAAATTACCACAAAATTGTATCTATTGACATTTAGCTTTCGTGTACATACAGCCATTTTAAAAGGGACAGTAAGAACCAGATTATTTTAAAAATATGGTATTTTCTTGAAGTCATTGTTCAAATTACTTAAATGTTTCACATGAAAATGTCCCTGCACACAATCCAAGCCACTCTTGGATGTATCAAGAGCAAGTCTTATTCCAACTACAGTTTTCTCCAACAATGCTGTACAAATTAAAGTAGCTTTTGTAGATGACAGCACAATTCTAAGTTTGCACAAGAACACAAAAGAGCAGAATGTCAGAGTTTTCTAATTACATGGCAATCTTTGTGTCAACCTGGTTCATAAAATGTTTTTATAAATCTTTGAATTGAAGAAAATTTTTTTTTTCTAGAAAGAAGATAAAAGATTTTGTAAAGTCATGAGAACTCAAGACATACATCTCCTGCACTGTAGCTCTTGATAAATACATTGGTTTTGCATTGGTATTAAAATATGGGCTATGTATGGAATCTGTATAGCATTCAAGAAGCTACCAACAATCAATCTCTGTTTGGATGCAATTGCAGTGCCAGTGAGGATCTCCTAACTGGAATATGCACCATGCTAGTGGATGCTAACAGAAGCAGTGTTGGAGGAGGGTACTAATATCTCTCTCTCTTAGATGGTCTGAAGCACATCCCATACAAGCACTCAAAAATCTCTCCATGTCACAGCAGCTCTGTTTTCCCTCAGGTCTGGGATGAGTCAGTAGCAGTTTGCTACACCAAATTGCTTCCGATTCAAATGTACCTTGCATTTATTTAAAAAGTGTTGCGGTAACAGCCCTTCAAAATACCCACTTGAGAAATAATGTTTCATTGTTCACCTTTATGTAATTGTGGTTCTCCCAGGCCTACGCTGCTCTTTTTTTTGATTTGTTTGTCACCAACTCATGCCTTCCCGAAAGCAGCTGTTGCCACACCAGAACCTCAGGGAACCTCGGAACCTGCGGTCACCTCCCCTGGGGAGCCGGGAACATCCAGCCAAGGGGTCCTCACCACACACCTCTGTTAAAATAAAGTCAGGATAATTGTGGACATCTTCATCCTTCACCCATCTACCTCCCCTGATTGATGTAGAAGAGAGTCCAAAGTCAGAAAATACAACCATTGTTTATTTCTCACTCTTACAGGAATGATGACTAATTTTGAGAAGAGAAATGCAGAAGTAATCAGGATTTTTTTAAAGTCACAGTAAGGAGGTTGGCTGTTTCTACTGCTGACTCCTATTTCCAGCTTTCCTATACACATAATGCTAAACAAAGTTTTTCATATACACTTTATTGCATACATTATGAACTGTCCTGGTTTCAGCTGGGAGAGAGTTCATTTTCTTTCTATTAGTTGGTACAGTGCTGTGTTTTGGATGCAGTATGAGAACAGTGTTGATAACACATTGATGTTTTAGTTGTTGCTAAGCAGTGTTTACCCTAAGTCAAGGGCTTTTCAGGTTCCCATCCTCTGCCACTGAGCAGGTGCACAAGAATCTGGGAGGGATCACAGCTGGGACAGCTGACCTGAACTGGCCAAAGGGATATTCCATACCTTAGAACATCACACTCAGCATACAAACCAGGGGAGTTGGCCAGGAGCCACCAATCCCTGATCAGGGATGGGCTGGGCATCAGGGTGTGGTGAGCAATTGTATTGTCCGTCACTTCTTTCTCTTGGGTTTTATTCCGCTATTGCCATTTTCTCCATTATTTATTATTATTATTATTATTATTATTTATTTATTTATTTATTTATTTATTTATTTATTTAAATTCTTAAACTTTTCTCACCTCAACCTGTGGGCTGTACCTTTTTCCAATTCTCCCCTGCATCCCACCAGGACGGTGGAGTGAGCGAGGGGCTGTTGCCTCCTGGGGTTGAACCATAACATGAACCTGCATAGTTAAACTTGTACCACGTTTTCAAATCTGTTTTATTGGAAGGATGTCCCAAGTCACACAAGTCACAGCAATTTACTGGATAAACAAGAGGCAGTAGAACTTCTATCAACTAACAAAAGGACCAGTGGTTGAGTGACACAAAAAGTGAACAAATAAAACATCAAACACTAAAGAAAAATACATTTTGGACATTTCACATAAAAGAAAATTTGAAAGCATTAATATGCCTACCATGGTGGACAGATAGAGCCAAACTATACTTGTATGGCCATTAGAATTGTGGAAGTATGAAAACAAGATGTTGGGATTACTTATTTAATTTACATGGGATTATATTCAGTTTTGTTTTACTGTGTGTCCAGGAAAGTTGAGAGGGGAGACCATGACCTCCTGTAGTGTCTGGAAGGAGAGAGGAAAACATGCAGAACTCACACTCCTTTACTTTATAACTAAAATAATAGTTATTATTTTGAGATTTTCTTTGAAAAGAAAGAAACCACCCACCAAAAAACCCCAAATTTATATGGTGGGGGAGGACAGCGGGGACAAATTTACTAAAAAAGTAAGTAAATCAGATACTAACAAAAGATTATTCCATAGAATAATTGTTAGTATCTTCTGAACACATAATTTGTCTTACATTTTAACCAGATCCTATTCTTTTCCAAGGGTGGCAGCACATGTCACAGCTTAATTCAGAGGAAGTTCCAAACTGACGGGCTTCCCACAGCAGGGTGGGTGCCTTTGCCACTCACCCTGGATGTGAAACAAGTCAATGGTAATCCTTTAGCATCACTGCTGTCACCAAGGGTGAACACCCAAAGGTTCATTTGTCTCCTGGGAGTTGAATGCAGCACAGCATTCCCTATTCAAAACAGCAAGGGGAGGTATTTCGGTTCATTGCTGAGGTCACCCACAGCAAGCAGCCGCTCATCCTGATGGAATGGTTCAGTTAAAATGTTCTACTGTCACTGCTGTAATGAGCCATGGAGAGAAATCCATGGTTGGAAGAGTCTGGATCCACCATCTGACCTCTGTACAGTGTCAACAACTTGTGAAACAAAATCTGGACCATCCCATGAATGGGCTGACATTACAGACCAGAAATGGAGACTAGATGATCTTTGAGGTCCCTTCCAATCCAAACCATTCTGTCATTCTGTAAATCTGAAAGGATACACTCTCCTTAGGCTTTAAATTGAGGTTTCCCACTATGGTAGATCCATTGTCACAGCACAATGACAGACAACAAGTACAATGACAGCCAGCAGAATCTGAAGCCTTGCAAAAACAAGCCATTTGCACTGACAGGGCTAATCAGTTTAAACAACAACAAAGCCATTAAAAACCACCTACAGCACCAGGGTTATTTGTTTGATATCTCAAATCTACACATCAAACAGCTAGCAACTTGGAAGTAAAACCAAAGAGCCTGAACAGGGAATCTACTACCATGTGGTATCTCAGCAGTCACATGGCATAAGGAGCAAAGGCCTGTGAATTGACAGCACTTTAGTTTAGTTTAGACTTAAAGTTCTTTTATTCAAAATTAGATTTTTTTTTACATTTAAAAAAGGCAGTGGATCCTTTAGATTTGTTTCTAGACAAATGGAAAGCAACCAGTTCAGAAGAAAAGTTGACTAAATGTCATTAAATGGGAGGTGGTAGAGCCCAATAATGAAGCTAAGAGAATGTGAACACAAGAGACACCAAGGGGGGAGACAAGAAAGAAGCAGCAATTCCTCTACAAAACAATACAACATGATAATCTGTGCTTGTACCCTGTAAAAATAAACAAAAGCAGCACAAGATTTATTTGTCGAGACAGGTACAGAATGTAAAAACATTGTCAAATTGCTAGCAATAAATATAAAATCTGCAAAAGTACATAGTTATGAGAATCAACATGGTTAAGGTAGAATTATAATGCAAAAAAAAATACTAGCAACAAAAAGAGATCCTTATTATCAATATGTTTATAGCCTAAGAGCAAGAAAAACCTTCTGGCCCTACAGAGAGAAAAGCTGATGAGAGATGACACCCAGAAGACCATCATGTCTAGGACATCAGTCTACACCAAGGGGGTCAAATGCAAGCAGTGATTGGCATAAATAACAGTAATGACAGGTAAGGTTTCAGGAAGAACAGGAGAGAGACAGAGAATGTGAATGGAAGTGTGTGCACATCTGCACAATGGAAAAAACCCCAAGTAAACAAACCAAAGCAACAAATACCAGGTAAGAATATTAAAGACCCAGTGAGTCAGTTTAGCTTCAAATTCCTGGGGAAAACAATCCAAAACAGATCAATTAGCAGCACCTGGAAGATAATCCTAAGTAATAGACAAAAGAGATTTGTTAAATCAGATTGCTAACTTCCTCTGACAGCCTTCCAGAGAGGTAGAAGAGAAATCACAGATGTCACACCTTCCCTTTAGAAAAGCTTTGAAACTGCCTTGAAATATTTTAACAACCAGGTTACAGAAGCAGGAAGAATAAATATTAATTCTAGATGTGAGAAACAGAGGTTAAATATATCATCATCAGGACAGGGTAGTGATCTTGAAGAATGGAGTGAAATGTAGCAGGTTATATGCAAAATATTGCCCACAGGCAGGAAACATCTAATATGGAAATACAGGATGGGAAACAAGGCCTCAGACTACAGCAGGTCATAAAGACAAATGTCATGCTGTTCTAAGACAAATATTGCTGTGAGATATAAAAAAAGAGTAGAAAGCCTGAGCATAATCTGCTGAACTCAGAAAAGTCATTCTACTTCACTCTGTTTTTGTCTGAATACCGAGGGCATGGTTGTCCTACCTGTGTGGGTCTGGGGAACAGAAATAAGAATGAAAACTGGTCTGGAAAATGTGGCTTATGGGGAAGTGGAATGAACAAGCTAGTGTGGGGTGGGATGGGGTGGGGGGAACCCACTTGAGGGGTGGCTGTTACCTTGGAAGACTGCTTCAAAGAGAAGGGAATTGTCTCTTCAGGACAAGTCCTAATGAGCTTAGAAAGAGCACAGAAAAGGTTCAGGTTAATAAGCACTGGATGAGGAGAGACAAGAACATGAAAAAACTATTGGAAAGGTAGTGAAGCAATGGAAGATATTTCACCAGGAAAGAGCTTTAAAAAGAGCTGAAGCAAACACTTCTTCATAAAACACAGATTGCATCTTTGGGGCAGGGACCACTTGAGACTGAGACCTTATGGCTGGGAGCAATGGTTGAGGAATGCCATGGTGGCAAACCAGAAGTGAGGGGAGGAAAAAGTTGTTTAGAAACACAGAGAGAAGCACTGAGGGAAGTCAGGTGACAGGAAGGGAAGCTGGGAAAAACGAAGATTAAAAACAAGACTGCCATTTGCAGGGAGAGTCATTTCAGAGGTGTGTTATACTTTTATGAGCAATGACTTACAAGGATGCAGCTGAAGTCAAGAGAAAAGATGGCCTCCAGGTGCTTGCATCTACTCTTGCTGCAGATTTTGTTTCAATGTCTACCTTAGCAAATAATGCAGTGGAAGAAAAGCATATCCAGAGATGCTGAAGATGCAGCACCACATGACCCATGTTGGCATGGCAGGCTGTGTGTTTTGCTTCAACCCAGTTTTAGCCTGGTCCTGTGCCTGGTTCAGTGCTAAGAGCAGGCTGGAAGAACATCTTCCAATCTTATTTCACCTGAAAGGAATCCAGCTCATGCTCCCCAGGATCCCCCAGCAGAGTGAAGCACCAGGGATGTACTCCAAAAGCTCGCTCCTGAACAGAACTAATAATGTGAGAGAGACTCATCTGAAGCCAAGCCAGAGGAATCCAGGGACCAATGACACCTATGTGGCAGAGACCAAAGCAGGACACACCAGCCACAGCAGAGCAGAACAACAGTGCTCTCCTCCACTGTTAAATTGATCTAAATGCTTTGCAGCAACAAGCATGACTGGAGTGACAGTGTTCACTCTCTAGACACCAGGCACTGACTGATTTGAGACAACATATTGACGATTTACTGACATCTGATGTGACATATGGACAACTTGGGTAGATCTGTAAATACACTGCCACAACTATCACAATATTTTAACTTAGCAACTGCATTTGCTTTGAAATAACATTGCTAATAATCTGTCTTATTTTTCTTTCTTTTCTTTAAATGAGGACCTATATCTAGGGGCTTTCTGACTCATAAATTAAAACAGCAAAACCAAAACAAAGGGCCAAGCACCCAAGTCGTCAATCTTTTCCAGCTGCAGAGTCATAGAGCAGTAACCAAGACAAAGAATGTTCTAGCTTCTCCTTGTCACTTCCTAATATCAACATATTTTCATTTCATAAACTTTCTTTTCCTAAAGAACTGTCAAATTGTGCACATGTCTGTGTGTGTCCCCTGTCTCTGTTTAGATTCTGAGCTTCAAGGCTGTCCTCTGTTCCTCATGCTCTGTAGCTTCTGAAATATTCCGCCCCTTCAGATTCCTTCTCAAGGACTGTCTTTTTTCTAACTCTGGGCACATCACAAATCCAACATGGTTCCCTGAATAATTATCCAGGATTTGATTGGGTGGTTGATGATGAAATTGCTTTCAGGTCATTTCAAGTGACGCTCCTATGTAAAACAGTAAACTGATTTGTGCATGCATTGACAAGTCTGCAGTTTAATTTTTGAGTAAAACCCTGTAAAGGTTATGAGATTCCTCCTTCTACCTCTATTTCCATTCTTTATAAATAAACCCACATTTTATGTGTAAAACACCACTAACAATCTCAACTAATATCAACAAATACAATTAAAGCATTTGCAGAGAAATTCAAGATACCTTTTAATACATGAGAGAAGCTACAGAAATCTGGTTTTATTCCCAGATAATTAAACAAGGGGATAAATGGCTGAGGGCATAAAACATAAGAATATCTTAACTGAGGATCTGAGCCAGCTTGTGTTGCAGACAGGCATTATTTACACATTCTGGTGAAGTACTCCACAGATTTAACATTTTAAGGCAGTTCATGAATTTCTAATGTCAATTCACATAAAATGTGCTTAAACACCCAGATGCTATGACCAAAACTAAATGAGTAATAAATCTGAAGTTCATCTGAACTGGCGAGGTTAAGTCAAGTTTCTAGTTTAAATTTATATTGCCTTGGATGTGTAAATTAACATCCAAGCAGCAAAATTTACTTTTAATTGGCTTGGACCATAGATGAACTCTTTCCTTTTTAGTCTGCCTTCTGATTTTAATTGGGTAGAAAGCTACTGTAAATATTTTCTTCTTTCTCACCCCTTCTTCCCAAGGTTTTTCATAAACAAGTGAGGTATTGTTTAACTGCTGTGCTCTAGACCCCACACACCCCAAAGCAAAACAGAGAAAAAGTACGTGTTCAGATTGCTACAGGGCAGGATTTTATACATTTTTTGGTCACACACCAGCAAACAACTTGCCTTCCTCCAAACAAATTGATCAATGCAACTTATAGTGTCTTTTTAGCTTTGCTTCTCATCATCTGTAAGGAGAGAAGAGTAGGCTTGGAAACTTGGGCAAAGGAACCTAAACAGATTTGCTCAGCAGTCTCCAAGTCTCTGGTCAACAGCTCTGTGCTGTTCAAAGCCCAAGTACAAGTGCATCACTGTTCCCTCATTTAAATGTAGAATAATTCTAGGATTCATGGCAATGCCAGCTTAAACTTAGCTCTAAAGAAACCCTTTGTTTTCAAATAAATCAGTGCCTGGTTTTAGATAATTCTATAAAGAATCCTATTCATCCACCACATAACCTATTAGTTAACATGAAAAGAGCACCAAAGAGGCAGCCAACCTCCAAAAAATTCTGAAGAAAAGTGAAGTTAAATCAACCTATGTGGCATATGCCTTTGGAGTTACATATAATGTGTGTGGACACACACACAAGATGTAAAACCTCATTGCAAACAGCACTGTTCATTCTTGATACAAACACTTTACACCAAGACAGCTGAAAATTTTGTAGCATACATTCTCTCACCAGAGCACAGTAATTGTCTGGTTTTTGTCACTGCTCAAAGTGTCACATTATTTTCAAGGGACACAACTAAAGGACAGTTTTGGGGTTCCCTGACAGAGAAACTCTATCTGTTTATTATCAGGGCTCTGAAAACAGAAGGATTGCAGGAAAGAATTGTTAGTCCCAAAAACTCCCAAACCAAGAGATATTCTCTTACCAAAGGCTGATTTGGGAAGATGAAATTTAGAAATTAAAATATTAAAATGCTGCTTTTTCACTAGTCTGAAAAATCCATGACCCCTTTTAAAGAGCAATCGATGAAAGTTAATTATTTACAAGATATTTACCATGAGTACTGGGAGATTAAATTAACAGCTTTACATTTATTGCTTAAATGAAACAGGAGGGTCTAGTATTTGAAAAAAAAGAAAAAATCAGGAGGCTAATTGGATAATTGGATTCTAGGCTATCAGGATCCACTATGACCCCAAATAACCCCCTTCTGTTTCACTTCTTACCTCTCATAAAACATTGCTATATAGTCCTTAATGCTACATTCTCTTTTTACTTATCTTTTAATGAAAACATAGCTTTTTTTTTTCTCCCCCACCCCCCCCACTTTAATAAATTCAAGTTGCGCCACTGCTATGGCAGGAAGGAAGCAGAAGTCTCCTAGTTCTTTGATGCACTTGTCTTCAAGGCATTTGATAGTCTGGGTACTTTTGCCAGGTAGTTTTTATTTCTGAATTGCCCTAAGTTTTCTCAGTTTTGTAATTTTTGGCAGCATTCCAAACTTGTAGACTTTATGCATCTTGCTTTTGCAAAGTATGCAAAGTCCCATCCAAAGGGAGTACAGGAGTTATTTTCTTCTTTAATTACCTCCTGTCCCTCTTCTATACTCTTTCCAGCATTAAAGGAAAACACATACCATAAACTGGAAATTCTACCATGGCTGACTAAAAGCATTCATTTTCTGAATGCTCAGTCCTTACTTATTTACTAAATTTAGTATAAAACATATTTTAGGGTTTGATAGTGATCCCAGTTCATAAATACCTAACACTAGGAATTTACAAACAAACAAACAAAAATCTAAACCTAAACTATTATAATATAAACACACAGTAGTTCAGAGTCATGCAGACCAGGTACACTTGCATCCTAATGCATCCAACATTCCTTCACCTAAGCAGGAACTACACAGGGTATGGAAGAGGCCAAAACACAGCCAGTCAAGGGCTGCAGCTTATTCTCTAGGTGAGTTGGAGGCAACTGGACTTGTTTTGTGAACCTTGAGAAGAGGCTTGAGGGGCACCTAACAGCAGCCTCCCAGTGTCTTGGAGAAGAAGCCAGACTTGCTGGTGCATTGCATGAGAAGGAAAATCCCCACAAGGATAACTGACCACTAGGACAGGGTGTCCAGGGGGGCTGTGGAGCCTCTGTCTTTGGAGGCTTTCAAAACCCAGGCAAACACAGCCCTGAGCAGCCCTGTCTGAACACTCAGGGTGAGGAGTTAACTCACCACCTTCCAAGGTTCCTTCTAACCAGAATAGAAGCATGATTTAAGATGTTTAGCCATGAGCAGCACTTACCCCTCCAGCTTATCTTCCTAGCTGAATTCAGAAATATCACTGAAATGCAATATTATGTACAATACCATGGGACAATAATCTTCACAGATGCCCATTTTCTCACTAAAATACCAATTTGAGCACAGATTAATTATGCAAAGCTCTAAAATAGCTATCAAGATAGTTACTGAAAAATAGATGTGTGTTTCCAACTCGTGCCTTGTTTTAACAGCAAAGTTACAAGGTCTCAATAATTGGCACACAGTTTGCATATATTCAGATATCAGATCGTGCATCCTATATTATAGATAAATAGTTGGGATTTACTTCAGTTGCATGGCTCTTCAAAAAACACTCACATAGGGGGTATAACTCCGTGGAGCACAGCAAATCTATTCTGATGCACCTGCTGCATTTGCAACATTGAGTCCAGGATGGGAGGCAGAGCTTTCCTTGGTCCAATGTCTGTTCCAAAATACTTTGCAACTAACAATATAGTGAAGATGTTTTCAATAGTTCTGTTTCCTCGGTTATTTCACAACAGTGAGCAAGAGATGGAGAAGTACCATTGAAAGAAAACTAATCCCAAGGGCTGGAAGAGACAGCAGCAGCAAAGTAGCATGATGGTGCCTCATAAGGCAATGGAAACATGTTGGTCCTGCTTCTCTTCAGAGGCAAAGGATCAGAAGTTGGTACCCCTTTGGTTTACTCCCAGAGAAACATAACAGTCTGTAAAGCTATGCAACTTCTGCACTGGCAGTATTTTGCAATAGTATTTGGCAAGACACTCAGCACTAGCAGCTTGCCAGTTGCCCTCACTGTTTCAAACAAGACTGCCAAGAAGTAAGATGTGACATCTCTTTGAATAAAGGAGCTGGGAAATAAATTTAGACATCAATCTTGCTTACCCACACTCCCCGAACCCCCAGGTGCTTTCCTGCCCTAAGCCACAGAAAAACTGTAGTTGCAAAGCAAAGCATTTCAAATATGAGGGAATAAGGAAGTTCCCTCTCCTCCTCAGGTGATGCTCACAGGGTGTCTGAGAAACTGGAGTGAAAAGATCACATGAAGATACAACCTTACTTCTTCCTTTGCTAAAGAGCAGGGAGAAAGAATCCTAACATAGAACTGGGCAAGGGAATGGAGTTACAGGTCAGGACACCAACACACAAATCTGTGACACAGAACATGAAAAACACCACCTGAACACCTGCATAATATAAAACTGGCAGGGAGACATTTGTGACAGTGCTGGGCCCGGATGGGGATTCCTGCACTGGAAATGGGGCTTTCTGGATGGAAACACTGGACACTTTCCCTACTTCAGCTTGCAGGTTGGAACTTCTAAATTGGGACTACAACCAGCTGTCACCACCCACTCCAGACCTCTGAGCCTGTTCTCCTGGGCCCACTTCTCTCCTAGAGAAATTACTCAAGTGGTGATCCTCTCTTCAAACACAGAGGATGTCATGGAAATGCTCACCTCTGATAATCATCATCAGCAAGCTACCACCAGATCCCAGCCCTCCTCCCAGCAGGACACGCTCCATTGTGACACAGTCAAGGTTCTGCTGCTCCCTCGTACCAGCCTTGGGCACCCTGCTGCATCTTCCAGCAGATGGCCTAGGCTGAACACAAGGAGCCAAGTGTCCCCTTCTGCTTGCCTCCTTCAGCCTCTCCAACAGCTGCAGAGGTTGGGAAGAAGAATTTGATTTAACTTCACTTTTCTTCAGAACGGAAGATGTGGGTTTGAACCCCTCAGGCACAGGGACCAGGAGCCCAGGTTTCACCTACCAGAACACAGCCTGCTGCTCGGACAAATCCCAGCAGCAGCAGCTCCCAGGGAAGGCTGAGCACTGGCTCCTCTTAGGGCAGTGCTCCCAAGAGGAAACACACGGCTGCATTTCGAGACACGGCGGATCCATCAGCGCGTGTGTTTACAATTGCCTGCCAGTGCCCTACTTTCTTCATCTCCTCAGGGCTTTGATGCTCAACTACAGCAGCTCTAGATAAGATGCTTAAGAACTTTCTGCTCAAAGGGGAGATCCAATATGTTTAAGGCACTTTAAGAGTCAGGCAGACACAGTGTTAGGTGGTTTGGAAGACTTTGGGGGAATAAATTCTGTTTGAGAATTAGGAATGCAAGCAGGAACCTGATTAACATATTTTATAATGTTCTCACAGCACGTGGAAGCCCTTCAGTTCTACTTTGGAAAGTGTGTTTTCTTTATAGGACATTTTAGCATATGGATACTACTTAAACTAAAACAAAACGAATCCTTCAATACAAACACTCAAAGAGCTAACTTCAAATAAAAACAACATATTGCTTTACTATGGCTCAGTCTATATAAGTACATACATTATTTACAGTAGTTTCTAGTTCCTTGGTCTACAGAAAAAAAAAAAAAATCATAGCAGAGTAACTCTTCAATGACTTAGAGATGTCCAAAAATGAAGTCACAAAACCAACCAACAATGACTTTCCTTTTGGGAAGCGCACATTCCTTCAAAATAACATTCTTCTTAATGACAACTTAGACAACCAAAACAAAAACATAATTTGGAACTGCAAATATGTGTAATCTGAGCTCTATTTCCATGCAGAAATGCAGGGTATTTGTGTATGAAATGGCTTGTAGCCATGGGACAAAAAAGCCCTAGTTACTTGCATGCAAATTATAAAACTGAAACCATCTGGAGAATGATCTGGGATATAGGGAGGACAACCCAGGAGAGAAGTGATGTGTGGATGTGGCTGAAGGATCACAGCTTATTAGCAGCTTATCCTGTATGGATAGGAAGGAAAATAGGATTTGACATACCCTCTTATACAGTGATGATTAACATGAACCTGCAATTAGCATGCATGGCATTTCAGATTGACAGATGATTTCCATCATAAACCCTAGATCCCAAGAGAAACAAGAGATGCTTTTCATCTAGTTTTATTTGCTAATACCTGGGTCATTTTATTTAATATACTTTATTTTTGGCCCTCAGCATACCCTACTGAAATATTTTGTTGCTGGGTCAAGTCAGCTTTGGAGGCTTGCAGCTACTCCAGCTAGCTAGGCTGAAGCAACTCTGCATATTAAAAACCACCCATCACTATTTTAAACACATGCCATTACAGTCAAATTATCCACCTACTTGTGGATTGACTTTAAACAAGTCAAAAAATGAACAGAGTAGTGATTTTAAAGTGCTCACATCTTAAAACTTGAACTATTAGCTCCCTGCAATACATTATTTTATAAGCAGAGTGGACTAGGAACCACCCAACTACTGTATCCCCATAAGTCTTTTGAAGACTTCTGTTCAATGAGACTTGAACATCATTTGTCAGGCTTCTTAGAAAGATACCTGTCCCTGGAGAATGAGAATGCACACACTGATCATAAAAAGCAACAACTCCTATGGGTTGTTGATTATCAGAATGAAGATCCCCTCAGAACAACACAACCAATGAATTACACATCTTGCAGCACTCTGGATGCAGCCCATGTATTCACCAGTCCGCATAACTTTCCCTCAGGAAATGTTTAATCCTCTTTGAAGATTACAATAGATACTGAATTTATTAGATTAGCATGAAAGAAATTAAATGCAAGGGCTGTCAACATCTATTTTGAGTGTCCAGTATAAATGTCAATGCTATTTCAATGCTTAGAGCACATAATAAAGAGGCTGCAGCACTTACTGGAGAGAAATACAGAGATCACTAACTGGTTTTTGCTGCCAACTAGTGCACAGTTGAAAGCTCTTCTGCTCTTCATACAATCTCAAAAATTAAGGGAAAGAGCCTGACAGAATTCAGATTTAAAAAGAAAAGCTTTGCAGGAGCATGTAAGTTTCAGCAAGGGGAAGCCGAGGAGCTCTGACCAATGCTCACAGAAGCACGGAGGCAGATATCCTGCAAGTTACAAAGTCATGCAAGTGAATATTACTGGATACTCCCTCAAGCTCGACCACTTCTCTCCTTAATTCAAATCCCTCAAGTCTGAGTCAGAATTTTACCTTCCCATAAAACATCTGTGCAGGGAGCACTAATACTTTGCAACTTCTGCACAGGAGGAGGAAGCATTATTTTAATTCTCTCCCTGCCTCCAACCTTCTCTCATGCTGAGAGTGTTTAAACGAGTAAAGAGACAATTCCAGCCCTTGCCTCTCTGGCACAGAGACCACAAGACAGAGGGATTGCAGACCCAAACCGCATTCACTGCTTTGCCTCTGCAAGGCACAAAGCAAAGCTAACCAGGGTTTCCTCATCCTGCTGGGGCAGAGGTAAAGGAATCTGGAAAAGGGCTCTTCCACCTGCTCTAAATGTAAATGCCCAGCCATTCTTCATGTCTTAAATGTCTGATTCCAGCATAGCTTTACTGTCCTTATGGAGCTAAGAAGCAGAACTGAAATGGAGTTTGGTCGTGTCCGTAGTTGCAACCCAGAAAGTAAACCCTCCCACACCGAGCCAGCCATGCAAAATAAAGCATAGTGTGTAAAACTACATATACACGCAGTAAAAACATTAGGGCAAGAGTACTAGCAGGAGCCAGTTACACTGCTGGAGAAGGGTGGGAATTAAAAAAAAAAAAAAAAAAAAAAAAAAAAAGAGAGGAGAATGTGAAATACTAAATGACTTTAAAACTTCTTTGCAAATACAATATCTAAAATTACAGCGGCGGGGGCGGGGGGAGCAGAAGTTTCTGCATGTTTGTTTGTTTACTCGCCTGCGAGCACTTTGCCCCCTGTCCGTGAGCGGATCCCAGCCGCTGGCTGGAGCCGCACGCCCACGCGGAGCGGCGCTTTCCTGCGGGAGCGCTTCCAGCCCCGGCCCCTCCGCAGGACCCGGCCAGGGCCGCGCCGAACACTGCTCGGGACCGCCGGCCGTGTGGGGCGGTGCGGGCGGCAACAAAAGGGAAGCGAAACGTCCCCGAGTCCCGTGCCCCGGGTGAGTCCCGTGTCCCCGGATGAGTCCCGTGTCCCCGCGGCCGCGGAACCTCCGCGGCTCCGGACGGGCTCCCTCTATCCCGGCCGTGGAGGGGTCACGGACCCCCGGACGGCTGCATCCCGCGTACCTGCCTCCCTCCGACCCTCCGTCCCTCCGCCGGCTGGGGCGGGCCGGGGATGTCCGTCCGTCCGTCCGCTCGTCCGCCCGCTGGAGTTGCCGCTTCCTCCTCCCTGCCGCGTCAGCCGCGCTCCTCCCGCCGCGGCCGCGGGATGACGGGCTCCCCTCACGGGGCTGCGCCCACCCCGGGGCGGCCACGGGCCACCGTCGCTCCCCGCCGGCGCAGGCGGGGCCGCTGTCGCTGTCGGTGTCGCTGTCGGTGCCGCCCCCGCCGCCGGCCCGCCCCGAGCAGCGCCCCCCGGGCGGCGGCGGCGGCCGGGGTCAGGCGGGGACGCGCAGCCGGCCCCGCTCCCGCCCGGGGCCCCGCGGCTGCCGCTGCCCGAGGGACCGCAGAGCCTGCGGCTGCCGGCTAGCGCGGGATGTGCGATCCAGGCGCGGATTACCGCGATCCTCCCCCTAAACCGGGAGCTAATCCAGGGCGACGCCGTCCTGCCCACAGGCGGCACCCAGCGGGCTCCGGGAGCCGACGGTGCTGCCAGGCCGCCGGCAGGGACTGTGCCCCACGGGGACATGCACGGAGCCTGCCGAGCACCGGGCCGCTCCGTCCGCTGCAGAGCTCTCACACCCTGGCACAGAAAGCAACGATGATTTTAGATGCTGATATTTTATCCACCTGGGCGGCAAAAGTAGATCAATCGGTCTGTATGGAGGAGAGGGACATAGGAGACATCAGCTAGGGTACAGAAGCATCCTCCCACTCTGTTCTGTAGGCATTATTTTTCCTTTTTTCTCAATAATCACCTTGTGCTCATTTCTCACAGCAGGATGTGGTAAAAATAGTTATCAGTTTGTCTCAAGCAACATTTGTTATCTCTCTTTTGGCTGCTGCTCTATGCTTCCTGGCACACTTTCTTCTCCACAAGTTACCACAGGATGCAGCACAGCAAAACTCACCTCACCCTTAATTTGTGCAATCCAGCCTCAAAACACTTCTGTCAGATTCATGGTCCTGGGTATGGCCAACTGAGGTCCCTACATGGCACACCTTAGGAGATGGCACCAGCTCAGACACTTCACAAAATGATGGGAATTTCCAGGAAGGCCTCAGTGAGATGATGTGAGATGAGGGAGATTTTTCCAAGGACAACCAGGGCACCAGTGAATTTTTTTGAGTGGAAGTAAGAGGAAGGAAAGAGACTGCTGAGGACAGCAACACCTCTTGCATCCTGAGATGCTGGAAAGACAGACACTATAGTATGGACAAAAGTGAATCTCAGATAATGAACTTAATGTGATGGTCTGGTATAGTTAATCTGTTGTCATAGTACATCTTGAAAGAATGATCCCTAAATTACAATGTCCCTTCAGTACAGTTTGGATAGTTCCTTCCTTCCCAGCTTTCAGTGAAGCAAAGGAGTGAGATGAAAAAGTACACCTAAAAGACCTAAAAGTACACATCTTTGAGGAAAGTTAGGTATAAGCAGTTCTTGCCAAGATGGTCATGTTTTCATGCAAACTTCTCTCTTCATCCAGGGATTTTGCTACCATGTTTTAGTGGAAATACTGTTTTAACCCATCATTGTCTCCAGTCACCCGACTGCACCTAAAATTCATTGCATCCCAAGGGTAGTGGTCAATGGTTCAACCTCCAGGGGAAGATCAGTGGCAAATGATGTCCCTCAGGGATTCATACTGGGACCAATGCTCTTCAATGTCCTCACCAATGGCATGGACAAAGGGATCGAGTGCACTCTCAGTGACTTTGCAGCTGACACCCAGCCAAGTGGTGCTGTGGACAGGCCTGAAGGACAGGGTGCCATCCAGATGGACCTGGACATGCTCCAGAAGTGAGCCCATGGGAATCTCATGAGGTTCAGCAAGTGCAAGACACTATACCTGGGGCAATCCTTGGTATCAGTACAAGTGGGGGATGAGTGGATGGAGAGCAGACCTGTGGAGAAGGACTTGGGGTGGATGAAAAGCTGGATGTGACCCAGCAATATGTGCCTGTGGTTCAGAAAGCTGACTGTATCCTGGGCTGCATCAAAAGCATCAGGGCCAGCAGATTGAGGGAAGGGATTCTGCCCACTTCTTTGCTGTGATGAGATCCCACCTGCAGTGCTGCACCCAGCTCTGGGGTCCCCAACGCAGGAAAGATATGGACCTGTTGCAACAAGTCTTTGTCCAGACAAAGGAGGTCCTTAAAGATGCTCAGAGGGCTGGAGCACATCTCCTATGAAGACAGGCTGAGAGTTGGGGTTCTTATAGGAAGGTTGTTGACCTTATAGCACCTTCCAGTACCTAAAGGGGAGCTACAAGGGAGCTGAAGAGAGTACTTTTTACAAAGGCAGGAAGCGATAGGACAGGGGATAATGGCTTTAAACTGAAAGAGGGTAAGTTTAGATTAGATATAAGGAAGAGAAATTTTACAATGCAGTGGTGAAACACTGGAACAGGCTGCCTGTTTGTGAGTGGTAGATTCCCCATCAGTAGAAACATTCAAGTTCAGGTTGGATGGGGCTTTAAGCAATCTGATTGAGCTGAAGATGTCCCTGCTCTTTGCAGGCAGTTTGGACTAGATGGCCTTTAGAGGTCCCTTCCAGCCTGAATTATTCCATGATTCTGTGTTTCTGTGATCATCCCAACCTTGTTTCTCATAAGGCTTGCACACATTTAATGTTAGCACATGTGGGTGTCCTTGATAATAATCTTGCATGTGTAATTATTTAGAATACAGTCAAACAGAAAACTATTTTCAGGACAACTTCCAAAAGGCAAATCTCCAGACAAAAAGATTATGCAGTTTGACCCATTCAAGAGACCCATCCCTGTTATGCAGAAGTAATGCTAAAAAGTGATGAGTGATTCTAGCTATATTATTACTCTGGAGAAGGGGTTTGATTAACAAAACTAAACATTTCCTGTAAGGCCTATATTTTCAGGAATTTATCTGTCAGTATCAGAACCCTATTTCTGCATTGGATTAAATTAGCAGAGACAGTACTGAATAATAGATGTAACCATTACCTCCTTCCCCTTGACTCCTAAAGAATCTGAATGAGGAAAAAGTCTTGAAAGATCTTCTCCCACATCAGGACAAAACTAAGAACAAAAAATGTTCTTTCCCCTTCCTAAGAAGGAAAAATCTGTTCCACCCCAAAGTACCCTACAACCTGATGTATTATCTCAACATATTTAGCTTCTTAAACTCTTCATAAAATGCCTACAGAATTCCTATTTCCAAAGGTCTAACCAGGCACACTTGTATTGTTTATTCCTTACCAGAAATTAAAAATTTTTAAAACTATCCATTTTGAGTGAAATCCACTTCAGTTAACTAACAATAACAAGAAACTATTTCTAGAGTTTTCCTGGCACTTAAAAGAACACAGAGATAGCACAGAGGAACACAAAAGGTCAGCTGTAAATAGAATATTTTATCAGTTGAGGAGTCTGAAGTGCTGGAAGTCTCTTCTAGTCCTTTTTGTGTGCATGTGTGTGTAAAAACACTACAAATAATTCTTTGGCCTGATATAATTTATCTTTTTCCTGCTTCACATTGGCACAAACTAGGCACCTGGGGAAAGACATGGTCCTCTTGCAGGTGATGGGTTGCCATGCTGACAGCCTGGGGAAAAGTTTCCAGTCTAGACCACAATGAGCAGATGCAGCCATGGTGGTGGAGTTCCTTAGCAACTGCAAGTTCATGCTCTTTCCAAGTTTATTTCTCTCTTCCAGAGACTTTTCTGTTACTAGTCAGGCTATTGCACTCCTGTACAGACACAGCAGGAAACTTAAATATCAAAGAGAATCTTAACCATCTCCACTTCAATGTAAGCAGAGTTCACATACAGTAAAAGCCTCTTTAAAAAAAGGAAACAAAGGAAAAAGTGACTTGCCACTAAAGCCAACCTTTTCTTCCATCTTAGTTTTCCCATAAGAATGGCTTTTTCCTCCTGCTCTGATATTCCACTGTGAGGACACAAGTACACCCTCAAGGTCCCTAATGCCATGTCCTCTATACTAGGAAGCACTAAACTTAGAAAATCTTTAAAAGACCAGTCTCAGGCTTGCTGCTGAGCAAACAAAGCTAATAGATGTGCCTCATTTGTTTCCTCATGTCTGCTCCATTGTTTGTTTTCTTCTCTTATGCATATCCTTCCAGACAGGTTGATTTGTTTAACTACACTCAGGTCAATGTCTGAACAGCACACCTAAAAGCACCACCAAAACAGAAGGAGAAAACAGTAGAAAAACAGATTATGATGATGGTATTCTGCTTTTAAAGCATAACAAAACTGTCTATATCAACAGTCTGGTGCACAGACTGAGGTCAGAATAAACCCTTTGAATAAACTCAGTTGTTGTGGATATGATGCATTGTCATCTTATTATGAGAGGCCAAACAAAGGGGAGAAACATCTTTTGTGAGGTCACCAGGACTTCTGCCTTCTTGCCATACTTTCTTTCATTTTCCTTCTTACTTCAGCTATTTGCATGTCTCCACCTTTCATCCCTTTGCACTTCTTTCCCTGTAGCAACTCTGCCTTCATACATCCTACTGCTGCCTCCTCCCACATGAAGAAGCCAGGTAATAGCACAGGCTGAACTTCAGAGGGGAATTGCAAAGACAAATGGTTGTTAGCTGATGTAGACTTGTAGCAAGCTCTCTAGCACTATGGGCTATGAGCCAAAGTAGGGATGAAAGAAAGAGAGATTGACTAAGGACAAGTGGAATAAAAGAAGTTTAAAAAGTTTTGAAGTAGAGAGCAGAGTTAAATAAGGTGACCTTTTACCTTGGCTTTCTGTTCAGCAGACCTGACAGTACATGCTCAGGCTGGGTAGATCCCCCACAACCATATACTAACCAGGCAATAAATCAATGATTACGTATCACGAGAAAGGCTTGTTGTGACATGGCTTCATCTGCCACTGAATCCATGCTCATGAACAGGCTCCTATCTTCAGGCATGTAAATTCCCATCTTTTCAGAGCAAGTTCCTGAAGGAATTATAAAGTTCATCTTCAGGAGGTTAGCTAACAGTTCATATTTCTAATTAGCTTAGAGATTTACAAGGTATAGTGCTGAAAATGCTTTCCTCCAATAAGGTAGTATAACAAATTTTATTGAACATTTGAAACATGGACCACAGCAATTGAGATGAAAGTTTAACACAAATGTCAAATAAAAAGAAACTTAAATGCTTTATTGAGTTCCAAGAACTTAGTTACCAAATCACACCTGGGGGTCCCTATCTCTCATTGTGCCTTCAAGGAAAAATCATCTTCTCCAAAGCATTGCCATTTAGGCTTCTACATCAACACCCAAGTCACAACAGGTACAGAGTCACTCTTCTCATAGCCACCACTTTATGTTTGTTATGTTTCTTCCACTATTGCATGCTTGGAGTTTTATACTTTAGTTTGTACTTGTCAGTGTCGTGAGTAAATCTAGATCGGATTTTGCAGAATTGGAGTTCATGGGCAGATATTCAGATGAGTGTAAACAGAGACATATTTCCTAGTCCTAGCTATTATTAAATAATGGTTATTAAATGTTATTAAATAATTAAATAAAAAATTTGCTGTTTGATCCTGAGACATGATGAACATTGGTGCAAGATGTTGGCAAGTTTGTGGGTGATACTTCAGGACATGCAAGCACTGTTGCTTTTCCCCTAACTAGGGGCAACTTTCCAGTGAGTAAGTGCAGTTCTTTCCCTGGAATGGTGAGAGGTGTGCAATTAAGCATCATATCCTCTGTCTAGGTAGGTAGTAATCACACTTTATTTTCTTTCCCTTCTTCCAAAACCAAAATTTGTTATTCCTCAATCATATCCTCTTACTCAACTGTTGTGACATATTGTGTTGCTATTTCATACTTTAGTGTGATCTCTGTAAAGTTCAAAGTTAGTTAGACCAGAAGGTTAGCTGCCCTTCAGCTTTTCTTGCTGGATGCACTGTAACACCCATCCCATGCACACCACAATCCAGTTAAATTTTTGCATACAGAGCAGAGCAAGTTTTTTGCATTCAGGATCCCTGCTGCTGTGAACTGTTTATCATATGAAACATCAGTGGTGTTGGCTACAGCATCTAAGAGTCAACCTCTGCAAGCACAATTAGCTAAAATAATGGAAGACAGTATATTTTTCAAGTCTGTGAAAAGCTCTTTAAAATTATTTTTAAATTTAAAATAGTTTTTTTAATTTGAAACTATTTATTTTAAATATATTAAATAACAATTCTTAAACATCCAGACAAGAATTATAAGCTATTTCTCTACAAAAAGATACAAGAAAAAAGGACAGTATGGTAGGTATTGAAAAGGTGAAACATAATTGTTATATCAAGATCCCTCCAAATAGAAATCTAAAGAATACAGAAAAAAAAAAAAAAAGAGAGAGAGAGGACATATAATCATCTTACCCAATAAAAAAAGTAAAAATTAAGCAGATGATAAATTAGAGACCCTAAGTCTACTTTTGCTTCTTAACACAGTTGTATAAAAGGGAATTGGGACTAAATCTTAGTGGTATAGGGGGGAAACAAGTGTCATGTGATATAACAATGTAAGTTTCCAAGAAGATTAAATTGAATTAACTTACCAAAGTTTCAGTTCAAGAAAATATCCTGCTTAGAAAAAAACAAATTCATTTAATGAAATGGTTGTTTTTTTTTTTTGTTTCTTCTCCTTTTTCCTTTCTGTCCTAGCTGTGGTTGCCCTTTTGGGGAACATGAAAACCCCCTGCCTCATGTGTTTCCCATGAGTTATCAGGAAGTAGCAACAATGAGTCAATAGCTTTCACAGATACAAAATCTCAAAACCTACCACAAATTCATGGAGGTGTTCCTATGTGTATAGGAGTTAGGGTCTAAAACCTTTAAAAGAAGAGAATAAGCCCTTTGAGTGGGCAAGATTACAAGACTGTAAGGGAGCTGTAATTCATCTCCAAGTGATGTGCAAGGGTTACTAAAGTTTCTATATGTGAATTCTTTTATATATGTGTCAACTGGAAGTGTTGTTACTTAATGCTTACTCATCATTAACAGGCAGTCTTTCCAGCTCTGCTGATAGCAAGAGTACAACTTAAAAATGAAATAAAATGTTTGTTTTCCTTCGGTTTTGTTGTTCTGCTGTCTTATCTCTACTGTCTTCTGTTCTATGAACTTTTCTGCCCTGTAATGCGATTCAAATGCAACCAGACTAAGGAAATTGATGACATCTCTACCATAGGGCAAAATCGGAAAGAACTGAAGTAACTAATTTTTTATTTTTATTTTTTTTTTAAATCTTGCATACAGACATAAGCATAGTGAAATTTAGTGGGCATACCATGAAAGGGTAGTTGAACTGTGCAAGTGAGTAAGAGATATCTACAATACTCTGGGGTCTTCAGTGTGCTGTAACGCTAGTCTAAAAGCATCCACTTTGTAATCAACTTTTGCAAGCTCCAGCAGGGAAGACCCAGAAAGCATCCCAGGTGTTCTTACCAACAGTCCATGGATCTGCTGTCAGTAGAGCATATTTCAAACACCAGTAGCTTTCTGCAGCTCAGGTAGCTTATTTGTTGGTGGGAACTGCTGGAAGTTTATGAGAAATGCTTTGGCATACAATAGGAGATGGCTGCTTACAAAAAGTCTGTTTGTAAAGAGTCTGGAGTCTAGGGAGTGACTGAGGCACAATAATTAAAGTAGGGATTAGATAAACCTAAATCAGTATTAAACCAGTGGTAAAATTGGTTCTCCACTTCAGAGAATTTTCAGATCCTATCTGTTCCTAAAGATCTATTTGTCTTTCTACACCTAGACTTGAGAGACAATGTTTTGGGTGCAGTTACATAATCCTCTACTTTCTTCTCTGTCTTATTCTGGCAACTGTAGTAGGTTTACCTGCGGAAGGCCTTCTTTGAGGGGTCTGGTAGTGTGCAGCAAGGAAAAGGGATTGTTGGGATTCCCTTTCTGAGGAGCTGGTGTTTCCCACTTTGCCAGACAGCTTAGGTGTCCCCCTGTATCAGAGGTTCCACATGCATTTCTTTTTCCCACACTACAGAGAGCCAGTGAAGTGCTTTGTAAGAGCCAAGTTGGGAATAATGCTCTTGGAGGGGTAACAGCTTCAGTCAAATATTCTTCTGTAGGTTACTATAGCACTAGCTAAACCTTTCAGCTCTGCTAACCCATATATCAGAAGGTAATCCCTCAGTCTCTTTTTCTCTAACTATCATTTTGCTTTTTTTCTACTTTTCAATGTAACATGGTTTTGTTTGTCTTCGTCAAGGGCACTCCCCAAAATTTCACCTTGAGTGCTGGGCTGGCTGCTACTGGTGTAAACAGGAGGTGAACAAAGCTTATCCATCAGAGGAGTGGATTTATCAATCATATTCACAAACAGAAAGCTAGGAAAGGGTTGTGAGTAGAGCAGACTATTTTTTATGAAGCCATATTATCTCTATCATATTTTTCTGATTTTCTCTATGTCTGTATCATCATTCTTTACTGAGATCTTGATTCACAGTTTGTGTGTTACCTGCCTCAGTCACCTTGCTCTTGCTTGCTTACATGACAACCTCCATTCTTTCTCTCAGCCTTATTTTTTCTAGATCATGATTATTTTATTGTTGATTTAGCTTAGACCTTTCCCTGTTGGTTCTCATGTTTCTTGAAATTAGGTACTAACACAGACTGTGCTTGCTGCAGGTTGCCATGTTGATCCTTTTGTATCCCTGTGACACTCATTCACTGAATCCTTTAAAAGGCTTTGCTTTTTCATAACAATATGACGTGGCTGATTCACAATCAGTTTGTGATTCACAATCAGTTTGTGATTCACTGCATGCCCTGATCCTTTCTGAAAAATGTTTCCAATAAATGTACTCCTTTATCCTGTGATTATAAGTGAGAATAAAAAATTATATATGCTGATTTCCAATCTTATTTATTTCACTGGCTTGTCAAGAGAATTTTAAACTATACATTTCTCCCTCAAATTGCTTGCGACTCTTTCCAGCTCGGTGTTTCCCACAAGTTTGATAAGTATAATCTTGCATGTAATTAATGAACAGACTGAGGACAGATGCCTGCATAACCTCATTTTGATATGGTTTTGCAATTTGGTAGTGACCAGCTGCTCTGCATATGCTGTGGTTACGTAAGTTTGCTATAATTGTGGCTTTTCTATCTAGCACAGCAGTATCGGATCAGTATGTTTTCTGCCAGCTTGATTGTAAACTGCAATGTGAGAGGATACAAAAACTCATGAATGCCAAGATCAGACAGCTATCACTTCTTCTCCTGTATGTGCTCTGCCCTCACTGAGAGAAAATAGGTGACCATATTGGGCTGGCATTGTCAAACATTCCAACAGAAATAATGCACTTGCAGTGTTCTCCTTATATCCCCTTTATTACATCTTTCTGCTTTGGCATCATTGGACTTTTTTTCCCCCATCCTGCTTTCTATTTGGTAATTTGATTTAATGGACATTTTTGCCATGTGGCTTTTGGTGGTTTTTTTGTGTTTTGGAGTCAAGGTAATTGTTTAACTGAAGTGATTTTTCTTCTCTTTGCTGTTCCTTGGATCGAGATGGCTTGGGCACATGTAACCTCAGATTTTTTTCTGAATGATTTTTGATTTTTACTTCCCTCACATTCAATAATACCTAGAAATGTGGAGAGTTCCAAAGATGCTATATTGAAGTTGTCTTTCTTTCACTCTCTTGTTATTTCATCAAGTTGTGCAACTTGTTTGACATTTTATTTTATACTCATCTAGATTTGCCCTGATTTAAATCTAGGAAGCCTTCCCCATAGGATGCCTGGCATACTCTATATCAACAGAATCTCTCTCCAACTTTCTACCTGTGAATGAGCTTTCTCTTGCTCTTAATCTAAGTAGTGAGCTTGCCCTTAGTACGATTTTATTTGAAAAACCTCTCCTTAAAATTTTATGCTCTGAATCATCCTTATGCAGTGCTCCACAGTAAAGTCGTACCGCAAGGAGGATCTTTCCTCTGCAGTTGATCCACTCCTCTGAAGAGTTCCGGAGCTCAGAACAGGCACTCACGTTCTCTCAATGTGCAAATCTCGGTGTCCTGTCATTCTCCAGCACAAAATGTTCTTCGAGACCAGCACCTGTCTTGTGAACCACCACGCTCGCTATGCAAATGAATTATCAGTGCGTAAGCAAAGCCCCACCTGCTTGTTTGCTGCGGTGGAGCAAACAAGGATGCAGCCGGACCCACTGCTTTTCGTTATTTGGCTGGTCAGAAAAAAAGCAGCAGAGTGACAAATCAGCGGTGCCTTACAGCATTGGTGTCTGATCCGTGCAGCGCGGCGCTTGCCGGGATGATGGGAAGGTTCCCTCGGTGAGCTTCTGCTGACACCTACTGCCAGCGCCGAACCAGCACAGCAGCGCCGGGGAAGGCACCGTCCCTACAGCGAGCGGGATTCTTGGCATGGAGCTTTGGCTTCGGACTACCAGTGTTGTATGGGCAGAGGTTAACACCATCCATAGTTTTATGGAAATAAGCTATATAGACCAGAAATGGCAAAGTCCTCAAGAACAATTTGGTGGGATTTCGGTTTTTTGTTTGTTTGCTTTGGGGTTTTTTTTGGGTTTTGGTTTTTGTTTTTGTTTTTTTTTTCTGATAAAATTAGTGAAGGACAAGAATTAATTAAAAGTCACTTCTTGCATTTTCCATTATAGAACCCAATGAGTTTATAACGGGAAAATACTTCTCAAAGACAAAAAAAAAAAATTTTTTTTTTTTAACTTTCTTTTTCTTAAATAGATGGTACATCTTCATTGTTACTGTCAGTGGTTTTACATCAGATGGAAGAAAAATCTGCTCGTCAAAGAAATTCCTGCCCAATAGTAGGCACCTGTTTCTTTGGTTTTACAAACCTCCTTTTCATTTATTTCAATACTTAGAAATCACATCCAAGACAAGGAAGTGTGGTAGAGGATGCCACTTACTGGAAGGTTATTAGTGAACTGTAATGAATTAATGAATACAAGAACTGTAGTTTAGACCTTTATAGGTATATATAGGACCAAGAACCTTCTGAGATATCAGAAAACTAGAAACTATTAGAACATTTGGCTACTGGTGGTAAGGCTGTTTGTGCATGTTGGAAGGTGGGGTATTATGCTCAGCTCAGTTGCCAAAGAACAGGGCAGAAAATCAGTTGGAAGGGTTCATCTGATTTCAGTTTGAAGTATTATAATATCTAGTTTAAGAACCCTCAGGAGAAAATTTGATAGAGTGGATTTGTTTTTCTTTTCAGCTTGTTTATCCACTCCCACCATTTTGCCATTTTGTATTTGTGTGTCAGGTTCTCTCTTCTGTCTTCAACTCTGAAAAACACAGGCTCACAACCTGTTAAATACTTCCAAACTTGAAGCATAATCACAAGCCAGGCATCACTGCTATGTGCTCTCTGTAAGAAGCATTTGATGTCTTTGTCCCCCATTTATATCCTTGACTTGAAAATTCTTCTGTACTGAAAATGCTGTTCATGTAAACTGAATATTTGCAGAGAGAATCTCACTTAGAACCACACAGTTAATTGGGACACCTAAATACATGGGATTGTTATACAGATTTAAGTAAACCTTTAACAGCTGATGAGATCAGTGAGTGCATACACTGTGAACATACAAATCAATAGGGCAGTGAGTGTGTTAGGTGCTCAACCTATTTTATTTTGAGGCATTTATCTTTTAGTGTAATGGGATTGCACCATTCGTTCAATTTGTATTTGACAGAGCACTATGGAAAGCTGATAAACATTCACAGTAATTGCCATTGAGGCTTCCATATAATCAGGTTACACATCTAAGCTAATAACACTTACATTCTCCATTTTTATAATGGTCTACTGCCCTAAAGATTGACTTTCAATTGACAGTTCCTGAACACTGACAGTCCTGATGAATCCATTTTGTTTGCCAGTTGTGCTGACATCAATTCGCAAAGCAATATTCAGAGTAAAAAAATGTGGGGCCTTAATTTTGCAGAGGAGCTTGCATGTGAAATCAATTTGAAATGTTTTCAAGATAGGGCCTCAGAACTGGATTTTGAGCCAAGAAATAAAAGGGAAGCATAGGTAAACAAACCCAAACCAGTGTTGAGCAGCTTGTCTTGGATGCTGAGTTTGACCCAGCATGAGAGTCAGCTGTAGAGCTGTCCTCACTGGACTAGGCTGTACCTGAGCCATCATTGGGAACATTCATTTTGCTGCAGCAAAGCCTTTGAGCAGGTTATTTGAATGGTTGTAATTAGTACTGGAAGCTCTGCCCAGTATTTCACTTTAATATTGTTTTCCTAACGCATTCATGTTTTGCTAACACACATTCCACACTTTGGGCAGCCCAAATTTGGTCTCGTGGAGGAATGACATCAGTGTTAACAGAGAACATCTAATAGTGGTGTGAGTTGCTGAACCCGGTGCAATGGCAGCAGTTCAAGCTCTGACTCTGTGAAAGCACTGAAGGAAAACATTTTTTAATTCTGGGGGTCACTGGAAGGGAGTAGAAGAGGGATATGGAAGTTATTCAGTTGGATGTATCCAGGACACGAGTTACCAGCCCAGGTCCCCAGGACCAGTCAAGTGCTGTTTTCTGACTGCCATTGACTAACTATTAATTAACCCAAAGGTTCATGAAAGCCAAAGCTGCTCAGTGGTCATTCCTGTCCTTCCAGAACACTGCTGGGCTGCACGCTGCCTCTGAGGACCAGGAGGTGAGGAGGCCTGTGACCAACACCCCTCTGGAATTCTGCAGGTAGCATAGTGGTGAGTGCTTGGGCTTTTAACAATGCCTGCTTGGGTGATGGGCAAAATAAGATACAGAGTTCAGCAGCAGTCACTGCCAAATTGGCTAAACAGGAGCAAGAAGTAAAGAGCCCACACAACACTCAAAGCTGCTCTGTGCACTGGAGCACATGCTGTTGTTCTCTCCTTGTAGCTGGTACTACTAATAGTACTTATGATATCATAAGTACTATCCAGTTGTGGATCTAGACATGCTTTTTGGATGCTAAGTTGTCACATCTAAATTAAAAAATGTTGCAGTCATTGTGGGGTGTGATGATATTGCCATCTTCCCTCTAGCTCACACTTGTTTTCTCTCTCCTTCTTTCTTGAGTGTACATGTAGAGAGCTTTCAGAGCCAGGTTAAGCTAAACTGCTAGTCTTGCAGGCTAGGCAGAATCAGCTCTGCAAAGGTTTCAATGAAGAAAACACCAGATTTTAGCTATCCTTTCTGAAGAGCATGTTGAGGTGTAGCTGAAGGCTGGTAATAACATTCACTTCTTGGCAACACAGACCATCTTCCAGTTTATCATGATCTGTTCTTTGGCATGCTGCACAAGCCTTTTGTTTCTGTTTAGCTGGAAACTTCTGTCATTGCTCTTCCGAAGAAACAAGTGCCTCTGAAAAATAATTGCTTTGACCTGGGAATGACCCATTTCCTGAGGGTAAATGACAAAGAAGAGACAGAATAGCACTGGGTGAAGATCAGACTGAAATTTTTACATCTTCCATCCTGGGCCTGAAATGAATGCCTGGAACTTGGACTGTCAGTGCTTGGTTCTCATCAAGGAAGTGGCACAAGTTCAGGTATGCCCTGTTGCTGACAATTAATCACTCTTCTGACCCATTACAAATAGACTTAACTTTGTAATCAGTGTGATCTTCAATCCTCCTTTCTTGACTGTGATGTTGTTGTTTGCCTGTGAAAATAGTATGGCTCTTGCCATGATTTCTAGTAGGACTCATTGCTACACTCTGCAGGGTACTTAATAACCAGGCAGACACTGTATTTCCTGAATTTTCCTTTAAGACTGCTTAAAGATTTAGTTACTTCTGTAATCTGTATTCAGTGTTACAACACAGAACTTCCTTATCCTGTTTGCCAGATACAGTGTATAAAGCTTGTAAATAAAGATGCATTTAATTTCCATAAATTATTAGTTTGCCAGAGAATTGTGATTTTTATCAAAGATTCTGTAATGAAAGTTTATTGTTGCAGAAATTGCTTGGGCAATCAATCATGATCATAAGTCTGCATATAGCTGGAAAACTTATAAATGTCATTCATCAAAAACATCCATGTTAATTAGGGTCAAGCCACCATAAAAGAGAGATTCCTCTACTGAATATAATTTATCAGTGAAATTAATGTAAGGAATAGAAAGGAGAAATGATTTTGACTTTACAGTCAGAGTGCTTTCATAAAAACATCTGGTTGGGGAAGTAAACAAAACATCATAAGTTCCATTGGCTTTGACAGTACAAGTGAATTATTTCATCAGAGTGCTCTCTATTACTGACTACAATGTACTATTAAATGGTAACAGAAGTGTTTATTTCCCATATGTGAAAAATTGGATTGCCCCAGAGGCCAGCGGAAAATTCTTTTGACATTTCTTCAAAATGCAGGCCGGGTTAGCACAGGATTGTCACCGGCCGATGCCCTGAATGGTGCCCATTCTCAGCCACTGCCACACAGTTTCACAGAGGACAGAGCCTTCCCTATTTGCATTTTTACTGCGTTCCTGCTACTCATGAAGGGGAGACTAAGGAATGAATGGGCACAGACTGCTGATTTATCCCCAAGTACAAGGCATATTGGCAGGATTGTGGAGCTGGTGATGCTGCTATCTTACTGTCATACACATTAAAAAATATTAGTAGCAGGCAAGAATGAAAATCTGCCTCATAAATTTAATCTCTTCTTCTTTGAACCTGCCCCATATTTTAAAAGATCAGATTAAAAATTACACTGTGGAATGCATACACTTACACACACATACACATATCTTTTCTGTGCTTGACAAATTACTGAAACTGAAAGGGAATGAGCACGCACAGCTCAGCTGCTGTCACTGGAAGGTGGCAGTGCTCAGTCTGTCACAGGGCCAGGCCCGGAGCCATTTTTTTCCTTAAGCCTGTGATAAAGCACAGAAACAGATTTTTTTCTGTATATATTAATCATCTGAATCTTTGTAATTTAAATGTCAGATGCATAAATTATTTTTCATGGATTAATAAAAATGAAAATTTTCAATCCCTTTGGATTGGAAAGTACAAGCACAATACTATCTCTCTGATACAACCTCTGATTTATTTTCTAATTTTAGATCATTTGAATGACTGTAGAATAGGTGAGGCCTTGGGATGCAAATTCCCGGTGTTTGTTTGGTAGAACAAGGGTGATGGAGGAGGGAGGAAGTGGTCTTTTTTTTTTTTTTTTTTTTGCCCTTGTGAACAGGAATAGGTCGCCGGTACTTGGAAACACCCTGTGAGGTTTCACCTTGTCCTCCGACATTCAGCTTTTGTTTTCTTTAATTTAAGGATAAATCTTTATCTGGAATAGCCTTCAGAGAGCTTAACTCCTCCGTTTGCTGATAGTATCCCTCCTTGAGTTCTCCACATGAATACGCTGCCAGCCCTGCAATTAGGTTGGAAGTTGTGAACATTATTCCATTTCATTTTGGCAAAAGTATCGTTTCAGACGGCCACTGGAGATAACGTAAGCGCCAGCTCCGTTCCCTCATTATCTCCTTACGTAGCACCAGCTGGAGGGATCACTCGCGTTAACAGCTTGCTCTCGCGTCCCCGTGAACCTTGTTTTGTCGCTATCAGCAGCCGGCAGCCGGGGAACACCTCCGCTCAGATAGCTCACCCCCCGGACCAGCAGCCCGGCGCGGCTTCTCGGGAATCGAAACCCCGGCGAGGGAGTGCTGAGCTCCAGGCTCCCCGAGGAGCTCCGAGGGCAGGCACAGCGGGGCCGGCGCCTCCCGGGCCTGCCTGCCGAGGCTCTCGGGCGGCGGCTGGGTCAGAGCCCGTGTGCCCGCGGCTGCGGGCAGTGCTGCCTGGCAGGGCACTGTGCCCGGCAGGACACTCTGGCTGGCAGGACACTCTGCCTGCCGTGCTTTTGGAAACCTCCGTGCTCGGGGAGCCCCCGGGGGCCCTCAGATTCCCCTTCAGCGGCACTGCTGAGGGGAAGGCTGGGGCCGGCCCCCGCCCTGTCCCTTCCTGTCAGTCCCTTGCCGGCTGCAGCCTGTCGGAGCTGAGCAGCCTCCCGCCCCCCGAGCCTGTCCAGGGGCGCAGGTGACACGGGAGGGAGCCTCGCCCGGTCCTCCTGCGGGGCGTGAGGCGGCAGAGGAGGGATGTACACACGGGGTGTCACCTCGGAGCTACCCCCGAGGGGGGCAGAGGAAGCATATACGTAGAGTGTCGCCTCAAACCAGCACCTGAGGGGCACAGAGGAAGAATATACACGTGAGATGTCACATCAGACCAACATCCGAGCGAGACAGAGCAGGAATGTACATTTGGGGTGTTACCTCACACCCTACTGCCACCCCCAGCACTCCCGCAGGAAGCGCAACAAGCGCCGCCGAGTGCCCTGCCCGTCCCTCCCGGCCCATTCGCCCGCGGACTACACTTCCCAGCAACCCCGTCGGGGCTTGCCCCTCCCCCGCCCTCCCACTCTCCGCCGCATGGCATCACGGACTCTGTAGTCTTCTCATAGCACGTAGATCCCTTCCCCACATCGGGCCTTGGCGGCGAACGAAACTATCGCTCCCATCCGCCCCTGCAGCGCCGCGCGTGCGCCGCCGGCGTGGAAGTGCGCGAGGCCGCGGCGCTGCGGGCACTGAGGCGGCCGAGGGGCGGTGAGAGCGGCGGCGGCTTCCGCGTCGGGCGGGGGGCGACGGGCGGCGCTCGGTACCGCACGGGCAGCACCGGCAGCACCGGCACCGGCGGCGTCTGAGAGGCGGCGGTCGTTGTCCGGCGCGCAGGGAATGCGCCTGTGAGGGCGGCGGAGGAGCGGGTGCGGGTGAAGCCCGGGCGGAGAGGAGCGGAGCGATGTCCCAGCCCCAGCAGCCGCCGCCGCCGTCCCCTCAGCAGCAGCCGCAGCCGCCGCCTCCGTCCGCCTCCAAGAAGCGAGACCGGCGCATCTTCTCGGGCACCTGCCCCGATCCCAAATGCCAGGCGCGGCTCTTCTTCCCGGCGCACGGGCCGCAGGGCAGCGGCAGCATCGAGTGCACGGACTGCGGGCGGCGCCACGAGCAGCGGCAGCTGCTGGCCGTGGAGGAGGTGACGGACCCCGACCTGGTGCTGCACAACCTGCTGCGGAACGCGCTGCTGGGCGTCAGCGGCGCCGGCCCGCCCCGCAGGAACACCGAGCTCGTCAAAGTCCATGGCCTCTCCAACTACCACTGCAAGCTCCTGGCCCCCATCCTGGCCCGCTATGGGATGGACAAGCAGACTGGCAAAGCCAAGCTCCTCACGGAGATGAACCAGGGAGACATCTTTGACTGCTCCCTCCTGGGCGACCGCGCCTTCCTCATCGAGCCAGAGCACGTCGAAACCATGGGTTACGGGAAGGATCGCTCCGGCAGCCTCATCTACCTGCACGACACCCTGGAGGACATCAAGAAGGCCAACAACAGTCAAGAGTGCCTCATTCCTGTCCACGTGGATGGAGATGGCCACTGCCTTGTCCATGCAGTCTCACGAGCGCTTGTTGGCAGGGAGCTGTTCTGGCATGCTCTCCGAGAGAATCTAAAGAAGCATTTTGAGGAGAATCTGAGCCACTACAAGGCACTTTTCCATGACTTTATTGATGCTGCAGAGTGGGAGGATATTATCAATGAATGTGACCCTTTGTTTGTTCCTCCAGAAGGTGTGCCAATGGGCCTTAGGAATATTCACATCTTTGGTCTGGCCAACGTGCTTCACCGGCCTATCATCCTGTTAGACTCCTTGAGTGGAATGCGAAGCTCTGGAGATTATTCAGCAACATTCCTCCCTGGTCTGATACCTCTGGAAAAATGCATGGGGAAAGATGGCATGTTGAACAAGCCGATCTGTATTGCGTGGAGTAGCTCAGGACGTAACCATTATATTCCTCTGGTTGGAATAAAAGGTGCTGCTTTACCTAAGCTGCCTAGGAAGCTGCTTCCTAAAGCCTGGGGAGTTCCTCAAGACCTCATCAAAAAGTACATCATGTTAGAGGAGGATGGTGGTTGTATTATTGGAGGAGACAGAAGTTTGCAGGATAAGTACTTGATGAGACTTGTTGCTGCAATGGAGGAGGTTTTCATGAGTAAACACGGTATCCACCCCAGTCTTGTAGCTGATGTGCATCAATATTTCTACAGAAGGACTGGTGTAATAGGGGTCCAGCCTGAAGAGGTCACTGCAGCTGCCAAAAAAGCAGTGATGGACAACCGCCTTCACAGGTGCCTCATCTGTGGGGCTCTTTCAGAGCATCACGTTCCCCCAGAGTGGCTGGCTCCTGGCGGGAAGCTGTATAACCTGGCAAAAAGTACTCATGGCCAGCTAAGGCCTGACAAAAATTACAGTTTTCCCCTGAACAGTTTGGTGTGTTCTTACAACCCTGTGAAGGATGTGCTGGTACCAGACTATGGCCTGAGTAATTTGACTGTCTGTAACTGGTGCCACGGTAACTTAATGCGTCGCGTCAGAGAAGATGGGTCTGTTTTGTATATTGATGGAGACAGAACTAATACTAGGTCTTCAGGTGGCAAGTGTGGCTGTGGATTCAAGCATTACTGGGAAGGTAAAGAATATGACAATCTGCCTGAAGCTTTTCCTATAACTCTAGAGTGGGGTGGAAGAGTGGTGAGAGAGACTGTCTACTGGTTCCAGTATGAAAGTGACACCTCTTTGAACAGCAATGTGTACGATGTCGCCATGAAACTTGTTACCAAGCACTTCCCCGGTGAATTTGGTAGCGAGATTCTGGTGCAGAAAGTTGTCAACACAATACTGCACCAAACTGCCAAAAAGAACCCTGATGATTATACCCCTGTAAATATCGATGGTGCTCACGCCCAAAGAGCTGATGATGTACAGCAAGGACAAGAGTTAGAGTCGCAACTTCCAACCAAAATCATTTTGACTGGACAGAAGACTAAAACTTTGCACAAGGAGGAGTTGAATATGAGCAAGGCTGAAAGAACTATTCAGCAGAACATTGCGGACCAGGCTTCTGTAATGCAGAAACGGAAAAGTGAAAAATTGAAACAAGAGCATAAAGGGCAGCCCAGGACTGCTTCTCCCGGGGCTGTTCGCGAGGGGCCCTCGTCTGCACCCGCTACACCAACCAAAACCCCGTATTCTCCAACATCTGCAAAGGAAAAGAAAATTCGGATAACCACCAACGACGGGAGGCAGTCAATGCTTACCTTGAAGTGCACTACCACCTTCTTGGAGCTCCAGGAAAGCATAGCAAGAGAATTTAATATTCCCCCGTATTTGCAATGTATTCGCTACGGCTTTCCTCCAAAAGAACTTCTGCCTCCCAAAGAAGGCATGGAAAACGAGCCTGTTCCTTTGCAGCACGGTGACAGGATTGCCATAGAAATTCTGAAGGGCAAGGAGGAAGGCAGGCAGGCTGCCTCAGCTCACTCAGCCCATGCTGTGAAACACGAAGATGTTGCTGTGACCAGTAAGATCTCGTCGAAGGATCTGCAAGAGCAAGTTGACAAGGAGATGTATTCACTCTGTCTTCTGGCAACGCTCATGGGTAAGGATAACTTCGTGCTATTCTTCAAAATTGTGTTTTTAAGTAGAAGATAACATGTTGCCAACTGTAGTTACATACACATTTCCCTTTTTCTTAAATCACGCTTAATCTTATAGCTGAAAAAAATCCCTTATTCCTTTATTAGAAGAACATTTAATATGCTGTCAGTGACTTTTAGAAATGTATATATGGGGTACATGAGATACTCAAAAATTGCTGTTTAGAGGTGATTGCATTGCCTCTGCTGTCCTGTCTGTTTTTCCTGCCTCTCATTAGGCACACATTGGAAGTGTATGTGTGAAAGCTACAGACTTTTTTTTCCTACATCTCCCTCAGGTTTCAGGAAATAAATTCAGAGCAGGGGTGAGAAGGGGATGCTGAGTGTCTGCTCATTGGAAGTTTGAGGAACAAATTTTCACCTTTGTAGTAGGAGGAAATCCTGACATTTGGCCCCACAGGGAGTTGTCTTGGTTTAAGCATATCAACTTGGCATTTTCTCCTTAAGTAATCTGTTCGTTTTAAATTAAGATCTGGTCCTTTTAAAGATTTAAGAAAAGTACTATTTCAGAATATAAACAGAGGAGAAACTGAAAGAATCTAAACATGGATCTGAATTCCAAAGGTTGGACATAAGGTTGCAAAGCTATACTTATAAATTATCAGTCATGTAAATCTGACTGTGAGTCATTCAAGACAAAAGGACTTTTCTCGGGTGCCTGTGTTTTTTATTTTCCTTTTTGAACTCGGGAGACTTGGATCCCTGTTTGTGTATTTTGTTCATCAGGTTTCACAGTCCTTGCTGCTTTCTGGCAGGAAGTAGAACTGTAATTATCATACATTCAGCTCTATGAACCAGTTGAATAGTCATGTTTACAGTTTTTTTTGTGGGAGCCTTCTCTTTTGCTGGAGGGATTTGGTGTGGCTAAAGCATGTGATGTTTCAGAAACGAAACAATTACGTAATCACAGAGTGCTATGTCAGAAGTTTATCAAGCAGAACTTTGATTCTTTTCCAAGTGTGATTGTTTACTCCTGTGTCTTTTACAAGATAGTGTGCTGAATCACTACTCCCCTCGTCACACTGACATTTACACCCCAGTTCCAAAGTGCAGGAAAAAGTTAGGTTTAAAAGTTGTCTTAACTTTTAGATGAAGCTTGAAAGATGAAGCTTATTTCCTGTCTGCAGGAAATACTGCTGGAAGTCTGGTTACTGACTTCAAATAACTTTGGCATGCTTTAAAAATATCTTGGTGACTTAAGCATTAAGGTGTGTTATTATTTCACAGGTGCTATCCATAAACTGTGAGCTGATCTTGTATGCAAGAAAGGCTTTTTGTCTTTGCCATCACTACTGTTGGATTCTGCTTTAAGAGCATCAGTTAGAGTAGAATTTATCTCACCCTTCTCTGGCTGCATCCATAGTGTATTACTGATAGAAGTAAAAGCAGCAGCAAGTGATAAACCAACCAGTTATAAAACCTTATGCAACTACTGCATAAGATGCTGTTATTATATCATCATTTTTCTCATTGGGTCTTCATTTTCCTTTAAAATACTTGTGAGAGAAATCTAGTCACTAGACTGTTCACAATTGTGATTTTTCAACAGATTAGCAAACTTCTTAAGTCCTTGCACTTCTTAAGGGTGGCAATTCCTCAAGGTGGCATATTCAGCCTTTTTGAGACAAGAAGCCTTAGTTTTTTTCAACAGCATTTCTGTACTGCTAAAACTGCTGTAAAGATCTGAGAGCCAGCTTTGTAACTTGATTCTGCTAAAAACATTCCTATAATACAGTGAGATTAGAATGTGTAGAGGGGAGATGCTGTTGTGATATAGCTCATTGGGCTGGACACACTTCTTTTCCCCAGTGCCTGTAGCGGAAGTGTGTCTTCAGACATCCATAATTATTCATTCTGTGTGATTAAAACATTTTCTTTCATACAGAGTCTCCTGTAGAATTAAGAATTTTTCTTATTTCAGCTACTAGAATTTTTCTTTTCTGGTCTCAGTTACTTATTAGAATTTTAGATCATGTTCTTAAGTTTTTCTGTATATAATTTTTAAAAAAGCCCTGGGAAATGAAACGCTGTAATTTCTGGACCAGTTAACATATTATACATGATTTTTTGTAAAGCTTTCTGTTTTTTTTTTTAGCTCAAAATGCAGAATTCTGTAGGGAAATTACTAAAGGAATTGGAATTTTGCATTAACATATTTCAAACATTGTATTTTAAACCAGATTTACTTACATCCCTGCAGAAGCACTCTGAGTATGTGCAAGCCAGATATGAATTTATTTTGATTGGTTTGTTTTTCACTGATGAATTCATCCATACACAAGGAATCAAAATAGCCAGGTTTAAATTTAATGTATTATGTGATACCAGAATTTTCATGGAATTAAACAGCTTGCTTTGAAGCCAGCTGAACTTCCCTATAACATATGTTTATCAATTGAGTTTTTTATTTGTGTTGGACTTTGTGTGTTCTCTCTGTTCTCTGAGGTGACAGTCCTGGGCTTGCAGCAGCTGCAGGCTAACCTTTATCAGTGAACAAGGCCTATTTGTGAGTAGGACAGTCTTGATTTGTTCCCATACCTTAATGTTCTGGGATTAGGGTCTGGCTGAGGAAGTGTGTGCTGGACTAGGAACAGTATAATCTCTTTGATAAAGGTAGTATCTTGAGGGAGTTTTTAATCTAACTAAATGCTCATCCAAATTAACTTGTGACCTATAAACATCTTGCTACCATGGCAAACAAATCCAAAACAAATGGTAAAACTCAGCTAGCAACAAAAATGTGCAAACCTCAAATGTAGTTCAGTTGAGTCACACACACTAGTTCCTCTGATCTGGGAAAGTCCAGTTGTAACTCTGGGCTTTTTTTCTTCCAGTGGGAGATGTCTATCAAAACAGTGTCATTAGTTTGTATTTCTTTCAGTGGCTGATGCTTTTGTATTGTGAGCCCTGCTCTCCATGCTTTCCTGCATGTAGTACTTGTTAGTATTGCATAAAAGGCTGTCTAAACAGTGATGCTTCCCTTGTGCAAGGCTTGAAAAATCATGCCCACAGCAAATAGGGAATCTTTCCTAGGAAAATGTCAGTAATTCTAAGACTGGACTTCTTCTTTAAGTCCAGTGGTTGTCTTGTGTAATGAAAGGGAGTCCTTCAAATAGTAATGGATTGCTCAATGCAGCAGTAAAGGAGTCCTTAGTATGGAGTCCTGCTGGCTGTGGCCTCTTCAGGCTTCCGTGGAGTGAGAGCTGTGTTCTGATAGTTCTCAGTAGCTGTTTCCTGATAGTTCTCAGTGCAGTGGTTGCTTTGATTCCTGTGGGCAGTGTTTAAACCATCAGGGAGACTTGGAAGAGGCACAGCAGCGATGCTCTGGAGGCACTGTGTATAGGGAGGTGCATTTCAAATTGCCAGTGAGAGCAAGGACACAGGTGGCGGTGACAGAAGACTTCCTTCAGTAGATCATGGGAAATAAGAAAGAAGAGCAGTTGGTTTATTACTTCAATGTTCATCTTGGAAGCAAAGGCTCAATTTGTGAGCTTGATGTGCAAATGAATGCAATGAACCTGAGCACATATGGTTTGAAGGAATGTTTTCAAAATTAATCAGATTATATCAGTCTCCTGTCTTTAAAACATCCAAAGTCAGACTGTGGTGAATGCGCACTGTACTTTTGTACAGTGAATGGGGGCTTGAGTGATGCCTGCAGTGGAGAGGTGAGTGACAGTTGTGGGGGAACAGACGAGCAGGGAGTCCTGTGCCTCCTGTGCTCTTTTATTTTATTTTCCCTATAACAGCAAGCAAAGATATTGGTGGTCATATTTTACAGCCTCACACATTCCAGCTTTCTCTATCCAAGTAGTACAACCAGTTAACTATAGTTGAAGATTTACATTTTGCAATCTTAATAGAAATTTGAGAGATGTTGTTATTGAGATTTCAATCCCTACAGAAGGGGGCAATTTCTGTCTAAAATGTATCGATATGTTCCTTGTATATTTGATAGAAAGTGGGAAAAACAAATTTTTTCTGAAAATGTATATGCACAGTAGTTGTTTCTGCATCAGGAGAATAGAATTTATTAGAACTTTCTGTTTGTACTGCTTAGACAGCTACAGCACATGTCACTTCTCTGAAGCAGGTAAGTGGTTAGCATAATAAGGAAAAGGGTATAGGCAAAATGCAGATCTGAAATGATTGAGCAGGTGCTGTTAGGTCACTGATAGTCCATCACTGTAACCCAATTTTTCAGTTTTTTATATTCCTTTCCTTATGTAGTCTAGGTTGTTGTTTTTTTTTTTCTCTCCATGGCATTTAAAGTTGTCACATTTCAATGCCATTTTTGGCGTTGTTGAGAAACGCTGGTTATACAGGACTGCCAGGGCCTCATAGTTGGTATTTTGTTTCTAACTCTCAAGAAAAGCAAGGTACAGACACAGCTTCTATGCAGCTGCCTGGGTGGACATTTGTGTCTCAGCTGCAGCATTAAGTCTACTGTGTGGCAGCTGTGAAATTGAGCTCTGATTTTTGAGAAGGTGTAGGGATATAGAATTCAAGTTTTAATGAGCAAGGATATATGCTTGAATTTTGGAAGCGTGTTAGTAATTTCCTAGTTTAATGTTGAAAGCAGAGGTAGGAGGGGAATTGAGACTCGTGTTTAGGGCTTGACAAAGAACAGGGAGCTGCACCTTGGATCAAATCAAATTTGGGAACCTTTGTTCTAGAACATGTAGGATATTTGACTGCAGACAGTGGTATGTTTTTCTAAAAGTCTTTCAATGTCCCAGGCTCATGTTCTGTGCATTTGCAATAAAAATTCAAATTCTTAACTGCATAGAAGATAGTGAGGACTCCACTTTTGATTTAAGGAGTTACATTTTCAGCCATTGTCTATAATATGAAAATACAACTGTTTAATTTTAATGATTGTGTTTGATTTTTACAGGAGAGGATGTTTGGTCTTACGCAAAGGGGCTTCCTCAGTTGTTTCAGCAGGGTGGAGTCTTCTACAGCATAATGAAGAAAACAACAGGTATTTTTTTTTGTTTTTATTCCTTCCTTCCTCTGTTTCCAAATCCTGAAAACTGTCAATTGGTATTGAGTCACTTGTAAGCATAAATATATATTTTTTTATTCTATTACTATGGTAAATTTTCATTCTTAAATATTGGAGAAGTCCTAATGCTCCCTCAGACAGACTAAGACTAGGGAATCTGCCTAAACCTATTTCACTGAACTTAAACCTCTTACTTCCTGAAATTTTCACTTCCTGAATTGTACAAACAACTCTTTTTCTTTTTTTCTTAGTAACAATATGACCAAAAAAGAAAAAAAATCAACTGATTTTTTGTTTTCTTAATCTTTTTCTCCTGTAAAGATCAAACAACAAGCAAATCATGACACCTATTACTTTACTGTAAGATGCTTACTGGATAAGGAGTTTACCTTTCTTGTGCTTCTTAGTAGATACTTTATACAGGGTACTGCAAGTTTTAAATTTAAATGGTTGCTTAAATTTGTTTTTCATATTCTAAGATTATAGTTCAAAAGTAAAACTATCCATCCCCTTCTTGAATTGCTGAATATTGCATCTTGGGTTCTGTGCAGAATAACCAAGCAAGTAGAGTACATTTGATTTTTAGATGGCTTTAAAAATACTGCCCACAAAAAATATCAACAGTTTCTTTAGAGAAGAAAGTACTAAGGAGTTATTTTCTCCCTAAGTTTATTTTCTTGATGAAATCTTTGCATTCACAGTTTAGCTGTTGTGATTTCAGCTATTACAATGGTCCCTTTACTGCTTTCTTGCTGTTTGATTTTTTTCTTAGGCAGTTTTATCAACCTTAACTTTATCTTACTTATTTCTGGAAAATTTAAATGTGTGATATACTCAATGCTCACTAACTCTCACTGAATTATTAGCCTGATAATAGAGTTAGCATGCTAAGTGTCTTATATGTTTCCTTTTAGTTTTCCTTCTTTTACTATGCTTGTGCAGTAACGAGTGCTGCATTGTTTATGGAAAGTGAATCAGCTTAAACAGTGCCTGATGGAAAGGGTATTTTTGACCAGTTAATGGCTAGCCAGATTTGAAATCCTGAAATGAATCCAAGGAATTTTAACCCAACTCACAGAAAATATCTAACTTAAAAGCCATGTTTCCCAGCTTACTGTGTGAGAAATAAGGCTGTAGCAGATAATAGTGTAAAATGCTTGCATACAGAGAAGTTCAATAATTTCAATTACAGACTGTCTTGGTAGGTACAATTCCTATTTCAGCATTTGTACACTTTTACAATTTCAGTATGCAACAATCTGACTTATCTTTCCACTTTAAGAAGTTACTTACCTCTTTGTAATCTTTTAGGTAATGTAATAATGTACTTATCATACTGGACCTTGGGAAAAAGCTGTCTGTGAAGTGTAGGTACTGTTAATTAATTGAAACTTGATTTAATAGACCTTGTTTAAGGTCCTACTTTGAGATTTTGGGATTGCAGTTTCAGAGGCAGTTTTGGTCAATCATTGGAATTGTTTCAGTTCTCTGTTTTGCAAATGAAAGTTGAGCTGCTAAATTATGTACTTAAAATATGTTCTTCAGGCGAACTTAGACAGGTAGGTGTTTGAGGTTAAATTCTGTTCTGCATTTTGGCTGTTTGGTTATTGGTTCCCATGGATATGTAAAGAAAGGAGCTACATGTCTGAAGCTGTCAGAATAAAATCTTATTTGTAGGTCCTCTGCAATTGTGCATGTGTGAATCAGAAGCTGTGGAGGATGAGACTAATAAGTAGGTTCATTAGGATGAAAACAGTTTAATAACTTATCAAATTATTGAATGACCTTTTCCACTGTTGCCCAGAATACTAATTTTGAAAGCATTGTATTTGGTAATACAGAAATAGAATTTGCTTGTTGTGTTGCTTTGCTTCTGAATAATTTCTGGTGGTTTTCTTCAAGAATTTTGAGAATGAGAGGAAAAATCCCAATAATTTACCTGTTCCTGGCACCTTTTAAACTGTGTTGTTTTCATTGTAGCTCTCCATGCATAGCTGATGGAACTAAAGTGAAGAGAATGCTTGCAGCCAAGTTTTCATCTGCAGATAGCTTTTAACTCACAGAAAGCCACCATCACTGAAGTGATACCTTACTGCTTTTACCACAGCCTGCATGGGACAGAGTTGAAAGAGTTATTTTGTGTTTTATGATGATAAACTGTAAAAACTGAATGTTGTCCATTTTTGGCACAAAGAAACTTCAGAACTTAAAATTATCTAGTGAACTCTCAATTTTAACAGACTGGTCAAGTGGGACAATTAAACAAACAGCAGAGCAATAATATTATGCCTTATGTTTATTTTGTAAAGGTTAATAGTTATAATATCTGGGACTACTAAATACAGTAAGCTTGAAACACTTCTTTTAATCTAGCAACACTTCGTCTCAGAGAACAAGACAAAATAGCAAATTTGAAATTCCTCAGGCTTAGCAGCAGTTAGGCAACCAGAAATCCTGCTACAATTCTAACTAGTATGGAAGTAGTCTCAAATAGTATTTCTCCAGATAGTGTTTTGAAATGTTCTCCTTGTCAGTTTTTGGGTTTTGATTGTTGATGGTTTGGTTTTGTGTGATTTTGGGGGTGTGGGTGGTGGTAGTGATGGGGTTTGGCTTGTTTTACATTACTGCAAGCATAGAACTGCAAGTCGTAGCAGTGTGGTCATTTTATCTTGTAATAGTACAGTATTGTCTCCTCATCAGAGTCATCACAGAAGGCAGCAGCATCTTTGCAGCATGCTGTGGTTATTGTCTGGCATAAAAGCCTATGTTTTTTCTCCCGCAGTAGTAGCTTTCAGTGTTTGATTTTACATACTTGATTCAGTAAATTTAAATAAAGTAATTACTGTGTGTTCAGAGCATGCCTTAAAATATGTTAGCACCTTGAATAATTTTTCCTGTCTTTATAGGTTTGGCTGATGGCAAGCACTGCACTTTTCCACATCTGCCTGGTAAAAACTTTGTGTACAATGCAGCAGAAGACAGACTGGAGCTGTGTGTGGATGCTGCTGGGCACTTCCCGATCGGTCCCGATGTTGAAGAGCTGGTTAAAGAGGCCTTAAGTCAAGTGCGGGCAGAAGCTGCTTCAAGAAGCAGGGAAGCAAGTCCTTCACATGGAATACTGAAGCTGGGTAGTGGTGGAGTAGTGAAAAAGAAATCTGAACAACTACATAACATAACTGCATTTCAAGGAAAGGGTCATTCCCTAGGAACTGCATCTAGTAGTCAACAACACGATCAAAGAGCCAGGGAAACACCACTTTTAAGAAAGCATAGCACAGAAACGGACTTCAGTCCTTCTGCTAAAATTGAGCCTTCTGTATTCACAGCTGCTTCTGGTAACAGTGAGCTTATTCGAATTGCACCGGGAGTTGTGACAATGAGAGACAGCAGGCAGCTTGACCCCACTTTGATTGAGGCACAGAGAAAAAAGTTGCAGGAAATGGTCTCTTCTATTCAGGCTTCAATGGATAGACATTTGCGGGATCAGAATACAGAGCAGTCAGCATCAGTTGATGTATCTCAAAGAAAAGTAGAGGCAGTGAGTTCAACTGCTAAAACTGGGAGCTTTCAGGCTGCCTTACCCGAATCATTCTCTGCACCAAGTGGTACTGAACACTTGAATACTGAATCAACTGATGGTAACATGGTGAATTCTGTGGGAACAGCATTCCCTGCAAGGTCTAAAGCACAAAAGGGAAATTCTGTTGAGGAGCTTGAGGAGATGGATAGTCAAGATGCAGGAATCACTAATGCAACTGAGCCAATGGATCACTCTTGATAGGTTAAAATCTAATAAGGGTAGAAGAAATTACTGTTCAAATGTAATGTTTATTGGCTGGGCCACACAAAGTGATTAGTTATTAAATCTTGTATGTATGTCAAAGATTATATCATCTTATTCAGTGCATGATAAGCATGTGATTGGCAATAGCTTTCAATATTACCATACTGCTGCCCAGGCTGGCTCTGTTACCTGTAAATTAGTTATTAGGAAATGCACTGAGATGAATATCTGCTGTACACATGGGTTCTTGAAAATTCTTTGTAACTTTTAATTTCTTAGAAGTCTTAAAATTTAAGCCCATCCAAGGTTCTTACCATTCTAGCTTAAGGTTACTGGAAGGGCTAGAACAGGCAAAACTAGAAACATGGCAAAGTTAATTCTGTCCCAGATACTTAATTCCAATAAAAAAATACCCTATTGTCATAAACTAGACATACATTTCAAAAAGTAACTGAAACTAAATTTCTGCTCAATTTGATAATGCAGCATATACAGTACTTTTAATTACACTTTGCTGGCCCTTCTCCAATTTAATGACTTTTTCATTCATACCCTCCTCTCAGAAATCTTGGAATAGGTATAACTTTAGTAAACTGAGGTCTAAGTTCTCCTATTGTCAGATGGAAAGCAAGTTCTAAAAAAGGCCACGTAGCAAATGATGAAGTACATTGAATGTGGTGTGGTTATGCATGGCTGTCTGAGCCAACACAACCATTTTGGTGCTCTCTTGGTAGCATTTCCTCCCAAATACCAAACTGGTCAGGTGGTTGTGCAACTTTTGAGACAATTACGGGAGAGAAGTTGGCAATTTCAAGTAAGAGCAGATGTTCAGTGGCAAATCCATTTCTTTTAGAAGACTTAGATTGTTAGCATTGGTTAGAAATAGCAAAAATGAAATAACAGCAGTCCTCTTAAGAGCAAATTAACAATTTATTGGAAGGAAATGACTCTCTAACACGCATTATCCTAAAGTGTTTGGTGATAATTGAGCTTTTAGAAGCTCGCTGTTTACTCTGTGGGAGCAAGGGATACAAGCTGTTTCAGTGTCTATAAAGACTACCCACCTCTCTCAACCTCACTTCAGTTTGTGATGCAGATTTCCCTGCATCAGTGATAATAGAGCTGGTATCCACTTAAGCAGTGTGTTCATCAGACCTGTAGTGCTAGTTTTTAAGAAGCAGCCATTGTGCTTGCTCCCTAAGGATGGAATGTGTTTCTGATACTGCACTTTGCTTCCTATCTTCATAGTCATTTAAATGCACTATTGTTGCTTCTTCTCATGGTAAAATAACATTGAATGGATGAAAAGATGTTAATACAGCTTCAAAGGAATTAAGAGCATTTAAATACTGAAGTCTGTGTTTGTGCACATGTAGGTTTTTACCAGTTCACAAATGTGGTTTGTGTTGTATATGTTTGTATTCAGGAAAGTCTCCTCACTTTTTACATTTCTAATCACTTAAACAGTTCTAAGCATTAGTATGAGAAAATGTCCCATGGGGAAGGATTTATTTTTGTATGTAGAACTGAAATGAAGCAAGTCACTTAAAGAATAGCCCTTCTCTTTTGTCAAAGTAAATTAAAATTACTCTGTTGGTTAACTTTTTATGTAGATAGTACAAATATTTTATGATTTCATACACTACTTAGAGGTAAAATATAAACACCACATTTTCACAAATGAAAAATGTTAAGATCTCAAATTGCTATCCGGTAAGATAGCAATTTGGAAACTTGGAATGTATGAAGTAATTGGCTTGCCAGAACTGACCTTGCTGATGCACTGATTAACTGGCAGGGCTTATTCAATGAGAAACAGGATGCACATGCAGCACCTGGAAGCCTGCCATGACTTCTGAAAACATTTAGTCTCCCATGAATCAGTCTAGCTCGCTGAAGGCTACATCTATATAGAAAATGTTGAGTAGAGGCTTGTGCTTTGTCACAGTGTTGAAAAAGTATAGCAGTGACTTGTTCTGGGAAAGAATGTCAATTGGGAGAGGCTGGGGGGGAGGAATCTCCTGAATCTCTTGCATTTTAGACCAGGTAGCCAATGCTTTGATAGTTATAACCTTTTCTTTAGGAGAAAAAGTCTTCCTTGGCTGGAAAAATAATGAGTGAGCAGCGTATATGACAGAATTTCAAGTTTGAAATAAATTGAAATATTTATTGCCCATCATTCTTATTTCAAGGAAAAATGCTTACTTCTTTCATGCCTTTCTGGTAAGACTGCAGAACTTTGTGTGCCTTTTACAGTGTAAAGAGGAAGGCTTGGTTTAGTTTTGACACACTTCCCATTTCAGCAGTAATTTGACATTTTCCTTCTTATTAAATAGGCATAGAAACAGATAATAGCTCTGTTTGACTCACCATTAGTGTCATCTCGGGCCCACTCAAGTAGTGTAGACCAGAACCCTCCAGTTCCTAAAAGAAGATGGTCTCACAGGACTGGTAAAATGTCAATCACAAGATCTGCTGGTGTGAATTCTGGAAGGCAGGATTGTGCATATTTCTTTGCAGTGTTCTTATCTCACATAGCTTTTTCATGCATTTAATATCAGTGGTTTTGAGAAAGATAGATAGCTCTTGGTACTCTCAAGTGAAGCTAAACTTCATCTATGTGCCAGTGAGATGTGACTGTGCAGGAGAAGTGAAATAAAGAACACTGAAGTGTAAGTTGGAACAGATGTTTCATTTGGTTGCTGGCAGTGGGTGCAAATATAAGTGGAGACAAATCTGTGTGCCTGTCCAAGGAGCACCAGTGTGCTTGTTAGAATTCCCTGTTAGAGTCAGGAAAATGCTGCTGGGGTACAAGGGCAGGGAAGACTTGGCTCATTGTGGATGAGAAGATGTGTCAGTAGAACTTCTCAAATGTCAAGAATGGTGCCCTTTTCTTGAAAAGTAAAGGCAACCAACCCAAATTCTTGCTACCAAATTGCCTGTGGAAAGAGGTTGTGGTTTTGAGTACCCACCTTGATTACTTTCTTGTCTGAAGGCCAAGGATCTTCTACGCTGTGTCTCATGGCAAAGACACATCATTAGAAAATCCTAAATGCTACTATGGCTTAGTATGTATAACCCAAAGAAAAGATGATTGCTAAAAATACAGGTCTAGTACAAAAAGAAAAAAGGGAATGAACTAGATTCCTGATGAGCATATGGGAAACCTCGGGAGAACAGATCAGTTTTCCAAGACTTGTACTACTTCAAATGGCTGGCTGCTTAGGTGACTTTTTGATAGTGCTGTTTCTGTCTGAATTGTTTGCATTTCAGCAAGGGAAAATAAATAGCAGATTTTCAAATGAAATCAAAGAAATATATTTGGGATGTCTTCCCTGTTGTAGTCACAAAACAGCTGTGTGCATTGTTGGCTTTGTGAATTCCATGTAGTTTACTAGTCTTGTGCTGGCTGCAAAATACAAGCTAGATGTTGCCTCTGCCAGAGTGCTTTAGCAGTGACACAGAGGCACAGTGCCACAGGGCTGTGTGCTAACAACCCTGCAGGGCCAAAATACTTGATTTACACTCTTTGATAAAGTAGAATCTGTTGTCATTGTCACAGGGTTAGTGGAGTTGTTGCTACTTTTTCAATGCGCTGAAAATGCCAGGTAACAAAATTCTTGGTATGTTTACAGTTGGGAGAGTGATGCTCGATCTGAGTTGTATGGAAAATGAATGATTTAAGAAGATGCCACTGTTATCTCTACATTTGTTTGGCTCCTATTTTTAAATATCAGAATCTACATGCTTTTGTAAAATAATAATAATATGAATATGAAGTTAATCCTTTTGTTAAAAAAGCCACAACAGAGAGTGGTTTCTTTGTTTTGCTTGTGGATATCAGTTTAGCTTCATGAAGAAGTTGCTTAAGATCTTTAGAATGCAGGATTCCCTCTGAGCCCTTATGCCTGTGGTTGAGCAATAAAAGGTTGAAACAAGAGTGGTATTTTCAGAGTTATTTTACATTTGATGAGGATTATTGCCAAGAAATGAAAGAGTGCACTTTTAGGAGGGAATGCTATTTAAAATGTATAAATAGGAATTAAAATAGTGTATATATTTAGAAAAAAATCTTTTTAAAAAGTAAGTGCTTTACATGTTGAATTAAAAATAAATTAGCATAGAAACTATACCATCTCACAGTACTGGCTGTTATCCAGCAAGGTTTGGTTTGTTCTATTTGTGATTGCTGTACTAATTATATTTGATTTTTTTATCAGTAATGTAACAATAGTGTATTATAACAGTATATAGTGTACTATACTACACTTCACTGTACAGTATTTGGAATTTTCTTTGATTGCTATATTAAAACTATAAGTTGAAACATCTGCTTTGGTTTTATAATGTGTATTTTTATCTAGCCTTTCACACATTAGCTTGTTTCATTAATGCTGATTTGCCTACAAAATGAGTCAGCTGAAAATGTATTAATTTCTGCATTTTGCATATAAATTGCATTTTACTTCTATACGTGAATACTAGTACAGAGGTTGAAAAACTGATACAATTCTTAGAAAAGTAAAACCTGATGTTACCCATTTTCCTTTAGTAATGGTTCTTTTTCAAAATAATTTTTTGAGAGAAAAGCTCTTTAAGAAAAAACTTGGGTTTTTTGACCTCATACCTAATCTAAGTATTTCATTGAACACATAGGACCTTTGAATTTGAGAGGTTTCTAAACCACATATTTTTGATATATCTGAGACCAAAATTCAAGACCTGAATCTTTTTTTTTCAAAATTGTCATGAAGAAGATGTAGAAAAATGCTGACCAAGTCAGCATTTAAGATACCTTGCAATCTGTGATTTGAAACGTTGGTCAAAGTGTATTTCAAAGCAAAATTTTAATGTGTGCATGTAATATTCAAGTATGAATAAGTACAATTTGGAAGAAATACGCTTTTGAAAATTTGGCAATACTCAAAAATGAACATATTGACAACTATCTAAATTATCTCTATGCTTTTCCCACCAGCTACATGTGGTACTTTGTTTCACAAATTGGCTTTAATCAAGACTTCTGAGCCTAGAAACAAGCCATAAAACCCATCTGCAAAACTTTTGTGTTACTTCTTCCTGTATTTACTGAAAGGCCTTAATTCCAAGTGTGCTAGCATTAAAGCCTTCTTTAAAATGATGGGTGTAAATACACTGTTAATTTTGATTGCATGTCATGTCATGAAGAATTGAAAATTATCCTTCAGAAGATTTGTATTTCAAAAGCTTAAATGATTAATGCTAAGCTAGAAATTTGCTCATCTTTATTAATACAGTACTTATCATTTTAGCCAAAACCAGTACTGAATGTATGAAGCAACAAAGTTAAGTGTGGTTTCGAAGTGTTTTCATTTTACTTCTGCATTTAATTGTACAGTCTTAATATCTGTCTAAATTTTTATTTTGGATTCGAGTTGTTTGGTTTGGGTTATTTGTTGGTTGGTTGGTCTGTCTCATTTTTTTCTTATGCATGTCCACAGCAAATCTGTTGTAACATCACTGTAAAACCCCATCTTCCTGTCACCATAAAACTCCTCAAAATACAATCTTATCCCTAGGGCCAGGGTGAGAGTGAACCTTGGATATTCATCAGCATGTGTAGCAAGTTATGGACGGTGCTTTTGGTATTACAAAGTCAAACACCTTATACTGTCTGCAGAAGGTAGTTGAAATCATGTTGCTTTGCTTGATGTAGAGGCTTTGATATATGTTGGCTTCTACTGGTTTGTGTAGTTTTGAGTATCTATTACTCAGAAATGGATGAAGAAAAGTAGGTGTTTAGATTCACAGTAGACTTGATGGCCAAGTTGACATTGCAGAAACCCTGTTGCTGCAGCTGGTTTGAAATGGATTACTTGGATTTGAATTACTTAAATTGATGTATACCGGGTTATTCTGAACATCTGTTAACACAGAGGAATTAGGCTTCAATGTAAGCATGACCTCTCTTGCAGTAACTTGCAGACACTTTAAGAGGTTTCAGAAAAGACTGCTATTCTTTGTTCTGTTACTGAAAAACATTGATTATGAGATAGTTGCACAGACTTGTGTTTGGACTTCATCCACCTCTGTTTTTAAAAGACTGCCTAATTTTGTTTTCCGCTGAAAATAATACTTCTAGTGGTTTGCCTTGCTGGTAGCAAATCTAATTTCACTTCTAAAGTGATCCTGTAGGTCTGGACTGGGTCTGTGCTGTTTGGAAACTCGTATTCAATAAATGAAAAATTAAAAGAAAGATGGCAGATGGAAGGAAGTTACTAGAAATTATAAGAAGGTTTAAATGGTACTGTGGTTCTTATTAGCCAACAGTCTGTGGAGTCTGGCTGTATGAAATGCACAGTCACTTCTTACAAACCCACAAGGCATACTTCAAGCAACTTCTTTCAGAATAAGAAAACTTGATTTTATAGGCTACTTTGTCAATTCAGTGTATAAGATTTTCTTTAAAATTAAGTTTCTTTTAGATTGTCACATCGTTGTGTAAATGTAGAGCAATACTTTCCAGACTCTACCTCCTGATCTTAAATTCTTCTTTCCCACATGCATTTGTGCTGCCTCTGCAAATCCTCAAGAGGTCTTCTGACACTGGGCTGCCTTTCCTGTTTGCTTTTCATCTGTCTCTTGAACTCTTAGTCTATATCCTTTTTACCACAGATATTTTTGCAAGTTTATTGTCCTCTATTTATACTGTGCCTCTTAGAGACAGTAAGAGGCAACAAATAATTGAATTTCACACAAATTAGACTGATGTGTAAGAAAACCTTATTGCAAGCACAGAAACCTTATATGGCACAGAAAGGAACAGAGGGAGTTTGCTGGGAGATGGGAGTACTTACCTGCATATCCAGAAGGGAAGAAGATGCACAGGGATTTCTCAGTGTTTGTAAAAATTAACGTTGTTTGGTAGGCAGCCATGTTTTGTGTTCTTCCATCTCCATGGTGAAACTTTAGAGGCTGCAGTGGCTCGCTCCCAATCTGGAGATTTCCCTGAGATCCACCTTTGTTTTCTCCCAGGAACAGAAGCTGCCAAATATATACATTTCAACCCCATGGGAGAGAAGGGGTGAGACCTTACCACACATTGCCCCATGAAGAGGTTTTGTGGCAGTAAGAAAAAAGCCAAAACACAGAAAAGGCAAGAGCCTAACTTAAACGTGGGGGGAATGACATAACTCTTATTTCTATTTGTATGCTCAAATCTGCCCAAGCATTGCTCAGTGCATACCAAATCCTACATCTGATCACTTCACATACAAGAACACTACTTCTTTCTCCACTGTGTCTTTCTTAGAATAAGGCTCTTCCTGGCTTCCTAAGACAGATGCTGGAAATAGCAATTATTTTTGCAGGCAGCAAAGAGGGATGCAGAAAATAAAGGTCAAGAGTACCTGCTTCTTTTGGCTTTCAAAATAAGAAAAGTCAAGGCATGGTGCAATGGAAAAAACTAAATGCCATGATTTACTTCTTTGTTCCCTCTGTTTTTCCTAACTGTAACAATTTCTTTCCCCTGCCACATTCACCAACTTTTTTTTTTTGGTTTATTTTCTTCCCTGCATTTGAGGTCAGCTGAGCTGGCCCATTCTCTCCTTAGTATGGTAACTTTGGACTCTCAGGTCTCTATTAAGTCAGCAGCCCAAAAATTCCCAGTTATCTATTGCCACTGTGAAAATAACCTTTTATTATTTGACATTTTGTTTCTTTCCAACCCTAACCCTGAGGTTCTAAATTGTAAACTCTCATAAACTCCCATTTTTCACAAACTCAGAAAATACACTTACAGTGACTGAAGACCTTTCATGTACACCTGTTCTGCCTGGAGAAGTGGAGCCAGGCATGGAGGCATGCAGTCTTTTGGATCTATAAGCACCCTCTGATCTCTCTTCTCTCCTCTTGCTGGAATTCTGCAGGGCATGGGAGCAACACTGCCTTGGACAAAGAGGCAAACCATTGTTGTGCAAGCAGCAGGGGCCAGCACCTCTGGGAGTGCTGGTTGTGATCCTGGCAGATTTGTCTGTGTGGTTCCTATTTTTGTAATTAGCGTTGGGAGTCTTGTTGCTAGTTTGGAAAGCTGGCAATCAAAACACTGTTCTTTTTATCAAGTAGTTTTGATTTTTGGGTAGAAGGTCGAGCAAGTGCTTTTCATCTATCACCAGGATACTACTGAATTTAGGCTGAATCTAGGCTTGCCTGAATCTAGCTCAGGCAGTTGCCAGGACACTGTGACTGCTGCCTGCCTGTCAGTGGCTCAGTCTGGCTCTGATAGCTTTGGTCCCTTTCTTTAAGAGTAATTGTTTACTCCTGGAGTTGAGGAATATCTAAGAATTAAGTTGATTTCTCTTGCATTTCTAGTCATGACTTGCTAGGATGTAGTTCTAAAACCATGGGGTAATGCTGGTACCTGATTAACAGGTGACTTGCATATGTCCCCTTTGGTCTCCAAAGTTGTAAATATGTTGGTGAAATACTTTTTTAAAGACATTTGCATACTTGACCAGAACTAGTAAAATTATTTCTCCATAATTTCCAAAATAAACAAGTGGAATTTGAGAAATTAGAAAGGTTGTTAACTGAGATAAATATTCTAATCTTGCTGTGGTATCATTACTAATTATTGTGAGAGTTGATAGCAAGATAATAGGTAATGTCTGGGTGTAAACTTAAGAATGTTTTTCTCTCTTTCATTGATTCAAGGCTGTTCCACTTTCAGCCCCTAAAAATTAATATTTGCCTGTACAGTGCCTCATTTAAGTGAATGCTCATGCCAATGAAACTATAGGGGATGTGACTGCCAAATGAAACTTGTCTCTTTAAAGGAATGCTATCAATCAGTCTAGCTGCCACTGTACTTTGCACAGAGCAGATGAGGTGAGGCTCAGGGCTTGGTTTCAAAGTGACAGCATCCATCTGAGCTGTGCAGTGGCACCATTTCCCTGCACTCTGTGGAAGAGGATCCTAGTGTTGGTCTCTGGCAGGGCTATATCCCTGGAGCTGCTTTACTGGTCTTCTGAGCCTGGGAACTGTGGTTGTTTTTTTCAGTCCAAGGCTTGATTTCAAGGCCACCTCAGAATTCTTTCAATAGTTGTACAGCCTCCTTGATAAGCTGATATAGGCTGCTTTGGAAACATGCAAGATGTTTTGTGTGCATGATTGTCAGGAAGGTTAATGCACCAGAATAAATTCTGAGGCCATCCAGATACACTAGATTATTTTGGTATTTTTGTGATATGGTAGCCTTTAAGCCTTTTGTTTCCACCCTCCCTACTCTAGCATGAATACTGTCAATGCAGTAAAGTAAAATTTATGAAATCACAAAGTACATGCAATTCTTCTGTGTTCAGAATGTCTGAACACAGGCTAATTGAATTAAGCAAAAGTAACACTATTTCTTCCCCTCTGCAAGAGGCTCTGTAAATTGGTTGAGTCAAAGTGCCCAGAACTTGCTAACTCTTCTGGGAGAAGGGGCTGATCCTTTAAGACTTAGCATTTTAGGAGAATGTTATAAGAAGCATTTAGAGAGAATTTCAACAAAATCAGATCAGCCATGAACAGAATATTGTCCTTCAGAATCTTTGATACCAAGCAGATGGAAAAAAAGAAAAGAATAAAACACGACTAAGTATGACTGAAGGCACATAGCAAATTGAAATTATTCTGAACTGCAGCTCCCCTGAACTGGCTGTGACATGACTGGAGTACAGATGACAAGCTGGAATCTTCAGTACCGACACATAGAACAGATGCAGATAATAAGGTGCTGTCATATGAAAAACTATTTTAATTTAAAAGAGTATCTGGTGTGCATCCTTGTGCTCTTCATTGGGAATTTCTCCAAACATGAGGAGGAATTTCAGCCCCACCAGGATGATGCAAGGAAGAACACCTTGGCTGCTGAATGCTGGTGCTGTGACATTGAATCGAGACCAAGTCAAGCAGCTGGGCTGAAGACTTGATGGATACACGTGGTTTGATTGACATATTTGGTGTTTCAGCTACAGCTGAGCTCTGAAGATTGCAGTCATTGGAGCAGCTGGTGATAAAGCACTGAAAACTACTAAAAGGAAAGTACCTGCTAAAAGACCTGTGAAGTCACCTACACTGAGCTTTTTCTTTATTTTACAATCATCAAGTGTTTCTTTTACTTTATAGATCATAGTTCTGTGAGACCAGCAGCAATTGGTTGGGAAACTGTTTGCTGAGCAAATAAGCCTCCTATTTTCCACAATTCAAAAAATGATTCTTGAGTTCACTTTGTAGGAATTTTTCTAGATTCTTCTCTCATACTAAGAAATCAGTTGCCTGCCTTGTTGATTATTTGTGCTGAGAATCATCCTCACAAAGACTCTGGCTTCTCTGTGGTAAGGTTTCCAAAAACCTACAGAGAGAACATTTAGGACAGACTGATAATTCTTAACTTCAAGTCAGTGGTGTTAAGCCCTGAGCCTCCCAGGGAACATCCATGTACTGCTTTATTGTCCAGAGAAATGTTAAATTGGCTGCCTGAATTCACAATGAGATTCCAGTGCATAACAGCAAAGAATTACAAACTTCTGCATGTGACTTCAGAGTTTTTCTATCATTTCCTTGGCAATAGGCAGTGGGATCATGACTGCTATTTTTTATTCACTAAAGGCTTTGTCAGGAAATAGATGGAACTCTCACCAAATCGGAGCAGTAAATAGTAGTACACATATAGACTTTATGTATAACCTTGTAGTGTGGTACCTTCATACTACGGCAGCTTGGTGAGATTTTTTGAAGCATCAGTGTTGCACAGGGAGGGATCTGTTGCCCAGCAGGAACAATCTGCTGTTAGTTAAAGTCATAATGAATGCCTAATAGAAGTTTTCCTCCTGCAGATCAGCAGGAAACTAAACAAGAAAGAATAAATAATGGAACAAATGATAGGACCATCACTCTTCCAGGGCACTTTACCCTTTGAATTATCTGGGTAAGAGCAAATGTCCCTGTCTATGGAAATATCTTGCCCACTGCCATAGTAATTGGGCAACACTACAAAACCCAAGCAAGATCCAAATGCCAACAGCTGATTCAAGTGTTTGGTTTTGATTTGTCAGGAGACTCAAAGAACAGTTCTAAGGTAAGTGGAAAGTGGCAAAAAATGCCACTGGAAGTATGTCACCGTGACTCAAGGTCTATGAGCTATGATTTGCCTCCTCCTGACACCCTGAACCAGCAGCACCTGGTCATGGTCTTTGGGTCCAGGCTGGAACTGGGCTGTCCTTTGTCACAAGGGAGTCTTGGGCAGGGCAAACCAAGGTAGAAAGCAGTTCTTGCACAATGGGACTCGGATATTGCTGGCTGGTGAGTGTCCTATCAGAAGCCTATGAAACTGAGTCTGGTGGCTTGTGGGCCATGGCAGCTCAGATGGGATGGGAGGGGACAATCCAAATCCTGCTACAGAGACAGTGTCTGTTTGTGCCTACATTCTTATAAGGTCACTGAAGAGAGTAGTAGACGACTGGGTTGGTTTTGTCAAGTTATTAGAAACTAAGAAGAAATAGACAGAGGGGAATGCATCTCCATACTTTTTTTTTTTTTTTTAAATCATGTAGGAGCAAAAGAAACCCCAAACATTAGACCTTGTCACACAGGACAGAAACAGGATTAAAAAAAAAAGAAAGAAAAAAAAGAAGTGAGGCATGTATGTGCTTACTGGTGTACTCCAAGGAGAATGCTTACTGGATGTCATAACAAACTACATCTTTAGGCTATTATTCCTTTTAACAACAGGGCCATCAGTGCTTATTATTTTAGCATTTTGCTTCAGCTAATGCTTTCAGGATCTATTTCCTGCAAATTAGGAACACACGTGTTACTATGGGAATATACAAGGCACCTATTTAGACAATAATATTTTTATTTCAGGCTCCTTTCACTGTGAATTAAATATAAATGAGTGCTAAAAGATGCCATTTCATACTGTATGAGGCTGATGACACAAATCCTGTCTCAGGGTGGGTTTTATTACTTTTTCATTACAGCTTTTGTAGTTCAAAGACTCCTGTCAGAGCTTTGATGTGGGGAAACCTGCTGCGTTGTCATCTCTGGATACTAAAAGTGCATCACAGGGAATGTAGGTTGGTGCTGAAGACCTATTAGCAAAGACTACAAATAAAACCCTCAAGGACTTAATTTTCTTTGTGAAAGATGCAACGATACTAGTTCGCCCTTGTAACGGTGCGATTTTGGTGCGATTTTGGTGCGATTTTGGTGCGATTTTGGTGCGATTTTGCCCTCCCGTGCCGTGGGGGCTGCGCCGCCCCCTGTAGTTCCTGCGTGCCCGCGCAGGGGGCGCTGCGAGCCCGGCGTTCCCGCCCGCAGGCACCGGGAGCATCCATGGTGCTGTGGGGATGCACCGGGAACAGCCCCGGTGCTGTGGGGATGCACTGGGAACATTGGTGGTGCTGTGGGAATGAACCAGGAACGGCCCCAGTGCTGTGGGGATGCACCGGGAAGATCCCACAGTGCGGTGGGGGTGCACCGGGAACAGCCCCGGTGCTGTGGGGATGCACTGGGAACACTGACAGTGCTCTGGGGATGCACTGGGAACAGCCCCAGTGCTGTGGGGATGTACAGACTCCACACATGGCTTAGTTTATTCAGATAACTTGTGTGTATTTCATCCTGGAGGACAACAGACTGCCCATGAGCCAGCTGTGTGCCCGGGCGCCCAAGAAGGTTCTCTGGGGTGCATTAGGAAGGGCATTGCCAGCAGGTGGAGGGAACTGATCCTGCTCCTCTACTGGTGGGGCCACATCTGGAGTGATGTGTGCAGTTCTGGGCTCCTCAGGACGAGAGAGACAAGGAGCTTCTGCAGCAGGTCCAGCAGAGGGCTGCAAAGATGATTAAGGGAGTGGAGCACCTCTTTTTAAATACAATTTAAAGCATTACAATTTAAAGCAGAACTGAAACATCTCATGTAGTGACAGGACAAAGGGGAATGGATTCAAACTGAAAGACAGTAGGTTTAGATTAGATATTTGGAAAAAATGATCACCCTTAACTAAGGGTGGTAAGGCACTGGAACGGGTTGCCTGGAGAAGTTGTGGATGCCCCATCCCTGAAAGTGTTCCAGGCCAAGTTGGATGGGGCTTTGAGCAACTTCGTCCAGTGGAAGGTGTCCCTGCCCATTGCATGGGGGCTGGAACTTGATGATCTTTAAGGTCCCTTCCAACCCCAATCGTTCTATAGTTCCAGCTAAATACTTGTGTTGGGAAATACCTAGAACACAGAGAGGTTGTGCTGGAATGTAGCTTTTACTTCACGATGGTGACAGCTTCAGGAGGTCATTACCTCTGTGGTGGTGGTTAGAAAATTTCCTTAAGTAAACTATTGAAAAAAATATATTTGGAAAGAAGATGATGGATAAGAAACCATCTGCTGTTTTTGGTGATTTGTTTGTACCACTAAAGTAAAAATCACATTGCATTTAATAAAAAGTGATGTTTTATCCCTGTGACGGATGTGAGCGCTCCAGTGTCAAGTGAACACCACGACTGAGGACCTTTAAAGGCTGTCTCTACCCTTTCTGGGGTTTTTTGACTGTGCAGCTGCCAACACCTGTCTTTAAAGCAGGTGCTCCCACCTTGTTCTCCTAGGAGCTGTGTGGACTCCACGTGTCCATCAGCACAGCCACACGAGGATGCGATGCCATGTTTCTACCAGAAAAGAAGCTGTGGCCAGGTGAGGTTCAGCTTCTCCCAGGCAACTAGTGACAGGATGAGAGAACCCAGTCTAACGCTGTGCCAGGGGAAGTTTAGGTTAGACATTAGGAATTTCTTCATGGAAAGGGTGACTAAACATTGGAATGTGCTGCTCAGGGTGGTGGTGTAGTCGCCGCCTGTGGAGGTCATTCAAGGAAGGACTGGATTTGGCACTCAGCGCCGTGATGCAGTTGACGGTGGTGTTGTCGTACGTTGGACTCGATGATCTGAGAGGTCTTTTCCAATCTGATTGTATTTGGGGGCGGCCTCTTCCCAACAGACCCGTGCCGAGGCTGGAGCAGGAGCCCGTAAGAGCGCTGGCTGGCTGATGGATGAGACCCTCGCTTCCCTCTCCTTAAGCACGCGAGCAACGACAGGACATGGGTTTTTCGGCAAGGGAGGGAAGCGGGAAGCGCTGCCCTCGTCCGCCGGGACAGCTCGCCGCGGCGCGGGAGCGTGAGAAGGCGAGAGGGCCTCGCCCCCTGCGCTGAGCGACCCGCGGGCAGCAGGGCCCGGGGCCGGGAGCCGCCGCCGGGCGTTTGGGTCGCTCGCAATTCCGTGTTTCCGTTCCGGAGTTCCATGTGTCCGTCCCGAGCGCGTCTCCGTGCTCCAGCCGCTCTCGGGAAAGAAATTCCACCTCCAGTTACGACGAACATCACCAGCGGCACCCGGAAGAAAGGATTTATGCCAAAAAGCAGAACTACCGGCCAGCTCCCTTCGATAGCTCAGCTGGTAGAGCGGAGGACTGTAGAGGCGCGGCCCGCGGGAATCCTTAGGTCGCTGGTTCGATTCCGGCTCGAAGGAGACGCTCGGTTTTGCCGCGCGGAGGCGGCCCCGCCGTTACCTTCTCACTCTTTTGCCGTCGGGAGCCGCCGCCGTTGCCGCGGGCGCGGGGGCGGCTCGCGGGCGCTCGCGGCGGGGCGTTGCGACGGGGCCGCCCCGCTCCCCCCGCCCCGGCCCCGTCACATCGCCCGCCCGCCGGCGCGAGGCCCCGCCCCCTCCCGCCCGGCGCGCGGAGCCGCGTGCGGTCGGCGGCGGCCAATGGGGCGTCAGTCCGCCTGCGCAGATTCAAACGGCGGCTCGCGGGGGGGAGGCTGCGCGCGAGATTCGGGCGGCACCGGCCGAGCGCGCCGCGAGCGCCGGCAGCTGAGCCCGAGCGGCGGTGGCGGCGGCCGGTGCGCGGCGGGGGCCGGGCGGCCACAGGGCAGGGCAGCGGAGCAGAGCGGCCCGGAGACGGAGGGAAGGAGGGCGGCGGGCGCCGCCGGAGCCCGCGGCAGCTCTGACAGCATCGGAGAGCGAGGCGCAGTAGGGGCGAGAAAGGGGCCGCTGCGCGCCCCGTCCTTGCGGGCAGCGGCCAGGCCGAGCCATGCCTGACGCGCCGGGGCCGGGCCGGGGCTGAGGGCGGCCGCCGGGGCGCTGCGGGCACCGCGGGCAGCAGCGGGCCCTGGGAGGATCCCTGCCCGGCTGGAGGCGTTCTGAGCCGCCGGTGCCCCGCTACGTCCCTGCCCGGCTGTGAGAGAGGGAGCCCGGGCGGCTCGGGGGCTCCGTGCTGCGCCCCGCGGCCGTGGCGGCCCCCCCTATGGTGCGCGCCGAGGATGGCGGAGAGACGGCGCAGGTGAGTGCGGGACCGGGGCGCTCTGCGCTTTCTGCCCCCCTTCCCCTCCAGGGCAGTGCTGCCTTCCACGCCGCCGTCCCGAGCCCAGGTGCCCCCCCGCGCTCCGGGATCCCGGCCAGGTGCTCCCCCCGCGCCCCGGGATCCCAGCCAGGTGCCGCCCCGCCCCTCAGCGCTGCTCTCGGCCTCCTTCCACCGCCCCGGCCTCGGCTGTCACTGCCCACCTCCCTCCCCCCTCCGGCACCCTCGCAGGTATCTCTTCTCTCGGACTTCTGGGCACCACCTCTCGGGTACAAATCCCGCCTTTCCCCTGGCAGCTGCTCTCACTTCTGTGCTTTCGCTCAGGTCGTCTTTGTTGTAGCTTACCTGGGCAGCTGCTCTTGTCAGTAACAACTACGTTGCCTCCGCAGTAGTTTTCCGTGCTGGTTATTTTCCTTTTGCTGGAGTAACACTTTTTCCTTTTCACCTCCCAAGTGGCTTTGGCACAGCCTTGATATAAGGTTTGGGCCTGTTGATTCTTTCAGTATGTTCAATGCACCTACTTTTGCTCAGCTGATATATTCTTTGACTGAAGATATCACAATCTAGCCTGAAATATTCCTGAGAGATCACATTCTGCACTAGAGCTCTAGCAGCTGCCCTAGATGGCTTTCATACATCTTTTGTTATATTGATACGAGAATGGGTGTGTCTTTGTTTTGTATTTAGAAGATGGTCTTGGAGAACTGTTTTGTCGCTATGGTTATTCCTGTCTTAAATCAGTTTCTGGAAAGTTATAAAGAAATATAGGAGAAAGATTAGGATTGGGGAAGGAAAGGATACTTGGTGAGTTATCTGTGGCATCTGGGGTTTGTTGTGAATGTATACTTTTCATGGAATTGGGGGTGGTTTCAAAGTCATGCATATTAAAACTGCTTTTGCGTTTTCCTCTGACATGGGAAAAATTATAAGAGAATATTTTTCTGCAAAGCTGCAATTAAAACAAGAAAACAATACTTTGGTGTTCTAGTTGTGTAAGCCACAAAGGGCTTTGCTTGCAGAGGCTGACTGCTGAAGCTATCTGTTCTTGGCTCGGAGACAGCATGTTTCTTGGCACTCCTAATCAGCATTTTGTAGTTTAAGGGACTTTCACCTGTGGTATTACAGTGGTTTCATTTTTGTGAAGCTTTAGATTGTATTATCTCTCCCATGGCTGTGGAGTGCTTTGATTTCATGATTGAAAGTACAGCGGGTTGTGGATAGCAGAGGAAGGTTTGGTTAGAGATCGGTAGCCCGAGGCGGATGTTGTGTCAGTGTCTGATGATGGTATCTCCAAAACTAAATATTGAAGCTATGAGTTTTCATGAAAGTGCCTTCAAGACTTTTAATCTAGGTGTGAAGTAAGAAGAAAATGCAGTTGTTTTGCACCAAACGATATTAAGTTTAATCTCACATTCATTTAATGTTAAACTTCTCTTGGTTGTTGCAGTTGCAAGCTTGATTTTTTTCTTTTAATGGTCCTCAACTCAGAATTGCAAGGACAGCTAGTGCAGATCTCACAAAATATGTACTTTATTGTCCCAGATGTCTTATTTGATGAAACTTGGTGGATGCCTTCCACTTTGATGCAGTATTTTAGCAGTTTCATAACTGCAAAAGAATTGTCAAAGGAGCTATAACAACCCCATGTGTTTAAAAATCTTGTCTTTTTCATTGAAAACTTCAAGTAGTAGTCCCACTTATTAATCAGAATTTGATTTATAGTCTATCATAGCACTGGTCTAAGCAAGACTCAGGACTAGGTGGTTGTTCAGGTGGAATGGAGGTGCAGGAGAGGTTAGTGCCTGCTTGGCTGGCAGAGGCACCGGTGTGGCTGGAGAGCTCCTGATGCAGGGCTCTGAACCGCAGCTGCCCCCGGGCGGGGCCCCCACCTGCTCCGGCACTGGAGCTCTCATCGGCCTCACTGCTCCCCGTGCGCATGGAGCCCTGCTCTGCTTTTGGGTCCCCGTGCACATGGAGCCCTGCTCTGCTTTTGGGTCCCCGTGCACAGGGAGCCCTGCTCTGCTTTTGGGTCCCCGTGCACAGGGAGCCCTGCTCTGCTTTTGGGTCCCCGTGCACAGGGAGCCCTGCTCTGCTTTTGGGTCCCCGTGCACAGGGAGCCCTGCTCTGCTTTTGGGTCCCCGTGCACAGGGAGCCCTGCTCTGCTTTTGGGTCCCCGTGACTTTTCTCCTTACTGGAGACTGCTCACAAACCAGTTTGCTCTGCAGTGGGTGAGGAGGTCGTGTTGACAAAGGGCTTTACAAGAAGGCCTGATTTTAGTTGTAAGTGAACTGTATGGCCTGCTTGGTATGAAATGGTATTATGAGAAGTGTATTCCTAGGACAGATCCCTGAAGTTTGTCAAAGGACAAAAGAGGAGTTGGTCGGGAGGCAGAAAAAACTGTTACTTCTGAGTTTAAGTTCTGTTTTTGTAAGTCTTAGCCCACTCAATGCAAACCTCTTAAAGCGTTTGCAGCTCATTTTTTTTCTGAAAGTATGATGAAGAACTTGCTGTTGACCTTCCCACAAGTTTGCTGCCTTGTCTTTCAGCAACTCAGCAAAGTTTTAATTTGCTTATGTTTTACTGCTGCATCATGAAGCTAAGTAAGGCGAATGCAGATGTGGTGTAGGATGTAGAAGCGAGTCTGCAGGAGTTGGGCACTTAGTATCCTGTGGTAATGCTTTTGAATTAAGTATGTCCTCGGCGGCTGACAGGAACAGACTTAATGGGAGATAACAAATAAAGTGTAAGTGGTTAATCAGCGTGCTGTGCTGATCATTGCATATTCTAGAAAATAATGGAGATACTGTCCATTGAATCTGTTCTTGGGACACTAGCACAGGTTAATTTCATTACTGGGAAAGGTTTTTTTTATACTTTTGATTAAAAAATTGAAGCAATTGTCAAGGATGAGAAGAAATAATTTTTGTTTTGAACCTGAATTTATGTTTTTTTTATCATGCTTTGTACCAATAATAAAATGGAGAAAAAAATTGCCCTGTGAAACTGCTTTTAATTTAAGTGATGTATTTGGATGGGAGTCCCTTCTTTGTGCCTTTGGTATAATTAATGCAGGGGCACAGCAGCTCTTGTTGTTAGAGCTAGGTTTCCACATGTGTTTGAATTTATGCTAACATGAGTCACTGACAGAAGTTTAAGCGATGATTCCATGAAGCACTTCCCTGTGCCGCCTGTTTGGAAGGCTTTGTTTATGCAGGTTGTGGAGTTCCGCCTTTCTCCAGTAGATGGAGCGGGATCTTCGCGGAGTCGCAGCGGTACCTGGCTGTTCTGCGCCTCGGGGCTCAGCGCTGAGGCCCAAATTATTTATTCTGGAACATCTCTGTCTTCAAAGATTTGTATCTAATTCCTGTAACACCGAGGCAACGCTTTTAGTCAAGTCAGGAGCCCACGTAAAATCTCAAGTTGAGATTTACTTACTTAACATTCTTGTTGTGTTTGTTGTTTCACTTATGGAGGTGGATCATGAATTGTTTTGCAGCCTAACACCACTCTGTAAGCTCAGTGATGTAAAATAAAGATGAAAAAATGTATTAGAAATACATGAATCTTAAAAAGTAGGTTTTACTTCGAATTTAAATCTTGTCTTGGAAGTAGTTATCTGTCCAGTGTGTGGCCTTGAAATTAAAATTAAATTGGTAATTTGACATGGTGAACTGCTAGAGGCAGACCTTGTGATCATGCAAATCCCATGTGTCATTTTAGAACAATATGTAGAGATTAGAAAAAAGCTGCAAGTAAGTAGAAAAAAAGGTTTTTCAGAGGTATTTTAAACTCTATTTTGATCTTCTTCACTCATCTGTTGTATTTTGCAGTGAGGAAGACGATGACTTTCAATATATGGATCATGACTATGAAGTACCACAGCAAAAAGGTTTGAAGAAGATATGTAGCAAGGTGAAATGGACCCGTGAAGAGGTAATACTTTTTTTTTGTTTTACTCTGATCCCTACCTGATCTTAGCTCATGAAATATATTATTATTTAGTATTGTATTGGGGTAGCTTGTAAAATTTATTGGCTGAGGTTATGTCTTAACAGGATGAAAGGCTAAAGAAGCTGGTGGAACAAAATGGTACAGATGATTGGGCTTTCATTGCTAGTCATCTACAAGTAAGTTGAATCTCTGTTTCAGTTAAGTTCTCTCAATATTTATTTACTTTGGTTATATGTCTAGCTGGGAAATGTAGTGAAATAGAATGAGAAGCACATAATAAAAACTGATTCTTCTAAAACAGGCTTGATCTAGCTCAGACCTTGAAGAACCTTATGGGGTCAGGTGTTTTGATCATTTCAGACTATCAGTCTTCAGTGATAGTCTGAAATGATCAAAACACCTTCTGTTCACACTTGCTATTTGTTTTCATTATGGAATACGGGTTCCATCGCTCATGGTGGCTATGTATCCACAGTTCACAGATTGCTTCTGAAGCAGTTAGGAGAGTGGGTTGCATCTGAAAGATTGCTTGAAAGGAGCAGGATTAATTTTTTAACTGTCATAGGCAAGGGGGCATGTGTGTTTTATTTATTTATTCGTGTGTGTCTGTTGGGGTTTTTTGTTTGTTTGGGTTTGATTTTTTTCTTACAGTGATGACTGCTTGAGGTAACAGCAGAAAGTACCTACAACTAGAATTGATGGTGTTTGTTTCTCTTCTGAACAAATGTTATAAAATGCCTGCTATAGAATATAAGGCTGAAATCGCTTCCTAGAAGTGGTATTGGTAATTGAAATATTAGAAATCAAAAAAACTGCACCTCCTTCTACCTTTGAGGTTCTTACAATATTATGTGGGATGATGTGATTGTATGAACTTCCACTGTAAGGTAAAAAAGGACTTGAATTCTAAATGCTGAACAACTATAACTTTGCATTGTTCTCATCATATTTTTGTGCAACTGTGGTGCTTCTATTATTTTTCCAAGTAGAAAATATAGGTATCAGGTAATAAACTCCAAGCTTCTAAATTTAAGTCATGCATAAGCAAATCCATATGCCTTACATGTACCTTATTCCCTTATAAGAATCAGTGAAATGAGTAGATGGCAGAGGAGAATCAAAAAGCTTTTATATCAAGATGTTTGAAAATACATTAGGTGATACTGATTTGCAGGTGTAGTATAGAGTTGCATTTAACAGATCTAACAGTTTAGTAAAAAATTCTTCATCTGAAAAAAAAATGTTTCTGGAGACAAAAAACCTGTTGTTCAGCTGGGCCCAAATGAGGTTGAAAGAACATTCCCCAGTTATCATAGGAAATGTGCATAATCAGGTGCCTGCTGCAGAATCATTGATGTTGGAAGGAATTTCTGTAGATCATCTGGCTCACAGCCCCTGCTCAAGCAAGGTCAGGCTGCCCAGGACGGGGCTTGGGTTTGATTCTCTCCACAGATGGAGCCTGCACAGCCTTTTCAGGTGACCTATTGCAACAGCCAAATAATAGAGGCTGGCATAATTCACACTCACCTTGTTACTGATGGTCTTTTGCTAGGAAAGCCAAATGTATCTTGAATTGTGAAGGCCCTCAAACTGCTGTGCTTTTAAACCCTCATTTCTTTGCTGGACTGGGCACAGATAAACCTTCCCTCTGTTCTGCCTGGAAAAAGTGAAGATGGCTTCAAGGTCACTCTCAAGAGTGAGAGTGTAGCTTGTAATCACTTTTGATTTTTTTTTGTGGCTAAGGCAGACTGAAACAATTATTGTTTCATTTTATCATTTGCTTTGCTCTTCTCTCCAAATCATATTATGATTTCAGAAATGTCTAGAAGATAAGAGCACTAAAAGGCCAAAATTCAAAATGGTTTTGTCCAAATGGTAACAGCTATTCTATATTGAGTCTGTCTTTTACAGCTTCTCTTCAACAGGAAATGATGATGTTTTGTAAAAACCTGTTGTATGCTTTTAATCATACAGTTACTACTTGTGATTAGCTTGAAGGTAGTGTGAGCAGTGTAATTTCAGGCGTTAGTGTTCTGGGTGTTTTTTCTGGTCTTGCAGACTGCTACTTTAACTTCATCTTAGCATGGTAACACCTTTACTTGGTAGACAAGACCAGGAAAACCTTGAAATTGGTACTTGCTATCCAACAGCTTGCTCTGAAGCAAGTAAATAATCATGTCCCAGTGTTAAAAAAATGTGCTGTCCTGGGGCAGGCTCTTACCTGTATATTTCTAAGCATTTGACCAACCCTTTCATATAGACAGTTTTTAGGAGGCTAAGTGAAGATTACTTCTCTTTCATAACTGGGAACAATATTTCAAAAGATCCATAGTGAAGCTACAGAAAGGCACCATCTGTCCTGACCAGCAAAAACAATGTTGTTTAATTAGTATATGTTAACTAAATTTGATCTAAATCTGTTTTCCTTAACACTCTAGTAAAGAGCTGAGAATACATTCATTTGGGATTTAGTGAAAAGTGTATTCTTTTATGTTAAAAGAAAAGTATTTCCTTAAAAAATGTCCCCCTTATTTAAGTTATAGATAATGTCAAAAATAGATCAACCACAAAGTTGAAAGTGTAGAGTAATGAGGACAAATATAAATATAAATTTTTCTTTAAAGATGAGTAAGTTCTGAATTTGATTATCAATTTAGTACATTGAAATAATTAAATGAGAGCTTAATGCAAGGTTGTTTTTCTTTCCAGAGAAGAGTTTTTTATAAGCAAATGGAATAAGAAATAATAAGGGAGAATTTAACGATTATACTTAGAACAAATTTCTAAATAAGTCTTTTAATTTGAAAAAAGCTAATAATTCATGGTAGAATATATTTACAGCTTTATGTATTTGAGAGTATAACAGCTGTACTGCTCTTCTAAAACTGTTTCAGAATCGTTCAGATTTTCAGTGCCAGCATCGGTGGCAGAAGGTACTAAACCCAGAATTGATTAAAGGGCCCTGGACTAAAGAAGAGGATCAGAGGGTAACAAAAGCTAATTGATACTCTGCTCTTTAATAAAATTGATGTATGACTGCTAAGAATGTGTACTTTTTTTAAAGTTCCATTTCCATGTGTGATGCCTTGTTGTCTGATGCATCTTGTGATGTGGATACTTTTATTACATTATGATGTGTGAGAAGGAAAAAATTGTCTCTTAAGTAGATGGAATGTTGGGTCTGCTCAAGCATTTAATTTCCCATTAGTGAGATTGCTGGCTGAATTACTGTAACTTACCAAGTAGGGGGGATCTCTTGGTAGCACTAAAGGACAAGGTCTCTTTTACATCTTTTGTTCCTCAAAACCACCAGACTTGAACGGTTTGGGAATAAGGGAAATTATTTCATAACCTACTGTTACAACCCTGAGATCAGCTCATTTAGTTAGGCCATAGTGCTAATAATGCCAAACTTGTGAGAGTGATCCCAGTATAGGCCACTGGACTCGATGATCCTTCTGGTTTCTTTTCAGCTCAGAATATTCTGTGAAACCATTTCCTTGTGTAAAGAAGCTATCAGTGGTTTAGGCTCCTTTTTCACCTCACTGTTGTTAATCCATACTGTAGCCTTTTGCCTGCACAATCTGGACTGCCTGGTAGGGAGATGCAAATACAGATTTCTTATGGTATTTCAAACTGGTTTCTTTTTCCTACTGTTTAAAACTGTTCTAAGATATTTTAAACTACTGTTTGCCAATTTATGAATATGGTCTTCCTAATCTATTTTTTTACAGTTTTCATTAGTCTTTTAAGAAAAAGCTTCTACTCTGTAAAACTCCCAACCTCCATTCTAGATGTAGAGGTGTGGGTCGTTTCTCATGGATATTGTTGAAAATAGTCAAACACATTCACCTGTTTCTTTTTTGTCCTTTCCTAATGTCAGCTTATGAAATGGGTGATAGAGAGGAAACTTCCAAATTTTCATCAGTATACACTTATATTCTAAATAAGAGAGAGAATTTGGAGTTAGTAATTTCTGATTTCTTGAAAAATCATTTTTAAAACCCCAAGTCACTGTGTGCCTCCTTAAGCCTAATATCAGTTGCCTATTAGAATGCTATTCTAAAATGTGTGTTTATCAGTGTTCTCAGCCTTTGATTAGGTAAATTAGGTTTTGAAATTATAATGTGCTTTCATCTGTATTGCAGGTTATTGAATTAGTTCAGAAGTATGGTCCAAAGCGCTGGTCTCTAATTGCAAAACACCTGAAAGGAAGAATAGGCAAACAATGCAGAGAAAGATGGCATAACCATCTCAATCCTGAGGTAAAAAAGTCTTCATGGACAGAAGAAGAGGACAGAATAATCTATGAAGCTCACAAGCGTTTGGGAAACCGATGGGCTGAAATAGCAAAGCTTCTTCCTGGAAGGTGCTTTTCAACTCTATTTGTGTTAAATGTTGGAATATGAAAAGTGCTCATCTCAGTACCTTTTCAAATCTTAACTTGTTAGTTAGAGAGCATCTGCTGAGACTTACATCAAAATATAGTTATCTTGATAGACACTAAAAATCTTTCATATTTGACCTGTATTCTTAAAAACATGTAACACCCATAAAAAGAGCTCTAACCATTTGAAGGTGTCTTCAGATTCCTCCTGATCACTTAAAAACCCTCTATAATAGAGCTGAGCTGAATTAACTGCAAGCAGTAGTAGAAAATTGATTTTATATCAAATGTGATCTCAAAGTGCCTTCATTGGTATGTATTTGAGGGTGACTTTCCTGGTTTAAGATCAGATTTTTTTTTTTTTTTTTTTTTTTTTTGTGTAGCACTTGTTGAACTGGACACTTGTAAAAGAAAATCTTAGTAACCTTCAAAAGTCCAGACTTAGGAGTCATGCATTGCGAAGTTAGTTGGTTGTCATGAAGTCTCTAAGTTAGGCATTAATTGTATGCATTGTTTGCCTTATATTTCTTTCAAGTTTCACTGCTGATTTCTTTGGTTGTGGAAAACAAAATTTTAGTGTGTGTGATTGATCAGTTTAATGAAGTAATTCTTTTACCTTGTACTGTTAACTGAAATTCAGCATTAAGCTGTCCCTTTCTGAATTCAGTTTATGTGTTGAAGAGGTGACTGTCTAGCTGTGCCTGAGGAATATCAGCATTTGTTACCTTGGTGTAATGAGGGATGCGTGCTTAAAAACTTTGTGTTTTGATGAAGTGCACAATCCACAGCTCACAGTAAATGCTTTGGAGGAATGAGAAGAGAGTGGGTTGCATCTAAATAGAATTTTGGAGAGGGAAGATGAGTTTGACAGAAGAATTCCTATTTACTAGCTTGTTTGTTGTCAATAAATCTGACACTCTAAGCTAAAGACTGCTAAAGATCATAGACCTAGAAGAGCTGTAGAGTCCAACACTACTGGGATGAAAAAGGGGAATACTTCTTGGAGTGCCCTTAAATGAGAATGGGATTTTAACCAATTTTTGTTTCTGTGTACCTCTACCTAAGGCTAGGAATAATAATACTAGTGTTTTAGACAGCAATGCAGTTATAGTCTACTCTTGTCTTAATGTTTGTTTAGTGTTTGGAGTGATTTCAGCCTGCTTGTCAAAATGCCATGCCTGTTTTATCCTATCCACAATCAAGGGCATGAAGAGGTAGTAGGATGTTCTTCCACAAAGCTGCACATAAAATGCAGAGTGGGGGCTGCAGGCTGTCAGTTTTAGAAGAGATGTCTTCCAGTAGCAAACACCAGCCCAAGTGCCTTTATGTTTTGGGACAGTGAGGTGATTTTCTTAGCTACCTGCACTGCAAATTTATAGCAGAGGGGTAAATAACTATGTGTTCATTCAATTATTCCAAGTATCTAAGAAAAAAGGTTCCCCATCATGATTACAGTCAGAACCAAGGCTTTCTCCTTTTCTGCTTTTAATTTCTGGTACACTTGAAGTTTAGTAGAAGGAAGCTCTAAAAAGAGGAGCTTTCTAGTCATTATGCCTAAACACTACTGATTACAGAACTTTTGATCTAAGCTGCTGGAGCTTTCTGAATTTGTGGCTTCAGATTAACCTACTGTACAAACCCTGTCAATTGTGTCATATATAATTAATTTTGAGATAGGGAAAGCAGTCACTGTTTTATGCTTTCATTTTAGGACTGATAATTCAATTAAAAATCACTGGAATTCAACAATGCGAAGAAAGGTGGAACAGGAAGGATATTTGCAAAGTGTTATAAAGTCTGAAAGTGCTAGTTCTGCTGAACTTCAGCCCCAACCTTGTCTGACTATGGAACACTTGCACACTCAGAATCAATTTTATGTGCCTGTTCAGACACATGTAAGTTCAAAATTTAGAACAATAAGTATCTCCCAGTTTCAAATAATTGATTTGATTTGAAACAAGAAACACATCTGAAATAATTGAAGATCTGTTGAGTATTTTTGTGATTTTATGGCAACTCAGGATTTGTAAACCATAAATAATTAATATATAATAAATTAGAGTTAATTTTATATCCTCATTTTCTTGAAGGTTTGTAAAATGTTTTATGTCTTTTTAGATTCCAGCATATCAGTATGCCTCACCAGAAGGCAGCTGTCTAGAGCATGCTCCATCTTCTTCCAACATAGTTCAGGTAAATTGTTAACAGCCTTCATAAATTAAAGAGAATTTACTGCATAGTATTATTCAGTAAAATGAAAAGATGTGTATCTTCAAAATGACTGTTAGTCTTTATCATTCACCTACATTTATATAGGTTCCTCTGTAAGTAAGCTTGCTAGTGTAGTTGGTACTTTTATGTAGGAAAAATGAAGCTCTGTTTCTCTATCCCAGAAACATGATGTTTGTGCTTATTTCTGACAGAAATATGGCTTAAAACATAGTCTACTTGTTAAATCTTGAGGCTAAATTGTGGTGACCTATATTAGTATTACCTAGCTTATGAGAGGTTTAAAGACAAGACTTTACTATTTACATCTATGTAATAAATATAACCCTATCCTGAAAAACTCAACTTACTGTGACTTACACTTCTGGCTGTGCTTTTTTGTTCTCATTAGGTTTTATTTCTTTGTCACTGATAAATATCTTTCAATCAGTTGCCCTTCTGCAGTATTCTAAATCCTGAAGAATTAAGGAATTTCAAAACAAATAGAAATTGGATATATTATTTCCTTTTGCTTTTTTCGGCTCACTTGGAATATACCTGAAATTCCTCATGTGGTGCAGAATGAATATAGATCTTGGTTTCTAATATGATGCCTTGGAAGAATTCTTGTTTATTTGGAATTAGTAAAAGAAGTAAAAGAAGACACAGGGAATAATAAATGGATTTTTTTTTGTGTTAGATAGAGGAATTCTGTAGAGCTCTCTACCTAACCTGAAGTTTCCCTGTGCAGGTCATCTGTTTCATGTTGCATTTTCTTCCCTGATAATGGTATAGGAATACAAGTCGCAACAAAGCTCATTGGCTTTTGACAGTCTAGATTGCCCTACACAGAAAAGTATAAGATACTTTCTGCTCCTTGAAATACTCTGTAAACTGGTGATAGCATATATCCTCACCTATATTTATAGCAATAATGGAAGGTGTTAAGGAGGTTAAGAACAAACAAACCAATCAAAACCAATTAGTTAATTTTCTTTTCTGATAGTAGTGGTGGGATTGCTTGTATAAATACTGTTTGAGCAAATGCTGATTTGAAACACTTTCTTGCACACTTAGTGAGGATGAATAACACAGAATTGTAGAAGGAATGTGAAACCACAAACATATAAAGAGTGTGCCAGCACTTGGTTCTATTAAAGATAGAATAAAGTGACTTTAGTTTAGAATGTGCTTTAGCACACAGATAACTTACAGGCCATATTAGAATCCAGTTAAAATACCACCTTACACACCACTTTAACGTCAGATCCGTCTCCTGGTAGTTGGAGTTGTTTCAGTTGTGGGTGACTTCTGTACTACAAAATGGGATACAGTCTGAACAGTTCTGTTCCCTCTCTGTGTGGATTCTTGTTAAAAATACAGCTGTGTTATAATGCAGAATCTTTACTGTGAAGAGGAGGTGGAAATAAAAAGTAGTAATGGCTTCTTTCTTAAATTTTTCAGCAGCCATTTATTGATGATGATCCTGATAAAGAAAAGAAAATAAAGGAACTTGAATTGCTACTTATGTCAGCAGAGAATGAAATCAGAAGAAAACAAATGTCTTCTGTAAGGACTGTAAATTTCTCTAAATATTTGAATTTATGTTGCTGAGGTTAATCCTCAGAAATTCAGTAATGGTTGTGTGGTTTAGTGTGGTGTTTTTTTCACCTGACCCTCTAAAATCAAACCTATGGCTGTTGCATTGGAAAACAAAAATCTGTATATTAGAACTGAGACAACTTACTTTTAGTGCAGTTTTCTAAACTATGAAGACAACAGCAATATGACCAGCAATTTGGCAGTTCCTAAGACCCAGTATTTTAATCCTCTTCAGGAGGTGACATGTTTGATATCATTGCCATTTAGTTTTATGGATCAGCAATGTTGAGCCTCTGCCCAGTAGAGGTGAAAAATACATGGGTTTTGCCCCATTTGATTTCAAAATGTCCTGTAGATTATATTTTCCTCAAACTTCAATGTGAGTGCTTGCAATACTTAATACCCACATTTGGACATGACAAACACTAAATAAATATGCACTGTACACAATTTGTGTGTAAATTCAGTGGAATTTCCCTAATTCTGTAGAATTAGGGTGACTTGCAGATGGCAATCACTGATTTCTTCAGAGGGCTGTGCGTATCAGACACCTAACTAACCCAACCATATTGATCACTGGTTTAGGTTACAGGTGAACTTCAGATTTTATGTGGCAGAGTTATTCCTGGCATTCTTTTGAAACAGTGCAGTTCTGCTTATCTAGTAGCATGTGGTTTGCTTCTAGATTTCCAGTGAAAATGAAAATTTGTTTCTTGAGTACTAAGCAGTCTACTGAAGTGGGATAACCTTTTAGAAGTTTACTCAGCTATTAATGCAAAATCTGCATTAAAAAAACCCAGATCAAACAAGTAGTATTTCACACTCTAGAAACATTTTCTTATCTTAAAATTAGACGTTCAGTGTTCTGTACTGAAGATGACTTCATATACTGGTGTTCAGGTATGCAGGAAACTTGCATCAGAGATGGCTTCCAATACAGCCCATAATTACCTAAGTTGTGAGTGTGTATAAGATATGAATGTGAGGTAAGATAAAAATCTTACACAATTTGAGAATGTTGAGCATGTTAATGTAAAGAGAAGGCTAATTTCTTTAATTGAAACAGATAATTAGTATTTGAAAATGCCAAAATTAATAGTTAGTCTTTCCACACACTACTTTTTTTCCCACCCTGCAGTCACATAATTGACTCTTTTCAGCCTCTAAGTTGAATAAGATTAATGTGTTTCTTCACAATTTTTTAGCAAGCTGGAAGCTTGTCTTGTTGGTCTGGAAATTTTATCATGGAGGATTGTATGCCTAATACACTAAGTAGTCTTGAGGAACAAACAAGTAATTTCTACAGCATGGATGAGACCCGCATCACACCTGTTCAGCAGAATTCACCACCTAAGTATTTGGGTGTAGAAGCAAATAGAATGTTAACACCTCTACAGACCATTCCAGAATTTGCAGAGGCACTAGATCTTATGGAAATCGTAAGTTTGTATTCCTTGTTAAAAATAAGTGTTTAATTAGGAGTGTTAACTTACGCAGTATGTGTAAAATACTCTTAAATTACCTTATTTTGTATTTGTCTATAATTTCTGCCTTCTCAACTGCTTTATTGCCAGTTTGGAAAGAATTGTATCTTAAAATATCCAGTGTTTTATGACTGTATGAAAGACACAGAGAGAATAATTCAGAATATGCCTTGTGGAGGTAGAGGGCTGATAGATTGGCTTGGACATGCTGAAGTAGTCTTGGATAAGCCTGCTTGTGTTTTGCCCCCTGCCCACAGGATCCGGTAGCATGGAGTGATACGTGCTTTGAGCTCTCCGAGGCCGTTGTCTCCCCTGTCAAGCCGGCCCCAGTGAAGCTGATGCGGCTCCAGCACAGCGACGGGGCTGCCGAGTGCCAGTATAACGTGGGCGTGATGCTCGATGGCAAAAACCACAGCAGCATCAGTGGGGATGAGGAAACAGTTTTTTCATCAACCTCAAACAAGTTCAGCAATCCACCTGCTATCCTGAGAAAGAAGAAGAGATTGCGTGTTGGGCAGTCCCCGGGTCCCGAGCTGAATGACGGTTTGTGTAACGATGCCGTCAATGTGGCACTAAAGCGCACGCCAGTGAAAACACTACCGTTCTCTCCATCACAGGTGAGTGTGTTGGTAAATACTGCTAAATGTGAAGACTCTGCTGGGTGGGTTATAAATTGTAATAGTTTCTTCCTGGTAGTGCATTGTAGCCTAAATAAACATGTCAAAAAACTTCTTAAAACATCTGCATAAGGGTAAATATATTAAAAATATACTGCTAAACAACCTCTGTTTTGAAGACTAATGGGGAGGGCGGTAGCAGTGGTGGCAATGAGCTGTGTCTCAGCTCGTACTTTCTCATGCAAATAATTGTTGATAGAGACCTTTTGTTTCTGTGACCTAATTAAGGAGTGGGGATTTTAAGAAGAAAATCAAGGTTTCAGCAATAAGTGTAAGTCAAGAATAGAGTATTGGGATTTGTCAGTAAAAGTCTATCAGATATATGTATATAATTTGGAGGGTTTTGCTGTTCAGCACAATGGTGAAATTTTGTCTTGTAAGGTTGCCTTTTTTTTTTTTCCTTCTTGTGTTTAGTTTTTCAACACTTGTTCTGGAAATGAACAATTTAACTTTGAAAATCCTGCATTTACATCAACTCCAATCTGTGGGCAGAAAGTTCTTATTACGACTCCTTTACACAAGGAAATGACACCACAAGATCAAAAGGAGAATGTGGGGTAGGTTTATTACATTAAACATCTGGTGGTGTTATTAAATTAAAGTTTAATACACATGGGGTAATGTTACGGTGATCTCAGTACTTTCAGATGCATGGTGGTGATATCTGTTGTGTAAATGAAAGTATTTTAAAATGTTTCTTAGATTAATTTATTACATTGCTAATGATAAAATATTAAAATATGCACTTATGAATGCTTTTCTATGCTTGAATAGTTTTAGAAGTCCTACAATGAGAAGATCTCTTTTGGGTTCAACACCAAGGACACCAACTCCTTTTAAGAATGCTTTGGCTGCTCAGGAAAAAAAGTATGGTCCCCTCAGACTTATGGTATGTGGTTATACTGTTTCTTTTCTTTGTTGAAATCTAAATGCTTTCTTGGTTTTGAGGTATTGGAAGCCTCAGTGTGATCTTAAAAAGCATTTACTTATCCTAGAGAACAGCTAGAATGTGAATCAAAACCACTTTGGATGTGGTTGTTAGACTTGTATCCTTCAGTGTAGTATGAAGACATGGTCTTCTTGAATAGTTATTTAGTACATGTAATCATTTGATCCACAGTAATCTTAAATGCATCAGTTTCATGTTTGTGAGTTGTTTTAAATTTGCCTATCCTTGCTAAAACTGTATCTCTGACAAGGTGGCTGCATAAATGCCTGAAATTTAATACTTTAGGATTCTATTTTTTCAAAAGAAAAATTATAAATCAGAGAATGAATGGGTGTGGGTCCTCCAGCTGGGTAATCTGGTAAGAGCAAACTGCTGTAGTTGAGTATGACTGACCTCATTATTTTAAACAACTTTCACATTTCACTTGAAAAACTGCATTATCTTTGTATCCTCTGGGCTATGTAAGACCTGAGTTGTTCTTTGATTTTGGTGCTTCTACAGCACTAGGACTGAAACTAGGTGTTTACCACAGTATGGTAATCTTGACTGATGTTTGCAGTTTTCTTCATCCTAAATCTCAAAATTTTAGTATAGCAGTTCATGATCCTCTGATTCAGCTGGCTGTCACACACTTCTTTTTTTTTGTTTTGTTGACTATGGATAATGTTACCTTTTTTTGTTAGTTTGTTCCAAATGAATTAAATTTTTGTTCTCTTCCTAGCCTAGCTAAGGTATGTTAATGCATAATAACTTTTGGAATTCAGGAGACATATGCTTTTCAAATTCTGAAAAGATTCCAGCCAATATATATTGACTGCTTCTTTTCTGCAAACACAGAAGGTAGCTCAGACTTTGCCACAGGGCTTGGCACCATCTGTGTTACCCTATAGATTCACAGTCCCTCACTATGCAAATGGAGTGGTTTGGCATTCCTGTTTCTGTCCACTATTAACCTCCTGTTCAAAATCAAATTTTGAGGGCTTAAGGGAATTCTTCTCCTGTTGGTACACAAAGGAGCCATCTGTATGGCTTCTGTGAAATTCTGTACTGTACTTAGGACTATCAATGTCTTATTCAAAGATTTGTGTTAAAATTGGTATAAATTCATTTCACAACAACAGTTACACATTTCCAGTACAGTTTTTTAGTATGTTTTTATGCATGTATATATACATATATGTGTTTTATGTAGGTATTTAGTATATATAAATTACTTTTATCCCTTTTATCAGTGGATAACCATTTGCAAACAAGTAGTTTGTCTTCTTCAATGCTACTTTGCATTTTTTGAGGCGTTGTGTGCATATATATGTTTATCTGGCTAAAAATAATGTGGAGTAAAATTAACTTAAAATAATCTTCATAGCCTTGAAATGTAGCCCTGTGGTTTTTAACTACAGTAGCTTAGGTCTTTTCATGCTATGTTTTGCAAGATCTCTTTTCTGGCCTACATTAGCTGAAAGTAGAATATTGTAAGAACTGGCCACTAATAGACTTCCTGTATTTTCTTTTTCAATTTTAATTAATGTTTAGTCACAACCACTTGCCTTCTCGGAGGAAGACATTAGGGAAGTTTTGAAAGAGGAAACTGGAACAGATATATTTCCCAAGGAGGAAGATGACACTTTGTATAAAAACTGCAAGCAGGAGGTAATATGACAATAGTAATTTCAAATAGGTAATAACTGCTTTGAAATAATATTTTACAATTTTTTTTTTTTTTTGCAAAATGTTTATTTCAGCACAACTTTTCTAAAAAAGTCAGAAAATCACTGGTCCTAGATCCACAGGATAAAGAGGAGGTTGGGGCCCAGCGTTTGACAGAAGATAATAGTTTAGATGTACAGGTAAGAATTAAACTAAACTAATCTAACTGAAGAGCATCACTGGCAGCAATATTAATATGGAACTGTGTATCTTTTGTTCTGCCCACTAAAATAAATTTTTGGACTGAAGTTGCTAGATTAATGCGTCTAGAACGTGAAAAGTACCTTCAGTTTGAAATATTGTTTTAAGTACTTAAGAAATAGGTGAGCATTGGGCTTGAATTCATGCATGAATTTTTCCTTTCAGTCCTTCAGAGGAGGTAAAATAATGTGAATGCTTTACAGGTTTGTAGCAAAGCTGTTTCCATGCTGGTTGCCTATAAACTTTAGCTTACACAGCATGTTGGAATTGTCTGTAATATACCAGGAAGATGACATTTGCTCCTGTGCTGTGCATGTTTGACAGTCTGGCAAATGTGTTCTGAAAATACCTAATTGCATATTAGGCAGCATGTTTTTCCTACTTCACATAATAGGGGAATACTTTAACAAATATCAAGCATGTAAAAGATGAAGTTTGTGTGCTTCTTCTGCCTAAAGGAATTTGAGTACTTCTGCCTTAACAATCAGGACATGAAGAAATCAGATATGAGGCTATTTTGATCCCTCTTTCCTTTAAAAAGAAGCTCAATGTTTTTTCAGCTGAGTAATTGAATAGCTTACTCTTTAGTCTTGTAGGAAAACTTTGTTCTAATGAGTTCTTAATGCATGTATGTGTTTAATGCTCAAAGAATAAATGTCTGTGATTCTTGATGAGGTTTAAGGCTATATACAGGATGTAGGTGCCAAATTGCTTAAAAAGTCGGACCTGCTTAGGTCATACTCCTTTCTAGCTGGTTTTCTAAATTCCCTTCTAAAGTGCCTCTTAGACTCTGTGCCTGCCAAGCCTTGGAATCTTCCTGCTGGGTATTGGGTGCTCTGCCACCTAGTGGGAATTGCCAGCTTCCCCAGGAACATCTTTTGGGAGGAGCAGCAGTGCTGCAGCCATTCCAGTCATGACCAAAATGCCTGCTGTTCTTAGTTTTGTCTTGTTCTGACACATCATTGTGGATCACTGAGTCCAGGTTAAGCTACACCGTGATGTTTTGGTCTCTTAAAGGCTGGGGACAAGTTGGTTTTTCCTGCATTTTTATAAGGAATGCTGGTGGAACAAGAACATTCACTCCTAGCAAGAGAGATAGTGGTAGTATCTTATTTAAAAATGAAAAATATACCAATCTTTAAGTTGAAATTGTGTGTCCATGTGATGATAATTTAGGAATAAGGTCTGAGGAAGAATAAATACTTAAAGGTCAATTTAATGGGGTGTTTTTGTAAGCAAGCAAATACTTAGCCATTGTTACTGTGAACTAACTTTTGGTCTTTAAAATTGACATATATCTGTCTTCCACTTTTGTATACTGAAGCTGAATTAATTTATGTTTATTTCCATAGACATTACCAATATATAAAACTCTTCTGGAATGATCCATCCAGTGCTTATTTCAGTTCTTAAAGCATTTCCTCCCCCTAAAATTGATTTGATACTACTTTTTGACTCTAGTCTCCTTGTCCTGACTTTCACAAGGATTGTCCTAGACATGAAAGTGAGGGTTTTTTTTCTTTTAAACTGTTCAGTGGTTACCACCTTATCAAATCTTGTTCTTTACAAAATCTATAGGAGTGGCATGGCTTTAGAGTAAAGAAACTGTCTACTCAGTGATACCTAAACCATGCTTGCAGCTGCTTGTTGTACTATGGATCCCAGTATGGACAGGCTAGTTCTTCATATACTTCATTACATTTTCTTTTCAGATTCTTTCCTAGGGTCTTTCTGATGGTATTTACTTTATTTACATTTTGGCTTCTCTGAAGACAGCATTTGAAGTCTTTTTGTATTAACTACTAATTATTATTCCTGTTCTTTACTCTCTTTTTTGTCAATAGTCAAAAAATGCATATACCACATCTTTATTAATGACACCATTGTTGGAAATACAGGACAACAGATGTAACCTGACATCAGAAAAACAGGATACAAATCCAGCAAACAAAGCAAATGCAGTAATTAAGAAGAAACTGAATGCATGTGCTACAAAAAATGTCAAAATGGAGAAAACTCTTCAGGTCTGGATGCAAAGAATTCTGTTCATTCTGTTAGTGGGTTAACAAAGAAATTTTGTATTGCTTTATTTCTGTCTTGCACTAATATCTAGAATTGTTCAAAGCAGTGATCCAGTTTCAGTGTTTCTGTGATTCTTATTTCTTGTAAATTGGTCATTTTTCTGCAAAGTGTTTATTCATAGCTAAGTTCTTCAAACACAACCCTGATGTTTCACACTTTGGTTCAGTGAAACAAACTGATATTTCACTAAGATTTGGATGTGGGAGGTAAAAAAAACAGGGTAGGGGGAGACCAACAAAACAGGTTTGGGTGCCCAAGACTAAGAGTTAGAATACTTGACCTGGTGCAAACCAAACTTCTTTATGACTTCGGTTTCTCAAATTTGTCTGGTGCTTACTCTTCATAATAAGCCCAGTGGGATTCATTAAGCAGAGTTTATCCACAGATTCTGTTTGGTAATTATTCTAGTAACAGGCCTGTTCTTTTACATACATATATTTTCCGTACTGGTAAAACCACTGAAGCTAGTTTTCCCTCTGTCCTGATCACCAGCTTTAAGAAGAGATTTCTTTGACCCGACTTTGTACCAATTCCAGTTTGTCCAATAGGGAGCTAATGTATAAGGTATTTTTGTCTTCTCAGAATATCTACTCTGTATTAATAAAAAAATTTTGAAAACCCAGAAGACAGGACACCTGGAGCCTGATCTTCCATATTCTACTTAATTGCTTTAACAATGATGTTTTTAAGTAGAGAGACAACAGTATTGCTTTCTGATCTTTTCTTATGAGGAAGATGAACAAAGTTCATTTAATTGTGATATTAAAAGTAAAAAAAAAAAAGGAAAAATTTCTTTTTTCTTTTGCTGTGAATTGCAGCAAAGGTGAATACATCTATCTAACCCAGAAGTATGGTCTTCAGAATACTTAAAAGGGGAGCTTAGTCATAGTATACTCACAAATATTTTCATGGAACCATCTTTTTTCCTTTTTCTCTTTCCCCAGAGAAAATCCCTCTGTTTTGTGGCCTCTCTAACCCCAAGTCCCTTCCATGAATCAAGTTCTGCTAAATTTACAGAGAAGCTCAAACAGCTAATTTTCTTTGTGAATCAATATGTGGAACTGATCCTTTGGATCAGTTTCCAGCTCCATGTGGGAGGGAGAGGATCTTGCATTCTTCATCATGCTACAATCAGCCAGTGTCAGATCCAATTTGGAGCTGAAATGAATCAGCTTGAGATTCAGTACCTTATGTGAAGATGTAGGCTTTGCTTCATGGAAAAAGCAGGACTAGTAGCTTAATTATTCTTCCATTCATCATTGTCATTCTCAGTTCCTTTGCTGTTTCTAATATATTCCCCAAAAATCTGACCATTCTTCCACAGCCGTCACTTGGTTCAGTGAAGTTCTTCACAATCTTCTTTTTCAGTTCCCAAATCATTTTACCTTCCTTGGTGTCTCCAGACAGCTGTCAGTAATGTGTTTTTCTGCCTGTTGAACTTTGCACATTTAAAGAGGAAGATATTCAAAGAGAAGATAACTTAATTAGCTTCCCTTTTATGTATTAATTGTTGAACTGGTTAGACTCTCTTGAAGAATGTTTTTCATTTTGTGTGTTTGAACTCAAAGCATAACCCAGATGCACTGCTGGGGAGCTGGATTTAAGGGGTGATGAGGGAGCTCTGTCACAACTTTTAGGTACTGTACTGTAGAACTGGATCCTTCTCAGTAAAATATATTATTGCTAGGCTTTAATAATTTAGTACTACTCTGAAACATTGTATGAGAATTGCTTAAGTATTTTAGTTTGTTAAAAGAACCTTTTTAACAGAACTTTATTTTATGCAGCCAAGTCGTGATTGGGAGGCAGTTGTTTATGGAAAAACAGAAGACCAGCTTATCATGACTGAACAAGCAAGAAGGTATCTGAGCACATACACAGCTACCAACAGCAATTCAAGGTCTCTGATACTGTGATGGTCACTGCAGCTGACAACCATCTCTTTCCATTGAAACTGAAACAATGTTGAAGGCCATTCCCGTGCCATAGTTGGGAATTGAGTCTTTGAGAGAGTCTGCCAAGGGAAACCTTAAAGCTACCTTAAAGCTTCCTTTCTTCTTCTGACTGACAAAGAACAGACACGAAGCTCTTGCATTCTTTACGAAGGGATACCGCAAACAGTTCTGCAATGATTTTTTTAGATATTAAAAGAGTAATCCCCTAAAATATAAAGAAGGGTAAAATACATTGCAGTACTGACAACATACAGTTTTTAGGTCTATTTTTCATATTTATTCTTTTGACTTGCATCGCTTTTTTATCTGTTAGAGCATTTTCAATATAGAGTAGGTTTATAGGTTGTTACTGGTTTCCAAATGAGCAACATACATGACTGAATGTGCTTTTGCTTATGTAGCATTTTCTAGTATATAAAGAAACACAATGGAAAGGAGTACAAAGGAAGGATAGAAAGTTGCACTACTAATTTTTTTTGGTATGCTGCAAAACAATGAAATTAACTACAGTGTTAAATATATTTATTTGCAAATGGTACTAGAAGTAGGCAGAGGGGGGTGAATTAAGTTTAGTGTAAAGCATCAGTATTTTCTTCATAAATCTCAAAATGAGATGATTGTTGAATGTATTGTACAGTATGTAGGAACAAGCAAAATTTTGTAAATTGGAAAGGAGTCTGTTTTTATAATTTATTTCCATTTCAAAGCTTAAATGTAGATATTTATATGTATGCAGGTTGTCTAGAGGCCAATGTTGTTTCCTGTTAAAACAGCTAAGATGGAAAAAGGACAAGTTTAAAATATATGAAATGGCAGAAGAATTACAGTGGTGAAGTGTAAAAATCTATACTCTATGTTACATCTACCTAAAGATTGCACTATAGCCCTAAAATCATGTTGGTCTACAACATAATTACAAGGTATTCCTATATTATACAGCAGCTGTTCCTGTACCTTGTTTAAATATATTTAGAAAGAAATGGTGGGGTCTTATATGTGACCGAGGAGTACTTTGTCCTGCATAGGAACTAAAAACTAATGCATTTACAATATGTATATTTTATTCCTTTTTTTTTTTTTTTTGAAGAAACTTGGCACCTTGGATCTCAAAACAATTTATCTGCACTTAACTTTGACCATTATATACTGACTAAATGTTTGAAGAGCAAAGAGAACATTCTTTTATTTATGAAAAGTCTTTGTCCTTATTTAAAGGTATACAGGTCACAACACTTGCTTTAGTTGCCTATTTTAGGTATTTGCACTTATTTTATGTCTTTATTTTTGGTTTTGAAGGAATGTTTTGGTTTGCTTTTGTTGTAGAGATTTTTATGTAGTTAATTTCGAGCAAGTTATAATGGAGTGCTCTCAACAGAATACTGACAGGTAAATAGAATTGTACACTGTAGTTTTAGTTATTTATAATTCAAACACTCTTCCTCTCCACTCCCGGGTGTGCTGCTACAGATCGTGGCAGAATCGGCTTGCTGCTATGAGAGATGGAAAGAGCGAGCATCATATGCACTGTATGTAAAATTACACGATGTCAGGTTCTCTAGTTAACTTTATGAGATCAACCAGTACTATGCAGGGTGTGGAAAGTGTTCCTAACACTTTAATATCAGAGATGGTAGAGAAGAATTAATTAATGGAGAAATTTAACATGTGATGAGTGGCACAAGGAAGGTAATGGGTTCTTAAACTTTTTTAAAGCATCTCAAAGCTTATACAATCCTTGTTTTTATGAGCTTTTTGATATTGGCTCTGATAGTAATAGGCACAAACATTTTTAGCAGTTTTTAATTCACATCAAAATTTTGAGGGGGGCGGGAATCCTATTATAAGCAAGGGATAAGAAAATGCCCATCATGCCAGGATTACTCCTCACCTAGCAAAATTTAAAGGAGTCAATTGGAATTCTTGGCAGTACTAGATTTAGGTGTGCATTACCAGAATGGATTTAACAGCAACATGTAATGCGGGAGACAACATTTAATTCACAAAAAATGAAATCAGACATTAAGACGGAATGACTATCTAGAATCTGGATGGTATGTTGAAGTAGAAATGGTATCATCAAAGCTACCTATACCAAGTTTAAGCATAGATTTATGGTAAGTAGTCATAATTTGTGTTGGTATTGGTTGGATCGTTTAGTTAACTCCTACTTTGTTGCTTTAGCAGGAAGGTTTTAATCTTTCATATGTCAGGCATCTTATTACTTTTTGAATGTTGTGTGCATTTGCATTTCTTTCAGTTTATAGGTAAATTGTACATGCAGCAGCCAAACTTGCATGAAACCTAAATACATATTACACCATATTTTTGTTCTAAGGTTTGACATAACGTGCAACAAATGCCTTGTTTATCTTAGTTTTTGTTGTACTACAAACTTTTCCTTTATGTAAGAGGATCTCACAATACAGACCGCGTTAATGTCAGAAATAAAGCATCTATGTACCAGGTTACTGTAAGTGTCTTTTGTTTGAAAGCTGTAACACTCAGTGCTCTTAAAGCAACGTGTATGTATGTGTGCCTGTGGAACTGCAAGAGACCTGTGTTTTCTGGCCTGGGCAGAGACAGCAGATGTGGAAATGAGTGGGTTACACAGCAGGATGGAGTCCCTTGGCAGTGCCTGCTTCAATCCAACCTGCATGTAAGCCTACTTGTATCTGATTATCAGTTTATATTTGTCTCTCAAAGCTGTAACACAAATTTTTAGGTATAGAAGACAATTTGAGGGACGAATGCTGATAGTGTAAAGCTCTAGTTACATTCCTTTCATTTGTAGGATAGAGGTATTTTAGTATGTGTGCCTGAGTCTTGGGAGGTAAATGCAAGTGTAAGGTATGCAGTATGATTTTTTTCCCCCCTCCCTCTAAGTAGTTCTCACATACATGTATTAATCTGAGTTAGTGTTAGACTTAAACTCTCTTGATCGAAACATGGGCATTCAATGCAAAATTTCAGTTTCCCAGTTTTGTCACAGTATAATTGATAACTAAGGTAATCTGTTGAAGGAAAAGGACAAGAGGGACTAACATGAGCCACTTCTTCAGAAATAGGTGCTGGTAATTCGTATCATCCAGCTTTAAGCTGTATGAGCAAACTCTTGACTGTTCCAGGGGCTTTGGCTGTCATAGCCACTGTATGAGTAACCTGCAGACATGCTTGTGTTCGTTTGCAAGTGAAGTTTTCCATCACTTGGGACAAGTGAGGTGGACTGACTAGAGCTGTTGTTTGTGCGGGCTGCTGATGTCTGAAATGGGAGCAAAGTATAGGTAGAAGAAAGCAAAGTCTAGTGATGTAGCAAGTTCATTTTTCTGAATTGAATTTTTTCAGTGAAACAAAGTAGAGCAGATGGACAGCAAATAAGGCAGGTTTGGCAGGAACTACAATCCCAAGATTTATTATATGAAAACTCAGGAAGTTTTTCTTATGAGTCTGACTTACTTGGAGGAAATGGTCTTTAGGAATTGATAGGTGAGAACAATCCCAGTTCCTACTGCTGTTAATCAGATTTCGCATGAGAATGACTCTACTAGGCTTGCACCAAACTAGAACTATTCCAATGCTGTGAGTGAATCAAGCTTTATGAAATAAGGGTTTTAACACTGAATGTTCATGGACCCACACCAAGGTTGCACCGTACCTTGTGTGACCAAGACGCACAATGCCAACAACAAAAATTTTGAAACTGAAATAGATCCTTGCATTTGGTTTTGTAACAATACTCTGGTAAAGGTTCAGTACCTAGACAGAAAATACTGATGTTTTCTAATGCTAGACCTCATGTAATTTTTTTTCATAAGTTTCCTTGACGTTGGATAAGCTGAAGTTTTACAGGCTTAAATGCTTACTTTCATGAGGAAGCTGTGGATTACTGTTTCTGAGCCAGCAGAGCCAAAAGGCTGGTCCCTCTTGAAGCTGCAGCATATTGGTGTGTGTGGCTTCCACTGGAGACAGCCAGTTTATCCCTTGAGTGGGTTGGATTCTTGCCCTGCAGCTGAAGGGAACAATGGGATCCTTGTAGTTCTGCTAGCATGATGTGTTGGAAGAACAGGTAAGCTTTGGACATTTATACACAATCCTACATTTTTGTATGAAGCAAAAATCCAAATGCTCATACTAGATCACCTTAACAAACTTCAGTAGTGCAGCTTCTGTTTGCTTCTGGAGTAGGAGATGTGCAATATGGCATTCTTCAGTTTCAGCTTCTGCTGGTGGTGTGGTTTTCTTTCTTCATTTTCTCTTTTGCTTCAGTGCTGTCTGTGGTTTTTGTGAGGCACAGAACTGAAAGCAGCCTTCTGACAGTGCCCACTCTTGGGCTGTATCACCCCAGTGATGCAGTTGCTATTGCAATGGGAGTTCTGCCTACCTGCTACTATGTATTACAGAAATGTTGGGTTCTAATTTGGGTTTATTTTAGAGTCCTCTGGATTACTTTACCTGACCTCTGATTTCCTGTGTCATCACACACTGATTACAGAGAGAATGGATGTTAACAGCCTTAGTGCAAACAAGATGGGAATGGGCTGTGTATTGGCTGGCAGTGGTGGACACGGGTCACTGTCCTGTGTCACTGTCTGAGGGGAAGGGGTGCTTTTCTCTTTTGGGAGGGAGAGTTCTGCATACTCAGCATCTGCTTCCTTGCCCACCATTGACCAGTTACTTGGTCATAGTTGCTCCTTGCAAAAGTGATGTTTGCTGGTTGCACAACCATCAGAGCTTCTACCCCTTATAGTGTTGTGCACTCTGCTTCAAAATGGTCTGTTCCATAGGTTGGGGAATATTTGCTCAGCTTTCTGAGGGTGTCAGGCTTTTGCACCAGTAGGCATTAAATAAACAATTAAAAAATTCTGAACAGGACATAGCAGTAAAGCAGACAAAGAAAAGTCAGAGAAAAGTGCTTATTGAAGACTGCTTATTTGCAGTGATACAAAGTATCTCAAAAGCCTTTGTAGGAACCGTCTGAACAGCAGGAGCTATGCCTATGTGTTAGGTGGAAAGACAGAGTTTGGAAAAGGAACTAGCTTTGTACACAGGAGCGGCTGAATATGTGCTTCCATGTGCTGTAGGGATGAGCAGGCTAGCACTGCTGGCTGGTATCTCGGAGCCGAGGGCTGTGCGGGCGGGCAGCGTCCTTGCTCGCCTGCTTCTCACGCTGGCAGCGAGAGTTCGCGGCACCGCGGGCTCCGAGAGCGCTCGCCCCGCGCTGGGGCTGCGCAGGGGAGGGAGGGAGAGCGTGAGCTGCGCGAATAGCCGGATAAATCAGCCGCCGGCAATTTACAAATGAATGCCACGTTCTCCGCAGCCATACGGAAACGGGGATCAGCGGTGTCTGGAGGGCCCGTGTCACCAGAAGTAGGCCAGTTTGTGCGTCGTCCTGCGCTGGCAAACGGCCAGGCTTTGTGTGCTCCAGACACCAGATGGGAAGCAATTGTGAGTGTGACAAGCGGGTCATCTGGCAGACACTCTGTGGACCTGCTGCTGCATAATTTTTGGCGGGAAGAGGAGAGTTTTTTCTTTTCTTTCCCCTGATCCCCCCATTTTTTTTTTCTTTTTTTCTTTTTTTTTTTCATTTTATTTTCTTTTTGTTGTTGTTGTTGTTAATACAGCATCTCTTTTAGCAAACTTTCAGTGACTGGGTGTGGAGCATCCTATGTTTGCTGAGCTGATGCTCCTTTTGTGCCTTGTGGTGAGCACTCTGGAGTGCAAGCATTTTCCCCTGGGCCAAGTAAGCGATGGTTATGCTTGTGTTTGTACATTGTGCAGTTTGTAAATACTGGCCTGCAGTGCTGGCACGGGTATTTTAGCCACTTGGCCAGCCAAGCTGGGGCAGAAGAGTTCCAGTGCAGAATAGGAGAATGGGGGAGCCTGGAAGTTCCTGCAGCATGGACCTGTTGTCCAAGAGCGAGAGAGAAATTTCCAACCTCCCTGTAGGGCCAGGTGGAGGGGGTGGACCTTTTGGCAGCTGGGGCCAACATGGGACCTCATCAGTTTGTCCTTTGACCATAGCCAGTGGCCTGTAAAAGGGGAGTTCTGCGAACAGGGACAAATCAGCTTAGCTGGCTCCAGCTGAGTGTGACAATGCAGCCCCTCGGCTAAGAGCCTGTTGCTAATTGCATTGGGCAAATGTGCAAAACACATTACATCTTCCATTGCTTTTGTCTGTCTGGCTGGAGGAAAATGGCAAACATGCCCTGGGTCACCCGAGGTCACCCTTCTGAGGGAGCAGTGGAGGCAGCAAAAGTCCGAGCAGGCACAGGGGCTCCATTGGTCCTGGCCCTGGAGAGGAGAGAGAGCCATGGCTGGCTGGCAGCAGATGCCTCTCTCCCCACAAAGCTCCTGAGGAGCTTGGTGACAACGTGTGGCATCTGATTCCCTCCCTCAGCAATGGCTCAGGAGCAAACATGGGTGTTAACAACATGTCAGGGGGAGTTTCTCTTCAAGTTCTCCCATCTCATGCATATAGTGAATGGCACTCAGCCATGTGTCCGTAAATAGCTGCAGAATTTGAATCCTCTGGAAATCATGTTCACTAAAACTTTGAGGTTTGGAGCCTCAGTTCAGTTCATGACAGACACTGTCAGCAGTTTTATGGATGGTCCTGTGCAGGGCTGAAAGTTGGAATTAATGATCCTTGTGGGACCCTTTCAACTCAGCATATTCTGTGATTCTGTAATGTTTCCTGCTGGTAAACATTTGCCCAGGAGTCATCAGGGCCTGTGTTTATAACCCAGCATTGTGTTCCTTGCCCTTGGGGAAAGCAGGAGTAAGCGTGCAGGTTTCTCTCTTTTCCAGGTTTAAATGAGCAGGTAACAGCAAGGTAAGAAGAGAAATATTGCCCTGAAGAGAATCAGTGGTTGTAAGCACAATTTCAGGGAAGAAGCACCTGCAGCATCTAATCCTGTTCATCTTTCCCGAGGTTTGGTGCCAGGTTCTGGGATAAGGGAGGTGTGAGCACCCCAGTTCCAGCCCAGCCCCCTGCCCCACAGCAGCTCAGCTCTGCAGGTGGACAGGCACTGGATCTGGCTGTCAGCAGCAGTCCTTGTCTACCTCATCCTTCTACATCCTTTAAACCCTAGTGCTAGACACTGCTTCCATTCATAGCAAAGGCATGGTCTGCAAAGGTGCTTGGAGCCACCTCTGCTAAAACAGTCAAAAATGCAAATAATTAAAAATGTTGGAAAAATTCACCATGATTCTGCACGGTCTGACTATGGCAGGATGGGAGAAAAAGATAATGCTGATTTAGGTAAAATTTGTAGAGCTAAGCAAGCAAGACCAGCTCAGGTGTTGGCACATTTGTTTGTCTACTGAGTGTTAATACTAGGTGTCATGAAATTTGAAGCTGAACCCTCAGGCACACACACTGCTACAGTTCAGGTGGTGGCTGGACCAAAGCACTTCTCGTTGTACCCTGGTAACTTTTTTTTCCTATTAGGCATTATTTTTATTTTTTAATTTCATTTTTAAAATTTTGTTTAATTTTTAATTTAAAATCAGATAAATCATTTGGGAGGTGTTTTTATGTGTAGTGACTGGGGACAGAATATTTTCAGGCAGAGTTTTTTTTCAATTTTTTGTCTCACAAGGAGTGTGATGGCAGGATAGAAATGACTACTTTGTAGCATAATACTTATGGACCACAGTTTTTCTTCTGTGCATAACCCAGAACAAAAAGCCTTTCTGGCTCTTTATAGAGCATGAATGAAGCTATTAGCTATTGATTTACTTAAGCAATATGACAGCTGCAAAGCAGGCAGAACACAGATCTTGGAGGGAAGAAAGAACTTCAGACACCTCAATAGATTTACTCTATAGCAGTGACCTTCATTTGCTCCGTTAGCTGCTGGACTTGTTTCCTTGCTGTGACCTCATACCCAGCAGCAGCCAGCCAGTGATGCTAAAAACTCTGGGTTTGAGTGAGAAAGGAGGGGTTTGAAAGTCTGGTGAAGGTTTGAAATGAGCAGGGAGGTGAGGGACACAGGCACTGCCCTGACTGTGCTGCTCAGTCTGTCCCTGCAGTGCTCAGGGGCACACAGGTGCTCTGACAGACCTGGCCTGGAGCCTGTGCAGGGGGAAACTCAAAAACATTTAGTTTTTACTTTTAAAGTGGCTTAAATCCACACCTGGATGCCTTTTAGCACTGGAAGATGTTGATGCATTTGCAGGAATATTTTTCTTAGCACATTGCACTGTGTGAAGTGTTATCCGTGAGGAATTTTAGTTGCTGGACCACGCACTGAGAACAAGCTGAGGTTTATTGCCACCTAAATGAAACCTAATCAGAGACTCAGAGCTGGCTGCTCACGAGGGTGCAGACACAAGGGCTGTTTGTGGCAAGCTGTCCCTGCCTTGCAGCATGTGGTGCACAAGCAACCCCTGTGTCCTGAGGGGCAGTGCTGCCCACTGTCACAGTGCACAACCAGCCTGGGATCTTGGTGGCAGGCAGCCTCCTCCTCAGCTGTGTGCTGCCCAAGGTGTCCAGCTATCCTGGATGTTTATGGAACAGCAATAGAATAACTTTGCATAATGCTGTTTCCAACATATGATGGAGATCCTTTCGTTTCCCAGTGTGTGACGTCAGCCAGGACTCTGTGCCTGTGCTGGTTATCAAGATGCAGGAACTTGGATAAAGCTGTGTGCATCTACCCTGATTAGATGGACTTTGTGCTGTCTCCTCATGGGAAATGAAAGGAAATAAAGCAGTGCTTCTGCAGTGGGTGATGCAGATGGGCTGTGGTAGAGTTGCTGGCTGGGAGAGGGTGAAGCCAGATGTCCCCTGGCTCAGTGCCCCAGCAGGACACTGCTGAGCTGTCATTTGGGAGCGGGTGCTGAGCCACAGGGAAAGTGTGTGTGTGTGTCAGAGGGTGGTTTTGTACAACACCTACCCTCAGTGCAGCAAGTGTGAGGCAAGAACTCCTGGATCATGTGAAATGTTTCTCTGTAAGGCAGCTGTTGTGTCCTGTGTCGCAGAGGGCTGTTGCAGGGCTCATGCATGTGCTACTTTCTCTCTGAAATAATCTGCTTAAACTAACAGCTCTCCAGCTGGGAGCACAACTAGATGCTGAGGAGGTCACTTGGGAGTTTTCCTTCTGTTGTGGGTTCTGTGGCAGAACTACTAAAAGGGTTTTGGTGCTGACCTGATGATTTCTAGGGACAAAAGTGATTGCTGTAACTGAGTGACTTGACTGTTGCATAAAACTGGCTCCATAATCTCATTTGTCTCTAACTTCACCCCAAACATCTGTTGAATAGTCTGTTATGGTGCATCAAAAAAGAGATTAGAGGACAGAGGGCTTTCTAGCATTTATCAGATCCTGGGAAAAGGAAGTGTTCAAATTTCCTTGAGTTCTTTGCAAAAATATTGCTCCTCGTGGAAAGTATCAGGTCCAAAACTGTGAGCAACTAAACCCAGACTGTGCTGAAGCTTGCACTGCTGGGTCCCTTTTGTGAAGGCAAGTGTTCTCCTCTGGTGTGAAGTGAGCCCCCTCCTCTGGAGCCTGTGTAGAGGGCTTCCATGGCAGCAGGGCACAGTCCCAGAGCTCAGGGCTGGTCAGAGCCTGCTTCAGCATTTTGATGACTGCATCATGTGCTGGCTTTGTGTTTCAGGTGAACTACTGGGAACTGAGCCGTCCATGGGCTTTCAGGAGCTGTGTGCTTTATGCTTGCTCTGTCTGAGTTTTGAAACCTACTTTTCCCCATCTTATATTAACAGTTATTGTTGAAGTTTTCAGCTCAGTGGCTGTGATGCAATTCTGTGGCTTTATAAATACACGTAGGTTTATCACAGCAGAGCAGTTTTGTATCCTATTTTTAGGCACCTGGATTAGCTGGAGTAGATTTTTATTTTGTTGATGTCTGCTATTACTGAGGCTTTAAATGTCTTGCAGAACAGCAATTTGCAAGCTTGCTAATACCAACATTCTCCTGAGAGAACTGCAGGCACCTATGAGTTAGAGGATAATGGTGTCAGCCAGGTTAGCTGGTGGCACAGGGAGAGATGTGAAGATGGAGCCTGTGTCTAAGCAAACCAAAGCATTTACCTCTACACATCTGAGTGCTTGCCTGCCTCTCTTCTCCATTGGAAGATATCCAGAAAGGAAGGGCAGGGATTTCCCACCCTCTGGGAAGAGCATCCACCACCCTCCCACATCAAGTAGTTTCTGAAGGGTGAGGCACTCCCAAAATCTGGTGCTGGACCTGGACAACCCAGTGGGGGGACCTGAAGGCTGAGAAAATCTGTGAAGCTGACTTGGTGTCAGAGCTGTGCTCTGTGTCAGGACAATGCTGGTGTGTGATGTTTGCACTGGTAATTCCTACAACACTCCAGGTGCCTGCTGGGGGCTGCTGTGTAGAGGCAGGGCTGCTGTAAGCCAGCTGTTCATGGCTAAAACCAGCAGTTGTGTTAATAAGACATTTCTCTTGCTTTTGCACAAGGGTTGTTACCAGCTGGAATGTGCAGTCTTCTTTACCTTGCTCTCTGTACAGAGCTGCTGGTGCCAGCTTCAGCAACTGGACTGGGTGGGGAATGGTTTACCTGACCCTTTATTGATGGGGCTGAGGCTGCTGACCCCCACAGTGCTGGGATTCAGAGTGTTTCCACCCTCACTGATTGCTGTATTGCACTGACACACCTATGCCTGACCCAAGTCCCAAATCAATCACACACAAGCACTCCATATCCACCAGAGGTGAGCTGTAATGATTAGGAACCCCAGAGAAGAGTGGCTGCCAGAGATACCCAGAACTGCTCAGGAGCCCCAAGAGTTAGACTGCTGGGCTCCTCCCCTGCACCATACTGCCTACACTTCTTCTTCATCCCACTTTCCAACACCAAACCTTTTAACAACATCACAGAGTATCTAGAGGAATTCACTGCCAGAAGGTGGTGTGAGGTTTTAAACCATGTCACAGCAGATAATCCACATCACTCACATCCCAAAAGCCTCTCTAAAGGTTTGTTTTAATTTGTGGGGATCAGGCATGGGCAGGAATCCCTTCTTGGCTTTTAGTAGGGCCATGTACCATAGGGCAGTTGTCCCTGTTGGCACCCAACCAAACCATGATTGGTGAATAAATTCGAAAGAACAATTCAGTCATTCTAATTTGGTCAAAATTCAAAAGAGAAGCATTGACCATTTGGACCCAAATTGTGATGCAGAAATTTTCTGGGCCAAGTCAAAAAGAGTTGCTGTATCCCTGTTCCTTCTGAGACAATGTCTTACAACTGATCATGCTGGTTAGGCTTTCCTTACACAAGTGTCTCTAGCCCAGAGCAGGAAGGTGTTTGTAACCCTGGGAGCTCAAGCTGAGGGCATGGGCTGCAGAGAGGCCCCTGATGTGTTCAGCTGCTGTGGCTGGTGTGCAAATGGGGCCAGAACCTGTTCCACATGTTTGCTACAACATTTGTGCAAGCATTGACCTGCCCTCCCTGGCCTGAGGAGATGTGGGCACTGGCTGTGACATGGCTGGGAATGTCATGAGCCACAGAGGAAGGCAGAATGGGCTGAGTCCTGCTGCTCCATGGGGTCCCAAGGCAGGGACTGCATGGCTGATTCCCACTCCTCACCCACAGGGAGGGTTGATGTGAGCAGGGTGGGTGCTGGAGCGCTGGTAACCAGAGTTTTGCACAGCTGGGGTGACTCCTCTGTCACCAGAGCTGAGCTGTCTCATTTCTTCAGGTGGTGAAGGGCAGGGAAGGAAGGGCATTCCCTGAGGCACTGCACAGCCATGGAGCATCTCTGCTTTCCACATGGAGACTCTGTGTCTGGGGAGAGCCTCGTGCCTGCCTCCAAAACACAGCCAGAGCTGTGCATCAGCCAGGTGTCAGCTGAGGTGTGTGCAGCACTCACAAACAAATGTCCCCTTGCAGCCCTGCATGAGGGATCACAGCAACCTTCCTTCACAGCCTTGCCTGCACAGACCTTTATCTGTGCTGCATGTGGCTGGTGCACTGAGGCACAAAAAGCCAGTGTGTCAGCCACTGGGAATGTCCACGTCAAAGGGTTTGTCCATGGAGGAAATTATTTGAGGCTTATTTCTTATTCCTTTTTTCCCACTTAGAATATTTGTGTCTCTTCAGCTAAAGGATGACCCACTTGCAGTGTGTTGTTGTCAGCTAAATAACTTGGTACTTCTATCTGTAAATTATTTTTAAAATTTGTTATCCAGGCTTGGATTTTTTAATATATTGCAATTGAGACTAAATGAGTAGACACTGTAAGAACCTGAATGCTGATGAACACAATTTCCAGGAATTCATTATAGATAAGTAATGGGAAAACTGATGTGGACTATAGTGTCCAGTTCTGGGGCCCTGCAACATAAGGAAGATTTGGATGTGCTGAAGCAAGTCCAGAGGAGGGTCATGAAGATGCTCAGAGGGCTGGAGCACCTCTCCTATGGAGAGAGGCTGAGAGAGTTGGGGCTGCTCAGCCTGGAGAAGAGAAGGCTCCTGGGAAACCCTAGAGCAGCATTCTAGTACCAAAAGGGAGCTACAAGAGAGCTGGAGAGGCACTTTTGTCAAGGGTAAGTACAGATAGCACAATGGGGAGTGACTTTAAACTGAAATAGGCTAGGTTTAGATTAGATATTAGGAAGAAATTCTTTGCCATGGGGTAGTGAGGCACAGAACAGGTTGCTCAGAGAGGTTGTGGATGCCCCATCCCTGGAAGAGTTCAAAGTCAGGCTGATTTTTAGCAAGCTGGTCTAGTGGAAAGTGTCCCTGGCCATGATAGGGACTTGGAACTAGGTGATCTTTAAGGTCACTGCTGAAGTGGGCTGTAATTGCTGAAGTTTTTAGTTTTGTGTTTAATGTGGTCCTTGTTACTAAGGACACACCTTTGGTGAGGGGACTGTTGTTTCCTGAGCCCCAGCTCTGCTGGCGCTGGCTCAGCACAGGCAGTGTCTGGTTTCGCAGCATCAGCTCCCGACAGGGCTGCCCCAGGGCTCACTTCACCCAAAAGTGCCTTGTCAGACACAGGGGTGAAGAACTCTGCAGGGGCCTTTGCATGTCTCTTCTGCTTTATGGTCCAGTGAACCCCACCCTCCCCCCAAAAGGAGCATCAGACAAACAGATTGTGTGCCACCTCTTGCTGTTTCGCTGCTATGCAAAACGTGACGGCTCAGTAGGGAAATATCGTCTAAAATAAAGCAGAGTCAGATGTTAGGCAGGTGAATCTGCAGGATAGGAGGTCTGATGTGGTGAAACACCTGGCTGGGACTGGGGGCTGCCAGCAAGTGTCTGCATTGATCTACCTCCTTTAGAACAGCTCTGAGGCCCTGTACTACTCCACAGGGCTTATTAATTAAAGGCTGTTAAATATGATGTCTCTTCTAGTAGGGACTTCAACCTGATGGCTAAGAAGAGATGCATCATTCATACTGCTTCCATTTCATCCTGAATTGTCCCCCTTTGATCTAAATTCCTGGGGTTTTCTGGACCTTCATCTCACTGAATTGAATATTAAAATCTTTTTTTTCCTTCTAAATACTTCAGTTTTTATATTAGTGATATGTGTGCTCATATATTTAAATAAAGAGTTCTGCCACTTAAAAAAAGTCTTGAATACCACATAGTTTAGGGATAGGGTCGAGAGAGTCAAAGAGCTCCAGGAACACTGGGGCTGGAAAAGACATGTCAAGGTGATCCCAGCAGGGTCACAGCATTACATCTTTCTTATCTGGACCACCCATGGGGATGGGGACCTCAGTCCCCTCTCTTGTCCCCAAACAAGATGCCCTGAGGGTTAGGTTTAGGCTTCAGAGATCTACAGAGCCTACAGCTCCAGGGACATTGGCACTTGAAAAGGCATGACAAGGGCATCAGGGCAGAGTGCCACCATTGCCACAGTCTTTAATCTGTGCTCCACAGTCTTTAATCTGTGCCACCTATGGCAGTGAGGACCTCTGGCCCAGGGTCAAGCTGCCATTGGGGTTGGGGTTGGGGTTAGGGTTAAGAGAGGCAAAGAGCCTACACCTCCAGGAGCACTGGGGCTGGAAAAGGCATGCCAAAATGATCATGGCAGTACCTCAATATTGCTGCTCATATTTCTTTCTGATTTATTCTGAGGATTTCCCACAGGATTCTTCCCCGTGCCAATCAGGCTGGGTGGGAGTGCCCACTCATGAGAGGCAATTTGGTCACAAGGCTGGCAGAAGGGAATCTCTAAAGAGTAATGGATGGTTTCCCCTGGACAAGTTGGAAGAGGTGGTGTTACAATGGCTGGACAAAATGTCTGAGAAGCCAAGGGCAGAGAAATGTAATCTGAGCCTGAGCACACCCCCTTTAATCGACACAGGCAGGGAAGAAAATGTGCTAAACAAAATAGGGAAAGCTCCTCTCCCTTGAGGTGTGCAAGGGAAAAGCAGCTGTGTTGATTTATGCTGGACAGCTCACTGGTAATGGAAACTGAGACATCTATTGATGGTAGCTCCTGGACCCCAAAACAAAATGCTAACATTCTTAGTGGACACTGGGGCTCAGCTATCAGCCCTGACTAAACAAGATGTCACTGTCACCACCTGAGGAGCTGTCCCACCCTTGCTTGTAGTGAATGTGCTGGGGTGTCACAACCAGTAACTACCACTGCAGGTATTCTGATGTTACTGGGAGAAGAAGCTACCAAAACTGTTACCATGGCAACAGGGAACTTCCTTTTAAGTTTACTGGGACTGGATGTTTTGGAAGGGAGAGCTTGGCATGACAATGTGGGGTGCCAGTGGTCCTTTGGAACCACCAACCACCAAGTTAGACTTGCTGATGGCCCCAAATCTTCCCCCTTCAAAATTTACAAATGTCAAACCCTAATGACTGCCCTTGGGGGCCTGGGAGGAAATTGCCCCAGCCCTAGAGGATGTGAAAAAATGGGAAATTGTTATCCTCACTCACTCAGCTTCCAGTTCCCAGTATGGCCAGTGAAAACCAAATGGTAAGTGGAGATTAACTGTAGACTGCTGCCAGCTCAGTGCTGACACAGACCCCTTAGCAGCAGAGGTACCAAACATCTCTGAGCTCACAGCCCCCATCCAGGAGCAGGCACACGGGCTCATCACTACCACTGATATTAAAGACATGTTTTGTATGGTGCCATGGCAGCAATGGGGTCAACATCAGTTTGCCTTTGTGTATGGGGCAACCATGTTCCTTCACAGGGCTTCCTCAGGGCTACCTACAAACATTCACCCACCTTAGCTCACCATGTGTTGGCAAAAGAATTGGAAAAGATACCGGTGGAATGAAAGTCTACCAGGACACTGATGATATACTCACAGGAGGTAATCATAAGTAGGAGACTGGGACTACCCAGAATAACTCACCTCAAAAGTTTAGGGTTTAGCTGCTCACTTGTGAATCATCTCTAGAATTAATGCTGAGATTCTGAAAACTTTGCATAGATCATAGTGTCTATTTGACATCTGTATTGTTTGTAGAGTTTCCTATCAGGGGTCTCATCTGAGAAATCTGATTCTTTCAAAAATTCTTTCAATTTTTGTGTGTGCAAGTTCTGACATTGCAACTTTTCTGACTGGGTAACTTGCAGAAGTAAAATTATTCTGCTGACGTCAATGTTTGAGTTTAAATATTTTCTGTATAAAGTGTGTGGTATTCCCTCAAATAGTGATGTGTCTGTGATTGACTCTTCTGGCAATCCTGCTTGCTACAGGACCTGTAAAATGAGAGCAAAAGGGGAAGAAAGGCGAGTAAGGCATATCTGAGGTGGTTTTTTCATGCATCAATAGGAATTATTTTATATATTAGCCCAACCTAAATTCACTACAGTTTATTTAAATAAAGTGGTATGCAAAGTAATTCTGCATCTTTTAGTGAGTAGCTCTATCACAAAGATGGTTTTGAAATGGTGGGGAGAAATTAGAAATCTTTTTTTTGGGGGGGCAAATGAATTATAAATGGCAGTAAATGGGATGGACTGCCATCATGCAGTCTCTTTCTTTCAGATCAGTGCCCTGGTCAGTCTGTAGTTTGGGGAACACCAAATTATAAATTGGCATGAAACAGGTCTGAAAAATGCAACTTCTCACAGATGTTATAAATTATGACAACAGGCTTGTGTCTGGTAGTGCCAGAGGCAATGCCTTTGGCTGCACAGTTAATAGCTTGTGCCTTTGGTGGAAAAATGGTAAAGTTCACTTATTTTTGTAATTACTCTTTCACATTTTTCTGACAGTGTGCTGGAGTCAACCTAATGCAGCTTTCTGTACAACTTCATCTGGAAAATATGTTGCACATCCACATCCTCTTCCATACTCATGCTGGTATTTTTAATGCCCAGCTAAAGATCAGGTATTCCCAGACAAGTTCCCAGCAGAGGCCAGGTCCTGGAAAAAATCTGTGGCAGCTCCTGTGGTGTGGACACTCACCAAGAGGACACTCCCTGGCTGCTCATACTAAACATAGTCTGTAATGGAAGAGCCAGAAATGTGGCAGCTTTTCACCAGAGCTGTGTGCCTATGGGCAGTGTGGCAGGCAGGGAATAAGTCGTCCTCTAACGGGGAGCTGTGAAGTCTGGGTTGATGGACCATTCCCACACCAAAAGCTTTTTTCCTTGTGTCCTGAATTCTTTCCACTTGCAGTCCTGAGTCACCTTCCCTGGGCTGGGCTCCTGTGGTCCTGTGCCACCCACCTCAGGCTGGGCCGTGGTTCAGCAGGGGCTCTCCAAAGCCAGGGTTGTGTTTGAGGTAAGTTCAGTGGCTTTGTTGACAACTCCATTGGCTTTATTCTCTACCAGAGCCTTAAATCCCTTTCAGGAGTCTCTGTCTTGGCACTCTTATTTGAAGGGAGGGATGTAACACCAATGTTGTGTCTGGGATGTGCTTGAGGTCAGGTGTGTAAAGGTGGATCTGATTTCTAGCTGCTGACAATGCCTGGGCTTTTCTCTGCACATCTGATAACAAAATGGCTCTATCACCTGTACAACACTGGAGCTGCTCACAAATACACTTTCAGGCTCTGGAGAACAACCTTCATGTTCTTTGCTATCAGAGATTCACCTTTTTTCAGTATCATACTCCCTCTTTTACTTGCCACTAAATGCTTCCAAAAAACTCCTAAGTCTCTGAGATCTGTATGTAACCACATGCTACTTATTTTATTGTTTGTTTGGTTTTTTTTAAAGAATAGAACATAGTTTTAAATCAAGAAAATAAATACTACAATACAAAAAATCTTCACAGCAGTTCCTGGAATACAAGGAAATTAAATATGCTTCTTGTAAATAGCTCCTTCTCTTGTGGATCCAAATTATAAATAAATAAATAAGAAAAGCATAAATACACATGTCAAAATACAGCAATTATTAAGAAGAAATATTAATAATCTCCACCTCCATCCTCATACTGCTCAAAGCTATTAATTAATAAATTGAATACTACTACTACTACAATGCAACTTCCTCAACAAGCAAAACTCTTGCTGCCCTGGACTGTGTTTGAGTACTTTTTGGGCCATGTTAACTACAAGGACAGGTACCACAAATGTTCACTCTCTTAATTACACCTAATTCAGTAAATGGACTTTTCCCAGTGTCTGTCCATCACCCTTATTTTTCCTTTGTTTAGGAAATGAGACCAAAAAAAAAAGGACTCAGTGATTGGTCTTCTCCCAATTTTTTGAATGTATGTACTGCAATGCAGGGGAGCAGTCCCACTGAATTTACTAGGTTTACCTATGTGTGCAAAAATACATATATGGATTTCTGGCAGGAGTTCTGTGGGCTGGGGAGGGGGCTGAAGTGTGGTTAGTGATATTTGTAAAAAGTGTTTCAGGAAACTCTTGACCATGGCTCCAGCTTGGCTCAGTTGATGTTGGCAGGGTCAGGGGTGCTCAGACTTTTGCACAGGATCGGTGTGCCAGGCTCTAATTGGAAGGTGAGGTGGGCCCCTGTCTCACAGGGACCTGTTCAGGTGAGAGCCTTCAGTGGGTGTCAGCATTGCTCTCCCATGCCAGGGCAGAGAACACATGGTCAGCACTGGGTCACCACTGCCAGCACGTGGTTCACAAGGAATTCTGTTCTCCTTCTTTGCCAGGAGCAAGAAATAAAAGCTGGAGAGCAGATCATCCCTGTCTTAGGCTGCTGGGCCAGAGAAGGACTTTCACCTTTGCTAATGAGGAGGGAGAGTCTGTGTGGTTTTGAGGTGCAAAGTTTTCCTCTGGCCAGTTGAGCAGCTCTGCTGGAGGAGCCTGTGACGGGAGCAGTGACAGAGAGCTGAACGGGAGGGCTAGCAGAGGTATTTCATGAAGGTCTCTCTCCTTGGCACACTCTGGACTGACTTGGCTCTAGCAGTATGAAAAGCCACAGTACCTTTTTAAGTAAGAACTTCCATCCCCATCCTACTACCACTCCCACCGTGTCCAGCCCTCAATAAGTTTTTGCTGTTGCCCTCCTTGCAGCCATCAGGACCATATGCTCTGTAAAGCTACTGGCCTGCTCCATTTGTTTTCCCATTCCATGAACTTTGGTCGCTCAGGCTGTCAAGCTGCAAACCTCTCCTGTGTCCAGCTCCAGCCAAAGCCACAAGTCCTGGCTGTCTTTCCCTCCCACCCAGGTGGTGCCTTGGTACTCCTGAGGTGGTGACCCTGACCAGGGCCAGCTGCCCCTCACTACCATGGCCTTGCCTGTGATGGATCTCAGTGCATTTCACTGCACTGGCTGCAGGCAGGTAAGGTGCAGATGGGAGCTCCTTCCCCCTGCTGCTGTCACAGAGTCAGACCTTTATTTTTAATTTACGCCTCGGTGCATGGGCGGTTAGATCAGAGGTCATCACTACTACAAACAACAGGAGATACGCCTCCTCTGACTTTATATTTAAAGTTCTGTATTTAGGGAAACCAGTGGTTTTTTTATAATAACTAGGAGAACACTCACAGAAGGCAAGTACTGCTCATGGCTAATAATAATATTGTCCATAACAGTGGCAAAAACTTTTTTTATAAAACTGTTTCATTCTTTTTTGAGAGAAAAACTAAAGAGGACCCAATCAGCAATTTCTAAATTGAAAAAAAGAGAGAAAATTTTTTAAAGCAAATCCCATTAAATCCACCTATTCATAAGCACAGGTCTCTTACATGCAAATATCTTATACTTAGTCACTTAGTTGCATGATTTACATATTTTCCTTCCTCCTAGTATTTTGTGCACTTATTAATGTAATATCCTTTCCACATGGGTGGAGGGTAAATTGCTGACTACCATTTCACTTATAAGCAGGTTCTACAGCAAAAAGTATCCCTTGAGGGTATCCTGTTGCTAATAGTTTGATCTGGCAGGACAACTTGAAACACAAATCATTCATCACATAGCAAAGTTTGGTACATATGTTTGCAAACTTGCTCAGTTCTGGCCCATTGTTTTAGAATTTTTGCTATCTTTTATTCCTGCCTTGAAACATCAAAACTGAAGGAAAAGAGATATTTAGCATGTGTCATTCAGCCAAGCATATCGCAAGATGAGGTTTTTATCTCATGATATGAGAGGGGAAGGACGACAGGCAGTGGTGCACGAGCAGATCCTGGGATTTAATGGCACTCTGTAATCAGTCTGCTGCCTTGCAGGAATGCACAAACCTCTTCGTAGGCTTCTCTTGTTGCAAGTCCAAGCTCATTCAGACAGGACATGGGAAATGGTGACCCACAGGTGAGTGGGTCAGCAGTAGTCTCAGCATTGAGTCAAGAGGTAAATTTAGCAGCATAGCTGGGATTTTAGTGTAATGCAACAAGGAAAGGCCATTGAGTTGCATCATATTCACCATTTTTACCTTTGTTAGCCTTTCTCCCACTGTTCTGAGGCAATGGCATCAAGTAATAAAAAAGGATATAATTTTCCTGGATGAGCTGTTCTGTGTCTGTTCCCTCATTGATCCTAAAGCACCTTGTCCTGCTAAAGGACCTTCTGCCTTTCCAAGGGATGCTGAGCCTTATCAGTCCGCCTCAAAGGCACTGTTTGTTGCCCCCAGGTACTCTGACTTCTTCTTGTGCTTCATCCACATCTTCCTCAGGAGGCTGGGTGTCCCACACAGGTTGCCTCCTGTCAGTGGCAGGGAAGCTTCTGCTCCTGGTGGCAGGGACAAGTCATACTCTGTTGTCTTCCTCCAGTGCTGCCTGTGGCTAACAAATAAAACACAAAGTGTGTGCAGAGTGCTTCTCCCTGGCCCTTCCTCCCTTGCTTATGGCAACCAGCCCCTCAGAACCAAGGGCTCCTGGCTGAAAAGGTGGGCCCATGTGTAGAGGAATAGAGTATAGGTAAATAAAGGTAATATAGAAAGTAATCTTATCCCCTAAAGAGTTGCAGCTGGGTTAATTACTAAAGATTAGGACCAGGCCTGATGTTAACAGGCCACAGCTGTAGCCAATCAGGAGAGTGTTATAAAAGAGTGGATTGGGTGGTTGAGGGATCTGGAGTCAGTTGGCTGCTGTGAGGACAAGAAGAGTCAGTGCCTAGAGGAGCTACCTACAAGAAATGTCAAGGAGGTAGGAAACTCTGGCAATATGGAACCCTTGCAATGTAACGACAATAGAACTCTTGCACTAGAATGACAATACCTGTGCCTGGCTGCAAAGGTGTGCCCATGCCTGGCCCATCCCTGGGACCAGCAGGTCTGGAATGAGCAGGGGCTCTGTGGGTCGGGGGGCTGGGATACTGCAGCTGCCACACTCAGCTTGGTGCCCTTGTTCCCTCACTGTCAGAGGGGACACTGACACAAGGGGACAGGCTACAAGTGGGACCACTCCAAGTGCATCCTCTCTAGCAGTTGCCACCCAAAAAGGAGTGGAGAGATTGCCCGAGGAGAGAGCTGGGCCATTCCACCAAAGCCCCAGGGACCACATGGCAGTGATGAGCTCCATTAGAACTGCCATCTCTGTGAATGGAGTGCAAGGACACTGTGACAATGAACTAGTTACTGTCCCTCAGGTGACAACAGTGGCATCTCAAATCCCACCCAGATCCATGTCTGGGTTAACTGCCTGGTGATGAGTGCATTTGTACTATGATCAAGCTGTTCCTTAATTAGACTTTGTGACATAAATTTTTTTCTTCAATTAATTACATTTTCTAATCACATTTTAGTGTAAATATTACAGACTTCTTAGGGGGAAAATACTTTTATTTTGAATTATGATGATTTTTTTCCCAGTGATAAAGTAGAGCTGTAATGGGCACTGAGATAGCTGTATAAATGGCCATGGCTGTTAATAAAATCTGCATAACTTTTAGCAATCTGTCCCTGCCTTTGGGAAGCAAGAGGCATGTCTGGAGGGTGGGAAGTGAGAGGAATGGCAGATTTGTCTTCACACACAAGCTGTGGGTTTGCTGGTAGATAAAACTAGCACTGGGAGATAAAAGAAACGTTGGGAAGGATTCCGTTGATTGATGAATGGAAAAATATATTTGCTTTTACAAATGAATTTTAGGTTTTCTGATAAACAAAATTAGACATTGAAAGATGAAAGTAACAATGGGGAAGAAAAACCCCTAAATTCCATATGAATTAAAAATTAAAAGATATACATTAGAAGAAAATCTCTGATATGAGGTGTCTGTACCTCTCAATACCTCAGCTAATGGGGAAAGAGAGAAGGGAAACAGAGCTGGGAAATTGGGATAAAAAGGGAGGCTGTGTCCTCCAAAAATTGGAGAGATCCCAGGGGAATGCCCCATGGCCTCTCCCTTTATTCTAATAAAGTAAAAGGACTCTTCTGTCTCCTTTTTGGCCATAAACCTCTGGTGTTTGTGGATTAATTTTCCCAACAGAAGGCACTTACTCTTCTGTAGAAGCGCGGTCGCGTGTGGGCGAGCCCGTGACAGCCACAGCTTTCACCGTGATATGGGCAACTGGAGATGGAGGAATCTGGGGGAGGATAGAGCACATCATTAGGAAATGCCACTGATGAGTGGGGACAGCAGTTCATCTGAGGAAAGAGGCTGTTTTAAGAAAATCAGTAAATGCTGTAAGTCTCTTAACAAGAGAAAGCAGGTTAAGGATTTGACGGCCCAACTCTCACCCACACAATCACCAGTTGCTCACGTGAATATTCTCACTGAGCTCAGCACAGGACTTGAGTGAGCCACAGCTACACCTCCCATCCAAGAAGGGGCACTTCAGAGCTTTTTATTCCCTAGTTTTTGTGTTTAGCTTCGTGAGGCAGTGAGGTTTGGTGCAGAGTGAGCAGCCTGCCTCTTGCTGCTCCCCACCTCCAGGGCTGCCTGGGAAGCTGATGTCTCAGCCATCACAGCTCCTTCAGCATTCAGAGGAGTTTCCCTGTTTTGTTGTGAGCTGCTCTGTGGTGTGGGGGCACCCTGGTTATGCTCCAGTTCTGCCATGGCCCCAAAAGTGCTGAATCATCCACTTCCTCCTTGTCTGACTTGACCATAAATTGCCCTCCAGAGCTGAGTCTCTGAGAACAGCATATCCTCCAAGACAGCAAGTTTAAGTGTGAGTTGCCCAGAAATAAAAAAAAAAGTCAAATTGTGAGGTGATCTCATTATTTCAGGCGATAAGCATACTTATTGAGTTTACTGGCAACTCTGAAAAAAAAGTTCATATAATTGTTGCTACCATAACTGGTCTTAAGCTTTCTAGGGCTACTACTGCTAGGATTAATCTGAGACTGGGTACATTTAAATGTGTTTTTCAAGTATCCTAAGACTTAGAGATGTTTGAAATCAGTATTTCAAGCATCCTTTGAAATTTAATTAAGTTAATTATTAGTAGGTTCAATTGTATTCATTACACTGAATAACATTAGTTTTAACCATCTTTAAGTATTGTACTGTCATTTTTCTTAAGTGTAGCCCAGTTATCAGCAAGCAAGCGTGCTTCAGCCATCCAAAAGAGCCTCTGAAACCATAAAGTTTCAACAGCATGGTCTAGTGTTGGCCAGAAAATATTCAAAATATTTTTTTTCTTTGAAAAAAAAATGTATTATTAAATGTAAAGGCTATGAAAATTAGCGGGGCTCTGTAAGACAAAGAAGGGAGGGAGAACATTTTAGTAAAGGTGAGTCATTTTTAACCATAATATTTTTTCTGCCTATTAGAGAACACATTTTGGGGGTTTGTATGATAATTTTCCCATCAACTCTTTATTTATGTTTCTGACTTTGGAGATTATTGTGTCAGGATGGCACTCTGGAGAAAACAAATTATTTGATGCTTGTTCCACTTGAGAAATTATTTTTTTCCCAATTTGTGCAATTCCCTGAGAGACAAGAGGCTGATTTCTCCCAGCCCTTGCAGGTGGCTGAGCATCCAGAGCAGGAGCCTGCCTGTTTCCATCCCACCACTCTTCCTGGTCACTGAGGGGCAGTTCTCTGTCCTGTGCCAGTCTCTGCTCCCAGCTAAGGGATCCTCTGGCATAAGTCATGTTTCAAGCTTTAACCAGGGCTGTGGAATCTGCAGGCTCTGCAGCAGACTGACATGCTGTTACTGTGGGACACGCTGATGGGTACAAGGTTTTAAGATGCATTGGTACTTGGTCTTGCTCTGTTTGCTTACCAAAGATTTTCCATCCAACAGGTGATTATAGGATTTAGATGACTCTTGTTCAGGAATTCCTACTGTAAAGCATAAGAAACATGATATTAGGTGCAATTATTCCATTGGCACAGCTTCTATGAAAAACCTCCTTCTGTGCAGTGAAACCCAGATATGGACAGAGCCCAGACACAGGTTACAGTCCCACCAGATTTGATTATAGCCAAAAGAGCAGAGTGATCATCTATTGTGATGTCATCTATAAGTGATTGTGGAGCTGCTTAAGTCATTCTGGAAAGTCTCTCAGCTTGCTCCTGGACTTGTCAAATGAGACGACAAGCTGCCCTTAGCAGACCAAGCTAAGTGGGAACCTTTCCCCCTCTGTAAACACTCACATATTTCTACAAGCAAAGAGCCCAAATGCTGCTCCTCAGCCCCCACTGCAGCTTTGTCCTGCCTAGGAGATCATTCTCTCCTTTCTGTATTGCTCTGGGGAGTTATTTTAACCTGGGCAGAGATGTGTGCTATGTCAACCCTGTCACAGGGAGGGATTTCCACCTTTCTGCCTGTGGCTGAGTGACATCTCTCTCTCTGCTGTCCTCAGCTCTGAAGGTTACCCTTCAGTTTCAAGTAATTGCTCATCCGATAGCTTATCCATGGATAAATGCTCACTGACATTCCTGCCCACTGTGCCAAGGAAATCTATGAGTGAGGGATGACAGATTTTTTTCATGTGGCCAAATCCTCCTATTTGGCTGGGGGAACATGGACCTCTCTACTGCTTTGACCAATGGAATATAAATAACAACAGCAAATTTGGAAATAGCCAGGGTGCTGCTTACAGTGCTGTCTCCAGCATGACTTAGCAACTGGAGCTGTCTCCTTCTGGGGGCAATATTTGACTGTGATAAATATCCTAACCAGCTTCCTTCTTCCTGCTCCACCCCCCTCCACTAATTCCATTAGGTACCTTACTGTATCCCCTCACGTCAAAGTTAATGCAATTACCTCCTCTCATCATGCATATTAGGTACTGACAGTATCCAGCAAGTGGATCAGCAGTGCTTCAGCTCGTGCCCATGGTTTTTCTTTTTATTTGGTTTTGTTTCTCTTATTTTGCCTGATTCTTCCCTTCAGCCCGTCCCTCTTATTAGATACAGAAAATACTCTTGCAAACTTTTAGCAAAATATGTAAGCAAAGGAAAGTCCTCCTGGCTTCATAAGGTTTGTAGCTGCTGCCCTCAGGGCAGTGGTGGGTGGATGCAATGTGAATTCCTTCCAGAATGCTGGAATGGACTGTCCTTCTGCTTTGCTGTTTGTGCAGGATTTCTGATGGTAGCAATAAACATGCTAATGGCCTCATCTCTGTTCTTTTGTTTGTTTGGTGGTGGTTCTAATTTAAGCTTAATTTCTAAGTTTTGCCTACTCATTTCCCTTTCTCCCTTTATGAGACCTTCCTCCTCCTCCTTCCTCCTTTCCTGCCCTTGTTTTAGATTCCTACAGCTTTTCTCTTGCTTGCATCTATGTGTCATCCTTCACTCTCATCTCCCCTAACAGCAGAGACCAGCAGTCCCTCCTTTCTGCCTCTCTGCCATCCTTTACCCTGAGCCAGTCCCAGCCACTCCTCCTGTCCCTGCTCTAGTCCTGAAGCTCCTGTTCTTTTTTCATCCACATCTTGGCTCTGGTCATGAGATCTTTTTGAGGTCCTTTCCTATGGTCCCAGGCTTAGTTTCTTCCTTTCCAGTTTCCCAGGCCCCACTCTTGTCTGGTTTGTTTCTTAATGGGATGGCTTATGTGCAGTGTGGTTGCAGACCAGGGATGTGAGGAACATGCACCTTTGTGGACCTACTTTAGAGATTTAGCGCATTTTAACACCCAAATGTCCAATTTATCTTGGAAAAACATGCCTTGTGGGAGGTCTTTAAAGAACTACAACTTGACTGCATCTTGGTGATTTTTCATAGCAGAGCAAAAGATGTGGTTTTGGATAGAAGGCCATCCTATATGAAACTGCACAGCCCTGCTCCAGCTTCAGTTCTCCAAACATAACACACCAGTGTTGGAGGAGCTGAACGGCCACTCTGTTTGTGTTTACTCATCTCCTTGGTTTTGTATTGGCAAGCTCTATTTTTCCTTCACGGTTTCTCACAAATATGCTGAACAAGCTTTGGTTGCCAAAAAATCAGGTCTGTGGCTGACATCCAGCATCTGAAAATCCATCCCTGATGATTACCTTCTAGCTGATCCAAAGCAACTGAATCTTCTATAATAAGATGACTCAGGCAAACTCAGTAATTCAAAATTTATCATCTCTAAAACATTGTCAGGGACTGTTACGACTCTGAATTGTTTATGATTCTGAATAAATTGAGCAATGCCATGGTCATTATCTCATTAATTCCACTGGATATTTTAAGTGTGAAAAATGTGTATTTTATGATTGGCTTTTTGCAAATATTAAAATGAATGCTATATGTGTTATGTTAGAAAGTTATGCTGTATTAATTTTCTTAAGTAGTGTGTTAAATATACTTTTAGGTTATAACATAATGTTAAAATAGAAACTATGCTATGTAAGATACTTTTTTTAAAGAGAGAACTCACATTGAGATAGCAGCCACAGGACACCTAAATCTTTCAGAGAAAATGAATTAATTGCTCCATTATCAGAAGAAATGAACTTCTTCCCACCTTGCTTAGCCCTGAGGATGCCATTAGGATTAATAGGAAGAAGTTGACGCTCACCAGACAGAATCCTTTGTTTGAATGGAATTTATGCATCATGTATGAGGTGTTTGAATATGCAACAGGCTATTGCTTTTAAGGGTTAATCCTCTGTTAATGTGTGTCCTTTTTCGGGCTTATTTTACCCAGAAAGAGGTACCTGGACTGTCCGTAACTCTTTGTTTTTATTGTCTCGTGTTGTTCTAAATCCTAATTGTCCAAATGTTTATTACTCTAATTAAATTCCTATCTTTATAACCATTTTATTACTATTCAACTTTTAAAATTTTAAAAATGAGTGATTGGCATTTTTCACATCAGCACGGAATTATCCTCCAGGTACACGATAAAGAGCCTGCTTCTCTGCGCAAGCGGCAGACTGTGATATCCAAAAACATTCTGGAGCCAGGGAGGAACGAAGGGCTTTGGTTCTGGTTCTGGCCAGCCTCAAGAGTCCATGTCTGGATGGGCTGTTTGGGTCCAGTCTGGCTAGCTATGAACCCCAGCCCACACAATCTTACATGGACAAAGGCAAAAGACCAGAAGGGCTCTTCTCCCTGTGGGGACCAACGTCCCATGTTTATTTCCAAGGTGGGAAGGAGACCATCCCCTTCTTGTGGGGGACTTTTATACCCAGGGAGTGGGGGGTGGAGGAAGAGGACCACATCCAGTGGGATACAAGTAAGGAGGGGCGAGGGGAGGGACTGACCAGGGAGACACCACCACCACTGCCAGGGGTACTGGGGTTGTAGTGGGATAGAATATAAGAAAATAAAGATAGTGTAGAAAGTAATCTTACCCCTAAGGAGTTGCAGCTGGGCCAATTATCAAAGATTAGGAATAGGCCTGACTTTAACAGGCCACAGCTGTAGCCAATGAGAAGAAGAGTGCTATAAAAGAGTGGGGTGGCTGGGTGAGTGGGGAACTGGAGTCAGTTGGCTGCTTTGTGAAGAAGAAAGGGTCAGTGCTCTGAGGAGATGCCCATGAGAAAACACCAAGAAGGTGTGAAACTTTTGCAATAAGGAGATAACAGTATGGAACCCCTGTAATAAGATGACAACAGGGAGTGAGGGAAAAACCATGCAATGGCAGAGTGGAATAACAAACCATGTGATGCAACATAAACTATTCATTGTGCTATAAAGACTACTCAGTGCAAACCTTCAATCACCAAGTGCAAAACAACAGCTAGGTAAACTGTTTAGTGCCATACAGCATTTGTGGACTCACCAGGGTGCTGGGCAGTGCCTTTGCTGGGGCCGGTTCTGCGCTGCCCGGGGCTGCCCCGCGCCTCCTCCTCGTACAGCACACGCAGGAGATGCTCACCCTGCTGGGGCCGGCGCTCCGAGAGGGCCACCACCTGCAGGGGACAGGCAAACACCCCGTCACACCTGGCCCCGGGGATCAGGTGTGACAGGAATGGCAGATTTGGCTTTACAAATGAGCTGGGCTGGTGGATAAAACTAGCACTGGGAGATAAAAGAAACAATGAGAAGGATTCCACTGATTGATGAATGGAAAAAGATATTTGCTTTTTACGAATGAACTTTAGGTTTGCTGATAAATGAAATTAGACATTGAGAGATGAAAGAAACAATGGGGAAGAAAAACCCCCTAAATTCCATATCAATTAAAAATTAAAAGGGAGGGTTATACAGTAGAAGGAAATCTCTGGTATGAGGTGTATCGGGGAGTCTGTACCTCTCAAGTACCTCAGCCAATGGGGAAAGAGAGAAGGGAAACAGAGCTGGGAAATTAGGATAAAAAGGGAGGCTGTGTCCTCCAAAAATTGGAGAGATCCCAGGGGAATGCCCCATGGCCTCTCCCTTTATTCGAATAAAGCCAGAAAGGACTCTTCTGTCTCTTTTTTGGCCATAAACCTCTGGTGTTTGTGGATTAATTTTCCTAACAGGTGCTCTCTCAAGGTCATGGGGGAGCTGAAAGGCTGCTTGTTCTTCTTGCTGCTTTGCTGTCATCCAAAGGGGATTTTGTCAGGTGGGGACTGTGGGATTTGTGGGATTTTGTTTGGCTCCAGCTTCTGTGCTGTGTACAGAAGTATGGGAAAATCCTGCTGGGTCTTTCTGGGACCCAGCTACTTAGTTGTACCTTTCTGTACTCTCCTCAGGAGGCTGAAATGTGCTCTTCTCCAAGCTCTACTGAATAGGATTTGCCTCTGATAGAGCCCAGATTTATTATTGCATCACATCTTGGGCAACCAGTCAAACTTATGCCATGCGAGCTACAAATGTTGTTTCCTTATGGTCTCTCCTGTCTTTTGAACTTACTTACATATTGTACCTGATTAAAAACTACAGAGACTATGAGGCAGAGGGGAATTGTGCTGCTAGAGATTAATTTTCACAAACATTGGCTCACACAGACAAAACTCACTGACAGCTGCAACTTTGCGGATCACCCCCCACTCCCTCCATCTCCCACAGTCCCTGAAAACAAGCATGAACAAAATCAAGCTCTTTTCTAACCAGTTATGACTAAGCCATGGCACTCACTGTCCTGCCACAGGCAGCTGGGGATGCCAGAGCTAATGTGAGTTTGGAAAAACAGGGATACACCTCAAAAAAGTGGATTGGTCAGGACTGGTTCCTGGATGGTCTGGAAAGAGTTTTCTCAAGAAGATCAAAGTTCCAACAGCAGGGACAGAGTGTTTCATACTTTGTTGTTTTTTTTAGTCTTCCCTAAAGACTTGCTGCTGTCATACAGAGAGCCACTTAATGAGGGTGAAGATCCAAACCAGCCAGGAAACAAGACATGTGGCAACTATTCAGACTATTTCCTATTAGACTAACTTATGTTGGAAGCCCATGAGAAAAGCAGTTAGTTGCATCTAGCTGATGACTGGCAGCTGCTGTCTACGTGTTTTAGATATAAATATAGTTATTTTGCCTCAAGACTGAGACCAAAAACTGGCAGCTCAGTATTGACATAGAAATAGCCTTAATTCTGTCTATTGCTCTGCCTTCTAACACACACTCAGGATAAAAACAAGAACCTATTCAAGCATGTCCCCTCACACTAAATTGTTCATTTCCTCTAATTATGTTTTAATTCAATTTGCCAATAATCTGCAATGTTCTGTGTATATGATTTTTTACACAGACTTAACAACATATGCAAACCCATGTTTTCCAAAACAGGAAAGAAGAAAAATCCCAATCTAACCACTTTTAATTCTTTTGTCTCCATGTACCCTCAGGAGTCTGGACAAGCCTACATTACCTGAATCCTACTGACTAGTAGGATGAGGAGCAGAAACTGCCCAACTGTCACATTAGGACATGAAAGAACACAGGCTCACACTGCTGTTCTCAAGGTGAAGAAAAAAGGGAAGTTTACTTTCTGACTCTAACATTTATAGTTTTCTAAAAGTGACAGCGGATTGGAGGGTGACAGTGACACCTCTCCAATGACACTGGTTAAACCAACAGTTTATCAACTCTTTCTTCTTCCATAAAGGAATGCAAAACAATGAGTTATTTACAGAAAGTGTGTGAGAAAGTTCATTACAAGAATGTTAACATCAGAAGGTTTAGAAAATCTTAAAAAACCAAGGTAACACGCAACAACTGGCAAAAATACTTCTGGAAAAGGCAGGTAAGGCAACCAAAGCCTTATCCACAGCTGGATAGGGGTTTCCCCCTATTTCTGCAGATTTTGACACACAGCCTATCATGCTCCATGTGCTGTAAAACTACCTTAAGACATGCCCAGTGTTCAGTTAAAGGAACTACTGATGTCCTTGAAGACAAGCACATGCTAAAGGAGGCTGCCGCTGGCTCCCAGCTCCACAAATTTGGAGCTGCCAACAGAGCTGAGCCTCAGCATTGCTCCGATGCTTCAGAACGGGGGTGATGCTGGTTGTGAGAGGCCTCCTGTTGTTGTTTAAGCCGTTGGCACTGTCTCCCTCCCTCCCTGCTGCCCCTGGAGCAGCTCCAGCACCTCCCCATCCCTCTGCAGCAGCTCCTGCAGGCTCCTGTGTCCACACACCCCCTGACCACACAAACCTTACAAGCTGCTCACCAGGGCATCACCCCCTGCACCACGGGCACACCAGTGGAGACTCCCATCCCCGGGACTAATATGATGGACTGTGGCCGGCAGGGGTCTCTAATGACAGCCCTTGGAGTCTGCCTCGTGTGAACCAAGCTCTTCCAGCTTTCAAGGAATGCCACAAAGCTCAGCTTTTCCCACCATCTCTGGAAAAATGTCCAGTGCTCTTGGTCGCACTCCGTCTTTGCAGGTGTGTGACAGAAAATGTCATCAACCCTCTGCTCCTGAGACAGCTGCGGTCACTTGTTTTGCATTGTCATGGAAAGAGCATTTTTGGTAAGTAGGATGCTGGCTGCAGTCACCTCTGACCCTGAAAGTGGCTTATTTGATCAGTGTAAACCACCATGGACTTGAAACTTAACATTCTGCCTACGTGTTGCACAGTTTGGGGAAAAGAAGAGGGTTTTTATCTTGATTAATAGCAAGAATTATTTAGGTACATTGTCTGTGTTTTTGAGATTCCTTGTTGCGTATGATATCAGTAATGCCAAAACACCTTAAAGCAGCAGAACCTGTATAAATAAGTTACAGTGCCATTTTCCATTACAGCTGGGGACAACAGTGCAATATCTAGAACATATTTCCAGCAGCATTTTTTTGGCAGCATTTGTTTGTAGCACATTTTGGGAGTTCCTTATCTCCTAATTCAAGATTTCACAGTGACTTTGGCTACCTCACCCATTACTGTAATATGTAAAGACTTATCTAGGTCAGGAAACTAAACCTGCTGTAGCTTGGTTTTGATCTAAAGTGGAGCTGACATTTCTCTAGGGTACCTAGGGTAAAGCAGAAGGATCAACTTGGAGTCACTTTTCTTTTCTAGACATACCAGGAAATTTAAATCTGTGCAAATGGCAGAGTCAGCCAAACTATGCAGAATTAGCAAGCTGCTCTCTAAAAACCTACTGTTTTTAGAATCTGTAAATCCTTTGGCTGGACCAGTCTGTTTGCAGGACTCTGACTCTGAAATCAGAGCCTAGCAAACTCTCTTTTTCTGGACTTTGCCATGCACATGAGAGGACTGAGGCCTGCCATACCCCCTGCTGGAATTAGCTGTGTTCAGAGGGAAGGGGCACAGAGGACACAGGGCAGTCACAGAGAGGCTCTTCCAACCATCCTGATCCTGGACTTAAAATCCCACTGCCAACCAACAACCATCCAGAAAAGGTGAGAATTAAATACCTGGCTTTGGATAAAACTTTGAAAGTTAGAGTCTGAACAACAATGTGCTTGTTAGTGGAGAAAATTCCAGATTTGTAGAGTTAAGTTATTTTGATGGCCTAATGCTGAGCTGATTTTTAATGTGGCAGCTCTAGCATGCACAGGGGTATTTTCTACTTTCTTGCAAAGTAGACAGGTACTGGTGTCCAGACAGTTCTACCCAGGGGATTTTGGGGCTAGAAGAAGAAGAGAAGGGAAGGATCTACTACCACTGGAAATAACTCTTAGTAGGGCAATAGGAACTGCAAATATACATATTGGTGAAACACTCAGCTGAAAAAGAAAAGGTGCTTCCTCCTTTCTGTCACCCTTCCACAGTCATTATCATGCTTTTGGGATGAATTCTTGTATGCGATGGAAGCTACCCCCCACAGTCAGTAATTTGAATGTTAAATCACCTAATGCTACACTGCTTGAGTATTTCTGCTGTGAAAAAAAGGTCTGGCAGATGTCCACGTTGGTTGCTATTTTTGTCCTTGCTGAGGATTAAAGTTGTGCATCCACTGCAATCACCAGAGCAGAAGATTTCATGTTAGCTGAGGCATTTCTACAGCTCTGACTGCAGGTGCAGATGTAAAAGTGAAAAATAAACAATCATTCTGCGACTCTTCTGTGGGTCCAGAAATTGGCAATCACGGCTTCCTCACAAGCACGTCTATTCCAGTACGTGCAATTTCCTTCAATGCTTGCTTACCAGCTGCTAGCAGCTGCATCCCACTGGGGAAGGGGAATGTCTAAGAGTTGGCTGTGCTCAGTCAAACACTTTGGTTTGAGAGCCATCCTTGTTTTTGTAGCTGGAGCTGCAGACCATTCCTCAGGCTTGGTGTTCCCACTGCTAATATGATGCTGCCTGCATCATGACTAAGAGCCAATCAAAGGACATCCTTAATTGGGGTCAGGAAAGCCCCAAAGGGAAAAAAACCCCAATCCTCTTAAAATATACCAACAAAACAGGGACTTTCTTATCTTATTTTCTTAGGCTTTTATGAGTACAGTGCTGCCACAGCAGCTGATCCAATCCAAATTAAATATTAGGTGCTTCCATTTAGTAGAAACAACTGTCTTCTGAGATTTGGGACAAGATAACAGGCATAGAACTTCCTTTGATTTTGATGTAAACCAGCTGAATTTTTTCAGCTGAATAGTTCTATGAGAAATATTGTCCAAAAAAAAAGGGTAAATTATCCAAGTATTTTATTTCATCAATTCAGAATTGTTCACTTTTGGTTTGGACTTACCTCTTTTTATATGGCATGGAAAACAAAACATACCAAAGGTTTAACAAATGAAAGTGGAGTATCTCAAAATGGCTTATTTTGAGTAACACTCCAGCAGTCTGACTCATCTTTCTTTTGGAATGAAGAGTAATTTTGAAATCTCAGCCTGAGCTATGGGACAAGACCAACCAAACCAAGACTGTCACAGTTTGGGAAAATATACACATGCAGAGTTTTTACCCAAAAAATGACAGACATGTTTCTGACTCTTCCTGGGGACCACTTCAGGTGTCCTGTGATGCACTGGGATCCTGTGATCTGCTTTGATAACCAAAAGAAAGGGTGGGAGTGAATGTGAGGTTTTTTTCCAGTGCACAGGTAAGTGTGGTAAGCAGGAGGACCTACAGTTCTGTGGGGAGATCAGGGAATCAGGAATACAAAGAAAAGGCTCTTGGAAAATGAGGATGGATCTGGGAAGCAGGAAAGGGCATGGAAAAAGGGAAGGTCATGGAGCAAAATACTTCAGCAAAGTGCTAGATAAGAGACAGGTCTGTGGTGAGAAGAAATGCTTTGGCAGAAGAGTCTCAAACTTGTAAGAAGTGCTTTGATATGCAGAAGAGACTGTCATTCCTGCAGATCAGCTAAAAGGATTGTGCAAGGGGTTGTGAATGGGTCAAGTGGATTTCAGGAGTGAAAACTGTCTCTGAAGACAAGAAACCTCACACCCATGTGTGAAAGCAGCTGAACTTGCAAGACATTTACTCAGAGCATGAAAAATGCTCAGTTATTTTAATATGGGGGGTTCCTCTGTGCCCTCTGCACCGAGGCTGAGGCAAGGGCAGGCAAGAACTGCTGGGACCAGGGGACAAACATGAATATTATTATTATTACTACTTGATTAACACTGCTATGATTTGGTGTGATTTGCTTACTTTTCATTCCTGCAGGTGTCTCTGGGCTTACTGTGAAGGCTCTGTGGACAATAATGAAGTCTGTGATTCCCTCAGATGGCCAGTGTTAGTAAGCCACTATGTTCATTTTGACTGGCTCTGCATGGCAAGGCCTTTTTTGAGTTGTTTTTTTGTTTGTTTGGTTTTTGCTGGTTTTGTTTGTTTGTTTTTTGGTATTTTTTTTCAAAGCCCTTCTGTAAATAAACTGCAGCTTTACAGGAACTCCCCCTTCTGTTTCCCACCCCACTCCCTGCATCAGACATGGATGCACTTCTTTACCCTGGAAGATCTGCTTCCCATTTACCCACAGCACTTTTGAGGGTATGGATAGCCAACTAGAATGTGAAAAAAATAAAATAGGGAGAGGAAAGGAGATTTTTCTTACGCTCTTTGCAAGGATGTGCTGTGAAGCTTTGGCTCGTCTTCGGGCAGGACTACATGCTGCAAAGAAGAACAGAACATGGTCAGGATGCTGTGGAGATGCACATGTGCCCCCCAAAGTCCTCTGTAAGAATTCATGGTGGGCATGGTGGGAAGAGGGGGGAGAAGAAAGGGTTTAAGGAAGATTCCAGCTGAAACAATTGGAAAGTCCCTTTTGATGAGATCCCAGAGACCATGCTCTGGCTGCACAATACAGAAATCCATGGCCACAGGACCACAGCCCATCCCAAGTTTCTGCACCTCTCCCACAGGCTTCCAGAAGGAGCAATCCTCCTCCTTTCTCAGTTTTGATCTGGCCTCCCACCTGCCAGTACTTCAGGAGGAAATGAGTAGTGTATACATCAACTTGGAGATGATGATTTTATCTAGTTAGAGACTTTATCAATAAGCTCAAGCTCCCACATGACATTGTTTCACTTTCACTGCATGATGTCCAAAGCACAACATTTGCACTGAGCCTAATATTTTCTTTTTCAATTCTCAAAATTACCTGTTCTGTTCTTTGGCTTGGGACAATTTCCTTAAAGTCTTTGTCTCACTTTTTATTTCTTAGACCCACAAGGACACCAAAAGCATAGAACCACTAACCAATAGACACACAGGGTGCCAGGGCCACAAGCCAAGCTTTCGTCTGGACTGAAAGAGCTGGTTTTGGGTGATGGTTTTACTGGACTAAGTGAAGGCTCTTTAAACTGTTGTTGTTTGAATTAGGCTTGAAACTGGCCAGAAAGACTCTGTGATCCTCCCAGCTCCTCCTCTCATCATATCTACCCTGCCTTGTGTTCAGGCTACCAGAGCTACAGGATTTAACCACCAGTGACAGAAACAGGCTTGCAGAAAGCTGCCAAATGTGGAGAATTAACTCCAATTCTAAAGGCTGACCCTGGGGCAAGGCATGTGAATGGGGGTTTCCTATTCAGGCTGTGTGTATAATCCCAAGGCTTTGAGGAGCCAGGAAGGTTTGTCACAGGATGATGGGTGATTCCTACTCCCCAGGTGAGCTTTCCTTTACGTTGTTGGCATACATTTCACTTGCAGTGCTTATTACTGCTGTGTATTACTATGTGCAGAGTTTTGGAGCTGTGGAAGCAGCTGGAGGTCATCCAAGGCTGCTCCTTGCTGGAGCCAAACTCCTCTCCTCAGATGGCAGCAATAACAAGTGCCTGGGCTTTCCAGGGCTCTGGTACAAGCAGAGCTGGCACTGAGACCAAAGTCACTCTTCCTAGACAGCTTGTGAGTGTCTAACAGCCATCCCTCCACTTCCCCACTGAGGATGTAAGTCCTGAGCATGGGGAGCACACTGGAGAGGAAATTCTGGCCTGTGCTCTGCTGTAGTGAAACAGGACAGGAAAAAGGGAGGGTCCCTGTGAGCTGTGAGCTGCCCATTGCAGTGCAGGGCACTTCCACACTGAGCTTGTCACAAGGAAGTTGTCTGCCTACCTGGAGTGTGCTAAGCTGTCAGTGTGATTACAGTCTGCTCTGCACAGTGTGATATCCTCAGGGATCCTCACTGTCTTCTCCTGCAGGACATGTTTTATATTTTAAACCATGTTGAGTGTGGGATGAAAGCCAGACAAACATAATGAAGGTGGTTTGGGTTTTTTTAAACCTAGGAATACGCTGTAAGTTGTTTTTGAAGCTGCATCCATCACCTTTACTTCTGGAATTTCACTGTCTGAGGACTAAACTAATTGCTTCTAAGCAAAACACTCAAGTGCAGAAAAGTTTAGTGATGCAAGGAATTATCTTCTTGTCTCTCTGGCACTTTAAGTATTTTACCACACAGTGTAAGGAGTACAGATTTTTAGAGATTTCTACCAGAAGCAAGTGCTCTCGTACTGTTATAGCTGCTACCCAGGCTAGTGCAAAAGGAAAAACACATAAATGTGCCTAACAGTAATAAATTTGCCTACTTTCAGAATACATATGATCCACAGTCCCTCATCCCCTGTTGTCTGCCAGAATGAGTGGCAAAAGGTTTACAGGGCTGAAGAAAGGCAAGGCATGAAAGGAAAATCACAGCACCAGCAAACATGCAATTACTTGAATAGGCATTGAAAGGAGGGTGAATCACAGAAGTAGCCAGAAGTGACCCACTTGGGTGGGAATACAATGGCAGCAATGCAAACAGTGGGGCTGCAAGGCTGTCCCTGCAAACACCAATTTCTGCAGAGCTGGAGAAGGGAGAGAAGAAGGAATCCTTGCAGATGATTTATGTGGATTTGCCTGCAAAAGGATGTTTGTACGTATTTGCTGCCCAGATTTCGGGCAGCAAATACAATTACAGTGATGGTTCACTTTGTCATTTCCACTTATATTCCAAAATGAAGCAGCTGAGAGCTCATGCTCGCAGCTTGCAAGTAAAGATCTGATCTGGCCCCACAATTTGTTTTCCCTGCTTTTCCCTGCTTTCTTGTTGCTGAAATATGCAGCCATTGAGTTTAAACTAATTTGTTCAATCAAATGCAGGCTGGGCTTTGTCCGGTTCTTACTCTTCATTAGAAGCAATTAATGTTAATCATGCATTCATTTCCAGGGCATGGCTTTGGAAATGTTCCACTTATTGAGCCAGCAGACTTAAATTCAACATTCATGCACTTCACCCACTTCTAACTGCTCGCAGAACTTCATTCTCTTTTCTATTACACAGAAAAGCCACACAGTTGCAAGCTGTCACTTTAGCAGTTACCTCATAGGTACAGCAACACCGATTCCAGAGCTCCCAATTTTGCCAGAGTAAAGATTTTACAGAGCCACAATATTGAAGCACCTGCAGGGATTAGGTCGAGAAAGCAGCAGCAAGGGCTGGGCTGCAGGCAGAGCGCGGCACAGCAGAGCAGATGAGCTGCTCCCTTCAAATATTTCCCCGTTGCTAAACATCCCACCCCTCTAAAAGACAACACCACAGCCGTTGTTAGATTTGGATGTACTCACATTTGGAAGAAATCACAGTGAAAACTTCTAAATTTTCATCGCTGCAGCTGTAAATCTGGTGCATTTTCCACCTCTCCCTACTGACTGCCTTTCAGCTTCATGCAACCGCTCTGAACTTCTGGTAAATAGGTTTCACTAATCCAATCTGGCTCTGTGATCATTGTCCAGATCTACAAAGGACAGACTGATGCTGTGATCTCATCTCATTCCATATTCTTCATTGCAACATTTTCTGCTCCCATCTGCCTTTCTATGAATAATATTAACACAAAGATTTAATTTAGCTCTTGCTTAAGCCTCTACTCAGATAGGAGCATTTTATTTTACATTTGCTTTTACCAGTGTAGAGAATCCTCTGCAATAAATAGCTAATAATTAAACTCTAACCTATTGGCAAATGTTCACAGAAGTACTGCAAAGATATTTGAAATAAGTTGGGTTAAATGTGTACTTTAACACATTTACCATAAAAATTTGCTCCTTACACATAATGAGAAGATGACTCTAGTATATTAAGAAAAGCATTTTGTGCTTTATGCTTTACCTTTTAATTTCATAAACAAATACTGAAATCTTGTGTTTTTCAAAGTAAAATTTCAAAAGCAGATGCCTAAGAAAGGCAGATGTGCATAGATCTCCATGTCCCCTGCACATCTGTGGTTGCAAGGGGAGGAAAGGTGGCTCAGTCATGGATGGGTTCCTGACTTGATGGCTCTGGGGTCTAATCCCATATTTATGCATTTCAATAAAGTGTCTTCTTGCCAAAGCTTTTAATTTCTTAATACTCTCATCAGAAATTGTTCCTTTCCACCTCTATAAATATCAGCCCCCTCAACTTCTGGTGACTCAATGCTGCCATGGACACCCAAGACAGAAAATTTTGGCTTGCAGGCTCCAACAACTGATGTAGTTGGAGCACTTTCAAGTGTGAATAATGATATTAAATTATATCAGTCTAATGAATAGCCTTCATTACTACCACGTGTATGTCTAATTAGCACAAAAACAAGTGCTGTCTTCTCCTATAGATGTCTGCCACCAACAGTCCCAGATGGAAAGTGCCAGTGAACATGGGATGTCACTGTCATATTGATGAACGTTTCTTATTGGAAATAATAAATATTGGTCAGATAGACACCCTGAGCCTGGAAGCCTTTTGGTTGAGTGGAAGGTGTCGCTGTTTCAAGAGAGCAGCGAGCGAAGAGAAGCTGCTGTCACTTGTCACCTCCCAGGGCAGGCTCCTGCTGTCCAGGGGCAGCAAAGCCTTTGCAGGGCTGGGGGCATTGTCCCAGGAAACCGTGCCGTGCTCGAAGCAGGCAGTGGGACGGCAATATAATCAACCAAAAGTTCAATTAGTTTTTGATTTATTGCGCCACATGTTCTGCTTGTATGACTGATGTCATTAACATCAGGCTGGGCTGGCGCATTCATCTGTGCCCGCCCGGCTGCCTCTGAAGGCGCAGGCACTCAACAGATGGGGAGCTGCACGGGTGCGAGGCAATTGTTTACCCCCCTATTGTCCCCGTGTCAAGCAATCAACCCAAATCCATTACCCACCGAGAAAAAGATCAGCGCACCGTCCATTCAGCACTGAATGGGGCAGAGGCGGTTATGCAGGAGGCTCTAAAAGCTTTCAAAAGGATAAAAAAAAATAATGAAGACCAACACTGAATAGTCCATTAAAAAAAAAAAAAGCTATAACAAATCTAACCCACCCTTTATTTCACCTTCAGATAGTCAGAGTCCGATGAGAAGACAGGCACTTTTGGACATAAGTCATTGTTTCCCAAATTCTAGGTATGACCTACAGATATTTTAAAATCATAGATGGGGTTTAACATTAGAACAAGAATTGGATTCTTCATCCTTTGAGGATTGGTGGGATGTGGAGACTGAAGTGAGACTCTAGAGCTGGTCACCAGCTGGCATTCACAAGGCAGGTAGGACTTGGACACACCTTTACAAGGCACAGGATGTTCTGGGGACAAATCACTGTACATAGAGCTGCTGAAAGGCACTCACATCACTTTCAGACAGAAAAATAGGGCTCAGGAGGACAGATACAATATGTCTGGGATTGAATGAAAAGGAGTGTCCTTGTCCATGAAAAGGAGTTTCCTTCATTTTGTCCAGATCTTGCAGAGCAGTTGAGCACTATGAATGCTCAGGGTTTTGTATGAAATCTTAATGTGGCTTCAAGAGAAGACCTGCACATATTGGGCTACTTTTTTCTACCTCTGTGGGAGATATTTTGGGCAAATGTCCAATGTTGGGATTAGCTATGAAATAAGTGTAATTATATCTGCAGGAAGTGTAGTGCAAAAGCTTTACTGCATGCTACCTGATAAAGAAATGTAGGCAGTAATTTTAGACTTGGAGGAGAAACTCTCCACAATGTCCAACCCAGGAACTGCAGAGCCACATCAGACAATCTCACATGGTATCTCCTTCCAGCTCCCTACTCACCTAGTAAGAGTCCACTCTGTGGTGGGAGGAGAAAACCAAACAGTTTTTGAGTCTGTGAATCTTTTTTGGGGTTTTTTTTTTGTCTCCCAAACTCCATAAAATGTCTGGAGACCAGGCTCAAATTTCTTCTTCTCTACTAAAGGGAGGAATAAGGTATTAACTTAGTTCACATGGTGCCACTGCAGCCATGAGAAGGCCCTAAGAAGTTTTTGCCCTGGGGTAAAGCTTTGACCTAAGACTCCCAAGTGAACACCTTGAATCCAAATTCCTCCCTGTGGGCTGTGATACAGCAGTTTGCCAAACACCCACTCTCAGTGTTGATTGTAAAGGATCAAAACGTTTCCTAGTGCCAGAACAAGGTTACCAAAGGTGAACAGGGACAACTGAGAAGGAGGAGGAGGAGGTGGAGAAGGAGGAGGAGAACTCCAGACACAAGAACTGACACATGCTGTCTGACAAAACACACATCTAACCTTATCTGCAGGCCTGGGACAGGGAAACTATTTGAGTCTTGGGAGCGGAGGTAGAAAGGAGGGAAAGGCAGAGAAGAAAGAATGCTTGCTGAGGCTGAAAGGAAAAAAAAAAACAAACTTCAAAACTGCAGAAGACTCAGCAAACCTTATAAAAATGGCAGAAAAATCCAATAAACTGGTGAGATGTCCCTCTGGGGAGTTGGCAAGGGTGCTTGTTCCAAAGCCTGAATCTGTTAAGACATATTTTGAAGAAACAAATGTAGATGCTTGTCCTGTTTACCAAGTATGCCAGAGCTGGTAAACTTGAAAGGAATCCAATTTTCAAAATATGGTTACAAAAACTGTAATTAAAACTTTGAGTTATTTAAGATAAGAATCAGAAACCTCTAGACCTTATTTATCCTGGCTTCTGTGAACAAAGGAATCCCTTTTCAGTGCAGATTTCTTCCAGTGAAGTTGCTGGGAAGCAATCTGATACTCTCAACATGTGCAAGGGGTATTGCCAAGGGATTCCCTGGCCCACAGAGGACAAAGCTCTTCCCAAGACAGGTCTCTGGCTTCTCCCTGGATCTTGTACCTTGTTGCATAAGAGGTAAATCTACTCTGTACTGAGCCACTTGAGCCTATTTCTTACTGTTAGCTGGGCAATATGATAAGGATAAACCCCAGGTATTTTTGGAATAGGATTGTGAACCAGAGGGATGCACAGATAACCATTTAAAAATAAGATGGGATAAAACTGCACATGCATACTGCAGGCATCTACTCTAAACCACTTCTGCATGATGCAATGCCAGCAGCCTTTTTTGTGGAAGGAAAATCACTTTGTTTTGGTTTAGGGCCACAGAATTACAACTGCAAATAACTGAAAAGGAAAACCAACCAAAAAATGCAAACTATACAGTGAGTTTCTCATACATAATCTGTTGTTTTTCTCTGAATGAAAGGAATAGAGAGACAGATACACTGTCAGTAACTTCACCTCACACTTGTAGCAGACAGCAAAACTCCTTCAAAATTGAAGTAGCACTGCACAGCTTAAAGGTGAATTTTCAAAAGTAATGTGTGAATTTGCATCTGTCTAGAAGCTGCTGTAACAGATTTTTTCTTAATTGGAATAAGATTGAGGCATTCAAAAAACATTTTGAACTTTAAATTCTCTACAGGGAACCAGGAGAGAGAGATGCAAGAGCTCTGCAGTTTGAAAAGATGAGTGCACAGGCTTCTCTGCTAATCAGGAAAGGAAATACCAGCCAGACCTGGAAGCCAGGCTGAAAGCACCCCCCTCTAGTTACAGAAAGTTAATGCAGAATTCTGGAAAAAAAGAAGAGAAAGACAGAAAAAGGGAAAAAAAAAATCACCCCTGGTTGGCTTCTCTTATAAAAGTTACATATAGATAATTGGGCATTCACAAATTTGCCCTAAGCTTGTAAAACACACTTGAGTAGGTCCATATGATGATTAGGTAGAAACACAATGCCCAGCACCACAAGGTTCCAGTCCCACAGAGCTTGTGCCAACAGCAGGGATTGCACTAAGCCAGTATTAAAGCTAGGGCCAGGTTGAGCACGTGGAGGCTTAACAAGCTTTCATATACTGGTCATGTACTGGTAATCCACAGAAAGCATTAAAAATGTCAACAAAGGAGCGATATGTCCAAACCAGGCTGGGACAACAATAGCTCATTAAGATGCTAATCTGGAACTACATTTGTCCTGGATTTATTAATTTTTCAAGCTAATTGATCACTGAGGTCTTTATTCCCCTGATAAGCCACAATGATTTTTAGACAGGGTTTTTTCACTCCCAGTTTTTTCCTTTAAAACATTTAAGGATTATCTTGACTATTGGCTCCGGCTAGAAATATAACCAGTTTTGGGCAAACAAGCACATTAATCAAAGCTTGTCCTGTGGTTCCTGGATTTAGGCAGTGGTAACCCTCTTGCTGCAACTGCATCCTGAGTCCTGCACCATATGCAGTACAATCCACTCTTGGGTAACCAGGCACAAAATACTTAGGATTTCTCCAATGGATAAGTCTAAAGAGTAAGGCAAGCTGAACTGTCACCTTACATATCTCGTGTGTCCTTACACAGCCATCAAGCTCCTTTTGCCACATGCAATACATGTGCTCCAGTGGGGATGAAAGGTCTTTGGAGGGTATCAGATGGCATTGCCTCCTCTGGCTTAAGCTCTGTGTGAAAATGAGATTAAATTTTAAACAAGGACCATCGTTATTTGGGCTAGAGACCATAGAACTAGCAACTTAGAAAACAGGAAGTAGAAGCTGCACTAAAAGCTCAAAAGCAGATCAGTTTTATGAGTCCCTTTTTGATTCAGACTCAAGTTATCTGAGTCAAGAAGTAAAGTAGCACAGGAGCTGGCACTGTGACAGACGAGGCTTCAGAATTGCTGTGCCTTTGAAATGTGATTATTTTGAGGTACCTTTTGTTCAACCAGTACATCAAATGACCATAGAGCATACAGGTGAGAGCCTGGAGGGGGGGAACTCTGATGCCAATTATCCTGAAACAGTTTTTGCTGAGATGAGGCGATTGATCTGATCTCCCTGCTGGTTTGGTCTTTGTCCTCTCCACTGATGCTGCCAGTAGGGGTGTCAAAGATCTTCTGCTGTAAGCACTCGACTTGTTTGTAGGAATCTGATTAAAGTAGATCACCTCAGATAACAAGGGGAATTAATGCTGCAAATACATAGGAGAGGATTTTCAAGCTTATAAGCTACAGAGAGGTCAGTACTTTTAAAGTCACGCAGCAGCCTCTGAGTTCTTTGATTTTCGGAGAACTCATGATCTTTACATGTCCTTTTCCTTTATCCTGTTAGCCTTTACACTTAAGCACTTCCCTTTATTACTTCAGTTTTATCTGTAATCTGTTCATTTGCTCTGTCCACTACTAGGAAAATACTGTACAGAGCTTACCCCAGGAGAAAATCTCAAAAGAGAACAGGAAAGAGTTTTTGTGGGCCTTGCTGTGGACATGGCACCTAATAACTACACAAGTCTAGATTCCTCATCCTTCAAGTTTTTACAATATTTTTAAAATGCTTATTCTTGTTGTCTTAGATGTCCCCCTGAAGTGTGATCCTCTCAACTCCTAGACTCCTACATCCTAGCACTCCAACTTTTTCTCTCTGCAATGTGTAACCACGTTATATACTCAGGCTCAACATCTCAGCTGTGAACAACTGCACTCATATGTCTGTCAGTTTTTCCCAAAGCCTGCTTTGCTGTGTGCATGCTGATGTCCCTGCTGAAGGACACACTCAGACCTTTAGTGCCTGTCAGCCAAACCCCTGCTGCCTCTGTTGGGCACCTTGGTGTTTTTAGCTCATCTCTGCTGGGTAGGCCCCTGAATTGGGCTTTAGGGTTGGTGACATTATAATTTCTGACATGAGAAGTCACAAAGAATTACTTTACAATCAGAACCTGCCTGCCAGCTCTCTGCTCAGTTTTACTAACTGAGGAGTCCTAACCTCAGGTCTTCCATTTAAAATACAAGTACAGTAGGTGTGAAGTGCATCAGCTTGACCATACCAAGAACTAAACCTGGGAGATGACTACAGGAAAGCTGTGGGACATGGCATTCCAGGACGTCCTAAATGCAAGTGGTGACACTGTGGGTGTGCCTGAATGAGACCTGTGTGCTCCAGAGGCTGCCTCCAGAAGGGAACACAGAGGTGCCCCCACTCACAGAACAGCACCAGCCAGCTTCAACCCTTCCTGGAGAGAGCCTGATCCCCTGAAACACAGAGGTTCTGAGATTTTAGCAGTGCAAGGCAAATGTAATGCAGGCTGTTGATGTTAATTCACATTTTTTGCTGCTTGGATAAGCACACAGTGACAGCTTTCACAAGGCAGGAACTTGGCCATTGGAAAATGGATTATGACCACCAACTCCTGCCCATGAATTACTGAGCAATCATCCAGTGGCCACTGGTGAGACACCATAGGTCTGTGCTGGTGACCTAGGGGTGAAATGACTTTCTTTGTCTGTCTGAATCCCCAAAGCTTTCAGACTCTGATCAGGGGGGATGCTCTGATCTAAACCGCCATTAATCTTCTTTAAGGTGAAAAGGTCAGAAGAGCAAGTTATTCAATGTTAATTGTAGCCTTTTTTTTTTTTAATGCCAGCAAAAGGGCTTTTTTATTCCCAATGCTGTCTTAAAACATACAGCCACACTTAAACATCCAAATTTTCACAGTCATTTTCTGAAAGTGATGTCAGCTTTTAGATAAATGACAAAGACCATACCCAGTGTCAGCCCCCCACAGCTGTGTCCATAGCCATAACAACAATGCCACACAATGTTGTCCTTAAATCCCATAAAAGGAAGAAACAATGCCAGAGAATGAAGCCACAGCGTATTGGAGCTGCTGACAATCAGTCTTTAACATGTGTTATCCATTTGACTGCAGGTGTAAATCAGCATTTCAATGTCAACTTGCTAATTTAAGGCTCTATGGTCAAACACCCAGAAAAAGCACAAGTGCACTGTTAAAGTAGGTCAAAGTCACTGCAAGTCAGGGAACACAGAGGAAAGGCTCCCCTTCAAGAAACCATTCTGGGCTATGAGATATATATTTCATGATGAAGTAGTGTTAGATTAAATTAAACATTTAATGGGAGCTCAGACTACAGTGTCAGCACACCCAATATTCCTTTGCTGCTCAGTTGACCTTGGTGGTGAATGTGCTGCCAGTGTTTGTGGCTGAGGAGCCAAGCTGTGTGGCTCTACAGGGTGACACAAATTGACACCTGAATTATCTCCAGAGGATACAAGTCTCATTTCCTCTGCCTTCACTTAACTATGCCACCACATGGATGTAAATTAATTTTCCCCTTTAGCTTCCATGTTCAGAGAAATAAGGAAAATATCTGCTGCCATTTGTTGTACTTAGGAGTTCTCTGAAAATGAGGTACATGTGATTTTTCAATAGAAACCAAAGTCTGAAAGTATTTTTTTCATCTTCCTCACTATTACTAGGAAAGCAGTTAACTTAAGAACCTGATTAACATTCTATTGAGCTGTGTCAAATGGTTCTTCCTCTTTTTTTTTGGCTGGACAGCATTTTCTACCCACTCATTTGTGGCAGCTGTTTCAATACTCTGGGGAAAAAAAGAAACTGAATGACATTTTAGTGGGTTAGTGGAAGGCTGGATCTGGCAAAGTATAAAACTGCATTCAGAAATGTTGCATCTACGGGAATTGTAGCCTCCTAATGATGACCCAGGTGTGGAGCTTTTCTTTGGTCTCACTTTCTTTGAGATATTCAGAGCAAAAAGTAGAAGCTTCTGCTTATTTTCATGGACCATTACACTTAAAAATTCTGCACTAAGCATTTTTTGACCCACTGACCCTGTGTGGTTTCTCATACATACAGTGCAGGTAAACAGGCTGAAAAACAGACATGTGCAAAGAGAGCTGAGACCTCTGCAAATTTCGTTGCTGACAGTCTCTGAACACCATTGTTCAGAGGAATCTCTTCTCCTACAGGTGGCCAGGTGGTGTGTCAGAGATTAACTCAGATCTTGAGGCAGGATTAGCAGAGATGGCTAGGTGTGGGAGACCCTCTCCTCACTGCAGCAGGCAAGCAGCTTGTGCAACACTGTGTGAGCCAGGGCTGCTGGAGACATCAGGAAAATGGTGGCATCACTTCCTGCATTCACTAGCTGGTGCTTGGATTTAAATCAAGTTCATTTTTATTTAGGAAGCACACAGGGATGGTTTGAGGAAAAATGGAGACCCTACCTTTAGGTCCTCTGCACAGAGATGTTTAATGTGGCAATGGATTTATTTGGTTGGAGCTGTTGAATCCCAGGCACACTGCACGTGTCCTGGAGTGCAGTGATGCCTAAGCAGATTTACTCAGGGGTTATGGAAAGGACCTAGACAGAGCTTGGCTGTGTCCCTTAACCATTGCTCTTCTCATCCATTTTTTCAGGTCTCAGGGAGATGGAAAGCCAACCACAAGACAGAAGATGACAGCCACGGCACAAGACAGTGCAACAGGAATGATCATACAGCCTAACCTACATGTAGTTTCTTCCAAGTTTATTCACACAGGATGATGGTGAGAGTTTTTGAAGATTTAGCTATGTTAAGTACTTTTTTTTTTTCTCTTTTTAACTGCTGAGAAAATCAGCCTGGTATGGAAAGAGGCAAGGCAAATGAGGGGATGGACCAATGACTGTAACTACTGTAAATCCCAAGCAGCAATCCTGCAGGCTCTGCTTGTGAAATGAGTGAGTTTTTCATTTGGTACTCCAGATAACACTACACCTGCTGGTAAACTATTTTCACCAGCACTACATATGCACTTGTTCATACTTGCTCTCCAAAACTAATCTAATAAATGCAAATGGACTGAGTGAGTGATCACAAGGGCCAGGTTTTGGGTTGTGTTTACCTGCACAGAGCTCAGAGAATACAGAGTTAAATGCTGCTCTAAAACAAGCTTTATTTTTGTTATTTGCCTTTCAGCACAATCTAAACTAACAGATCCATCACAGAAGGTTTGAGTAGCACAGCAGTAACAGAAGCCACAAGAACAAGCCTCCCAGATTTCACACACATGCCCAACCACCACTGGGCACTCACAATTACAGTGTCACCCCAACTCCCTACAGAAATACCAGTACAGAGTAATTTGGTGAGATAATACATGAAAAACCCCATGTAGCTCTTTAGCTGTGAAAACTACCACTGCCCAGGAGCCAGGATGTGACACCCTGTCACATCATCACTATTTGAATGACAGCATTCTGGGGTAACCTGAGCTCTCTTGATTTTTCCTCAGAAAATCCCTACTAGTAACCAATAATTGGTGGTGGAGACTGAGACAGATTTTCACATGTAGCTGATGTCTGTGGGAGAGATTCCACAACCAGTTTAAGGCAGTTGAAGACCTTGATGCAGCCAAAAGGTGAGGAAAACAGAAATGTCCCTTCTTACAGCACCATCTGCTTATGTTAGGTATAACATAAACCTCTTTGTCTCATCTGTAAAAATATGGGTATCAAGGGGGGTAGGAGGTTTATTTTATAAACCACCAGGAGCTGCAGGTTATCTGGTATAGGAAGTTGTGTGAGCTTCTGTCAGTTGAAAATGCAACCTGACAACTGCCATACTGGCATAAAAGGCAGATAAAAAGTGTCCTGGAAGAAGTTATCCTACTTCCCAAAGAATTCCCATCAAAGTGCTCTGCTGCAGTGATGAAATCACATGCTGCTCAGTTCCCCAGAGAGTATATTCCCCCCAAAACATCAGGACTGCCATGAGTTAGGCTCCTGGACAAAAAGATTGTCTCTTCATGAATCTGTATTGCTACCACAGATTGGAGAGAGGCAGGAGTGGAAAGACAAAACAGGCCAAAAGTTTATACAGAAACATAGAATGGTTTGGGCTGGAAGAGATCTTCAAGATCTAGTTCTAACCTCCCTGCCATGGGCAGGAACATCTTTCACTAGACTGGGTTCAGAGCCTCATCCAGCCTGACTCTGAACAACAGGGTAGGACAAAAGGTTTTGACAATTTTTTTTTCTAAATATGTCAGCTTTGCACAATATAATGAAATAAATCCCTTGCTATTACAATATCAGCCTTCATGACAGAGGTACTTGTGGGCAATTTCAGCAGAGGGGAAGGTTCAGAAGGACATGGAAATGACATGTGTATCACACAGTGGCAGTGCAGTCCCATGGCTGCCAAACCCCTTCTGATGCTAAAAACAGCCAGTATCCATCCACCTGCTTTAACAGCCCTGGAATGGATCCAGTGTCAATATCCAGCACACATCTGTCCTCAGATGCTAGGACAGCACTAGTTTGATCTGACAAATACACAAATGCAAAGGTGCAAGCATAGAGCCTCCTACTTCAACAGGGTGACTGAAAAGTTCTCCCTCCCCAGCAGAAAGAAATATGCACCCTAGAAGTCACAGGGCTCTTCCCTCATTTGTCTTGTGCTGTGGTAGCAGCATGAAATCATATGCTGAAAGAGTCCAACATGAAGCAGAATCTGATTTAAACAAACTGTACACACAACCACGTGGACTTTTTAAATAAAGGAAAATACTATTAAAATATAGTTTCCTTTCTCCCTGCCCCACTTCCCTTTCTCAGTTGACAGCCAACCAGCTGGTTAACTGCTCGGAAGGTGCACGCTCCTTCCCACATTTAACCAGTGCTCCCCGTGGGGCTCTGTGCAGCCAAATGCTCACCACCTCTTTTTAATACTGAACCACAGCACACAGCCACTTCCTCAAGCTGGTGGCTGCACTCTGAGGGACAGCACCTGCAGGAGCTCAGCAGAAGCAATTGATGCTCAGCAGAAGCAACTGATTCACAGCAAAGCAAGATACAGTTGAGAGCTTCCTTCCACAGAACACAGCAGGAAAGGGGGGATGTTGCCTTCAGATAGACAGAATGACCATGATGGATGCTGTCTTGCTATTATATGGTTCCTGTTGAGTGTGTGACCACGCTTTACTCTGGTTTTGCTCCTCTGATGAGCACCTCATATAAAGCATAACAGGAAAGATAAATATATGACAATTATAGAGATTATAAGAGGAAAGATAAATGTATGACAATATCTGTCAGAATTTTAACCCAAACCAAATTTCCAAGCAGTCTTTTACAGACAGCTATGAAGTGTCCAGATTTTTCCTAATCAAACAATGAAAAAGCACCCCAGTTCAACAGCCTTCTTAGCAACGCCAGATGGTAAAAAGATGATAAAGCAGAACAGAATACAGTAAGCTGATATTTTCTGCAGGGGACATCCCCTCCCTAATTAAAAATGACCTTCATTATTTCTTAGCTAGCATGACTTTTTAAAACAAAACATGGATAATTTAAATAGAAGCATAATTTGCAAAATGGCTTGCAATATCCCTTAGAACATTTTTCCACCTTTGACCACCTCTGAAGCACAAAAAAGCCTTCAGTAATGCAAGAAATCTGCTCCAACTTTTATGCAAGTCAATGTCACTGACAACTGAGCAAGAAAGAAACCACAGTCAAGTCCTCACTTCAAAGCAGTGTTTAGTTAAAGATGAATTATGTGACCTTTTGGCAGTGTACAATGGAACAGAAGTCAAAGTTACCCAAATTCTTCCATGCTCTAAACAAATTCAGTCCCGTATCTATGAGAAACTACCTCTGTGTTAGAATAGACCACATTTTCCAAAACATGTTTAAGCTAATAAAGTTTCATGGAAGCCTCAAAGAGAGCAGATAAGTCTTCTTCTGTTTGGGGACGTGGTGATAGTTTAGTCACTCTCTCCTGCAAGATGAAAGAAAAACTGGATTATAAAAGGATACCAATAAAATTAATCAAACAGTAGGTGAACTATGTGTCTCTGTACTAATATCCTTCACAGAGAATAACAAAGTTTTGCAAAATAAGTCATCAAGTAATTAAATTGAAGCATCATCAACTGTACAGTACTTTCAAGAATATATAAGCTAAAATTCCCTGTAATTAAATACACAGAAGCAAGATCAGAATGCTGTTCAGTTTCTGAGACAAGCACAGCAAACATGGGCCTTCTCCATCACAGATGTCAGTACACCGGAGGACATTATCCTGAGAATATAGTCCATTTTAAAATTAATTTGCCAGCACTGAACTAGGAGTTGGAGTTTTAGGGACCAAGACTCAAAATACTACACCTCTCAAGGCCCAAGAGCTGCTGTAAATGGGGAGAATAAACTGCACCTGTAAGTCAGACTCTGAAAAAGAGACACAGCAAAGGCAAAGTATGAAACTGCTTAATAAACAGCCCCACACCTCAGAGTCAGAATACAAAGGAATTGTGGTCAGTCTTCATTTGGACACTGATTCAACAGAATGTTCAGGTGCTAAAGCCCCAGTGACTGCAATGAAACTCAGGTATGTGCTTTAGTGCTCTGCTTGACAAAATAAGCACAAAGGCAGGGGATGCAATTCAGAAAAGCCCTGTGCTACTGAGGATGAGGAGCTGCATTAGTGTAGGTACCCAGTTACTGCAGGAACATTCAGCTGAAAGGGCTCAACATCAGTGTACTCATCCTGGTCATGATTAGAACTTTCATGTTTTCAACAACCAATGATTTTAACTTTTACTGAAATACTGGGGAGAGTTAGAGATGTCTGCAAAGACAGAGTCCAGGCCCACACTAGGAACACATTATCTTTAGATGAGGTCTGTTTGGGCAAGAAAGAGTTTCTTCTGCTGCAGCCTGTTTCAACATCTCCCTTGTGGAAGATGCTGCCCTCCAGCTGTAAGTTCCCCCTTTTTTCACATGTGAACAGTGGCTATCATTTGCTGAGGTCCTTGCCTGAGGCATGGAGTGGGATGCAGGGGAAGGGGCTCCCCAGTGCCCTGCCTGGGCAGGAGGCTCAGCTGAGGCCCCTGGAAGCAGGGTGATGCCACAGTACAGGTTCGCACCCGCGCGCTTCCCCTGGCACGCGGGACGCAACTGTGGATGTGGTCACACGGCAAGCCAGGCCACCACACTGCCAAATCAACGTGAAACAGTGGTGAGAAGTCAGCTGTGAGGTATTCACAGCTCATAATCATGGTTAGCATGGCTTGTGAGAAGTCTGAGAAGTGCAGCTCTGTGTGCATAATTTTACCTGCAGAAGATTCACTGGTGCATAAGTGGCAATCAAATGGTACCTCTCTCCCCAATGCTGACACCAGTGCTGCTACTCACAGAGATACAGCCAAAGAGAAGACTAAGATTCTTCTATGCAGTTTTGAAACCAAATGGAAAATTCAAACAGCACTAGGGCAATAGTGTGTTGTTTTTTTCAGACTCATAATATGCAAAATATGACAACACAGTGCTCAAACATTCATAAATTCATCATATTAGGACTGTCTGGGCCAAAGCCAGTTTTGCAGCTCTGAGCACTGAGATGTCCAGATTTATCTGTAAAATCACACTGGGTGACAGGAGACAGCCAGCCTGACAGCCTGACCGACTGGAACATTTCCCAGCTCTGGAGACAGAAGGCTGCAAACGGGTGCTCCTCCCGTGTGCCTGGACACAGAGGCACCATCACTACCTCTGCACAAGCTTGCTGATCTTTGCTGCTGCCCAGACAGCGAGGCCCTGGCTCCCTCAGTCTGACTCAGTGCATCCTGGTCCCGTGCCAAACCCAGCAGCTCCGGACTCATCACTGCCTCAGCCCCACTGTAGCTGCCTCTGGGATGTCTGCATGGGGTGGGTGGACGGAGAACAGCCCTTCCACAATCTCTTCTTTTCAGTGCCCCCATCTCCTCTCAAACACCACCACCCAGCCACCTTGAACTTTGAGACAGCATCTTCTTTGCTAGAATAACTGCTGTCTGTAAACAAGATCAATTTCAACAGCCTCACTTAGGAAGGGAAATAAAATTCTGTTTGAACTTCAAGTCTGTCCCAACAGAGCTCCCACCCCAAATCCCAACAGTCAGATTACATTCTGCCCTGCAGCCTGCACTTCATGGTGTGGAATATACTTGGCAAACTTTTTAGTGCTATCACCACTGCACCACATTGTTTTCTTGATGTGAATGGGCCATTGCTGTATTACAAAGCAAACCTACTGCAAGATGAAAAGCAAAAGAATTATACCAAAAAAACCACTATGGATTAACCCATGGGTACTAACAGATTGTTAAGGAACACTGATACATTTGCATCATGTTACATCTCATACAAAAAAATAAGGGCTGAGAAACTATTAGGTCATCTCATTTTACACAGTACAATGAATCACCAATGCTATAAGAAGACAGGAAAAACCCTTCGACATCTTTTGGTGAAGAACCCTTCTCCAGCTATGCAAAACTTGCATTCAATGTTTGTTTTAAAGGAATATGTTTATCAAAACAAACCCTCCAAATGCCCCATAACAATGCACATGCATAACCTACTTCATGGGTGCTTAGTTTTCTTCCTGGCTTTGCCACTGCTGTTGAGTGTGATCCTCAATAGTTGCACCTTTGTGTCACTTTCTCAGGTATAAAATAGGAATATTAATATTTACTGTTAATGCAACTGTTCTAAGGTGCTCTGAGATTTATGAGTGAGAAGAACTATACAGGATCTGCTGTAAAAAGTGAATAACCTTTTGGCCTAAAAAATTTTCACTTTCTCCATAGTAATATTTCCCTTGCAACTTGGTGGGAACAAATACTAGGTCCACAGCATATGAATCAAACTGGTTTTTTACAAGGAAGACTCTGGATTTTGCTTTAAGAGTGGTGTGTTGCTTTTTGCAGTGTCTTTGTGGGCACTGAAACAATAAAGGGTACTACAAGTTTAATCTATATCATCCCAGGGGACCTTATTTCAAATTCTGATGGGGGTCAATGGAACAAAAAAGCCATCTGCGAAGAAAAATGCAACTTCTCAATATGGAAAGTTTAATGCAAAGTGAGTTTGACCATTCTTACCAGATAGCACTTGGTATTAAGGCTTTATCTATAGACCACCTGCACACATAATTAAGAGAGGTAGTTATGAAAAAAGCAGTATCTACTACAAAGATCACAGGCCTATGAAAAACATCCTCTTTTTAAAAACTGTAACATTAAAAAAAACCCAAACCAAACACTTAGCCCTTTTTTTCTGTATCCATGTGAAAACTGCAGCATGCACTCCATCCCACTGAAAAGAAAAATCTAAGCTGTGGAGTGAAACAATATATAGTTGACTATCCATAATTTTCTCCATTTAAATAGTTTTCATGCAGGAATAGAAATAAAACTTGCTGGAAAAGAAGCACTTCTGATTTTTTTCCAAAATCTGTTCTATTTTATTTTGACAAGAAAAACTGTTTTGCTCTCTGTCTTACCTGAGGCAGAGTGCCTTTGACTAATGCAGGGATGTCTGCTTTGGAATAACCAATTGCAGCCAAGCCATCATCAACATTCAGATCAAATAGGAATTTCCGGAGTGTGTCTGCCAAAATAAGCCCAGCATCTTTGATTCTGGCAGTGCGGATGTCAGCTCCTAAAATAAGACATAATGCCTTGACTGTAGGGTGGAGAGAGCAGAGGAAGCCTGTCCTGGACTTAATTTAATCATAATATCAGCTGAATACATATCCATACATAACAGCCACTGCCCTAAAAGCAACAAGAAGTAAAAAGAGGAATCAGTCCTCATTTTACAGTTGGAATGGTTTGTGAAAGGTGGAATAAAACAAGATCAGAGGCACGTTCACTGCTGCCAGAAAGACTAACTGCCACATGAGGTTAACTTCCTTTCCCTCTGTGCTCACAGGGAGAAGCACTTTTTAGTCTGACTAACTGCTGGGAGGAAAGCAGCTAATGCATGAACATCAGTGGTATTTATTTGTATGGACAGTGTGCCAAATGCTAACTTCATTTTAAGGCCTTGAGTTTGCTGACATCTAGAGGACTGTTCTGTTCAATTACACATTAACAGAGAGGACTACAGCATGTGGGCTGAAAAAGGCAGAAGACAGCAGGGCAGTGTTCAGCACGTTGAGTAAATTCTAAATTTATTGCTGTTTGAATATGTGCTGACTTGTGTAGGGTACTGTAGAGCTGAAGAGGAGGAACTGCTCTCTTTGAAACAACTACTGAACAGTAATGAAAACACCAATACAAAATGAAAGATGATAAATATTTCTTACAGAATAGCTTGTGTTCCCTTCTTCAATGAATGTTCAGGACTTACTTAAAAGTAATAATAAAAGTATGTCCAAACAGGAGACCCAAGTTCCTCCATATGATTTCTTTCAAAGTAACCCAAGCTAAATTGGTTCTCTGTGTGACCTCAGTGATGTTACAGCAGAACTATTTAAGGTCTAAGTGCCACACTGAGAGATGAGTAAGAGCAAGACATAGCTACAGGAAAAATATCTTCTGTGATCCTCACACAGCTCAGCGTAACATTCAAAAGGAGTTAAGGGAATAGGAAACCTGCAAGCTCACTTGAAGAGCTCAGATATTCAGGTAGTAAGGCTGGCAGTAATGTAGTAAATAATGTCTGGGAAAAAAAGATAAATAAGATATGAGAGTCTTGTACAAAGTCTTGTGCTATTGGGGCCATTCCATGAAGTCTAAGTTTATCCGGGTTTTGCTGTGGAGGGGTAAGTCCACAGCAAAAAGACATAAACCCTCTATTCAGATGGTAAAGTAAAAGGGAAATGCAGGAGGATAAAATATGACAGTAAATGTGGTTGGCAGTTTTAAAATATTACCATAGTTCTAGTACTTTCTTTTTGCTCAGCTTAAAAGATTCATCAGTCTTTAATTGCTCTTAGAAAATCTCTGGCCACATGCACACCTATTTCAACTGTCTAAGAATCCATCCAGGGAGGTATTAGATTTTTTCTGGCTGTACCCAAATTCACAGCTGTACATACACACAACATAACTATTTAGTAATCTGCTTCATGTCATAAAATACCTTCTTAGTCATTGCATTTGGCAACATGACAGATTTGAATCAGCTACTGTAGTCAGTTGGACTCTGGAGTGGACTCAGAAGTAAACACCCCAGATGGGAATTAATAAATTCAATCCCACGTGACATGTTTTCAGCAGAATCCCTTTCCAGCAAGGCACACAATGACGTAGTTAAACTTCTACTGAGAAAATTAACAGAACTTCTAGAGACAGAATTTATGGCAGAAGTTAATACCACAAAACCTAAGGGAACAGCTTTTCAGTCACTTGCTCTAAAATCAAGAGCCAGAGATGAAAGTTTCTGATATGCTGTGCTGACCAGTTATCCAGACACATTTTGTTTCATTTTAGTTGTGTGTAATTGCTGTAGGAACACAGATATTTATTAGCTCAGTATATGACTCCAGCTGAGTTTGTGTTTTGGTTTTGACCATAAGCAGGACAGCATATGTTAGAGGAAGCCTGAACAACCTCACAGACCATTTATGAAATAAATAGAACTTTAACCCAATGTAGTTTTTCTGACCATGTTGTTTTACACCCTCTATAAAATACTATAAAAGATATAAAATACCATAAAATAATATAGGATATATAAAATATTTATACTATATATAAAATACTATAAAATGTCTATATTAAAGTCCTATTCTTCTTGAGATCTCCAATGCTTTGAGATTGCTTACACAAGCAAGTCATACATGTGACTGGACTGCTGTGACTTGCAAACAGAAGGCTGACCATACAAGGGACTGAACACAAATTTTCCAAATAACAGGAGAGTTGACCTAACGACTTTTTCTCCACTCCCTGCACTGCTGTGGCCAGCATGTGTTTTAGCAGCAGTGTAGCCACAACACAAAACCTAGTGCAGGCAAACCCCCTGACCTTAGACAAATAAATTAGCTCAGTGCAGAGCCATGCTGTCACAGCTAGAAGCTCTGAGACTACATCACTGGAAGCTGGTTTATTACACACAGTCATGCTGGAGGTATAATAAAGAGCTATCCTTTCTCTAAGGACACCCTTTGATGATGGGCTGTAACATAACAAGGCACTATATGGCAAAATAACCTTTAAATGAGCTGTCAGCTTGCAACTGTCACTTTTATTCTGCTAAAAAGCAGAAAAGGCCATTTTGTTAATTAATCTCTTTTTAGCCATTACATATGTGTCCACAGAAAAGCAACTCCAGGAAAAGCTTTCCCTTGGCATCAGCCACTGAGAAATTCCAACACCTACAAACAAGCTTAGGCCTACATTAGAAAGACCAAAACCCACAGCTGTGTGCCATGGAAAAAAGAGCAGGAGTGATTCAAAATATCACTGTTCTAAATCACTGCCACAGCAGGGAATTTGTTAGGGAAAATACTTCCTTTTAGCCAACAAATGCCCCTGAGTACTGGTTCACTTTGTGGTAACTACTCTTCATAAAGTGACAAGAGTTGTGCCAATCACAGCTACTCCTTTTTGATTTGCAACAGACCTCCAGTTAATTTCAGCTGTCCACTTTTCTAGCCAAGAATCAGATTTCTCCAGCTTGCTCCTCTAATCACATCATACAATATCAAAATTCAGCATTATTCCATCTAATTTGAATGATATCTAATTCCACAATCTTGTTTTCTAAACTTAAACCCCTCCCAACAACCAATGACAATTGCTTGCACACAGTGTTTTTCAGTCCCGAAATGTCATTTTGGAAAGAATTCCATTTGTACACAAGAACTGTACCCACAGATGTTCCTACCTAGAATCTCTGCAGCTTCTAAATGCCGCTCAGGATGTATCTGTGCTGTGAAAGCAAACACTGCTGGGGATGTCAGCACCACAGAAAGGCCATGAGGCTGGGAAAAAAAAAAAAAAAAAAACAACAAGAAAAAAAGAATAAAACACATCAACAGGACATGTACTTTTAACTTCAATGGACTTTAATGCTCATTAATGACAGATAACAGATATTCGAAATGTACATTAAAAACCGAAAAATAAACAAGTTTTACCACTAAAGAGTGATCCACATTATAATCCTTTGGTTTGTAAGTTTTCACCAAACCAGAAATAGGGTAAGACATTCCATGGCTGGAACAGAGAGCAGAGAGAGAGTGGTTAGGGCAGCTCTCCTGGTATTTGGAAAATTTGTGTTCAGTCCCTTCTGTGGTCAGTTTTCGGTATGCAAGTCTCTTCAGTACAGATTCTCAGAAGGCATTGACAGGTATGATGTGGATATTAGGTACAGAAAACCCTCATCCCTCTGCACCTCAGGGACCTAGCTGGAAAAAACAGTACCTCCTTACTTTGTGAGTGTGAAGTTATATTACTTCACTGACTGAACTGAAAGATCTTCAGTTCCTAAAGTAATGTAAATATGCCAAAAATATCATAGTCTGCATACCTATGTGTTCACACTGTCTGAGAAAAAGAAAGTTTAATTTTGAGATATAATTATAAAAGTAGACTTGCTCACAGAAAAGGAATGAAAGGAAGGTCTCTGAAGAGAATGACTGCTAATAACTTCTGTACACAATTCACTTTTAGGCTTTGCTTCTTTGAGCTCATTTCAGACTGCTGATTGCCTATCCCACAGACAAACTTACAGATAATTGCATCAGTTCAGGAAAAACTCAAGATTACATCATTGCTGTCTCACTGTGGAACAGCTGGCATGGAATCTAACATTTTAAGTGTCATTGACTTTTTTACTCTTGTTTTTACTACCAAGGAAGGTAAAGACGGCTGTGTTTTGTAATTTTCACATGACTGGTTTTGAGTATCACAACCCAAGAATACACAATCCTTACACACATAGATGACAAAAGCCCATCAGTTTGTCACAACACACAGGTCCTTCAGCATCACAGGCCAGGCTACAATCCCTTACTCTATGTTCAGCAACAAGGGCAGCAACATCTTTGACAATCTGAAACAAACACTAGCTGTAAGCTGACCTCAGATGGAGTTACTATTTCTCTGTACTCACCAGAGATGAACACCAGCATTGCCAAAGCCAATCCCAGCAAAAGCACTTGCCAGGTGCATGTTGGCTCTTGCTTCACGGTCTTCAGGGTTTCTGATGGCTCTGTGCACCATGGAGGCAAATGGTACCAATGAATTTTCACAAACAGATTGGTGATTCAGGAGGGAGAAGGGAGAGAGGACTTCTTTATGGACAGATATATAAAAAATCTAAAAGATAAACTGAGATTAAAATGGTGGAAATGGAATCAAGCCATGCTTCGGTAAAAGAACAAGGCTGCATCTGGATCACTTATGTAGATCATACTGGTTCACTGAAGGGTAAGCTTCCTTTCACTTTTCCGAAAACCAAGTAAATAGAGTGGATTTAACCATATTCAATTCAGTGGTGAATCAAAAAATTCTAGTTAGAATGTTTGGTAATTCTGTGTATGGCTCCAGGATCACTCCAGCTTTCTCACCATCTCCTTTGGTGGTGCTCTAGACCCCACCACCTGCGTGGGATGAAGACAAGATTCCCTGGCTTCCTGTGCCTCAGGATCCTTTTGAAGTTTGACAGTAAGGAGAAAATGTCTCAAGAATAGATTCCAAAGGAACAAAAACCATTTTGACTCACTAGGTACTGTGAAAAATTTTTTCAAAAAAACCCCACATTGATCTTTAATAGAAGTGCAAATGGTATGCAAAAGCTGTAAAGAGGCTAAAACTTTATTGACAGGGATCAACACCAATTCCCAGCTAAGGCAATACCTATTCTAAACTGAAGGTCTTTAAGAATGAGAACGCTTGCAATAAATGCATACTTTTGCACATTCATAAGTGCATATCTTAATTTACACTAAAGGCCACAGAAGTAACATCAGCAGTATTCTATTCAGTTTGTTACATATACCCCTTATTCTGTCTTAGAAAGGAGGTTCTTGAAAAAAAGAAAAGTAAATTCTGCTCCCATATTAACTGAACAACTTGAAATACCTTTAACTGAGGACTTCAAGAATAGATTCACAGAGGCATTAAAAAGCTACCTCCTCAAAACAAACTACTAATCCAAATTTTATCTGAAAAATATTTTGCTTTATTTAATAAAAATCCAGGGTAGAAAACAAAAGCTTAATGTTGCAGCTTGCCTCATTCTAGCCTAAAATTTCCATTCTTGCAGGCCCCCGCTTTGGGGCATTGTGTACTGAGCACCCTGCAGGGGGGATGGCTGTTAAGTGTGTTACCTTTTCAGGTACTTAGCGACAATTCTCAGAGCGTGCAGAGCCCAGACGTCGCTGATGGGGTTGCTGCCTTGGTAGGCCGGGCGCTCGATGGGGTTGGAGGGGCAGGGGCTGCGCTGGTGGTAAGGGAGAGCAGTGTACGACTCCAGGGCATGGCTAACAGAAAGATGGAGAAATCAATTACTTAAGGGAGAGAGCTCCCTTTCACTGCCCTGCTGTCCTTTGAATGCAGGTTCTTTTTTATTTCTGGTGTCCAATGGTTGCTGAAACAAGAAATACAATCTCACAGACAGTGGAAGAATGCTGGGCCAGCATCTCCACAGCACTTCCTCTCCAACACACACACAGAAGGCAATCTAAACACAGTCCCTTTCTATCAGCTCACACCTGCTAAAAGCCTGGTTGGATGCACCAGCACCTGTAGTGTTTCTCACTGAAGAGGGCTGTGCATGTGCAATGAGTGCATTTCCTTTCTGTAGGACAGGAACCATAAGAGACTTTAGCACTGAAACTTCATAGGGTACTTTTCTTCTAGAAGTACTGACCTTAAAAAAATTATGGGTGATATTTAAGGTAAGTGGAATTGCCAAGAGTCTCATCTCCCACACACTCATGAATCTGACCACATAAAGAAGAGGCACTGCCTATATGACTCTATTAAGATGAACAAAACTACAGACAAACCAGTTTTATTAATGAACAAATGCCTTTTTTCCATTACAGACATTGCAGGCCAGGGTCCTTCACCACACTTGAGAAGTCACAGTTTCATTACATATCTATTACTTTAATATACATAGCACCCAGAAGCAAAGTAAACTGTGGCTCTCCAAATAGAAATGCCAATGTATTTTATGCAGTTAAGCTGTTGGTTTGAGATGAATAAAATTTTGTGCCAAGTAAAAAGCAAACTATGAGATTGGTTCTGAAGATGACCATAGCTGGATGAAGACCTGCTGGTATCTCACAAGCTTTTATGGATTTTTATTGACACATCATGGCTTTTGTTAGAAAATTCTTATTCTTTATTCCCTGCAATGTCTGTGATTTATGATAAATGCTATTACAAATGTGATTAATCATCTATCTCCATGATCCCTTAAAAAGGGACACCTGGACTCTCTTCCCTGACAAGAGCTATTCTGGAAGCAAAGAGTTTCTCTGGTGCACTGCAAAAACATTCAAATTTCTGCAAAAGCAGGATTTGTTTCCATACATTCTGAAGGAGGCAGTGAGACCAAGGAAGAGGAAAGTCTGACAGAGCTCACCTTAACAAGAACAGCAAACAGAAAAAAAGATAATCCTCTTGTGCTCTCAAAATACATTTTTCTACAATCATCATAGTAAAAATACAAAATTTAAATAAATTCATGTAGCAGCCTATGCAGAAAACTCACCAAAGCACATCAAAGCCACTGTTGGCCACTATTCGTTCAGGCATAGACAGTGTGTGTAAAGGATCAATGATCCCTAACGTGGGCTTAATGGCTCTTGAAGCAATACCTGCAATGTGCAAAGGGAGGAAGATCAGTTAAAGATGTTTTGTAACAAATATAAAAATAGGACAAGTTAAGCTTAATGTTCAAAACATGACAATGAGGAGAGAAAAAATATTTGAAACTATGAACATAAAAGCAAAGAGAAAGAAGGGGGGGTTGAGAGTATTTATGAATGTAAACTGATGATGAAGTCTCTCTAAAAGAGTTACATGATTTGAGACTCTGCCTGAAGTGGATTATACCAGACAATGTTCTCTCCCTGTTTGCAACCCTCCCTGAGCAGCCTTGCAAGATGTCTGTGGCATCTGCAGTATTCTTAGATTTGCATCTTCTGTGGACAGGCAGAAGGCAAAACTGGTTTGTATCTGCAATCAATTGTTATTGCCAGTTGCTGTCTTCAGCATCTGTAATAACCATGCCCTTGTATTTCGGTTAAGGGCACAAAGATGTAGCTCTGAGAGAGACAGACAGACAGACAGACTGATTGATTACGTATAGACTAGAAAACTCTTGATCTATTGTCTCCTTAGCACACCCATCTGGGTCCTGAGTTCTGCAGACTGTGTGGTGTATAAAATCCACATGTTTAGAAGCAAAACCTTAAACAGCTGTGAAGCTCAAGATGACATTTTAGCCTTAATCTTTATTTGCCAGGGATGAAAAGGCCAAAGGAAGACACTGTCCCTCACTTGCACAGCATCCCATGCCTGAGGTTTCCAAAGTCAGGAAAAGGAACATTTGGTTGCAATTACACAACAAAGAAACAGAAGTCTTAAAAGTAGAAAGAAAAATACAGAGGAAATAAGGAACAGTTGGTTGACCCTGAATATAAGTGGAAATTTCCTTTGCAATTAACATTTTCTGCCATTTAAGGACTTGAAAGATTTTAGTTTCCTGTTTTGCCTTCAAACTATAATCCACTGTATTACATAGGTATTTGATTATGTTAATAAGATATAAATTTAATTCAATGAGGAAACCTTTAAGCTTTTAAAATCTGCCTGTGGCTGTTGAATCAAACGAAATGACACCTGAAATGACATGCAGCATCCTTTCCTTTCAAGGCAGGGAAATAACAAAGACATGGGAAAAGCAATTGTCTTGAATAACACACAGAAACCTCCACAAAACAAGCAAAAAAACCCCAAAACAAAGCACCAAAACCTCACCGGTTTTAACTTTTAGTTCTTTGAAGTCAAAAATGGCAACACCAGTGGTTTCACTTCCAGTGCCAGATGTTGTAGGAACTTAAAAGGAAGAATGGAGATAACAACAAATAATAAGAAATATATAATACTGCAATTTAAATAATAAAACCACAATAGTAACACCACCCAAAATACAGGGCCCAGGAAATCTTGGAGGTATCCCTGATCCAAAGCCAAGAGATCAAAGGGAAACTGCTACTTTGATCTCATTTCTCAGTAAAGGAGTCTAGCTGAGCTAAACAAGACAAAGTAAGGATAAAACCTCTGATTTTACCTCCACTAAATTAAACAGCAAAATGACTTCTGAATACAACTAGAGTAGAAGTTAGCCCAAATGAAGCTGAAACAGCCACAGTAAACTGATTTCAGTAGAAATATCAGGGAGTGTAGAATGCCTCACCTTCCCCTTGCCCCAACTCTCCAGGCACTCTCCTCATCCTTTACCTGCAATGAGTGGCTTGAGGGGCACAGTGACCGGCTTCCCTTTCCCAATAGGAGCATTGACATAATCCAGGAATTCTGATGAAGGGCTGGCTGCATACAGGTTGGCAGCTTTGCAGGTGTCTATCACAGACCCACCTCCAACAGCAACATAGGCATCAAACTCTCCCTTTTTAGCAAATTGGATGGCATCCAGGAAACTTAGGACACAAGAAAGATTTTCCAATTAGTCATGGTAAAACCAGTACAGAGGGAAACTAACTATTAAGGCCAGCATGCAGGCCACAAGGAGGTGTTTAAAAAGCCATATGAAGTCCTGTAAAGGCCTAGTTGGAGAAATGCACTGTCAGAAGCAAATTGTACCTTTGGTCTGTCGGCTCCACACGGACATTATCATATATTTGAAAGTTTATACCATATTTTGCCAAGGAGTTCAATACTGCATTTACAGGAGGGAGTTTGGAGAGGTTTTTATCTGTCATCAAACAAATTCTTCTAGCACCAAGATTCTGCAGGTCCTATAATAATGAATAAAAAAAACCAAACAACTGGTATAAAATCACACACTTCACTATTTAAGCACTAATCCAAATCAACTGAACCATTTGATAATAATAAAACCCTGACTTAAAAATAATTGGTTATTGCAACATTTTTCAAACCATATCCACTGAAAAAAAAGAGCATTAACCACACACATGTAGAATAGAGAAAGCAGAATAAAATTTTAAAATATTTTTTCCTAAGTTCCTGTGAGAATGAAAAAGGCCTTTTCACAGATTGCCTCCATTAACTGCCTACCAAAGCACAGCATTAAAATATTAAAAATGCAATACTGGATATTTATTTATTATTGATGAAAAATCAAAATGAGGTGGCAAAAGGAAGAAAAACAATGCTACATCCTAACCTTTGCTAAGTTGTCACAATAGCTATACAATACGTATAAATTATTCTAGTGGTGTTTAAAGTGGTGGTCATTTCATTTACAGTCTGACTATAATTTTACTTCACAAATTTTCAAATATAAAAGAGATCTATTAATGCTAGAAATGCCAAAAATGAGGAAAAATGATAAATGACAAAAGCCAGTGATAAAAGCACACTGGAACAATGTACTCAGGTAAACCATCTCCCACTGCTGAAACAAAAATTCTACACTTACACAGGGCAAGGTGAGAGCTGAATGAATATCTAGCTAATTTAATAGAGTCTCTGATTGAGTTAATGAGAGATAGAAAGATGAAAGCAGTCTTGAGAAAATACTGGTGAGTCAGCAGGATTCAAAATTTTTTCTGAAATAAATTCCTGGTCAGAGAAAAACATTGTTGCATACTTGTAGCAAAGTACCAATGACTCAATTATCCCCTGAGCTGCATTTCATATACCAGAGCACCACTGATGCACCAGGCTTCTGTTCTTCAACCAACAGTATGCTCTGACCTTTGTGCACTGATACATTGGACCACACCATATATAAGCTTTCCTTTATTAAGTGGATTTATAGCACTGGCAGCCCTTCAGAAAATAACTTTTTACCAGGGATGGACTCACACCATAGCAGCTTACCATGCCAATCTCTTTTGTGACTCCTTCTCCATATCGGATGTTTGAAATGGCCATCTATAAAAAAAAGAACATTTCTTTTTCTCAACAAAAATGGCATCTGGCCCTACTCATTCAAATATTTACATTGATAATGTAAATATTTGTTAAGTGCCATATTTGTCAAGAAGTATTGTTTGTACAGCTTTTAAATGAAACATATTTTATTATTAAATCTACCTCAAATGCATAGTCTGTACTCCCCAGGGTGGGCCGTTCAGGAACTGGAATGGAAATAAAACAGTAGAATTAAGAAAAAATAACTTATTTCATTCTGTTTCTCAGGTCTAGAGCTGACAGATTCCCTTGCTTTTAGCATCACTAACATATTTCCACAGGTCATCTCAGCTTGTCTGGATAACAGTCACCCATTTCACTCCTTGCTGTTCATGAGATTAATGATCCAAGTACTTTATCTGACTCATATAATTCAACAAAACAAGTGTGTTTTTCAAGAATTAAGTATTTTTAATAAAAACTGAATGAATTAGCAGGAAGGTTGCATGAGAGTTTGTTTGCAGTCTACAAAGAGCAGAACATCACATAAAAAAGTAGAACTGAGTATGTGTGGAGCATTCAGGCTGCTACATACAAGCTGAGACGTGCTAGAAATGCAGCCCCTATCATGCAGGGGCTACATGATAACCTTTGGAACAAAGACAAATTCATGAGACATCCTCTTTATTACGTGGATAGAGAACACCTTATGTATGCATGGGAGCAATACTAACAGGTGTTTACACTTCTTTTTACTTCTGCCTGGTCCTGAATGTGCAGGTGAAACAGAATTATTTGCTATAAAATTACCACGTGCACTGCTAATAATAAATAAGAGTCAGTGTGTTAATATTAACTTTAATTAGGAAATATTTATAAGGACAGTATTTCAGTCATAGCTTCTCTCTGCCATGTCATTTTTGCATGGATTATCACAAAACTCAATTTCTGGTGTATTCTGATTTTGCCATAGAGTGAAGCAAACTGCATCAACTGAAATCGCCCATTCTTCTCCAAGAAAAGACCAGAAGAAGCACTCTGCTCTTCCTGCTGTAGGCATGCCTTATGTCTGCTATATTAATTGAAAATACGCAATTTGGATTCTGATCCAAGGAGTGAAACCATGATAATGAGGCTTGCAGACATGCTGGGGTGCACTGAAGCACTGACCCACAACAGTAACAGATAGATGTATTAAAGCCCTTTATGTACTTTCTATTCAAGCACAGGCCAGCTGCTATCAGCTCCTTCATTGCCACCTCTTGTCAGGCTGTACATGTTTGACCTCTCCTGGAGCTGGAGTCTGCTGTACTTTCAGTCATTAATTTGACAGGCTAAGGACATGTCCAAACCATTTACTTTCTTGCTTTCTCATAGTACAATAGACACCCTGCTGTAACATTCTTGAAACAAACTTAACTTTCAAGATGAATTTTACTGAGTTCAAAAATTGGCAGTGTTCAAGGAAATAGTACAATTTTTGTACTAAAAAAACCCAAAGAAGTTTGGGTTTTTTCAGCTCTAGTCACTGTTCAATCATTTCCCACTATTTAGAGATTTACTGAATTGATATCATCTTGCTACGCTATAGACTCTATTGCTGCCTAAAACTTTCAGAGAGGGTTCTTAACTCAGGCTTCAGTTTGGCAAGAGCTTAGTTTAAATTGACTGAGTAGGTCACCAAGCAGACAAGCAAAAGAACAAAATTCTATTTCTCAGCTGCACTGTCTTGCTGTATGGATCATCTTGGGCAAAACAAGTATCTGAACATAGAAATAGTTTTTCCATGTGTAAAATGACAATGTCAATTCCTTAGGAAGTGTTCTAAGCATGTGAAATCATGCTACTTAGAGTTACACATTACTGAAATTATTGCCCAAACCAGTAATATTTAGTGGATCTGGAGACTTACCAACAATCTGGAGACTGACAGATACTTATTCTCCTAGCCTCCCTACAGCCCATGCAAACAGAAGCTCCTCCTAGGGTGACTGGGGTAAGTCAGCGCAGCTCCCCTGCTCACAGTCCACAATCCTGGCCTAAGTGAGCTGCGTTTTTGAGACTGACTGTATAAAAACCCTGTGGAGATTTTATTCCCCAGGCCAACACACACCTTTGTGAAAGGCTACTTTTTATCCATATCTTCCTGTTTCTTTTCTGGTGCAACACGTGTGCATCCAAAAGCAGATTGAAAGTTGAGATGGTTCAGGTGATGACAGCCAGAGCAAAGTTCAGATCAAAGAACTGGCCCCACAGTATGGGGAGGGAGGGGACAGGAGGCAGTAACCGTGGTTTATGTGTGTGAAAAATGTGTATTTTATGATTGGCTTTTTGCAAATATTAAAGTGAATATTATATATGTTGTGTTAGAAAGTGATGCTGTATTAATTCTCTTAAGTAGTGTGTTAAATATTGTTTTAGGTTATAAAAAAAAGTTAAAATAGAAACTATGCTATGTAGGATACTTTTTTTAAAGAAAGGACTTGCAGCAAGGTAGCAGCCACAGGACACCTAAATCTTTCAGAGAAAAAGAATTTATTGCCCTCTTATCAGAAGAAATGAACTTCTTCCCACCTTGAAGGTGCTGTTAGGATTCAGAGGAAGAAGTTGATGATGACCAGACAGAATCCTGTCTTTGAATGGAATTTATGCATCATGTATGAAGTGTATGAATATGTAACAGGCTATTGCTTTTAAGGGTTAATCCTTTGTTAAAGGGAGTCCTTCTTCAGGCTCATGCTGCCTAGAAAAGGATACCCGGATGTCTGTAACTCTTTGTCTCTATTGTCTCATATTGTCCTAATTCAATTTGTCCAAATTATTATTGGTTTAATTATATTACTATTTTTATAACCATTTTATGACTATTAAACTTTTAAAATTTTAAAAACAAGTGATTGGCGTTTTTTACATGTGGGAGCAGTGACTCTCTCCAACAATAACCACTAGCACTGTACAGCTGCAAAATAACAGGTTGTTTACCTTCTCCTTTAGATTGTTCCTTCCCAGCTGTTGCCTGCACCCTCTGCCCAGGTTGCACGGATACATACAGCCCTCTGCAGGGCCACGGCCTACAGAATTATTTTGGAGAAACAAATTAAGTCTTACCTTGGGAATAAGTGTGGCCATGGCTCGGGCACCGACAACTAGTTAAAATGTTAAAAAAAAAGTTATGGTTAAAAGGGGAAAACTAAAGCAGAAAACTAAAGCTTTACGTCCTAGAAGTCTCCTGTAAGCACCCCTTCCAAGGGCCTGCAGCTGAGCCCGCCGGTGTGCAGCGGGAGCGGGCACGGAGGGTTCGCAGGGGCGGAGCGGCCGCTGCTTTTCGCGTCCCGGCCGCGGGCGGGCCCGGCCCCGGGAGGGACCCCCGTGAGGGACCCCGTGAAGGACCCCGTGAGGGACCCGGGAGGGCCCCCGGCGGTACCCCCGCGCCCCGTGCCGCCGCACTCACGCCGCCCGCTCCAGCTGCCGCAGCAGGCGGGACACCCGCGCCCGCCCCGCTGCCATCGCCCGGATCTGGGACGGCCGGGAACGGGGAACGGGGCCCGGGACGGGGCCGGGCCGGCGGCAGCGCCTCCTCCCGGGAAAGCCCGGGACAGTCCAGCACACAGCTGTCCCAAACAGGGACTCGCAGGGTCAGGGGAAAAGTGTCCGCATTCAGCACCCCCAGCCCACGGCCCTAAGGTCAGCGTGGTCGACACCCAACTCAGGCCTGTTTTAAGGCAAGCAGAATCTGCTTGCTAAAACGGCACAGAATGCCAGTGAAGAGCGACTAAAATCTAATTAGGACTGAGTGCTTGTTGTGTATTTGTCACAGAAAAATACTGAAAGTAATGGAATTGCAAAGTGAAAATAATAAAAAACCCCCCCATGGTCCTGAAATTAGGTGAACTACTTTTCTGACTCTTCAGTTGTGCCCAGTGACAGGACAAGGAGGAATGGTCTAAACTAAAACACAAGAAGCTGCACCTCAGCATGAGGAATTTCTTCACACTGAGGGTGGCAGAGCACTGGAACAGGCTGCCCAGGGAGGTCGTGGAGTCTCCTGTCAACCTGTTCCTGTAAGTTCTTCTAAGCCTTCTGATGTTTACATTTTTGTAATGGAGTTTCTCGGGCACTTTTCATGCAAATAATGATTGTTTTGCATTCCTTTCTGGAGAAGGAGAGAATTGATGGATTGTTGGTTTGACCAGTGTGGTTGGAGAGGTGGCAATTTCATCCTCCAATCCATTGTCACGTTTGAAGTCCTATTAATATCGGAGTTCGGAAATAAACTGCCACTTTTTTGCCTTGGACATCTCAAGAGTGTGTCATTAATTTCGTGTTCTATTGCGAGTCTCCCTCTCTGGAGACATTCAAAATCCACTTAGAAATGTTCCTGTGCCACCTGCTCTAGGCAACCCTGACTTGGCAGGGGCCTTGGACAAGATGATCTCTAGAGGTCCCTTCCAACCATGACAATTCTGTAATTCTATGAAATCACAGTAAATTACAGTGCAGGATGGATCAAAATTTTGTAACCAAATTTTTAAGCTTTAAGCTATGTTGCTTAGCTGCCAGCAGTCATATACCACTACTGAGCAAAGGAAATATTGGATTCTGACAAAAAAGTATAATTTTTCTAATGTAACAGATATAAGTATTTTGCCTTTGCATATTCTTTGTGTCTTACTAGATGATCTTTAAGGTCCCTTCCATCCCACATCATTCAATGATTCTATGAGCAGATCAGATGAGCCTAAACTCAGGATTTTGTAAGGTGCTGAGCTTGGGAAAGCAGGTTAGTGATCTGCTCAGGCCCCTATACAGGAAGCTGCAAAACCTTTATTCACTTGTGAGAGCTAGAAAGTGGCAACAGCACTGGAGCACCTGCAGCTCTGCTCAGATGACCACTTTGCTGCTGGAGATGAACACACTTCATGGGATTTTAGTGGAGAAAACTGACCAGTAGCCTTGTGAGCAGCACAGAATTCTCATCAGATATTTGTATGGGAAAAAGAGCCCTTCTCTGTGGCTGAGCGTGTACAAGGTGTGCCCTATGGAAATGCCTGGAAGATCAGAGGTCTGCAATGTCTCTCTGTTGATAACAGAGGGTTGTGCCCACAAGACCATTCCTGCCACTGACAGAACCAAAGCATCCTGCAGTGCTGCAGACAGCTCAGCACATGGGCAGGAAGCACTAGAGAGGCAAAGAACACACCTTGTGCAAGGCCTATAGGCTGGGCAGTGGTCAGTCCATCAATGCTACTCAAGCTCCAAGGTGTACACACCCCTTCTGCCCACAGCAGCTCCCCTACACAAAGGATTTGCTTTCTGATGCTTTTTACTGAAGCTGCCATCCTAACTGAAGTGCTACAGAACAAGAAGAAAACTGTTTAAGTCACCCAGCTTTTTCAAAAACTTGCAGTGAGGCATTACAATATCATTAACCACTAAAAACATCAAAGTTTGAAAACATTATTTAACTGAGATTACTGAAACTTGTTATACTAACTTTTTTTACTAGGGAACAGCATCTTCCCTGTAGCTAAGCCACACATTGAGACAGTTGATTTTTCTTTTTTCTATTTCAAGTGTACATGTGACACTACAAAGTTCAAGAGTAATGGGAAGAAGTTTGAGAGAATTTCTACTACCTGCTCTCAAACTGCTAGGTAAGCACTGTAAGATTATTTCTATAAAATGATGGATTACTGTTACTACAAGGAGAAATTTAGGTTTTAACCTGTACAATACAAACATTTTTCTGCTGAACTCAGTGGCTGGTCAGCAGCATTGACTTCCTTTTTTCATCGACAAAATGCTGTAGAAAATATGTACAATTTCTTAGGCCCTGCAATAAATCTTTCAGTAAGTTTCCATGTTCCTTGTGTAACTGAACCTGAATACCACAGAGCTGAGCGGCTTAAGCTGACTCACAGAGCAAGAGCTCCACCGTCAGGCCACTTTCTCAGGGCAGAGAGCAGCAGCCACATCCTTTAACTGCTATTCCATCAAAACTCCAGGTCACATCTGCGGTCCAGTTCCAGCTACCTGAAAACAGCTTTGCTCAGCTTTTGTCCTGGCAGAAATGCTGCAACTGCGAAGCAACATCACCTGTGAAACAAGTCACTGTGACACCCTCAGATTGGGAGGAACCGGGACACCCTTCTCCCTTCACAGGACACCGATTTCCCTTGGATGGAGAACACAGCCCTCCTTCTCTACCAGCTAAGAGCCAAACGCAGGATGTTTTAGAAATGTCAGAACGCATTTATTGACAGATACGTGTGTGAACAGAGCACCGGGCAGGAGGCTGGCAGCGACAGTCCCTTCCCACGCCTCGGTGGGCATCCCCAGCCCGTGCCGCACACTGTCCCTCACGCCTTCTTTCTCCTGCCCCCGCCGGTGCCCCCGCCCGCAGGCTTCTGCTGCTGCGGCTGCCGCCGGGCTCCGCTCTTCTTGCCGCTGCGCCCGGGCCGCTGCTGCCGCCGACCGCGCTTGCCGCGCTTCGACTGCTTCTTGCCCTTGTTGGCAGCGGCCGCCTCGGCTTCCTCCGCCCGCAGCTGCTTGTTGACGGCGCGGGTGATGTCGAGCACCGGCTTCTTGCTGCCCATGTCCCGCAGCAGCTCCAGCTGCCGGCTGCGCTCGGCCGCCAGGTTGCCCAGCAGCGGCTGGAAGCGGCGCTTCTTGCCGCCGCTGCGGGATGGCGGCTCCGCCGGCTCCTTGGGCAGGCGCGGCTGGAAGCGGCCGAGCGAGGCGGTGGAGACGCGGGCCACGCGGGCCACCCGCCGCAGCTCGTCGCGGTCCTGGTGGCCGGTGGGGTGCAGGGGCGCGGCGGGCACGGCGCTGCCGGCGCGGTGGGCTCGGGCCAGGTTGCGCAGCCGGTTCAGCTCGTTCCGAGCCACCCGCTCCCGCTTCTCCCGCCGCAGCCGGGCGAACTGGTCCTCCTCGGGGTCGGCGTCGGCCGGCACCTCCGCCAGCCAGGCGCGGGACGGGTCTCCGCCCGCCCGCTTGTAGCCCCAGCGCCGCCGCCACTCCTTGGCCTGCTCGTCCCACACCAGCGAGGTTTTCTTCTTGCGCCGGATGCCCTTCAGCCGCGCGAACTGCTCCCAGCGCGTCGGCGGCCGCGGCTTCGGCGCCGGCTTCTCCCGCGGCAGGCGGAACGTGGGCTCGGGCAGCTGCGCCACCAGCGGGCCCCCGGCGCCGCCGGCGCGCTCGGCCGGCAGCTCCCAGAGCCGGGACACGAGCAGCTGCGTGTTGTCGCGGGCCAGCGCCCGCAGCAGCGCCTCCCGCCGCGGGCCGGCCCCGCGCAGCGCCGCCGCCGGAGGGGGGTTGCGGTCCACGGCCAGCAAATTGCCCAGGTCGTACTCCAGCTCCAGCTCCTTTTCCACCGTGATGCTCCGCCGCTTCTCCGCCTCCTGCTCCTCGGCGGCCGCCAGCACCGCCTCCACCCGCACGGCCGCCATGGTAGCGGCTCCACGTGCGAGCGGCGCCGCCGCTGCCCCGGAGCGCGGCAAAGCTCCGCCGGGTCAGCGCGCCGGAACCACCGCGCCCGGAACCGCTGTGCCCCGGGGGCGGGACGGGCGCAAGGCCCGCCGGGAGATGTAGTCCCGTCGCGCCGGCCCGCCAGGGGGAGCCGTGGTTCCCCGCAACCCGCCCCGCGGCTGCCGGACCCGCGGTGTGTCAGGGGAGCCCTGGTCTGCCAGGGGATCCCCGGCCTGCCAGGAGACCCGCCGCCGTGGCTTATGGGCATGCGCTTCCAGTCATAGAATCACAGAATCAATTCGGCACGAAAAGCCCTCTGAGGACATTAGGTCCAAACTGTGACCAAACATCACCATGTCTACTAGACCAGGAAACTGAAGCAACGTCCAGTCTTTCATGAAAAACCTTTAGGGACAGTGACTCCACCACCGCCCTAGGCAGCCCATTCCAGTATTTAATCATCCTTTCTGTGAAAAAATTATTTCTAATACTCAACCCAAACCTCCCCTGGTGCAGTTCAAGATTATAACCTCTTGTCTTGTCACTATTGTCTGGCAGAAGAGGCCAAACCCTACGTGGCTACAACCCCCTTTCTCCTAGCTGTAGAGAAGGATGAGATCACTCCTGAGCCTCTTCTTCTCCAGGCAAAACAGCCCTGGCTCCCTTGGCCATTCCTCATGGGACTTAATTTTCCGGACCCTTCACCTATGATACTGATGATCACCAATGATACTGATGAAATCCCCAGTGACCCCCAGGCTGGGGTTGTGTGGGCTTCAGGGTGGCCCCAAATCTGTCTCCTGCTGCCACCATGAGGTGCTGAGGTGGAGGTTATGTGGGAAGACTCAGGGCATGAGGGGAGGCAAATGCCAAAATCTGAGTGGTAGGACCATCATAGAGTCAATGGGACCCTGCAGCTTCCCTTGCCTTTGCCTGCACTAGGGATGTGTGGTGGCATCCAGACACTGAGACTGTGACAGAAATTTTTTTTTTTTTTTGTGTGTGTGTGACTTTTTGTTTGTGATCTTTTTTTTGTTTGTTTGTTTTTGATTTTTTTTTTTTAGCATACGATCCTCTCTGGTGCTCCTTGCTGTAGAGCAGTCCCACTGAGTGCTCCTTGCAGGATCAAAATTCAAGTGCTGTATTGCAGCTCCACCGAGGCTGGCACAGGTGTTGTGGGTAAATGTGCCTGCAGAGGAGGGAGGGGAGGAACAGCATTTGGGAAGCAGTATCGTCTGGCAGATGTCTCCACAGACATAATTATAAGTGAGGTGATTGGGGTGATATGGTGTGCTCCTAAAGGTCAGCTGGGTCACAGATATCTCCATGCTATTTTTAAACAAATGGGCTACAGAAGAACCCTTTTATAGCTATACAGTGATTTGGCTTGTGTGGCCATGATATTTTGAGCTGATCCCTGGTGCCCTGAAAACAAGCTCATGATAGCACTTAGCTGTAGTGCAGGGCAATGAGGGGTGTTTTTATACAAGGTACAGTTCTATTCCAAGTTATTGTCCCATCTTTGCCTTTACATTAGTTTTGGAGTGATGGAAATGATTCTGAGTGTAATGCCACAGCAGTGCTGTTGAAATGAAACAAAATGCCATTTTTATAAGGTGAGGACAAATAGCCGATTCTCAAATTCTAATGGCTAGCATAACACCAGTTACCCACAGTCTAACCAGGATTTTTTTTTCCTCAAGTCAGCTGTTTTGAGCATGATTTGTATACTATGGAGCAACAGAATCCCTATGCATTTAAATCCATGGACTATTTTCTTGTTTACCACAAGATGGCATTGGATAATATTTTGTGCCGTGTGTAGCTCATACTTTCACCTGGAATAGCAGATAAAACTAATTTTAAAGACAGTTCTTTGAAGAGGTGCATAGGCACTATCTAGATTTAGGCACTATATAGATTTAGGCATAAATTTGAACTTTTGAACTGCAAGGCCCACTGTTTTGTTAAAGTCTGGTTAATACCCAGGTACCCTCCTGTTTTATCCTTATGCAGCTAACTCTCAGAGTTCTTTTGGTCTGTATTTTACAAAGTCCAGAATGCTTCAGGTAGATGCCTTGGGCTGAGAGGACATCATCTCTTGCACTTCCAAAGTTGCTTGAACTGTTAGTGCTTACCACTGGAATAGCAGGAGTGCATGCCAGGAATTGATCTCCTTGCTTTACCTGAAACCATATAGAGGAATCTCAGAAGGTAAAAATTACATTCTGGAAACTGCTCTGTTGATCTGAATTCCAGCCTTTTTTACGTATTCCAGGAATCTGCACCTCAGAGCACGACCCTGCTTCTGGATTTTGCAGTTTGTGATTTCATGGTGTGGTTGGAAAGTGGTGGTTGGAAGAATACTGGAAAAGATTTGTAAACAGTCATGGATATTTTGGGAAACTATCCCATTTTGAGGAGGGGCTTCTGAGCTGACTGTAGTAATCACAGCCATGTTTTGAGCTTGTACTCCCAGCTTAGAGCTGGGGATTGTAGCCAGGTACATGGCTTCTGTCAAGGGAATAGATGAGTACTTCTGCAAATCTGGGCCTTCCAAAAGATGAAATGCTAATACCAACGTCCAATTATAGAAACAGCTTTAATAAATGAATGTTTTTATTATCTCATGTTTAATTCAGATTTTAAAAAGACTTTCCCAGCAATTTTTAAAAGAATGATTTTTTAGAAGTGTTTATTCATTCTGATCATCTCTGTTCTGGGGTTCCTGTGTTCCTTTTGGCATATCAAATATCACATTTCACAGACTGCCTGTTGGTTGTGCTCAGCTATAGGGCTTGACAATCCATAGATAATTAAACAATTCCATCATTGCTCTCCCTTTCCCTGAGGTACTTTACCTCTTCAGTGTGAACAATAGCAATACATGTCACAGTATGTGCATATATGTGCTTAATGCTGTACTTTTTGCTTGCTCTCTTTACTGGGAGGTGACCAGTCAGGGTTTGGATTCTCTTGCAAAGTGCAGTTTTTATTTAAGATGAAGAAGGCTGTAGAGTTGGGTCTTTTTTTTTTTGTTGGTTTTTTTTTGTTGTTTTTTTTTAACCACATGAAAAATTTAGCTGCATGAGAAACATAATATGGCAGAGTATAATTTTCAGAAACACTCGTCCAAAAGATTATTTGAAAGCAAAATGCAGGATATATGTGATGCACCAAAAGAACTACAGCATCAATGTGACAAACCATCAGGTTTGTTTTTCTTGTGAGAAAGAATAAAGAATTATCCTACTTACCTTTTATTTCTGTGATTTCTGTTCAGCTGGGCTGCAGCTTGAAGTTTGTGTTTGATAGGAGCTGCTGTAATGTACAGGATTCATGTCTCACTGTTAGTGATACCATTAACTTAGATTTACTCTTCAAACTTTTGCCAATTACCTCTGGATGGCAGTAGATGTAGTTACAAGATGATTCAATCAATTCATAAGCCTGCTGTGAGGATTGTTATGAAGAACACTTTTATCAGGCAAACTCAAAGTGCTGATAATTTTGGAAAATAGTAGAAAGTGCCCTTAAAATATCCACACTATCTCCGAATAATTCTCTTCCACTGACTTTGTTCAGTACATTTTGAAGTAAAAATCTGTGCTGTAGGATTTTTTTGTAAAAGGGAGAGGTTGTTTGCTCACTGAAGCTATATTAAGTACAACAATTTATGGATCCAATTCTACTTCCTGATACATTTTTTTTTACCCCTGTAACTTACATTTAATGTATTTCAGCCTGTGTCCTATTTCCTGGGACATATAAGTGCATTTTCAGTTCAAATAACAAAACACAGGAATGCAAATTTGGCTAAACAGACTCTTTCCTAGTCCATATAATGTTAAAAATTGCCTGTAAGGAATAAAAAAAACCCCTACAAAACCCCTGCAAGTATTTAAGGCACCCTCTTTTATAAAATGTGCGAGTTGACTTCAGCAGTATAACAAAAAATGCATCTGGTAGTCAGAGGTTTTTATGTTACAAGAATTACATTACTCATTACAGATAATGGGGCAGTCATGGTTTCACCATGGTAAAGCCTTACTAGGAACCTCATAGGGGACATGCTTAATTCTAAGCAAGTTGTGTTGATGGGGATGATATTGTCTGTGCTCACACACTTCAAAACCTTTCTGGTTGGTTTGTAAATGAGCAGGTTTAAATTTACTGTCCAAAGATTTTATGTGATTAGCAGAATGCTGTATTTATGGAAAAACCCCCAAAAACTGTGCAGATGAAAGTCAGGAGGCTGTAGCTCTAGTTCCAAAACCTAAGACTAGGTAGTTTGGAATGCAGTTACAAGTGGATAACTAAGCAGAGCCTGATTTTTGGTGCAAAAGCCAGAACACAGATAGCTGTTGAGATAGCAGGGAGATTTGGATGACTGCAGGCACTGTGGAAAGTGATGGGTAGACCAGAATCTATTTTCATCATTTGACTGGTTGTGACTGTGTGGTTTCACTGAACTGATTTTGGGTAAACAAAACAAAGCTAAGCTAATTTGAGGCCTTCCCAAGTCCTTGATGCCTATCTTGCTATGCATTAGGGAATCAGACTGAGAACAGATTGTGATGTGGTTTGCTTTTTTTATGAGCTTAACTGTGACCTGATTTTTGTTTGAGAAAGTTTTTTTGTAGCACAGTCTTAATATTAGAAATACCAGCAATGGTGTGGCTTGGTTTTGTTGGGTGTTTTTTAGGATAATTTAAAGAACAAAATGAGAACTTTATCTGGCAGTGATGGAAAGAATGGCAACATAGTAACACATTCCTGTTCCAGGGTCAGTCCTTCTTATCATCTGTCTAGAGTAGACCTACTTTTTGGCATAAGATTACTTCTACGAGTTAAAAAAAGCCAATGAACACATTTCCTTCTTTAGAACAAATCTGTCATGCTCAGAGATTTGTCCTTGATTAAATCTGCACTTGTAAACAGAGGAACAAAACAAGTTCCTCTGTTCTTGGGTTGGGTTGGAATTATCTCCAACACTGGAAGTGAGAAACATGAAAGTCTCCATCTATGACATAAAAGATGGGCCATAGTCATTGCTGATTTTTGTTGACAGAAGTACACAAGACAAATTTAATGGAGCAAGGAGTTCAATACCATGAATCTGAGAGAAGGGTAAATGTATGTCTGCTGGCAATGACCATGCCAGTTCCTATATTCTCTTGCTTTTGTGAGTCAGAAATAATCCCTGTCCCAGCCAGTGGCCTTCTTAGGATGTGTTTTCAATAGAAAATCTCATCCTTTTATGTGCCTGTACAGATACTCCATGCATGTGATTAAACCTATGCAGATAACAGCATTCATATATGCAAAAGATACAAATATTGATTTTGGTAAAGGAAAAAAACATGAGGCCTGATCTTAAAGCAAGACAGTACAACACACTCAGGACCATGATTCTTCAGGAATCTTTTGGGGAAATTTGAACCTGAGACTAGACATAGGTCCAAGCATCATTTCATACACACACCACAACCATTTAATGCACCTCAACTGCCTGAATCTTCCCCCAGCCCTTGCTGGATGATAGGGAGATGCCTGCTGAAGTCCTGCTTGCCAAAGGTGTCTTCAACACCTCAGCACTAATAGACAGCAAGAAAAAGATTTCCCAAACATGGTTTGCAACCTTTAATCCTCCATTTTTCCATTCATCAGCAAGGATGATCTGTCAGGATGGACTGTCAGGATGGACTTTTGTCCTCAGTGTGGTTTTAGACCATTTTGTTCTTAAAGCTACTTTAAAGACTTCAAGGTCTTGCTAATACATTTCCAGTTGATAGTTATTAATGATATAGGAAAATAGTCTTGGGTTAGGATTTTTTGTACACATAAATAGGACACTTTAAAAGTTCAGTCCAAGATATTAAGGAGGATTTCAACCACATGTAACTGCAGGTAACTTTTGCAAGACAAGAATCATCTCTAAATTTCTGTGAGCTTCTACCTAGGATGTATGTTGTGGCTTAGAGTAAATTAGGAGAAATTCTGTTAAACAAATATTATTCATTTTGAATGTCATACAGCCTAGGGCTGTGGCTCTATATCATTACCAAGTGACGACAGATTTGGTTAAAATAGTTCTTATGGTGAAAAAGAAGTCCTGGAGATTAACGTAGTCAATTCACATGTTTCAGGCCATGCTCCCAGGGTAGCTGAATCAGCACAGCTTCTGGGGTGGGGTGGGAGTGTGAATTCGTGGCTAGGCATTTGAGAGGGAACAGCAATCTCTCAAACTGTTTTTTTTCCTGAGGGAATCAGCCACAGCTTGACTCACAATCAGGGATGGCTTTCCTTGGAGAAGCAATCCTGGTTTGGACCTATACAGCCTAGCAAACCTCTTCTTGAAGAAGTCTGTGTTGTAAAGGTGGCTTAACTGCTCTTGTAGCTGCAGAGACCTCCCATAGCTCTTCCTGTAGCAACCAGAGTTCACGGCTTGCTGTGTTAAGGGAATATGGCAGCAATTGGCTGTTATGTTATTATAATATACTCTAAACTAAATAAGTTGCTACACAGACTGCTCAGTCATTCCTGCAAAAGGTTTGGGAACATCTCAGATGGGTGGAGTGGGAATAACTGGATGCAGCAATGACGTTGGCCATCACAAGGTAACCTCCCTGCTGCTGCTGCTGCTGCTGAATCAGAGCCCTCAGAGCTGGGGCAGGAAATCCCTGTCCTAATCTGCAGTTAGGGCTCTTGAGTCCTTGGATGGGATGAGACTCTCTGAACTGCTCAGAGCCTCCCTCATGCTGCCACAAACCCAAATCAGCTGTTCTGCAGAGTGCATCTTTATTCTTTTTGTTTTCTGCAATGTGCTTCTTCTCCTCAGCAACTGCACTACATGCTAAGGGAAAAAACAGGATAGATTCTCAATTTTCAGAATCCTACAGGTACTGTGGGAACTACTCAATCTGAAATTTTTCTGAGTTACTAAGGAAATGTTAAAGCAGGGCAGGGCATGTATGTATTGTTTTGTACGTAGCAGGAGTTACGAGCAATAAAATGAAAATACATATATATATTCACACAATAAACGAAAGGGACAAAATAGAAGGCTTGCTTCTTTAGCCAAGGGTGCATGAATGACCTAATTCACAACACTGTTAACTGTTGGTTTAAAACCTGCAGATTTCTCATACAACTTTGCTTCTTGGAATACCTGTCAGTGTGAGGTACTCTATGGAAATGTTTACTGGGGTGCATTGTTGCTCCTTGTTTCCCCTTTCTCTATAGCATTTACAGGGCCAAGCATGTACATTCTCTAGCTGCCCAAGTATCCCTGGCAATGACAAAGGACACCTTCTGTTTCTCTTGAAGATGATGCTACATCTGTCTCCTCTTTGGGCTTTCAAATATTTGCTTTGCCCCTTCCAGAATATGCTATCTGGAGTGCCTTGGGGATTCTCTACAAAAACAATCACCTGGATCTTTGTTTTCCTCTCATCACTTTCATTCCCTTCTGTTGTTCCTTCTTCACTCCTTTAAAGCAGATGCAGGATAATTTGGACTGGAAGGGACCTTTAGAGCCCACTTAGTCTTTCCTGCCTGCACGGAGCAGGGACATCTTCAATTCAATCTACTAAGCCCATTAATCCTACTGTATTTACTTGCCTCTGTATTTGAAACTGCTCTTCATAGCCCATGCTCTACCCTGATCATGCCCATTAGTGTTTCAAATTACTGCTGTGTTGCACCAAGCTTGAATTGCCATGATCTGTGAGGAAATCTTACTGCAGCCTGTCTCTGGACTGTTGGTGGGCAGAGCAGGCACTTTCAGTGTCCAGGTGCTGTCTTAAACAGCTGGAACAGAGGCTAGACAGAGTTAAGGGGAATAAAAGGATATTTATTGAAGGGCCTTCAAAGGCCACACCCTGGCAGTACCAGAGCCATGGCTTTGGTTCTGCCCAGATGGCTCCAAGATGGAAGCAAAAAGAGGGCTTGGTGACAAGATCTCACATTTTTATAACTTTTGGTCCATTAGCATACTGGAGCTAATTGTCCAGTTACAGCCCCAGCCCATGAAGTCCCATCTTTGTTATTTTTTTCTCTCTTCAGTCCACATTGTTCATACTCTTGGGCCTGAGATCTGGGTGTGGCTGTCCTTGGGTCTCCAGCTAGAGAAGGCATTGTTGTGTCTACCTACTCTGTGAAGAGAGCTCACTATCCCCTAATATGAAACCCAGACCCACACACCAAAGCAGCCCAACATCAAAAAGGAAAAAAAAAAAGAAAAAAAATAGAAAGCTAAAACCCAAGATATCACAGGGGTGTCAGAGGATGAGTTTCTGGTGCAGGTCTACAGAGCACTTTTGGGGACCTGGCAAATGTACCTACTAAATTGTGTGAGTAAGGCAGGCTGAACTTTCCTATAATACCCTGATATAAATGGATGATAAATGTGAATGGTGTGGTAAGTGTGAGAAACAGGTGTTGGTAAGTTTGAGAAAGAGCTGATGGTAAGTTTGAGAAATAGTTGAGTTGTGAATTAAGCTTGTGAGTCAACCCTGATTGATGTTACTGGTCAGTTACAGGATCATGGAAAATCCCAGCTGCATGTTTACTGTGGGCAGTGTTGTGTATTGGAAAACAGTTGCTTTCCACTCATTTGGTAAGGCCTTTCCTGGGTTTTGTAGCCTACACCAATGAAAATACAGACCTCGACAATCAGAGACAGTAGGTGAAAGAAGAGGAAAGCTTCATGGAAAAATACTTCATAAATGCCTCTTACAAGATCAGTAGGGAAGAAGGAGGTGAGTAACATCTCTTTAAATAAATAGTTTGAATGATCACAGCTTTTCCTTTATTCCAATTTACTCAAGCTGTGCAAAACAGCTCTGAGTAAAGCATATTCTCATTATGTTTTTGCTGATTAGAGAAAAAAAAAAAAAACAACCCAGTAGATGATTTAGGACTGGACAGAGAATATTCACAGAGTGTGTTCAGGCTATGGATTATTATGATGGAAGCATTTGACACTAGCCTGTCTTTTAAATAAACCCTCTAAACTCAAACAATTTGAACAAAAAGAAAAGTAGATGGAAACTATCAAACATCTTTTTAGACAAAAAGGCTGGGTTTGGATTGGAAGTTGAAAGATTTGTGACCATCATCTCAATGGATTTAGCAGTGGTTTTTGAGGTGGCCTGAAATCTTTACTTTACATACAGGGAAAATGCACTTTGACTGCAGTATTGATTGCTGCCCTCTGGGACAAAAAGTGGATCTTGCTTTTATGCTTTCACATTTCAGTTTGCATTTTCTGTGTAAATTACACTAGTTTAAAAATACATACATATAAAAAGAATATATCCTTGCAAACCTGTTTTCCTGCCTCCCTTCAGCTAGGTACTTTAGTTTTGCAAGTTAGCCACTTGTGTTAGCCCAAGCAGATTGTATTAAGCATGAATTTAAGAACTTTATGAACTGGGACTTCAATCCCTTTCTTTTAGAAACCCACCAATTTTTTTATATGCAGATTAGCTGAGATGTGACCAAACAGGACACAGGCTATGCTTTTGTGTTTGTTTCATTATAAATTTGGAAAATTCAGCAGATTGTTGCAAACTTGCTCTTTGCGAAAAGCCCAGATGAACAAGCCCCCGAAGTGATTTGAAATACTCCTTTGTTTTGCTGTCTTTCAGGGGAGTGGCACGACAGCAGTTTGCAAGGAAAAGTTTCTATCACATTAAGCTTCTGTCTGAAAATGGAGGGGATAATAGCATTCTAGGGTCCAGAAAACACATTTTGACATTAATTCTGTAGCAAACTTTTGCTGTGGTAGCACTAAAAACACACTAATATGTTACCACTTTTGTTAGATAGAGAAGAACAAAATTTGGCTAGGTTTCCCACATGTTGTGGGCAGAGAGGGGGTTTGCCAAGGTAGTGAGAGCTAATGTAGATGAGAGCTGTTCAGACAAATCAAAATACATTGACTGCTACCTTGCTTCATCTCTCAGCTTCATCTTTAGCTAAACTAGGTGGGGAAATTCCTCTTGTTTGCAGCTTCATTCAAGAAGGTACTCAGGCACATGAAGAGTCCTACTGATTAAAGGGTTTGAAGTGAGGTTTGCATTTAACTGTGTGCTTTGAAAGCAAAATTCTCCAGTAGTGTACATCACTGAGTACAAAATCATAAAGCCCTGCATTCTCACCATGAAGGAGCATGGCTACCAATAGAACATTTGAAAGAGATTGCTGGATGTATGATATGTTTCAATGTGCACAGCTTTTGGGAAGTGCCTCACATGGACACTTTGTGTATTTGTTCTCAGTGTGAGTCCACTCATGCACCTTATAGTTTCTCAGTAAAATTGTTCTTTGTTAACCTTAGTACAACAGAGTCCTCAAGTAACTGCTGGCCATGTACATATTTTTATAAGAATTAAAAAATACAAGGCCAAATAATATGTTAATTATCACTTCTGGAAGCAGAAGCGCTCTTGTCACCTTTTTTCTGTATGGTACCAACTATTTTTTGAAAGGTTATTTAAATTCATTATGAAAGCTATGTAGGATTTTTTACCTAGAAAGCTTTTACAAACCAAATTCTCTCATTGCTACTGTACAGGTCTACAGCCTGAGCCTTGACAGGAGTAACTTGGTGTTGCCTTGAGTTACATCAGCTTTGCCAGCTACCTGAGCCTGCTTTTGTGCACAGCCTCTCAGTGAGACTGATTAGAAGGGCACAGATTTACAGCATCTGGCCAGAGTTGCTGTGCTTTGTTTGTTTCTGAGGGTACACTTAGGGCACAGTTAGGTACAAAGGTGTTACTAATTGTCTGAGTGTCTGCAAGATACAGGTAGGTACCCCCAGAGAGTACAATTAAGCTAAGCTGTTGAAAAGGGTGTGGAAGGGGAAAAAATTATGCAGATACTCCAGACAATTAGTAACATCCTTGTAACTTGCATTACATACTCACACAGGCACTGTGAATGAGATTTCAGGAAGGCAGCTTTTCCCACCTATTCCCTACACTTTCCTGAGATTTTTTAAAGTTTTCCCAAGAGAACACATTGGTGTTTGTCGGCTAGAAGGATTCTGTCAAGAACTCAAAAATCACACATTTGCAGCACTGTGAAAGGGAGGGACCTCCAGAAGCTGCAGTGATGATAATTATCCCTCTAAGCCATCCTCATCTGTGGTTGATTCTCCAGGCTTTTATTCTTTGTGCTGTCCCCTGGAAGCTCTCAAATGTGCCTACATCTTTCTTAGGCTTTGATACCCCAAATGAAAATTGGTAACATAACTCCCAAATCTGGCCAATGAACATCCTGCCTTCCTTTTATTACCCCAAAGGGTAAGAATGGTTTGGGTTTGTTTTGGGTTTTTTCTCTTTTTTCCAGCACCACACGCTTGATTCATATTCAGCTCATGAGAGAGTATGACACCATTTTGTGCACAACTGCTGCCTAGTGAGAGGTTCCCCCTTCAGAATAGAATACAATACCCAGTATAATATAGTCCACATTCAATTAAATTGGAAACAATAAGATGAGCATCTCAATAACATATTAACTCTTGCAGTCCAGACCTATATGGAGATGACTAAGGCCTCATGGAATGGGACCAACATTGATTTTCTGATATCATACTTGCATTGTACAGATAAACAGAAGAATATTGAACATGTAGATCAAGTGAAGAGCAAAATAGCAAACAGACCGAGTGAACCCATCTGAATTCTTCACTCAGAAGTGAAACTGGCAGGGAATTGTGAAACTGGCAGAGAATTGGGAGAAAGGACTGCAAAGCTTCAGAATTTTCTAGGGAGCTGCCTAGAAAAGGCAGGGTGAACAATCCCCTTGGCTGCCACAAACAGCAAGTCCTGTGGTGGTGATCAACAGTGCTTTTTGTGGAAACCTGAAGTAGACCATAAAGCTCCAAACAAAGACATTTTGAAATGTCAAGAATCCTGCAATTGACAACAGAATGTCACTTGGGAAAAAGCACATCTTGACACCAAAGCAGATGGCAGATGAGACAATTGAGCACTATGTCATGTAGCTGCACAATAAAGCAAAGTCAAATGAATTTGACCAGATAGCAACCTAATTTTCGATTAATAATTTGTCTTCTAACATATCACCAGGTGAAAGCAGGGTATGGGAAACTCCTCTACCATTAATAGCTGGGGCTGGCATGACCTAATGAAAAGCTGTGCTCTGTTCCTTTTATAAATTCAGAATTTTTACTGGAACTGTCTTTCAAGAAGAAGGCCTAAGCTGTCAGAGTTTTGAAAAGTGTGTATGAATAAAATACTATCTATTCTAACTCTACAAAGCATGTAGCCATTTAAATGTGGAACACTTCTCCTCATTTCATCTAATTTAAAATTTTCTTACTCTGTTTTTCCATTTGTACAGTCCGGTGGATTTAAATGGATTTCTTTGTTTTTCACTTCTGTGTAAATGAAATGGGAATTGTCATCCTGAAGCAGGAGTGAAAATTTATGTGCAACGGCCTGATTCCCATTTAGTAAGACATCATGTTGAACTTCTCTAACTGTGTAACAGAATTGTGAAACAAATGTGAATGTAATCTATATAGTCAATGAGATGCAAAATAGATTTTGTATCAGAAAACATTAAGGCTGAAAATGGCTTTGCTCCTTAGGACCTGAGCATAGATGAATTAATTTCTACTCACACATGCACTGTTTTGGTGAGCCAAAATTTAACTGGAGGCCTGGGGGCAGTTAGAATTAGAAATTAGAGTATTTGCATACTCAGAAACTTAGTCTGAAAAGAAAATGAGATCTACCTAGTCCCTCATTAATTTCCAGGTGTCTTCTTGTTAGTTACCTTTATTTTAGCAAGTACTTTGTAGAACATGATTAGTCTTTACAGAATACTGAAATTTTATTAGAAACTACCTTGAGCTTAATTTGCACAATAATTCATTTATTGGGAAGTACTATTGAGAAGCATTTGACAATAAAGATCTCTAAATATTTAAAATTCAAGTGCCGGAGAGGATCTCATCACATTAGGAAGCAATCAACCATCTTGAGACAGGTTAATAAAAGCATCTTAAACTCATCATCAAAAGGCACTCTTGATTTCCATTATTAGGCACAGGACTCTGAATGATTCATTGATCACATTTTCTCTGTTCAACAAAAATATCATGAGCTGAAAGGTTTCAAGATATGCAACATGAGAGGATTTTTTCCTGCCTCACAACTACATTTGACAGATGACCTTTAGTCTTTCTTTCACATTAGTGAGATATTTAACAAAAATAATGTAGATGCATTTTTCGGTGTTATCCAGTGCGCATGCTCACAGAATCCTCTATTTGGTACCACACAGTAAACAGATAAAAGAGTCCTCTGTAAATGCCTTCATTATAAATAAAAGCCCTGCTTTCAGCTTTCTTCTTCCAGGAAGATTGCAAGGTTTAAAAGCCTCTGAATGATTCTGTGAATGCATGTAGTTAACGTGATACTGTTTCACAGGGAGGTTGGTACATGTGTAGATCCACAGGATGTTTTCAGGAGGTTGTGTAGTCTGTTTGCATCCCTTCCATCCAGCAAGCCAACAACTGCATTTGGATCTCCAAAGTACCAAGAGGTTCCGTGCATTTTGGTTTACACCTTTGCTGTTGTGCAGCTCAGGGGGTGGACTGTGGCTTGGCTTTCCATCCTGAGTGCACCTGAGGTTTCCTGGCTGGGGTACAAATAACAAGGGAGCTGTGACGCTGCGGACATCCTCAGCCAAGCGCTCACCCAGGGTCCTGGGCAGATTTGCACAGTCTGTGCAGAAATATTGCTGTCAGCACCAGAGCTGGCAGCTGAAGGTGACTCAAGTATGAGCTGCAGTCACACCTCTGGATCACGGTGATGTTCCCATTTTCACTGCTTCTTCAGCCCTGGCAGGTATCTCATCCTGCTGAAGCTTCAGGTCACAGATGTTGTGGAGGGCACAAGATTGCACAAAGCGTTAAGAGAGCTCCTAACTGGTACGTCAGTGGTGCTCACTGCCATCCTCACTCTGTCTGCTGTGCAGGTAGAAGCTGAAGTCACTCCACTGAAGTCAATAAGCTTGAAAACCGTGGCCTTGTCTGTCTGAAGACCTTTCTCTGCAGAATAGAAGGGAACAAGGAGAGTGTTCTGCTGGGATGAGCTGAACCCCTGCACTCTGCAGGTGGGAACAGGGAGGGAGGTGAGAAGTAGGCAGGCAGCATCATGGAACAGCTGGCACAGCATGGTGAGCTCAAGGTCACCTGGCTGTTGGCTCAAATCCATCCAAAAAAACCAAAACCCAGCAATTAGTCAGGCCGTCAACTCCAAAAAAAAAGAAAAAAAAAGAACAAAAAACCCCACGGAAATAACGGAGCCATGGAAATAGCTGAGCCATGTAATTGTTTAGCAAGGGTATCTGGGGTTCTGCTAGCACCCTTTGGAAGGCCACCATGGGTAGAAACTGGGACCATCCCTGTTCGTTGCCAAGCTAATAGATATGAATTGAACTCTGTGTCATTTTACTTCAACACCCTGCCTGAAAACAGGTTCAAAAGTATGTTCTCAAATGGATTAGGGATGCCTGGTGATTTTTCAACTTCTCTTGGGATGAAGAGGTGGATGGCTGAAGGCAGCAATGATTTGATGCAAGATGCCTGCTAGAGCATAGTACAGGCTTGGAAGAGAAGTTTTTCCTGTCTCTAAGGCTTTTACAAGGTTCCATCAATTCTGAGACATTTGAGTCTTTCTTCCCTCCCTCTATTAATAAACACAAATGTGTGGAAAATTACCCTAATCTTCTTCCAAAGAGGATGTGCCTCCAGAATCACTTCCAGTACCGGGGACCTCAGAGTTCTGCTACCATATTTAGAGGCGATAAAAACAGTCCTTGCATTTCTGACCAAAATCCAAATATAGCCTATTTCTTTCTGCCAACTGAAAATGCACCTTTTTATTTCATTCAGTTTTGTTTAAATCTAACTTTGTTCCAAACTTTTCATTCTATAAATGTCTCTTTTGCTCTGATTATTTAAATAAAGTGGGATAGTGCCCAGTTTAGTGAACTGAATTAGTATGCTACTTAATGTGCCTGCTATTGTCATTCTGCTAGGGCTTGTGCTCTGTTCCTGTTACAATTTCTCCCTGATTTTGGTGAATTTACACAAGAACTGCACCCAGCCCGTGAAGGACAGTTTACCAGAGGCAGCTGTATTTTACAAATTTAAGTGGCATAGTTGCTATTTCTACTTGATTTTTCAAAGTTTTCACGCTGGAGGGAACATACCAGTTTCTGCTTGGCCAGGCTTTATGGTTAGAAACTGGCAGTAGGTGTCAGTGATACCCTGAGACATTTAAGCCTGCCTGTCTTGTGTCTTGTAGTGTGCCAGGTCCTGGCTTCCAAAACATTCAGCTGATCTTCAGCTTGGCAGCATTTCATCTTTTTCTTTCTCCTCTCCCTGGGAAACATGGAGCTCAAGAGTCCCTGGGAGCATCAAGAAGCAGAAGAGACCAAGCAGGAGCATAGGGTATGTTGCTGTGTTGGTAACCTCATCTAGCTTTAGGTGCCTACACTCTTGAAAGCCACACAGAGCTGGTTGTTCAGGCTTCTTGTACAGCCAGAGGAGAGAAACAAGAAATACCAAGATACTCTGGATAACTTCTTTGAGACAAGACAAAGCTTGCCCTAGAAGTGCTTGTTTCTCTTCAGCAATCTTAGTGACAATTTAGTAACCCAAGCATTGCCCTCATTAGTAGGTGTCACAGGTAGGTGAGATGATCCTGTCTTTGTTGTGTGGGACCTCAACAGGGAGAGACCATTCAAGGTATGAGGTATATATTCCCTATCCAGAGTCTTTTTTTCTCCTTTCCTTATTTTTATTTCTTCTGCAGAAGCTATTTTTTCTCCTCCACACTCCTTTCCTCTTTCTTTTCATCCCTTGTTTCAAATTTTTATTCATAGTCTATTTTTCTGCTACACTTCAGTGCTTTGAGATGATGATGAGTCTATATAAATGGGCTTGGCAATGAGGTTACTTGAGGTTACCTTGAAAATATTTGCATATCTCCTGAGGGTTAAAGGCAAAAAACAGGCCAGTAAACTGGACAGACTCATTTGACTGCCCTTGCTGAATGCTCCCCTCTTGCCCCACCTGTGTCCCCCACTTTCAGTCCTTGAGCTGAAGGTTCCAGATGCAGCCAATCATCCAGCCTATTATCTGGAGAAGGGGTTGTGGACAGCAGTGAGACTGGGCTTATCCAGTGTGCCCTGTGCACACAGAGCTCCTCCAAGTGATCTTCTGTCCTACCTGGAATTTGGCAGGTTTATGTATTCCATCCACTGCCAGGAGACTCATGGGCTGGGACTTTCAGGGTGTAGTGGTGATAGAGCTAAACCCTTCCCCTAGTTTAGGGGCTGGGTGCTGCTGAAAGAGGGTGGTGATGATGTTTTCTGCCCTGTCTCCCTACCTGTGGAACCCTGCACTTCCCATATGCCAGTGGCATTTGTCTGACCTCAGAATGAGTCAGCTCAGGGGATGGACCAGCAGAAAATCACATTAAAAATGAATGAGTTTTTCTTGTGAGGGAAAAAGGAGATTTCTGCTCTTTGTTCTCTTTGAAGCTATGGACTTTCAGGTACAGCACTGCTGTGCTCTGGGAGACAGTGTAAAAGCAGTATATATGTCTTGAAAATGTCTGTGAGAAGGTAGTACACAATGATCCAGGTCAGCTCAGTCAGAAATTTCCTGATGTCTTCAGTGGCTCTGGATTTCATGCTGTTTCCCTGCTGGTGTGTTTCTGTAGTGCTGTCAGTATTCTCCTGCTTACTCTGCACGGTCAAAGACCAAGACACTGTAAAACATTTCAGTACAACACTAAAACCAGGGGTGTCCCTGCACTTATACAATTGTGCTTTATGTATTGTTGTAACACCAGTCTGCCCTCTGCCCCTGCTCACACTACTGAAATTCAGGAGTGATTCCTAAAACAGTTGTAGGTCAGGTCTTTGGATCCAGCCATGAAGGGAATGCAGGGGGAAAGAAAAATGTCTGCAGTAGCTTTTACTTTCTCTTCTTGTATCCTTTGAGGCAGAAGTTCAATGTGACTTGCCTGAACAATATTGTGCTGCTGGTGTGTGAGGGCAAGTAATCCTGGGCTTGGCAAAGGGGGAAGTCAGGTTGTGTTGGTGTCCTCACAACCTCAGCCAGGTGCTGTTACATGAGAAAGGGGGGCCAGTGTTAGGGGGTTGGCCAAAGCCCCTTCACTTCTCCCCAGCAGATCTGAGCCTGCCCCATGCCTGAAGCACAGTGCTCCTGCTCGTATTTGCTGTTGCTTCTCCTTGGAGAATTCACTGGATTAGCTGTCAAAGATGAACCAGGAGTGTAATCCCAGTGGATTTGTTCACAAATGCAAATCAATATTCGCAGCAGGGTTTGTTTTTTGGTTGCTTTTCCTTTTTTTGATTTTGTGTTTTGTTTTGTTTTGTTTTTTTGGGGGGGGGGATAGTGACATTTGTTCAACTGTATTCCTTACACTTGAGCTATAAAAATCAGCAAATTAAGGCTCAGCATGAAGCCACATAACATAAAATCAAAAAGTGACTCCAGAAATGTTTCAGTATTCACCCACCACTCGAACAAAGGGATAGGGAATAGTGTCTTGCTTGTTTCAGAATGACTGTCATAATGATCCAGCCTAACAAACCATGAAGTCCAGTCCTCTTTAGAGTCATTTACAGTTTTGCAAGTCAAAAGGCTTGTGCTTTCCTAGAGTTGTAAAGGAGGATTCTAGGTGGTACAAGACAGTCCAGTTTGAAGAGAAAACACTGTAGTTCTTTCCTCTGACTCTAAAGGAAGGCTTTTGAAATGGTAGATTGAGCACAAATACATTGAAGATGTGGACCATCACAAATGTAGAATACTATATTGTACTTGTCTCCAAGTTTCACATTCAATCAATCTGTTTGCAGACATGGATGAACATTATCTATGCATTTAGCACATCCTGCTTTCATTGCAAATCCCCTTTCTGTTTGCCCAGCTTCTGACATGATCTGGGTGCACACATTTTGGGATAAAGATCCAACAACTTGGTTGGATCTTGGTTCCCCAGTTGGGGCCACTTTTATTGAGTCTGCCAGATCTTCCATTAGACATGTCTGTGATGTGCAGCTGGGAATCAGTCTGCCTTCTGGGGATGTCCCAGTTGGAGACACTCTGGGGCATTCAGCATCTGCCACCTGGACAGTCTGTCCTTGACTCTGCTCCCTTTCAGGAGAATTGCATACATTTGAAATTTTTTATTGCCTCCTGTTACAACATCAATTTCCGTATCAATATGTTTTGTCAATCAGTCATTTTCCCCTAGCTCTAAACGTATGATCCCTCTCAGAACTGAGATGCCAATCCCTTTAATTTTTACAAGCTAAAGTCTCATTTCTTTAGTATAGGGATGCAGACTTATTCAAAATTCTCTGGAAGTAATTCCATTCTTTATGCATACATCCTCCTGAAGCATCAACTGCAAAAGCCATTTGTCTTCATTTCCTGTACCAAAACTGGAGGGCAATGTTTCTGTGTACCAATTACTGCCTTGTACTGCTCTCTACCTCCCAGGTGAGTTTCAAGTCCACCTTATAACTCTGTTTCAATTTAGAAATGGACCCAGGAATGGTTGCACATCTGAGGTGACAAATGGTCATCTGTCCTCTCTGCTCCTTAAGGGCCAGCCTAATGGCCCTGGAGGCAGCTGGAAGCCACTGCAGTGTGCTTTACATCAGGTTAAGGCCTCAGCTGCACCGGGGCTCCTGCAGCTGTAGCTTGCTTGTGTGACCTCCCAGCACAGGAGGAGCTCATACTTTAACAAACTGTATGAAATGAGATAAATGAAGCAAAGATTGTCTTCTGTAGGAGCAGCTGGGCTCACAGAAGATGTTTTTGTAGTGATGAACCAAATGGTGAGGTTTTTCACCCTGAGCTGACACTGCTCTTCTGGGACTGTTCATGCAGAGAGGTGGTGCAGTCAGGGGCAGCCTGAACTCCAGGACTCTGCTTTGCTCGAGCTGCTGCCTGCTCAAGCACATCTCGTGCCTGCTGGTGAAGCTCTGCAGCTTCTTGCCACACTGTGCACAGAACTGACTGAAAAGCAGAGCTGAGTTGTAATTCTTCTAAATTAATAGAGTTATAGGACAGAAGTTAGTGAAGTTCATAACAAATTAAATCCCTCATTTTTTTGAGTACACCTACTTTTGTATTTGGGATATCCTGGTTTGAGAGCCCCTTCTGTCAGTATGGGGCTTTAGAATCAAAACATCTATATAAATAAAGTTTGTTTTCATAATACTCAAATAAATTATCTATTTGAAAATAATAATTATAAATTTTAATTTGATTTTTTTATCTCTCTTTTAATTTTTTTTTTATTTCATTTTTTTAGCTTCAGAGACACAAGAAGAAGCATCCTAGAATGTACTTCTAGGGAAACAATCAAAAAGTTGGTGAGTCAAATGATCTGTTACTGCACCAAACAAAGGGGAATTAGCAGAACTGTGATGGCACCATTCATCAAAGGTAAAGCAACTCAAAACCTGGCAATATAGCAAATTATTTAGGTACATCTCTCTGACTTGATGGTTATGTCTGTACTGTGGTCCAGACCAAAAAAACAAACCCCTAACTCTGTCTTCCCACAATTACTTCTGAAGAACTTTAGTATTGTCACATCCCTCTGGCTTTGTTGTTTGCATTACTCCTGACAGAACGTTTGGGTAAATGCAAGAGAAAGAGAGGCTTGTATAGCAGTTTGACAGCTCTAATTATGAATATTTAAGAGCTGCTTAAATGTGCTCTCTTCTATCACCTAATTTCCTATCAATGACAGCATTGGAAGCACTTGTCTCATTTTTCAAATCAAAGCTTCCTTAAGCAAAATGCTTGGGGACTGAATAGCTTATGCATTCTATTAATCACAGAGGGTGGGAAAAGATCCATCAAGTGCTTCAGCTAGTTTGAGAGTGTTCCATCCTTGTAGAGCTTTCACTTCCCATTTCTAACAGATGAGTGCATTTGCCTCCTTTGAATGATCTTTGTGAGTCTTCCTGATCCAGAAATGGTTTCAGATTCATCTTCCTTCAATATTGCGTCAAATGATACCTGAATATTTATAAAAAGGGTAAATTCTGATTGGGGTTAGTCACAGAAAGGAGGAAATAGTAGTCATGTACTGTTTTCCTAAACAGGGATAGCTCTTACTCTGCTGCCAGTGAGTCAGATTTCATTGAAAAAGTGTTACAGTTTAGATGGAAGAGTGTGACCACTACAACTTTGAAATGAACTTTCTTGATTTGAGACAGAAACAGTATTGGCTGGGGTTTATTCTGTGATTACTGTTACTTTCTGGACTTGAGGTTGACTTTGGCCATAATGACAGAATGATCCCAATTAATTTTATGGGAGTTTTGTTCTTTATGCATATAATGAAGTGTCTTCTCCTTACTACATAATGTCCACCAGACTCTCCCCAGCAATGACAGAAGGATGGGCTTAACTGCTGCAGCTGGAAAAGGGAGAGGTCTTCAGAGATGTGCAGGCCATACCTAGCTAAGGAACAGCTAGGCTGGCCTTCTGCCTCCTGTGGATCTTGTGATGGCATAGCTGTGTGATAACTTCCCCAGCTTTTGGAAGGAGTTTGTTTGCAGCGCTTGTTTCCTCCTGTTCTGTTGTTACAACTTGTGAATTTACATTCCATGTGCTACTGGAAGATGACATGAAACAAAAACCTCAATACTTCATAAGCAACACCTTGTGGTATTTCCTACTGCTGCTAGAGGAGAATATCATTCCTCCTGGTCACATCAAATATAGGAGGATGGTAGCAAGAGGAGACAATTTCCAGATGGGAGATGTATGGAATTCAAAAGTCATGTCTGCCTTTGTTAGATAAGAACAGGGAGAAAAAAGGTTTAAATTGGGAAGCAGAGAAAAGAAGGAAGATTTTAAAAAATGGTTTGGGAAAATGAAAAGCAGGTTCAGAACATCTTCACATACACAGACATAGCTGGATAAAATGTCCTTGAGCTCAGAAATGCCTAGTTCCACAACTCCCATTTAAATGACTAAGATCTGCATCAAATCACCTAAGAATGAACATCTTACCAAAGACACCCACAGCTGAAAATTTTATATTTTTGTTTTCATAAAGTGTTGCTTTATACCCTATATTTAGTTTTCATCATCATGGGTTTAAACTTAGAAATATTTTTGTCCAGCTACCAAGCTAGAGGGAGCTATATAAGAATGCAAACCTTTTAGAGTTCTGCTATTAACTGTTTCTAACATTTATGCCATTGATTATGTTTCTACTTTTCCAGAAAAATGGTTGCTTTAATTTGCTTCTGATTCACAGTCAGCTTTCATAGCACAGCAATTTGTTTCTCACCATTTCTCCCTGTTTTTAAGGGAGAATCTGTGTACAATTCTACACTCCCATTGCTTTGTGCCTTGCTGTTAATGCATCCCTTTAGAATGTCTTTAAAAAACACCTTAAAACAGAGCTACAGTTTTGATTATGTAAGGCTTTTGTTGTTTTTGAGGAAAGGAAGACCGCCTAACAAAGCCAAACAGGATGCCCTTTGTTGGAAGGACAAACTGTGTCCTGAAACAACTACCAGGATTGTGCATTTCCTGCTGAGTGACAGGTGAGACTTTGAAGAGGGCAGGTTGCAGCCAAATACTGAGTTTGGCCTCAAAGAGAGGAGACAAACTTCAAGGGTTGACAGAAATTAATAGAGACCCTGTGCATTTGGCTGTGAGGGAGAATATGAGTCTGCTTACATTTTTCAGTCAAAATTATTAGTTTTTGTTAATTGAAATGATTAGCACCCAAGGCATATTAACTGTGCTCTTCAGCCTAGTGTAAATGAGCTCACAGAATCATGTCCTTTTTACAAAGTTTAAAGTGGGTCAAAAATAAATTGAATCAGTGACCTTTTCCAGTAGTTTTCCCAGGGGCAAAGCAGAATTTGTCATGTGCCCAAGTAATCTATTTTCTTTTTACAACATTCTCTCTTCTGTGGGGATCTTCAGCAGTCTCCAAGCTTTGGCACCTGAGTTCTGCTGGTCCCAGCTCGTGTGGCAGCCTGGAAGCACTTCCATTGAGACAACACAACTGGTGCTCCTCCAGACCCAGAGAACAAAATAAGCCCAGGCTCCCACAATGGCTGAGGTGGGAAGGGACCTGGAGGACACCTGTTCAACCCCTTGTTCCAAGCAGGGTCACCACATTGCCCAGGACCATATCATGATGGCTTTTGAGTATCTGCAAGGATAAAGACTCCACGAACTTCCTGGGCAACCTGTGCCAAGGTGTAGTCACTCTCACAGTGAAAAGGTTTTTCCTGATGTTCAGAGGTAGCATCCTGTGTTTCAGTTTGTGCCATTGCCTCTGGTTCTGGCACTGGGCACCACTGAAAAGAGTCTTTCTCTGCCCTTGTTACAGCCTCCACCTTTACATCACTTCATGCCAAGATACTGCATTGTTGTATTAGTCACCTTAACAAACTTCCAGGCCTGATTATTGGGGGTGTGTGATGCAGAGAGCAGGAAGAAATATTTCAATAGGCTTTTGATGAGTTGATATATAAAGAGGGAAATGAATTATGTAATTTCTACTAATTTTTCACTGGAATCCATAGTTACTTGGGGTATAAGAACAAGAACAAAGAACTTTGATACCACAACTCTCCATGCCAATTAATGTTTGTGGTTTATATCAGGCAGCCATTTGATGAAATAAATAATAGCTGATGCAGAAACTGAAGTGCTAATTTCTCCTCTCTCAAGTGAGTACTCTACACAACTGATTAGATGCTCTCATGTATTCTTTCTGTCTACACTTTCTTCTCTCTGCCTTTGGAAAGGGCTCTAGAGAAATGGTGTGTAGGGCTGAGAGTGGGTCACTGAGCCCAAGTCTCTCACCTGTTCATTGATGGTTGCTTCAACTAAATTACTGGGAATAAGTGAGGAAATTGCTCCTCTTTTCTGTTTTTGTGGGGCCCTTTATGTATTAGGTCACACAGAGATTTTCTTCTTGAATGTTTCAAGTATTGCAGAGAAAACAGAGAGCTGTTGGCTTGTAGTTCCCAGGAGGATGCAGACAGGAGCCAAGAAATGGGATTTGCTAGGGTTGAGGTACTTCTGAGAGGACCCAGATGCAGATTTTTACCCTGCAGGTGTATGTGCAGTGTAGCTGCACTCAGTGTCAGTCTTTACACCAGGAACTTGCACTGGGATCATGTGCTTTAGTCTTTTGTCATCTCTGGCACAGCCACACCTCTGAAAACAAATGTTGGGACCAATGCCATCCCACCCTAGCTGGTTATTAGGTAACTGTCTTGGGGCTGAGGTTCAACAAGGTAAACTGCCAGTCCTGCATGTGGATCACAACAACGCCGTGCAATGCTACAGCTTTGGGGCAGAGAGGCTGGAAGGTTGCCCAGAGAAAAAGGACCTGGAAGTGCTGGTCAGTAGCACCTGCACCTCAGCCAGTGTATGCCCTGGTGGCCAAGAAGGCCACTGCATCCTGGTTTGTATCAGGAACAGTGTGGCCAGCAGGACCAGGGCAGTGATTGTCCCCCTGTGCTTGGCACTGGTGAGGCCACACCTTGAATCCTGTGTTTAGTTCTGGGCACCTCACTACAAGAAGGACATTGAGGGGCTGGAGCGTGTCCAGAGAAGGGCAATGGAGCTGGGGAAGGGTCTGGAGCATATCTGATGAGCAGCAGTTGAGGGGGCTGGGATTGATTAACCTGGATAAAAGAAGGCTTGGGGGACCTTATAACCCTCTTCAGCAACCTGAAAGGAGTTTGTAGTGAGGCAGGAGTTGGTCTCTTCTCCCAGGTAACAAGTGACAAGACAAGAGGAAACGTCCTCAATTTGTGCCAGGGGAGGTCTCAATATGGCACATGGAGACATGGTTTAGCTTTAGGTTGGATGGCAGTGCTGGGTTAACTGCTGGACTCAATGGTTTCAGAGGCCTTTTCCAACCTTCACAATTCTATGATTCTATCTAGGTTCCTCTACCAAAGATGCAAGGCACCTCTACAGAGGCACTTGTGAGGCACTTGTCCAACTCACCTAAAATGAGCTGAACTGGCTCTGGAGCTGCTCTCTCACCACAGCTGGCAGAGGCAGTGCAGGCAGTTAGCTGAGCAGGTCACCTGGAGTGGGATTTAGCTGTGATTACACCTGGGTGCCTACAAGAAGGACACTCTGGTGTTGCCTGGTGCCTAAACTCCTGTCTCTAGCTACTGGAAATCCCTTAGAGAATCAAATGCACTTGCCCAGGGCTGGCAGATACAGGACCTGCAGGAGCAGCAGCTGATCAGGAGAGTATACTGATGTATATATAACAAGATATCCATCCTTGGGCAGAGGAATCAAGCCCCTGCTCAGAGCAGACAGTGCAGCTTACTGCCATGGATCTGTGCAAATCCCTCTGAATCCAGGTTTGGCAGCCTGGGCCCAGGACCAGCTTAGATGTGGATATCCCTGTGGGATCACAGGGCTCTTGGCTAATGCTGGTTTCCATTGCCATGTCCACTCAGCTCCTCTTTCCTGGATGCTCCAGAAAAGTGCCCAGTGTCAGCAAGGCCTCCACCCTGCCTATCCTGCTGCTACCTTTGGATCCCAGGTCCCCTTCCAAAGCAGACCTACTCTTGCTGTTCCCTGACACCCAAGGTAGTGATTTAGCCCACCAAAGAGTAAACAAATTCTGCCTGGGCAGACCTTTACCTCCCCTGACTGTATTGATTAAAGGTTTGCTGGCAGTGATGGGAGGCTCAGACACTCGTTTCCCATGGCAACATCTGTCACAGCTAAATTTAAGTGTCTGAAACCAAAGAGGAATTTCACTTTTGCCATACAGACAGTCAGTGCTCAGTGTAGTTTCCTTGGCATAGGAGTTGAGAGATGACCCATTCCACGGAAGGGCTGGAGGTATCCTGCAGGAGCTGTGGGGAGTCTGTGTCTTGCTGGAGCAGTGCAGGAAGCTGGGTGGCAGGGACCTCATGTGGGACCTCATGTAGGACCTAAGGGACTCATGTGGGACCAGGTTCTCACATTCAGGCAGATGGCTTCTGCCCTTAGAATCAGTTGAGGTGAATCTCTCATGGAGAGCTCTTTAGCCTTGAACTCATAAGTTGAACACAAAATACCTGTGGGTCAAAGTCAGGATGGCTGTGTGGGGCCAAGCCGTGGGGACCCAGCTGGGGACCCAGTGCCCCAGCCAGGAGCCCAGCAGCTGGGGGACACTGGGGCAGCCCTGGGCCTCAGGAATACCTCTGGGGACAGCTGGAGGCTGGGACAGTGGGTTAGTCCATAGTGGGGTCAGGATGTGGCCCAGTGGGGGAAAGTGGAAACACGCCCAGACTGGCCAGGCTGTGATCTGGCCACGTTCTCCTGTGGGCATGGGGGATCCTGTGTGGCTGTGCTGGCCCTGAGCTGCCCTGATGGCAGCACCCAGAGCAGGGGGTGCCTCAGGGGGGTCTGCTGCTGTCACTGTGGCTCTTTGGAGCTCTACAGCTCCTTTCCCAACCATTCCTGTGTGCCCACTGCCCCTCTAAAGCATCTGAACAGCAAACTTCTGCTCCCAAAATGCATCTACTGTTCCTTTCGAACACAGTGAAGTACAGAGCAAAATCATAGAATCTGCTTTCTCAAATGATAAACTTGCTTCAGACACGTTCTGTTGTTACTGACATAAATGACAGCCTGTTATAAGGGCATGCACTTGTTTGATGCCCTGTGTGTGTAGAGGAGTGCATAAAATTTGACTTCTGCTGCATGATGATTTTTGCAAAAGGAGTGCAAAACCCACCATCAGACTGCAAAATTTCCAGTTGTATATTTCTGCATCATTAGTGAGATTTTGCAACAGTTCCCTGATGATATTCCTAAAATAACTGTATGGATCCTCCATCTTATCCACAGCTGCATTAGGGAATGTGTGGGAGGTGTTAACAAAGACACTAGGTGGATTTGAATATCTAATTAGTGTAGTGGGGACTTTGTTAATTATTTGCAAGAATGTAACTATCCTAGAAAATGTTTAAGATAAATCTTCCATATTTAGGGTTTGTTTTTTTGTGTCTTATATTATAGACAAGATAATAGGCACTGAAGAAATTGGCTGGACACCCACCAAAGGCACTTGCTTGACCACGAGTAGGTCATCTTACTCATTCTTGTGTATAGAACAATATGTTGCTTTTACTTTTGTATTCGAACATTTAATCTACCTCAGGATGCTGCTATCCTTCCTTGGAAAGGAAAATAAAGGCAGCCTTCAACATAATTCAAGAAATAAGACAAATGAATCAAAATATCTGGGTATTTGGACAGGAGATAATTTCAATATTTTATGTAGATGTATAAACCTTAATCTGCATTTATAAAATAGTGTCATTCTCTTTTCCTTCCAGACATAGATGCTGAAAGGCCTGACATTTAGCTCTTTTTCAGATTAGGGCAGTTTTGGTAACAACCATTTTTGTAAGACAAGTGAGGTAATTTTTGTGGATTTAGGTCAGCAGGAAAAGTGATAAAAGGCTAACTTTTCTTTTCCCAGTCAATGGAGTTTTGAGTAAATGATTCAATGGTGTTATGATTTTTCTTTTTTTACAGCATTTTTTACAAATTTTTTTAATATTGAAAATGGTGCAGTATTTTTTGAAAATCTTTTATTCCAATTACATCAAAACTGGTATTCAAAAGTGGTCTAAATTAATGTTTTCTGCTGGGGAGTTGTGGAAGACACTATTTTTTAATGTATTTTTGTTCTTAATTGTAGTTTAGATAGGACTTTTTCAAGTTGGTACTCGTACTCCAGTTTCGGGGGAAATCTTCATTTAGATTTTGTTGGGTTCACATTTTCTATTAGGTCTTGTGCAAGGTTTTATGAAAAATTTGCAAGATAGCAAAAAGTGAAACAATGAAGTGTTTAGAATCGAGGGGAAAAAAGTCCCAAGGACTTTTGGGATGAAGGCCACATGGGTGAGCTGAGGGTAGAAGAAATCAGAACATAGGTTACTTAGCTGGCCTCTGGCCAGTGCTTCCCTGTACTCCCAGGAAACCCATGAACAAAGTGACCCAAACTGATGTTGTGACCTCAGTTCTATCTCCCACTTTGGGAGAACAACAGTGAGAACTCACATTTTCAAAAAAAAAATAAAAAAATTAGAAGACTTATTAGTGCCAGAAAGTCTGGAGTGACCTGAGAGCACTACCTGCAATTTCAGGTGAATGAGAATTTATCATTTCCCAAGTGTGGTGTTTCCTCTTTGTTGATATTGGTTGCATTTTAAAAAAGTTAATTTTCATGGGGTGCTTGGCACTGATAAGTAGCAGTCATGTTCAGTCATGCTGCCTAGGTTTAATTCAAATTGAATTTTCTCTAGTCTTAAGTATAGTTTTATGTGTTTATAGCTCTTCCTATTGCCTGGGCTGAACTCATTTGTTTCCACATCTCTTGGGCGAAGGGAATCAGATCCATGCCACATCTCTTCATTGAAACAGCAATCTATATCCAGTTGTCTATTGTACCTTGTAGGGGGATAAAACATAAGTCAATAAAGGTAATATAGAAAGTAATCTTACCCCCTAAAGAGTTGCAGCTGAGCCAATTATTAAGGATTAGGAGCAGGCCTGAAGTTAACAGGCCACAGCTGCAGCCAATCAGGAGAGTGTTATAAGAGAGTGGATTGGTTGGTTGAGGGCTCTGGAGTCAGTTGGCTGCTGTGAGGACAAGGAGGAGTTGGTGTCTAGAGGAGCTGCCTATGAGAAACATCAGGGAGGTATGGAGCCCTTGCAATGTAATGACAATAGAACTCCTGTGCTATAATGACAACAGTACCTCACATTTACTCTCTCATCCAGGGTAAGAGGGAGGGTGTGGAAGGACAGTGTTACTTATGGGTGAGTCTCCAAAATGAGTCTTTTCTAGCCTTTTCATTTCTTGATTTCCAGTTTAGTTCTGCAGTTTGAGCACAACCTTTGATGGACTGCTGACACTGCGACCATTCAGTGCTCTGACAGGTCCTTTGCCTCCTGGTTACTCCTCTGTATTCTTTGCTTGTGGAAAAACCCTCCTTTTCATTTGCTAAAATACCTTTCTAGTTGTCTTGCTGTGTTTAGCTGGAATTTGAACAATAATCAAAAAGATATTTATTCCTTACCCAAGCCTTAATTATCTTGTTAAGAACTGCCTGCCCAGCCCCTACAAAAAAAACCCAACCAAAAACCCCAACAAACCACTAACCAAAACCCCCAACCCTCACAAATTCTAAACTCAAAGCAGGAAATTTACTTAAACAATCACATAAGTTAGGGGAGGGTTAGGATGAAGTAGGGGCCAGGTGAAATATATGTTGGCTTTGAAGAGGGGTGCTGTGTGGAAGGTCTTATGGGCTCCATGCAGTGGCAGTTTCTCTGCTGTGTAATCCAGCATGCTCTGTCACATGAACAAAATTGACAAGAGCAGTATGTGGAAGAGGTCATGAGACTGGATGTAGCAGGAAGGGCTGCTGCAGTACTTCAGGAAAGGAAGGCAGCAGGTCACAGACTGCTGGCACAATTTCTTTGGCTTCCAATTGGACCCTGCCAACATTTCTGTGTCTTTTGCAGAAGATGGATTAATCTTCAAGCTGGCTGGCTGGCTCTAACCCAAATATTCCAGGCCAAGTGCCCCTGCTATACATCATCTGCAGAGATGTTCAGAAGGTCAGTGAGGCAGGCAGCTTGATACCTGCAGTAGCCTCTGGTCCCTGACTGCAGGCTCTCAAGCTGAGACTCCCAAGGACACTTGTTCTGATGTCACATCAGGGTAGGGAAAGCACAGATCCCTAATGTTCAGGATCACCTTTGTGGGTGCCTAGGGTTAGCAGAACTGTGCTGATTTACAGTACTTGATAATCTGATGCCCCATAAACTGGAAAAAGGCTTGCATAGGGACAGGACATTACAGACATAAGTTATTTCAGGGGAAATTCTGTTTGGATACATGAAAACAAAAATCATGATGAGGACGTTGGAAGAGGGTGCACAGAGACATGGTGGCATCTCCCTCACTACTAGTGAGTTCCTCAAGCCTTGACTTTGGCAACCTGATCTAAAGCTTTGCTTTTGAAGGGCAGTAGGATCAGGAGATCTCCTTCATGCCTTGGTTTCTGTGTGTTTTGCAGGTGTACCATAATTTCTTTGGAAGATGGACAAAACTTTTGAAAGTAGAAGGAACAGACAAGAAATAAATCAGTGAAGTGAAAAGGACAATATTGCTGTGTGATTATAAGCATGGGATGAACTGTAGGTAAAACTAGACATAACCGCACAGAGCGGGGTTCGGAATTAAATACAACATTTCCCTGGTTGTAATAAAAATTATTACCTGAAGTTAAAGCAAAAGCTGCTCGATAGGATCAAGCCTCCTGCATCAGCTAATTGGTCTTTATAATCTTCTGCTCTTTAGATGCTGATTCTGTCATGGTTTATACTTGCAGTTCCAGTAAGACCAGAAGAAAAATAGAAGAATGAAAGGAATCCCCAGAGAAGAAACTGCCTTCTTCCCATAAAGAGTATGTATCATGGAAGCCACTTTTGTCCCATTGCTCATGTTGAGTCCTGTATCTAAAAATAGAAATCTCATTAATAAAGATAAATAAGTGGCATGTTTAACACAATCAATTAAATGTATAAGTCTTAAGCAAAGATCCTGGTAACAATGTTAATTCATTAAACTACAGGTGGTCTCACCATGAGGACATTATATGAAAGTGTCACTCATTAATAATCTTTTCCTGTCACTTTTGAATTAAATAATTTATAGGGCTCCTGTGCATTTCCTCTGCTGATTAATTAATTTGCTATTACATACTACTGCAGGAGGTAAAAGTCCTCAATATTATCAAACCTGATTTCTGATTTACCTGAATTGTATCCTGTTCTTCATGTTTCATATTACCTTGCTAGTAAGCTACAGCTGATACAGGTTTAGATTTGAGCACAAAGACATTTTCAATTTAAAATGCAAAAGATTTCAGAATTAATGCTTTCTTCATGTAAGTGACAAATTTTCAGAGTAGGATCTCAGGTAGATTTAAACCTAAGCAACTGCTACTTAAGCCAGTAGATCAATGACAGTTTATTCCTGCTGAGTGGCTGTCCATGGTTAGCTTACAGCTACAGCCACAAGCACAGCATGAGAAAAGAGTGGGAAGTGAGTTGTTAGTGGAGGCCAAAGGCAATTTGTTATTTAAGAGTTCAAATGCATTTGTAACAGCCCTGAAGTTACACCCTGCTCGTGCTGATGGACCTACAGCAGTTTGGAGCTCTAGAGTGAAGCCAATGGCAAAACCACTGTGGGTTTCACCCATGACCTAATCACTGAATTGCAGTTTGAATGGTGCCAGCCATTGTTCTGCTGCTCTCCTCCCAGCTGTTTGTTCCATTTCCACTTCCATATGCAGTTGGCTCCAGTTTCTCTTTCCATAGCTTCCTCATGCCAATTTGAGACTCACTGACTGCAGGTCTAAACAACTTCACAGCATCTTCTAAATAAACTGTTTTATTCCACCACTTCCCCAGGTGCTTTATGACCCTTGCTGTAAAAAAAAAAAAAAAAAAAAAAATTCCCAATATCTAATCTAATCCTTCTCTGTTTCAACTTGACAATATTTCCTCTTGTCCTATCATGTGTTACCTGGGAGACCCTTATCTGGCTACAGCCTCCTCTCAGGTAGCTGTAGAGAGCAACAGGGTCCCTTCTGAACCTCTTTTGCTTCAGCCTAAACACTCCCAGCTGTTCCTCTTGAGACCTGTGCTCCAGACCCTTCACCAGCTCTGCTGCCCCTCTTTGGACCCACTCCAGCATCTCAAATGTATTCCCTGTAGTGAGAGGCCCAAAACTGAGCACAGCCACACATTTGAGGTGTGGCCTCACCCCTGCCAAGTACAGGGGGTGAAGATGTCCTGACAGGTTACCTGCTTTCTCCAGCTCTCACAAACCCATCTCATGAGGGTTTTAGCTTTCCTGCCTGCCAGGGCCCTGAGCACATTCCCTGATCCAGTGCTGGTGTGCCTGGGGGCAGTCCCTAGCCCTGTGGTCATGGAGATGATGTGGCCAGAACTGAACCAAACCTCTCTGGGCATGTCTGACCCTGTTTGCACTCACTGGATCTGATCCTGACCCTCACCTGTAGGCTGACATCCTGTCCTAATGTTGGGCTATCCTCAGGGAGGTGCCTGATGCCTGGAGCTGAGGCTACCACTGTGCCCCCTGACTGCCCTGATCTTGTCTGGGGTTGGACAGGATGGGCTGCCAGGATCTGTCCTGCTGTGCTGGGGGAGTCCCACTGCTTCCCAAGAGAGCCCAGATCTTTCAGTGCCCTGGCAGTCCCCAGTTGTCATCTTCTGTGAGCTACACTGCAGATAGACAGGAGAGGGGACATCAGCCTCCAGGCCCACCTGTACTGTTAGGAGCAGACAGAATACAATACATAATACTGGTTATTATGCAGCCTGAGCACCCTGGACCTTCCTCTTGCCCCTCCAGCCCTGCTCAGCTTGGCAGAGACCCTGAACTACCACTGTCAAACTCATGAGTCCACTCGTGACTGAAAGGAGATGGGGAAAGATCATCCCTGTCACCTCTTTATCAACAGCAATGACACATTGTAGGAAACTGCTGTCTGTCTCCAGCAAGGTGGCAAGAAGCTCATGAATTATTTATAAGTTCAATTAGTTGACATGGGCAAAGAGTGGTGAGGGCTGTAAAATAATTACTTATTGATTTCCCTTTTCTTCCTCAAACTGCCTCATGATTTTGGTGTGAGACAGCAAAAGCACAAGGGCTTGGGAGCCTGGTTGCTGTCCCTTCTGGTTACAGTGCAGCTGGCATTACAAATAATGAGTCTTCAGCTCTGGGCATGTCCAAATATTGGTGCTGGCACAACAGACAGAATAACTTTATTTGCTACAGCACAGTTGCTGTTACCTCATTATTTTCTACAGGCATGTTAAGCAACAATCAATAACTCTCTGTCTGCTTATGGCATTTGGAAATCTCTGGGGACTACTTATGACACTCATTTGTTTTTCACTCTTGCCATTAAATCGTATTCAAAATGCCCCAGACCTTCAAAAGGTGGCTACATCTTAGCAGCATATTAAAAGGTACTTTTGGTGTGTGTTTAAGAGTGGACTAATTCTTGTGCATATTGATACTAATAAAAAATTCTACCCAACTTCAGAATATGACAGACTATGACACTCTTACAAAGAACAAGGAAGGGCCAGTAGCATACTTTAAGATCATTCAGAATTCTGCACGATTTCAGTAAACTTCTACAGCTACTTCATTTTTGTTGCAATAGGTAGAGGTTTTGTTGCTGTAGGTAGTTAGCAATGTTGGTTATGATTTTTATCAATCCCTGTGTCATGAGGTCATCATATAGGAGACAGTCTGAGAGTGATGCCTGCTACTTGCTGGTGATGGTATAGATATCACAAATACACTTTTGCTGATTTTTCATGATAGGCCACTGCACTTGACTGTGGGAACTCTTCACTGAATCCTTTAATTAACTCTTTTGAAATTTAAAGTAAATTACAAAACAAATAAAGACCAAATAATGAGTTACTTCAAGTAAATCTGAAGCCTTAAGAGCATTATTGGAAGCAAAAAAATCAAATAATCTTGTTATCCTGTTGGAAACTCACATCCTAGGGTAATGGCGTGACTAAGAATTTGCATCATGGCTCAGGACTTCCTGAATTTTGAAGCACAACAGTTCTTGAATTTTTTGACTGTTGTCAAACTGCAAGTTAGAAAATGACATTAGTCATCACAGTACGGTCAGGAAAACGTCAGGTCCACTGAAAATCATTTCTAAGCACAGAAGAACATGGAGACATTTCTATCGTAGGACTAGCCTGAGGTGGGCAAAAGTGGATGTGAAAAGCACTGACATTTAAACCTTGAATCAAAGTTATAGGTTTGAAGAGAGGAGCAAGATTTTCTTTAGCTGGTGACTACCATCTCTTCTACAACCTATTTGCTGGTTACTCAACTCCTGGATTCCAGTAGCACAAGGATGTTTGCTCTTCTGTACTGGTCAAAGAAGTTTCCTGATCAGATTCCTCAGCTTGTTTGAGTAAAAGCCAGCAAGGTGGATCCTCCCCACTGGCTTTACAGCACCAGCTGTGCCATTTTTCTCGATGCTGTTGTTGGTGTGGTGCAACAGTGAATGGCCACCTTGTGTCCTTAGCTCTTGCACCAACTAACCACTGACAACAACAGGAAAATCAAGCTTAGGACCTTCTGTGTTTGGGTGATCTTGATTAGCAATGAAGTCCCCACCCCTCTGTTCACTCTCTCCCTTCCTTCAATGGGATGGGGGAGAGGAGAAAAAGTGAAAAAGCTGCTAGGTTGAGATAAATATAGTTTAGTCAGTGAAAGGATGAGAGAGATAGAGAGAGGAAAAAAAAAATGTGAAGAATAATCACCCAAAAGGTGCCAAGTCAGTCTATGAGCAATGGCTAGTTTGGAAAGTAGCCATTTGAAAACTGGTCTTTCCAGGTTTTATTGCTGAGCATGAAGTTCTATGGTGTGGAAAATTCCTTTGGGTAATTCAAATCATCTGTCCCAGCTGTTCCACCAGCAAGCCTCTTGCCCACCCCCAGCATGCTCCCCATGGGGCAGAGCCAGGAGCAGAGCAAGCACTGCTCAGCAATAGCTCAGAAATTGGTATGTTACCAACTCTGTTTTAGTCACAAATTCAAACCATGGCAGCACGTGACATGCTGTGAAGAAAGCTAACCCTATCCCAGACTGACCCAGCACAACTTCACACCAGCCCTTGCTTGTGAAATGCCTGCACTGAGATTCTGGTTCACCTTCAGCTCTCCTGTTCTAATCCTGCAGGGCCAAGTCACAGCCTGACCAGGAGCTGGAGCTTTGGTGGGTCTGATATGAGCTTCCTAGAAATAATGTTTGTTCCTGTCTTTTCTGGACTGTGGTCCTGCTGATGGTGTCACTGAGAAACAACCCTGGAGAATTTCCAGCATTTCCAGCAGAGCTAGAAAATTACATACAAAACAACTGAGCAGAATACTCTAGTTGGAAGCTTCAAATACCAAAAGATACAAACTTACATGATTAGGTTGCCCATAACTGTATGAAGGATTATCACAGTCTTCTTGTTTGCCCTATGACTCTCTTCAGTTTTAGAGTCATGCACCACATTTACCATGGGCAACTTTAATTCAAGTATTTTCTTAAGTGCTTGTCTGTGCAACATTAATGTTCTCAGCAGTTTCTATTTAACATGATGTGGGTAAGCTCTGGATATTTGCTAGAGTTTTTACACTTTTTGTTCCTTTCTTTTCAATAAAACATGTTTTCAGGAAGCAGAATTGAAAAGCATTGTTTTAAGTGGGGTCAGAATGAGAAATGTCAAGATCTTATTAAAAAGCATTCATAGTCTAGCCATTCAGCTCAACCAGTAGGTCTAATTTTTTTCTTGCAATATGTTTGGGAAGTGAGCTTCTTCAGAAAGTAAATGTTAGCAGGAAATTAGGGGAAAGTTTCCAGCAGTTAAGGACTCTTATGTTCAAGTGTTATTTTGAAAATATTTCTGGTTAAGTGCTAACACATTTTCAAGTGTCATTTAACAGGTGTGATGGCATTTCATGTGGGAGGTGAGCATACACCAACAACAGCACTACTCCCTCAGCATGACACATATGTTCATTTTGTGTGCTGGAACAGTATGGTTTTATGGGCACCTTGTCAATACCTACATTGGCATAGTTCACAGAGTAATCCTATAGGGATTGTAAATTTAATTACTGTCAGAGTGCTTACAGGCATTTTTGCACATCAAATCAAAATACATAAATAAAAAAGTCAGGCAAACTTTTCAGTAAAGACACTTCCTCTCAGCAGTGGCTCCAAGTTCTACTGCTGACTGCCTGTCAGCTACCCAGTCCAAATCTGTGGATCTGGGTGCAGAAGTAAAGCCCAACCACACCAGTGGACAGGCCAGTTTTTGCCAAGTTGCAGGAACAAGGTAAACATAGCTGCTGGTAGATATGTTTGGTCTGGAAGGGGAGTTCTGACTGGCTGAGGGAAAAGGTCAGAGCCTTCAACAAGACTGTCCACCAGGTGCTCTGTGGTGGGTGTTTGACAAAGCCTAGTGTGCCCCTGAGAGGGATTACGTGGCTTTTGGAGCTGAGCTTTCCCTGGGGTCCTTCCTTTGTTTCTCCTGCAGTGGCAAAGGACAATCTTTACATCATTCTGCCCACTACCTTTTTTCCTCAGTCCTTCTTATGTTGACACCATGGCCTTTTTCTTCTTGGCAACTCTTTACTTATGCAGTTTAGCAGCTGGTAGTGGCAAGGTGTCAAAGGTCACAGCAAATACGTAAATTTTACCTTCTTCTATTCTGACTGTAGGATTTATCCCCTTAGCATTGGCCTCTCTGGAACACCAAAGAGGCAGCAAGTTTATCCATTGACTAGTAAGTACTTATGTACTTTTCTCTGTACCAGAATTCTGCTGCTGTTTAGGTAGTTATAAACCATGACAGGCTTTATTAAGCTACTATAAACACAGCACTTTGAACAAGCAAACCTTTGTAATAGTTAATGCTTCTAGCACACTGTATAAAGTGATATCAAAAGTGACACTGCATAAATATTTTTCCTCCTTTCTTGCTTCTAAATGTCTGTAATTTTCTGTGAAGTCAGAGTTCTTGAATAAAGATACTGTAAAAATAGAGGTGTTTGCTAATGTTCAAAATTAGGGCTGCATGATGACTGGCAAAATGGGGAACAAATTGTGTTCAGCTTCAACCATGTGTAATTGTCCTCCTCTTCTTTTCATGGAACTGTAAATACTAAGCATGTGGGTGGCAGGGGCTCCTGTTTAGACCAGTAACTCAAGGGCAAGAGCATTCCCTACCACAAAGTGGAAGATGCTGGGTCAACTTTAGCCTCTGCAAAGCAGTTTGGATGTTCACATTTCTCAGTGTCTCAGAGATTGTTGTAATGTGTGGATTTTTTAAGGCGGAGATTCAGGTGGAAGATGGTGGGAAGAGAAGAGCTTCCCAGTCACTTTTGTCCCTGTTATCCCCTTGTGTACAAATAATGAAATACCAACAGGAGACAACTCAGATGCCCTGTCCCACTGTTGGGACAACCTGTCACTTGGCTGCCCAGCAGGGAAGACTTTGCCAATCAGGCTGCAGCCTCTGTCTCTCCAACCACTTGCTGCAAAACAGACCGGACTGAAAAGGAAAAACTGCATGGATATCCCTTGCCTACTTTTTAGGCCATTTGAGAATAGTGCAGTTGGAGGAGGTTCAGTGGTAGCCCTATTAAGGGTAGGAATTTCAAGAAAAAAATCCTCTATGGATTTTTGAATCCTCTATGGATAAGAAAAAATCCTCTGTGGGCACTCCAGCTACCTCCAGTAGACTGCTCTTGGGTAGTACAATCTCAGCTGGGAGCTGTACAGGACACTGGGCAAACAAATGCAGAATGTGAGTAATGTGCCTCATGTTTAGACTCATTAGAAAGGTGAAAATGCAAAGATTTTCTTCCTCCCTGAAAAAAAAAAATAGTACTAAGCAGTTAAGTTATACTAGGACTTTTCTTGCCTTCTCCATCCTCTATTCCTTTCAAGGGACTCCTCATATTTAGGGCAGTCTCTGGATTCAGCTCCTGTCAGACAAAGAAGATAACTGCAAGTTGGATGTTTCATATCCAAAAAGAATCTTTAGAGATCCCAGTCTAATTGCTTATAGACTAGTGTGCAACCACTGTTAATAATTTTAATTTAAAAAGAAGTTGGGCTGATTGACCTTTTCCCCCTCAGAAGTGCCAGTCCTCATGGTATTTTCTGCTGAGAGGTCTCATAGACTTCTGCTTAAAGGGAACACCACACCATTGTATGGAAGGGAAGAAATCCAATGACCTTGAGATCAAGAAAGTATTTTCATCTGTTTGGGTGGATTTTGCACAAAGCTCCATGGTAAGTGATGTTTATGTATCACATTTATGAACGTTTCACCACTTGATTTATGCCTGAAATAAATGTGCTTAAACCCTGGCTATTATTCAGCATGGAAAGTATACCACACTGATTTTCTTCTCTCTTAACATAAATTCTTGCTGGTTATAAGCCTAGTGATATCACTGGTACCATGCACATGCCTCATTGATGCAGAAGAATGAAGAATGAAACTTATGGAGTGATTTATACTAGCTGAGGACAAAACTGGCATGTTTTATTTTAACAGTTCAGATGCAGAAGTTCTCCTCATCTTTAATTAATAAGTCACTTGCATTCAAACATTCACCAGATGAAGCCCCAGAGGAAAACTTGAATAAATCTGTTATTGTTTCTATATCTTAGATGCATAAACATTTGATGATATAAAATCTTCTGGCAATTAACATTTAATACAGAGACCACTAGTATATTTTCTTTAAATAAAAAACATTGCTGTTCTCTTTTAAGGATACACCCATTTAATTTGCTTTTTCATCATATCCTACCTTATTTCAGGTTATCTTTTCTTAACATTTTTATTTCTACCATGTATTTATTAGCATGAGAATAAACAAGGCATAAATTAAAACATTTCACTTATACTTGCTCAAATAAAAAAGGAATTATAAATATTTATCAGCAAATTTCAGTATCTTGCCAAACAAAAATGTAGAAGTCTATTTTTAAAGGGCAAAGTAGTGAAATGCTTGTATAACAGCATGAATGCTGCTAGTCTAAGTCTAGTTTTCATGACTTATCATATCATCAATCTCTCTGGTTTTGTTTTACTTCTCCTTGCTTTCCCCCCAAGATTTGGTCTCTTTTCTCCATGGTGATCCCCAAATGAACTGTTCTAGAGAAAGATACCCAAAAGAAGCAGGTGTTTTAAGATTCAATATCTTGGAACTGACAGGCAGCATCAGCAGAATTCTGACCTCAGGGCAACAGGGGCCCCTAGCTCGAATTCTGTAGGCATTTAGACAATAATAGTCAGCAAGGACAAATGTAAGGAGGGGAGTGGTGAGGAGTAAGTAGGCATGCTAAAGGATCTGGGCAAGAGGATTTCAGGAAGCTTCAACATGATGTGACTCAGAAGATCTCTCAAGGTAAATTAGGACTTCTGATGAGAAGACAGGAAATATTATCTAAAGAGCCATTAATTGGCTTGCAGTTTCTACATGGCAATGAAAATTTGGGTACCATCCTTCTTTGTAAAACTCAGTTTCTTGTCATTTCTTTGGCAAGCTTTGAAAAAATCCTGGTGTTTGGAGTAATTTTAATTGAGCATAATAATAACATTTGACACGTGAACAGAAACTAGCCCCTGTGAGTAAAGGTGTTTGGCTCTGATGTTTAAGGAGGCAAAACTTTTTGAAACCTTTGCTTTTTTCCTTGTATACTTTGAAAAAGCTGGTGAGGCCTTTTGTAAACATTGCATGTCTTAATAGTGGTCAGGGACCCATCAAATAATCTGAACAAGTTGCAGACCTAATTTTTTGTAAAGTGCTGTGTGCTGGAAGTTTGTCAATGCCATACTGTTTTTCAAGTATCAGGAAGCATTCCTGAACATCATGATGATGGGTAAGGAAGAAATGGAAAACTGGGTCTGAATAAGGAGTCAGCTAGGGAGGGAGTCCTAGAGGATTTATTAACTTCAGGGTATGCTGAGTCACTGGCTTGATCTCTGTGGGTATAAGTGAGAACAAAGTCTTCCCAGTATCTTATAAAGCAGATCAGTGCTGAATGTGCCCAAGGATTCTGGGAACCTTTGCATTTGGGTTGGGAGAGAAACAGCAAGGATTTGCACAGATTGCAAGAGATAGGTAAGTTCTTCACCCCTCTAACCCTAGATGGGAAAGCAAAAACCATTAGACCACTGGAAGATGATACAGACATATTTAAAGTAAAGGTCATTAATTTGATTTATTTCTGTTGGGGACTGAAAGCCCACCCTTTCAGAAGTAGGTACTGTAAAAGTCAGCTTGAGCCTTTCAGGTATAGATCTAGTGCATCATTCTGAGAAAGGCCAGAGCAAGCAACAGTTCCTCTTCTTGAAAGGTATCAAGAAAGAAACAGGCTTCTATTAAAACTTGTTCTGCAAAATTTTGCCTAGAATTGAGCAGAGTATGTTCAGATGTAAACAGGAAGCTTTCCTTGTGGGAAAATTCTCAGTCTTTCAGGTGTTCTTAGGTATGGTGAGCCAATCTGTTAGACAAGAGCTGTCTAATGATAAACCAGAGCTAAACCATTGTAAAATGAGAACCTAGTAGTATTACTTACTAAAGTTACATTTATTTTTCCAGCAGTAAATGAGTGTGAAACATTTTTAAAATTTTCAAAATATCAGATGGAGCCATGAAAATTAAGAATTAACAGTGCAAGATATTGTCAGTTTGATGCAGCTGGAAGAGCTCTTTACTCCTGCTGTAGACTAAATAAATATTTATTAGTGCAATTCATTAAGTATGGAGTACTTTCTATGTCAGTGGTTACTCTCTTTATTGAGAGTAATAATTCCACTAATGCCATTTTGTAACATTAAAAGCAATGAGTGATATTAAAATGGTAATCTGGAAATGTGCTGACAATTTGGTATAAGCATGTAAAAAAATTTATGAGAATGTGATTCAGAGCTACAAGAATCAGTTCAAGAGAAGTGTATTGTAGCCATGATATTTTCTGAAAAATCCTTTCCTTAGGATTGTTTTCTCCTGAGAAGCTGAGAGGCCTCAGGAACAAAATGTAAACATTGATTATCTGCTCCTGTGGAATGCAACAGGTGGATCTGTGATTGGTCTCATGTGATTGTTTCTAATTAATGGCCAATCACAGTCCAGCTGTCCAGACAGTCTCAGTCACAAGATTTTATTATCATTCTTTTTCTATTCTTAGCTAGCCTTCTGATGAAATAATTTCTTCTATTCTTTTAGTATAGTTTTAATATAATATATATAATAAAATAATAAATCAAGCCTTCTGAAACATGGAATCAACATTCTTGTCTCTTCCCTCATCCTGGGACCCCTGTGAACACCATCACAGTGTATCTGTCAACCTATAAGAGCTTTTTTATATATGGATTAAGAAATTTTGTACACAACATTCAGAACCGAGTATTGTGAACTGGTTGTTGTTAATTAGATTTCTATATTAAATATAAATGATATTCAAGGGCAGATTTAGAATCTTTCAGGGACATAATTTATAGCTGGACACCAGTAGGTTTTGAATGCATCAGACTTCATTTGCTGGGTAACTGTGGAGTCTATTGCAAATCCAAGAATAATTTCAGGAATAGGGTGAAAGAGTCCAACTAACTTATCTTTTACAGATATTTACATCAGACAGAATATTTATATATGTGTCTATAAACATAAATAGAAAATTCTGGCCCAATAGTCTCCTGGTTTTGTTCACCATTAAGGAGTAAAAACCACATGCTATCACTGGACTGTTGAGACAGAGAATCCAGCATTTTTTTCTATTTGCTTTTCAAACTCAACATTTTTGGCAATATGGACCATAAAGTGTCTATGATTTGCTGATAATCAGGTTATGTCAAAATTACTAAGAACTAGACTGGTTATGACTTTTAACTGGAAGAAGAGAAAGAAATCCATCCAAGCATGTTTGTCTGCTAGATGGTCAATCTCTTGTCTCAGTGGAGTTGATTTTAGTAAAGATGAAGTTCCCTTTTGTCATATTCTTCTTCTTGCTTCAGACTAATACATTCTCTGAATGAATGTCCAGAGGTGCTATCAGAGCCTGCCCAAAGGCTGCTGCTCTGGTGCAAGATTTATTCTGGTGAGAACTCATCCACCTGAGAAAACTGTAGCTCTTGAGCCATCATGGTAGAGTTGCAGTGACAAGATGATCCTGGCATAGTTGCAGGTGGGCTGATGGAGACTGGTGCAGGTAACTGGAGAGGCTGTCCTGAATCTGGAACAGAAGTAGGTGGCACTTGGACCAGGTATCTTGAGCAAGGCTGGCTTGTATCTGGTCATTTACATCACTTCATGGTGTTCCAGGATTTGCTGCTGGCCTCTTCCATCTCCCCAGGTCTTTGGCATCTTGTTTCACCACTTACAGCTTGTCTGAGGGATTGGGTTAATCCAATCCATTTACTTGGCAATCAGTGGGCACAGGTTCTGAAGGAGCTTTGAGATACCCAAATTCTACAGAATTTCTTTGGAGGTAGGGTGTCTGCCTCCCACAGGCTCTTTTGAATATCACTTCCATAACTTATCAGTCAGATATAAGGGTGGAGGCAGCAGAGCCCAGAATTGGCTAAGAATTCTGGTAATAAATTAAGTAGCTTCAAGTGAGGTAAATACTAAATATAAATTTCCAGTTTGACACAGAATCCACTGACAGCACCATAATCTCAGATCCTTCCATCATGCATGATCAGAAGCACTCATTGGCATGAGGCACCTATCTGTCACATTTATAGTTAGAAGCCGTGGAGGCAGCTGACATCTGACAGGGATGAGGCAGACCTGACAGGCACCCCCATCTTGGCTTGCTGCTCCTCTCCCTTTCATTCCTGTCTTTCAGAGGCTGGTATGGCATCTCCTCCCTATGGCACAGGCTCTGCTTGCCTGGATCTCACTGCCACGGGAGGGAAACGTGCCTTTATGGGGTTATTTCACAGCCTTGCTGCTATTCCCATGGCAGCCATCAAGGCACAGGTCTTTGAAATGGGCAAGTAAGTTCTGCCCACATTCTGTTTGCTCATGGTCAGGGATTTCTCTGTTTTCCCTTTAAGAACTCACCAGAAGGAGATTTTTTCTAAGCACAGGCTTGGGAATGGAGATTGCTTCAGCCTTGTGCATTTACCAGCTCAAGAATGCCATAATCCTTCCAGACCAAGCTCGGTGCCAGATCTCTGCTAGGAGGAACATGCAGTCTCTGAGCTCGTTAGCACTAAAAAAATCAGTCCTACATTATCGTAGGAGAAGAATAGCTGAATAATGACTAAAGAAGTGTTCTGTTTCTTGTTTCCTTCCTTGAAGAGGATATTTGCCTGCCCTTTTCCTGGCAAAGCTCACCTCTTTCCTCACACTTGTTTACTGCTCAAAGTATCACCTTGGTGGAGGTCATGGTCCATCCACACCCACTCTCATGATTCACTCAATTCTCATCAGCAAACAGAGAAAAGAATCAGTCCAGAAGCTGGTGGTATCCTGTTCCCTGAACACAATTAATAGCATTATAAGAGTTTCTAACTTTGCTCAACATACATATATAATTGTCTATAAAATAACTTCAACAAACCAAGGGAGCACAGTGAATGCAGTCAGTAGTGGGGGGATGAATGAATGTTCAGAACAACATTCATTATTTCTAGGATGCCCTCTATTTTTTTTGCTAAAATTTTCTGTGAAAATGACTAGGAATTTCTAAGAGTTCATCTCACTCTATTGGACTGATATCTAAAGCTGAGAATTGTCAATAAATTTTGTCTTTGATACCTAACAGGCAACTGTCTTATTTATTCTCTGAGCTATGCCATAACCATGACACCTTTATGGTCTTCCCATTGCTGAAACAAGGAAACAGATTCCTCTTATTTTCTTAGAGCAGCAAAAATCTAAAATTATTCTACTGTTGAAACCAGTGGCAGAATTTGGCCTGTCAACATTTTATGAGTTTTAAAATCATCAAGGAATAGAACAGAAGTCTGTTGCCTCCAACTTTAGTGGAGGAACTTTATCTATCAGGCAGCTTCTGTAGCCTACCTGCAGTTGATTGATGTTAGCTTAATAATGATGATCGATTAGATCATCAGTGTCATCCTTAGAAAGAATGTACTTTAGCTAATGACATCAGTTGACTAATAGATTCCTGTTTAAATGTCAAGGGGCCAGAGAAAGACACTCTGCTAAGTACTTACATTATACCTATTGAAAAAAATCACATCGAGTCTACCTTACAAAGGACTTTTGTGCCATTGTTATAAGTGCCTTGTATTTCCTCTACTACCCACAGGCAAATGCTGCTCTAAGGTATGACGCTGTAAAGCTGAGGGTTACTCCATTTGTCTTCAAGGTTTGGATCAGTCTTTCTAGACACCATAAATCACTAAGCTGTCACCTGAATGTTTCTTTCCCTGCTGTTGTTACAGAGGGAACATATCCAGCCCTGAAAGCAGAGGTGTGGAAGCCGGCTCCTTTGTCCACTGATGCCTCAGAAAAAAAAAAAAAGAAATTGGCTTAAGTTTTTCTCTTCCAGTCTGCTTGCCTTTGGATAAATTCAAATTCCCTTCTTCAAGTTATATACTCTTCCTGTGAGCATTTGGAGACTATCTTCCATCACTGTTGCTGTAAACAAACTGCTTTTCGCCTTCGCCTCAAGCACTAGATTCCAGATGGATTTTACATTAATGCTATGCACAAGTTAATGACTCCAGTCAGCTATATTACGCAATGAAATTTCCAAACATGACTTCCAATTGATTTTAAAATTAGCATTCAAGGAAATACTTGCTTAATGCAGATTTAGAATAGGTAAATATGAACGGGAATGCCATTCAGTTACTACCTAATTTATGGATTCCTTAAAGAGAAGTACAATTTATGACAAGATATGGCTAATCTTCTGCTAATACCAGGAGGTGGTTGAATGAAGGGCACACTATTCTACATGCAGATGTGTAATTGCATAGTAGAAGAAAAAATTGTACTTTGAATTTGAAACAAAATCTACAGAACTGTGAGCAAACCACTTTATTTTGATGGTAAGCCTAAAAACTTTCTTATGCTGAAATTTAATTAGCAGACAGATTTATTCCTTTTCAGAAAATCACTGCCACTGTAAAAGTAAGGTGCAAAGCTGGTAGAGGCAGCATTACAAATACATATGTAGATTTCATTGTTCCCAAACATGTATGCATTAAATTTAGTTGCCCACCCGGCAACAGTTGTATTTTTATAACTGGAATTTGAATGTGCTTTAGTGAATGTATTATTTTCACAGCTCTGGCTCACTTGAGTCAAAAAACTTCATCAGAAGTTGACTACAGATGCTTCCCGAGAAAAACAAACAAACCAAAATTACTGAGCGAGGATATTTGCTTAGAGATCATCACAAATTTAATTGCTGCTGACATTCAGTTCGCTTGACCATGTTCCTTCTGGAGCAGGCTGATCCAAGTGGAATGTTGCAGGCAGTGGCAAGGAAGAAGTGATTTAGCAGTGCTGACTCTCCAGGGAGTCAGAGGAGAGGCTTTACCCGAAGCATAATCTTTAACTGCCACTGAGCTCTCAAGGAGGTGGAGCAGGGTGAGAGCTTTGTGGAGGAGAGACATTCTTTCTTCCTTGTTTATCACTGACCAGGGCAGGGGAGGGAGGAATCCAGGGAAATAAATACGCAGGACAATATTTCATTGTGCCAGCAAAAATCAGGGGGATGAAACACAGAAGACTCTGTGAGCATTCACAGCATTTAATTTTACTTAAATAACCTTTTAATAACTTAAGTTGATAAGGTTATTCAGTGTGGGCTCACCCGAAAAACTTTTATTGGACTGGACCCTGACCAGCAATGCACCATCTGCTACCTCCTGAATTTACTCCAAGGTTTTTCAGCTGGCATCTTCAGCCCTCAGTCATCCTCCATCACAATGTGTGAGCATTACAGATTGGTGCTAACTTTTCTTTTCTTGCATCAAACTATCTTGCACTACTGAAAATGTTAAGACAAAGGCAATGCAGGGCCTAATGCAGCCATGACCTTCCCGGATGCTGAGGAGGATTTTTTTGTGGAGGTGTGTGCTCTACGTGGTGCTATGTAACCTGGAGAGATCCAAGAAAGTTTTGAATGAGCTAGAAAAGCTCATTTCCTCTCCCAGAAAAGCTTAGGTACAGCAGTATGATGCTGAGCAAAAAAGGCTGTGAGAAATTTGTCCTGGGTGCGACTCTGCCAGTAGAAGATGTATTGCCCCAGGTTTTCAGTGCTACCCACTCTTGGGGGCTATGGCTCTGATCTGCTTACCCAACTGCCTTGTGCAAGTGCTCCCACCTCAGTGAAAATGAGCAAAATAAATCCAAATCTGATGTTTGCATTTTTTAATTGATTTGGCTAACACAAGCAGCTCTGTGGGCAGCAGTAGAGAAACCATTCCCGTGACCTCCCAGTCCCTGTAAGCTGGAGAGTCATGGGAAATGGTGAGCTGTACCCACAGGAATGGGCTGCAAGGAGCTTTGCGTCTCTGGCTCCAGCATCCCCACAGACACAGACACACTGTGCTTGCTGTTGGAGAAGGGCTGCAGCTCTCTAAGGATACTTCATGGTAGGCTGGAAGGGCTCAGAGTCTTGTTTGTGAGAGCATGACGCATGGTTCGTGTGTGTCTGAGTTCAGTGGACGTTGAGCTGAACCGAAATCCAGCTAGTTGGGAATCAAAGGTGCCGAGGTTCCCCACAACACCAAACTGCTAGGAAAAACAGCTGTGTACTTGATGCTGCTCAGGCTCTGCTGTGACCCTGTAGAGTTGAGAGAGGAGACAAAAAATACTGCTATGAAGGTAACAACTCAATAAGTGATGTGAGTGTGAAATTCAACCAGCTATCATTATGAAAGTAATTACTACATGGCTTAAAAGACCTGGCAAAGAGCTGCTCTCTTTGCAATTTCAGGATAAGGAGGTGGATTCATTGGCTCATTGCATGCTTAACAGTTTGCTCAATTTCACCTTTAACTTGCCTAGGAAATAAAAACATACTGAGAATGTCTTTTTGCATGAAGAAAAACAACTTGAAAAGATAATTTCTATTGCTGTCTATCTAACGATCTGTTCATTTAAGTCTTTAAAAGCAAACCATCCATTGCAACCAATCTAGACCTACAGAACATATAAAGAAGAATTTGGCATTTTTAGAAGGTTTATTTTATTATTATTATTATTTTATAATTTTATTTCCCAAGATGAAAAATTAACTCTTAACGGTGGATTTTGCAGAAACATTATTTTTTGATTTCCTGCTCAATGCCTCACGCTGTGACTCACAGTGTGCAGTTGCATAGGTCACATCAGACTCCTTTCTTTAAGGAAAACATGATGTCACATGTGCAGCCCAGTGGGATGTGTCAGAGCACATGAGGGGTAATGCCTGAAATGTGACAAAAATAGTTCTCAAATTCACTTAAAATCTAGGGACAAACAGCAAAGTGCTAGACAAAGCTGTCACATGGTGTTAATAGTACTAATTCTTATGCTTTTCTATAGCACCTTTAATCCTGAAATGGGACCAACTCTGAATAAAGTAATGATTTTCTGTTTTAGGCATAGTATAACAGGATTGTTTTTCCCTTGAGGAAATAAGGAGTGAAATTGAATCTCTCTTAATGACCTATGTAGATTTAGTCTAAAACACAAAAACTGGTGAGCTTATGAGACTGTTAGGTTTATGGTTTTCATTTCACTTGATGTGAAACCTGGTACTGTCATGCCAGGTTTTGCTTCAGCAATAACATGAAAAGGAAGGATCCACCTATGAATCTCTCTCCTTGAAGATGTTCAAAAGTTGCCTGAACACATTACTGGGCAATTGACTCTAAGTGGCCCTCCTGAGCAGGGGGGTTGGACCAAATGCCATCCAGAGGTCCCTTCCAGCCTCCACCATGCTCTGCTTCTGTGAAATCAGCAGCAGTACATTGACCCACAGCTACAAACATATCCTGAATCTACAGCTATGGACACTTAGAATTTTTTTTAGGTTTAGACTCTCTTTGATGACCACCAGCCCTGTGCAATTCTTGGGTCAGGTATTAAATAGCTATTACTATGGCTTTCCAAGCACTTTGATCAATGTGTTTGTCTGCTTGCAGGCTGATTTTCTACAGAGTACCAATTTTCTACATTCTACCAATGACAAGAAGAAGATTTGGGTTAAAATAGACTGACAATAACCATATTTAAATTATTCTCCCTGTGAAACTATGAGCACATGTATATACATGCATTTCATGAATTAATAAAAAATTTGCTTTTATTTTCCTAAGAATAAACACATAGTTCTCCATAATATGCTTTATGCAAGTGGTTGCTGTCATCATCTCAATGAGAGTTTATGGTTAATATTTAATCCCAAAGTTTCTTACAAAAGAAAGGAATCCATTTTACAATATTGCATTCTGATAAATCTTTGACCGCATCTGCTCAAAAGTCTTTGCTTGAGTCCAGGCCTGCCCTGCTGCATATGTGCTATATATTAGTTTTTGTATGTGGTAATTAACTGTTTCTAATTACTCATCTAGATAAACCACTGCAGGTCTTTTTTCTCTCAGTTGTGTTGCATTGATGCAATATTTTTTCCTCTTTACTTGCTCTGTGACAACAAAATTATGTACTGCGTCCGTGTCGTGAGTCTATCCAACAATACAGCATTATTGTCTTTATATTTAAAAATTTCACTCAAGATTTCTAAATATTCCTTAAAACAGCAACTCTTAATGGGAGCAGTTGTCAGATGAAAATTATTATCTCTAAGTTCTGTGCTTATTAGCATTTAGCGGCCTCTTTGGAGTAATTAATTGTCCTTTCCTATTGAAAATCTTCATTGTTTGGTAAAACTGCCAGGTTTTTTGAAGTGTGGGACCAAAATTCATTTGATCTTGTTGGCTAAAAAAAAAAAACCACTTTAATTTCCTGACTCTTCTGTGAGAACAAGTGTGGTTAAAAAGGGCTGATTGCTCTTTTCTAGTAGTGCCATTGGAGCTATGTTCAGGGAGATGCAAGTCATCATTTCTTCTTCTCCTAAGCTCTTCTAAAATGTCACTCTTGACATGTACTGTATATACACTGCAAAATGTGCCCAGATCCCAGATCCAGGCTTTTATCCAAACCTCTGGTCTGGCCAAGTTTTTGGGGTTTATTGCACACAATCCACGCACGTTCTTTGCTTCTATTCTGGCACATTAGTTCAGAGAGAGTTTGGTGCAAAGGAGTTACAGAAACACATCCCAGAGCCCTAAATACCCCTTCAGTAGAGGCACTTGAAGGACCAGCTCATGGGAGAACCTGTCAGCCTGTCAGCCATCTCAGCCTGAGCCTGCCTCTGGTGTGTCCCAGGCTGAACTCAGGCAGGCACGTGTTTCCCATGGGAGGTGAGTGCCTTTACTGGGCTCCCACTGTCTCCTGCTTGCTGAGACGAGGAGATGGCATTCTCATTCTGTTTCACTCTTATACATCCAGGTTGGCAGAAGCCAAATCAGAAAAGGTGCAGGAAGGGCAAGCCAGGCTCTGCAGGGGCACAGGGCCCAGCAGGAGGCTGTGGCAGAGCTGGTGGAGAGGCTGAGGATGAGGGTGGGACTGGTCTCCTGTGCTGACTGGGCAGCACACAGCGAGCGTTGCGTGCTGCATCGGAATTATTTATATGTTAACAAATAGATGTGTTCATACAGCATGGGCTCAGTGGGAAACCACCTGGGCCCATGCCCAGGGAGCAGCAGCCAGAGCTGTACCCCAGTTTATAGGAGAGGAAGGACCAGTGCAGGCACATCTGGCCAGGAGGCAGGGAGTTCTTGGGCTACAGACTGAGTCACCAACAGGTTCCCGTCTGACCAGTCTGCCTGCCACGGGCTTTGTAGTTTTATAAAGCCAGGTTACAGAGTCAAGAAAGGTGAAATCCCAAGCAGAATACATTCACTCCTTTTCAGAAGCACATCAGGCTTCTTGAATAATGCTCCATCCCAAACCCTTGTTTCTGTTTGTTCCCTACTCCTATCTATATATAAAAGAAAGGGGAAGCTAGCTCCTTAAAATATTTATAAAGCATTTTGTGCAACTAGTCTAAGTTCTAAATTTTACTTTCCTCACAAGACACTTTTGGTAATAAATTCACTCTTTTTTTCCTATTTGGGAAGGAAAAAAAATGTTTATTTTTAACAATTCAGTTCAGAGGAAAAATTATAGCATAGTGAATAGCAAGCAAATTAGCAATTCTCTCTATTATCCAAACCAGCAGGTCTTCTATTAACAAGGGCAATTTGTGGCCCCTGGATTATAAAATCAATCAGGCAGTTCATTTTTCTTTAATTTCAGGGAATTAACTAATTATAAATGAGTCAAAAGCTGCATGTAGGGCTTGTATTTACCTGTGCTGCGTTGATTTAGCTGATTTAATACTGCTTTCTTACTCTTTATGATTTATTTTTTGAAGCTGGGGTTGCTGATTTTGTGTAATTTATCCCAGATTAAGGACAGTTATTAAAGACTCTCTCCAGCAAATCTGATGCAGACAGCACCTTCATTCTTGCTTTAAGAAATATGCTTAGACAGCCTGACACTCAGCCAAATTGGGTACACAGGCTGGGAACTACTGCATCTATTCTGTTTTGTCTGCAAATTTAATGGGAGACTTTTGATTTTTTAATCAGGCGTGTATGTTGGCACATGGAGCAGCTGGTGGGTCAGCTGAACAAGGCAGCTCAAATGAAACCTAAACACAGGAGTCAACACGTCCCCTTTCTGAGTCTGGATTTTATTCATTTGTAGTAGAAAGTTTTAAGTAGTGGACAGCAGAGGCTACCATTGTGCACAAGGTGGGACTGAAGAGAAAACATCCATCTCCATATTTTGCCTTTCTAAAAAAAGAGGCATAATTGAATTTTTCATTACCAGTTTTGAATTTTTCATTTTTCATAATTTTTCATTACAGGTTTTGACTATTTGATGGCCATACACAGGAAACAGGAAACCTTGCATTTGATTTCTTCTAGGTTTCTTGACTGCCCATAAATATCTGCTGCATGTTAGCCTCCAACTTTGTGATCCCAAGACAGGAGCAGCTACATGTGTACACACACCTCGAGCTCTTATTCTGAGTGGGTGCTAATAAGTGGAGTCAGATTCAAACCTGTCAATGCTGGGAAGACAAGAGTCTGAGCCTGGGAAAAGAGGAGAGTGAAGAAATGATATTACAGCCATTGGCTTTACCACCTCCTGCAGCCCTAAAGGCACATGGAGCCCTGCAGAATTCCAAACTGGCTTGAATTGCTCCATGGTCTAAACCAGTTTCTTGGAGACAGAGGAAAACTGAGTAAGTGAGAAGGCATGTTGGTAAGCTCTAGGGTAATTGAAGGTCTGTTTTATGACATAGGTGCAGGACTAGAGCTCTTCTTCATAAATTCAAACAGCAGTCAACGGCACTGCTGGATTGTGTCGTTCTTCCTTTGAAGATTAAAAGAATTGGGTGGCTGAGATTAAAGTACACTTTTACTGCATGAAGGCATACAATCCACCTACTCAAAGAATTAGATGAGTCATTCAAAAATTCTGTGCATCCATACATTACTTCTTAAACACAAACAAATTCAGAATTAACCATGGCAGTGAGTTCAAAAAGACTCTAAGTGGGCACACATTTATGAGCATTTGGCTGAAAACATTTATGGTGAAGCTGACTTGGTACCATCAAGGGCAAAAAAATTATGAAGATGGGTGTGAAAATGGAGAATGAGGGTGGGTTAATGAAGATGATAGGAAAATAGGTTTGAAGATTTAAAGCCAGAAAACATCTTTAGATCATCTAGCCCAAAACCCTTTGTCATCACATGCAGGTGCAGGACATGCAGATCATCATCACCTCTAAGTTGAATTCAGCAATGTGTCTGATGAAAGACCTCCCAGAAATACACAGAGTCCTGTTTTGAAGGCACTTGAGAATTGGAGAGCCTTGATCTTGGCTAGTCAGTCTAGGACAGTGGATGCCTGGTTTCATGATAAAAAGAGTGTGTCTCTGCTCTGACTGTGGCCCATGTTTTCCTTCAGTGCCAGCTCTCAGTAAGGTGAGCAGATGTGGGTATAGTGTGTGAGTGCTGCCAGTTCCCAAACACTGAGTAAACCCCATCCCAGGGGCTACAGATCCTCAACAAAATCTAAACCACTATGTTCAAAAACCTGTGCTCAAGCTTGTGGTCTTGTGAATGTCAGCAGCGTCTTGTCTCTGTGATGAGATAAGGATGTGTTGATTTGGAGACCTTTACTACCCTGTTCTCTTTAAGACACTGCGTACATGGACTATGCTGCCTGGGCCCCATCTGGGAAGGAAGAAATTCAGTTGCACACGTTCCAGTGCTCCTTCAGCTCTGCTGCCTCGTCCTCAGGATGACACACATGGCAGGTGATATAATGTTTTCTTCCAGACCTCAGGAGCAGACTTGTTAGTCACTGGAGAACTCAGCACAACTCAATTAAATTTCTTCCACTACTTAATTGACATTTAGTCAGCTGGGAAGCAAAAAACACCAACAGAAAACAGTCCTTCCCTTCAGTTAAGATCTTATGAAACTTCATAACATTCCAACTGGCCAAATGTGAGGAAGAAATGAGGAAAATCTAATTAGACATTGCATGGCCTCTCCTTGAAGATTAAATGTAATGAATTTGTGGTTACAGCTTCCCTTGAGGATCCTCCTACTCATGTCAGGCACGCAGAAGTGTTAAAACATCTGTGACAGAATGGTGCATAACATAACATGTAATCTGTGTCACAAGATTGGGGTTAACTCTTCCAGCCAAAGAAGGTGATGTGTCTGCTGAAGGCTTGAGGTGCTGAGCATTTGTGATAACCTTAATCTCTGCCAGTGAGATGGGCATGGACAGCCCTTGCCATGTAATGTGAGGCACGCCTCAGCTTTGCATGTTGTGGGAGATTGGCCTTGAGAGTGATGCAGGGCATTGATCCTGTCTTTGGCAACATCATCTTCTTACAAACAGTTTCTAGCACTTAGCAAATAACACCAATCTTTAAGCCACTGTGGTTTATTTCCTAACAATCCCTGAAATCACGCAAACTTAGGAAAGCATACAGTTGTCAGGATCCTACTGCCTCAGCCAAAGTACTGTGATGTTGGGACACAAAATGTATGAAATCTCCCTTTTCTCCAGAACACAGAAACGGAGTTAATGAATAAGCAATAGATGAAACTTGACTCCAACAGACTTTTAATATTCTCTCAGGGGTGTTTGTCTTAAGCATTGTAGAGGAACTTGGTCTAGTGCAAGTTTCTTCCTGGTAGTCTGTGGACTGATCTCTAGCCTTTAGTAACCTACCAGAGGTGAGTTGCAAAATGGATGCTAACAACAGCTAAAAAGAAGTGTGTGCACACTCCTTGTTTGTTGGGAAGGCAACATGAGGAAGGAGGACAAAAAAGCTTTCACCTAGTTTTCACCACACCTAAATCTCATCTGGTGTCATTGCACAAGATGGTCCATGGATTTTTATTTTGTTTTATTTTATTTTTCAGAAGGCTTGACTGGTTCTTGTTAAATAGGTTTGAAGAAGATCGCTCTACATGAAAATGAAACACAGACAGTGTAAACCTGGTTTTAAAAATCTTGTTCGGAGAAATGTCATGATTACCTTTCCAAATGAGGAGATGCATTCAAGGACTTATAACTTGGGCTTGATATTATGTATTTCATTAGTGGTTTGGATGATGGAATAGAGATTATACCTGTTAAACCTGCATATGACTCCTATCTGGGAGGAGCAGCATGAATGACAAAGGACTGAAGTGTTCTTAACAAATTTTTTTAAAAGCCCCACACTGGGCTAAAAAGCTACAGCTCAATAAGCAAAATTTTATTTTTAGGAAGACAAAGACACAAGCCTAAAATGAGAGTCTTCAGTAGACATATATCTACTGAAAGAAGCCTAGGAATTGCAACAGATCTCTACAGAACTTGTGACATTTTTTGGATTAAAAAAAAGCAGGGGATGTGTGACTGGCAGTGTTTTACTCACTCATGAGAAGGCATCACTTTAATTTTGTGTCCAGTCTCGTGTCCAGTCTCATTTCCACTGTCCTGCAAAAGAGATGTAGAGTCTAGAGGAAAATAGTATGGGGGATGCAGTCCTAGGAAACAAAGTGCCTGTGGGTAGATGAAAGCAACCAAGAGGGGTTAATACAAAGAAGACCAAATGAAACACAGTCACAGTCTGCAGGTAATGTTTTGATAGGAAAAAACTCATGGGCTGTGTTGCTGTTGTGGTTAGATGTTAGGAAACCTCGGTGATGGTAAGGAAAGATTAATGTGAGAGGCTGTGGAGTCTCTGATCCTGCCTTGCTGCAAGACAATGGTGTGGTGTTTGTCAGGCAGGACCATCAGACACGTGAGACTGTGTGGATGCACAGCTGCCAGCACCAGAAGTGACCTACCCACCTTCTGCTCCACCACAGTCAACAAGGAAAAATTAGTGGTGTATTTCATATATTCTACCTTCCATTTTCACTTGCATTGAGCTTCCAATATCCAAGGTGCTGAGTTTTCCATCTCACACTTCCAGTGCTTGCCTCTATTTTAACTGCTAATAATCTGCTTGAGAACACTTTTCTGTACAAGTTCTTTACGGTTTCATACCAAATAGGAGTTTTTAATTCAGTTTCTGAGGTGGAATTAGCAGCAGCAGCAAGGAAAAGAAAAAAACTATCTTTCACCACATAGTGTAGAAAGCCCAGAAGGAGAAGGCCTCTACCATTCAGATATTAAAGAGCAGAATAAGCATTTCTGACAAAACTGAGATTCACAGTGCCTGTAAAGCAGGTAGGGCTACTGAGTATGTAGGAATCAATAATGGAACCAAGTTGTTTCTATGCAGAAAGTGGCAGCTAAGAGCAGTCCCTTGAGAAAGTACACTTATGGTGCTGTAAGCCATGTCTGGCTGAGGGGAAAAGCAGGCCCAAAGAAACTTGACTGACATTATCATAACTCCAGCTTCAGCCCCAATGGTCTTCTGCTTCTCACACTGATATTGATTAAACTCTTGTCACACAAAATATTGATTTCAACTGAATTATTTCTTTCAGACAATAAGGAGGAGGGGATCTGTCCCTGAGAGTGTAGGAGGTCTGTGTGTCCTTCAGAAAATATACAGGGGTAGCCTGCCCTTCCAGCATTGATTATTGTTTCAATACATGCAGGAACAGGAAAGCATTATGCATGTGCATTTCCCAATGGCTAGTTTCAGCACTAAAGGGAGAAGTAACATTTGCATTCCTTAAAGAACTGATTGAGATTCTAAAAACAGATTGGAAACTTAATGGTAAGAAAGGCACAGCTTGAAAGTCTTTACTTTTTGGCATGAAAGTGTGGACCAGATTGACACAATCTGTGACGTAGTTTCTAATGAAGCATTTGTAATGAGACATTTAAAGCAACTCAAGAGGCCTCTCTATCCTGTTAGGGAAAGAACACAAGGAGCACATATTTGAAATTCATTCAGCAATGAATACATAAGCTGATCTTGACATGAATTTAGAGTAGGATTCAATTGTAGATAGGTGCTTGGGGAAGAAGTTGCTTGTAGGGAAAAAAAAAAGAAAAGAGAGAGAGATATAAATTAAGAACTAAAACAGTTGGAGGAAACTCTTGGGAAAATTACCAAAAAGAGAGAGAGAGGGGTTTCTGCTTATTGAACTGTTGAATCATGGAACTGATTTCAATTGGAAAACTTTGTGATGAAATTTCATGCAGGGAGAATTTTGGTTTTCTTAGTAGGTAGGTGGGAAGGGTGAGACCTTCTGATTTCTGTTTCTCATTCACATCTCGTTTACCCCAGGCAGGGAGGTGTCCTTCACGCTCACTAACACACTCTAACAAGCCCTTTTTAAACTTCTGATGTAGCTGGGGTATGATCTACAGATTTTTTTATTGGTGTTTAAATGTTTATTAATTAGGCAACTCAAAGCATCTCCCTAGGTCTGACCTTGACCTACTAACATCTGTTAAAATCATAGTTTACTTTATTTCCCTACTGAAAAACACCTGTTTCCCTACAGAACATCAAAACAAATGAATGGCTGTGCTCTAGTGATCTGACCTTGATTCTGTAGCTCTGGTTTCTGATCCTAAAATATTGTTATTCCTTGTTTCCTTTGCTAATTAGTTAGGAATTAATTTTCCACCTAATCCCCTTCTGTAGCTTTTTGAATATAAAGTGTTTATAAGTGCCAAATGTTGCTGTTACTGCTGATTAGGTTATTAGGTAATAATCAGTAGCTGAAATAGGACTTCCCAGAATGAGAAGCAAGCATGGCACTCTTCCATCTCCTCTCCCATCCGAGGAATGGCTGAAACACTCTGGGGCAGCCACACAACACTCTTGTGAACACCTTTCTGAGGTGTCTATGGCTAAGTAACACAGATTAATTCACAGATGCATTTTAATACCCCTTCACAAAATTAACTTTTGGATGCAGTAGCAGGCTTTCAGTGACATGAGTTGCATGTGCCACTCCACAGCTGTCCTTTAGGACCATAATCCAGACATGTGAGAACCCGAAAAGACTAATGCCTTGGTTCACATGGCCTGACTTTTGACCCAGTTTCTGTGCCTAATATTTCCTCTTGGCTGGCTGTAGGCCTTCAGAGGTGCTAATTGAAAACAGCAGGCAGGAGGAATTAGGTGAAAGCTGGGCTGAGGGAACCTGGGCATGGGCTGTCTCCTGCAGCATGTGAACGTCAGAGAAATGTCAAATTACAAAAGCTGTCATCTTCCTCAGTAGCGATGGGCTGACAACAAGCATGGGCACAAGGGAAATTCTTCTTCTGGATACACTTTTGGATTGATTTTGCTGTCAAGATCTAAGTCAGGACAGCATTCCCAACTCTATCCTTCAAGACTGGGTCTGCAGTATCTTTTATGTCTGGGCTGATGTTACTCTGCTGAGCTGCGTGAGAGAAGGAGCTGCCTTTATGTTGTCAAGCGTAATAAACCCAAATGTTAGTATGAATTTGCTAACAAATGAAGGTAATTGGGCTCTTTAGGAGGGAATGAGATGACAGCTTTTACTGTACTTCAAATATCAGTCCCAATTACTGTAAATACGATCATGATGCAAAACATTAATTAGGAAAATCTGAACTGTTTGAAAAGTAGAGTCCCATATGAATGATTAACTACATGCAAAATATTGTGCCTGATTAGAGGCATTCTACTGAGACATCCATCTGTGAGCTCAGAAAAACCTGGTAGAAGGTGAGGAGAGATCACAGCACTAAGGGACTGGCACGGCTGAGGTGACCTAGGGAGGGACAGGCCACGTGTATCTCACATAGGGTCATAGGGTTTCTGGGACAGGCACATCTGTTTATCCTCTTTTCTTCCCTGTAAGCATCTTCAGAAGGAATACTTCAGGTTTAAATAAGTCAGACACTGAAACAGTACATGGCTTGCTCACAGAGGACAACAGGACCAGAGAGGAAAGGAGCATGGGTCTTCTAAGTCTTAGCCCTAATCTAGCTCTTATTCCTTACACAAGAGTGGAAGTGGCTGTCCACAAAAAGAAAATTAAACTTCTCAAAAAACACAATGGTGAGCAGAAAGCCCAGGAACTACAAAATTTTCCCTTGATTACCCCTGGAGCAGATGGTTCTTGTGATCCTGCATTAGCAAGCGTGCATCAATTGCTAGTTAAGAACTCACCTGAAAAAGGGAGCTCAGGTATTTCTGATGGAATAAACACATCCACCAGTTGTCTCCACTCAGCCATGGGCAAACCCTAAATTGTGAAGGACATTCTACTATAATAATACCTATTTTATGTATATATAAATAAATATATATATATGGCCTTTCAGACATAGCTCAGTAACAGAATTAATTTAGGGGAAAAAAGGAAAGAAATATCTCCTAATCTTGTGACTTAGTTAAGTCATATGTTCTTTGGCAGAGGGCAGGACCATGAGAGCTCAAAACACTTTATCTGTTGTTTTGTGTCTTATTTGAAATTCATTAGTCTTAGTTAATTAAAAATACTAAAGAACTAGGCTATTGCTGTTTTATTATGAAACTTGGGTATGTTTTGCCAAATGGGTTATTTTAAGCAAAATATTCTGTTGTCTAAATGTACTATTGTTCCCCATTTGGACAAGTGTCCAGAGCACATGAAAGATAAAAGCTGACAAAATGGTGTCTCTTTGTCAAAACCTTGGTGAAAGAATAAAGCGACAAAGGATAATTGTTTGTACTTTGGACTCCTTTTTCAGGCAGTTCTCAGTCTGAAAGCCCCCTCTCTTTTTTTGGTGGTGATGCCACATTCATTGCTGGTAGAACTGCTCACCACCAGATCACCCACTGATCCAGCTGGAGCATGAATATACGCTCCCATTTCTGTCAAATTACTCACATCACGTGCCTTGGTATTTATACTGCCTCCATCTTCTGTGCCAGCTTTTGGGGGAACAGATGATACCCAGAGCAGCACAAACCCCGCTGGTACAAAATTAACTTGCTTTTGAAGAATTTTGATCCAGCAGCACTTTGCACCAGGTGGCTGCAGCACTTTTGATCCAATACTGGCAGGCGCCAGGTCAGATTTGCAGTACTTGGAGCTGTGTGCCCAGAGCTTGCTCTGATCATGGCATGAGCTTTTCTGCTTTTCTTTCTGAGAGGCTTTAGTCTTCTCAGCCTCTTTCAGAAGGACAGCCTTCCAAAACCAATGTCCAATAAACTTCCCCCGCTTGTTATACTGGTGCATGGCATTATTGGTGAAGATTTTGGAGACAGAAAATAGTATTGCTTATTGTCTGATTCCCTAGAGTACTACAATTGATGCTTACATTTATCCCAAAATGGAAGGTGGCCATTTGTCCCAAAGAAAAAGGGTCTAGCTCATAACAATGCAATATTGTATGCATGATATCAGACTATAACAATGACAAACTACGTAATGTCCTAGCCTTTGAATTTTTTATCTCAGTATGCTCTTTTTCTGATGAAATGAATCCAGGCTTATTCATGAGCAGGTTGTGAGAATTTCACTTCAAGCATTCTATCACCTAATTGTTTAGGAGCTCTTAAAGGAATTACCTAACCATTGACCATGATGCTACATTTTATTAGCTACCTCTTGTTGATTCAGAATTAACAGTCCTTTGTGGTCTGTTGTCACAGATTAAAGTTGATGAAGGAGGTGCAATTGCCCAGATTTTAATGGAGTTCAATATAGAAATGCACAGCAAGCTGCAAGAGGAGGGTTCTTTTGGAGGCCTTTTAAAATCAGTTGCTAAAGGGTGGTGTAGGTAACAAGTCACAAGTACTGTTAGCTGATCATGGAAATGGCTGTTCACTGCTCCTGTGGTCTCTTTCTTTGATTGAGAGAGCTCTGTGATGCAAACCTACCACTGAAACCTCATTCTGGGTTTCTCTCAGCCAAGATGTACCTGCTCTTCCTATCATTGCTCAAATTTCCACTGCAGCATGGAAGTTTCCTTTTGAGGGTGGTGCACAGAGGGAACAATTCTGAAAGGACTGGCTCCTCAGTTCAGCCATTCACCAGCAGGTCAAGAAAAGCCGCAGCCATGGCAGATGCTCCTGTCACTGATGCTGTAACTCACTCTGGCCTTGTTCTTGCTGTCTTACTCAAGGTCCTGAACCTGAAATGCAAGGCAATTCCCTGTCACTGAAAGAGCTGTTCTTGCTGTCTTACTCAAGGTCCTGAACCTGAAATGCAAGGCAATTCCCTGTCACTGAAAGAGCTTCTGGTGCTCCATCCCTGAAGTAGGAACATTATCACTGATGAAAGCCCTGGTGTCAGTTGTAAGCATTTTTTGACTCATGCATATTTGGTAGTGTGTGGCTCTAGTGCTCAGCTTAGGGACCATGAGATGAGATTAACTCATGAATATTTGCATTTGAGGTAGGTGTTCTCATTATATTGATAATGACTGCTTCTGGATGTACAGTTTTCAAGAACTTTAAGAAATGAGCAGGAAGAATAAAGGGTGATTGCTTTCCAGAATAGCTAGCTCCTAAAACTACAAAGCAGGGTATAGTCTTCCTAAAAGCACAGAGAGCTGAGAGAGTAAAGCCCAAGAAATCCAGCCATCTTTTACCTGAAAACCAGATGGAATAGATGTTTGCTGGGTACAAGACAGCTGAGTTCTAGCACCACCTCTTGGCTCCCACCTGTAGGTATGGGAAGATTCCAGCCAAATAAATGAATAATGGGAAATCAAAAAGCTTAGCCCCTTTTTTTGGATAAAAATCATTCCATTCTTATCTTTTTTAAGAGATGTTATTTCCTTAGCTAGACGCACAAAGCAAGTAACCTACCAGCCTTACAAAACACCGTTGGAATTTCTGGTATTTCCATTGGAAAGCTGAGCTGTGGATGATTGTCTGTGTTGTTTATATTGTGAAGAATCAGGGCTTCTACAGTCAATTATAAAATCAATTCCTTCCTTTTTCAGTGTAAGGGCAGCAATGTCAGATGCAAAGATATTTTTCCTAGGAGAAAAGGGATCTTGCCAGTTTTACAGATGGGTTGTATAGCTGCAGTTCTCTTTTTCCTATCACAGTCATGTACGTGTTAGGATCTGTTATGGGGCTTGTTTATTTTTAATGCAGATGTCATTCACAGACACAGCACTTCTCAATCAATCTTTGCTCAGACAGGTTCACAAAACAAAATCTTGTACTATCCCATTAAAATTCTATTGTATGAAACACAAAACCTGTGTCTGGATTGCCAAGTCCCTGAGCCACAGACTGCTTTCCATCAGAGCCCCTGAGCACAGGGCTGCATGATCAGGCCCTAGGACACAGAGTAGGAGGCAGACAGAGATGTTTGGTGGAAGGCACTGGCAAGGGAATGACAGACCTGTGCTGTATTTGTGAGATATGGTAGGCACTGCAATAGTTGCTACTTCTTCAGCTCTCAGAAGCATGGCACAACTGAAGACACATCTAGTTTATGGCTAGTTCCTGAGGGAAAATCCATCTGGGAGATACAGTCTGAGATTGGTGTCCTTGGTAGTGAGTGGCATGATACTGATGCTGTAAATTGGCAAATTGGAGAAGGCCAGGTTATTTACAATGTGAAATATGTATGTGCCCCATTTGAAACTGTGCTGCCAAAATATTTCATTATTTCTCCAAAACCACTAGGAATTATACATGTCATGATATCACAGCATTTGTTGTCAGAAGGAAGAAGTCGCTGGAAGATTTACTTCAGTTTAGATTCTTGAAAACATCTTAGTCTGTCTCAAGCCACACCCTAGCCATAACTGGAGGCTGAAGGATAAGTAGACAATTTGGTTTTGTTATTGAACAGAGAAAGGTTACCAGCAGGTGTCAATGGGCATGAAGAGATACACCAGACTATTGTCTGCAATTCCTCTGCAGCTGACAGCATTGATGTCCAAATCTTGGAGCACTGAAGTCAAACTGAACAGGACCTCTAGGATACTGTGGTGGAAGTATATGCAGATGGGAAACTTATTTCTTGTGGCTCCAGCCATAATGAGAGATAATGTGTGAAGATATTTAAGCTATGGCATTGGTTCTTTGGAGCACGAGGCAGCTCTGCCTCAAGCTCCGTGTGTTATCTCGAGCAGAGTCATGCAGAGAGACAAGGTTGCACTTCAGGATGGTGTTCAAGATTTAAAATCTGGCCTTGATCCCAAACTGGGACTTCATTTTCCTTCTGTAGAAAAGAGTCAGATACTGCCTTGTTTTCCATCAGCAGATTTGACTCAGCTTGGTGCTGACTTTAATGGATTTATTGAGGGATTGTCATGTAACTCATTTTTTGAAGTGAACACCTGTTATGAGGGCATAAAACTGGGATACCTACCCCTTAGGTATGTATATATATCCAACATGTTTGTAGGACATATTTTTTATTAGAAGTTTGTTTTCACATGTCACTAAATAGCCCAAGGAGGGAGGATGTGTGTCTGCAGCAAGAGACATACTACCCATTTACAACACCAAAAAAAATCCCCATGTTGCACAATTCCTCCTGTCTCAGAGTGGATAAATGCCTTCTTTTCTTGTTCCCTGGAGGACCTCCTTGAGTGTTTCCTGGGTCTAAATAGGGCTTTGCTGGAAATATTGGTTGGTTGTGAATCTCTCAATGTTGCTTCATGTTCATTTCTTCAATTTGAGATTTATTCATTAATAGAAATAGTGAAAGGATCCAGAGAGAAATCCTGCCTTTTAGGGACAGTCACTGTAGTGGTGAAATTGGAGGGTATCTTGAGCCACAGATATGTGCCTACTGCATTGCTCCTGCTGACATGATAAAGACATGATGGTGCAGTTCAATCACCTGTTGCCATTTAGAAGCCAGTTCATTTACTGATGCCCTTTTTTTCCAGTTCACCAGTTTCTTCTTACTGACATCTCCTTCCCATTGCTATTCTGCAACAGTCAGCCAGCCTCCATCACACAGCTCTGCCAAAAGCTCTGCCAAGACAAATAGGAGGAGAGTGTGTGCTTTTCACTTTGAGGCCAAAAAAAGTTTAATTACAGTCAGTGTCAAAGCCTTAGATTTCAGGATGCAAAATTTCATCCCCTCTGAGTCAAAACCAGAACCTTTTCCCATTCAGGATCACTAATATAGATAGGGCAAACAAGGAACTGAGATCTACTCCCTACACTATGCCCAGGGATCCTTCTCCTTCCCCTAGCAGCAGAGACCCTTTTCAGTCTCAAGCCTAAGAGCAATCCTGACTAAGCTCCAAGTGCTTTTGTGATAAACCTTTTACTAGATGTGTTTCCAGGTCCCTCAGAGTCCAAATCTCATGGCCGAGGCATTGCTGAGCCCTTGTCCTGGGGTGGCATCCCTTGGAGAGTCAGATGAGCTATCTGGTTGAGCCACCAATTTTTTAAATCTTCCTCAGGGACAAGATACTCATAGAAAACTGAAGAGAGGTAACCTTAGGGAGTTTATTATTATTATTCATGCTGCTGTCTTACAGCAACACTCAAAGGTCAATGGCACTCACTGTTAACACCTTAAATTTGGCTCCTCTAAAATTATTTTTCACACAGCTTTCAGTGAAGGAACTGGAAAAGCCTTATAGGGACATTCCCAACCTTTGTATGCCCATATATGTGGCTGACTCAAAAGATACACTGTCAGCTCAAGTATTGCCTAAAATTAGACTTTATTTACTGATTACTGTTCTGATGTTATTTTTTAAGATTAAAAAAAGCTTTGGCTCCTCTGCTAGCATCTATCTTCTCCCATTTGAAAGCATCCTAGGAGGAGCTGTGGACCTGAGGCCAACTGTTGTGAAGAGGCAACTGTGACTCTCCACTTCAGCAGCGAACTCAAGGATTTCATCCTTTCTCTGTCCTTTACAATGAGCTAGGTCATGTCAGAGATGGGTGTTGAAGAGCTCTTGGCATTTACCCAGCTAGTTTTAGCCAAGTTTCAGTTTTACTGGTGATACCAGGGCATGCACAGCAGCACACAGTGATAGTGCTGAGCCTCTGCTGCTCCAAACCCATGCACCTGCTCTTGCACAGACACGTGAGGAGCCACCAGCCTTCAGCAAGGCTCTTACACGAGATGTAACTGCTTTGTCAGAGCAGTGGGAAACAAACTTGGATAGTCCAAGCACCTCTGTGCCCATTGCCTGGGCTGGGCTTGCCTGTAACCCACCCATCCTGCAGCTTTGCTTGGATGCAGCATTCAAACGTGTCCTGGTGCTAGTTTTAGCCCAGTCTGTGGGCTTGATTCTGGGTAGTGTTGGACTATCTCAGAACAGAAGGCATTTCAGTGCTAAACAATATCAGTTCTATATGGCTATTCATTAACTTCAGTGCTTAACTATTTGCAAAACAGTTTGAGATCTGCTTCTTATCAAGTAGTCTGATATCAGGGCTGATGTCAGGCCACTGGCATCACTGTATTCTGGTGCAGAAGAAGTCAAAAACCTAGTGCTTAGGAATATTAATAATCTATCCTACTAGATTTTCATATCCACAAGGATAGAACAGAAGGGCTCTTCATGACATTCCCAGGCCAAAGATATACCTGCTTCTAAGATTCTTGGAAAGTCCTGCTTGTAAAGGGGCAACAACAGTACCTCATTGCTACATGACTTTGCTCTTCCAGTATCAGGAGTTAAGAATAAAGGCAGCATTTCCCTTCAGACTAAAATTTTCCTGTGATACTGACAAAATAATATATGGTGGTGTGTGTGTGGCAGTGCCATCCATAGCCCCTGCTACAACATCTCTAATGTAAAAAGCAGAAGGAAACCACCAGTGAATAAATTCATTAAGTGCATGCTTTGCAATTACAGCAACCCACAGTGATACTGGGGAATGGCTGAGAAATGTGGGAATTTTGCCTGGTGGAAACTCATAATTTCTTCACTTATTGGCTGGCAAGATTTGTGGTTTTATTCTGTACTTTGATTCCTTCACCCATTCTTTCATCTTGGCTGTATCAAAACCTAGTCCATACACTGCAGCCCTGAATTAGGAGGACCAGACAAAAAATCCTGCCAGAATCCTAAGAGTAGACTGTAGTTTTGTATTAGCATTGTCTTCTCCTAAAAATGAAGTGTTTTCAAATAAAAACCACTGTTTCTCTGCCTTAGAGAAATGCTTGTTGATCCTGTACACCAGAGATGCTGATGAAAACCAACTTCATGTACCCAGCTAATTTAATACTACTGTTTACTATAATGTACTGCTTGAATTGCAGTAGCACTTAGGATTCCTAGTCACAGATTGGGGCACTGCTGTGCTAGACACCAGGCAGGCATGGTACAAAAATGAAAGTCTCTTCCCTGAAGAATTTTCAGTCTCTGGCATGAGTATGGTCATTACAAAGACAACAATCTTTTTTTCCAAGAAACGCCTCATCTTGTTCATTTTCCCTTGCAAATAGTCTCATGGGGCTCCACTTCCAGCAACATGCACCTGTTAAGTGCAGCCTAGTCAGAGCTTAGAGAGACTTTGATTCCTCTATTTTTTAATGAACAACAAATGGTGCATTAGAGATGTTTGCTACTTCAAATATTCAGACATCTGAATTTCTAATTGTTTAGCATTAGTCATAACTTAAGTAGGACAGAGCAGGTTCTATATATAGCTCGTTGCCCAGCCATTCAGGATAGATAGTGTGTTTGTATTTCTTCCCATATTTCCTCACTTGAAAGGAGTGAGAATGCAGTTGCAACATCTCAAGTACTCCAAATTGTTCTGCCCTCATCTCCCTTTTCCCCAGATATTGAGACTGTTTTCCAAATAATAAGATTTTTAAAGAAGATTAATTCTCACTCAGTTCTTCTGGTGTTTATCTGGGGATTCTCAGCCCTGATGATATAGCTGGATGGTGTCTTTAAGCTTGAAGTTTGGGGTTTTTTTAAATTTTTTTAAGCAACAGTTGAAGTCATAGCAAGATTCCAGGGCAGGAGTTGCCCTTGGTATCACAGAAGTCCTTTAATTTCACTGATCATTTTCCCCCTCTAGTCAGTTTTCATTTTTCAGTCTAATTCCCATGCTGTACATACTCTTGCATGTGAATATATCATGTGTTTTACATTACTGCATCCAGCTCTGGGGTCCTCAGCACAGGAAAGACATGGACCTGTTGGAGTGAGTCCAGAGGGGGGCCACTAAGATGCTCAAAGAGCTGGAGCAGCCCTGCTATGAGGAAAGGCTGAGAGAGTTGGGGTTGTTCAGCCTGGAGAAGAGAAGCTCTGGGGAAACTTTAGGGTTCTTTCCAGTACCTAAAGGGGGCTGATGAGAAAGATAGGGAAAAACTTAGCAGGGTCTGTTGCAATAGGACAAGGAGTAATGGTTTTAAATTAAAAGAGGGTTGCTTTAACTTAGATACAAGGAAGAATTGTTTTACAATGAGGGTGGTAAAACTGGAACGGGTTGCCCTGAGAGGCGACAGATGCCCCCTTCCTGGAAACCTTCAATATCAGTGTGGATGGGGCTCTGATTGAGTGGAAGGTGTCCCTGCTTATTGCAAGGGGGTTGGACTAGAGGACCTTTAAAAGGTCCCTTCCAAGCCAAACTATTCTGTGATTCTATGATTATGAAGGAAATCCTGGCTCACAACAAGAACATGTGGTGTATGTTTTGCAATTGAATGAGGGTTTCACTTCCTGAAAATTCAAACTCCAGCATTTATTCCATTACCTTTCTCTCCAACAGGAGAACAGTGGGTTGACCATTGAAAAGAACATAGATCCAGAAGTTTGCTCAAATCTCTTCTGCCTGGATGCTGGAGAAAATGCCACAACAGTTCAGTTGTGCTCAAATATTTCTCTTGAATTTTCTAGTAGTGCTCAGATCCATCACCCCAGCTGCCTGGTTCCCCCATGCTCATGACATGGCTACAACATCAGAGCAAAATGCACTAAACCTTGCTGCTGACACTACTGGCTGATTAGTGAGAGCCCTGGTGCTGCACATGATAAGATCAAGGCAGGTCCCTGGTGTCAGTGGTGTGTTTGAAGGCTGAAGCCATTTCTAGCCCAGTGGTCTTTCCCATAGGAACATCCTAGCTGGGCAGACAACTCTCATCTGCTCCTGGCCCTTTGTGGACAGTTCTTCACAGGGTTCCTGGAACAAGCCTGCCAACAGCATCCATAATATGGTTCCAGCATTGTGGGCTCCCCTCTGTGCTCCCCTCCCAGCCCCACGTTTCAGGGGCAGTCCTGGGCTCTAACCTCCTGGGACAGTTCTTGGGGAGAGGCACTGTGGAATTCTCTCCCTGCTCTTCCCTGAAGGTCCACCCTGGTTTCCTCTTCTTCCCTGTGCCCAGCGTCCTCCCCTGGCTCAGCTCCCCTGTTTTGCTCACTGCAGCCATACCCTGCTGTCCATCGTGTCTGTGCGTCCGTACCTCTGCCCCTCTGAACTGAAGTGAACCTGGCTATCCCAGTGGCTTGCTCCAGATGCATGCCAGATGCAAACCCAAATCCTTGTCCTTGCCTCACTCTGCACCAAGGATAGACAGACAAAGTGGGCACTCAGCTAGCCAGCAAAATCTCTTTCATGGCCAAATGTACCCAGACACCGAGACAACGAGGAATATCAGGTGCTCGGCGCTCCCGGGACATGCCTGTTTGATGGATTTCGTTGTTGCTACCAATAAGTGTGAGATTAGCTCCTCCAGCATGATCATTAACAGCATAGAGGGCTCATGCACGTGCCTGTGCAGCCTTCTCCAGCCCTTATCTGAGAGCAAGAATAGCAGCTGACAAGTCTTGTGAGGTAAATATAAAGGTCAGCTGTTGCCTCCCTGGATGAGGGCTGTCAGGAGGAGAGAGGCTCAGCACTTTCCTGCCTGCATGCTTCTCACAGCTCCTGCAAGTCCCTTCCCTGCTCAGAAGAAGAGAGCAATGCTGTGAGGCCTCCAGAAATGCTTTTTGGTGTTGTCCAAGAGGGTATGGGAGCATCTCCTCCCTGTGTGACCCTCACTGGTGGGAATATCCCCCAGAACAGGCAGGGCTTTGGGCAAAGGGAAGGCTCTGGCTGGGGCAGCAGGGCCATGCTTGGGATTCCTGAGCAGTGCACGCTGCCCCTGCTCAACTGGGGCTCAGCCATCCCTGCCAATCCACCCGTGTGTGAGCTGCTGGGAACGGCTGTGCTCCTCCCAGACATGGTGGAACCAAGAGGATATGCCTGAGGAATGTTTCCTTCTGCTGGGACCCCCAAACCCATAAAATTATGTCTTGTGAGCAGATATCTAGGATCAAGAGTATTAATATGAAGTTGTAAATGAAAATAGTCCTCTGGTTGAGCTAATGAACTTGGTCTCAGATAATGCAAGATTCACTCCTGCTTCTTACACAGTTCCTGGAGAGATACCTGATAAATTTCTTCACCCTCTGATGCTGTTTTCCCCCATGGAAAGTTTGGGAATTTAAGGTGCTTTACTCTCTCTCTCTCTCAGGACTGTAGGACAATCTGGTACAAGTTATAGGTGGAGCTCTGCTGTAAGATTGAGGTGCACCACAGAAAATCTCTGTGACAGGAGCATGTGACTTCCTTCCCAGAGCAAGGTGATTGAAAAATGAAAGAGAAATTAAAAGTGAAGGAGAGAATTTTGAAGACTTCTGGGGTCAGAAGCAAGGGCAGATAGCTGAAATCCTTATCAGTTTAATTATTCATCCTGATCTACAACATACTTTTTGTATTTAATTGATTTATTTAGATCGATTTTTATAACTCACTTTAATTGAGGTTCTCTATGATTATTCTAGCAAACTCAGTCTGCTGTGGAATAATAGGCAAATGTATTTTGTTCTTAAAGTGACTTATCACCTTCAGGCAGAGTAAGATCCCCTGAATTTTTATTTTCTTTTTCTCTCAGTTGTCCTAGAATCCATAATATTTATAACTGTCAGACACAGATTTCTTTGTATCCAGACTACCAAAAGATGAAATGGAAGTGTGATGTACACATGATTGCTGGCATCTCAGATGAGCTGAGTTCACCTGAAGTAGTCAGACTGTAAGAATGCATGTCTGATCACAGGGATCAAAAATGAAGGGCTACTGTGAGATGTGGAAATGTTTGCTGAACTCAGCAATGCAAAAAGCCCTTACTGCCTTCTGACAAAGTGGTAATGAAACACTGCACTGTGGTAGAAAGTTGATCTACATCTAGTGTGTGTCCTTCCACGTTTGTAGCTGGACATCTTCAGAAATACCTGGGGTAAGAGCCATACCCTCAGTTTAACATCACCCCTCTGCATTACCATACTTAGAGCTGCTGATCTCTGTGCTGTGGTCACTCACTGAGGAGGGGATTCTTCTCACATCACATTGCTGTCTAAGAATCCAGTGGCCAGGCAAAGGTGGCTGTCTGCACTCCCTTTATAGACAAGGGAACAAGGTGAATGTCCCCAGAAGCCTGAAGGTGCTCTATTGCAGTGGGTGCATCATGCTCTGGGCATGCTTTTGCTTCCCCTGAGCTACCTCAGAGCAGCTGTAATTGCTTTTCAGGAGGTGCCTGAGTTTGAGATCACCAAGGCTAAAGGGCAAGAGCACTCAACCCAAGTCAGAGGAGAGGAAATGGGCCTCAATAGTGCTTTTTATTTCTAGACAATGTTATTTTGTGATTCACTAAAATTTCTGTTTGCTCCTGATGTTTGCAGAGTGAGTCAAATATGAACACTTTTCTTATGAAGCGTATGCTAATCTCAAACTATAACACTAAACAAAAATCTCTAATCCACATGTACCTGATATCCTCCTTGTCTTTCTTTTTTCACCCCTCTGGTGAGAAGCCAAGATTTCTTCTGTTGCAATCTCCTTCAGGAGTGACAGCTGACATTTCACTCAGAAGCTAGTGACTCTGGAGAAAGGACTTTTATATTCCTAGGCAGTCAGTTCTGCATTTGAAGTGCTGAGGGAAGTGTTTTTTGGTTTATGTATCTGTGATAGTTTATATTCCTCATTATCAAGACATCCAACTGTCTCACAGTGTTCCCTGCATTACTGCAAGCCCTCTCACACATCACTCAGGATCTATGAGCAAAGTGGGGTAATAAGACCATGTTGGCTTAGAAACAAGCTTGTGTGAGACATTGCAGACCATGCTCAGAGCCAGGAGTGAGGAAAAAAATGGAGAAGAAACTGGCAGGTTGTACAGGTCTTGTGAAAACTTGAGAACCCCAGCCTGCTTCTACGTTGCATTTGCTATACCTGGATTTTCTCAAGGGACAAAAGTGTCTGCCTAAAGAGACCTAAAGAATATTGTAAAGTATTAAAAACATAACATAACCTGTGCCATTTCTCACTGGCATCAATCTTTTGGAGAAATGCAGCTCTGTCTTATCGAGATCTCACCCCTAACACACAACAAAAAATATATTGATCAAAATTCTTCTTTCTTTACCTTTACAGTCACATTATTTTAAGAGGCTTTTGTGTTTTTAAAGAGTATGTTAAACCTAAAAATGGAGACGCTGTGATAAAACCCACCCCAGAGCACATCTGAAGGAAGGATTTGAGTTTAATAAGTACCTCTTACATTTTCCTTCAATTGATTGAACTTAGCTCCTGTTTCTTTGAACCTCTTGTTCTCACTGAAAGCCATGCTGACATGCTCTAAAAGCATACAAATAACTGCTGCTGTGACTAGCTACACAATATATCCTGTTCTGTAATACACATTTCAGTTCATGAATGCCTGAGCAAAAAGTGGTAATGAAGAGCTAAATCTCTGGTACTACTACTTGTTTTTCCATTTGTTTCTTCATGATGCACAAGATCTGATTCTTTGGCACTTTGCAAAAAGTGCAGCCGAGGCTGGAGCTTGGTATAACTAAAATTGAAGTTTAGAGCATCCCTAAGGAGATGCTCAGAATTGGGCTGTGGCCAACCTCATACATTAAGTGGCTTTAACTTTGTTGTTTTATTAAGGAAATGGAGTTCAGATTTATCACTTTGCTTCAATAGCATGTGACACCTGTTCTGTCCCAACTCCTGTCTACAATGGGAGTGTAGACAGTGTGACCCCAGTGTGTGACCCCAGGAGTTTATTGTCTAGACAAGATACAACCAATAGGTTTTCTCTAAAGTTTTCCAATTTAAAGGGAAGGATATGATTGATGTTTCAACTGAGGCAGTAGAGAAGGAGGGCTGAGAGACACTGGCAAAGATAATGGGATGCAAAAATGGAAGAACACACATTACACATGGAATGGATATTGGGCAGAAGTTATTTCTACAGACAGCACTTCCTCTTGAAGAGATCAGAGGGCAAGAAACCCAGGTGGAGACATTGATGTAATATGGTCTGGAGCCTGAAGACATACCGGTCATGGGAGAACACTTGGAAAAAAGCTCCACGTGGGATTAGGGCAGGCTGGAGGGGAAGGCCTTAGCTGAGGAGGGCAGACAGGGCAAGCACCCGGCCATGGCGTTGAAGAGGTGGGGAAGATCAGCCAATGGAGTCGAGAAGGGGAACAAAGAGCAGTTGTTGCTTCCATGCAAGCAGGGGGAAGGCAGTGGAGAGGAGCCCGGCCAGACGGCGGGAGCGGTGCCGGGAGGAGCGGGCGGCGCTGCCGGCGGTGGCGGGGCAGGGGAGCGCAGCGCCCCCCGGGCGACGCTCCCTGCCCGGGCAGATGCTCCCCGGCGGCCCTGGCGGCTGTCTCGGCCTTCCCCGCCAGATCCGGGACCTTTCCGCCCCCTCTCCCTCCGACGGGGCCCCTGGCAGCTCCGGTGCCAGCGCTGCCCCGGGTCCCCCCCGGCACCGGCGCCTGCTCTGCCCCTTCCCCGCGGGCTCGGTGCGCCCCTGCCCGCCCCGCAGGGCGAGCGCTGCCCGGCCCGGGCGGACCCGGGAGCGGAGCAGAGACGGCACCCACGCAAAACACGGGCCCTGCGGAGCCTCCTGCGCCCACCCGCCGCAGCCGCCCCGTGCGGGCGGGCTCGGAGGCGGCGGAGGCCGGGGGGCCGGGAAAGAGCGGGGATGGAGAAGGAGCTTGCCCGGGATAGCAGCGCCGGTGCCGCTCGGGTCGGGTCCCTCCCCGCGGGCCGGCCAGTGAGTGGAAAGTTTCCCCGGAGTGACCTCTCATAGTACGCGCCCGCTAGGAAATCTCATTCAAGTATTTTTGTCAATGGGGTGGGGGGGGCATCCTGCTCCCCGGCCCCCGGCCCGGCTGACGTCACTGCAGAGGCGATAAATATCTGTTGATATAATTGGACGTGAGATTTGGGGTTGCGATAGCGAAACTCGGCCCATCGCCGCTCCGACGGGCCCCCATGATTTATTCAGCAGTAGATCGGGGCACGCAATCGGGCTGTCAGGGAGAGCGTCAGCTTATTAGGCAAGTTCTGCGTGATTCCAGGAGAGGGTCTAAGCTATAAAAATCCCGCGCCCCGGCTCTGATTAGTACCAAATCTGATCCCAAGTTCGCCAGGAGCCGGCTCCGAGGGAGAGCGAGAGGAAGGGACGCCGGGCACCGCCGAGTCCCGCCGCCGCCCGCCCTGCCCTGCCGCCGCCGCCGCCCCAGGTAGGTGCGCGGCCGCGCCCGGGCGCGCAGCGGATGCGCTGCCCTGCGCTGAACGGGGCTGAGCGCCGCGTCCCGCGGAATGCGGGGACCTGTCCTGGCGGCACAGGGAGCGGGGAGGTGGGGAACGGGCGCTGGAACCCCACTGCTCGTGGGGAGAGCCGCCCCGCCACAGGCACCCCACGCTCCCCCTCGCCCCGGGTGGGGGAAGAGGCGCGGGTCGCGAACACGCGTGGACGCTGCGCAGGGGCTCAGCCCAGCCTGGTCTCCGGGAGCCGCTGCCGGGGCAGACCGGAGCCGCCCCGCGGGGCTGTTCCGCAGGGTTGTTCTGCGGGGAGCGGCCGCCTCGACGGCGCGGATGGACGGGCCGGGCTGAGCGCGGCCGGGGGTGCTGTGCGGGGAACCGGGGAACCGAGGGGCGCGGAGCGGCGCGGAGCGGAGCGTTTCAGCACCGGGACAGCGGCGGCGGGGACGCCCCCTCCCCGGCCGCCCGCTGCCCTCCCCGCCGCTGCGGCTCGGCTTTGTAACCCAACCCCCGTCCCCCCTCTGCCCCCGCAGGTTTGGGCCCCGATCATGAAGATCCCGCTGCTGGTCTCCACGGGAATCCTGCTGGTCGCCCTCCTGCCCTGCCAGGAGTGCAGAGCTCTCAGCAAGAGCCCGGCACCCGCCCCTGGGGCTCTGCACCAGCCAGATTTCTTCCAGCAGCAGCAGCAGCGACAGCAGCAGCAGCAGCAGCAAACTCTGCCTGTCCTGCTCCGCATGGGAGAAGAGTATTTCCTGCGCCTGGGCAACCTTCACAAGAGACCCGTTGGCTCTTTCTCCGCCTCCTCCAGCAGCACCAGCCACCTACAGCCCGAAGCCTCCGCCAGCAACTTTTTCCGGGCGGCGGTTCAACAGCTGCAGCAGCTGCCCGAGCGCTCGCCGGAGAACCGAGAGGACGGCGAAGCCGAGGGTGAGGCGGTGGAGAGGGAGAAGCGATCCGAGGAGCCCCCTATTTCTCTGGATCTGACTTTCCACCTCCTGCGAGAAGTCTTGGAGATGGCCCGAGCCGAGCAGTTAGCGCAGCAAGCTCACAGCAACAGGAAACTGATGGAGATAATCGGGAAGTGAAACGGCCCCTCCCCGCCTTGCCAAAGAGATTCCGCAGTTAGCACAAGAATAATTACACCGTCCGATGTACCATAGTGCTGCTCTGATGTCATCTCTTTATTTTTATATAGCTTTAAACCTAGAAGGGCGTATTCCGAACAGCCTCTGTCCCTTGACTAGCATGCACAACCGTGTACCAAGTGCAGAAACACGAGTGTCGTTTGTAACCTCCCTTACCTTTATTTATTTCTCCATTTCCCAGTTATTCTAGTGCCATCGCTACGTAGGGATGTGTGAGCATTGGAAGAAATGGTGCCAAGAAGACAGAAAACTTTTCTGTTGGGGGCAGGGAGGTGGGAGGGGGAATCTCTGTAAGCTACTTTCAATCCACTTTTTTTTCCTGTAAACATTTTCACAATAAAACATCTTTTCAGCGCTCGGTCGATTTGGTTGTGTAAGAGAATGTTTAATATTTATATTTTTAATAAAAGCTGCAAAGTAAAGATGCCTTGATAGACTTTCTTGCCTAGACGCCTGGGGGCTGCTCCGCCTCCCTCGGCGCTCACTGGGGCGGGGTGGCACCCATGGCCGTGGACACCCAGAGCCGTGGGGAGCCCTGGATGTCCCCCGAGGATGTTTCCCCCCGCCCCGGGGAGCTCTGTCCCCGCGGGCTCTCCCACAGGCGCGCCCCGACGCCGCCGGCCCCGCTCGGGGGCTGCTCCCGCCGCCGCCGCCCTGGGCGCAGGCGGCTCCCGGGAACGGGGTGTCGAGGGCAGATCGGTGCCCCCCGGAGCTGCCGAATCCCACCTCTGCAGCCCCCCGAGGAGGCTCCCTGGCTCCTGCCGCTGTGGCCGGGATCGGGCCGCCTCCTCCCGCCGGGAAGCAGCGGTGGGAAGGCGGTGAGGCGCTCCCGCATCTCTTTTGCGTTTTCGCATCCTCCCCGCACTCCAAAAGGGCAGGTTCCCCCCCTGCTTCAGCTTCCCCCGTCCCGACGGCCGTGCCCGAGCGGGGTCCCTCCCAGGGACTTCTAGGGAAGCTGCAGTGGGTGTGGAGAAACTTCCCGGGAGGAGCTGGGGGAAATCTCCAGGACGACTGGGAGAAAATAGTAAATCCCTCACCCCGAACCAAATCCCAGGGAAAAGCTGCTCCAGCAGCCGGAGGCGATGCGGTGGCGGGGCTGCGCTCGTTCCGGGCTGTGCGAGTTCCAAAGCTTTGCGGAGCTCGCCTGTGCAGCCTCCGAAACTCTCGCAGGAGAGTCTTCCAGGGAACGTTGTCCAGGGAAAACAGATACCAGCGAGGGCCGGTAGCAACGGGTGTCCGGGACAGGGGCTGACCCCACACAGCCTGCTGACCAGTCTGCACTGCCAGCTCACCAGCCCTGCTGGGGCACAGCGCAGCCTTACAGCCCACACAGGCCCCTGCCAAAACAGGGCACCGAGGGCTTGGCTCCGGGATTTGGGAAAGATCCACGCATAACGCTAGTGCAGAGCTTGACACCTGGTCCCCTATGGCACCAAGCACTCCCGGCAGCTGCCAATCTCTTAAACACTGCTGAGTGTTGACGCCCTACTCTCAGTGAGAAAAACCACCGAGTGTTGCCTTCAGTATAACTTGTAGAGCCTCTTGTAAGACACAAATTTGATTTCATTTGATGGCTCAACATCTGCAATGCACACAGAACAGGACAGTCAGCATCTACCTTTTCTACAGCACAGCACAGGGGCTTCAAATTAAACCTTGAGTGAGTACCTGTGGCCACCTTATTGCACCCTGGTTCCATGTAAGAACATGTCCCCTTTTGTACACACACCAATGGCTGAGAGGACATGGACACAGTTACAGCTGGACAGACTGGGCAGCACTTCAGCAACTGCCCCACATACTCAGAGCTGTGTGGGGGTCCTGGCCAGTGCTTTTGGTAAGTGTCTCTTCCTCACTCCCGCCACCGGGAATCTTCCGTACAAATAATGTGTTTCTGCAAGCGTCATCTGTTGTGGTTTAGTAGAAAGAGCAAGTGCAAAGGAAGAAATGGCAGCTTCCTCCTTCCCTCCCATGTTCAGCCTCCGCAGCCTGAGAGGCACCAGTGCTGTTAGACACAACCCTGACTTGGGGCTGCCAAGGACATGATAGTGTCACTGAAGTCACCGGCACTGACAAGCGGGGATGCAGGAGGATACTGAGGAGAAACACTGTTTTAGCAAAGGATGCTACTAGAGAATATCATACCAGCGTTTTAGCTAAGAACATTGGTGAAATGTTTACACCTACATGGGGACATGCCAACAAGTGAGTTACACAACACTAGCAGTGCTCAGCCTAAAGCTGTAGTGATGCTTCTTGCCCCCTGGAAGTGAGAAATTATTGGAAAACACTCTGACTACAATACATAGAATAATCTGTCCCCATGCTCCCCTCCCTCTCAGGTCTGTCAGTTCAAGGGTATGGTGTAGAGGTCAGCTGAGTTCCCAGGAATGAAACCTGCTCGGATGCCCCTTCCCAGGCCAGTTTCTTTGCTGACTGCAGCCAGGCTGCCTGTGCTCGCGGTCCTTCTGAGGAGAAGCACACCAGAAGCCAGCCAGAGTGAGTCATCACTCATTCAGTGAGTTCAGCCACGAGAAGGAGAAGACATGACGAGCCGGCTCGTCACCCCTCTCACTGCTCACGGGAGCTTCCTCCACTCGTCCTTGAGGGTATGGCTCAGAACCAGTCTGCAAAGGAAGGAAAGGCTGATAAATGGAAGAGGAAAATATGAATTGCATTAAAATCCATAAGACTTCACAACATGCAGGGAAACAGAGTGAAGTGGGAAAGAAGGGAAAAGGCAGGGAGCATGGAAATTTGGGAAGCTAAGACAAGACTTCTAACACCAAAGAAGTCAGAGGCACTTTTGCCATGACAGTGTTGGAGGAAGGATTAAGCTGGGTGAGCGTGTCGCATCTGTGCAAAGGGCTTAGTCCTGATTTGGACCTCTGGAATATTATTGCACTGAAGGTGATAAATGCCTGTTCAGAAGTGATCCTGAGCCAGCTTGGCTTGTGTAGCTGGGCCTCCAGATTGATGTGAACCAGAGCCAAATGTTATTGCCAGTGCATTGCCACTCAAAATGATACTTGTTCTGCTGTTATGAAATCTGCCTTGGAAGTGTTTTATTTTTTTTTCCCTTAAAATCTTCTAATATTTGTTTCACTTCAATTTAACTCAGATGAGAAACAGGAAACAAGTAATACAGAGATATAAACTTCAGTTTATATCTCTCTTTTTTTTGCATAGGTATCCTACACTTACAGTAGAAAAAGGAATCTGGACATGTATACTGTAGCTGCTAATAAAAGGAATTTCTAAAATTAGTTGAATATTTAACAGACCAGTGTAATAGGCAGAAATATTTTACTAGTTCCAGATCCCTTTGGCAAAGAATGAAGATTGCTTTGTGATAGGATCAGAAATCCTATTAAAGATAAAATTAATAAAAATGTGTGATTTGCTACCTAAGGAAAGCCTTGTGTCTTCATCATTAAAACCACAATTTAACTTGCAATATACAGGATTTTTTTCCCCCTTGTATTCCTAGATGCACACATACGTTATTGTGCATTCCTAAAATTAAGCCAGCCACGCTGCCAGTCTTCTTTGTGCAGCTTACTTCTCCTTTTTTAGCTTACTTTGGAAACCTCAGCATGATCTCAGGTGAACTATTTGATGTCAACATACTACTCAATAGAGAGCAAATGACAAAGTAGTGTCCTTTGAATTCCAACATCTCAGTCATTTATAGAATTGTCCTAAACCAGAAAGTTACTTAAGCAGTGTTGCTAATAGACACATCCAGCAACAAACATTGAAGCGGGGATGCTTTTGAGGAACTGAAGCATGGGATGGATGATTTTACTAAGCATTTTTGTAAGTACTTACTGTTAAAGTATACTACAAGAATAAGTAGGAACTAGTGGTATGTTAAACATAAATTAGCTGTTGGGCTTCATTCCAGTTACTACCTATTTCAGTGTCATCAACAAATGAGACAGCATGAAGGTATGAAAATAAATAGATCCCTGTTTCTTTATTTATATCTAATTACAGTTCACAGTGCCATTTTTATCAATATCCTTGATTGCTCTAAATTGAAATAGCCCTATTAATTTCAATGAACTATTATCTGAGAAACTGCTTTATTATTTGAAATGAGGACCAATCTTTGACTTAGATTCATATTTTCAAAGCAAGGCACTCATGGTGACTTACTGCAAAACCCAAACAGGCATCTTGCAGATGAAAATAGCTTTTGCTTGCTAACTTTATGATGTATTTTATGGAGACCACAAGCATGGTGAAAACATGGGAGAAACAGCTGTCTACTTGAATGCAAAAGCCCATTTCCAGCAATGCTGTTGAGAAGGGCTGTCTTCCAGGCTCATGCAAAAGTATGGCAAAGAATTGGGCCCAGGAGGCCAGATCTTCAGCTGAAGGCAGGTAACTAATTGAGGCCTGATTATAGAAGATCTGCCTCTCAGTCCTGGAAAGTGCTGATTGCAAATCTTTCAACCTGACTACAGTAAATACATGGCTAGACTCTCTGAATTTATAAGGCATTGGCGCTCTCTTCATCTTGGTAGATGCAGGAGCGTAGGTGGTTTATTAGTCTTTTGTGATGCTGAAAACTTCGCCTTTGTTTTTGGAAGGGCAGTCAGAGTGCCTGGACTAGCTAAGAGTAATTTTGAAACTGGCTGTACAATTTTGTGCACCAAGCCCTCAGCAGTGTGTGTAAGCAGGCATGGTCCTCACTTCTCACCCTGTAAAAGAATAGGACTGCCAAGAGGTTTAAAACACAATTCCTGCTTTTTTTTTTTTTTTTTCTTAATTTTAATCCACACTGGTACCTTGTCATAAAGGAAGGCTTCCTTTAGCACTTTCACTTGCTATTCTAACCAGCCACGATCCACAAATTTACAGTAAATCAAGACTAACTTTGAAGCGAAGAACCATCTATGAGTTTAAAGTTATGTTGAGTGCTTCATAGGATTTGGACCCAATATATAAGAAGAAATAAAGCACAATGCAATGACTTAGACTGGTAAACTGACTGCATAACCCTGTTAACCAGCACTGCTGCTACTGCATTTCAAGCAAAACAATCTTTGTCTGCATCGCTGCCAAAACTGTATTTCATAATGTGTTAACTCCTTCATATTTTGCTGCGATGACATCTTCTTGTGTCAGCAAAACAATGTTGGAACTCCAACACATTCCCACTGGGTTTGGCTGGGTGAAGCATTTGCTCCCTGCACCTTGCTGTGCTCAGCAGGCTGCTAGTCTGCAATACCTCCATGTGCCTTTCCAAAACCAATCATTTTCCATCACGCCCAGCTAGGAGTGAAGCAAGCACAAAACTGACAGTAGGGACATTACTTGGCTTTTAGGCTTGTGTTTTCACACCTGTGACACTTCAGTGTTTGTCTCTGAATCACACAGTGACTGAGGTCTGCTCTCTTTGTGTAAGACAAGAAACCATGAAAAGGTGCCAGCAGCAACTTTGTCCATGTTATTAAGTCCATTCTTCCCTTCCAACAGCAGCCCACACAACTCAGAGTTATACAGTGTGCTGGAATTGTCCAAGAAAAAGATTTCAGCTGTAGATTTTACAGAAAAAGACCTGGTTTGAACCAGGCTGTGATTGTGAAAGACAATGCAGAAGCAGGTCATTGGGATTGAGGCATCTGACCTCTCTGTAGGTCCCTGTAATCTCATGCTGGATTATCTCGCTCTCCCTGTTACTGCAACCCTACTCTGCTCCCAGAGGAAAGCTCAGTGCTGAGCATGGCACAACCCTTGCCACATGCCTTTAAGACAGTCCAGATTCAACACTTCATTGTGTCTGTCCATTGCTATTAGGTAACTTGTCAAGCTTCTACCTGAGCTTTATCTTTGCCTTGGCGATCTCCTGGGTAGGACTTGTTTTTCACATTACTAGAATAACAAGTCCCAACCCTTTGGGTCCCTAAAAGTAATAAGGAATAACTAAAGGGTTTACCTCAGATTACATTCACCACATTAGGCCAATGTTGAGAGAGTGCTGAATACTTACCCTTTGATTTATGTTTTCCCTTGTGGTGTCGAGTGACATCAGATGGTGCTTTCAATAAGTACCAGGAATTTTCACCAGGCCAGCTCATGAAGTGGGGAGAGAAGTATACCATGCATGACTGATGGTTGGTTTTGTTTTTCCCATAAGCAAAGTCCAGACTGGAGTTTACATGCCAGCTCTATGGAGGTGCTGAGCAACCACAACTCCCACTGAGCAGCCATTCAGCACTCCTGAGCATTTGGCACGCTAGAATTTGCATGAATAAACAGTATAAGGATCTCAGAGTTGAGCCTGATGAGTCATTTCAAAGTTGCACATATTCATAATTTTTCAGTATTTGCTTCCTTAAGCAGGACTCTACTTAAATCTGTATTAGGTTCTTGTAAAAAAGGGTGTGGAGATGAGGAAAGAGGTCGGTGGGATGGTTTGTCATAACATTTTCATTTATTAGGTCCCAGCAGTTATCCTATTTATGCTAGGAGAAAATATGTAGTCTAGGCCTTTTATGTATTTGAAATACAGTGAAGTCTACACATTGATTTCTGCTTTACCAGCATGAACCTCAGCAGCCTTTAGGTACAAAGGCTGGGATCTGAATTGACAAACTTTAGTCATCCAGAAACAAGATATCCACTCAAGCAAACTCTGTTCATCCCCTCTAATGGGAGTGATCAGAGAAAGGCACAACCAGAGGGTGATTTGTCCCATGTTCAAAGAAATGGATTGCTCTCTGGAGATACCTGTTTCACTCTAGTGACTCCACAGACACTCTGGATGACTGGGCTAGACTACATCTGGCTTTTAAGCAATTATACAAGAAAGATTCCAGCCAAGTATTTCAGGATATCAAAACACTCCTTGATAGGAATTCAGAACTTTGACTGCAGTATTATTTTATGAGATCACAAACTCCTAAGTTTAGGAAGTCGGAAGGAAAGGTGAAGGGCTGAATGGCTTCATAATCTACTTTAATGTAGATGGATGAGGCAGTTGGCTACAACCTATGTGAATGATTTCTGGAGCAACAATGCTACCCGAAGCAGGTTCTGCCCCTTGGGTCCCCATTCACCTCTTCCTGCTTTGGTTCCATGGTTCACTGTCCATTTGCATTGCTGCAGCTCTTTGAAGGGCTGTTCTAAGAATGGGAATGTCACTGGAACAACATCATTTTTTTTTCCTTTTTTTGAGGTGAAGGAAGATATTTTTAAACCTGGATCATTTGAATGATTTGATTTCAGCACAGCCCAACAAACAGCTTCCTCAGCACAAATGCCCTGTAAGTGGTGGCATCTGGGAAGCAATAAGAGGCAGGGCCATTTGGCAAAAAACTTCTGAATCACCTTTTCTGCTAGAGGAAAAACTGGATCCACACCCTTAGAGGCACATGTACTACCCAGTGCCTTTGCTGCCTCCTCTTTATCCAGCAGGAGAGCAAGGGCATGAATTTGTTAGAAAGTGTGGGTCTTGGAGAGAGAAGCAGTGAAAATACAGGTTTCTTGATTCCAGGGTTTCTGTAGCCTCAGAAAATGAGCTAGAAATTAAATTTAATTCCCATTTTTAGCTGGCTTGTTTAGAAACAACCCCCAATGTTGACAGAACAGGGATGATTAAAAAATGCTAGCTGGTTGCAAAGCAGTCACAGAATCTGTAGGCTATGTTTGTCTGCCTCAAATGTCAAGTGTTACACTGCTGGCACTCAACACTTCCAGGCAGAGGAAACAAAGGGAGCACAACAGGTTATTTTTAAATAGTTTAAACTTTAGTTCAAGCATTTTGTTTTCATATTTTTATGCAGTCTAGCTCCTTCAGCATAACACCTGGCAGCTGTCACTATATCACAACAATATTGTTTCAAAGCTAAGGGGCTGCTTATTTTGCATGGATCTTTTTTATCAGTGGGAATCAACAGAGCATTCTCCAAAATATTTGTTACAATTACCTGCCACAGAAATACATAAGGTAGCAGACAAAATTATATGCACAGACAAGCTCCATCAGACACAGAATTAGACATATCACTCTCTTAATAGTGGTCAGTAATTAATTTTAAAAGTCCATTGGGAGGAAATGCCTTTCTTCAATAGATCATCACTATTACAATTAACATTATATGGATAATGTCTAATGCAGAGTCTCTTACATAATGATCTCAAAGTGATAAAATATATTTCAGATGAAAACAGCCCAACTGTCTTATTTTGGTACAGGTTCCACCCATCTCCCATGGGACATGGAGGTCCAGACACTTGAACCTGTGGTGGAAACTGCATTAGAACATGGTGTGGGAGAGCAGCTTTCTTCTCAGTATTACTTGGGACAAATGACATACAGTTCCCCTATAAAAATCACCTATTTTTTTCATAACTTAAGGAAGAAAAGGAAGAAATAACATACTTGTGTAATATTTGACCCATTGCTGCACCTCATTGATCCAACTTTTTATTGAGAGTAATTAACTACATATTTGCATGAAACCTAGTCCTCCTACTGGCCAGGAAAATGGAGGAAACCCAACAGGAGAGTCTTAAAAACATGTGAATATTAAGGCTGCATGATCAGAACAGTCTGTCCTGCATCTATCCACACCATTCTTCACTCCTCTAGGAGTGAAGGTTTTTTGGGACCTCCTGAACAATGAGCCTTTACCATTTCTGCTCACTTGCAGGCCTGCTGGAGAGCTGTCTAGCACAGGGAGGATCCTATTGAGAGGCTGCCAGAGTAAGTGCTGGTCACGTACTACATGCTGGCCACCAGTGCCAGGAAGCTACTCATGAATACCAGCTCTTCCCTCTTCCTCCTACTGCTGCTTTGTCACACAAATAGATAGGAATTCAGATTAACAAGTTAAATGTGAAGTAAAGACCTTCCAAGAACTTCTCCATGTTGTAGAAATTTTGCTATTAGCTTTCAGGGAGAAGTAGCAAAAACAGTAGTGGTTTAATGTCCTGTCTGTCTCTGTCAGGCAGACTTTCCTTTGACTAATGTGGACTTTTGTATTTCAAAGCTTTTTCTCCCTCTGCAAACGGTACTTTTGGAAATCCAGTGAATGACACAGTGATAGTTCAGGCTGTGATTCACCCTGGAGCTCCATTTGTGGGATCAGATAACAGAGCCAGCATAGCTTTGAGATGTGTAGACACACACATCCCATGCTTGAAGGCTCATCCCGTGCTGCTCACATTGTGAGTGACTGCCCTGGGCTCTCCTAAGCCTGCAGGGGGTGAGAGTGGTGTTTGTGAGCTGTGGGCACAGCACAGCCTCTCTGAGAGACAAAACCAGTGGAGGTGCAGGACAAAAAGCAAGATTGTCAGCTAAAGCAACCTGTTGTCATTCCTTAAAGCCACCACATAACAGAAGAAGAAGGTCTTGGCCACAGTTACCACATTTTTTTCCCTCATCAGCTGTTGTTGCTACCACTTTTTCTTTGTGTGCTCATTTTTCCATGTCTCCAGTTGCCTGAATCTGCTCCTTACTGCAACCACAGCAACTGAAGCTGTTATCCACGCTATGACTCTGCTCCAAAACCCCAGAATTGCTCAGTGAGTAGCTCTGTGATTGCCCAGATGGATGTCTGTCATGTCAAATCTCACATTGTAATCTCTGCTTGCCCGTTAGCAGTGCTGGCCTGCTTGCACAGCACTCAGCCAAGTGATGAGCAAGATATTAAATCAAGTTTCCTTCTGTCCCTCTCACACTGTTCCCAGGTGAAGACCAAGGAAGCTGTGATAAATGCTGCTCATAGAGCTTAGAATTCAGTCACAGTTATTGACCCGGTATTGACAGGGTATAGAGTCACTGTCACCAGAGGCAAGCTTGGAACTGACCTGCATCTGGGCAGGCACCAGCTCAATTTTTCTTTAAAAAGAAATTTATTTATTTTCTAAAATTAAATTTTGAATTTGTGCATAAATATAAAAATGAATGCATTTTAAAAACAAATATTTTGTCAGATGTTGAAGAGGCTCATCAGCACTAATGGGGGAAATGACAGCTATATTTTCTTGGTAAGGCATTTTGTAATAGAATAAGTCATACAGCAAGTGTTTCATCATGAACAAAAACCACTTCTGTGTACAGAAGTGCTGAGCCAGGAGTGCTCTGAGTGACTGATCTGTATTTCGATCGCCACCTTCAGTGGCTGAGACAGACTCAGGCAGATTTTATAGGGTGCTCTCTAAATTGAAAAGAGCAGTAAGAAATTCAGATCACTTATCCCCCAGGACTGTGAGCTCCTCATTCTCTGCTCAGTCAAAGGCATGATGTCTCTGTTTGACATCTGTAGCATGGTTTGAACATTGCAGCACCTCTTGGCTGGCAGCCAGGGATAACAGGTTTTTTTAATTAGTCACTGGCCTCTTACTTAATGACCTGAGGATTATTGCAAAGATGCCAGGAATATATATCACCTAAAAAGAGATACAAGATTGAATCATCACTCTTTGATATGTCTGTCTCCTCATTTTCCATTTAATTTTGGCTGCACATGGTCTTATCTCCATTTTAGCCCCCCTAGTCCTAATCTCCATTTTAAAAGCCCAGCAGGTGGGCACTGCAGGGTGCTGCAGTCCAACCCCTGCCTGCTCACAACCCTGGAAACCCTGCAAGTGGAAGGATACCCTTCCCAAACATAGGGGTTCAGGCCCAGTTAACTAATTACCACCACGGGGATTTTCAATCAGCTAGGCTGGAATTTAAATGTTGATCCATCTCTAATGCTTACAGGACACCAGTGCTGCTTTCCAGAGGTGAGTGAGTGGCTGCACTGAAAGCCTGGCCTGTCTCAAGGCAGTAAGGTAACTAAGCAAATATTCCAGAAGCAGATGGTTTGTGTAGTTGTGACATACATCTACCACAATGTGATGTAAACCAGTAACAGTTCATCCATTATTAAAAAATATTTTTTGTTTACATTCTATTTTCCTTTCCAAACTCCTTCACAATGAGCAGAACAGGTGATGCTTGGAGGAGGAGGCTGAATGGAGGTAGAATTCAGTATTTAAATGAGCTAGTCACAGAAAGACAATGTCTATGTGAGCCTGGCTTTGTATTAATTTCAACAGGAAAAATAATTTTGTCCAAACTGTCATTGTGGAGATCCTTTTACTAGTAATAGACTGAAAAAAATGAAATATCCATAAATCAGATGATATCTATGACTCACCAGACAAACAGCAGAGCAGACTATTTGAGGGAAAACTTCAGGTAAAGTATTTGCCACTCATATTAATTATGAGAAACTGTTGTCTGAAATCTGGTCTTAATGCATTGCCCTCACGAGTCATCGCTGCTGTCTCTGAATCACCCAGGTAATTCTCAAAATTAAGGGAGAGGGAGGTGTTAAAAGAGGAACAATCAAGACTTTGCTGATCTCCTCTGCATGCATTGCCAAACTGAGGGGAAAAAAATTCACCTGAAGCACAAAGTCAAGAAACAAAATGGAAATTTACAGGCAAAATTTACCACCAACTGAACATCAGCCTGAATGGCCACAGATGTAGCTGCTATCACTGAGTCCCAACTCACTGAGTCAAGCTACAGAGAAGCAAAGGCAGAATTTCTTGATTGTTAACTGAGTTTCTTGCATCTAGTGTTTGTTCAGGTACAGGAATGCTCCCCTCCACACCCCCACCCCCCCACAGTGAAATTTAAGAGATGTTTAGGGAGAAGATTGAAACAGAGTTTGATTTGGACTTCTACACCAGCTGATTGAAGGGTCTCCTACAAAAAGCTCAGCTTCATGGAGGACAGATGACTCATTTTCATTCAGTCAAACCTTGCAGATATTTTCTAATGGTACAGGAATAAACTCATCAATTTTCCACCTAAGGAAAGGTAAGATACAGGTATATAAAGACCTAGATTGCAAATATCAAGCTGATTTTTGCTGTCTGCATTCCTGGATCTTTCATTAGCACTAAACATACGTTGCAGGGAGCAGAGAGCCTTTGGAGCAGCAGCTGGTGTCTTGGAAGAAAGCTACCTGGGCCATGCCCGTGGCTGATGCTAACAAACTTCCTGTTCTGCTCTGGGAGAAACTGTGGGACGGTGTGTCGGGAATAGAGACCCTTTCTTAGCCCCATTCCTGCAAGATCCAGTCTCACAAGAATGCCTTCTCTTGAGCAAGAAATCCCTCTTGGAACAGCTGGCTTGAAGTGGGTGCTTGTCTTCCTCACCTAAGCATATTGGCAAGACTGAGTTTCCAATTTGGTGAAGAGAACATTTCTTATTTGTGTTCTATGCTTGTGCAAACACTCCAGAGCAGCACTGTGCTAAAATGTGGGACCATGCCTTGTATAACCTGATGGAAAAGTGGAGGTATGTGAACAAAGAGCACAGTGCAATCTCTTGGCCTTATTTTGGTTTTCAATGATCTTATTTAGTCCATGTTGTCTGCACATTGACATGACAACCAGTCAGGTAAAACTTAGCTAAATACTGACCTCTCTAATGTGATTTAAAGATGTTTCATGGGAAAAAAAAAAAAAAAAGAAGGATCACCAGCTGAAATTAAAGTATTCAGCAGCAGGGCAAAGAGAACTACAGTACATGAATACAGAGAAGACTGTCCTTATGGTAATTCTGGCAGATGGCATAAGGTTGCAAGAAAGTAATAGAAAATTTTAAAACTAATGAAACAAGATTAGCATAGGCCATTCCATTAGTATTTCGCCTCCCAAACAGTTCAGTCGTGATTATATTTTATATCCTCGTGGAATTAAAGCACTGTACTTGCTGGCTGCAAAGGGAAATTAGATCAGGCTACTGTTTGTGGATGATTAACTTGCATTTCATTTCAGACTAAATGGAGTCCTTTGGAGCCACAGACAGACTCTTTTCTTATGGGGAATTTCAGTAACAGGATGCAGGGTCCAGCACTTCATTTTAGCTGAAATAAACCGGGTAACCACAGACTCAGACAACCCAAAACTTTCATGAATGCACACAAATTTATATGATTTCACTGCATGAGAGATGTTGCTGACAAAATATGATTAGGGAAAGTTGTGGGACTCCAAGATCTGCTTCTTCCATGCACTGGAAAGGGCTGCTTGCTAATGTCTGTGTCACTCACCACTAATACAGCCCTCCCCATGGAGCCAAGGCAGTTCATTGATGCTATTCCTGCTCCCTGTGCTGTAATCATTTGCTGCTGGTTGTCATCTCCCAAGGCTCAGATCTCCCCAGCTTCAGACACCGAACAGGGGCAGCTGGGCTGGGAGCAATGTCACCTCACACTCAGCAGGCAGGTGGGACAGGTGCCAAGTGAGAAGCAGCAGCTGCTGCTGAACTTGCTCTTAGTGGAGATGCCTCTCATTCTCTGTCAGAGGCAGAAGCAGCCCGTGGTGACCACACTGCTGATTTAGGCACTCCCCGAAGGAGGATGAGGCTGTCTGATGCAGAGTTACTTATTTTGTTCATGCTGAATAATCTTCTTTTGGCCTTTCTTACACCAAACAATCTGCACACTTGCGGGCTGTGGCTCCTGTTGCCTTATCCCTGCTCCCACACTCTGGAGGAAATTTATAGATGCATCAATACAATTTCTTAGAGTGAAATGACCCTTGAATAAAGTAAATGTCGGGAATTAATAGGGGAACTGATCTCTTTTTGCTGCTGAAAACCAATTAAAACCCTATTGGTGCATTCTATTAAAAGAGTCTGAAAATAAATTATATGCTGCTCTTATGATGACAGTCATGCAGGTTTATATTATTATTATAAATAATTATACAGTTATTCAAAGTAATTTTGTTATTTGGCTTTTGGGGCTTATCACACAAAGGAACAAGGGCAGTGACCTGATCTTTCATATGAAAAATGAAGACACATAAACTGTCTAACCAGCCACCTCACTATGCAAGGAGAATAAAACCATTTTTATGCAAATAGAATCTGAGACCAAAATGTCTTTTCCCTTCACCTCCTTTCTACTTCATTATTAAATAAATCATAAAGATGTCACTAGAGACCACACAGAGAGAGGTCTCAAACAGTAGAAATAAGAGCTTTCTGCCTTTATCTATTTTTTATTTTAAAAGGTATTCTGAATTTAAAAAATAAGGAGAGGGGAAAGAAAGCATGGTGCTCTTCACATGCCTGATTTCCCAGGAATAAAAACAACCTCTATGTCCTTTAGTAATAATACAAGTTTTCTAAACCAAACACAAGCAAATGAAGATTAAACGATGGTCCATGAACTTAATTGAGATTCACATTGTCCAATGCTCTTCAAATTCAAATTACTACCAGACAGTGAATCTTTTTGGCTAATTTATGCAACTAAAGTGTAGATGATAACTTCTGCCCTCTCCCTTTTAATTATTTTAATTGAGAGATATTCTTCAGTCAGAGTGCTGGAAGTTCTGCATATAAAAGCTGAATAATAGTTTGTCACTTTTCATAGATGCTCCATATCACGTACAGTGATGAGACCACAGTGCAGAAAGTGAGCAGGGAAAACCAATCATCTTTGTGTTGAAGAATAGATCAACATTGAATTTTTCTGTCATTTGAGCAAATACCCAAAGCTAACTACAACTGGTTTCAGTCAGATTTTTGGTTTTCAGTAAACAATATTAAATATCCCAGTTGTAATACAGAATTCTCTGTAGATCAGTTATATCACACTGAAAATTGAACACACATGTACGACTTACCTAAGAGGGGCACAAATTTGGAGCTGGAAGATAGTCATGGATATTGTCTACCAAAAAAGGGGTTATTCCAGAAGAGATGTTACAGAATAGTTAAGGTTTAAATTACAGAGTTTGTATTTGGGACAACTTCATTTGGTAGTGAAGTTCTTAGTCCTTGATCTTGTGGATATTTCAACTCTTAATGTGACCTAAGGAAAAAAAAATCCTTTGTCTAGATTGGGTGGGATTCCTGTAAATGCTGCATTTCAGGGCCATGATTGGTGCTCCATGCTCACTGGGAATGTGGGAGAGATTGCTTGAATGGCAGTAGGACCTGAAGGGAATGTGGGGTGTGCTGTGTGAGCTGGGGTGTGAGGGACCCCTTTCCAATATGTCCATGGGGACCTCTGGAGAGTGGGGCTTGAGCCATCCACCCAAGGGAGCATAGGTGATTTGCTTTCTGTGGTGATCCTGGCAGCAGGATTATTCAGTGGATTTGTTTTCCTGACCTTAACCCCTCTGATGCCAATTATTACTCTCCAGCTCTTCCTCCCCTACTTGCTGGACTGAACAAGCTTGGTGTTCTTCACACCTGTCAACCAACAGATTCTCCATCCTGCTGGTCATCTGAACAGCAACTGAAATACAAGCCCATATATCTGCAAGAGTAAATGTCTCTTTTCATTTTGAACCAGGGAGATGCAATATTTAACCATGCAGGAATAAGCTGAAGGGTGGCATTTGTGAGGAGGAAGAAATGATTTAGGCAGCTCATGTTGTGAACTAGCATGATGTTTTTGGATAGGAAGAAAGGGAAAAAGTCCTTTAAAGCTATATAGGAACATCACCAGATACACTATTTGAACTGTTAGTTAGTGGTAAAATGAAATATTTCCTACCCATGAAAGTACAAATCATGTATTGAATCAGAGTCCAAAGACGATGTAGTATGATAAGAAATGCCAAAAGTGTTATGCAGAATGCTAACTCCTGTGAGAAAATAAGAAGAGTGCTTCACCAGTGTTGTCATCACATGAAGTACTCATTATCACTATGTTCTGTCAAAAAGCTCTGTTTCCACAGCACTTTTCCATGATATACTTTAATTAGAGAAAGGGAGTAAATACAGTGGTGTGAAGAACATCAGCTGGGGTTTAAAAAAAAAGGGAATATAGCACTTCAGAGTGGGTTGAGTAAAGTCACATGCAGGAAAAATACAAAGTTGAAGTTCACATAACTGAAAATGATCACTGCTCCACGACAGCAGTCATTTCCTTTGTGACAGAGACACATCTCAGCTCAGATCCTTAAATCTGACCACAGCATCATCTCATGGCATCACCCTCACTCAGACATCCTGCTCTTTCTATTCTTCTGCATTTTTCTGCTTCTTGTGCTTTCCTATCTCTTGCTGTGTCTCCAGCTCACTGGCAATCCCATCCTCAGCTGTTTCCCCTGCTCCTTTCTCCCATGTCCCCAGAACCATGAGCTACTCTGCTCAGCATGCTCCTCCTCCTTCCAAAATGCCAGTGTCACCTGTGATCTGGGAAAATATTGAGATGCAGCACCCCCAAACACACATGCCAACAGGAACTGACATCTTTCCTATGTGCCTGTTTTTGCTCCTGGTATGCAGTGAAGAAAGCTGGATACCAGGCTGCTGTTTTTTTTCAGACAGCTGCCCACATCAAACACAAGTTTTGTTCCTTTTGTTCTTGCTGGGGCTGAGGGATGCAGACCACACTTAGGCAAGCTCCCAGGAAATTAACCTAGTACAGAACTTATGTACCTATGGTGAGGTTAGGCTGCCTGGTCATCAGTGTAACTAATAAGAGGAAACAGCTCTTAGGAAAGCTAAGAGGAAACAATAAATTTCATTGTGAATTTACTTTTTGCCAGCTCATGTAGAATATACTTAAGAAGACAATGTCGTAGTAGATTTGATAATTTTAAAGTACTTCTTGTTTTAATTCCACTCAAATATTCCCAAATAAAACCCTGACTTGAAAAATAGCCACTGAAATTTAGTGGTCAGATGTTGCTTTTGTTAAGAAAGTCAGCAAAGTCAGCCACCAAATTCAAGTATCACTTACTGAAACCTCTAGCAGAAGTGCCCCTTTTATCATATCTCTGTTAATTCCTTTTCCTAACTTTTTGCCTGTAACAGGATTGTTTATCTATTGTCATACAATTGCAGCCTATATAGCTGCTTATGTATGCTATATAGTCATCTCCAGACTTGAAGGAAACAGCATGAAATACTTAATACCCACTTTTTCTTTCTCTCTCTCTCTCTCTCACACACACACACACACACACAATCCCTTCTCATTGCACACATACAGGTAATTTCTTTCTTAAAACATGCAGCTAGAACCTGTAAATTACTATGGTTTGATTTACAGAGTGCTGCTCATGGGCTGGTCACCAGACACTGGAGCAGGACCTGGTGTAGTGTGCAAATCCTTGCACAGCTCCCTCAACTCTGTTCCTTGTGTCTTTGGGCCATGTGGAGTTTGTATACATGTGCTGAAGGAGGATTATTCAAATTCAGGTTATACCAATTCTAATATTGTCATTTTAAGGAAAACATTCTCCTGTACTCAACACATCAGTATCTGTTATCCCATCATGCTGCTGAGTGTCTAACACTGAACTGAAATGTATTTTCTTCACGCTCTCTTTTAATCAAGTCTCAAGATTCCTTGGAGCAAAGCCTCTGCCACAGATCTGAACCCAGGAAACCACACTCCTTACTGAGAGGCAACCAACCACACAGGAAGGCTCTGGGTGTTTGCACAGCTTCATGTTCACATGGGGAAGCACTCCAGGTGCAGCCACAGAGCTGCAGAAGGCAAAGCCAAGCCATAGCTGCTCCACCAGTCACTGTAGGACAGTACATACACAGACTGTCAGCAGGTGATGAGAGTAATCTCATGCACAGGATTTCTCTGCCACTAACACATGCAAATATCTGATGTGCAGCGACATCACTGGCCTCTCCAATAGCTCCTGTGTGTGAGTAATTTGGATAACAGCTGGCACAAGCAAGGTGCACCAGCAGGTAAGTACAAGCAACCACCAGCATGCTGCTTCGAAGCTATAGTCAGCCTGTCACACATTGAACCATCTATAAATGCAGTTTGTGCTGCTTTCACATGTTTGAAATTGCTCTTGTTCTTTAGCATGCAGAGGAAAATGAAGCCACATTTTCCTTAACATTGCTGTTCCCGCCTTGCTGCACGTGTCAGCCCTCTGGGATGACTTTGGGAGCACTGACCTTGGACGTCGCTGCAGTGGCATTACTTTCCTTACCACTCCCTGGTGCACTCTCCTCGATTGTTGCTGCTGTCGGGGCTTCTGCCTTCTTTGCACTTGTTTCCAGAGAAACAGGAGTCCCTACTTTCCCCAGCCCACTCACCGGGGTTGAGCTTGGGCTGCTTGGTTGCCGTGACTGGGACTTATACCAGCTAGGGTAAAACAAGGGATCCGTGGTTTCTGCTGGGGCCGGCACTTGAGTGTCAGACTCGGGAGTCTGTTGAGAACCACTTGGTGTCACAACAACATCCTTAAGCAGGACAGATAAAGAGAAGAACAAGCAGAGTGCACCACGTTACCTTCCTGCTGTAGTCACATTGTTCTGCATGTTGTGTTTGTTAGATAGCACTGCAAGGCATAGGTTTGTCCCACTAATATGATCTGAAAGAATTGCAATCAAAATGCAAAGCAAAAGCGACTATATCATTTGAATAACACAGACAAGAGAAAGAAAATAAATGAACCTAAAAATAGAACAGGAAGGTAGAACTAGGTGGGAAGGGGGTACTAACTGAGAAAGGAGTGAGCAATGGGTTCATCAATTCAGATAAACCCTCAATTCAATCCTAAAAACTTAAATTCTGCATGAGAGTCTCATGAACCCATACCAGCCATGAATGACAGGTGTAGGTACCTTCAGATGGCTTGTTGGGATTTAGGTTAAGAATAACACTTTTGCCAAGGAGTCTGTTGATACAAGCAGCAGAATAAAGGGAATACTGCAGAGAAGCATTTGCCCACAAGCCTTGCCATCAATGCTGTAAGCCAAGCACTGTTGCTCTGCCAGGAAGAGGAGCAGCCAGATGAACTGCAACTCTACCTGCATCAAGCTCTTGGGGTTTCTGCACACACAGTCTGCTATCACCACTGCATTTCTGCTTTGCCTTTTTACACCAGAAGGCAAAAACTCAAATACAGGTATCCGTCACACCACAACACCCACATACCATGTCTGACTTCATGCCTGATTATCTCCTAAAGGCATTTTACAATTTCTAGAGCAGCATGCTGTACCTTTCTCACTTAAGCCTTAGAAATTAGAGAATTCTAATGTTGGTGGGCAGAATTGCTTATGCCTAGTTCTTGTTTGCATAAAACCCTGCATCAGTTAGGGAACACAAGTTTAGTTAACTCAGAGCAAATTTTCAAATTTTGATTAAATCAGTAAAGCCTGATTTAAGAGCATCTTCATATGACTGGTGAAAACTCACACGTGTTTTTAGATCAAAGAAAGAATGAATCTATAGTATTTATTTTCACTTGTTTTAGGTAGGGAGCTTCCTACAATCAAATATCCTTTGTGTGCTTTCTTGTTTTTACATAGGCCTCCTCAAATATATTCACAACAGCCTTTACCCTTCAGCAACTTCACTGAGTAAATTGTCTAAGAGGAGAATTTGCTAACTTAATGGTATTCAAGGCAAACTAAAGTAGAACATGAAGTATATTTTTTAATGTACATCTTTTAGAATATGCAGCAATTATGGTCTCATTCTAATCAAATTCCCTAAGAAAAGTGTTGGCCTAAAATATTCACACCCTGAACCTGTTTGCTGTCAGGTTGTAAAAGGCAGTTTCCTCTCCTGTTTGGTGTATGATATTCCTGCATCTAGCTAGACATATCCCAAGGACGATCAGAGTAGAAGGCAGCAAGTGCCATTCACAGAAAACAGTAGAAGTATAATCTAAAAACTGGTGGTGGAAAGCTTCCTAAATCCAGAGAGAATGCCAAATTCTCTTGGTATAAATATTTTAACAATCATCTCATTTATAACAGTTAGTCTGAGTTAAATCACAGCAAGCAGAACATTCATTGTAATGCACTGAACTCCCAAATGGAGTCTTTTTTATTTATCACTTATGTATCCCATATATATCTTAATTGATCTAGCAGCTAATTTTTTGCCTATCGAGTGACACATGCACAGTTGAAGTAAAGTTGCATGTATGTGTACAAGGGCAATAAATAATTTTGCCCTCCAGTGCATTAACTCCCTTAGCCCTGCTCCTGAGTCACGGTGCCCACAGGACACAGGGGAGCATTTCTGGCTCTGCCAGGTGCACTCAGCAAAGCTGGCAGGGCAGTGGGGCAGCACAGACATTTACCTGACCAGCTGGGGCAGCCAGCACTGGTGCTGGAGTGGGTTCAGCCAGGGGCTCTCCCCCTGCACTCTGTGCTTCAGGGTCCTGCTGAGGTGCCTGTGGTACTCCCTCTGACCCTTCCTCCTCTTCCTCCTCTTCCTCCTCTTCCTCCTCTTCCTCCTCTCCTGATGATTCTGTGTGGACTTGACCCAAGCCTTCACCATCCTCTGTCTCCTCCTCTTCTTCTTCTCCCTCCTCCTCTGATAGAACATGTGTAAAAGGACAGGATGAGCACCATGTGAAGACGACTTCAGTCTTTAGGTAATTAAGAAGCCATTTGCAATTGCATGGCAAAGTCACTGACAATCTTCTGCCTGGCAGAGAGGATGTTGGTGAGGAGCCTGCTCCCACCAGCCTGGACTGGGCACTGCCATGGAGCTGCCAGCAGGAGCTTTGGGGCAGGGAAGACACTGAACACACATGCTGGTTAAAATCTTAAAGCTGTCCCTTTCCATGGGAAGGAGGACAGAAATTCCTGTCAATGCAGTTATCCTCATGAGGAATGTGCAGCACAGCCCTGCACGTTTTGGGGAGAGGCTACCTGGGATCTGGCACAATCTCATGAAAAAAGTCCTTCTTCCAATTCTAGGTATATGTTTGTTTTAATGCCATTGAAGCTGTCCTCATCATTCTTTACTGGGTCAGTGCTTTGCAATGCATGACTGGAAGTTTGAGATACCAACATGCCTAAACCAGACTGTCAAACTTGGTCAAACCATTGCTTTTGTGCCATCTGACAAATCCTGTGGTCTGCAGTCATGGCTCAGGTTGTTTCCAGAGGAAGGCCTCTAGCACTGCATTTTCTTTAATATAATCACACTAGTTATCCTAAAAAATTTGCAGGGCCATCCTAGCACTTCAAAAAAATAAACCTAGATTTGATTATAATTGATACATAATGCTCTGGTTACATTTTGGCATAGAGAGAAATATCTGATTTGAGGTTTCCTACTCAGTATTATCATGTGAATCACACATAGCTGCTACATAAGAAAGAAATTTTGGTAAAATAAATTACATACCTCTGTCAAAATCAATTTCTCGTATTATTTTTTCTTCTCTACTGAGGTTCACTGTGAATTGGTTCATATTCTCATACCCATCCTCTATTTTTTCCATTTGAAATCCTTTAGAAGCTTCAGTAATTCTAAAATAGAAATTGGTTATTGTCATTGGATTTGAAGATAAATTTATAAATTGTGATTATAAAAAACAAGAGTCTCAAGTTTAAAGACTTACTTTTGTAGCAATGTTTTGGCATTCTGTAGAAACAAAAAAGAAATAACTGAATTCATAAATGATTCAATTTTCTCAGAGATTTTATGCATTGAGAAATAATTCTTACAATGTCAGCTTTTAAAAGCACTAATAAGAATTTAATAAGTGACAGCCATGACATCCAGGAATGAGATGAAATTTGGATGGTAATTAGCATACACCTGAGTAAATCTTTTAGTTCTTCAAAGATGTTTTAATTAAAACAGGAATATGATGGGAAACATGCAGAGTTGATAGGAATAAACCCCAAAAGGAAATATTTTTCCTCCTTTTTTTTGGTTGTGTTTGTGGTGAAAAGCATCTGGTCTGTTACCCTCTTTTGGAGACACAAAACTCTATTTGTCTTGGAAGAATATTGTACTCTTCAAAGGCAATTATTTGATGAAAGTAAGTGTTGGTTGTTTTAATTTGGTTTTGTTTGTGGTTGGTTTGGGTGTTTTGTTTTGTTTTGTTTTGTTTTGTTTTGTAGAAATTGCCCTTCCTGCCTTTAATACAGAGGAATTGTAAAATTGCAGGACAGAAATTCTACACCAATGAATTCATTGGATGGGCTGCTAATGGTTCTCTACTCACCTCTCTTAAATTTACAGTAAGAAAACAAGAGACAAAAAAAAAAGTAAAGGTATCAAAATGTATCTTAGCACACAAATTATTGAAAAGTTAATAATTTTGTCAATTTACAAGTGAAACCTATAATTCTCAGAAGATCATGTACACACGAGCATATTGTCCCACCATGGTATTGGTGGGAAAATAAAGATTACCTGGAAAATGTTTGAATTTCTATTTCTTCTAAGGGGACCAGAAACTCATACACAGGATAGTATATTTTGTTGCAAATAGCAAATACTCATGTTCTTGATTTGGATAGTATTCACAAGATGAGTAGTTATTTTTCTGAGCTGATTCAGGTGTTTAAAAAAAAGAGTTTGTATACATGATCACTTGAAGATGAATGAACTCTGAATGGGCCTACAGTTGAGAAATGCTTAAATAATATATCAATAAACCCATCATTCTTTTTCTGTCTTGATTCATAGACTTTATACCTGCAAAAACACAGCCATTTCTGGTTCTTCCATGAACTGGATTCCTGATTCAACCAGTTTTGACACAGCTTCCAAGTGAGCAGCATACTTCTTCATCAGGGAGCGGACGTGTTCCAGTTTCTCCTCTTGGGTTCTAGTGATTATTTGTGTCATCTCATTTTTTCTTTCTTCCAGTACAGAATAGAGATAATCAAATTTTTCACACAACTGTTCTTTCTGTCGTTTGCAGCATTCCTGTGAATCATTTGGTTTATGTTAAACATGTTATGTTCTTAAAAGGGTTTCTATTTTTACAGTTACTTGGAAGCATTTTCATCAAAGAAATTCCTCTTTCTGAACAGTGCAAAGGATTCTGAATGACCCCAGAGACTTTTATAATTTTCAAAGTCCAAGCTGTTGGAACAAAAGTTTAAAAACTCTTCTCAAACTCTGAGTTTCAAGCCACTGAAAGCCCCCAAACAGGTTATTGTATAACTTGTGAGTCTGCTAAAAAAAGTAAAAAGGTATTTATGATGTCTGTAGTGATACATCAAAGTCTGAAGAAAAAGTAAAAGCTCCCACCGTATTAGCAGCTGGGTCCATTTGCGTGAACAGAATGGTTTTAAAAGCAGTGAGCATCTCAAACAGCTCTGGAGAATTTTCTTTTTCTGCCAGAGTACCTGGAACAATCCTGGCTGGGCTTGATTTTCACATACGCCCTCTTAGACTCTATTTGGACAAGAGGTGTCCATTATATTCCATTTACTGTGCACTGAATGAGGTAGAGGTTCTGCAAAGAAAATGGGGTGTGACAGAAGCACAAAGACAAGAAGGAGGAATCAGATTCCAACCGGATGTTCAGGCACTGATTTTCACACAGTTTCTTGAGACACTTCTATTGTCCCTCCAAGCAGACAGCAGCATCTTTCACTGAGTTAGGAGGATGGGTTTGATGACTGCTGCATTGAGCGCTCTCTCACAAGAACAGACTGCACTTGTAAAAGAGGATTTATGGGGAGGAGATGGGGGATAGATTATATATAATGTCTAAGGTCTACCAAATAGAAGTACTTGAGTCATCTGTGTGCCCCAGGGCATGACTTTATTGTGGTTAGACCTGGTTGTGGATGGTGTTGATTATTTAGATCTCTTTCCTAGGAACTGAGGCTGAATTGATTCCTCATCTTTGTCCCTTGAGGCATAATGCTGAGATTCTGGCAGCACAGGATTATTAACAGCGCCACAGAACTTTAAGTAGCGATAAGACTTATTATTCACAGCACTTGACCGGAGAGAATCCCACTTTTTTCTTGACTTTCAGCCAGAGCTCATTCCTATAAGTGGTATCATGAGCTCTGTATCATTCAAATGAGAAAGCCTTTCAAAGATCTGCATTTGGCTAAAAATCACTGTCTACATGAGGGAGGAGAGGGGATTAAATGCATATCTTGATGCATTGACCCAAGTATCCACCTCTGCTTCCCAATGAGGAGGGCTAGGCTAAACAGGCACTCCTTGCAGGGGGTACAGGCTTGTCCTGCCCTTCTGGGAGTCCTTGTCACTTCCCAGAAATTCCTGATTAGTGCAATTACAGGGTGTAGTTAAGGAAGTTTTCAAACCAAGTGGGTCATGGTTTCTGAGTGTCCTTCTATGTTCAGACCTCAAATAATCTTTTCCCACTCCTCTCCTAGCTTTCTCCCCATGAGATGTCGTTCAGATCACTTGGAAAACAACCTTAATTTCGAGACAGGTGTGTGCTATCTTTGTCATTTGACACAGGACAAATGTTAGGGGAAGAAGAGCAAGCAAGCTATATCAGGGTGCTCTGAGAGATCCTTCCCTGTCTTTAAGCACTAATAGATAGTATTTCCTGCCAGCAGATATTACAGAGTTGTGAATCTCATGAGTGAGAGTGCAAAACAGGTTTTTAACTGCAAATGCTGAAATATATCTGAAATATTCTCTTTCTGCATAAAAAGTTCCCATATGAAGCCTCTGCCTGATGGAATTACTCTAATCAGATTCTGTGCAATGAAAGAGGTTAACAAATACATGACTTTGCATTCTAAAAAGTTCTCAGCCTTTTTGTTTTTTAAAGCACAGCTACATCAAAAAGAAAGGAGTCCTTGCTACTGAGCATGAATCTCACTGCTTGTTCCAAAGGACCTGTATTGACTGGCCTATGCTCTTAGCATTTGAAAAAAACACTGTAATTTTCCCTTTGTTATTAGACTCATTTACAGAGCCAAACAGAACCTAATTATTGATTATAGTTTTCCGGTATTTAGCATTTTAAATTCCTTTCTCAATTTTCAGTATAATATGGGAATTAGGTTGACTCTTCAATCAGTTAAAAGCTGTACAAGTATTTTTTTGCTTTTCTGGTTTTTAAGGTTGGACAGGAGCAGTGGCTAAATGTAGAACTGTAGACTATTACTTATTCCAGCTAAATGTAAAATGATTTTCTGCTAAAGCAGATATGTATTGTTCTCTACAAAGTGTTAAGCAGAAAGAAGAGACAATCCTGGATGGTGTTATTTCCCTGTGTAAACATTTCTGAGTTCCAGCTGTAGGCTCTTGTCTTCAAGGACAAACTGATGTCAATTCAGACAAAGCTCTTGCATAGTAGCAAATGTGATTTGCTTGAAATGTAACATGGAAGTGCCAAGGTAAACTCTAAGATCTGTTTTCTGCAATCTTTGACTTTAAAGGTGAAACACCTGATAAAACATCAGAAGGTAAAATGGCTGCATTTTCTTTGGGCTTTAACTTTAAAGGTTAGATTTTAAACTGAGTGGATGACTCTGAGGAAGCTGGTTTCAGAAACTGTTGTATTTTTAAGGTATTTTTAGCACAGTGTTTTCTCCATACTTCAGGCTAGGTGCTTGAAGATTTGTTTCTGGTTCAGCTAGTTCAGCTTAAATGAGTGTAAGCTTTTGCTTTTGTATAATTCAAATTTCTGCAGTTAACCTACTTGAAAGGCTTATTTCTGTCTGCAAAGTCCTGATAGCAGCCAATTTCATCCTTGCAGTGTGAAGGCTTCCCAGCTAAAAAGTTCTGACTGCCATTAATGTGCTCTCTCTTTCACTTGGGCCAATGGATTAGTGTTCTTTGAAACAAACTCAGACATTTTCTGTTCCTTCTTGCTTGGAATTGTGTGCATTGATTGTATAATTGTTTTTTCTTACTAACTAGAATCTGTACATCTTGGATTAACTTATTTTTCCTTACCATTTCTCCTTTCTGCTCCATCTCTGAAGGGTCAATATAATTCTAATTGGGCTGAGAGAGATGCAACTCCTTCACTAGATGCTTCATCAAATTCTGATCACAAAATCAATTCATATGAACTCCTTTCAGCCCATTGTTCTGTGATGCTCAGATTGGTCAAAGTTGATGTTTATATTTGCTTTGCTGATGTAAAGCTCTCAGAGGAAGTGAAAACCACTTCTGCTATTGAATAACACAAAACTAATTCCAACTCTTCCAGAGTGAGGCCTTCACCAGAAAGTCCAGTAAGAACCCAAACTCTTCTCTCCCATGAGCAACAAAACAAGCCTCCTTAAAGGACACCATATTAAAACAACACTTCTGTGCAGAAGGCAAAGCAACCAAATACAGAACAAATACTGACATACCTGTGAAGCATGCTGTGCCTACCCTGTGGCTGAGGCTAAGGCTCTGTTCACAGGACCTGTCAGACTTCAGACTAACTGGTCTTTCATGTAAAGATCTTAGATGGTCTTAGATGTAAATCTAAGAATCTGATCTTAGATGTCAAATGAGCTGGGAGTTGATGGCATTTTGTGGATCTGCTTTTAACTTCAGTGAGATCCTATTCCACTAAGAATATTGACCAAGACTTGCTGATATGGATTATCCTTACTCTTTATCCCCCACCATATAGCAAAGGCAGAAGTGCTGAGTAGGGTGTACCCTTTGGCTGGGGCAGCACATCTTGGTAATGTACAAAGCCATGAGGAATGGTTTAGTGAAACAATGTGGGAATGCATTTGGGTAAAGTGGGACCTGTTGAAATTACCAGAAATTTAAAAGATGCAATGTCACACTGAAATACCAACATTTAAAGAGGTGGCACCTACCTCAACCGACTTGCAGGTCTCTTCCAGCTGCGTGACAATCCCTTGCATTCTGTCATTGCTCCCCACCAGAACTGCAATGCCATCACTCAGCTCAGACTAGGCAGTAAGGGGAGAGCAAGCAGAAGGGTGTTAGGTGCTGTCACACTTCAGGGTGACACATCTAACAATGGGGAGCAGGGGACAAACAAGGCATACTGAGGATATCACTTCGTCTTTCCACCAGAAGTGAGAAAAATTGGAGCTTTATGTGCCCACAAGATACCTGCTTGTGTTTTGACATTTGTTTCCTCCCTCAACAGACTATGAAAACACAGATATTTTGGAATTTTTAATGGAGAAGAAACTGTGGTTTGGAAAGAGGAAAGAGCTTTGTTCTAGTAAGTTCTTCTAGATGCTTTTGTCTGAAGGCCTGTTTCAACAGGCCCTAAATATTTCCTTTGGGTTTGTTGAGGGAAAAGACTCTTGAGGGGTTGTTTGTTCAGTGTCTGGCTCTAGCCACACCACTGTGGTCTTTCGCTGAGGACTGTAGTTTTTGGCCTTGGAGTAGAGAAGAGGTGGCCCATGGACCTGGAGTGACCAATGTGTTACAGAGTCCCTGGCATGCAGGCACTGGGGCTGGGGCTGTGGTGAGTGGGGACAAGGGAAAAGGAGAAGAAGAAGGTAGAGGCTGGGCCACTGGCATGAGGGAAATGAGTGGAGGAAGAAAATAATCCCTGAGTGTGGAGATGGAGATGACTGTGAGGTATCCCTAAGAGAGACAAAGAAGCCAGTCCTAGGGAACTAGGCAACTAGGGAGGGTGATGGGGAGTGCAAGGGGCCCTTGGCACACTGCTGTAGTAACAGAGACAACGGTGTTCATGGCCTCCACAGCTCTGTACAGGCTCCTTTGAGGCCTTCACAGCTCTGTAAAGGCTCCTTTGAAGCATGCATCCTGCAGGCTCCAGGTTATGCCTCTCATCTTGGGCATGACAGCCCCTTTCCATAGGTACTCTGGAAAGGAAGACACAGCTTGCAAATCTCCATGGAAGATGAGTGATTGTGGGCATGGGTTCAGTCCAGAAAACTTCTCCTTCTTCTCCCACCTCTTTTTGATTGAAAAGGATGTTTTTAACTCCTTTCCTAAAGTAACTCCTCATTTGTAGTTTACAAGCACACATGCATCTGTGTGACGAAGTTGGAGGCTGGGATTGCAAACTTGGCCTGTCTGATTGCTTGCCCCACTGGGGCCTTCCAGAAAAATGAGCTGTTTATCTCAGGAGGATAACCCAGTGAGTCAGGTTTTAAATTAACACTGTATTAAAAATAAACAAGTCTTTTATTGGTGACAGCAAGGGCAGAAGTTGTTAGGTACATCCTGTGCTGCCAACTATTGAATATTCCTTCATTCACTTGCAGGAGGAGGTTTTTCACTTAACTTTTCTTAAAAATGGCATGCTTAAATGTAAAAGTGTCTGACAGATAACTATTTGATTTGAAATGGTCTGTTCTCTTTCCAGTTCTTAGTGTTGAAAATACCACTTGTTTGTCTCATCTAAAAGAACAGCAAAAAAGGGATTAGGAACTTGAAAGAGAAATCCTCAGCTCCATATCAAAACTGGGATAAATTGTAGTATCTTTTTGTGTGATCTCATAAATTTATTTTCCTGTGTTTCTAAACAGTTTCTACAGATTTATAGCAGCCTTTCAGTCACACACACGAGTGGCAAAGGCAACCCCAGACCCTTTTGGAAACTCGGAGGAAGGTCATGGGAATACTTTCCTGTTGATGGTCCTGTCAGTTTCTTCAAGTACTTAGAGAAACAAAAAAAATATTTACCTTCTGTTGCTGGTAAACACTTGTGAGAGGAGCAACCTGACAGTCTTTGTGGGCACCAAAGATTTTGCACAAGGAGCAGGTGGGCATTTCACAGTTCAAACAATAAATATTAATCCTCTCATCTTCGTGCTCTTCGCACATTGGCTGGTCACACTTCCTTTCAGGTCTGCAAAAGAAAATATTTGTTTAAAACAAAGATGGTGCTCATGAGTTTCTGATATCACCACTTAGAGTGTTAGCATGAAATATGGTACATTTGTATAGCAGCATAGAAGGCTGACTGAAAAGACAGAGTAGACTTAAACCTGCCCCATGGGATGACTAGAGACAATGGTACAGCTTAATGGTACAGCTTAATACAGCTCAAATGGCACAACATGATGTGATGACAAAACAGCAACATGACCTCATATGGGGATTCCTATACAAATGAGGAATGTGACTGGGAGTGTGACAGAATGCTTGCTCATATTTAAAAATTCAAATAACCTCACCAAGCCTGGACTCAGACTACTCATGTATTTTAATTAGCATGTTATCTAACATCTGTCTGAAATATGAAACATATGTAATTTCTTTCTGGTTCATCATGCAAATTGTTGTGCACTTGGCTTAATGCAGCAAAGCTATTATGGGGAAGACTGACTTTAACCAAGAGTTGAAGATACTGATGAACCTTTAGGCCCATAACTCTAAATCCCTGCTGCTGAGCTTTGTGAGGCCCTGGTCAGGACTGTCAATATCAAACAGCACTGGGTCCTTACAGCCTTTACATTAGGCCAGCAACCAAAACAAGGTGTCACACAAATTGATTTCAGCCAGGTGGCACATGTCTAACTTTACAGTGTCAAATGTTTTAGCAGTAGTTTATTCATTTGTACCCAGCAGAAAAGGCATGGGCTACACAAGTGTTCTTCTCCTTTGCTAAGCTATGAACTGTTGCCACATTATAGCTGTCTGATCTTCTCTTTACCAAAACCATTTGGCTGTATACACACAAGTCTGCACAACCTGCTATCTTAGGATAATTTAGTTGTAGCTTCTTTCAGATGAGCCACTTAGCCAACATTCCCAGTGCAAGTGACAGCTCTGGTCTGGTGTGTGTGGGCAGGGTGGTGCTTTCCTGAGCCCACACTTCAGGCTTAGCAACCTGAGCACATCTGTGGCAAACACATGAGAGTGTTAGCATATGCTACAGAAGACAGGGACCAGTAGACTGATGGAAAGAGTGTGTCTGGGATTCAAGCCTTCAAAAGCCACCACTGTTACTGTGGCAATATTAAATATTTTCAGCACAAATCATTATCCCTTTCTGCTACTGCTTAGAAAAAGAACTATGACTTACCTGTAGCAAGTGGAACAATGGCATCAAATAAATATTTTTTCATCATTAGAAACTATGGAATTTAATGGAATTACATAGGAACCTTTTTTAAAGCCTTTCTATAGAGCTCTGTAGCAAGGAGGCAACCAGCCATTCTATTAAAGCTTAAAATATATGGGAAAAAGAATTATTTTATATCATATTAGAGTAGAGATTTTCCATACCATTTGGTAGAGTGGATACGGCATTTATTTTTTAATGACAAAGTACAGATTTTCCCTTCTGAAGGGAATGGAATATGATCAGTAAGATGCATTAGAAAAAAAATCTAGCAAGAAACAAAATGTCTTACACATTTGTGGGGTTTTTTTAAATTTAAGAGTGCCCTGGGATTTAAAGGGTTCATAAAGAAAATCTGTAATCTGCCATATTATGTGATATACCAGAATAAAACAAGACAAACATTTCTGAAGAATGCCTGTATTATTTGGGTCAGATTTCCAGCATTCATTAACATAAGGCACTTTGTCAAATCAAGCATTGTTTCAATGCTAGTCAAAAGAGGTGTGTCTCCTCCATAAAAGATGCTTTACATTGTTTGCAGATTACTGCAAACAGCCCCTAATATATTCATGCCATTGTGCGCCAGTGGGAGGGCCCATGTGTGAGAGCAATACAATGAATCTCAAAGTGATTAATTAGCCTGAGATAGCAGCTCTTCCTGCAAATATTTACAAGACCAGAGCCAGAAACTACTAGAATTTTATTGGACACTGGAATGGTGCCACTTGCATGAAAGACACACTACACAGAGCAAAAAGGTGACGGTGTCAAGCAAGTTCAGCCAGCAGCAGCCAACCTTCAAAGGTGCCGCGGAGAGCTGGAAGCAACCTGGCAGAACTCCCTGAACTAGTGGGGCCCTGAAGACAGTGTCAGAAGACTAGAAATAAACAGATTTACAGTCTCCTCCCCAGGCAGTGCAAAAGGAGAGATTTTTAGCACACCACTCCTTGACTTCAGACAGAGTCCTCTAGATCTGTGTTGGGGTAGCAAAGGCTGAAACAAAACCTCTAAGTTTAAAATGGAGATTGCTTCTGAAACAGGAGATTAAAGAGTAGCTGATAGGAAAATGACTGTATGGCTTTAGCAACAGAAAAGGTTCACCACAGCTGTGCTGGTGACCAGAGAAATGTCAGGTTGCTGAAATGTCCTGATAACTTCGTGGTCTCATTCTTGGACTCTTCTTTTTGAGATGCTAAGCCTCTGTTTGACTGCCAGAGGCTTATTCTTTCCCATTGAAATTGTGTTTGGACCACACCTGAAGAACTGACTGGGTCCTGTTCTGGACTGCCCAGTACATGAAGACATTGACATACTGAAAGGAGTCCAAAAAAGGGCCCTGAAGATGATTAAGGGTCTACAGCATCTCTCCTGTGAGAAAAGGGTGAGAAAGCTGGAGCTTTCAGCCTGGATCAAAGAAGGTTAAGGGGAATCTTAACAATGACCTTGATCTTATCAATACCTTTGGTTATCTAAATACCTGAATGGAGGGTGTAATGAGGATGGAGTCAGGCACCATTCAATGCCAGGACCAGAGGCAATGGGCACAAACTGAAACATGGGAGGAACTCTCTGAAGATCAGGAAACACTTTTTTACTGTGAGAGTGACTGAGCACTGGCAGAGGTTGCCAGGAGGGTTGTGGAGTTTCCATCCTTGAAGATACTCATACACCATCTAGACATGGTCCTGGGCAACTGGCTCCAGGTGGTCCTGCTAGAGCAGCAGGTGGTTGGACCAGATGACCTCCAGAGGCTCCTTCCAATCTCAGCCACTCTGTGGCTGCAACTTGGTGAGGCAGTGCAAAGTTGCTGGACACATAAAGAAGCACACTTTAATTAAGAACATAGTAAACCCTTAGGAAAACTGCTGTTAGCATGTTTTCTGGAGGATTTTTTCAAATCCAAAAAGGCCTCTACTGAAGTGCTGAATCCAGTTATGATAGTGTTTTTACTGAGGATCCTAAGACAGGAATGGCTGTAGCCCTTTCTGTGGCATCACATCCCCTGGTGTTTGCACCTGGTCAGGGGATGGAGAGGATCTGCATGGCTCTATGAGGCACAGCCAGGTCATTAGTAAACATATGAAACTGCATTTGCCACAGGATCAATCTTGGGCATACAGTACTAATGACTGGCCTCCACCTGACTTCATGCTGCTCACCATGACCCTTTAAGTCTGGTAGTAAAGCCAGTTTTTGGTCCAGTTCACTTTCCACTTTCCACTGTCCACTCTGTCACAGCAGACAGTGTCTAAAGTCTAGATAAACAGTATCTACTGCTCTCCTCTCATGCACTGAGTTAGTCATCTCCCTGTAAAAGGCTTTCACATTGGTCATGCAGATTTCCTCTTCATAAATGTATGCTGACTATTTCTAATCACCTTCATGTCATTTATATATTTGGAAATGGTTTCCAGGAGGGTTTGCATGAAATACTTTCTAGGGATCAGTGTGCATGACTAGCCTGTAGTTCCCTTGATTCTCCTTCTTGCATTCCTTGAAGATTGGAGGAGCATTTGTTTTCTTCCAGTCCAGTCTACAGGAAACTGTACCAATTACCACAGCCTTTCAAAGATTATTGAGAGTGAACTTGCAATAAGTCAGCTCCTTCACCACTTGTAGATGCCTCCCATCAGGATGTCCAATTTTTTTTTTTTTCAATATTCTCTAACCTGATCTCCCTCCACCAAAGGTGAGTGTTCCTCACTTGAGAATTTCCCACTGGTCTCAGAGTACTATGATTCCATAAAACTCAACAGAATAGAGAAGTCTGAAGGTGAGTACACTGGCCTTTTCTACATCCTGTATTACATGAGGCCCTGCTTTGTCTAGTAGTGAACTCACAATTTCCCTAATCTTCCTTCTGCTGCTGATGCAGCCATAGAAGCTCTCATTAGCCTCCAAGTCCCTCATCATAATCAGTTCCAGGAGGACCTTGGCTTTTCTAACTTCATCTGCATGTGCTTGGGGAGTGTCTCAAAATCTTGCTGAATCACCTGTCCATCTTCTTTTTGCTTCTTTTTTAATGTGTTTTAGGCTTTGCTTTTTTTTTAATCAGGAGCTCCCTCTTAATCAACAGTGGTGTTTTGGCACCATTGCTTGAGTTCCTGTATATGGAAATAGACCATTTTGACCTTGGAGGAAGGTGGTCCTTGAAAATCAGCCACAGTGATGGACTCTCTGAAAAGCCCACCAATACCCAGGGTAGAAATCAGTATTGAAAACTGAGAAGGCTGTAGAAGTTCATGTGGACATAAGGATTCCTGGATCTCTGTTACACTGCTATCATGGATGCCCAGCCCAAGAAAACTATTGGTGCAGATGAGCTTGGGGCTTTGTCTTGTGGGGAGTTGGAGAAGATCCAGATGATCCCACTCCTCATCTCCTTCACTGCATAGATTGTGCGGCTCCTCCTCTCTTGGTGACCTCTGGTCAGGGAGCAAATTTCCCTGGCCCAGCCTGTTTGAGATCCCCAGACGCCCCTGCAACCTGGCCTGGAGAGACACATCCTGCCTTGGGAGTTTGGGCTAAGACCTTGGAGGTGTCAGGGACAGACATTTCTGGTGGTGCTGGCTATGGGGCCCTGCAGGACATCAGCACCATCACAGAGCCCATGTAGGCTGTTCTCAGCACAGCCTAGTCCCTGCTGCACACTCTGCTCCACCTGTGCTGGGGGCTGCAGGGACAGCCTGTTCCTCAGGCTCTCCCTGGTAAGTGCAAGGCAGAAAGAGTGCTCGACCCTCCCTGATCAAGATTCAGCAGGTAACAAAGCCCAAAGCACCTTTTGATCTGGAATAGCCAGCTGAGATCATTAGAACCTGCTAGATTTCACAAAAAGTCACAGCCTCCTGTTGCTACCCTTTCCTGGTGACAGCAGGGATCCTGATGTTCCTCAGATAGTTTAGGTGATCAGCAGCCTACAGGTTTTCAAAGACTGGTTTAATATTTAGCCAACTCAGTTTCCACTGTTTTCAGTCCTTTGCTGTCTTTTAAAGCTTTTTGCAAACCACCTCCTGCTAAAGAATTCTTCCGTTGTGTTACTAACGCATTCTAAATTGGGCAACAGGCTATGCTGCCATCAGCTGGAATTGGATGAGCAGTGGGATAAAAGACCATATGATGTGATACTTAGTAATAGGAGGGGCTGCATATGAGGGCTTAGGTGGACTCTCCCAACCTCAGTCCAGCTCCTGCCCCAGTTTTTATTTTAAAAAAAACCCAATTCCTTAATTCAAATAGAAAGTCCAATTACAAAATAATAAAATAAAATAAAACAACCAAACCTTTTGAAATAAGCTAGTCAAATCTTGCTCCCTTGCTCACTTTACTCTCCCTTTACTCTAAGTTCATGTGAAATGCAGATGGGAGCTGGCCTCATTCTGGCATATGCAGTTATAGGAAATTATACCCACAGGAGAACTTGGAAGAGGTTCCTGAATAGGAAGAGGTTCCTGTGTGGAAATCACACGTGCTGCCAGTTTGAAGGGCTGTCTTGGGAAGAACAAGGAGGTAGAGATCACCTTTCTTCCTATGTATCTCTGCCAGACCCCAGTTGTCACGATGGAAGAGACTGGTATAAAAGGAAGAAGTGGGGAAGACTTGATTTCCCTTTTTGCTTTCAGTGGGACAGCACTGGGAGAAGCCATGAAAGATCTGCTCACACTCTCAGGGGAGCCCAAGGAATGTTAGGCAGAGGGAGATAAGCAGCTGAGGCCCACAAAGGGCCGAATAGTTGAGATAATGCTGCTATGCATTGCTGCTACTATGTAGCCCTGACAATGACTTTCATTCTAAGGACATACATGAAGGTAAAATAAGCACCTTAACAGATTAAATAAACAAATCTTTTGAACAAATATATAAGCAAATCTATGTTTTTGTGGTTTTTTCCTGTTCTCCTGTTTTATTCATCATGCGTTTTACTTTTGTGGATTTTTTTAAAAATCTTTTAAATCTATTCTTACATTTCTACTTAACTGTATTTTGTTCCAATTCTCCATGAACTACACAGGAAAGAGGACCTGCCCTTTTTTTTTGTTTTGTTGTTTTTTGGGGTTTTTTTGTTTAATACAACTGTGAGCTGAAAAAAAAAGCAAAACCAAGGAAGACATGAGGCCACACATGTCCAGCTTATTTGATCAATAGCAAAGTCCACCCTTGCAGCTTTGTTGATTCATTTCCTCCGAGATTTTCCTGACTAAAATAATGTTTGAGTATCAATGACACACACGGGGGTAGCTGACCTTTACTTGGCACGGAGCGCAAAGGGCAGCAGAAAGGACAATTTTAAGCCAACTTTGTGCTCTCCAGTGCTTTGGAGCTCCAACCTATGCCCAGCTGCCACAGTCCTCAGAGAGATTCAAGCAGCTGAGAGTAGCCAAAGCCATGTCAGGCTCTAAAGCATTCTCTCTGCTGGTGACTGACCTCCTCTGCTGAAGGAAGAGTCCTCAGCCATCCCAGGGATTGGGTTCTGTTGGTTGTGTCCACCTGCACCAGTGATGCCATCTCTCTGTCCCTGGGAAGTCCAGCTCCTTGTTGTGGTGGGATCAGAAGACTGTCAGGGAGCATGGCCAGGATTACACCTTCCAGGTGAACAAAACACCTTGCCATACAGAACCAACTCTAAGGATCCATGCTGGTGACAAAAAACAGCTTCCCTGGGTGAGAGCTCCTTGCTTGGAGGTCTGGGGCCAGGTTAACTCCATCATAGAATCACAGAATTATAGAATGGTTGGGGCTGGAAAGGACCTGACAGATCTTGTAGTTCCAATGCCTCTACTTTGGGCAGGGACACCTTTCACGAGCCCAGGTTGTGTGAAGCCCCATCCCTCCTGGCCTTGAACGCTGCCAGGGATGGGGCATCTGCAACCTCTCTGTGCAACTGTGGCAGTGCCTCACCACCCTCATAGTGAAGAATTTCTATATCTAATCTAAACCTACTGTCTTTCAGTTGAAAGCCTTGTCCCACCACTTCATGCCCTTGTCAAAAGTCCCTCTCCAGCTCTCTTGTAGGCCCCCTTTAGGTACTGGAAGGTGCTCTAAGCCCTCCCCAGAGCCTTCTCTTCTCCAGGTTGAACAAATTCAACTCTTTCAGAGGAGAGATGCCCCAGCCCTCTCAGCACCTTTGTACTCCTCCTCTCGACTCACTCCATCAGGTCCATGTCTTTCTTGTGCTAAGGACTCCAGAGCTGGATGCAGTATTCCAAGTGGGGTCTCATAAGAGCAAAGTAGAGGAAGAGGATTGTCTTCTTTACCTTCCCCCCAGCTAAGTTCTCCACAGTGGTACCATGAATCTTACCCATCCCAAGGAAACAAAGATGAGAACACATTTTTTCTGTTTCAGGATCCATTACACATCAAATGCAAGAAATTACCATTCAGGAGTAATCTTACTTTTTAGAATTGACCTATTTCTCTGCCCTGAGGTCTTGATTCTTGTGCACAGCCACACAGCTCTGAAATGTTTACCGCTCTTCCTTCTCTCTCATGGACTCATAAATAAGACTTGATTTCATAAGTTCACATCCCAAACTGACAGGAATGGAGATATTTTTAACAGAATCTTCATTTGGCATTATGACATAGAGTACCTCCTGTGGGAAATTCAGTTTTCTTTCTGTTTACACTGTCTGTATCTCAGGATTTTCCAATAAGATTTGAAATCCTTTCCCTTCTTTAGCATGAGAACGCACAAATAATTATCTGAACTGTTTTTGCAATAAATTGTGTTAACCAAGGTACTTTTTCCTTAATCATGTTAGTAGCTGTGCTGACCTCAAGGGCCTTGCTTGCACGGGTAAGTGTTGCTCATGTGAATAAATATGGCCCAATCCTCTGCTGTGAGTGGAAGCAGGGAAGCTCAGCATCTATTTGGACACAGTTTTCTGTCCACAGTGAGAGCTGACTTCATGGTGCAGCAGACAGTGAGGCATGGCAGCACAATCCCTTTTTGCTTTTCCAAGAGACAAAGTGACTAAATCAACCTCATGCATGTCCTCTGAAGGACACGCATTCCCCTGTTACCTTGTGGACTCCTGCTTGTAGATATCGATGATGTTCTCCACCAGCAGGTTCCTCTGCAGCCCGTAGACGCCGTGTCGGTCCAGGACCACCTCGTGCCTGCAGGAGGGGCAGCGGAAGCGGCCCCCCGACGCCACAGTCGTTCCTCCCCTGGTCGGCAGGTAGGGGTTGGAGGCCTGTTCTCGCCGAGCAGCACAAGGAGAGGAAGGTACGGCTGTGAAAAACCATGAAAGCCTCTTCCAAAAGCACCAAATGGTAGGAAACCATTTGTCACTATGCCCAATGAGAGGGTAATTCCGACATGTCACCCCTGGGAAAGCACCTGGTGGCTGCTGGGCGAGGGGCCAGTCCCTCAGCTCATGCTCGGCCGTGTCACCACAGCCAACAGGTGGCACTTTCACCTGCTGGGACCTCAGCCCTGGCACCCAGATACATCAACTTTGGCCTGAAATCACTCCCCCCAGCCCTGTCTCACCAACTGTTAAAACTGATCTACCAAAACATGTAAAAAATGTTCTTTCCCATTCATTCCAGCCAGTCCTGCTTGGGAAGCAGAGCTGTCTGTGGGAAGAAGCCTACCTGGAAGATGTCACTGGCACACTTCCGACAGAGGTTGTGCTGGCAGGGCAGGATGACCACTGGCTTGGTGAACATCTCCAAACAGATGGGGCAGATCAGCTGTTTCTCCAGGTTATCCATAGTTTGCTGCTCTTTGGAGAACGACTTGTAGCTCAGGGAGGTGCTCATCCCTAGCTTTTCCCAGGGCATACGCTCAGGGCCACGGCCTTGTGAAGAGGTTTTGGGGTTAATTTCCCCTGAGATAAGTCCAAGGCTGTCTGTGATCAGAGGCTCTCTGTGCTGCTCGGGCCGGAGGACATTGTTTGAGCAGGGGCCGAGCAGAGCCGGGGCTGTTTTTAGCAGCGCTGCGTCACAAGCTGCCGTCCTGCCGTGCCCATATATGCGCGTGAGAGCAGGACAGGCTGGGACAGGTGACAGCTGCCGGGGAGGGGGGAGAGGCCCTGGCTCTCCTCACTCACACATGGCAGCCTTCACCCCTTGATGAGTTGTGGGAGTGATAAGCAAAGGCCATCTGCTCCCTTCCCTTATCTTTGCGGGTCAATGGAGATTGAAGGGCTTGCCCAGCTTGTGCAGCCACATCCTGCAGCCTAACAGACATTCTGTTGTCAGTGAGCAGCCACTGAGGCAGGATGTAATTTTGCCATGTGTTTTGGGGGGCTCCAGGATCCTACCTTTCCAAGGTGTGAAGTACATGTGGTTACTGGAGAGGACAATAGGAGCGATGGCTGCTCTGGAGCTTGAACACTTCAGGGTGGAAACATCTTGCCACCTTAAAAACCAGACTGTCAGACAATTCAGACTTGTTGTGCATTATAACATCTGTATTGCCTCACCCTTCTCATGAGACTGAAAGTAGAATAAAAGTTTTTAAAAAGCCTCTCAGTTGCCCCATCTCTGGGTCAGAAAAGGGTATAATCCAACACCAGACAAACAAAATTGCCCACCTATAACTGTGCTTGAGTTTGTTCTTGTAAGATTTTGGTCTCAGGAGCTATAACATAAAAATCCAACGTGACTTTGTGCCATTTGTGCACATTAACTCCATGGGCAGGTTAAATATGCATGAAAAACATTTGAATCTCCCGATGAGGAAAGAAACAGAAGAAATACAGTGTGAAAGGCTTTCATTTGTGCTGCTAGAGAATAGGTACTAATTGTATATGCTCTCTCTCTGATAGTTAGTTTGATTCAAATATATTTTAGTTTTGGGCACTGCTGTGTTTATATCTGTTTATTAGACACTGATATCCCTTTCAGCTTGGCACTTGTTCCAGAGTTATTTTTAAAATGACAATTTCCCAGATAATTTGTGACATGTGATGCCTGATCTTAAGGGAAAGCCATCTGTGCTTCTAGTTGCCAATAATTTATCACACAACTGTACAAGCAATAAATATCTCATCTTCAAATTTAAGCCAAAGTCCCCACATTAATGTATGAAATCACTTTGCCACCTTACTGTACATGTATTCAGAATATTTCCTTCTCTTTCAGTCAATAACTATAATACTTTCTCCATTCAGTGTCTTGTAGAAACCTTTAATGTTTATTCAGCCTTATGACTGTATAGGGCTAGCATCTGAAAAATGCAGTAGAGCAGCTGAGCGAGTGCCCCATGCAGGGGGCAGACCCCCAGTTCTAAAGCAGGACCCTCAGTCTGCATGCAACACCAGTCTGGAAACTGTGCACTTCAGGAAAATACAAAAGTGAAGGTTCTCATGGATTTCTGCATGAAAATGACTACTACCCTCTGCATGCAATTGTTGCATATGCAAATAACATTAATGCAAATAACATTAAATTAAATGCATTATTGAGTATTTTATTTTCAGTGCCTCACATGCTTTGTGTTTGAGTGAACTCCTGTATTCATTTGCAGCCCACCAAGCTGAAAATTCCCCTGTGTAAACTTACACACATTTGTCAGCAGTCCCATAGAAACAAATCGATTTTTCTAAGTCTTGCATTCATGAGAAATTAGTCACAGCTTAGTTAAACCCACCTGAAATCACACCCTTGCTTTGACTGCCTGGTGTGGACAACAGCCTGGAGTCCAGTGGGAGAAGCTGCTCTGGCAGCTGAGCTGTGGACAGCTGGGGCTTTTGGCAGGGCTGACAGGGAGCCTTCCCTGGCAGCAGCAAGAAGATATTTCTCTTCTTTCCCTGCCCTCATAGCTGGGTCAGAGGTGACTTTTGCATCTGGAGGAATCTGAATGCCTCATTCTTGCCCTCCTCCTTTGAGTCAGCTGCCCCTTGCACGGCAAAACCTGCTTCAATAAGAGGCTCTGAATTAGATCAGAGGAAAGCCATCCTCATCTGTCAGGGCAGGAACCTCCATCTTACTGCCCAGGCAGAAACAGAGAAATTCTGGAGGGAAAAGCTGAAGGCTAGAAATTTTAGCACACAAAAACACCTGCATATGCTGATGTAGGGAAGGGGGTGTTCATGGCATGCAAAAAAAGCCATGCTGGCCTTCTGGAGAATGAACTGAGGCACCTCTCTGGGTGTGATATGCCTCTGGGATATGATTCTGGTGATTTTATACCTACTCACAGTAACCCCCAGAAGCCTTCTGTTGAGTGGCTGAGCAGGACATCTGATGCATCTGCAGAGGATATCTGGTGACAACAAGGTGAGGGACAGCGTGCTGCTGGTTTTCCCCTTTCTGTGTGCTGAAGCATGCTGACATGGAACAGGTAACAAACAGCACAACCAAAAAGAGGAGTCAACTAAACAAAGATAAACCTACCTTTTGCAACTAGGCCTGAGCTGAAATATTTTTCAGGCAGGAACATGTAGTCCAGACATGTGAAAAATTAGTACAGGTTTTTCTGGCAAGGAGAACCACAGCAATAAATTACAGGTAAAGAAATGCAGAGGTTTGACCCCACTTGCAAAGGCAGGATGAGAAGTGCCAGGAAAGCCACACATTGTATGACCACTCTGCAAGAAATAGGAAGAGAAGAGCCAAGTCCAAGACACTGAGGAGAAACAGGAAGATCCTGCAGCTGGTCTTCAGCAGACTAGCTTAGGATAAGCTTCAAAGAACTCACACTGAGAAAGAGCCTGGCACCTTCCTGTGTCTCCTTAGCAGCCCTGTCCCCCTCCTCTTCCTCCCCTCCCACTCCTGCAGGGGAAGGCCACCAGCACACACAGTTGTCCACCTCTGAAGAGTAACCAAGTCAAGCCATCTCTCAAGGGACAAACAAAGGGCAAGAGGAATTGCTTTAACACTCCTTCTGGACAGAAAATCTGGATGTCTGCCAGCCATCACTAAGAAGAATTTATTTTTTTTTCAGTATTGCTTGTCTGGGAGTGTTACCTGGCTTTGTTGACATAACCAGAACACTAATTCCTAAATATAGGCTTGCTTTTACAGACATTCCTTCTAACTCCTCTATTTTGCAGCCAAATAACAGCTTGTGGCCTGTGGACTGATGGTCTGGAACCTGGAAAGCTGGCTGCAAAGCAGTGGGCTTAGAAGAGGGATTTGGAGGAGGAAAGAGAGGTTGAGTGATGACCAGGTTCAGGTTTCAATGCCATAATGACATCTCTGGGTTTTGCATTCACAGAATTCCCCTCTGCAACCTCTTATCTTGTACCAGAGTTGTGAAGCTCTTGCGTGTCACTCAGAAAATCAGCCCTGTGGCTCTCTCGCATGACTGGAAGACAAAGAGAAAAATCATATTTTGGCCAGAGGATGCTGTCAAAAATATGCTCCCACATGAGTTGTTTCTCCAAGGAGCCTGCAGAGACAAAGTGCACTCTGCAAGGAGCAGGCTCCTTGTCCAGGCATCCTGTCCTGGACATGGGGAGTGGTGAGAAGCATCCTGGTCCATGGGGTGACAGTGCCTTGGCCTGCTGCCACCCCACCTTCTGCCTGTCCTGGGGCATGAGCAAGCACCCTGCCACCCAGCCCAGGAGCTGGCACACCTCTACACTGGCAGCTGCCAAAAACAGCTGGGAGCTGCCCATCATTCCCTGGGCAGGGATCAAACCCATCCCCACCCTGCTACCTCCAGCAGCTCTGCACACTGCTGAGGCTGGTGGGACTCACCTGAAGGCTTCCCACAACATCCCAGCTGTAGGAAGAGGACAGACCTGGTGGGTGCCCGAGCAATACAACATCCAAACAAAAACGAGGTTGCCGTCTCCAATTCTGCCCACCCAAATGTGAGACTTATGGCAAAATTATGATGCATCCTTCCCCTCTTCCCATACTGCTACGTCTGCTTGTTGTTCTGGCTGAAAAGATTTGCATTTTTAGCCAAGCATGCCTCGGGGAGGCTAGGGGAGGTTCTCCATCAATCTCACCTTTTGTCTGTGCCCATTTACCCTGCGTGAACAGTCCCTCGGGAGCCGGTGGCAAGCACCGGCATTCCCACCTACAGGCGAGCATGCTGCAGAGGCTCAGATTTCACTTACATTGACAGCAACTTCATGAGCCGACAAGCCAGCTATAAGATGAAGCCCTCCTACCTATACAAGTGCAAACTGCAAATTATATTTTGCATTTCATGATTTTATTGTGATCGATATACACGCCATGATAAATACTGAGACTACCCTTGTGTGTGACTCAATTTATGCAGCCAAAGAAAGCCCCTGCAACAGAGACAAGTGCTTTCAAAAACACTTGCCTTGAGACTGACATTTTTTCCATTCAACACACACACACACACACACACACACATACATATATAAATCTGTCTTTGTATACCTCATATGTGATGACAGGCCATATGTGGTCAGTATTTGGAGACCTTCTAAAAACAGTCTGAGGGTTGGTTTCAGATGTCCTGGAAAACAAAGACCAGCACAGGAGATAATGACATCTTTAGAAAGTTTCTTTTGCACATATGAAATCACAGCAGAAGAGGAAAGCTCAAAGCATTTCCAAGGGTGAGTCACTGGGAGCACATCAAATGTATGGGGCATGAGACTTCAGGAATCAGCTACAAAGACCAGACAGAGGGAGGCTGTCTGCCCTTTTCTTTTTAATAGAGGATGGACACTGCCCTGAGCTGAACTGTGCTCAAAAGCAGCCCTCTCTGGGTTTATCCATGCTCAAGAACCTTCTACAGTTTGTAGTAAACCGGGAGAAACATGGGATAAAAGGGTCTATGAATTAGATAATAACTTCTGTTCCAAATTAATCAGTGATACCAACATAAATTATAGCAGATAAACCTCAGAGATTTGGCTTAAAAGACCCTGAAACAGTGAGAGTCTGTGGACAGACTGCAACAAGGACTCATTCCTGCATGCTGTAGTTCTGCCATCGTTGTGACACCAAGACATGAGGTCACTGCCCCACCTGTCTGCCTGGGAGAAGGAAGATCCTTTGGTTTCCTTCTGCCCTCCAGCAGTGCCAGCAAGCCAGAATGAACCTGTCACCCAGCTTTAGGGGACACAGGGAAACAAAGCCCTCTTGAAAGAAAGTCCTGGTTTCCTCAGAGTCCTCAATATCAGGATGAGAAATGGTGCTCAGGCCACACCCTTCAGGCAGGCAGGGTGACCCTGTGAGGTGATTAACATGAGGCATTTACCATGTTCCTTGCAGTTATCATATTGTCTAAAGTCTCAAAATCAGTGAGCCTGAAAAGACCAGATGTAGGATAACAAACATGAGATGAACAGTTCAGCACCTCCCCAAACCACATGCAACTTTACAAACATGGAGATTCCCAAACCATTTTCCCCTCCACACATCACTGCTAGAAAGAGATCCATATTTCACAGCCAAGGGATAAAAGTATGTCCAAAGGACTCGGGGAAGTATTGCATGTGGGAAATAATAGCACTGCACTACTGTCTACCTAAAAATAGGTCCTTTCCAGGACTAGGGACAAGTTTCACAGATAACAGGAACAGGCTTGCTTTTCCACACCCCCAAACCTACCCTGCAGTGAAAATGAGACATGAAGAAAGGAAGGGTATAAGTAAAACAAAAACAGCTAGAAAATGGGGAGACCACACCAGTTAGAAAAGTGGGGAAATCCTACTTTCTTTTGAAGACTAAGCAAGCAAGTACTTTACTATTTTAACACAACCCTCTGCTTTTCAAATGCACCCCTGACCCTTTCCCTGCTACTTTGCTATTGCAGCATGCCACGAGAGCCTGTTTGTAAATCATGGCTCGATGTCTCCCCTACAGCAGAAAGGTGGGAATGGTGAATCCTCCCTAGGTACCTGCATTTTGTGGAATAACAAGGATGTTTGATTCTGGAATGCAGGAGGTGACACAGCAGGCGCAGTGCTAGGGGGCCTCCTAAGCATACCAGAATTTAAGGAAAAGGGAATTGCAGAGCTTTAACAATAGGAATTTTGACTGGGTGACAGATTTGTGTTCTGCTCTGGACATAACAGGCCACAGCACCCCAAACCCCACTGCTGCAGCCCTGGCTCTGTCAGTAGGAGAGTGATGTTCAGTAGAGAGGGGTTTGTGTTTCACAGCACAGATTCAGTTCAGGCTTCCCAGCTGGCACCAGCTCATCACTTCACAGGGATACAGCCCTGTCCCAGTGTCAGGTTTCTCCCTAGCCTTGGTCTGCTTGACATAAGCCACTCTTGATGCTATTTCAGTATGCTCTCCATTGCTCAGCTGGCAGAGAAGAGGAATGCAGATTTTTTTTTCCAGAATAATGCTCAGGTCCATAGTTCAAAGGAGACACTGATTTTAAGTTTGTACTCAGCACAAACTTTATACCACATCAGAGACCTGCTGAGACTCCGTCCCAGCTCCCTAGGATGGTCTAGGTTATGTTCTCATCCAACCCCATCTTGAGGGTCATTCTTTCAGGACAGAATAGAGATTCAGTGCTTGAAGACAAATGGTCAAATATTTCCATATTAAAGCAAAATATTAAAGCAAATATTTCCATATTAAAGCAAAAGAAAAATACTCTTACTTTCACACAGTAAGTTGCTACCAGAACCAGGAAAGTGTCTGTTTATCAAGTGGCTGGTGTCAGAGGTAACAAATGTTCTTAGGGTTTTTGGTTTTTTTTTAATTCTTCTGTTTTCCTTTTATTTCCTTTTGCTATATGCCCTGCAAATGGTTTCAAGGCATATAGCAAAACCAGCATGACTCTTCATTCCTGAGTACCAATACCTTTTTTTTCCCTTTGAAAGTCAGATAAGAAGAGAAAGTTTTCCTTTTGGCCATTTTCCAGTCAGGTTCTTTCACCCACTCCTTTACATGAGATTTTTGTGAGCATAGGGGAGCACAGCAGTTGAGACAGAGATGCAGGCATTTGCAAGGAAAACAACAGGAAAAGCCTTCAAGCCAGGCACTTTTAGCTGCGATCAGAAATGCCATCCACTGTGACATTGTGTTCACTGTACCAAGCAGCAGTTTATTGCATTAATGTCCTTTTGAATTATCACTTCAGGAAGCATCTCAAGCATGCCGGCCCATGTCCACACACGTGGTGTTGCATCACCCTCTCCCCACACCAGGCTGTTCCCTAGGAGTCAGCCCTTCTGATTCTGGCAGAGTTTAGGGAATGCAAGGGAAGAAAGGGTGCATAGCAAGTCCTTTCACCATAGCATAACTCAGATTTTATGTGTCTTCTAAAAGGCCTTGACCTTGCCACAGAGGGGGCAGCTTTGCAGTAAGATTTGTGTTTTGCCTGTGCTGACTGAGGATGCACATCTCTCACTACACAGTTCTACCCTCTGCAGTCAGGATTGGGCAACATGAACCAATAGTTCACGGCAACAGACAGCACCATAATTGTCTGATATGATGATCTGGGTGGAAGACAAAGAGTTGGGGCTGGCTGTCTTCCTCTCCTTCCAAAATTCTCCCCCTGATGTAGGAAACAGAGCTTGTCATGAGCCTGGAGGGTGACCCCCTGTGACCCCAGTCATCAGCACTGAGGGAGGCTGTTCCAGCATTGAATGTAAGGGAAGGTGTGCTGATGTGAGCTGAACGTGCTCCTTTGTTCCACCACTGTGGTCAAGAAGCTGGGAAAACAGGGCTCACCCCACATTCCCTGTCACTGCACCCTTTGGATCAGGAGAAGACAAGCTGGAGAGAGAACAGGCATATGCAGGGCACAGGGAGGGCTGTGATGTGGTGGAAAGCAGAGCCAGAGCTGCTGTGCATTTCCATTGTCACAGCATTTAGAGCTGCACTGCTAATGGAGCCTGCAAGCAAGGAGAGGTAGTGTAAAGACAGAGCCTCTGATGGATCTTCTTACTGCAAGTTTTGCTGCCTCATGTCATTTGTGTTGCTCTTTTTATAATGCTGTGGGGTCAGATCCCTTCATCTTTATCCTGTTGTAGGTGTGCACAAAATTTTAATTCAGATAATCCTTAGGTAAGAGGTGACAAGCTGGAGCAGTACCTGGCCTTGTTCTCATGCTTCTGATATTTCCAAAGCCTGTAATGCAAACATGAGACCGGTGATAATAGATTTATGTAAGAGTAGACTACAAATCACATCTTTTCCAGTTACCCACGTAGCATGGCCTTGGTGCTATTTCCATCCCCAATCAGTGCTATGAAGCACTTCACAACAAGCTGACAGCTTTGCAGGAGCATTGTTTTGTGCACAAATTTGTATTCAAGGCGCCTTTTGGGCCTTGGTTCCCCCTATTCCACAGTGATACAGCTGCTACTTGCCATCATGCTGCTGGGACTGGGGCTGCTGTGAGATTCCTGCAGGGAGTTTCTCTCAGGACTGCATCTCTCATCTTTTGATAGCTCAGCTCCCAGGGTAGAGGGCTGCACTGTTTTCAGAGGAATCCTTAAGTCACTAGCTCTAATTAGGGCTCAAAGGAGAGGGGGATCTTGGCAGGGGAGGAAGATTTTTACTCATCACTAAACTTCTTATTGTACCCCTGACAGATACATTGAGGAACCTCAGGAGTCATGCCCAGAACCTTTGTCCCATTCCACACCAGTGTCCACAGCTGCCTTTGCCAGCAGAGGATGCCTCTGCTATCCCTGACCTTCATGAGAGATATTCACCAGGGACCTCATTTCTGCAGCCAAAATGGGACAGGCATGGCTATCACTAACCTTTAGCATTCCAGAGAACATGGCAAGGAGCCTGACATGAGCTAGGTGGTCACAGAGTAACAGTTCACTGTCCCCTTCAGCTAGCAACGTCAGCAGGCAATCAGTAACACTGAAATCCCACTTAATCCAGAAGAGATGAATTAAGAATGGAAATAAAATAATTCATCCATGACAAAGCCATTAATATCCATCCAAAATAGATTATATTTATGGAATACTTAAAAAACTATACAGGCTCCTACCCTTGCTGATCTTAATTGGCAAGACCTCTCACCCATCATCAGGTGTTCAGGTGATATTCCTGAAAAGGGGCGATGCTTCCTTAGAAGCCTTCTCTGCATGTAACATCAGGTTGCATTCAGTGGGGTACTCCTGATATGGCAGGTCTCATAACTAGTCCCTTGGGCTCCTAAAATGTGTCCAGACAAGATGCTTATTCCTAGAACTGAAGTCATGTTTCATTCCCTTTCAGGGAAGTATTTCCCTTTAACAAGCCAGGTGTCCTCCAGTCAGGCAGGAAGAAGGTGCCAACTCTCTCATCCTTTCTCTGGTGACTTGTTTATATGTTCCATGTGAAACGTTTTTTATACCTGACCTCAGAAGGTACATGGAGATGGAAATTGAAAAACAGAACTTCTCAAGGAGCCAATGGGGAGAGCAGGAAACCTTTCTTCATCTTGGTGTTCTCATTTTCAGCCCTTCCCTCACTTTACAGCTTTCTTAGGAAAGCATGTCCAACATGTGGGAGGCAGAAAGAGCCTCTTGTCTCTGACCTAAGCCTGGTGTTGTCCCCACTCCTCCCTCCACTCCAAGTGCTGTAGGAGTCAAGCAGGAGGGCAGAAAAGTGCTGAACCTTTTCTTTCCAGTTTAGGGAGGAAATTGTGCTGCCAGCTGGCTAATGGGTATCTCTATGAGGTCCCTGTGTGAGGCCACTTTGTAAGACTGGCAGGAGAATGTTTGAGGGAAGTGGAAGATGCAAAAGGAAAAAGACACAAGAGGATAAGGAAGGAGACTGTGTGTGCATGCACAGCAGTAAGTCCCAGGATGTAGTCTGCATTGAACAGGTCCTTTAAAAGTGATTTCTCAAGCCCAGCACAATGCCTCCACTTCCTCTGCTACTTTGCAGCACCACAGCATCCTGCTTCTCATCCTTCCCACATCATCTTCCATGAAGGGGTGAACTGTCTGACCCTCTCCCTGAAAAGACAAGTCCCATCAACCAGGGAGCAGCCTCTGCTTGAGCAGGCAAGGACTGTTCCCCTTGCTTCTGTTCCCAGCACTAGCTTGAAGCAACACATCCCCTCCAAGCCAAGGCTGACTAGGCTCACACACTTTGCTGTATTCTGGTTTTGCCCACCAGAATAATGACAGCAGGTGGGGCAAAGAAGAGATGTTTACTTCATTACAGAAGAAAAAACAAAAAGAGAAAAAGAAAATTGAGATTGAGATATCAAATTGGCATTGAGATATCAAGCCAGTGCCTTTCCCATGACAGCACTCAGGCTTAGCATTGGAGCCAAGGTATTGTTAGCTGGCCAGGTAATGCTAAAGGAGTGAAATCATCCTTATTTTTGCCAAGAAGAAAGGCCATCCTGTCTCTTGAATAGGGAAGAAGTTGGAAGAGCTCTATCCCAAATTAGTGAAATTCTCAGGATTGGAAGAATTTGGGGTTTTAGCACAAAATTTTTTAGAACATGAGAAGTGCTTTGTTCCCCCACAAGGAAAAGTTTCTTGATCAACACAGCCTGAGGTGTGAGGTGTGGAGGAAGGTAGGCTGTCTACTCCTTACTGTGTCAGGAGGGCCTGCAGCAAAATGCCTGGATATGAGGGAATAGCCACGCTGATTTAATCTTCAAAGCCAGTAAATGAAGCCTGGTTTTCTCTCATTTCCCCACCTACCTCTTTTATAAGTTTATCTCTCTTGGCAACTGAGTGTATGTTTTTATTTTCTTTTTGTCTTAACCTGTCTTGCATTAAGTATGATTTCAGTGTAATTGGAGACTAATGACTTGTTCCTTGCCAAAGGATGTGGTAAAACTCCACGTAGAGCTTGGGGCACCTTACCAGCACTCTGAGTTGCCAGCTTGTTCTCCATGATATCCACAGCATTGTGTGCAAACATTCACAGCAATGTTCCTTCCTTCAGCTGCAGCCCCCATGCTCTGCCCTGGACAAGAGTCAGGCAAGGAGAAGTATGGAAGCATTCTAGAAATGTATTACCCCTTCTCATTTCTAGGTCTTCCATGTATTCACTCCCTTATTTGTCCACTAGCCTGATTTCCCAGCTCTGGCTCCAGCTTTCTTTAGGCATTTGGAGTGTTTGTTATGACCAAGGCTTTGTCTCAAACCATTAATTTTGGCTGCAGCCCTTGCTATGGCTCAAGCAGGGCCCATCTCACTGGGTCCTGCTTTCAGAATTGCCAGACACCAATTGTTTTGGAATGCAGGACATGCTGCATTAGGCAAAATGGAGCAGCCTTGTTTGCTCAGAGAAATTCTGTTGGAACTACATGGAAATCCAAGAGACTACCCTTCTCTAACATAATTTTTCATCCCATCACTGCAGGAGGGGTAGCATCCCTGGGATCTCTGAGCTCATGGAAGCCCTCTATCCTGCCTAGCCTGGGCATGCAGTGGATCATCTCTCTGGCTGCCAACTGGAGGAATAGGTGTGAGTCCAATATGCCCAAGAAGAAAAAGACAACATCTCCACCCCTGCAAACTCTTGTTTGCAATTGCACCCTTCCTGTTATACACCCGCCACCCATTTGCACACACTCACCCCCTTTCATTCACTTTGTGGTTTTCCTGGTTAATTCAGGGGAAAATAAAACACATTTGCAAGAGAGAAACTATTTGCAAGTCTTTGCTTATGAAGGATATGCTCCTTCCAGTTTATCCCCCTGCACTAGCCTGAGGCAGTCTGGAAGAATTTGACCTCATCTTCACTACCCACCTTACTTGCACCTCCCAAAGTAAAGTGAAAAAGGACGGAAATGAAGAGAGATTGGACTGAATAACAGGTCTAAAGTGAGCTGTCTGTGGACACAGACAGTGGCTCTACCTCTCACCTACTGAATACACTCCCCACTTCTCACTCCTTGCTCCCACTCCATGCCTTTTTCTTCATTACCTCAGCACAACCCTCCTCCTCCAGGCTGCAGTTTGGCAAGCTTCTGCAAGAGGCTGAGCTGCCCTGGCCAGCAGGATAGAGCAACCTGGGCTTCTCAGGCAAGGTGTGGTCCCCTCATTACCACCATCTGAGCTGATTCACTTCACTGACCATTGGAAAATTACCCACCTTGTTGGATTGTCATGGTAACTCAGGTGCCTGGAGTGCCCACACACAAGTATAGCTAGATCAAAGCAAGCTCTGTATTTCAGAGCAGTGGAGAAGAGGGGGGGAGGAGTGGGACCTCTTTACTTTGGACTAAAGAGCTGCCAAACTGGCTCATCCTCCTCTAAAACTTCATCCTCAACTTCCTTATTGTTATCCAGAACATAATTATTACCTTCAGTACCCCAGAAGATAATCCATTACTTGAAGGAGCATTCACAAGCAAGTCAAGCCAAAAGCCATCACTTATCACAGTAGTCAGGCAAAATCACTGCTGCCAGGAAGGTACAGTAGCAGTGCATGTTCACATAGGGTTGTGGTAATTAACATCTGACTCCAACAGCTCCCAGCATTTTCTGTGGCAGCAGGTTGCATGAATCCCATCCTGCTTCTAAGGAATGGGAAAAAGTGCCATTCATGTTCTTTCCCAAGCTCCCTAACATACAGTACTGGTTAACTGTTTTGGTTTGGTTTTCATTGGCCTAATGAAACTAGGGTTGAATATGCAGAGCTTTTTTTCCAGTATCCTGGCTCTCTCTGGTACAGACCTGTTTATAAAAGCCTGAATGGACAACTGTCATGCCAGAACTCAAACATCAAACAAAGGCTACCATGGGAAAGAAGCTTGCATCTCACTGACATCAAGTTATTATCAGTGGTGGATCAACACATTTGACTGTCACAAGGTAAGCAAAGGGCTCAGAAAAGCAGGCAGCAAGTGTCAGGAAGAGGTCCTTAAGCTGAATCCAAAATGTCATAAATCGCCGTCTCTTCTTGGAAAAGCAAAATCTATTTTGTGTGTGATTGATGAGTAAAAACTGGAAAACAAGTTCTGTGACCTCATGGTCTTTGTGGAGCATATCAAGTGACCAAGACCACACAGCCACTTCTGTGAAGCACCAATGTGATGCTCTGTAGGAATTCAGAGGCAAAGCCTGTTCAGACAGTTCAAAGAGCATTATCTCTGGCAGCTGAGCTGCAGGAAAAAATTATGGGGTAGAGACCAAGAGTAATTCAGAGGTCAGGGCAGGAACCAACATGTGGACGTTTGTCAGGTGTGTTGTAACAGGAGAGGTACTGATGTGACAGTGGCATGAGGGCTGCCTGGAAGATGGGGTGCTGATGCTGGCTGCCTTCAGAGATGCTCTTATCCTTCAGAGCAGATCAGCTCTGTGTCAGTCCCTGCCCTCCTGGCTCTGTCTGTCTGACCTGGGGTCCTTCCTGGAGGCAGGACCAGACGTGGAGTGAAGGCTGGTCTGCTACGGAGCTATGGAAGCAGCAGATTCCTGCTCCTTCTCCCACCAGCTGGGACTCCTCCTCCAGGCACCAGGGGAACAGGCAGGCTCTGCTGGCCCAAATGGCTGCTAGGGGCAGGCTGACAACAAGGGCATGACACATCTGCCAGAATTTGGGAATTGGATGACATTATGATGTTTTTCCTGTTTTCCTTTGAGCATAGATATTGCAGCAGGTGACACAATGGGACTTATTCTCAGCTTGGACTTGCAAAGTTTCTCCTCACAGTGAAGCAATATCAGGTATGGAGCTTGGACACGGATATTGGGATTTCCACTGTGCAACCTCTGCATTTTGGTGGTGCTGAGCATCAGAAGGAGCATCTCCCGGGTCCCTTTGGGAGATTATAGCACCACCCTCATGAGGGGCAAAGAACAGCTGGGGGCCAGTGGCGCAATGGATAACGCGTCTGACTACGGATCAGAAGATTGTAGGTTCGACTCCTACCTGGCTCGTTCTTTTCGATTTTACATTCTTATACTCCTTCTTGCCTTCCCAACCCCGATCTTCCCCTGTCTTCCCACCCACCCCAGCTGTGCATAGGTGGAGGGAAAACTACGAAGCTTGGGTAATTAAAAACAAACAAACAAAAAGCTCAACAACCAAGCAGTTCAAAACATGGAGATGTGATTTTGTGTTCATTTATTTTGATACCCACACATCCTGCTCATTCTGCTTGGGAACTTTCAATTGGGTCAACTCCACCTCCAGACTTATTTTTGAAAAGATTTTTTTACATGGATCTTTCCCAACCCCACCGGGAACTTCCAATATTCACATCTATTCCCAGCATCCTCCAGTCTTCCACTGTCACACTCCAGCTTGGCTGACCCTGGAGGATGCTCATTTATCCAACTCCTCCTGCTGAAACAGGGCAGAGGAATGTGCCAAGGAGATAAAAATCATGTCTAAGTGCCCAGGATGTGAGCTGGGAGAGCTGCTGATAGCTGGGTAACCCTGAAATCCCACTTAGCTCAGGTGAAGAAAAAGAAGCATGTATTTACAATATTCAAAATACATACACTGACAAAGAGCCCCTCAGTAAAGGAGTAATAAAGTTTCAAGTACTAACAAAATCGGGAAAGTGCTCTCTTGTTTCCAGTGGTTTCCTACCTTTGCAATCAGCAGAACATCTTCTCTATGCATGTGCCACATATCTCAAACTGCATCCATCAGGAAGCACCTTGTTATGCAGGAACATTTTCACCAACTCTCCTTTGAAGTCCTTCAGGCAGACTGAAACTTTTTACCCTCATACTCCTATGAGATTTATTATGTTTTCCCTTTCTCCAGTAAAAGTGACAACTTTTGTTTGAAATACAAACAAACCTTTTCTTACAAGACAGGTCCTGAAAATTTCCTTTCTGTTGCAGCAGGTGTTCCCCCCTGTACCCATCAGGCTATTTAAAATCCCCTCATCCCTTGATTGCCTGAAGTGCCCTACTCTGGTAACCAACCCAGTGTATCAGAGTGAAATGTTGTATGATTGGGGTTCTTATAATCTCTGGCATCTTCCATTATTAAGTGATAGAAATGATTGAATAGACTGTACACACAGAGCTCGTTATTGGCCCTTGCTGGAGACCAGATACAAAAATATTTATACACTTGCAGGTGACTGTCAGTATTAACTTGCACCTAAATGAAGTATTTCACAGGTTACACTATTAAGCAAGCACTGAATAGTTTGCTACTGTAGTGAAAAGCATTTTGTACCTTTAGATCCATGAGCATGTCCTAGAAGAATGGGAAGCTGAGCCAAAAAGTCACATGAATGTAACAGGCTGTAGCTCAAGAGGCAGAATAGGTGCTTAGCATAAAGGAAGTCCTGAGACCAGGACATTTTGTGAGGGTTTTTGGTTTTGCTCTTTTTCTTTCCTGGCTTTCGTTATCCCTCAGGAGTATTACACTCTTACACAGAAATGCATGTCAATACTTTCTGAGTGGGTGGGAAAGAAAAAATATCTCAGAGGTGGAGACAAAGGGAGAAAAGAGATGATCCCTTCTCTTGAAGAAAGTCTGTGCGTGCTTTTATTTTGGAAACTATCTTTAGGAGAAGTGAAAAGAGTTGCCACCAAATCAGTGAAAAAGAGCAAATGAGTATAGAGACGTATATATAGGAAGGGGTGAATCTTGGGAATAAAATAAATCTCTGGCACTAAATAGAGTCTGTCCCACACCAGGGAATGGCACAGGGATGTGATTTTGGACTGTGGATTCAGATTTGACTGCTAATGAGTATGAAGTTGTGTGGATAACAGACAGCTAAGGAAATAGATGTGTTTCCTCAATTTGTGCTCACTGAGGTGCCTCTGTTCCCTAAAAGGCAAGTTTTCATGCCTGGGTTCCTCATGGGACAGCTCCTGAGAGGGATACACTGCACCATGCTGGAGGAGAAGGGAAGAAAATGTTGGTGGTGGTGTCTGTGTGCGTGTCCACACACATGCACAAAAGCACACTAATTAATGAAGGGGTATCTGGGGCCAGGGACGAAATGCACAAAGAGAAGCAGTGTGCAGGTCTGACTCCTCCTGAGCTTCATAAATCTGTTTCCCTGCTGATAATCTTGCTTGTACGATATTCCCACAGAGAGTGGGTCTTCTTTGCTCTCATATCTGAAATCTACCCCAGAGAAACACTCCCACTCAGAGAGAAGACTCACCCGAGCTTCTGTTGAAGGAGAAAACTTCACTTCCATTCTCCCCCTGCTATGCAGACAGATTTGGACACTTTCAGACACGTTTACTCTCTCCAGGAGCTGCTGCCAAGCATGTTTTTCTGCACCCCACGTAGCACCTGTAATGGAAAAGAAGACTTGAAGGAAAAAGGAACAATAGAACACAGGAGAGAAAAAAGCAGAGTATGAGTGCTGGCTCTCTTATTAACTATGTCCAAAGCAAGCCCATGTCTGTCTGCATTAAACCCCTTCTGTGTAAAGACCTCTATGACCCCTCTCCCTCTGCTCCACATTCTGCTGGAACATCCCATGTCACCCTTTTTGGCACATCTAAAGAACCAAACATCACATCTGTTGCCTTAAGTCAAGAGACAGTGGAGGACTTTCATACACTCCTATCAGCTGGGGTGCTCACAGCCCTCCTTTGTAAGGATTATCTGGCATCACAGAAAGCCCAATCAGTACAGATTGCTTGGCATCACATAAAGCAACATGCAAAATGAGGAGAGACTGTCCAGAGTGGAACACAAAGGATCACCATGGGAAAGAAGACCTAACAAAACTAGCTAAGACTGAACTAAGTTATTTTATTAATTATTTTTGGCTTCATATACAAGGATCCTAAATATATATTATTAAACTGAGATGGGATCTCATTAAGTCATTCATATAAGTATCTTAGAGGTGGGTGCCATGAAGATGGTGCCAGACTCTTTTCAGCAGTGCCCAGTGACAGGACAAGGAGCAATGTCCATAAACTAAAATTCCAGCTCCATAAACAGAAATTCCAGCTCAACATGAGGAAGAACTTCCTTACACTGAGGGTGGCAGAGCACTGGAACAGGCTGCTGAGGGAGGTAACGGACTCTCCTTCTCTGGAGACATTCCTGTGGATGCATTCCTGTGTAAACTCCTCTAGGTGACTCTACCCCCCTCAGCAGGGGGTCTACAGAGGTCCGTCCAATCCTAACAATCCTAACAATTCTGTGGTTATGATATTATGTTATTCATTAAATCTCATTAAATAATAATTAATAATAGTTTTATATCAAACGTAATAATAACTAATATTTTTATGGAAAACAACAAAGCACTTCCAAAAGCATCGCTGCAAGACGTGTATCAGTATTTACTGCAGGGCGGCTATTTCTTTGCAGTGTTTTCTCTTTTTTGTTTCCCCTCAGGAGAGAATAAAAAAAGGTGGTGTATCACACGTGTTTGTAAACGGCGCTAGGAGCGTCTTCCTGAGCGGGAGCGCGGCCGCGCTCCGGTCCCAGAATAAAAAACATACTGTCTCCTTCGAGCCGGAATCGAACCAGCGACCTAAGGATTCCCGTGGGGCGCAGCCGCTACAGTCCTCCGCTCTACCAGCTGAGCTATCGAAGGGACATGGCCGCCGCCCCCCAGCGGCCGCACAAGGCACCGCCCAGCCCCGCCCGCGCACAGTTCTGCGCATGCTCCCGGCAGCCTCGGCCCTCACGAGGGAGAGAGGCGGGAAAGGGGGGGTTTGGTGACTGGGCAGCGGCCGGGGCTGGGTCAGGGAGTCAGCTAGTGGCGTAATGGCGCCACTAATTCCCACTTCTACCTACGAATGTGGAGAGTGCAGGTTTGACTCTGCCTGGGCCGTGTGGTTTTTTTGCACAGCCGTGCGTCGAGAAGCAAAAGCAGGGCCCTTCACAGCAACACTCACACATCACTTCCAGGTGTTGGCAGCACTCATGAGCTACCCCAGTTATTTATTCATATTCCTGTGAACCACTTCTTCTGGGACATGTGAATCCACACACTGCTTTGTCCAGTTCTGTGGGATTCAGCACAGGAAAGACATGGAGCGAGTCCAGAGGAGGGACACCAAGTGATCAGAGGGTAGAAGCAACTCTCCTGTGAAGTCAGGCTGAGAGAATTTTGGTCGTTCAGCCTGGAGATGGCTCCCAGGAGACCTCAGAGCACCTTCCACTACCTAAAGGGGTTCCAGCAGAGCTGGAAGGGACTTTTTCCATGGGTGTGTAGTAACAGGACTAGGGTAATGGCTTTGAACTGAAAGAGGGTGGGCTCAGACTGGATAGAAGGAAAAATTTTTTTACAGTGGGTTTCATGAAAACACTGGAAGAGGTAACCTGCAAAGGTGGCAAATGTCCTCTCCCTGAAAACATCCAAGGTCTGGGGCTCTGAGCAACCTGATTGAGTTGAAGACAGCCAGTGCCCCTGCTCATTGTGGAAGGTTGGAAGTAGGTAACCTTTAAAGGTCCCTTTCAACCCAAACCATTCTGTGATTTGATAACTGGCTACTCTGAAGCTATGGTGTGCTCTTCAGTCTAAACATTGGGAATGCCTTCCTTGACTCTCCTGCTTGCAAACTCTTCTTCATACACTGCATAGCCTTTATGTAAATGAAAATGTTTGGGTTTTGTTGCAAAATCACACACTTTTCATGCAACTGCACAGCACAGATCTTCTTGCACTACTGAAGACTAAGGGATAATTAGGATGTAAACAACATTCCTAATCACAGCAGGGTTGCTTGCTGCCTCCAGAGACCTCCTGGTGGTTTTCTTTGATGTCACCTGTGGGAGTACCCACAGAATGTCAGGCCAATGTGGAGTACACTGCTCTGCTCCTCTCCCAGGGCCAGGGGGTTTCTCCCCTGTGTAATGTAATGGTGTGTTAATCGGGGTAATTTGAAAAAAAAAAAATTGAAAAATTTAAGCCTACAGTGGTGTTTTGCTTTGGAAAACACAGCACTACCAGGCAGACAAATGGGGTTAAATCAAAGAATTCTAAGGGTTGGAAGGGACCTTACAGATCATTTGGTCCTAACCTGTCAGGGACAGGGACACCTCCCACCAAGATACACTTGTCTTGTTCAGGCTTTATCAGGCCTTGCTCAAGGCCTAATCCTGATCCTGAACACTGCCAGAGCTGGGAGCCCCACAGCCTCCCTGGGAAACCTACTGCAGTGTCTCACCAGCCTGACAGCAAAGAATTTCTTCCTAATCTCTAATCTAAATTTCCCCTCTCATTTTGTACCTGCTGCTCCTTGTCCTGTCACTCCCGTTCCTGACGAAGTCAGGATGATGAGATCAGGTGAGAAAAAGAAAAGAGAAATCTAAGAAGCCAGGATGGTGAGATCAGAAGGAAAACCATGACCCCCTCAGCGCGCGATCACGGCTAAGAACAGAAAAAAGTAATGCGAGCCAGGCAGGAGTCGAACCTACAATCTTCTGATCCGTAGTCAGACGCGTTATCCATTGCGCCACTGGCCCCACACGTACCGGCCACCTCCCCACTGTCTTGTATACCTGAGAGCAAGGGCGCCGCACGCCCTCGGCACCCCCGGGCACCCCTCACGGCCCGGGTCCCGTCCCGCCCTTCAGACAGGGGGCGCTCCCGGCCTTCCCGCCCTGCCCCGCGATCGGCCGTAGGGCCCGCCCGAAGACAGTGCGTGCTGCGCATGCGCGGGGCGGGCTGGCTGCGGTCTTGGTGCGCGGCGGCGGCATGAGTGGCAGGTCCCTTCGATAGCTCAGCTGGTAGAGCGGAGGACTGTAGCGGTTACGCCCCACGGGAATCCTTAGGTCGCTGGTTCGATTCCGGCTCGAAGGAGACGCGTACTTTTTTTTTTTCTCCCTTCCATGCAAACATCCTCTTTAGCAATTGTCTCTTTAGCCTTTGGCAGATACAGTTGCTTTTCTAGAAGAGTTCCAGCCGCATCGTAAACCGAGCCTGTGCACTGTGTCTCACTTTCAGGAGCGACTGTTCCTGTGGGAGCAGAGAATGCTGAGCCTAATGCAGGATTGCCAACACCTCCTGAATTTCTAAAGGAAAACAAGATGTGTGCTCATACTCCAACGTGCCACAAAGCAAGTCAGTGCAGGAGGATACCGGCTGAGATCCCTTTGTGTCATCGCAGTTAATTAGGATGTTGAAATTCCAAAGGTCATTTTTCCAAGTCTCCTCTCTTCCAAATGTCTAGACACTGTTTTTACAGCATAAGGCTGTATCTGCACATACTGCCACAAAAGGAACACATTTTCTTATCCAGCCAACTGAAGTGTTCAAGTCCAGGCTGGACAGGACACATCCCCGCCCATGGCCAGGGATTGGAACAGAATGATATTTAAGGTCCCTTCCTACCCAGCCCATTCTAAGATTAGCATGTACTGACTCTCTCCTTTAGCTGAAAATTGTGTGTCCTTACTGAGTCTATCTGTTATAGGTGTCAGCTACCACACCTATAAGTTGTCCCATCTTACTGTCTTCCCAGCCCTGGGACAGGTGAAACTGGCACAAAGAACTAAGTCCTCTTGTCTGAAACTCTCTACCCATTCATCTCTCAAAGTGAAAGGAGAAGCCAGATGTGATGAGATGAGAGAGCTGACTTCAGTTTGTGGAGGGAAGGAAAGGGGTTGTGGTCATCTGTGGTCTTTCTCCCTGGTTTGTAACAGCACACTCTTTTCTACAGGAAATGATAACATAGGAAAAAATCAGTAATTTTAACTGTGCTCAGTTTAGCATTCTTCTTCAATTCTTTTTAATGATTTTATTCTACAAAGAGGCAGAGATGTAATTCTTTTTGACTGCAATCATATTGGTATTCATTCTTATACAAGGTAGGCAATCAAATTAAGTGACATGCAATTATGTTTGAAGTTTTTTGTATTAAGCATTGTGGCTTATCCCACAAACTTGTTGTGGAGAGTGAAAGTGCACAAACTGCCTAAATAACTAGTTACATGGTGGTACACCTAAATTGTCTATGCTGCTTCTTCTGTTTGGTGTTTTGAGTGAATCTGGGTGTATGTTAATATCTAAGCACACAAAGGAACAGATCTTTGAGGATACATACAGCCAAAACAGCTGCCCCTTGTCCATTTTTCAAATGCTTGGGCTTTTGTGGTCACAGAGGCTGAATACCAGCCTAGTGACAAATATTCCTGTCTTGTAGCATGCCCAGATATTCTGGCACTCTGAGCTGGCTCTTGAACAGATGCAGAGTGAGGTGCTGGATTTCTCAGGATGCCTGCTGTTGTCCTCAGCAGCACCATGGTTCCGCTCTCTGCACACACCTTTTTCAGGGGAAAATTGTTCCTTAGAGATGCTGATTCCAGTGAAACTACTGTGTTACATCACTTTGTCACACTGATGATTTCTTTTACAAGCATTCTGCATTAAGTAAAGGATTTACAATGTGAGGCCATGGGTCTGGCTGCTTTGCATGGGCGGGCACATCTGCTGCAATCCAAGAGCAAGTTCCTCTTCGGGGAAACCCTGAGCTGTCATTTGACACTTGCCAGGGAGCAAAGCCATAACTTGGGCCAGCTGTCTCAACAGCTTCTCTAGCTGTTACTGGAATGAAGTGGTTGATAGTGTGGCAAGGTAAAGGGAGTGCTACAATTCATACATACAACCTTTATTAGTCAGAGTGATTGACAGCCAAGGTAGATTTGAATACATGGAAGTTTACATATAAATAAATGTAGCAAAACAGAAATAAATCAAGAATATGTACATTTTGACAAGACTTCTGGGTGTGCAACTGAACTGTACACAAAAGCAGATAATGTTAGCATGTGTTCATTTTAGGAACGTTTCTGAAAAGCAAACAGAGTAAAAGCACATTGAAGAGCTAAGTCCTGAAATCCTTCATCATTCTATCTCCACATGTCCTCAAAATACTGATCTTCACATCAATGAGAGACACAAATGCTTTGGTACTTTAAAAACTAAGTTACCTATTTGAAATTAAACCATGAGTTCAGACACTCAAATCTTTAAGCTGCAGGTCCTGGACAACCCCCTCAGAGGCTTGGTCACAGGTTTCTTCTGAGATTTTTTGCTAACTGACATGTTAACTAATGCATTGTGGCTCTTCTGTACAGAGCCCTGTGTCTGTAAAACATGCAGCAGCTTGTCCATCTTTGCTTCACACTGTGAGATCCAGCCATAAATCTTTCCCAAGAAAAGGCTCTCATTTAAAAAGTGTAAATAAGAACCACATGACTTGTGGTACATCTCAAGCCCATGGAGAAAATGTCCTTGGTTTTGGTGAACTTTGGCGATGGCCCTCTAGACCCATCAGAGGTGTTGCGTGTGAAAAAAATTCCCCAGTTGCTTTTGCTATTATGGGATTTGCTTCTTCCTCCCTAGCTTTAGGCCTGCTCTGTAGCTGTTGTTGAAATCAAGGGTGCAATTCCCAGTGACTTCCATGGGAAAAGTAGGATGGATTTCATATGGGAAAGGATTCCACGTATAAAACACAGCTTTACACCAGACTTTTCTCCCAGTGCCTCTTTCAGCTCTCTGGTGGAAATAGTCACTAGGTAACATTTGGACATTTTCACACTAAATTTCCCTACCAGACAGTGAAACTTAGGAAATTACTTCACCTGCAGATTTGTTATGTACTATGTGCTCTCCCTGCTCCTTCACTGGGGATAACATCCTACGCCAGAACAAACACCCTGAAAAGGGGAATAGTGGAGAAAGGCAAAAGAGAAGTGCCCAGTCTCTGGGCTCTGCCCATCTCACAGCACTCCAGAGCTTTCTGATCCATCCCCTTGACAGGAAGATGTGCAGCACTGGGCTACCACTGGAAAGACAAGCCTCTGGGGTCATGCCTCCTCAGTGGCAGGATGGTGGCACCTGCCCCCTCTCCTGGCCCTGCTGGGTTGGATGGGCACATCCTCAGTGGGCAGGTAGGATGGTGGTCTGGAATTATGTACACACGAGTGGTTTCCAAAACCATTGCAACTGAGGACAAAGAGGAGCCTGTGGGTAGGAGGGAAGTGAGTGCCTGTGCACTCTGGCCATGTCAGCATCTTCCCTCATTTCTGAAGCAGAAAACCAGGGCCATTTCTGAGGGCAGTGTGCATGTTGGCTGTCCTCAGTGCCTGCATCCAGGGAACAGATATATAACTGGAACAGGAAGTAATGGTCTTGAAAATATCCTTGTGTTATGGGACTTTTCAAGAAACATTGAAAATAGTATGTCTTGACTTTGAAGTTACAGCTGGTTCTATAAAACACATTCTTTTCCCAATATATTTAGATGAATGACATTTGATGTCAAAAGTGAGAATAGAAGGAAGATAATAATGTTTCACAACTCTGGGATCCAATTTTAAGAAAGGGAACAACACTTTCAGCTAGTTATATATTCACAAGTCTGTATAATTTAGTGGAACATTGTGACCCCCCCTTTAGACCACAGCATGCAAAAATAGCAAATACACAGAACTGACAATGATTGATGTAAAATGATCAATAAGGAGAAATTCTGCTGCCTCGGGCTTAAACTACTATGTCAAATCAGTGAGCTGCTAAGCTTAAGATTTAAGAGGTATTCCTTTAGCTCTTACAAATTAGTGGCCTAAGTTCTTCATGCTTCCTTTAGCCATGCCCACATGTATCTCCACTGATTTGTGCAGTGGTGCACCTGAACATACACCTCATTCCTGCCTCTTTATTTAAAATTATGCCATGTGCTCTTAAAGCCCCTGTGCCTGGCCCAGAAGGGAGGTTTCAGTCTTACCCCAATGAGCTGCTGAGGAGGACGGTCACTCCTTTGCTGCTTGCTTTCCCTGCCAAGTCCTTGCTGCTCCCACAGCCCCAGTGCCTGTGCTGGTGTGGTGGCTCCCAGCCCAGTGCCAGCAGGGCAGCAGGGCCACGAGCCAAGGGCACGGTGCAGTAAGCCAGCTGGCAGAAAGCTGTTGGCTGGAAACCAAAAGGAGGAGCTTTGCCACAGGCCCCTGGGAGGAGGAGAGAGGCTCTGGGACAGCCCAGGGTTTGTCTCATGGGTTTGCAGCTTTTGCTGGGGAAGATACAGAGCCTACGTGTGCTTCTGGATGAGGCTCCTGGATTTGGAGTGACCTGCGCTGTAACAACCATCAGAAAAATCTCCTAGCACTTTGTCTTGGCTCAGGATTTATAACTGCCAGAGCTGGGTCCCAGCAAGCCACTAGCTGCCCTCCAAAGAGCACTTCTTCTCTGGGAAGGAGAGTCCCATCTGTCGTGCCAACTTTCTCTCTGAGACCTGCTGAAGAGCACTTGTGGGGCTCCCTCACAGGAATGTTTCCCATCCAGCAAAACTGCTGCATCCAGGGAAAGTTCCTGGGGCAGGGAGGGACAGCCAGTGTGTCCATAAAGGGACTCACGACTGCGTCTGGGAGGTGAAACTACAGATGCAGGCTGGGAGAAGGCCAGCTATCCCAAAGGGAATATAATTAGAGGAAAAGACAATTTGAAGCTGTGAGAGACCAGCACGCTCTGTACAGGCCATGGGTATATCCCTACACAGTGCAGGTATCAACCTATTGGAAGTAGCATAGAGCCAGACTCTGCCTTGGTAGGAAATTACTCTCAGGTTACTTTTTATTAGCTTAAAGACAACTGTGAACACAGGCTGCAGGACTTATCTCATGTTTTTCTCACTGTGAGAGTCAGTGAGAAGCTCAGCAGGTCCCTGGCCTGCCCTAGGACTCAGTGTGGTAGCTCCGGTGGCTGTCCCCAATCAGTTGTGTCTTCTCAGTGACGTTAGTCGGCTGAAGCGTAATAGGAGTTTCTCCATCTAAATTGGAGAGGACAACAAAGATTACTTTAAGAACCCTTCACTTGCTACCAAAGTCAGATTTCTTGTTAGCACCACAACATTTCATTTGCTCTTCTGGTTACAGCTGTGTGGATACCAACAAGGTGACATTGCCCACACCAAGCCTACAAATGCTCTTCCTCCTAGTCCTCATACAATGGCAGATTTCTGGGTGTTGCTGCTGCTGTTAGACTGGACATTTGCTGTGCCTGGTTCTTGGCAGAGCTTGCAGGCTAAAGGTTCCTGCCTGTTCTAATAGCAAGTGCTTGTTCCTACAAATGGCTGAATATAATCAGAGCTATTGTGAGTCAGCAAGCACTAACCTTGACAGTGTTTGTGAAAATGGGACAGAAATGAGTCTTGAAGAAGGCAGAGTTAACAGTAAAGAAGGAGGAGAGTTAAAAGGAAAAAATACGTGAGCAGTAATAGTAATACACTTGAGCAGAGAGAAATCATATCTATCCTGAAAGCCAGCTAGTTAAATAAAAATGTTAAATTGAATTTGAAGTCTTATGTAATGTATATGCAATAGGACTCTGGGAATTACTATTTTAATGAATTTGGAACTGCCAAAACTTCATATTATCACTCTATAAATCCTTACTGCTGTGTACTTTCTCACTCCGTGCAATTTTGTGTTTGCTTTTCCAATATATCTATAAAAATTCATTTGTTGTAGAGTGGAGGAAAGTAGAAGTGAAGTCTTTACAGAGTTTGATGGCTACTGTGTTCCGTCTGATAAAGAACAAGGTTTAGAAAGTGCAGTAAGCCAGCTTCTTCTGGGCCTCTTTCCAACCCACATGTTTTTTGGAGGGAGGGAAGTACTCAAGTCTCAGAGACTGACTTTTACAAGTTCAGCCATCTTAGTGAAATGTTTCGTTTGAAAACTTTGGACTGTCTATATCTTGATACTAACAAAGTCTTCACAGTAATCAAATACAAATTATGACTTTTTTTGCCAAATGACCAAATGTTCAGGGAAAAAAATCTCATCTGACATTTCCTTCTGTTTACATGACAGTTGATGGGATGAATCATGGGCAAAAGATGTAATGTACAGGAGTAACTTAACCCAGAGCAGGAATCTAATTGCATGCCATACGGCTTCCACTCAGTGGGGGTAGAACAACTTTGACTCTGTCAAGGTGAAAGGCAAGAATGATTAAATGCCAAGCAGCTTCTCTGTATGGGCAATTCCATATTTAGACACAAGGTCAAAGACAGACGTGTTTCATAACTTCTAAAAGTCTATGAGTAATTAATGCTTTGAGCTCAGCTCAGGCTCATATTAGTTTGGCAGTTCCAATCCATTTTTAAGTTGCTGTGTGTTTTCTAGATTTCTGAGCAGCATTCTCTCCCACCCACTTCTGCCTCCAAGTTGTTCATTTTCTGGAAGATTGTTGATGGAGGGCAGAGATTAGCAGTTCATTTTGCTGTGATACCCAGGTGTGCAACAGGAGAGCAGGACCCACTGCAAATCTGTCGCCTTGCCTCCAGCTGATCTGCAGACAGCTCTTAGCTGACACTCTCACCAAGCATTTTGCTGCTTGGACCCTTCTAAGATTTATGATAGGGTTTTTTAGCAGAACAGGGACCCATAGCATAATAAACTGTACAAATATAGTCTGCTAATGGCAAGCTGCAGAATGGAGGTGAGGCAGAATTCACAGTTTAAACTGCCTTCTATAGATAGCTCCTGCTCACTGTTCGCCTACATTTGTATCATATGGAGTGTGGAGGAGACAATGAAGTGATAAAAACTTTTTGCTTCTGAGTTGGGAAAGTATTTTTTCTACTCAGCTTCTTTTATTCTTGTCCTTTTTTTTTTCTCTCCCAGAATCCATTTTCTGTAAAATAAAAGTTGGTCTAGAAATGCCTTGCTTTGTTCTTACAACGATAACCGAACAGGAGAGAACAGACCTGCCAAACTGCTTTGAGTGCATCATTACAGCCTGAAGTACAAAGGCAATCCAAATTCCAATGCCACCTCCTCCGGGAACACAAAAGTTAACAAAAATTTTGCCATCAACTTCAGTGGAAGCAAAATCTGTCAACCTGCCCCATGTGTGTGGGAAAGTGATGAAGTGTTGCACGTGTCTGTGCTGCAGACAAGCGAGTGATACTTCCCTCTGCCAGTGCATTTTGACAGGTTACCTGTAACAACATGGCAGGATACCACAGATTACCTTATTTTGCACCTGTCTAATGTCATGTTTGATCTGAAACACTAAAAAATGTCATCTTTAAAATGTAGTAGCCCAAACGTAACATTTAATTTTTGGTTTTCTGCTCTATATTAGGTCAGAGTCCTCTGGTACAAATCAATAGTTATGAGGAGAAATCCTTGTAAGCTAAGTATGTGCCAGGGCTTGCAAGCCTCTAATTTCCTTTAGTTCTGATGGTCATCTTACCCCTGGAAATACATGCTGTAAAACAAGGCTCCCAAGGGAGACATTGAACTAGCTGAGCACTAGAACTAGTGACATTTATTTGACTAAACCCTTTTTCTAGAGGAATATGAATTCCCCTAGATTTTTTTTTTCTAGAGAAATAGAAAATCAACAGAATTGAAGCCTTTGGCATGATTATGTTGATTTCAGTGGCAACTCACTTTGCTCTTACATTTTAGGGAATGGATCACTGAACCTTTGGCCTCACACCTCTTTCTTTTTCACTAATAATTATGTTTTATGGTATGTTAGTTTGAGGAATGAAATCAACTCTGTAAAACGTTAATTTTGTTATTGAGAAATGTGAGGAACTGAAAAATTATTCTAGTCATGCCAGTTTGACATGGCAGTTGAGGTCTAAATCTCAAGTCCTTTGGGCAGTGCAGCCAGCAGCAGGCAGCTCCCATTGAGCACAACTGCTAAGGGCTCAGTCTCAGAACTTTGTAGCATCAGGAATTTTGATGCTTTATCAATGATGCATTCCTCAGAAAAACAATGGCTGATTAAAAATATTTGGATAGTTTTTAGTGGGGTCTTAGCTTGAAAAATCTACATTTGACCTCAGTGAGAAGTTCTGGTTAGCAATACTGTAGATGCTGGGGACAGCAGGAAGCAGAGAAATTAATTACTGGCTGGAATGCTCAGTCTGTGCTCAGAGGGCATGCAAAGAACTTGGATCCTAATAGAATCTCCTCTTCCAAAATTAAATCTGCTGCACAAGTGATTCTGAATTACACAGTTTGTTTCTGAATTACATACAGGAACATTTCTATTATTTACCTAAAGGAAGGCATGAGTATTAATTTCTATGGCTCAACATTCAAAAAAGCCCAGTCTTTGCTATTCCAAAAGTCAGCTGTGTCTTTCTGGCCAGCATGCCTGAAGTTGGGATGACAAGGGAAGAAGGCAGGGAGGAAGCACACTTTGATCTGGTTGTCATTCTTTTTTTTTTCCTAAATGCATAGCCTGTTTTCCTTTCAGCTGCAGAAAAGATGCTCGTGCTACTCTTTGTCATAAAGCTTTTATTTTATTCCTTATATGTTGATCTCTTTTAAAATAAAGACAATTCTGCTTTACTGAGACTTGCTGGTTTTGATTAGGAGGAAAATGTAGCCAGACTGAAGAGGAGGGTAGGAAAGGTATAAAGATCTAGTTTCCTTCAGACCCTACCTATGTATTTAATACTGTCTTCCAAATACTTAAAACATGAAATTCCATATTATGTTATTTTTTCAGACTGGTACTTTGCTAAGCATTTAAAATTAATTTTTAATTTGGTCTCAGTGGGAATCAGTGGGAGTAAAGGGATGTCAAGGGGGCCAAAAATTAAAGAATACCAATACCTTCTGGTACCTGCGCCAGAAAGAAAGAGCACCGGGGAATTTTGTCCTGGATTTTGAGGGAGAATTAAAATAAATATAATCCAAATAAAAAATAAACAAATTAAGAAAATGGGCAGAAATTAAGCATTCTGATTCTTCAAAGGTCCATACTTCTACTTTAGACTTGGCTTTGGTATCAGAGACTCATGAAGAACAAGCCCCACTTTAGATTTGCACTTTTCAGGTGCCTAAAGTTGTAAAGTTTATTAGTTTTGTCTCAAGGTATTGTGGTTATAAAGTTTTCACAAGTAGTTTTTATTGCCTTTGCAGAGACTGATTAAGTATGATCAATTTTTAAGCTGACTGTGTTTACCTTGATATGCCTCTAGGCAAAATCAGTTTAAAAACACCACCACACATTGGCATAGCAGTTATAAAAATAGCATTTGTTTCAACTACTACAAGTGTTTTGTTACATATTTGTGGAAGGGTAAATTTGTGTGAAAAGTTGGGGGGGAAAAATTTCTTACTGCTAAGGGAACATGACATTTGCAATCTGGCAGTGCTATTTTAAGCATAATAAACATAAGAATATAACAGTATAAGATCTTCCATAACAATGGAAGAGAAAATGAGTGAGCTGACTTAGGTCCTTCCTCATAAAAAAACCATAATCTTAATCATAGTTTATGTACATTTGCAACTGAAAAGTGTCTCCAGTCCTTCCCTGGTACCTTGGGTTCTTATTGCTGGAGCAAGGGTCACTGCATCTCTCACTCTGTACATATCTATCCAGTTTGAGATGTTTCTGCTTCCCCTGAATATGAAGGCAAAACTGCCCCACTTTGGCACACTGGGACAGGATTCTTTGTTCAGAGCATGTATCCCATACTAGTGTCAAATTATGAAAACATCCCCATCATCCCTTGGCATAGCCAAAATCTGAACGTGCAGCTGGGGGGATGCAGCAAAGGCAAAAAAAGAGGCTGACCTGCTGTGAAGGTAATTCTACTGCCACAGGCCCTTGTTGCTGTCTCCTAAGTTCCCTGTTCCTCTTGCCCCTAAGTTAGCACTTGCCTGCTCCACCATGAAGCACACCAGAGAATTAAACGGGCCAGGAACTACAGACATTTTTGAGAGGATTAGTTTACACCTGGATTTTATCCAAGGCCTGAGTAAGGTAGAATTGCTACTGCAGAAGAGAATGAGAAGTTTGGGAGCTGGATGGGAGAGGGACAGGTCCATGGCAGCTCCCATGCATACTCTCCTGGGTTACTGCACAACCTCACTGTTGGAAACTTGGCATCTTTTCTTGAAGCCTTCTCTTGAATAGGTACAATATCCACCACAAGCAGGGATAAATTTTAGACAACTAAAGTCTGAATGACAGCTTATTCAGGCCAATCAGACGTGACAGGCACCAGTCCAGCTGAGCCTACTGTAGGAATATAGGATCTAGCATATAAAGGAACGTGGGCATGGAGGCTAGAGGATGAACATTGTCTCTTAAAATGTGCCCTAAGACATTTATTGTGTAAGTGTCTCATAAGAGATACAGGAAATGTTTAGTGGTACATCCCATAAGTTTGGTTTTTCATTAATAGATAATTTGGGAGGTTCACTGGGTTGTGGGCTTTCCTAGAGTGATTTGGCATGTCTCCACTAAAGTCTGGAAGCAGCCTCAGCATTGTGAGCAGAACATCTGGACTACAGGCTTTGAAGGTTGTTTTGAACAGCTTTGCCACACAGTAAGCCCCTACAATACTCACCTCTTTCCATGTCGTTCTTAATTTGCTCTTCCAAATCTTCTGGAGACACACAGAACTCCTGCTGTTCCCCCTCGGGTGCCTTCGGTTTGCACTTTCCACAGCAGCAGTTGAAGCAGCAGCAGAGGCAGCAGCAGAGGTAGCAGCCAGTCAGCAAACCACAGACTGCAAACAGGCCCTGGGTTGAACACAGCAGGATGAAAGTCCTGTTAGCGGTGACCTTCCCCAAACTTGTGGCTGTCTCTTACAGATGAAGGCAGAACTCTGGTTCCTAAGTGCTCGGCACTCAGAGGAGTGCACCTGCTGTCCCAGTGCCTGAACAAGGGCCAGGTCTTCCAAAACCCTTCTCACCCACAACCTCCTATTTGTCACTAAGGACCAAATCCACAAAGAAGACACCAACCAACAGGCCCCCACATGCTCAAGGTTTCAAAGTCTGCTGTTCTGCTGATGGTCCTCAGAAAAACCCTCCAGGCAGTATGCAAAACCCTACCCACCTTAACATGACTCATTTCCATCTTTAAAATGACTCATTTGCCCAAGATGATTTTTGCAAACACTTATTTACTGGCAAGCTCTTGTCAATAACAAAGCTGAGAGAAAAAGAAGCAAAGACCCAGATGCATCCCACATAATTTTGGGCACTGAGATAAGGCATCCAGTTTAGGACTGGATGTAGCTGCTATGGACTCCCCACACAGTCAAAGAGAAGTTAAAGCCCTTCCAGGGGAAGGTTCAGTCATAAGAGTATTTGAATTGCCCATTGTAGGTGTCTCTCTCTCCCCCCATTAGCTTGTGCAGGACCACACAGATGACATCTCCTAAATTATAGTCCTCAGACTATGATTCCTTGATCTGGGGACTCAGGTAGCAGGAAGTTCTCTCCTTTGATCACTCTTGTCCCCATGGCACAAAGCATAGAGGATTCAGGAGAGCCAACACAATTGCCTGGGGCCAAGACCAGAGATCTTGGAAAGAGTCAAGAGCCAGAAAATTTCAGTTTACAGAGCTTTCTTCCTTCAGAGAGGTCAGTTCTTGGGTTCACAGCACAGCTCCCAGATGTTCAAGTGTGTGCTGCATCACAGCAATGGCACATGTAGGAGGGGAGCCTTTAGGCTGGCATTGCCAGTCTGTGCTCCACGGAGACATGACAGCAGCCTGGCTCCTGACCCCAGGTAGATCCAGGACTACATGGAGATGTTTGTGACACAGAAGACATCTCCACGGACATCTCTTCATGGACATAATGATATAAGAGCAAAGGAAAACCAGTGACGTTCCTGGAAAGCAAATCAGAGCTGATATGTGGAAATAGATGGAAAGAGAGTAGATTTAGATTAGGTATTTGGGAGGGAACCTTCATTGTGAGCGTGGTGAGGCAGTGGAACAGGTTGTCCTGAGGAGTTATGAGTGCCCCATTGCTGGAGGTGTTGAAGAGCAGGTTGAATCAATCTCTGAGCAGCCTGGTCTAGTGGGAGGTCTCTCTGCACATGGCAGGGGATTTGGAACTAGATGATCTTTAAGGTCCCTTGAAAACCAAACCATTCTATGATTCTCTGAATGTGGGGGTAAAAGCAGCACAGCTTTGTGGCTACCAGCTATATATGGGTTGGAGGTACAGCCTGGCTTTAGCATGACAGTTGTTCAGTCTGCCAAGTATTTGTTGTGTTCCTAAGACAATATGCTGCTTGAAGAAGAAAGTAAGCACAAATGTCAGGATATTGTCAAACTCAGACAATGGAGCTATGCAAATAATATTATGTATGCATGTCTGAGCTAACGATAGTGGGGGCTGGCTGGGGCATCTTTGAAGGTAATAAGACTATTTATATGCCTAATATTAATATAAACATGTGTCTAGAGTGAGCAAGGAGCTTTTAAATGAAAAGAAGGACTCAGACTTTCTGTCATAAAATGCTTTCCTTCTATGGACACCTGAAACAGTGCCATAATTCCCAAAATAAGTTATCTGACTTTTTATCATTTATGCCATTATGGAGAATAAATCACCACAATGTATAGAATGAAAAAATAAAACAGAATGTAAGTGTGTATAGGGAAAAACACATTGAGTTTATTCACAATACCTTTAATGTTTCAACATTTCTTGTACTTATATTATCATAGTTGTTAAATCAAAAATCAGTTTATTTATTTAATCAATGAACTGTCTTCATGGTAGAAGGTGAATTGGTTTTTGCTAAAACAGCTAAACAACCTCTATGCCTGCCAGTGGAGAAGCAATTTGAGTTCCCATTACCCATGTCTGTATGTTCCCAGTTTAATATGCCTGCTAAAAACTCTAGCACTCTCAAAAAGAACAGTAATTTTCATTTTTCATTTCTCCTTTAATTTGAGTTTCTTTACTGCTAATGATAAAACTCCTTGCAACTGTCAGATTTTCCCAGTATGGGTGTGCTGGGAAGAGGAATGTGTGCAGTAAATGAGGAAGATAACAAGCCAAGGCTGTGGTCCCTACTGTCCTCCACTAGAATGGAGGAAATCAGGAGTACAGAGGTCATCTGCAGATGATGCTTCAGACTCAACTAGTATTATGATGACCAATATAAAAATTTCAAATTGATCCAGCATTTGTGCATGAGTTAAAAACAAATGAGAAATAGTGAGAGCTCAACTTGCAAAAAAAAAAAAAAAAAAAAGAAAAGAAAAAAACCACAACCAAACTAACTAACAAAACCACTTGGTGGCCCCTTTATGCTTTCTTTATGCTTTGGGGGTGGCAGGATTTTGGGTTGGGTGGTAATCCAACCACCTGTGGTAATCCTCAAGTGACTATATATACCTATTTTAAAATTTTTTTTGTAAAAAATTCTTGAAAACCAGGAAACAGTAATTACTTTGCTCTTCAGCATGTCTTGTCTCACCTCTGGGATACAGCTTGCTTGAAGCAATCCTCACATTTCTCCTTTAGTTGTTGGAGACTTATGAGCTTCTCTCTACTCCCCACTGCTCTCTTTATGAGTCAAAGCCACAGTGGTTATTTCTGTACCTGATTTTATGACCCCAGAGGATTTTATACTCCATAAAATCTCCATTAAAGATCACCAAATAAAAGAAAAATAGAAGTTAAAAAAAAAAAAAGAAACGGTGAAGAAAATCTTTTTTGCCAAAAACTGTTAAAGGCGTCCACACTGTTGCCCTGTCAGTGCTGAGGCCACCTAACTGTGACAAAGAGGCAGAAGGAGAGGGTGGGCAGCAAAGACAAGGGGGAATGATCCATCAGGAGATGACAGCAGCTATGGTGGGGTGTCCAGCCTGCAGCAGGAGGCAGCTACAGCAGCTGCAAGCAGGCAGCATCCAACCAGCCCCTGAGGGGCAGCACCTTTGCAAGTTTGATTTAAACACCAGTACTTTATTCATTGGTTTCATGCACTGTTTCTGCATTTGAGCAGCTTCTGCCTCATCCTGATTCAGAAGTCAAATTATGGCTTCTAAGACCCCCAAAGTGCCCAAGTGACTTCCCAGCTTAAAAGGGAAATGTGGGGCAATGCAGCACTGGCCTGTTCCTCGCTGAACAGAGAATTCTGGGTTCCACAGTTCTCAGATAAAAACTGTCATCACATTGCTTCAAGCAGTACAGATCATCTTCCTGTGTATTCTGTCACAGCCCAGCAGAGTGCTTTCCTGGGCTGCTGTGGCTGGAGACGGGTGGGATGGAAACTGTGTGGATTTTCCACATTTGCAATTCTGTGTGTTGCATGTCTGTAACATTTCAGTATTTGCAGAAACACTTGAATTTGATATATGCAAACATCAGAGGACACCAATGTGATAAGGGAACAAACGAACCCAACTCCTTCATGACTAGAACAGCCCCTTTTGTGTTTTTTCTTGAGCAATATGCAGGGTTTTGTTGTATCATTCTCTTCCTGTCCTACTCTCTTCCTCCATTCCACTCCTCTAACCTTTTCTTTGAGTTCCTTTCTCTCACTCCATCACCAAGGCACATATATCATTCCATAATCATAGTGTTATGTATTATTATTGCTTACTTGCATTGTATGATATATATAGCAAAAAAGACAGCTAAATTTGTACCTTAATAATTAATTAATTGGTTGTCACATAAATGGGACTTCTTGTGTTTGAATAATGAGTCATTTTTATTTAGTCATTACAGAAAAGAAAGTCAAAATTAACCTGGAGCACTAGTTTCAAATCTAATTAATGTCTGAAAGTGTTACAAAACATGTACTATAATTATATACCAGGTTAAAAAAAAGAGAAAACTTTCTATATTAGTGCTAGTCTGAGTTTACGTTACATTCTGCCACCATCGATTTTCTAGATAATTTTGTTTTATTAAGCTTTTAGTTTAGAGTCAGATCATATCCTTTTTTTAAGCCTGTAGAGAGATCATGTTTTTCAGGGGGTTCCTTGTGTATGTAATTGTCAGTGTGCATTGTAGCATTTGATTTCCAAAAGAGAATAACAGCTTACCTTTGCCCACCAGCTGGAAAGCATGAAGTAGGTGTTAACATTTTCCTCACCAAACTGTTCTGCCACATAGAGCCCTAATGATCCATACTTGTCATATATGTTTCGCTTGGACACATCAGTCAGGGTTGCATGAGCATTGTTGATCTCTTTAAATTTTTCTGCAGCCTCTGGATTGTCTGGATTCTTGTCAGGATGATATTTCAGAGCCAATTTTCTTAAATATGAGACACAAACAAAAAAAAAAAACCAAACAGAAGCAAAATAAGTCATCTGCATATGTGCATGTATACAGACACAAAATATTGCAAAAAATATTTTCACAGAGTGATAATAATTCTGAACTGTGTGTTCAGCCTTCTTTTTTCCAGCTCTGATGTACTCAGTGGAAGAAAAGTGACACAAAGGAACCAAACATGAAAGTTTTGATGAAAGAGGTGTGCCTGTTGCACTAAGAATGAACTTTGTGTATTGATACCTAGTCAGCTACTGTGTTAAAGTAGACAGTGATATATGATGAAAGCACAGATTGCAACATGGTAATAAATCACAGGCATTTGTTGCATTATGATTGCCAACTCATTTGCATCATTTAGCAGGTTTTAGCAAAGATAAAGATTTTTTAAAGGTTGTTTAAAAACATGATGATCACACTGCTTATCCAGGCAACATTATTTTCTTATATGGCAAAGGAAGTTCTGTGTTCAATTGCCTATCAATAGTAGCTACATTAAAATGTTGTAAACAGTGTCTGTGTTTGCAGAAGCCCAGACAGTGATGATGGAGAGCACAGTTAGCAATTACAATAGAAAGGAAGCATCTTTTTGAAGGACAAGGTGGCAAAGCATAATGAGTTAATCCCAGTTTCAAGAGCCTGTCTTTTGGCCTAGTTCCCCACTGCTGCACTTCTGAGACAATCCTTAAAGGAGTAAAAGGGGGTTGTCATAGGATTATCATAGGAACCATCACAGAATGGTTATTTTCACAGGATCATGGAGTGGTTAGGATTGGAAGAAACCTTAAAGATCATCTAGGTCTGGCCCCCCACCATGGGCATGGACAGCTTCCACTAGACCAGGCTGTTCAAAGCCCCATCCAGCTTGGCCTTGAAGACTTCCGGGGATGGAGCATCCACAGCTTTCCTGAGCAAGCTGTTTCAGTGCCTCATGACGCTCACAGTAAAGAATTTCTTCCTAACATCTAATGTAAACACACTCCTTTTTAGTTTAAAGCCATTGCCCCTTGTCCTATCACTTCATGCTGTGGTAAAAAGTTCCTCTCCAGCTGTGTTGCAGGACCACTTTAGGTACTGGAAGGTGCTCTAAGGTCTTCCTTGAGCCTTCTCTTGTCCAGGCCAAACACCAATTCTCTCAGCCTGTCTCCATCTCTCTGGGTATCCTTGTGTCCGTTCTCTGGACTTGCTGCAGTAGGTCCATATCCTTCTTATTTTGGGATGCCCAGAACTAAATGCAGTAATCCCTGTGTGGTGTGAGAGTGGAGTAGTGCCAACTAGTTTGGGCTGCTGATGCCATTGGAAGCCTTTACTAGGTCAGGGTTTGTCACTGCCTTTTGCCCCTGACTGTACTCAGCACTGTGGCATTTGAGGGGAGGTACAGCTTGAAAAGTGCAGTGCTTGGCTCCCAGCACTGGGGAAGCATGGCACCGAGAAGAAGGAGTTTGCTTCCAACCATCGTGAAGCACTGGTGGTGTGAACTCACACACACTTGCACAACGAGCATAGACAGAAGTAGATATTTTCAAAAATCACCACTGCCGGTAAAGAGCTAGCAGTCTCCAGGACGTTTATTTAATGACTAGTGCTGACCTCTAGTGGCATCAAAAGTGACTTAGCTGTGTTTTAAGCTGATTCAATCACAGCCAAGCTACGTTTCTATTTGTAAATATTCGCTCCAAATATTTTGAGAGCTAGCCATAACTGCTATGACCAAAAATACTATTTGTGGTGTGAAGGCAGTGTGCCTACACTTCCTCGAACAAATTTAACCTCAGAGTAGAGTCCTACTTGATTTCCTTCTGAAGTCCCAGTATAGGTTACTCCTCCAGTAAAAAGTAACTGCTTTGTTTCTGAAGACAGTTCCTGCCTGGAAGACATTCTGCCAATATCAAGACTGATATCAGCCTGGGAACAGCTTCTACCAACGATCTCTTCAATTCTCTTGCACTCTAGTCACAGAATAATAGGTCATAAATAACTCCTTAAACATGTGTCTAATAGCATGAATAGGTTTGTGTTTGGTCATATTTAATACACTGTGCATATTTCACCTTAAACACAAAGTTTTGGTCATGTTTAACATGTGCCCTAAACACAATAAAAAATTAAATATAAGAATTGAAAAAAACAAGCTAAGTCTTGCATGACTAATGATATTATGTGTCATCCAAGTATTTAAGTAAATTATGCAATCTATCCCTTTTCTTACCTGAAAACAGGCCCCAACAATTAGAAAACAAAAGAAAAAAGGAAAAAAGAGAGGAGTATTACTTTCAAAAACCCATGTATGTTTGCAGGGATTGGACAATCAATTTCCAGCCCTTCTTTCTTTTCCCAGAGACCCAAAGACATCTTCTGGCTGACCTACATTCCAAACAATCTTATAAAAAATAAGAATTTGAGCAGAATGTAACTTTAAAAAGATGAAACACATTAGTTGCACTCTCACTTTACCTAGTATTGTTTTAGACTACTAACAGGACTACTTTCAGCAATTAACAAAAGATAATCTATGTTCTTAGTTTGATTTTGGGACACATGTTCTCACTAAAAAGAGTACATTGCCAAAACAACTCTCTGCACACTGAGATTATGTATACTAACTGAAGATGATTTAGCAATGGGAAAAAGATTTAGATATTAGCAGTGCAATTCATATGAGTGAGACAAAGGACTCTGTTAGGTCCAACCCAAGAAACAATAAAAGTAAGGACAAAAACTGTGTGAGATAACACAAAGTACTAGGTATATGGTACTGTGAGTACCTGTGGGTCCCTGGAAAAGTGACATTCCCAGTTAGGTAATAAATAGGATTCATCATGACAAAAAAGAAGAAGACAAAAAAGTAGAGAGTGAAATGAACAAAGGAGTTTGAAGTCTACTTCCTATACCAAAACCATGGGTTTATGTCCATTCATATTTTTCTCATGGTGAATGACTTTCTCCTTCACCGCCTTAGGATCACTGCCCACTGCAGCCCTCCACAGCAGCAAGCAAGTTTGGGGGAGAAAAGTGACAGCAAACAGAGAAACAGCTATCCCTCAAGATGGATAAGTGTGTCAAGATGGATAAAGGCTCTTATGAAAAGTAAGTAAGTGAAATAAACTCAAGACCTCTGTCAGTGGTGGCTTAGGTTGAAAAGCAAGATCAGGCCAGGCTCAGACACAGGGGTGGGTCTGATGAGGGGGCTTCTGAATGAAGATAGCAATATTTTGAAGACAGGAAAGAATGCTCTATAGGGTCAGATACAACAACACTATGAAGTATCTGAGGACGTGAGGAGGATATGCCCATGCTTCCTTCAATAGCTCAGCTGGTAGAGTGGAGGACTGTAGGCTCCCTGGCATGGCCATCCTTAGGTCACTGGATCAGCTCTGGCTCAAAGGAGTCACCTTTTGCCTCTCACACACATCTGGAAATGACACTGCTGCCTTTTTCTGATCCTGCCCAGGAGGCTTCCCTTCAAAGGTCTGTCCAGCCATGAGCTCCTGTCTGAGGCTGGGAAAATGACCAGCCAAGGCATTTCCTGGTGAAACCTTGGGCAGGGGATGGTGATTCTGACTATGGGGCTTGTCTGCACTCACCTCCAGCAGGAAAGGGAGTGGGTGGGTTGGTGGTGCGAGAGTGATATGAATGGGGGGTGCAGGCTTTGGGTGCAGGGCTGAGTGCCTGGGAGGGGAGAGGACCTCAATCAGAGGCTGCAGCCTGGGGAATTAGCTCAAGTGGTAGAGCGCTCGCTTAGCATGTGAGAGGTAGTGGGATCGATGCCCGCATTCTCCAATGCTTTTCATTCCCCTTGCTTGGATACACGGCCCTTTGCCAGGGATCCATCTATTCTCTGGGGGCTGTGGGAAGATTCAAGGTGTGCCCTGGATTTACAGAGCAAGATGACATCCAGGGTTGTATCAAGACTGCCAGGGGCAGTTTGGCAGAGGAATTGATGTTCTCCCTCTCTGCTTGACAGCTCTCAAGTGTCAAGGGAAGTAGAGAAAAGGACATCAATGGAACAGAGCAGCCTCAGTGGAGGGCCACCAAGGAACTCAAGGAATTCTCTTTAAAAACAGACTGAGGAGAGTAGGTGCTTTCAGTTTCCAGAAAGAGACGTTCAGAGGACTTACACATGATGTTCCAACACTCTGTTAGAAAACAGAGGGATGGCTGTCATTTTGTTTTATCTTATGCTTGAGCAGAGGGCTGAAGATAGCAGAGTGAAAGGGAATCAAGGGAAAATGCAGCAGGATATAGATAAGCTCTGTGTGGCTGTGAGGAAGTTCATCTGTAGAAGATGATGTTGAAAGAGGTTATGGAGCACATGAGCAAGGTTCTGTGATGTCTCAGCTGAGGCTGTTTGAAGGAAGATGTGTAATAGAGGCATGATGGTGCACTGTGGCTTGGCAAAAGTGCTGGGCGAGGCCCTGGGCATGTCCCCATGCTTCCTTCGATAGCTCAGCTGGTAGAGCGGAGGACTGTAGGCTCCCTGGCATGGCCATCCTTAGGTCGCTGGTTCAACTCCGGCTCGAAGGAGTCACCTTTTGCCTCTCACGCACATCCCACACTGCCACTGCCTTTTGGTCCTGCCCAAGGGGCTCCCCTTCAAAGGTCTGTCCAGCCTTGAGCTCTAGTCCTTGAGTCAAGGACAAGAGAAGTTGAGAAGTTGAGCAGCCAAGGCATTTTTGGTCAGGAAATTGATTTTGAGCACACGTGTTGTCTGGAATCACAACCAGTAAGAACATGATCAGGTGGGTTGTTGATGGTGTATGAGTGATATGAATAGGAGGCTCCGGCTTTAGGTGCAGGGCACCCTGGGTCAGGGCTGGGTGCCTGGGAGGGGAGAGGACCTCAGTCAGAGGCTGCAGCTTGGGGAATTAGCTCAAGTGGTAGAGTGCTCGCTTAGCATGTGAGAGGTAGCGGGATCGATGCCCGCATTCTCCAGTGTTTTTCATTCCTCCTTGCCTGGATACAGGGCCTTGTCTGGGGTCCCTCTGCCCGCTGGTGTTATTAGGAGTTCTTTGTAGCTGGCTGCACAGATAACTACAGGAACAGGAGCAAGGGCTGTAGACTGGGGTATCTGAATCGTTCTGTTTACTTGGGATTAGATCAGTAGCCTTGCCCACCTTTATGCCTACCTACTCAAGTGGAGTCCTGTGTTATTGAGAGGAGCAAAACATCAAACTAATTTTTAAGTATGGTAAAAAGAATGACTGGGAACCACTAAGCAGTGAGAGCCACCCTGCTAAGATCACAGAACAGATCCTCCTGGAATATACATCTAGACATGTGAAGACAGGGAGGTGTTTAGAGACAGCTGACATGGCTTCACTAAATACAAATCATGACTGACTAATCTAGTGACCTCCTACAATAGACTGATTGCCTCAGTGGACAAGAAATGAGCTGTGGATGTCATCTACCTGGACTTTGCTAAAGCCTTTGATGTCATCCCACACAACATCCTTGTCACTAAATAGGGGACATAGGGTTTGGGAGGATGGACTGTTCAATGAATAAGGAATGAGTTGGATGGCCACATCCAAAGAACTGTAGTCAACAGCTCAATATCCAAGTGGAAACAAGTACCAAGTGGTGTCCCTCAGGGTCTGTATTGGGACCAATACTATTTAATACCTTCATTAATGATGCCATTATGAGTGGCATTGAGTGCAGCCTCAGCAACTTTACAGATAAAAAAGGGAGCAGTGCAATTTATATGCTTAAGGGAAGTTATTCCATCCAGAGGGACCTCAAGAAGCTCAAGCCGTGTGTCCATGTGAACTTCATTAGGTTAAATAAGCCTTCAAGCTCTTGCACCCGGGTCAGGGCAATCACCAGTATCTGTACATGCTGAGAGAGGAATGGATTGAGAGCAACTGTGTGGAGAAGGACTTGGGGGTGCTGGTGGATGAAAAAACTTGACATAAGCTGGCAATGTACCTTTGTAGCCCAGAAAATCAGTCATATGCTGGGCTACATCAAAAGTAGCATGGCCAGCAGTTGTTCTGCCCCTTTATCACCCTCTTGTGAGCCCACACCTAGAGTGCTGTGTCCAGCCATGGGTTCCCTAGCATAAGGAAGACATGCTTAGAGCTGGTCCAGAATAGGGACACAGGACTGACTGGGGATGAAATACCTTTCCTGTTAAGACAGGCTGAGAGAGTTGGGACTGTTCAGCCTGGAGAAGAGGAGGCTCCAGAGAGACCTAATAGCAACCTTTCAATTGATAAAGAAGGCTTATAAGACAAAGACACTTTTTAGCAGACCTTATGGTGAGAGAACAAGCAGAAACGGTTTTAAACAAAACAAGGTAGATTTAGATTATGTTAAAAGAAATTCTTTATGATGACAGTGGTGAGGCACTGGAAAAGGTTGCCCAGAGAACTTGAAAATACCCTATCACTGCAAAAGTTCATGTCTGGTTGGATGGGCCTTTAAGCTATCTAATCTAGTGTGGGCTCTTGCCCACAGCAGGAAAGTTGGACAACATGAACTTAAAAGTTCTTTTCAACCCAAAATATTCCATTATAATACTTGAAAGACAGATGGTCACAAACTGCAGGCTTTGGGTGAGCTAAGCAGAAGGTTTCAAATGCCTCTCAGGAGGTTATTGACTCAACCATTAGACCTTTTACTGTGGTGATGGGAAGAAGAGTAAGACAGTGGGCCACAACTGAAGCAGGAGAGATTCCTTTTTTTCCCTCCTCAGGTCAGACAGGCAGGAGAAGAAGAGTGTCCTAGAGTGCTGTGCACTCCATGCTTGGAAGTTGATGTAACATAAATGGCTGAACCCTTGAGTCACCTGCAGTGATCCTTGAGCTTGGGCTGCTGTGGGAGATTTGAAAAGATGTGTCCTGAGCCCTCATTCAAACTGATTGCTTTGACTGCTCTGTCACAGAGGAAGAACTTATTTGGGTCCCTCCATTGCTGTGCTGGTGGAGTGAAGGGCTCTAGGCTCCCTTCCATGGATACACATCACATCTGTTGGGGTGCTGCAAGCCCTAATACATCTGAAATGACCTCATAACTTTGGATACGTCCAGCCACAAAGACTCTTGACACATACACTGATGTGCAAATGGAAGTTCTGCTTGACTTCAACCCTCTCTTGTCTGGACCTGCCTGGCATTCCCTGGACACATAATCATCATTCTGACCTCTGCACTGACTTCCTTGCTTGCAGTGCCTGGTGGTGACTTCTGCTCAGGCCTCTGATGTGGGATGAGCCACCATGGCTGGGTCTGCCCTGGTTTGGTGTTGTGGACATGAGATTTTCTGGGCAATATGGGTCTAAGGCAAGTGTTTCTTTTTTCCTCCTGGACAGTGTCATGCAGATATATGTGGGGTGGTATGGAAGTGAATGGTTGTCTGAGTGTGTGCTGGGCGAGGCCCAGGGCATGTTCCCATGTTTCCTTTGATAGCTGAGCTGGCAGAGTGGAGGGCTGTAGGCTCCCTGGCATGGCCGTCCTTAGGTTGCTGGTTCAACTCCAGCTCAAAGGAGCCACCTTTTGCCTCGCACACACATCCCACACTGGCGCTGCTGCCCCCTGGGCACCCCCAGAATGAGCTGTCCAGCCATGAGCCATTGTCTGACTTTGGGAAGATGATGAGCCAAGGCATTTTTGGGTGAACGCTTGGTGACAGACAGTGGTTCAGAGCCCTGGAGTTGTCTGCAGTCCCCCCTAACAGGAAAGTGAGTGGGTGGGTGGTAATGTGCAGTTGATTAGGGGGGCTCAGGCTTTGGGTGTAGGGCATGCTGGGTCAGGGCTGGTTCAGGCCTGGGAGGGGAGAGGACCTCAGTCACAGCTGCAGCCTGGGGAATTAGCTCAAGTGGTAGAGCGCTCGCTTAGCATGTGAGAGGTAGTGGGATCGATGCCCGCATTCTCCAATGCTTTTCATTCCCCTTGCTTGGATACACGGCCCTTTGCCAGGGATCCATCTATTCTCTGGGAGCTGTGGGAGGATTCAAGGTGTGCCCTGGATTTACAGAGCAAGATGACATCCAGGGTTGTATCAAGACTGCCAGGGGCAGTTTGGCAGAGGAATTGATGTTCTCCCTCTTTGCTTGACAGCTCTCAAGTGTCAAGGGAAGTAGAGAAAAGGACATCAATGGAACAGAGCAGCCTTAGTGGAGGGCCACCAAGGAACTCAAGGAATTCTCTTTAAAGACAGACTGAGGAGAGTAGGTGCTTTCAGTTTCCAGAAAGAGACGTTCAGAGGACTTACACATGATGTCCCAACACTCTGTTAGAAAACAGAGGGATGGCTGTAATTTTGTTTTATCTTATGCTTGAGCAGAGGGCTGAAGATAGCAGAGTGAAAGGGAATCAAGGGAAAATGCAGCAGGATATAGATAAGCTCTGTGTGGCTGTGAGGAAGTTCATCTGTAGAAGATGATGTTGAAAGAGGTTATGGAGCACATGAGCAAGGTTCTGTGATGTCTCAGCTGAGGCTGTTTGAAGGAAGATGTGTAATAGAGGCATGATGGTGCACTGTGGCTTGGCAAAAGTGCTGGGCGAGGCCCTGGGCATGTTCCCATGCTTCCTTCGATAGCTCAGCTGGTAGAGCGGAGGACTGTAGGCTCCCTGGCATGGCCATCCTTAGGTCGCTGGTTCAACTCCGGCTCGAAGGAGTCACTTTTTGCCTCTCACGCACATCCCACACTGGCACCACTGCCTTTTGGTCCTGCCCAAGGGGCTCTCCTTCAAAGATCTGTCTAGCCATGAGCTCTCGTCCAACCTAGAGAGACTGAACAGCCAAGGCATTTTTGGGTTAACCCTGGTCAGGAAATTGTAGTTTTGAGCACACGTGTTGTCTGGAATCACACCCAGCAGGAACATGATCAGTTGAGTTGTTGATGGTGTAAGAGTGATATGAATGGGAGGCTCCGGCTTTGGGTGCAGGGCACTCTGGGTCAGGGCTGGTTCAGGCCTGGGAGGGGAGAGGACCTCAGTCAGAGGCTGCAGCCTGGGGAATTAGCTCAAGTGGTAGAGCGCTCGCTTAGCATGTGAGAGGTAGCGGGATCGATGCCCGCATTCTCCAATGCTTTTCATTCCTCTTGCTTGAACCTGTGCTGCAAAGAGGAGCACATTATCTAGGACTATGTCCATGGCAACATGGGCTGTGAATTGAAGGAACAGTTTCTCTCACTTTGTTCTGCGTATGTTGGAAAGGATCCAGAATATTGTGCCCATCCTTGGGCCTCCATGTATAAGACAGACATTGACCAAGTGCAAAGAGCCCAGAATAAAGCCACCAGGACTCTTGGAAGCAGGTGCACTTGCCCTTTGAGGTGAGGCTGTTGAGTGCAGATCTTGAAGAAGAAAGGACTGTGTGGGAGATAAGCAAGCACTTATCAAAATGCCTTATCAGGAGGTTATTGATTCAACAGTTAGGCCTTTTACTGTGGTGATTAATAAAGGAAAGAAAAACAACAGGCCACAACTGAAGCAGCAGAGGCTCCAGTTTTTTCTCATCTATGAGACAATTAAAACCTAAAAAGAGTTAATGTCTCAAACACTTGGTAGCAGAGGAAAGGACAGTTTCCATACTGATGAGATAAGGTGCAGTTAGAAAACAGCATCTTTCAATGCAGAATAACACTTTCCTTGGATCAGCTTCCTTATCTTGGGTAACTATCTCCAAAACCAGGTATGAGACAGAACTGCTCGTCTCTCTGACATCTGTGAAGGGAATTGAAACCATGAAGCCCCCAATCCCCTTCTGAAAAGTTTGAGAATAACAAAATGCACATGCATGAGGGTTAGTCTATAAATAGCACAACTGAGATGGGAGGGGTGTGCAACCACCACCCAAAGGAACTGAACCAGAGGCACCACTGGGACCCTGGCTGGTGATCCAGATCTTTTCCTCTATGTCTATCTTCTTCTCTTTCTTTCTTCTTCTCTTCCTCTTCTTAAAAGTTTAAATTGCTGCTCCCATGCGCTGTTCTGAAAAGTTTAGATCATTGCTGCCATGGGCCATCCAACTTATAATAAGATTTAAACTTATTCAACTTACAATAAATTTAAACTGCTGCTGTGATAAATGAAATTTTTCTAATTGATTGTTTGGCATTGTTTTGCCTTAATTTAGCCCAAAGGTATCCTGAGTGTTACTTGCCTCCAGAACTGCCTTCTAGGGACCTGATGTTTTACAGCTATCCCAGAAAAAATGGTCCAAGACCACCCTCTCAGGAACTGACACCTTCTCAGGTCAGCATGGTGGGAGAAGAATGCTGCCCTGGAGTCTCCATGCTTGGAGGTTGGTGTGATCTGACTGGCTGAAATCTTGAGCAAAATGATGGGATCCCTCATTTAGGGCTGCTTGGAGATGCCCTGAGGACTCATTCAAACTGATTGCTTTGAGAACACAATCATGGAGCCAGAGCAGAGAGAGGACCCTGACAGTCTGTTGGTATCTGCTGGTGTAGTGGAGAGCTGCTGGTTCTCTCACATGGTGATCATTACATCTTGTGTGGGCAGTAAGTGCCTGAAAAGGCCTGAATGGCCCTCACCAGCCTCATGTGGGGTTTGCACCTCCAACCATCAGCACAGGAGTTCTCCTTATGTTCACATCTGGGCCTTCACTTTCTTTCTGTGTTAAAAATCAGGAGTCCTGGTCTCTAGCTCAGTAATGGCCACAGCCATAGCGCTATCAAGGCACAGTGACCTTGGATCCAAACCTGATATGCAGATGAATGCCCTGCATTGACCTAACCCCTGGCTTGTCAGTCTGGACCTGCCTGTCAGTCACTGGACATGATCATCACTCCGACCTCTGCAGTGACTTCCTTGGTTGCAGTTGTCCCTGCTTTGTCATGGTGATAGTGCCTTCTGTTCTGGATTATTGTTTCAAGTGAGCCACCATGGCTGTGTCTATCCTGGCCAGGGATTGTAGGCTTGAGAAGCAATGTGAAATAAGTCTCTTATTTCCTGCAAAGGAGGGTCATGTAAATCCAAGGGAGTGGTGTGAGACTGGAATGATTGGATGACTGTAATATTTGAGGTATCTGAAATACATGCTTCTTTCAATAGCTCAGCTGGTATAGTAGAGGACTGTAGGCTCCCTGGCATGGCCATCCTTAGGTTGCTGGTTCAACTCTGGCTCAAAGGAGTGACCTCTTGGCTATGGCACACATCTGGAACTGGCACTGGCACTGCCTTTTGGTCCTGCCCAGGGGGTTCCCCAGAATGAGCTACTCAGTCATGAGCTTTTGCCTGAGATTGGGAAGATAAGTGGCCAAGGTATTTTTGGGTGAACCCTGGCCATGGGAAGTTGATTCTGCCACTGTGCTTGCCCGCAGTCACCTCCAGCAGGAAAGTGAGTGGGTGGGTTGGTGGTGTGAGGGTGGGGTTATTGGGAAGCCCAGGCTTTGGGTGCAGGGCACCCTGGGTGCTTGGGAGGGGAGAGGACCTCAGTCAGAGGCTGCAGCCTGGGGAATTAGCTCAAGTGGTAGAGCGCTCGCTTAGCATGTGAGAGGTAGCAGGATCGATGCCTGCATTCTCCAATGCTTTTCATTCCCCTTGCCTGGACACAAGGCCCTTTGCCAGGACCTGTGGGTGATCATAGTATATCCAGAATGCAAAGAATAAGATGACATCTGTGTCTTCATGGGCAATTTAACCGAGGTTTCTCCCTCTTTGCTTGATAAACATCAAATGTCATCTAAAGTATTGTACCCCATTTTGAGATCTTCTAATCAGAAAAACAGTCATAGAGAACTGTCTCTGGAGTGCCACCAAGAATCTCAAGGAATGGAGGGGTTTCTCTGTGTGGATGGGATGAGGAGAGTGGATATGTTTAGCCTAGAGAAAGACAGGTTCAGAGGACTCACACATGACCTTTTGACTTAGAGGAGGTTTCAGAGTAGAATGGCTATATATGTGTCATCTGCTTGGGAAGAGGGCAAAAGGCAGCACATTGAAAGGGAGCAAGGGAAAATGCAGCAGGGCATGGGTGAGCTCTGTGTGGCCATGAGAAGAGTCCATCAACTCATGAAGAAAATGATGTCATGGTTTGCATGACTGACGGGCTAAAGTATTGAGCAAGGAGGTGTGATGTAGGAGCTGAGGCTGTTTGAAGGAAGATGTGGTAATAGAGGCATGATGGTGCACTGTGGCTTTGCAAGAGTGTTGGGTGAGTGTGTACAGGGTGATGTCCCCAGGATATGTTCCCATGCTTCCTTCGATAGCTCAGCTGGTAGAGCGGAGGACTGTAGGCTCCCTGGCATGGCCACCCTTAGGTCACTGGTTCAACTCTGGCTTGAAGGAGTCACCTTTTGCCTCTCACGCACATCCCACACTGCCACTGCCACTGCCTTTTTCTGATCCTGCCCAGGGCACTCCCCAGAATGAGTGCCCAGCCATGAGCTCTTGCCTAAGCTGTAATAACCAGGCAAGACATTTTTGGGTGAACCCTTAGGCAGGGGATGGGGGTTCTGACCATGGGTGCTGTCCACAGTCAGCTCCAGCAGGACTGTGAGTGGATGAGTTGGTGGTGTGAGAGTGATATGAATGGGAGGCTCCAGCTTTGGGTACAGGGCACCCTGGGTCAGGGCTGGGTGCCTGGGAGGGGAGAGGACCTCAGTCAGAGGCTGCAGCCTGGGGAATTAGCTCAAGTGGTAGAGCGCTCGCTTAGCATGTGAGAGGTAGCAGGATCGATGCCTGCATTCTCCAATGCTTTTCATTCCCCTTGCCTGGATACAGGGCCTTTTGGTGAGGGTCCCCCATCTTCTGAAGGGAAAAGAAACCTGGGAAGTAAAGTAGAGGACATCATCCAGGACCTCTCCAAGAGCAGGGCCTCTGGATTGAGGGAAGGAATCATCTGACTTTCCTCTTCATTGGATAGATGCAATTTAGAATTGTGTACCTGTTATATATAGGTTTATATTTTTTTTGCTATAATAGAACTAATTTTCTTCCTAATATCTGTGTTTTGGATTCAGAGTGTGAATAATGTTGGTTAGACACTGCTGTTATAGTTCTTTGTAACCAGAGTTTATGCAAAGCCGAGGACTTTTCAGCTTCTTGCACCACATCCCATTAGCGAGGAGACTGGGGGGCACAAGAAATTGGGAGGAGACACAGATGAGACAGGTGGCCTCAGCTGACCAAAGGAATGTTCCATACCACATGACATCAGGCTCAGTATATACTAGGGAGAAAGATGGCTGGGGCCCACTGCTTATAAACTGTCTATCTGGGCATTGCTCTGCAGGTGTTGAACAATTGTGTTGTATGTCACTTATTTTGTGTAATCTAATTCTGTTGTTATTATTATTCATATTTCCCCCTTCCTTTTCTGTCCTTTTGAACTGTGTTTTTCTCAATCCACGAATTTTGCTTTTTTCTCCCAGTTCTCTCCAAAAACCCTCTTGGAGGTGGGGTGTGTGAGCAGTTGTGTAGGGTTTAACTGCCTGCTGGGTTAAACCACAACAGCCCTTTTTGGTGCCCAACATGGGGCTTGAAGGGTTGAGATGATGACAAATCTGACTAGAGTACAGTAAAACAAATTTCTTTTAAGCATTCATTATATTACTGTAATAATAACTAATCCTGATGTTTATTTACTTACTCTCAGACTTGAGAGTAAATAAATTTCTGTTCTCAGGGTTGGGTTACATAACATCTTACTTGCTCTGAATGTTTCTTGTTGTGCTGTTTATCACCTCTTGGGGCTGGGCTAAGGTTATCATGTTGTTGAACTTTGTAACACTGGTTTATGATATCATAAAACTGATGGTCACAAGACTAATTTATTTGTAATCAATTTGTATCTTCCCCATACTTCTAGAGCCATCTATTGGAAACTATTCCTAATTACATCCTTTTTCTTTCCTCCTAGAGGCAATCCGTGGGGCATACACTTCCCATATCTTCCCCTTCTCCTCCAGGGTAATTACAATAGCTCTTGAGAATTCTGAATGTAGTCAGGATGTTCAAAGCAGTATGTTCTTATTGCTATGTCTCCTGATTGTATTTCAGGCCTTGTTTAGAATTAAACAACTTTTTAAGGATACCACCCAGATAGCTGCCCTCAGCCTGAGCATATATAGTCGCAGGATGTGTGGGATAGTCCAGGCAAGTATGTACGATAATGGGCATCTCAAATATTCTGGAATTTCACCCCCAAACAAGTTCAGAATCCTGAAAAACTAGTGAAATATTTGGAAGAAGTATGCTGCCAGCCTGGTAATTCCAGAGAGAAACAAATCACTGCAACATGTTGGGGCCTGGCCCATGCCTAGCAAGTCCTGTTCAATACTATTCAGTATCCTCAAGGGGATAAGGTCTTTGGATCTGATGACAAAATGTCAGGCTGCCCCAGTCCCAGCAACTGCATCTGAACCAAAGGATCCACCTGTACCGATATCATCTTCACTGGAAGAAATACTGGAAGTAGAAGTCAGCTCCTTTAGTAAGGGATGAAGGACCGTCTTCTAAGAGTCAACAGCGGGAAGAAGACTGATCCAAAGCAGGGCCAGAGAAAAGAGGAGGAAGAGAGGTGGCTGCAGACTGAGGAGGAAGAAGAGGAAGAACTCATAAATGAGGTGTTACCCATCTCATCCCTATATTATATAGGTGGTCTTGGTCACACCAACCAAGACCCCCTGATTCCCATGTAGAAGCTGATTGGTCAGCTGGAAAGCCCTGGAGGTATCAGCAGGACTCGCTCACCCTGTAACAGTTTCACATGGCCACTGTGAAAATCTGATTGAGAGTGGAGACCAACAGTAGATTATAGTACCTTGAATGAAGCCATGCTGCTGCTAAGTGCTGCCATGCCAGACTGGCTAGAACTTCAATTTGAACTGGAGGCAGTTTGTATCAAAGGCAGCCAAGTGGCCTGCCACAATCAATATCACTAGCATGTTTTCCTCAATCCCTTTGGCAGCAGAGTCAGGTCACAATTTGCTTTCAGTTGGAGGGGCATCCAGTACACCTGCCCTAGAGGTGGCAATCCAGCCCTACCATTTTCCATGGACTTAACCAGACTGCACTAGAACAGGAATACCTGCAATACATTGATGATTTCATCATATGGGGAAACACAGCAGACAAAGTTTTTGAGAAGGGAAAGAAAATTGTCTAAATCTTCTGAAAGTCAGTTTTGCCATAAATCAAAGTAAGCTCAAGTGACTTACATGGGAGATCCAGTTATTAGCAATAAAGTAGCAAGATGGATGTCATTGTATCCCAATGAATGTGATCAACAAAATAACAGCTAGGTCTCTACCAATTAGCAAAAAGGAAATATAACCTGTATTAGGCATTTGAGGTTTTTGGAGAATATTTATTCCAAATTATAGTCTGATACAAAGCCCATTCTATTAACTAACCTGGAAGAAGAATTATTTCATTTGGGCCCTGAACAATTACAAATCTTTGAACAAATTGAAAAGGAAATAGTACATACAGTAGCCCTCAGGCTGCTCTTGTCAAGATAAGGTGTTGAAAATGTGCTGCAGCTGGGAGAATAGTCCTACTTGAAGGCATTGGCAAAAAGCATCCAGGGAAGGCTCAAGGTTGACTCTTAGGGTTTTGGCATTAGGGACACTGAAGATTCAAGGCTGGCTTTACTCCAACTGAGAAAGAAATATTGACATCATATGAAGGAGTTTGAGGTGCTTCAGACACGATTAGTATTGAAGCACAGCTCCTCTTGGCACCCTGACTGCCAGTGCTTGGATATTCAGGCTATTCAAAGGGAGAGTCTGTTCTACACATCATGCCACTGATGCTCCGTGGAATAAGTGGGGCACACCAAGGATACAATGTGCTTGAATAGGAAATCCCAGTGGCCCAGGAATTTTGAAAGTGATCATTGACTGGCCAGTAGGCAACGATTTTGGAATATTGCCTGAAAAGGAGGTGATGTGTGCTGACAAAGCCGCATTGTAAATGAAATAACCAGAAGATGAAAAACAATATGCCCTGGTGAGTCCTGTTGTGTTTTGGGGAAATATCAAAGGTGGAAAGCTGCTGTGTGGAGTCCCATACACATCACAGACACTGCTAAATGACAAGGTAAATATAGTCAGTTTTCAGAGGTCAAAGTTGCTGCTGAAAGCTATCTAGCTGGCTTTACACATTGCTGAAAGGGAAAATGGCCAGTACATTATCTCTATACAGACTCATAGATGGTGGCAAATGCTTTGGTTGGGGAGGGCATTGAAATTGAAGTAGGTCAATGGCAGAGCATAGGTAAACCCACCAGGACTGCTGGGTTATGGCAGGATATTTCTGCTTGGATAGAGAACTTTGTGGTTAAAGTATATCATGTAGTCATTTACCCAAGACTCAAGTCACTGACTAACATCAAAAATCCCAGCTGATGGGTCAGGATGCTAGGATTGAAGTGGATCAGGTGGATCTGGACTGGTAACGTAAGGGTGAACTATTTATAACTTAATGGGCCCATGGTATCTCAGGCCATTAAGGAAGAAATACAACAGATACATCACCTCCTGACTGAGGGGCGGACTTAACCACGAACTCGATCCATGATTATCCATGAATATGAAACATGGCCTGAAATAAAGCAAGCCAGACAGTGAAAGCCTCTCTCTAATGGAGGACAGTGGCTGAAATGTAAACATGGGGAGGTCTGGCAGATTGATGATATCACATTCCCAAAAATGTGCCAATGCAAGTGCCAGGTGCTTACACTCACAGAACTGTAGAATTGTTTAGGTTGCGAAAGACCTTGAAGATAATCAGATCCAAGCATTAATCCAGCACTGTTAAGTCCACCACCAAACCATGTCCCTAAATGCACATCTACACATCTTTTAAATCCCTCCAGAGATGGTGACTCAACCCCCTTCCTGAGAAGCCTGTTCCAGGCTTGACTACTCTGCTTAAAGAAATTTTTACTAATATCTGTGGTGGAACTTACAACCAGATGGCTGGAAACATATTCTGTGCATGATGCCAGTGGCTGGAATACTATCCTGGGCCTTAAGAAATGAGGTAAAAATGAACCCCAGAAAGAACACCTGGGTCAGACAATGGTACTTATTTCAGAAGCAACTTCTTAGACATTTGGCTCAAACAGCATAGCATTGAATGGGTATATCACACCTCCTACCATGCACCAGCCTCCAGAAAATTGGACAGATGAATTGTTAAAGACTAAACTGAGAGCAATGGGTGCTGGGACATTTTAACATTGCAATATACATTTAGCAAAATCATGTGGTTAGCCAACACTAGAGCATCTTCTAATCAAACTGGCCCTGCCCAATAAAAACTTTGATGTACATTTACAAAAGGAGAAAGTCCTGTAGTGCACATAGAAATTATGCTGTGAAAGTCAGGCTGAGTTATTCCTACTTCAGGCAAAGGCAAACCCATCCCTGATACTGCTTTTGATCAAGAACCTGGGTGCACTTGGTGAGTAATGCAGAAGGATGGAGAAGTATGATGTGTACCTCAAGGGGATTTGATTCTGTGTGAGAACAAGTAATTATTTGAATTGTATTGTATTAGTTGCTATATAATGAGTGAGAACAGGTAATTATTTGAATTGTATTGTATTAGTTGCTATATAATGATGTGTAACACCTTTGCTATGGTTGCTATATATCATATCAAAATTATTACAATAAATATTTAGCTTTATTAATCGATGAAAAATGAATTTTGATTAGACCAGGCTAATCAAAACAATGATAGAACCAGAACTGTTTTCAGAATACAGCACTCCAACATCATGCATCATGTCTCCTGTCCCAAAGAACTACTGTTAAAGAGAAGCCCAAAGTCATGGACTAAATAAACTCAATGGACATTTTAGAGGAATGGTCCATAGGATAAGGAAATTATATCTGCATATGTCTATAAAAAGACCCTAAAAGAAGCATTGGAACCTGTGGGACCTTGGCATGACATAAATGGTATAGAATAAGGCATAAATATTTACCTGGTTTCAGATGGGATTGAGTTAATTTTCTTACTAGTAGCTGGTATGGTACTGTGTTTTAGATCAAGGAGGAGAAAAATATTGATAACATTCTGATGGTTGAGTTTTTGCTGAGTAGTGTTCATCCTGAGTCAAGGACTTTTAAGCTTCTCACACCACCCCACCATCAAGGAGGCTGGTGGGCAAAACTGTCAGCCAGAACAGTTCACCCCAGCTGGGCAAAGGAATATTCCATACCATAGGATGTCATGCTCAGTATATAAATTAGGGGAAAAGAAGGCCGGGAGCTGCTGCTCAAGAATGCACTGGGCATCATTCATTGAGTGTAAAGCAACTGTGTTGTGCATCATGTGATTTGGTTCTATTAATATTAGAGTTGTTGTTATTATTATTATTGTTGTTGTTATTTCACTTTCCATTTCTTTTCTGCCCTAATAAACCATCTTTTTCTCACCCTGTGAATTTTACTTCCACTGTGGAGAAGGGCTTGAGTGATCAGCTGTGTGATGTTCAACAGCCTGCAAAATAAAGCCATGACAGTGCCCAACTTTATGCCTCTGTGTAGAAGACACATGTGGACCATGTGCAGTGACCTCAGAAAAAGGCCAAGAGGATGCTTGGGAGCAGGTGATCCCACACACAGGAAAGGACATCAATGGAATGGAGGAATCTCAGCGGGGCCACCAAGAACCTCACAGAATGGAGGGACTGCTCTACATGGATGAGCAAGAACAGTGAGAATGTTCAGACTGTTGAAGAAGAGAATCAAAGGACTTAGGCATGACCTTCACGCTTGTGGGAGATTACAGAATAGAGGAAATGCTGTCCTTTATCTGGTACTTGAGCAGAGGGCTGAAGACAGCACAATGAAAATGAATCAAGGGAAAATGCAGCAGGATCTGTATGGCCCTAAGGAGAGTCTATCTGTAGAAGATGACATCCAAAGAGCTTACGGAGCACTTCTGTTTGTGGTTTGCATGACTGACGGGTTAAGTGTTGTGCAAGGTGCTGTGATGATGGAGCTGAGGCTGTTTGAAGGAAGATGTGGTAATAGAGGCATGATGGTGCACTGTGGCTTGGCAAAAGTGCTGGGTGAGGCCCTGGGCATGGTCCCATGCTTCCTTCGATAGCTCAGCTGGTAGAGCGGAGGACTGTAGGCTCCCTGGCATGGCCATCCTTAGGTCGCTGGTTCAACTCCGGCTCGAAGGAGTCACCTTTTGCCTCTCACGCACATCCCACACTGCCACTGCCACTGCCTTTTTCTGATCCTGCCCAGGGCACTCCCCAGAATGAGCTGCCCAGCCATGAGCTCTTGCCTAAGCTGTAATAACCAGGCAAGACATTTTTGGATGAACCCTTGGGCAGGGGATGGTGGTTCTGACCATGGGGCTTGTCTGCAGGACTGTGAGTGGATGAGTTGGTGGTGTGAGAGTGATATGATTGGGAGGCTCCGGCTTTGGGTGTAGGGCATCCTGGGTCAGGGCTGAATGCCTGGGAGGGGAGAGGACCTCAGTCAGAGGCTGCAGCCTGGGGAATTAGCTCAAGTGGTAGAGCGCTCGCTTAGCATGTGAGAGGTAGTGGGATCGATGCCCACATTCTCCAATGCTTTTCATTCCTCCTTGTCTGGATACAGGGTCTTTTGTCAGGGATCCATCTGACCTCTGAGGAGGCTGTGAAGAAATATATGGCATGCCCTGGATTTGCAAAGAAGGATGACATCAAGAGCACTATGGGCAGTTTAATGGATTAAGTGATTTTCTCATTCTTTGGTTGTGTCCTACGTAACCCAAACTGTTACTGTATTCCATATCCATCTGTGCCCAGAATTGTTACTCTCTCTGGAAAGCCTTGTGGCTGGAAATGGAACTGCAGGGCTGGGGCATTGCCAAGTCTTCTAAAAGCCAGAATCTCTCAGGTATAGCTCTCTCTTGCCTCTTGGTTTTTGCTCTTTCCTTTTCGTTCTCACAGGGAGAGAGCTGAGGCAGAGTAGGTAGAAGCTCCCCTTGGTTTTCTTTTGTCTTCTTTCCTGAGACGGTTGCTTCAGACTTCCAAGGAGCCACATTTTGTGGTCCTGGGCTGCTTCAAAGCAAATTTCACCTGTTTACAGTCACAACGTCGCACCAAGAAAAGCACAACAGCCCCACTCCACATGGCTGTTCCAACCTGCCAGCAGTGCCCAGTGGAAATGGGAAGGCATGGAGTCTGAGTCTCCCCTGCCAACTGCCTGCTGTTTCTCCTCATGAAAAGGTGAAGTCCCTATGTGAGTTCCAGCTGGATTGAGTTTCAGCTGCTGGAGTGCCTTTTTTGACAGAGCTGCTGCCACCAGAGATAGGAGGGGCATTTGTCAGGTTTTAGAATCTAGGTTTTCTTTTTGTTTTGCCCATGTTCTCTGCTGCTTGTTGTTTAGGGGGAGTTTTTTGTAATCATGGAGGTTTGGTATCTGTGTTGTTTTGCCTTTTTTTTCTCTCTTTTTGTTCACTCTGTCATCAAGCAGTCAAAAGAGGGGGAGGGTTTCCACTGTCTTTGTCTCTCCACATGCAATCCTTCATGGAGGGTGACATATTGGGCAGAGGGTTTTCTCTGCCACTTTTAATTTCTCCTTGTTTGCAGGGAGTCTGCGAGATTTAGAAACTCTGCAACCAGTGATTATTATTGTTATTTTTCTTGTCTGTTGCTATTTCACATTTTTGGTAAATTTATTTTTCATTTAGATCTACTCACGTTCCTCTCTACTTATTGGTGGAAGGGAATTGGCTAAAAATAAATGGGAAGTAACTAGCTTTAAAGTGTCTACCCCCTTAGCTTGACTTAAACCCAGACAGTTTGGCAGTTCTCAAAGATCAAGCCCAGTACTGGAAAAGGATGTTAATGAAATGGGACAACCTCAGTGGTAGGCCACGAAGAATCAGAAGGAAGCACTTGATTTCTCTTTAAGGATGGGCTGAGGAGAGTGGGCATGTTCAGTTTAAGGAAAGAGAGGTTCTGAGGACTTGCAGATGACCTTGTGGTACTTCAGTGTAGGTCACAAAATTGAGAAATGGCTATAATTTTGTTTTCTCTTATGCTTGAGCAGAGACCAAAAGACAGCAGAATAAAAGGGAATCAAGGGAATATGCAGCAGGACATGGGTGAGCTCTGTGTGGCCCTAAGGAGAGTCCATGTGGAAAGGATGACTTCCAAGGAACTTATGGACATTTCTGTGGTTTGCATAAGTGATGGGCTAAAGTGCTGAGCAAGGAGGTGTGATGTAGGAGCTGAGGCTGTTTGAAGGAAGATGTGGTAATAGAGGCATGATGGTGCACTGTGGCTTGGCAAAAGTGCTGGGTGAGGCCCTAGGCATGTACCCATGCTTCCTTCGATAGCTCAGCTGGTAGAGCGGAGGACTGTAGGCTCCCTGGCATGGCCATCCTTAGGTCGCTGGTTCAACTCCGGCTCGAAGGAGTCACCTTTTGCCTCTCACGCACATCCCACACTGCCACTGCCACTGCCTTTTTCTGATCCTGCCCAGGGCACTCCCGGAATGAGCTGCCCAGCCATGAGCTCTTGCCTAAGCTGTAATAACCAGGCAAGACATTTTTGGGTGAACCCTTAGGCAGGGGATGGTGGTTCTGACCATGGGTGCTGTCCACAGTCAGCTCCAGCAGGACTGTGAGTGGATGAGTTGGTGGTGTGAGAGTGATATGAATGGGAGGCTCCGGCTTTGGGTGTAGGGCATGCTGGGTCAGGGCTGGTTCAGGCCTGGGAGGGGAGAGGACCTCAGTCAGAGGCTGCAGCCTGGGGAATTAGCTCAAGTGGTAGAGCGCTCGCTTAGCATGTGAGAGGTAGTGGGATCGATGCCCACATTCTCCAGTGCTTTTCATTCTCCCTGGTGGGGGCACAGGGCCCTTTGCCAGGGATCCATCTGTGTCCTGTGGAGATTTATGGTGTGCCCTGAATTTACTGATAAGACAGACATCTAGGGTTGTATCAAGATTACTATGTTCAGTTTAACAGAAGAAATTATGCTCTCTCTTTGCTTGACAGTTCTCAAATATCAAGCAAAATACAGGAAAGGACATCAATGGAATGGAACAACCTCAGTGGAGGGCTGCTAAGAATCTTAAATAACTGATAGATTTCTCTTTCAGGATCAGCTGAGGAGAGTGGGCATGTTCAGTTTGGAGAAAGAGATGTTTGGAGGACTTGTTGCAGTGCTTAGGCATAGGTTACAGAACAGAGAAATGGCTATAATTTTGTTTTCTCTTATGCTTGAGCAGAGACCAAAAGACAGCACAGTGAAAACCAATCAAGGGAAAATGCAGCAGGATATAGGTAAGATCTGTGTGGCCATGAAGAGAGTCCATGTGTAGAAGATGATGTCCAAGGAGCTTATGGAGCATCTCTGATTCTCTGATTGTGGATTGCATGAATGATGGACTAAGGTGTTGAGCAAGGAGGTATGATGTAGGAGCTGAGGCTGTTTGAAGGAAGATGTGGCAATAGAGGCATGATGGTGCACTGTGGCTTGGCAAAAGTGCTGGGCGAGGCCCTGGGCATGTCCCCATGCTTCCTTCGATAGCTCAGCTGGTAGAGCGGAGGACTGTAGGCTCCCTGGCATGGCCATCCTTAGGTCGCTGGTTCAACTCCGGCTCGAAGGAGCCACCTTTTGCCTCTCACGCACATCCCACACTGCCACTGCCTTTTGGTCCTGCCCAGGGACCTCCCCAGAATGAGTGCCCAGTTGTGAGCCCTTGTCTGAGTTTGGGAATACTACTGCCCCAGCAGTTTTGACTGAGCCCTTGGGCAGGGGATGGTGATTCTGAGCTCTGAAGTTGGCCAAAGTCTTCTCCAGCAGGAATGTGAGTGGGTGGGTTGATGGTGTGAGAGTGATATGAATGGGAGGCTCCGGCTTTGGGTGCAGGGCACCCTGGGTCAGGGCTGGGTGCCTGGGAGGGGAGAGGACCTCAGTCAGAGGCTGCAGCCTGGGGAATTAGCTCAAGTGGTGGAGCGCTCGCTTAGCATGTGAGAGGTAGTGGGATCGATGCCCACATTCTCCAATGCTTTCCATTATCTTTCCTGCACCATAGGTGCTCTGGTCCTTGTGGTTGTGGGGAGCCTTGGATGAACCCAGAGGCTTTATCAGGAGTAGAACAGGCCAATGGCATAGGCATGATTAAGCCATTTTCCCTCCTTGCTTCATAGTAATTAAATGGCATTAAGAGTGCTGTACACATTTTCTAATAAATTTCTTAAACAACAATATACCATCACAGAGGTGTTGACCTCTTGGAGCAAGTCCAGAGGAGGCACACCATGATTAGGTTAGAAGGATGGTGCTCCTTTCCTGGGAGGCAAGGCCAGAAGAATTTGGACTATTCAGACTAGAAAAGAGAAATCTTTAGTGTGACATAATTGGAGCTTCTCAGTACTTAGGCAGGGTTTACAAGAAAGATGGAGCAGGGCTTTTGACATGGGGGTGTAGTGTAGGACAAGGGGTAATGGCTAGAAATTGAAAGAGGCAAGGTTTAGATTAGACATTACAAAGAAATTCTTCACTGTGAGGTTGGTGATGCACTGGAATTGGTTGCTCAGAGAAGCTGTGGATGACCTATCCCTAGAAGTGCTCAGTGCCAGATTGGATGAGGCTTTGAGTAACTTGGTCTAGTCTGAGCAACCCTGGGCAGAAGGTTGGAACTGGATGATCTTTAAGGTCCCTTCCAACACAAACCACTCTATGAGTCTATGGTTTTCTTGTAAGCAGTCTATCAAACAGGATCTTTTGAAACTTCTGAAGAGAAGAAATCCAGTATCTATCTCTCTGCATATTACTTCACTGTCAGACAAGAAAGCATAAGTCAAAGTACAGTTTCATCTATTACGCCAAAAAAAAGATTCTAAAATTATTTTTGTATTATATTGAAGATAAACAGATCTCCTTTGAAATTCTGCTGATTAAAAGCTCGTTAGCTTTACTCCCTGATAAATTAGATTGTGCCAAACTCCAAATAAAATCACAGAGTCATGTCTGTCATGTTTATTAAAAAGCAAATTTTGCCCTGGGCTGTGGCGGTATAATTAACAGTGACTTAATTAATAATGGCAGGAAACTCAGAATCAGGTATGGCTGGTTTTATACCTTGTACTAAAGAATACCATTTCAGCAGCAGATTTTTGGATTAACATAAATTAAATTATAATTAAAGCAAATCTATGAGACTGACTCATCATTTTATCTTGCAAATATTTACAGCTACTCTATTAAAATTGAATCCCTCTGACATTTCCACTTTAGTCAGAAGCAGCCTTTTTTTTCTCTAATTACTAATAAAGATGGAGAAAGCACCACTGTCAGTTTTGCCATAGATCACTGTGTAAATCATCCATATTCATGCTCAGCATTAAATAGAGTTAATTGCATTCTACATTCTTCCATGACAACTTTCTCCTTTGGGGATTTCCAGAAAATTAAATGTAAAAGCAACTGGAAAACATGAAGTTTGAGACAGAAGATGATTTCTATAGACAGGCTGTACTACAGGGACACAGAAGGTGCAAGTCATAAGTGAATTTGATACCATAGTATCCTTTTTTCCCAGTGGTATAATTATCCAAGACAACAGAACCATGGGATGTCAACAGTTCTCCTTCCATTGTATGAAGAGTTTGGACATTCACTACTTTTGCCTTCATTGAATATGTGCCTTTAGGAGCAGAAAGCAGGAGAAATGCAATTTGTTCAAAAACATGGAGGACAGAGTCTTGCCAAAATTCAAGCTAAATGATGCAAGTAGATCTATTTCATAAACCTTTTTCAGATATATTCTTACATTCTTATATTCTTACAATACAAAAATTAAGCTGTGTTAAGTTTGCCTGGTAATACAGTGCAACAAACAATAGCCAGAATTATGCTGTAATAAAAATTTTACAATATTTATTAAAACTGCAAGTCCATGACTGACATATTTCAGTGTCAAGAACATCTACTTCACAGGTGACATTAAAATTTTTCAACAGCAGCTGAGCAAATTTAAGGGAAAAATTACCCATAAAATCTTCTGGTCTTACTTCTAGGTCTTGTTACATTTCAACAATAAAATATTTGACACCATTTTGATAACTTGTGTTTGACTCAAACTATTCTTAATGTCCTCTCTTCTTTTTCAATAGAGAAACTAGCATTCCTGTGCCAGTATTTTTCAGTAGCTAGTTACACTCACAGTTAAAACCATGCACCTCCTTTTCAGCTCAAATAATTTTCAGATCCCAAGCTCTGCTTTTGGTTATGCCTACCTTCATAAAGTGAACAACTATCTCACACCTAGCAATTTTCCCCTTCAAGGTACATTACACACTCTAATCAAACAATCTTTTTCTTTTCTTCTAAATAATCTTCTTTTTCTTTTCTGACAAGATAAACTGATTGAACTCATGTCTCTTACTCTAGTTCTCAAATTGTCATTACAGCACTTGCATTAGCTTTACTTTTCAATAGACTTCAGGAAAAATACTAACACAAGAACTGGGTGCAGTATTCAAATAGCCCAGGTTAGTTTATCCCAACAGTCTGACCTGTCATTCATTTAGATTAAAATATTTCAGATTATTCACAGACTGCTTGTGGGATGAAATCAGTAGATTCACATTGCGTCATCTCTGATCCTTTTCAGGCTCACAAATTTAAAAAGAAGAAAGGATTGTGACAATGAATGTCTACTGTGCAGGTAACTCAAAAGGTTTTGCCATCATAATCATGCCAGACAAATAAGCATTTTTAGACCTGTTGCAAAGCACGTACCTGGAGGACACTTTAATCTTTTACGTACCTGTAGGACTTCTTAATCTCATCATGTGTTGCTCCCTTCTCTAGTGCCAGGATTTCATATAACGCTTCACCTGATGTTGACAAAGCACGTTGCCTTTGTTCAGCCATGATAGCAGTGCATTACCAAAGCTGCTAATGTAGAACATCATTTAAAATACCAGGGACTGCAAGTATACAGAGATAGTATTTCTTACTGTTCATTTTAATAGATTTTTTCAGGCAGCAAAAGGTTAAAAATACATGAAAATGCATCTAGAATAAAATCTCCTCTATATTATCTTCTGTCTTTTAATATATTTTACAATTAGGAAAAAATGAGAAAATGGAAAAGCAGAAACTAAAGAACAGAAGCTTTTGTGATGGGTAGAACTGTTCATATTAAAGACTTGATGTTGCCATCACTGAAATGAATAGATAAATTTGCTATAGCATTAATACCCAAACATTGTATTTCCACCTATTTTTATTTGTGTTTTTTTACATTTTCCTTTACTAAGTCTTAGGAGAATTATTCCACTATATGTTGAGGTTATTGACTTTTTACAGCAAGGTAAGAGCTCTGTACCTCTGAGCATTACCTAATGCAACGAAGTGGAGAATTTTTGCTTTCTTAACACAAGGGCTCAGGTTCAGCCTAACCAATCTTAGGTGCTTAAATTGTGATTAAATTTGAATCTGAACCAAACTAGACTCCTTATATTGTCAACAGACATACAGACTCCAAGAACAACTGGCCAAGCACTTTCTCCCCATTTTCTCCACAGTGTGCTCAGGAGCTTGAGTATCGTGTCCAGTTCCAGGCCCCTCAATTCAGGGAGAACATTAAAGTGCCAAAGCAAGTTCAGAAAAGAGCGATGGAGCTGGTGAAGGTTCTGGAGCACAAGTCTGATGAGGAGCAGCTGAGGCAGCTGGGGGTGTTTGGCCTGGAGAAAAGGAGGCTCAAGGGTGACCTAACCACTTCCTTACAACTCCGTGAAAGGAGATTGTAGCCAGGTGGGGGTTGGTGTCTTCTCCTAGGCAACCAGCGACAGGACAAGAGGACACAGTCTTAAGGTACACTAGGGGAAGTCTAAGTCAGACATAAGAAGAATTTATTCACAGAAAGAATGATTAGATATTGGAATGGGCTGCCGGGGAGGTGCTGGAGCCACTGTCCCTGGAGTGTTTAGGGAAAGACTGGATGTGGCACTTTGTGCCATGGTTTAGTTGACATGGTGGTGTTCAGTCATAGACTGGACTTGATGATCTTTTCCAGCCTGATTGATTCTGTGACTCCCAACCATGACCCTGAGAACCAGTGGAATGAATCTGGACCTACATGATGAGAGTAGATACCAAGAATTGACCCAGGTATTATAAAAGTAACTTTATAAAAAAATTGTTTATGGGAAATACTGACATCTAGCAGGGTCCTATCTTATTTGAGATACAAGAGTTAGGATTGAATTAATGATAAATTTAACATGGTACCCTTAAGTATAGCGCAAGCACAGACTGACAGATTTAGTCCACTTCAGATCTAACATTTTTCCTTCCTTTTTCACAGAAGAGAAGCAGACAAACCAGTGATTCTTCACTGAGAGGTTTGACTACCTCCTTACAGTGTGCAGTTCATCCTTTTGGATTTGAAGAATGAAACATTTTTAAACCAGACCTTGCTAATGCTAGGCAATGACACAAAGAAACTCAAAGAGCAGAAACTCCTCCTAGCAGCTTTCCAATATTTAGAGAGGGCCTATAAGAGATGTGGAAAGAGACTTTTTACAAGTACATGCAGTAACAGGACAAGTGGGAATGGCTTTAAGCTGAAAGAGGCTAAATTTAGATTAGATATTAGGAATAAATTCTTCATTGTAAGGGTGGTGAAGCACTGGAACATGTTGCCCAGAGGAGCTGCCCCATCCCTGGAGGTTTTCAAGGCCAGTCTGGATGAGGCTCTGAGCAACTTGATCTAGTGGAAGGTGTCCCAGCCCAGGGTAGGGGGTTGGAACCAGATGACCTTTAAGGTCCCTTCCAACTCAAACCATTATAGGATTCTACATAAACCACAATTTAAACCACAAGATATAGATACCTATGATTCATAAGAGAAAGCTACAGCTCATTGATGGCAGACTTGCCACAACTTTCACCACAACTTTCTTTCTTTGAATGTTGGTTCCCTCTCCAAATGTTGAAAAGTGATCACAGAAAAAGTCTAAAAGTGAGCTGTAACCCCAGTCATAAGAAAAATTTCTATAAACCAGCTTTGTTAGGTAAGACTACCCTCTCTTTTATTACACCCTTCTCATTGCTGAGCTAGAAACACTATCATGACATTATTCATATATTATTTACTAAGCCACATTTTGGTTCAGAACCAATCATGTAGCACTTTTAAGTTCTTTGGTATTATTCAATATGAAAAAGAAAATCAAATACCCTGTAAGTACACAGAGAAACATAATCCACGTAGTAATTCTGGCATATAGTATTAACTTTGATGTTTTCTTTCTCTGATCAACCAACTCACAATTAAGGGCCCTTTGACCTGCTGAAAAAAAATACCTTTCTACTCTTAGGTGTGGTAAACAATCCCTCAATTAAATGTATTGAACTTTTGGTTTTAAGTTAACAATTAGAAAATGAAATTGCACGTGAGTATCTAGATATTACTTTACCACCTGCAGTAATAAAACACATGCTTTTTGTTCATGATGGCATGCCTAGAGGATATTTAGCATAATTCCAGGATCTATCCTGGCACTGGAATCATGCAAAGCATATGAAGCCTGTTAATGCACAAGGTAATGGTAGTAATCATGTGGAGTCACAAGTATACAGCATTAGTTAAAAATCTGTGACATAATGCTGATCAGCTACCTGACAGCCCTGAAGCATAAACTAAAATTAAAGTCATGGTGGATTTAATTTTGAAGAACTACAAGGTCATGTAATTTGTACTTTCTCATACAATAATTTTAATAACCTAGTCAGTTATGGAAATTTAGACTCAATAGCCTATTCAGTCTTCTAGTGATTAATCAATGTGAAGCTTTAACTTTAGCTATTCAAAATTATTTACTTAATTATTATTTAAAGCAGTCCCATAAAAATTATTATTTAAAGCAGTCCTATAAAAATACTAGAAGTGCTATAAGACTACTTTTCTAGAAAAAGTTAAACTCTCCTTATTAAGGAAGATGTAACAGTCACAATTTTAGTACTAGATACATTCCTCATGGCTGAAAATACATTAGAATCCTATTTTTGAGCTACTTATTTTTGTTCCAGTAGAACAAAGTCAAGATGTTGTTTTCTTCCTTGAATGACAATAAAACTATTAAAACACACTCCAAATTCTGGTAATAATTCTGCATCTCCTAAGAAGATGGGACCCCAGTTAACTTCAGCTCCTTCTATGCCGATTTTACACTACCCAGCATTAAGCACCTTATAGAGAGGTTGTAATAATATGCCTTTTTTTCTTACAATACCCATAGTTCATTTGGATTGGTGCTGAAAAATAAGGCAAAGTTATTCAAAGAACATACCTGTTTCAAAAAGTGGTGGCACACAGGCTGGCATGTATAAACTCACAACATTATGAGTTCAATACCTTGATGTTCTTATGCCAATATCATCCCAAAGGAAAGAAGCAAGTGCCACCAGAAGTGCTGTTCCACAGAAAGCAGCTGCTGCTTTTCATCCTTCACAATCAGGGTTAAACAGGTCAGTGGAGTCTGATTACGTCTTTTGTTGTCCAGTATCCAGTTGGTTATCTCTCAGGAAGATCTATGAAAGAGCAAATAAAACATTCATGAGTCTAAAAGCTGATATATCCAAGAGTTAATGACACCAAAAAATTTGGGACAACTCTGTATTGAGTTAGTTCTTCTTCTGTGCTTTACTCCTGATAGGGTATTGAGTTTGTCTTTTTTTTTTCCCCATGTAGATATATTAAATTGTTTTAAATATAAAACAGTCTCTTGCCCTAAATTACACTTCTTTAAGACCAGCCATGGCTTAAGTTTACTACTCAATTTATTCCAAAACAGGATTAACTGAAGAAGTCCCTTTAGGACTTAGTCCTGAGTTCCTGTAAATTTTTATATCAAAACAGAAGGTGTAGGATGTTGTCTTTTATTCTGATGGAGTTTCTTCTCTTACACCATGAAAATCTAGAGGGCCATTCCTTTCCATTTGGAACAGAGAAGACTATAAATGCTAGAGACTTAAAAACCCCAATTTTTTCTGGTATATCATCCTTGGAACCAAATAGTTCATCCTTTGCACTCAAAAATTTCCTAGATCACATCCAATTCCAAACCATATCCTTTGTACTGTGTTAACTTTGGCTGGCTGCCAGACTTCTACCCACCTCACACCATCCACCATACCCCCTTCAACAGAATGGGAAAAGAGGATAAAGTAAAAAGCTCAAAGATCAAAATAAAGATAGGGTGATCCCTTACCCATTACTGTTATGGGCAAAACAGACATAACTTGGGGAAAATGAATTTCGTTTATAACTAATTAAAAGAGATTTGCATGCTAAGAAACAAAGACAAAAATTGAAAAACCTTCCCCTCGCCACCCTGTTTCCAGGCTCAAATTTGCTCCTTCATTCACATCTATCCCCCACCATCCATGAACAGAGCTAGGACAGGAATCATGGGTTGTATAGTTAAGATCACATGAAGTATATATCTATAAAGTATATTTATAATTTTATATATATATTTATATATATATATCACATATATGATACAATTGTGGTCAAATACATAATAAAGTATGTTATGATCACATATATATAAAGTATATTTATGATTATAGAATTATGACCATATAAAAACAAAACAAGAGGATAGCCGATACAAAAAATTGCTAACTGGATGCTTTTTAATGTGAAGCATATGATTTTAACATTTCTCTAGTTTTTAGGTATATTCTTAATTTCAAAATTTCCCTCTAATTTCAGCTTCCTATGGGGACAAGGCAAAGGACATTTCAATCTAAAATGTGAGTGATTTTCATAAATATGAGAAATCAAAATAGCATAGTCAAAGTACCTTGCCCAGGACAATAACAACAGAGTAGGTATAGCTAATTTCATTGTATTGTGTGAACACAATAAACCAGATTATTCAATCAACATGCTTGATTGCTATCTTTGAAATGATTTTATAATTCTTGCAATACAAACCAAAACAAAATGTACTCTTTCTAACGGTAAGAAGAAATTTAAGGAAAAGAAATAAAACCAGGCAGAAAATAAAATCACTTCCAGGTTATCCAAATCCCTTGTATTTATATTCATCCTATTACAAGATCCCTGCTCTGCATTCCTGGCACACACCAGGACTTGCAATTCCGTGTGGATGCAGCTCCCTCTGGTGCGCAGAGCCGGGACCACTCTGCAATCTGCCTTGCTTTTCCTGCTAGCACTCCTGATTTCTTTGAAGGAAACGAACACAATCCCAGTGAATCTAAGGAGTTTTGTCCCTTTTGGTGTTCTGTATCCTTAACATATTCTAAAGAATCTTTAAAGGACTCAAAATTTGCTGAATTGTCATAAATCTTTTTGTCAGATCAGCTATGCAATTCAGAAGAATAACCAGATAATTTATTACCTGTTCACCCTTCTCATTCATTTTTATGGGTTTTGTATTGTAACACCTGATAGTGCACCACAAGACCACTGTGGCAGGCAATGCAAAACTAAAACACAGTTTCAGGCTCTTCTATCTAAAAAATCTGGTTTATACTGTACATTTCATGTATACATTCCATGTATTTTCAAACCAGGCAAACCAGAACATGCCTGGAAATTCAAAGTTGAATATCAGACATAAAAAATTTGAAACATGGCCCAGACAAACAGGAGGTCTGGGGTTACTTCAGAAGCCTCCAGTTACACATAACCAGAGCTAAGGACTGAAGGACTCTGAGTCATTCCAGTCCTTCCTCCTACTACTCCCTCTTTTTCCAGCTCATAGTGAGTTCAAGAACTTAAAGCCTGGAGCTGAGATATACATTGTCATGGTTTGACACTGGCACAATGCCAGTGCCCCCATGAAGATACCTTCTCCCTGGTTTCTGCTGTGAGATGTGACCAGGAATAAGCAAAGCAGGCTCCTACTTAGGAAAGGAAAAAAACCAGAACTTTATTAACTACTCTACAACTATAGATAAAAGGAACACACACAGGGAAAATGAAAACCTTACAAATACATTTCCTCCTCCCCCCACCAAATTTCCAATACAATGTATCTATTCTTCAAATCACCAACTCTCGGTCCAGCACCACCCTTCAAACAATCAATCCTCAGTCCATCAAGAGTAGAGGAGTCCTTCTGGTACCATGGGCTTCCCCTGGAAACACAGCTGAAGCCTCGTGTGTTTCCGTGTCACTCGTGGCACCGCCCGGAGTACATCTGCTGTCGTGACCTCTTCCTTTCATGTCCAGTGCTCTCACCACTGAACACGGACCAGAGCTGCTTCTAGGGTTGTCTTTTTAAGGATGCTCTGTCCCGATCCAAAAAAGGCACAGTCTCTCCTTTGGGACACCTGTCCCCCCCCATATTTTTCACCCCCTGGGGCCGAGGGGCACCAACACTGAACCCTCTTGGTTCTGTGGCCATTGCCTCCCCCTAGAATGCAGTCTCTGTATCACAAGGAACATGGGTCTGTCCATGGCTGTACAAAAAGAGTCCAGCAAAAGCCACTCTATCATCTCTTCCCACTAGGATTCTTCTCTACTCTTCCACTATTTCTCACTCGCCCAGACCTCTCTCACACTTGCACATTCCTACCTCATCTTCCACTCTATCTTCTAGGAGAGGTCAATGATCTGTAAAGTTCTCATTCTCCAAAACAGGGGTTAAAAGCTCCTACAAGCACCCCCCCCCCCCCTTCTCCGTCCCAGCCGTGCTGCCGGCACAGGCCCATGTTTATCCAGTTTCAAGGTTACAGTCCCAGGCACACTCTCTCTCTCTCTCTCTCTCTCTCTCTCTCTCTCTCTCTCTCGTCTCTCTCTCTCTCTCTGTCTCGTCTCTGTCTCTCTCGGGGGGCTGCCCGGTGGCTCCCGGTGTCTCTCTCTCTCTTCCACCCTTCCACCCCCGGGCTCAGGCCTACCTCTCCTACCTCTCCCGACCTCATGGCTTTCCCCTCCCCCTGCCCAGCCAGCAGCTGGGCCGGGGCAGAGACCCGGACCCTTTCCCGCCGGAAACCCAAAAAGACCCTCCCAGGGAGAGCCCTGCTTTTAACCCCGTGTTCTCAGAGGCAGATCCATGTCCTAATGGCCAGGTTAAATGCCAATATTAAAGTCTGAATACCTATTGGCCAAAAACACAGCATCCCAAAAAACACATTTCCTGTCAAACCACCACATACATGCATGAAGGTACTGGCGTCATTGTTCAACAGTAGTGTGAATTTTAACTTCCAAGGCAAGGAAAGACAATTTTTAAAAGCTGAATTATATTCTTAGTTTGTTGAATCTGATAGGGTTAATTCTGACAACATCAAAGCATGTAGGAGATACAAGTGATTAGATAAAGCACTCCTGACCTTTATGGAGAACCTACTCTTTCTTCCAGTTGTGGCAGGGAAAGAAAATCTCAGATTTTACTTTGAGGAACTTGGTGATTGAAATAAACTGTCTTGACATGCTTCAGTGAAGCCAGCAGGTTAAGGGAGATAATCCTTACTATCTACTCAGCTGGTAAGGTCACATCTGGAGTGCTGGGTCCAGATAAGGGCCTCCAAGTACAAAAGAGACATGGACATACTGAAGAGAGTCCAAAAAAGGGCCACAAGGATGATGAAGAGACTGGAGCATGTGTCCTGTGAGAAAAGGCTGAGAGAGCTGGGACTGTCCAGGATGGAGAAGGCACTGTGGGGGGAACTCATCAATGTGTGCAAATGGCTAAAGGGACAGTGCAATGAGGACAGAGCCAGGCTCTTCTCAGTGGTGCCCAGTGCCACAACCAGAGACAATGGGACCAGACTCCAAACCCCCAAACACAGGAGGTTCTCTCCGAACATCAGGACACACTTCCTCACTGTGAGGATGACTGAGCACTGCCACAAGCTGCCCAGAGAGGTTGGGAGTCTGCATCCTTGGAGTCACTCAAAAGCCAGCAGGACATGGTTCTGGGCAAGTGGCTCTGGGTGTCCCTGTTTGCTTTCCCCAAAACCTCCCTGCTATGATTACTATTACGGCTAATTTCTGTGCCTTGTTCAACAAAGAGGTGGTCCACAAGGATGTTGGAATTTATATTGGCGACTGACCAGACATGCCAAGAGAAAGAAGGCAGGTGAGCATACTGGAACAAGAACTCTTGCTAGCTGATGACTTTCACTGGTGAATGAATGGCAGTCTGGAAAAAGAAGACCCAACACAAGTAAAGCATGAGTAAAGTGAAGTATGGTAGGCTGATAATATGTGAATTCAGAAAGGGTGTATACAGGGGTAGTGTGTTCTAGTTTTGCAGGATTTTTTCCTTTGTCTTATATTTTAATATTATGCTCTGGTGATATCAATATTTGGAACATTCAGCTAAGCAAGATGGTCAAGGGGAAAATGACGGAGACAGTGAAAAAAAAAAATGCTTCTGCCAAGATGTGCTGGACCACTGGTTAAGGCATGGGGATTGATTTTTGTTAAGAAGGAAGAGTACTTCTGAATTGCTATGTCCCCAAATGCTCTTATAATTTCTTTGTATCCAGTTCCGTTTCACATGCTCCTGGACATCTAATGCCCTGTCTGAACTTTACTGCATGCTGTTAGATATTCCAACAATTTCCCAAAGAAAAGAGATTAAGGTCCCTTCTTCAGAGAGAGACTTTTTAGATGTCAGTCAAGCCCAACAATTTTACAGCAAGAAGTTACATTCCTCTTGCCTCATTTCTCTGTTACAGAATAGTTACTGTCATTATGGCTTCAAAAGCAATAACAGAATTGATTTAAATAATATGATTGCATTGCATCCATTTTTAAATACATGAAACTATATTTGAAGGAAGGTATTCCATCTGGTAACCCATCTGCAACTCCATCTATACATGAAGTAAGTATTCATAAGAGAACATTCATATATTTGAATTCTCTGAACATATTGTGACCTTCTGTTACTATTCACATAGAATATCTCAATTTAAATATATCTTGGGTTTTTAATATCTTTAACTGAAGTACTGGAAAAAAGTAGCAAACTCAAGAAGCAGAAGCCTTAAATGAACAGTCAATTACATATTTAAATTTCTCATGCCTTTCCATGGTCAGTTTGACACAAAGAAGCAATCCAGACCTACAACTTCCTTGTTCATTCCAGTAAACTCAATTCAAAGCCTTGGCAGACTACTTAAGTGACAAGACATAAACAATTTTTTTTTCCTGGCAATTTAAACTAGAGGCCCCTGACGTGATGTTTTAAGTAATAGTAATAGACTTAATTTTTTCAACAACTTACTCAGGAAACACCGCTATCTTTGAAATGGGGTTTATGAATTTTATTTCCATCTGCGATTTATGGAAAGTTCTGAATATTCTCCCTAATTTAAAGTGGGTTATGGAGGTAGCCTTAACTAAGATGTAAATCACAATAATATGTCCATCTTTAAATTAAAATACTTTCTGAAAAGCAAAGACTAGGAAGTTTATTTAGCTTTGACAACTCAGAGGTGAGTTTTCTAGGTTTTTGAGTAAAAGTGAAGTAAGAGAGTTCCCTAATTCTTTATTTAGGCAGTGTTTTGGTAATTTATTTTGCAAGCAGCTGTAGTGCTTTAAGGCAGTATTTTACAACTTTCTATAGTAAATTTACAAATCCACAGTGCTGGTAGCAAGGTTATTCATTTTAGCACGGCCTAATCAGCCACAGCAAAGATTCAGGAAGATTAGCTTGAACAGTATAAATAAGTGCTTTGACCTATTTCTCAGGCTATTTTACCAGAAACATATTAGGAAATAGCAGTACCACATCTTCACAGTACCTGTTCTTTGGGAATCAAGACTTGCTTTATGTTCTCTCCACCAAACACAACATTTCTTCAGCACCAAACAGTTCTCCCCAGTTGTTCCTCCTTCACATAGTTTTCATAATTCACCCTCTGACATCTCCTGCAGTCTTTGTCTATGCAAGCTCTTTCTCTACCCTGCACCTACCATTCAACTATTCTCTCCAAAATTCCTGCAAGCTGGCTGCTTACGTACATAGTTCCCAGGAGGGAGGGGATGCAGCAGGGGAGATAGCAGGCAGTACCTATTTCTCTCTAAAGCTTCATTAATCCCCACATTGGATTTATTGCCCTGTCTTAGAAATGCTCACTTAATTGATGCCTGAGAAAGGTAAATTCTTTCTAAAGTGCTGATGAGTAACTATCTTATCTAGAGCCAGAAAGGAATGCCTGTTCAGTGGTTGAGTTACAAGTCAAAGAATTAAAGCAAAATGCAATCCCAGTTGGGGAATTACAGATTAACAGATGAGAAGACAGAAGTCTAAGATATTTTTCTTTCCTGAATGTTACTTACTGTGAGAAAGTAAAAATTTTTTTTAAGTATTTCATTAGCATAAATATTTCACCAGTAAAGTAAATAAGCAAAACCGTAAACATGAATGCTATTGTGCACATAGCTACTGGAAATATTTCGCAATGGTCAGAAGACTAACATTTCAGTAAATTAGTAGCTCCATTGTTAACCATTTATCACAGCTGTTCTTAAGGGTTTTTTTACCTCACCTTGTTATGACAAGACCTCTCAGCTGGAAAATAGTCAGAGCTGAAACTCAAAGTCTGAATCCATGGGATCACAGTTGGCTCAAGTTAATCTTAGGGCTGCCAGCAAAGGAGTGGTGCAAACTTTCACTGATTTTCTTTCTTGCTATTATTTTTTTCCTTAGTTTTCAGCAAAATCAGCTTTCTAGTCTGACTCATTCCACAACTGGCATCATTACTAGAGCTGATGCAATGGAAGTGGTGACATCACACCTTTTCAGCAGCAGTAAAGCCTTGCATTGTTTTCAGCTCACCACAGAACTGCACCTTCAGAAGGATACAGGGGCCAGAACGCCATACATGCGCGAAACACAAGTAAATTCTTTGGAAAATAGTATGAATAAGGAGAAATAAGACTGCTCTGGACTTAGTCTGTGGCTAAAGGATAGGCCAATGTTTAACTATATATTAAACATATTGGAGACCTCTGCTGCCAGCTTAACACTGCCATGGGTACGTGACACAAGGTGCCGTTCTAGTTGAAATGTGCTCTGCCAATTCAATTTGTTCCAACAAAACTCTGGCAGGTTACCTTTGCCCCAGCAGGATTAGTGCTGCAGCAGGTATCGGTTGCCCACACGGCCCTACTGCTCTGTGGTTCCGGCCCAGTGCATTTCCTCTGCAACCAGGATAAAAGCAGACAGGCGGCAGAGAATCCTCACCGAGCGCTCTGCTAATTTGACAGAAATGTAATCATGTGCCCACACCTGATCCAGATCAAATTTGTACTGCTGGGTGATGTGGCATGGCCCAGAGCCAGCAGTAATGATTGTGGAACCACAGCAGTCGGCGAAGGCTTCTCCTGCAGAGGAATTGCCCGTGCAGGAGACTGCACACAGCGAGTGTGGCCTATCGCTGTGGAAACAGCCTGTGCAGGCTCCCCCAAACATGCCCCGATCCGCACAAAAGAGCCATAGCCAAGCCCTTGCCAAACCACCTTTCTTTCTACCCTCAGAGGCAGAGTGCTGGGTTAGCTTCTGACTGAGAGCATTAAGCATGGGAGTGGAAAAAAAAAAAAAAAGGAAATTACATGTCTGAGGTTTTTCTTTCGGGCAAGTCTCTTATAAAAATAAAGGAGTGTACAAATGTCTTTGTTTCCCTGCCAACTTTTATAAGAACTAATTAAGACCAAGAAGAGCTTCATTTTCCTGTTTATTTCATAGAGAGAACAGCTAATGAATTTAACCTATTGATGATTTTGCAGCTGCCTGCTTTAATTTGCTTATGATTGGGAAACAAAAAGTTAGTGTAACAGCAAAGAGCTGCCAAAGCCGCTGAGCGGTCACTGGTGCGTGACCAGTGATCCAGCTGTGTGATCAAATTTCAATTAGGCAGCTGTGACAACAGAGCACGGGCTGTCCTTCTGAGCAAGAAAACAGTACTGAAATTAAGGCCACTGCTTAGCACTTGCTCATTTTCAAGCCGGCTGATTTGCCCATAATAAGGTCAACATAACCATAAACGTAGAGACTGCTGGCATTTATTCTCTGCCAAAGAACATCTTGAGCTTTTCAACTTTATGATTTATCTATTGATTGCAATAGAAAATTCAGGCCACAAAATGCAGTGGTAATTGCTATCAATAAATGAGAAATTACACTTTACCTGAAAACAATTTTCAGAGGGAAATATTCACAGGCCTTAACATAACTCGTATTTCTTAGTTCAGTCAAGTGGATTACAAAGCATTTATTATATCAGGGAGTCCTATGGGCTTTATGGAAATTGTCCAGAATTCAATAAAGATTTTTATGATTGTTATAAACTCTACAAAATAATTTTTAACGTCCTTTTGATTCTGAATGTGAGATCCCAACCCTCTATAAATCAGTGACAGAACTGACAGCTGAGATTGACAGAAAATGAGCACCCAATAATTTGCAAGTCTTATTTATAAAATTTTCCGTAAATTACTGTACATGACTGGGGAACCTTATGGGTTTTACTCACAATAAACTTTACAGTGTGGGGTTTTTTTTTTTTTTTCCAAATGTGGCAGGGGGAGGATGATTCACTTCAGAGGAAGTGAGTTACTTCATTTTCTTGCTTTCCTTAAAAAATAGCTCTTCAAACTTTTACATGTTATTTCAAAATATTATTTCAAAACAATTTGCGAATATTAGCCAGGGATTCCCAAACTCTGGTATCCTAGCAGCAGACTACCTAAGCTACTTAAGAAGGCATGGGAACTACTGCTGCCCTGCTGCACCATCAGTCCCCAGCCAAGGTTAACCCTGCAGCAGCTTCTGCATGAAGCTTTGTACAATCCTAACAACTGGAAATTAGACTATCAAATAATAGGTAACTCTCAGATTTCCACTATTAATTTTATTCCAAAATCACAAATCTGAAGCTGTGGAGCTTTTTCTGGGAAGCAGGGCAAAAGCCCTTAGAGCAAGTAGAAACTGGCCACCAGATGGAATGTAGCAGTATTATAAAGACTTACAGGGAGTGGATGGAGTCTGTGCCACAGAAAGGGGAAATGGGTTGCTGCAGAGTGCATGTCAAATCCAAGGAGAACAGGATCCATATTATGTATTACTTGGTCAATATATGCTGCTACTGTTTCACATCACAATCTCCTTTGCTCGTGCCAGGCAATAGCAGATTTTACCCATTTTCCTTTTCCTATTTAATTTGAAAGTCACATGAAATTTAAATTAATTGTTACAAATTGCATGGAAAACAACATTTTTCCTACATTTGATAAGTAGCAATTATGAATAAGTTTGCTTGATGAACATTTGTTTATATTTTTTCAACTAGTGTTTAGAAAGATCTATTTCATCAATTGTTTCCACAAATGGACATTCATGCATACAGATATAATAAAGTGACAAGAAAACAAAAATATAACTGAAAATTGAATTATAAAGCAATTTAAGCTTTGAATATATTTGCTGTTTGGGAGCATAGCTTCAGACTGTACATTTATCCACATTTTGCAATAAAACAGGCACTTGTAATGCAAATAGTATTGACTTGCAGTGTATTAGTATTAATTCTAACTTCCAACAAATTAAATTCTCCCATTATCTGGGAATTGATTATTTTGGCTACAGAAGCAATGACATGTCATTTGCCCACAGATCATCTATTTCAAGATCACAGCAAGATAAGCAATCTTTCGCCAAATTAAGCTTTTTGGGCCTGTTCTCAATTCTTCATAGTCTGCAGAAATGTCAGCACTTCTATTGGGGTTTTACACTCATTCTGTCTTTTAAGACAGGGCTTTCTACTTATTTTGTGTAGTCAGAAGTTGGGTGTGTAAGTAAAACCTCCTGCATAGAACTAAACAGACGTTATGGTTTTTCCTGGTTTTAGGTATTCTATAAAACATGCTGCCTTGCAGGTTTGGAACAATTTGCAGACTAGCACATTTGTTCAGATTTTATACATTTTAGTATGAAATTTCTTACTAAAGAATTCTATTAACAAACATCCTGAGTCCAGGGTAAGATGAAACATTATAAAAGCTGCTTATTTTCTTAGGCCTATGCTTGTATAAAAGTAGTCTAGAAACTCCTAGTAATGTAATTTAATCTAGAAAACTGCTGACATGGTATTGATTTATGTAGATTTAACTGATGTTCTGACACGACTAGAGGGTGCTCTCCATAATCCCAGCTCAGCAAAGCATGTAAGAACACGCATAAAATTAAGTATATGCTTTATACCACTAACACTTTATGCCAATTAACCCATATTTTCACCACAATTTCTGCTATGCCTATCTTGTATCACAAATATATTACATAAATATTTAACATATGTAATATATTCCATACATACATTACATATTGCTCTTATCTGTTATATATTTCAATATGTTACTCACGTATTCCAATGAATATATTTCTGTGAGATTTTAAAACTAGATTTTCTGAAATGAACCACTTTTTAAATTATGTGGTATCTGAGTAACTCCTTACATAACACTGATGTACACCATGTAGGTGAGTTTTTATGATACAGATGATGTGGTCTAAGGTAGGCTGACTCCAAAAGGGGCACTCCCACTGCTAGTTACATACCTGCACCTTGAACCAGCTGTGCTGTTTGGCTGGTCCCACGTTTTATGGGGGGGCGAGGAAGGGGTGGGGCTAAGAGTAATTTTTTTCCAGTTTAACTCTCTAAAACGCTCTTGGCTTTCTCTAGAGGTGAGCATCAGTACTGGAAGGAGCAAACAGCCAGGAGGAGTGAGATGGAGGGGCATGGCCTCTCTGCACAGCAGGATCTACTTTAGCACAACGTGTATCAGCAAAACGTGCATTTTAAAACCACATTTCCAGTGTGCTTCACACCATTGCAGGGCTCAGCCTCTTTGTTTTACTGCACTGCTCCCCGCTTCCCCACCCCCTCCCCCATACAGCTTTTAAAACACGAGACTTGTCTCTAATTAACTGCAAAGCTGGTTTTAAGAAATTGATGAAAAAAATGTTCTCCTAATACTCAGACTCTCTTTTATCTGAACATAAAAGTTTATCAGAGCTAATCCTTTTAGTACGCCCTAGTCTTACAAGAACAATTTTCTTTCTTTTGGTCAAGACAAAGGAGCTGAGGAATTTCTGTAAACTAACCCTCCCATCACTTTGTTGCATTTTGTTGACACATTGGCAATATTCCTTCCAGTTTTAATTGCATTAAGCACATAGAAATTTAGTGAGTTGTAAATGTGACAGGATGCCAGTCACCTTTTCACAATTGTTGAAAACAAAAGGTCTAGCAAAGAATAAACCTAAATAAAAGCAGGGCTAGTCTCTTGAAAGTAATGAACTCTTTTTGCTGCATTTGTTCAGGTAGTTAATGGGAAGACTGGCAGAATGACAGATGTTTTTCCAGACTTGCAGGAGAAGTCATGCCCATGCTAACCCTGACACATTCTTTCCTTCACAAAGAAATGTCAGGATGCTACATGGCAGAAAAACAAGAGTAGCTTCAAATTTTAATCCTCACGCTTCTACTGCTGTAGGTTTTGACAGAAGAGCAGTTCCACCAATGAGCTGAAAAGGAAGAAAAATATTTAAATCCTGATTACTTTCTGAAGGAAGCTCAAGTTTAATGGAGAAACTGAGGTGGTATGCTTAAGCATTTTTTGAAAAAGCATAAAAATAACTGATTGGAAATAACTGCTTCATTATACTACATATAATGAAGTCATTTTATTTGAATACTAATTAGTATCCAGTTTTACTACTAATGTGATCCTCTGAATGAGATTGTTAATTCTAATAGTAGTTAATATTAATTTCAGTTTAACTTTTTTGTGAGGGAATAATTGCACACAATAGCCCTTCAATAAAAATAAAATTGAATAGTAAAAAAGCCAAAATGCAAGAGGAATGTAGGTGTAAGAGAAAGACTGTAGGTTCATGTATGTAGTCATCCAAATTTTCAGAAGTGCAAATGCTGCAAGTTACTCCAATTCCCATTTCTGATTTGCTTCATACACCAAAGAGAGACTGTTGTTAAAGTGTCCTTTTGTTGCTAGAAATTTTTCATTAATTTTAGCATATATAAAAAAGCAACTAGTCTACATTTTCATACAAATAAGCTTCTGCAACAAGTGAGTGTGCTCATCTTTAATACAACCAGACATAAATTAAAATGTTCTTTGTCTGAAGAAATTCTAGTGTTACTGCCAGCTCTGGTCCTATAAAAACCAGGACTAGTTAAAGCTCATGCTTGATTTATTTATTTTTTTAAATAGGAATTGCATTAGCTGCTTCTCCTGTGGGCTCATTTCACTACAGAACTTTCTGCAGAATTAATTCAGTAGAAAGCCCCTTCTGCCCTAGAAGAAGGCAGGACCCCAAAAAAGGTCTAATTTTTGACCTATAAACAGCAAAGTGCTTTCCTGTGATTTTTAACAACACAACACAATGAGATTAAAAAAACATTGTTGCTTCAGCCTAGGTGGTAAGCAGCAACTTTAGCTCATTATTTCACTTCTGTCAGCATTTGATAGTCTCAGTTTTAATATTACAGGACATCTTTAGTATATATCAATAGGCCAGTAAAGGATCAGCTGTAGCATCAGGAATCTTTTGAACTTAAACATGACTTCCAAATCCAAACCTAACTCTAATCCATAATTATGGATATTTTTTATAAAATAAAAGTCAAAATTGCTTTAGAAAATCCTTGCAAAGACTGTGCTAAAAATTACACCTTCAAGTAAAGAAATTTAGAAGGATGTGCAGTTTTAATGAGGTACTGAGGCATAAAACATAAAAAAAAGCTACCAAACAAAATCAAAATAAATCACTAGATTTTCTAAAGATAGAATGGGAGATTGATGCTCTACAGTTTATCATGGAGGCTGCCAGGTACTGTACACTGAGTGGCATGCTAAGAAGTGATTCATCTGGTGAATGTGCAATTAATTTGCTACATCTGTTCATAGGGGTCCAAACCCACCTCCATTACCAACATAAAAAGCTGTGAATTTTCAGATTCTAATAACACCATTAAACTTATAAGCTGCACCTCGGAAACTGCACCTGGGGTTCTCATATCCTCCCACTCTGATATTAAAAATATTCTGCACATCAGCTGTTATTATTCATGTAAAAATGACACAAAGAGAAGCTTTCTCCACAGGCTTATGCTGACACCAACGCCCTTAGTTATTTAAACTGTAGTGTAAGGATTTTTGTCCAGGTAAATGCAATCATCAGAACTCCACTGACTGAGACCAGTTAAGCTGTGTGCACTCTAGCAAAAGCTTTTTAGAATTGCATTTAGAAAGAATTATTCCCAGTCATATCTTCAGTGGAGTTAGAAAGAGCTGGCTTTGAACCCATATTAAATTTGTGACAGTCTGTAGCTGTGTTTAGAACTGACTTTTGTTAGCCTGTTTCCACAGTCAGACCTGTTCCTGGAGGCTATAACTTGTCAGTAAAACTCCAGTCTTAAATTAAGCTTAGAGGATGATTCTTGGGGCTGGAAGCAAATTAAAACTTGAAATGCTCTGGGATCACTCTTTAACTTTCTGCTCCAGCTTGCTGGTTTTGGCATAGAATTGGTACATATTTATTAGCCACTGTCAGCTTAGTGAAACTGAAGTTATTACAAACATTGAAAATATTCTGAACAGGTTTCAATATAATACTTAAAATACCAGAAACTGAAGCAAAAGCAAACAAGAAGTCTGCCCAGACAAGTCAAACCAACTTTATCTGCCTCTCCAGCAGAGTGACAAAACCTGTAGCTAATGGGAACACAGCACACGTGACTTAGCTTGTCTTTGCTGACGCCGTCCTTCGCCACGGCCCACCCTGACAGTGCCATAAACACCATCACATACCCCACTTCATCTGATTGCCTTCACAGACACTAACTGAAGCACACTTAAAATTAGGAGAAAGGTTACGCCATGTTCCTTCCTTTCAGTAAAGAGAAAGACAACTTCAAAGAACAACTTGAAGGGCCTGCTGTCTTTCCCTTAATTATTGACTATGAAATTAGCCTTAGGCAACTACTCTCCAAGTTAAGCCTCTAAAGTCAGGAATGATGAACCTGGGCCCTAGAAAAGATAAAGCTACTGCAATACGGGTGCAAAAAATGACTGTAAAACATTCCCAGAGGAGTTAGCATGAGTTGACAGGATATACTGAATACCATTCTTCAGATCTCTTCCAGGTCTTAGACTAACTCATTCATGGAATTTTTACTGCTGAGCTGTTTTGAGAGCATGCTTATTAAAATTGCAGATGACAGAGAGCCAGGAAAGTCTGAAAGCATATTGAAGGACAGGACTAGTATTCAATCTTGACCAACCAAAAAAATGGGTTGAGGAAATCACAATACACTCAGGTGAAGGCAAGTGTGAGTTATCACACTCAGGAAGAATGAACACACTGAGGGGATGATGCAAAGTTCTGCAGAAAATATCCAGGGTGCAGGGGATGTCAAACCAAAGTGGAGACAAGAATGTTGTATTGCCCAACAATTCAAAGGAGCCCAATGCAGACCCAGGGCAAGGCAGAGGGAAGGGACACACCAAATAGGGAGAGAAGTACATTTCAACTGAGCTGCCAGATGTCTGAAATTCCTATGGAAATATACAGTATTCACTCAGACAATAACTCTGGGTAGAAAAAAAGGACTAAAGAGATGACAAAAACAACGTCTAAAAATGCATTATTGGGGATGTAACAAACAAAGACACTTTTTACTTGTCTAGAGAATAACCCTGATTTTTAGACTACATAACTTCTTCAGGTAAGAAGAAAAGCTAAAGCGTCTTGTGCTTGTTTTGATCATGTACCTGTACAAATAAATATTTCCTCTGTTCTCAGGATGTTTTCAAAATACAAGCACATTATGCCTTTGAGGATGCTTGTTTTCCATTTTGTACAGAGAACACGGGAAAAGCATCCTCTTCTGCTCAGACTGTTCAGTTCTGCTCGTGTTAGCTGGGTGTGCCCCAGAGAGGCACTCTGTGCCGTGCAGTTAATCCTGCAGAATGTCTTGCTGGAGTACCTGTGTGATTTCATCTTTTTACTGTAACCAGGAAACTAAACTAACTCTGATTTTGTGATCTTCCATCTCCCCAGTTTCACAAGTGCTGCTCTTTGTGATAAATACGGCCATCAGTAATGCTTTTTCCTTGCTAAATAGCACCCTGAAAATAATAAAGATGTGTAAAAGACATTAATGCAAATGTGAAAAGAAACACTGAAACATTATTAATGCTCCCTAAATTTGAATATTCTAATTAATAGCTGTATCTGCCATGATAAAGAATCCACAAGACACAGGGCTTACATGGCTGAACTATGGCACCTCATAATATCCTTTGATGCTTTTAAGACATGCACCACCATGGTACTCAAACAACTCCATGGCTGAAATTTATTTCAAACAAAATGTTCTGAATAAATAATTTGGAGTTGTTTAACCTCTATGACAAAAATCAATAAAACCCTCTTTCTTTTTCTACAAGATCTTAGTGAGTGGCAAGTGAAGACAACAGACAGAATTGGCAGAATGTAAGTCACAGAATATGCATTCTTTTTGCAACAAACATATTTAGGCTGAAAATATGTGACTTACCCCATAATTTTAAGGCTTTGTATGTCATCCTGAGGTAAGACTGGGGATTGGAACTAGATGATATTTAGGATCCCTTCCAACCCGAACCATTCTATGAGTCTCGAAGAGTTTTTCTCAAGAAATCAACATCAGGCTAATATTAATAGTTTCTGTATTTATTAAAAAATAGTAATTTGTGTCCTGAGAATATCTCACTTATGGAAACAGTCACTGCCTAGAAAATCTATGCTTACTTCATAATAATGTATTTCAGTTTCCTTAGAGGTGTTTATGAAACTTTAATTAGAGATCAAAGATAATCTGAGGGGCAACACAGGGTATGTTATTTAAGGATACACTGTGTCAGACTGAAAATTAAAGTGTCCTTAAAGAACTAATTTCAAATAAACAGATGGAAAGTATGCAGAGCTGACAGGAGCCCTAAAACACACTGTCAATAATCTTCACTTATAGTTTGACCATATAGGATTGCAATATACACTATTTATATTGTAAAGTAAGAATATACTTTTTATTTCCCCTAAAAACATATTTTTGATGAAGTGAATTTCAGATTGACTAGAATAAAAATCCATCCTACCTGAGTACAGAAAACAAATTCTTTTGCAGTAGAAAAGAACAAAAAGTAATTTTGAAAACTTATTGGGAGAGGGAAATCCTGACACCAGTGAAGCTGGTGGAGTCCTATCAGTAACTCAAATGCACTGCTGATTTAATGTAAGCAGGCCAAATATGAGTAAACTATCAAAGAATGCAGAAGAAAACCTGACATGTCTTAATTACTGGGAAAAAAAAGAGCTGAGCACGTTATTTTACTTTGAACTACCATGTGCTTATTGTATCTTGAAATATTGTGCGCATGCATTATAAAATCATACTGGGAATGCTTGTGAGATTTTAATTTTTTTAAAAAAGGAAAAAAACAGTTGAAAAAAGCCTTTAAGACACAGCAGTTGATTCAGTGTCCTCCTCATGTGTCCCTATGTTCTTTTGGCTATCCATGAGACAAAGTGGGATTACAGCTCTGCAAAAGAATGAGGTGCATTTGTTAACTTCACAGCTCAAGGTGAAATGGCCATCAGTCCACATGTATAAAACTACTTGCTTCTAGAACTAGTTCAAGTAGATGAAAATCCTCCATACAAACCACCTATTCTTTCCAAATGGGTTCCTCCAAAGCTGTGTCATTGCCTATAAATAACCACTATCATGTGAAATCTAAACCTTTCTGCCAGTAAGCAAGCACTGAGAAGAACAATGTATTATGCAAAATTAAATCATATGAATCATTTTGCAAAATCTGATTTTTAAGTGGGTACAGGCACTTCATATATTATTCAAAGAACAGAAACGTTCCCTTACCTGTCATGCTATATTTAGGATTTTTTTTATGATGGAGAAATAAAAGAGATGAAAGGATGGGGAAAAAAAAAAGCAGTTGCAGAGAGACAAAGGGAGGCTTAGTCCTAAAAGAAAAAAAAAAATAGCAAAGTTTATTTCTAGGTGTCCCAGCTAATATGATGTACATAGCTATGGGCTAGTAGATCACGTCATGGATTATTCCTTTTCTCCCTTAAAGTGCAATTCTTGGAATTGTGGGATTGTGTGGTTTGCAGGAGCCTCATTTTTTGTTAACAAAAATTACATGGTTTTACCTCTTTGTCTTGCAAAAAATTCCACCTCTCCCCACTCTAAAAATGAACCACAAGGGTTCAAATGCATATACAAACTCCCCAGTGTATTGCATTTGATGGATCATGCATTTTGAAACAAACCTATCTTTCCATGTTTGATTTTCAAGAGCTGTTCAAGGCCAGGCTGTACTGACCGGTGCTCAGCCTCCCGAAGGAGCAGCCAGGGTACCCAAATCTGGCCCTGGTGACACCACAGCCCCCCGAGTGCTGCTCCCCAGTGTCCGGGCACAGCCTGTGAGATGGGGAATGGGGAACTGAGGGCTGATGGACACAGAACATCCTGAGTTGGAAGGGATCATCACAGTCCAACTCCTGTGCACAGCAGGACCATCCGCAAGAGTCACCACGTGGTGAGAGCATTGTTGGAACACTTGTTGAGCTGCCAGGCTGTGACCACTTCCCTTGGGAGCCTGTTCCAGTGCCCAAGCACCCTTTGGGTGAAAAACCTTTCCCCAACATCTGACCTAAACTTCTCCTGACAAACCTCCTCCCATTCTCTTGGGGATGACATGTTATGACACAGGGACACTGAGTCAAACCCCCACTTACCACCGTTCTGGCCCAGGGATTCCAGGACCCCTTGGGTCTCACCCAAGCAGTGCTGCATGTCAGGTACTGTATCCAGTTTTGGGCCTCTCAATTTAGGAAGATATTGGGGTGCTGGAGCAAGTCCAGGGAGGGGGAATGGAGTAGCTCAAGAGCACAAATGGAGCACAAATCTTAGGAGGAGCAGATGATGGAGCTGGGGGTGTTTAGGCCTCTGGGAGGGAAGGAGGCTCAGGGGTGACATTACAGCTCTCAACAGCTCTCTCAAATGAGGTTGTAGCCAGATGGGGGTCGGTTTCTTCTTCCAGACAACCAGCGACAGGATGAAAGGACACAGTCTTAAGCTGCACCATAGGAGGTTTAGGTTGGCCATTAGGAAGAATGTCTTCACAGAAAGTGTGACTAGATACTGGCATGGGCTGCCCAGGGAGGCGGTGAAGTCACCGTCCTTGGAAGTGTTTAAGGAAAGACTGGACCTGGCACTCAGTGCCATGGTCTAGTTGTCACGGTGGTGCTCGGTCACAGGTTGGACTCGATGCCCCCTCAGGCCTTTTCCGGGCCGATCCGTTCCGTGGCTCCGTGGCTCTGAGAAGAGCCGAGGGAGGGAGGGGAGGAGGGCGGTGCCGCCCCCCGCCCCTGCGAAGGCGCGAGGGGGAGGGGGCAGGGCGCATGCGCGCGGCGCGCGGGGCCCGCCGAGCCGCCCCTGCCTGGTGCGCGCGGACGGGGAGAGTGTGGGCAGCGGTGACGTTATGACGCCGCTCTGCGCGTGTCGCCAGCCGCGCGACCCACGCACGGTCCGCCGGGCTCGTGCCTGCTCCTCCAGCCGGGCCGCCGCGCGCGGGCGGGGCGGAGGCGCCATCCCTCCTCCTCCTCCTCCTCCTCCTCCTTCTCTCCGTTCTCCTCCTCCTCCTCCCCCTCCTCTCCGGGTCCCCTCTCTGGCGGCCCGGCCCCTTCCCCTCGGCAGAGCGGCGCCTCCTCCTCCTCCTCCCGCTCCCGGCTGTGCCGGACAATAGGGGCGAGCGCGGCGCGTGTCTCCCCCAGCGCGGCCCCCGGCCCTCCATGCGCGGCGCCGGGCAGCGGGGCTGACAGCGGCTCCCGCCGGCGGCAGCGCGCCTGAGGGAGGGAGGGAGCGGCGGCGGCCGCGGGCTGAGGGCCGGGACTCGCCGCCCCGGGCGCTGACAGAGCCGTCCCGCTCCGCCGCCTCCCCCTCGCTCCCGCCGGCGGCTCCCGCCGGGCTTTGGCGGCGGCGGAGCACAAAGGCGCGGGGCCCGGCGCGGCCCGGCCCGGCCCCCCGGGGGGCGCGGGGGCGGCAAGGAGGCGCCGGGCCCCCGCGGGGCTTCGCCGCCCGTTCTTCCCCGCTGCGGCGAGCCCTGCGCGGGCAGGTGCGGCGGGCGAGGCCGCTGCCCCGCGGCGGGCCGGCGCACGGAGGCTTCGTCAATGGAAGTATGTTACCAGCTGCCCGTGCTGCCGCTGGACAGGCCGGTGCCGCAGCACGTCCTCAGCCGCAGAGGGGCCATCAGCTTCAGCTCCAGCTCCGCGCTCTTCGGCTGCCCCAACCCCCGGCAGCTCTCGCAGGTAGGCACTGCTGCTGGGCCCGCCGCCCTTGCGCGCCTGCCCCCGAATACCGGCGCGGTGGCGAGAAAATGCAGCATTTAATATTTTTATGGCTAGTTATTGCCGAGGTTATTTATTTAGCATCGCTTGCGATGCGAACGGTGAGTTCCGTGGGGTTTATTTTTATTTCTACAGCCAGTGGGTTATTTTTTTTTTATCCTGTAATTTTTAAGCTAGGACTGTTTTTTATCTCTTTTATTAGCTTGGGCTTTCTTTGAAGGGTCCAAATTTCCTGTGGGGTTGCCAAAAGCTGCAGCGACTTTACTGAAATGGTGAACATGCACTGCAGTGTTTTATTTGGGATGCTCTGCTTTTTCTCTCTCCAAGTATTGAGGCTTGGCAATTTGTCTAGAAGAAGACAAAGATCCTTGGCTTTTTCGTTTCCACGGTATTGCTCCCAGCCCGTATTACATCAGTCACAATGTGAACTGTACTGTATTTTGTTTCATCTGATCGTGTTGGAAATACTGTGAAAAAGGTCATTATAACTCTCAAGACAAAAGGCAGGTTTTTCTTGTGAACACTGCCCTAAATTTCTGGATGTGCGTTAGTATGGTTTCCCAGCACCCAGTGATGAAATTATATTCTGGCGGAAGTCTCTGGAGAAAATCTGGAATTATGGTGGAAAGCATATGTTTTAGTGGAATCAGCCCGTTTTGGCTTCGAGGGATTTCCTATGTCGAGATTGAAAGGTCTATTTAAGTGCTGTGAAGTATGTTGTCCTTACAAAGATGTTGTCTTTGCATGTGTAATGGTAATTTTTTGTTCTTTACGTTTTTGGTGTATCTTACTAAGTTATTCTACTTTTTTTTTCATGACTTGCTGTGCTACACATACGTCTTTGTAGAAAGTACAGAGCTGCCAGTCGCTTTTGGCTTCCTCCCCTGTTCCGTAGCAGTGGAGCTCTGTGTGTGTGTGAGCATTAGGCACATGTAGGAAAAATCAACAAAATACTGTGTTAATGACCAGGAACTTGAATGCACGTGGAAACAATTATTAGCAAGCAGATGAAGATGAACATATGTTGGCAATACTTCCTTCCCTGATATACATGTAATAATTGCCAAAAAACTTTGGTTTTATGGCAAATTAATTTTCCATGGCAAAATTAATTTTTATAGCGAATTTAATTTTATAGCAACCAGGTTAGGATCTTTTCCATTTGTACTGCTTGTTCTGAGCTGTACTTGGTGATGGTGGCTTTTCCATATATATAAGTCCTCTTGAAGGTCCAACCTAATATAGCACATTTCGTTCTATGGAGATAAGTCTCCCTTCTTTGAAGCATTCGTGGTTTTCTGAAAAGGAATAGGCAGAATGGTCAAGGTGATACATTGTATATCTTTCTGTATGGTCTCCAGAACAGGTGGTGCATGAAGTGTACACAAGCTTACCAAATTACATCTGGTATTGACATTTAAAGCGCTTTTTCTTTAACTTTCAAGCTTCTCAATGAATTCCCTATTTTCAGGCTAGTATGCCGCTCAAAGAAGAGGTACTTGAATAACCTGTAAAAAGGGAAAACTATGTGTGCTTAACCAGGTAGTATTTTGTCTGCATAAACCAACAAGTAAACAAGTTTATGCAATAATAAGGAATTAGGATATTTAAGTGAGGAAGCCTTTGCTGTTATCCGACATCTGATTAGCTTTACCTTTTTTCCTCTTCCTTGAAGTCTCCTGCAAACAATAGGATGTGAATAGGTCTGCCAGACCTGCAATCACAGGTTGGTGTAAATGACGGACTAAGAAGCATCACTAGTGAGGTTCGTGATTCTGTGTAACTTGTGAATGTAGCTTCACCTTACAAGTCTTTTGTAAGACATTCCAGTTTCACTTCTGTCCAAAGAGTGCTGAACCCTTAGCAGTTTGTCATTTTCAGTCTTCTGCTCCAGATAGCTTTGAGCAATAGGAATAGCACTGGAGGTATGTTCCCAAGGAGCTGGTATGTACAGCCAGCATTTTACAACTAAGAGACATTTAGCACGGTTTTCTTGGAAAATGTAAGGCCTTGAAAATTACATTCCCACTTACAGATTAAAAGTGACTTGACATGATTGAGTCATAAGATGTTTTAGGCTTATCCTTCCAGCAAGAAGGTATTTTATATGGGAAACATACATGAGATTAATGCACACTACATTAGATGTAGCATTTAATTGGACAGACCTAAGCAGGCAAATATTTATCTCTTAATTTATTAAGTAGAATTTCAGTTTTCTTGAAGTTTCTCTGTATGGATTCAAAATGTTTTCAAAATTCAAAATGTATGTTGCTTTTTTAAAGCTTAAATAAAGTGGTGCTGGAAATGACCTCGAGGATTCTGGTTTACTCCTCTCAGCCCTAGGAAGGATAAATTGTACTTGCAGCATTATTGGCAGATGTTTGTCTAATCTGTTTGCTTAATCTATTTTTTAAGATATAGTCTTATGAGATGCAGTGAGTTGACATAACTCATTATTGCTGAAGGTTAAAAGCCCTGACATTGGGAACGTGTTATTACTGCTTCCTCTGTGCCATCTCTGATGCTTGTCAGGTGTTTGCTCATTCACTTCACTAAAACAGCACAAAACTAACCCAAGCAGGAAACTTGGTAGCTTCCTGCCATCACTTTGAGTAAAACAGGCTTATTGAAGTTTTACAGAACTGATTTAAATGAAAAGATGGTACCACTAGACTTTTGAAAGTCATAAAAGCTTAAAATAATAGAAATTACTCAGTCTCACTGGTCAACTGTTCTTAATAGTGCTTAACACTTCTTGTCATAAAACAATTCTTTCTTAATACTGAAAATCTTAGTTGTGGTGATTTACACCTTTCACTGTATGCAGTAAATGTAGAGAAAGGCTTATTCCTTTTTGCTTGTAGTTTTCTTTTATGCATTAATGATTTCCCTGTAGTCTTAATTTTTGTCAATTTCAAAGTCTTTACAACAAAAATAATAAAGGTAACATCTGGAGGTTATTTGTGATATTTATTGTTTAAGTCCAGTCAGGTGAAAAGCTGCTGTTGTATGGGTATATACAAATATTTCAGTTAATAATCATCTTTAAATATGAAATAATTTTAAGTGCTATTGTTAAAAGCTGGTTTTGAGGGCATTTGAATGTATAAGTGTTGAAAATACCAGGATATTTCACATTGATGAGATTTGAATTTAGGTTCACTGTGAGATCAGGTGAATGTTAACTAGTACCTTGGATCATACATTCAGGGTGTTCATTCCATTATCTTTTTCAAATTAAAGCTGAGCTTTCAGAGAACAATTTTTGATTTATTGCCTCATCTAGATTTAATTGGGTTGTTAATAGAAGTTAAAAAGTTTCTAGAATTGTACTTACTTAGTGTGAAAATTCTTAGTCTGCGTTTTTATGAATAAGGATTTATAATGAAAACCACTTCACAAATGTAGCTGCAAGCTACTTTTAGATTGTCCTGCATTGCACTCCCCCTCACCCCATGCTGAATTGACATAAACATATCATAAATGAGTAAGAAAACTTTGGCCTAACCTGCTATTTTTGACTCATTCTCATCTTTCTACTTTGTAACTGGTTCTGCAGTCTCTTTAGTTCCTCACAAAATGGCATCAATGGTATCTAGTAGCAGTGTCTGAATAGAAGTAAAGATCTAGCTTTAGGCTTTCTGTTTTTAAATTATTGAAATTGATGATGACAAAGAAAGATATGTCCTAATGATGAAATTGCATGAAGAGGGAATGGAGCAAACAATAGAAGACTCCACTTGAATCTCAGAAATGTAGGCACTGTCTGCACCTGAAGTGCCAAGTGCTACTGTGTACCAGGCAGTACCATGGCCTGCAGCCTGGTATTCACTAGCCTGCTTCACGACCCTTCTTCTTTGCATCTCCATTTCATGCAAGTGAGCAATGCAGTGTCAGACTTGGTGACTCTCATACCTGAACAACAGATTGTACATCACACAAATGGAATCCTATGGAATTTGACTTGGGGGATGAAGTGGGGGGAAAGTCACTAAGAACAACTAGAAATATACTGCATTGGTTGATTCTTCAGTGAAAGGTGTATCCTTCCACTTTCCCAGCATTAGCAAAGTGCTTAGACCACCTTTTTTTTGCGTCACTGTCACCTTCTTCTTGTCACTGTCACCTGATGTAAACCAAACGTGTTTTGCTCTGCATGTAGCAGGGTAAGTTAAAAGATGCAGTTGAGAGGTGTATTTATATGGTCTGGACATAGACACTGGTCTTTAATTCCATGGTTGCACCTTTTTGCTGAGAGAAGTGTTGGCATGACCTATTTTTCCATTGCAGCTGCTCATTTCTACTCCTGCATCTTCCTCTTAGTTGTGTCAACTTTTTTTTTCCCCTTTTTTTTTTCTTTTTTTTGATCAGGTTATTTTTCAGCCGTGGCTGACTCATTTTACAGTTTCATATATGATTGTGACTTAGTAAGGAGGAAGCAGCACACCACAATGCTAGACTAGGAGTAGCGAGCAGTAGAGCAGCAGAAGGAATGCCTTTCATTGGCCCTACTACTGAATGTGAAACCTTGTCCTAAGCCCCTTTCTTTTCTCATCCACCATTTTTCATAACTTTTCTTCTATACCTTTCTAATCCTCTTCATCAGTGCTTCTCAATTGCTGGCTCTTTCATTAGATTTCGCCTGCCATTTCCCGTATCTCTACTGCATGAATAATTAATGAGTTAAAATAATGAAATAATTTTCACATTGTGATTCCTAGCCTCTGGAATTAATTCTGTGTTGCTGCTCTGCTTGCCATTCCCTTCATCTTGTATTTATTGTGTCTGGTTGCTGAGATTGCATCTATTCATATGAGAGGGAGAGACTGACGCTGACTCTACGCACAGCACAGACAAGTTCTGATTGAGGCTTTCATACACTACAGTAATTTTATGTGGCAGTTCATTTTTAAAATGCCCTGAGTTTTATGACCAATTAACTTTTTCGTATGTTCTAGTGTAAAGCAACATTGGTACTTCATTCAGCAAAAAGGTCATAGCAGCTTCTTTTATGGCCTAGAATTGTCTATGTACGATCTAAACAGAATAATAGTTTTAAGTCCCCATTAATTAGATTGTCTTAAATCACCAGAAGTCAGTTCTCCTTTGTCCAGATTGTGTAATAGTATGATTGTGCTTTGTATGAACCTCATTTTTAAGATGCTGTCTTTAAAGAGAAATTGATTTGAAAAGAGAGATTATAGCTATGTGCTCAAGTTGGGAAATACTGAATTTTAACCATAAAACAATTTTACAAGAAGTCAGCATTAGTATATGAATATTCCATATTCTATATGAACTAATTATATAGTAATAGCAGGCAAATACAGGTTGTTGGAGTTCAGAGTGTTTTCTGTGGGATGTCTGTTTCAGCAGCTTTCCTGAAAAAAATCCCTGTTTGCTAGGTAAGTGTGTTTTTCTAGGTTGGATGAGAAAAGCAGCAGTGTCCAAACTCAGTTAATTCTGAGTCCATAAGCTCAGCTTTGAGTTAATAACATATCATAAAATAATGTAATTTTTCAGACACGTCTGCTCTGCAGTTTTGGAGCATGAAAAACAATGCTGAGGATATCTGCATTATGAATCTTTATTTCTTTGTTTCTTCTATTTTTGAAAAGCCTACAGTGGAAAAAAATGCTGGTAATAGAATGGTGATTTGTTAGAACAGTTCTCTATCATGACAATGACCATTGGCTTCTTGTTTTCTTGTGTTTCCCTCATCACTTGGTACCTGCAACTTTTCACTGGTTTTCTACTCGGTAATTTTCTTGCATTGAAGATCTCAGATTCATGACTACATTTCCAAGTCATGCTAGGTTATGGCTCATATATATGAAACACCTTTTGGATTGGAGTGAACCTGTTGTATTTGCTTTTGTTCACTGCACCTGCATGGGAATAATGAGTAATTTGACAGCTCAAGTTAGTTTGATGGTTTGCCTTTTTTTTTTTTCCTCCCAGAAATGTGGAACTAGAGTAGCTTAGTTGTCCTTTACTGTGTAAATATTTGTTAACACATGTCAGTATTTTCCTCATGTGAATTTATACAGTTGTGTGTCTAAGATACAGATTCATGTATCTTATGATTGAAGGAATGTAGTGTGTTCTGTTAGAATGTCTTTTCTTTGTAAATGAAGGCATGAAGATGGACAGGCTAAAAATTGGAATCTTAATCTTGGTAGTCATATTACATAAAGCATTTAGTGTAAATCATCATTCCTGTGCATTCACAGCTGAATGAAATGTTCAGTTCTGCTTGAAAAAAGTCTTTTATATAAGCAAGCACAAATACATGGTGTGGGCATGCACGTGCATGTAGGGTCTCACAAGAAGCATGTGTCTGGGACCAGGAATTGAACACAGACTTCTCAAGTTCTAGTTCAGAGTTATGCACAAAATCCTCTCTGGAAATGTTGAAAGAGTTCGAGTTTCATCGGATTTGAATTTTTCTTCAGTTTGTTCTGATTATGTCATTAACAAGTAACTGCAGTGTAAATAACCACCCTGTGTAATCCAACAAGGCAGCCTGCCAAAGAAAAAATGTCTTATTATAAAAATGCAGTTATGGGAAACTAGATTTAGGGGTTAGTTGGAGTGTTGTTTATTTGTATGTTTGCGTCCTGGCTGTATTGTAAGGAATTTGTAGCCAAATATTTTGTTTTCTCTCTAGTTGAAAATAAATTTGTGGCTGTTATCTTGCCTTCCCTGCCCTCCTCCCTTCCATACCCTGAGAATTTTTTACTTCTGTTACAGCAGCCTGACTCCTGTTTTCCTCCCACTTCCCCCCTCTTTGTACACCTTTGATATGGCAATCTGATTTATTATCTTCCTGACCACACTCCCACAATAATTATAATTAGAGATTCCTGGAGTCTGCTTTTTATCACAAGGTGGAGGGTGAATTCTTTTCTCAGCTTGTAGCTGAAGTAGTGAAGGAGCCAAGGTTTGCAGCAGGCCTTCCTCCTCTGCCTGTGTGAGCATCAGAAGGAGTATGCAGCAATGAGAGTAATAAAGAAAGGTCTGTATTAGTAGAATATTTTACTATTTCTTCCTCTCCTATCTGCCAGATGAGATATGAGGAAAGAAAGACACTGTTTCCTCTACCAGTCACAGGGATTTTTTCCTGTTTCTCCTCCCATGACAGACGTAGCTGGAGGCTACTCTGACTAATAACACTGGATATTTAATACACGTGAAATACAGCCTGTTGCCCCCTTTAGGGCAAGGGGTCAGTTCTATCCCACAGGGTAAAGAAAATCAAAGGAAAATATAAGAAACTTATTCCAAGGCTGTGAAGGGAAAACTCACAATGGGAACTTAGACTTCAGTAGGTGGATCAGCCTTGGAACAGAAAGGATTTAGAAACTGCATGAATTTTCTGTCTGATGTGATGGTTCTTAGTTGTCTTAAGAACGGAGGTACTTGTGGTGTTGGGATGATGGCAAGCAAGTAACTTCCCTAGGGACTCAGTTATATCTGGATCAGAAAAAGTTAACACTCTCACAAAAACTACTTTGAATAGAATACTCTGGTAGTGGAGGAACCATAGCTGTCGTGGCAGGAGTGCCACTGGCCTGTGTTGCTTCTTGCTTTGTGTTTGTAGCTAATACACCCCATATATTGATGCTGCAGTTGATCACATACAGAGGAGGAGGTTTCATGTTTAGTCAGGCATGAACTTGCACTTCCATTTTCTTAAACTTTCCAGTAAAGTTCATGTGCCACAGTAATCTCTTGAAATATGTGTGTGTGGCAGGGGTGTATGTCTTATCAGTAGTGCCTTGTCTTCTCTTTTGCAATGGTAAAGTCCTGTAACCAGTTTTCAAAAAGCCTGTAACACTTAAATTTCCTTGATTATTACCTGTGGAATTTTAGACTTCAGCTGCAATAATTGAGCTTTTTCAGGTTTTGAGCAAAAAAAAAAAATCTGTAGTTTTTTTATAGCCGCAAACATAGTGTGAAATTGCTAAATAATAAATGTCTATATATGGATGGTAAAGGTCAGGTTTTTTGATGGCATTGTTTATTATGAGATTTAGACTGTACATTTGTTATGGAGTTCTGCCACTGTTCTGTTGTGAAGTCTGAACTACATTTCTTTTAATATGGTGATAATAGGAATTTCTGCACTTTGCACTTAATTTAAACAATATATTTAATACGCTTGTCCTAACTTGTTTTCATTTGGACAAAACAAACTGATTATATTTTTGTCCAGATAAAACAGTGTTTAGCTCACAAATTGGTAGACAAAATGGTAAAGCTTTATTGCCTGAATTAAAACCAAAAAATAATCTTGAATTTTTAACCTTGAGAAGCTCATAATGTCCCAAATGCTAAAAAATTTGTTGTCCCCTCAATATTTTTTCCTTTTCCTTTCAAAAAGGATAATGGTTGTCCTTTGCATCTAGTCCTTCTGCTTATATCTTTGTCACTTCAGATTATTGCAGGAGTTTTGCAACCTACCATAAGTGAAGACTAGAAATCAAACCTAGCAAATTGCAGGTACTAAATTCCTGACGTTTTGTGTTGGGATTGTACTTTGTGATCTGTATTGACTTTCAGGTTCTTTTAAGGAGGAGAAAGGCTTCATCTCCCTACGGGTGTTGAATGGTTGAAGCTATGGTTATCTTGTGTTTTTTCTTTTCCTTGTGATATTGTGATGTTATTTTTGCCACGTCCTTCCATCTTAAGTTCAGACCTGAAGGGATTTTTTTTTTGTTTGTTTTAATTAAAGGTCTCTGGTTAAAATTCTTCACCTATCACCTTTTGATAGAATAGACTGTAAGTGAAATAATCAGCTGTGCACTACAAGGCTAATCCATTTTCATGAGCTTTTTAGGAAAGATGATTTGAGAGGATTAGACAAGGAGCAATTATTCATGATTGGCTGAATAAATAGAAAAGACAATTAAGACTAATGAAGTTTAAGACATTTCTCATCATTCTTAATATTGTTGTATTTATATGAGAACATGGGAAAGAAGCTATATGCTGAAAAATTTGATTGTTTTGGAAACAATTTGTGAGTCAGGAGATCAAATTTTTCTCTTATGCTGAGCGTGGGTGACAAAGGGTCTGGTTAAGGTGGGAGAAGAGAAAGGTCAGTAAGGCTAGAAAATGCATCTTGAGCTCGTTTCTCAGGGTAATAATACATGTTACAGAAGGTTTTTGTTTCTGACACTCCTGAAATTAAGATTGTAAACGTTAAGTACAATGATTTTTGTGTTTAATGTGTCATGAGAAAGAGAAGGGCAGTTTTTTCAATTCTGCCTTGACATGTAGTAATGCTGTGCTTGATGCTTGGAGAGGCTTTGTGGTTGATGATTATTGTTGACAGGAGCCATCGTTTTTATTACTAATATTATTTTAAATGGAAATTCTTTTTCAGGTATGAGTTTTATTTAATGTCTGCAGTCACAGTTCCAAGGTGCTTTTGGTGTTAAATGTAGAGGCAGTATTGCTTGCACAGTAATTGCTTTTAGCTGCCTATCTTTACTCCTGCTCTAGTACTGACAGTTGCACTCCTCTGACCCTGTGGAAAGCTGGTTTGCTGAGCTGCAGCAGCAGAAAGCCCTTTAATTTTTGTAGCAGTAATTTTCTGCTCATTTGTCTCTCCCTGGTTTTCTTGCCGGATCTGAGGAGTGTTGGCGCACGGGAAGGAGCAGGGTTATGCGGGCAGAGGCCACCCAGAGTGTGTGGCAACACTGACTCAAGTTGTTTCCATTGCAGTTGGAGGAATGTCCAGAACAGCTGAACTGTGTGGAATTGTTTCACTTTCTTGGCAAACAAGAGTGGGCTCATTAATTCCGTGGTGTTATTCAAATTAAGTAATGCACTGTATTCAGGTATTTAGTATTTCCAAAGATGCGTTGTGCACTCTGTGTCTTTTATATATTATTATTCACATGGCTTCAAAATCTGTAATTTCATCCTTATTAGGTGAGTCCATGGTTCTGTGCATTTCAGGTATTAGACTTGGCTTGTTTGAACATTTTAAAAGGACTATTGATAACTTATGAAGAAATTGATTGTACTTGATTAAGTACATTAAGTCAAAAGAATCTGTGGGGTTTTTTTACCTGTAAAACATGCAATTTCAAAATTTGGGTTGTTTGACTTCAAATTATGAAAAATTTTGGTTTTCTTGTCTGTATGAGTAGTAATTTAGAAATAATGTATAAATGAAAGGTTGTTTTCCTGTGAAACTGAAAGTGTCTTTCCTCTCTGCATATTTTTAAAGAAAAGTGGCTATGGTTGCTAGAGTTTATAAATTAAGTGTGTGAGAACATGAGGCTCAATCCTGTCATTTGTCTTTGGAGAATTGTTTAGCATACTTAAAAGGCTTGCTAGTGTGTGTTTGTATGTGGGAGTGAGTGTGTAGATATATATAAATATATACATATGAAAATAAATATATTGATATATATGAAAATGTGGTAACTGAATAAGGATATGGTGGGTGTTGTGTAGATTCAGAAAAGTGTAAAAAACAGTATTCATTGTAGCATTTGCTTCCATGTTGTCCTGTCTCCATCAAGTCACAAGACAAAATTATATCCTCAAGATGACAATTTTGGTAATATTTGTTGCTCTCAGTTGATCTTTTTAAGTAAGAAATTTTACTCACTAGATTGCCAGCCTTTATCAGTTATAGTGAGGTTTTAGAAGCTTTTGGTCAGAACAACACGTTTGTTTTACAGTTGGGAGTGTTTCAGGATGATGTCAGGTAACTGTCGGGATTCTTCTCCTTAGTCCTTTTGGTTTTCCTGGTTCCAGGTTACATGTTGTTAGATATCTCCTTCAAACTTAGTAGAGCTTGCCCTGAAGCATGTCTTAGGCCAAGGACAGTCATACCACAATAGCTGTTCTTTATGTTACTGAGCTGCCAAGTCAAACAAATCTGGATTGACTGTGTACATGTGTGCACAGTTGTTCAGCCATCCATTTCTGCTGAATTTAGTAGAGATCACAGTATGCTGATTATGTTGATTGGCAGAATTATTTTGAATCGTGTCCTGAAGTGTATTCAGTCCTGTGGAGGTATTTGTGTGTGGGTTCATTAGAGGCCTGTGGGGAACTCAACTCCTGGCCTAGGAGCAGTGCCTTGAGCAAGTTGGGATGGCACATGCCCAGAGTCTGCCCAGAGTGGCACCAGGAGAACATTCCTGAGAGCTGTCAACATACAGGAGATAAAATAGGCCATACTGCCTGATACGTTTGCTGGATTGTGATAGAGGAGAAGAAGCTGCAGCAGTAAATGTATTGGTTTCTATGTCATGCATGCTGGCATTTGAGAAGAGAATGGATCAGTAGCAGATGATGGCTCCGCAGCTGAAGTAAAACTTGAGGATGGAAAAGGTGATGTGCATGGCTGTCCTCTCTTAGTAACTCTTCATCTTTGCTGTATAAGATACCTCGTGATTTCAGGTTATGCCTGAAATCTCCTTTGTAGTATTTGTGAGAGCAAAGACTGAGACTGACAAAAGGCATTATGAGAGATGTGCCACCATTGCCTTTTGGGGTTTGTTCTTCTTGGGAGAAGGTGAAGATCAGATAATTGTGTGACATGCGTGATAGCAGAATATTACCCCGGCATGAGATTGTTGTGAAAACAATGTGGTTTTGTTGAATGCACACATTGATCCACATTTGTTTCATCCATTGTATCCTCTTCCCTCTGCTGCCTGCTTTGCAGCATTGCTTTCTTTGTGTTCGTACATGGTGGCTTAAGCCCAGATGCAGCCTCTCTAAAACCTTCCCTGAAAGTTTTAGGTGTCTTTATGAGGCCTGGTGCTTCACTTCACTCTAAAAGTGCCAGTGGAAATATTTGGTAAATAAAGAAGATGGACCTATTGTGAAAGTATTATTTGTTAGAGTAATATGTGATAAGGTTTTAAGCAGGTTTCTGCTCTTTAGGGCTTCCACGGATCAGTGCTTTGGGAAACAGAAGGAAATGGCTCTTGTCAGTAAGAGAAAGCTGTGAGCTTTTAAATCTTCCACGGACACCTAGGGGTGTGTGTGTGTGTGTAATAGTTGTGTATGCTTTCATCCCTGCTTCTTGTGACCCGAGATTATTTGCATATGAATATGGGCTGTGCTGCTGATTTTCTGCAGGGAATGAGAAAAAAAAAAGATCGTGTGCTGAGTATGGCAGCGCCTACACAGTAGAGGCCCCCAGTGAGGCAGTAGTTGCTGAGTTACAGTTTCCAACATTGGGCTTGCTTCTCAGTTGCTTCTTCAGTCCCTCTGTATTCGTTTTTTCATCTGGTTGAAACTTTCAGTGCAGTGTGACATATTTTACTCCTCTGTTCCAGTGGTCTTTTAAGCCTCTTGTGGGTCCTCACAAGGATGTGAACAGCTTCACATGTGTCTGGTCCATGGTGTTTTCTCATAGGTGCTGTTATTATCTCTGCCTCCAGTTTGGGCCCCCTGTGCTGCTGCCTTGTCTCGAATTCCGGCAGATCCAGGACTGCTGCCTGCATGCAGCTGGGATAAAGGGGCCATATTTGAGGTGTGCCTAGCACATAATTCACCAGCGGCTTCAGCAGTCCTGCTTCTGGATGGCAGGCTGACTTTGGGTGGGTGCAGGTGTGAGAACTGTACTCTTAACTATGGGGTGACAGGATCTTTCAGTGTGGCTGTTAAAGTACATTTGGAGAGAGGGGTAGTTTTTACTTAGGGTTGAAGGGACTTGCAAAAGCAAGGGCACAGGGAAAGAGAGAGAATCTTGGTTTTGGAAGTGGGCCTCATTCTACTGAAAGTTCAGATGGAGACTTTGTTTACAGTTTCTATTTTCTGTATTTTTTTTCTGAAGCCATACTCTTCCTTTGACTGCTGTCTTAACATCAAAATCAACCAATAGGGAATACAGGCCTGAAATAGCTTACAAAGGGAGACTGTGGAAATGTGATTTTGTCCTTAGCCCACAGATTAGCAATTGGAAAGGGTTTGGTAAAAGTACCAAGGCAATGATATCCAGAGGAAGCTTCTGATATGGGTTAATTAGACCCATGACAAGCTGAAATAATTCTAAGTAAAGTTTCATCCTTGACTGACAAAACTTGGTTATATGCAAAAAGGGAATTAATATTATATCCTGTCATTGCAGTACTTTCTCAATACCTTTTTTTTTTTTTAATATTCAGTCCCAGGCATCCTGCAGGTTTTCACTGTTCTATGAGTCCATGGTCCTACACTTTCTGTTTCAGGAAAGTGAAGCATGTTAGTGACAATTCCTTGGTGCATTCAAGACTGTAATGTTTGGGTTAAACAAAGATGGAGATTTGCAGTTTGCTAGGCAGGTGAAATGGTTGTGTAGTTAACATAGATAATTAGTGAATGGATTATGTTCTTTAGTTTTCTAGTATGCAGGTCTAACCCTTATGTATCGAAATTTTTTTTTCCAGTTTGCATTTCTGAACTAGCTAGTTACACTTACTTGGCTAAAATGTACATGGGTTGTCTGCATTTTAAATCTTTCTCAGTACTGTTCTGAAAAATAATGCTGCAGTAAAATTAAGTCAAAGTACTGTTAGACCTCTGTTCTACGGCTGAGAAACAAAGATTGTAGGTGAGATAGGGGATGTGGTTTTCTCTGCGGTGAAAGCCGTGACCTCTCATGTCCTGTGTAATCTGGTTGAAAGGCACTGCTGAAGTGTCCGTCTCCTTCAGCATCTCTGTTCCAGCCTCAGCTACACAGACACACAGAAGTGCATCCTTTCACTAGATGTTTTTGGAATCTCTCCTCTTTCATAAGTTCCCTTTCCTTGTCTTACTGGCTCTCCTATAGGCTGTTTTGTCTACTGTAGAAAATGGGAGTTCTTCTGCTCCTATACTTTTGAGGGGAAGAGGGACTCATGCTTAGGGAAGAAGGGTCTGGTTAGTCTGTCATGCTTGATGCTGCTGTTTGAGATGGAAAAGAGTTGAGCATGAATGCAAATACTCTGGGGTCTGAGCATGTAAATGGGGGCCCCAGAACCAGTAATAGAGAATTACTGGGGCACACACTGCAATAAGCATTAGTGCTGGCCTCTTTAGTGTTACTTTCACTTTTAACTGCAGTGTATTGCTTTTTCACTGAATGAAATTAATGTGTTTAGGCTTATTTGCAAAAAATTGCTCTGTTAGAGAAGGACATGTCTTTGATGATAGCCTTTTTATGCTGTATCTCCAAGACTTTCTAAGCCTCCAGCAGCAATCATGGGTTATTCTGATTACTGGGAATGTTTTTTGCTATGGAGAGCAACATGATGTCTTCTTTTTCTGTTTTAGACTAGAAAGCATCTCTGGTTTTAAAACTTTTTTTAGTAATTCATAGACATTAAAATACTCTTGGCATGATACGCAACTGCATTTATCTTTCATGAATGTTCACCTTCCTGAATATATTTCAAGTATTTAAGTATCAACTTATTATTTGACTTATTAGTAACCATTTTGAGGAAAGGACTGTCAAGCTGCTTGTTTTTAAGGTTCTCAAGCAGTGTTTGAATGAAACTAGCTAGTGGACAGATGTGTAGGATCTGTGCTCGGTAATGCTGAGTCTTCATCATGTGTCTAAACTCCAATAATCTGTCCTTCTAACTCACAAGATGAAGCACATAAATTTAGTATCTCCTACTTTCTTGTCTAAGAATGTTGGTTTGTCTTTTTTTTAACTTCACAACTTCAACTAGAATTCATCAAGCAAACGTGGTATTTAGAAGTGTGAGCTGTACTTTTTGATATTAAAAACACTGAGGTAAAATATTTCAACAGCAGTGTGAAGGAGAAAAAAACCTGGATGTGTAAAACTAGTAGGAAGGCCAGGCAAAAGGCATAGCTGAGTGTGTAATTTAAAAGGAAAAAAATATAGGTGGGGAAGAGGATTTTCATGGGTAGATTTATCACATACTTGAGAGAGGAGTTCCTGTGTAGTGGTGTTAAGAATTGTACATTCGTTGCTCTTGTCCTTTGATTCATTGTAAGGGTACAAAGGTGGCCTAAGTGCAGCCCTCTGGCTTCTGTTGGCAGTGGTAAAGGGACAGATGAGGTTATTGATTCATTCTCTCTGTTAGGCACACACTTCAACAAGAAATAAAGGCATTAAAACTTGGTATATGAGGATGGACAAGTTTTGGAATTAAGAAATTTTGGAATTTAGAATTTTCAGATTTGCTACTTTAAATTGTCCTACAATCATCAAAGTATGGCAAAAGGTGCCTTCTTAAAGATGATTAAGGAGTTTTAGGTATTCCAAGAGCAGCTCTTGAAGCTATGGGGCACAAATTAATTCTAATTAGCCCATGGTGGAATGTGTCATTGAGGTTTTTAAAACCTGTTCTCTATGGTAGATATCCCAGCATGTTTTTCAAGATGTTTCACCATGTTAAAATCCACACAATACCACCTGGAGGGTTCTTCTTTAAATTGCCCGTCTGCTCGGTGATGTGTATCTCCAAATCCAGCTGACAGCTCAAAGCTCTGAACATCTGCAGTGACCACATTACATAAATGTGCTGGCACGGCTGTCGGTTCCTCCCACGCATTCAAATGAAGCTGGTATGGATGTACTGTATCTTTTTAATCAGCTTTGTCCGGCCATCTAGGTGATTTGTCTTTGGAAATGATGTCAGTTACTTAAGAATTTGTGGTACCTCATGTATAGGCAAGGAAAGTGTGGTTGTAAGAAACTGAGCAGGAAGAATGAAAGCTGAATAACCTGGTGATTAAGGTCCTTTCTGGCAGATGAGACCTCCATGATGTTTTCAGTATTTTGTCTCTTTCTGAAAACTGTTTTCAGGGTATGCAGGTAAGTGAAAAAAAGGAGAAGCTTTTTCCTGAAGTGAACTTCGAGGCTGGTAATTTTTGGTGGTGTCTGTTACTTGTTGTTTGGAGAACTGAAGTAACTGATTTTGTGGGTAGTACTATCTCTGTTGGTGTTGCCTGGAATATAAGTATGGCCATGCAGAGAAAGTGTACAGAGCAGTGTTCTAGAAATTGTATCTCGACTGACAAATGTAACAACTCCAGTTGCAGCTTGAATATTTTTTTACTAAGGGTTTCGAAGGTCACATAAACTAGTTAAATACTTTCCTTAGAAGTTAACCCTTATACCTGTTACATAATATGATGAATTCATTATATTTGCAGATGAGAATGATTTAAATAATTTTATTTAAAAAATACTTTTTGCATCATGGCAAATAAAAATTATTTTTGTATCCTGTTGCTTTCATTCAAATACAATAGGTGAAGCATCATAAATGCAGCTATTGAAATTTACTTTTTTTTGTTCCTAGGCTTTTATTCTTAGTAGTGGAGGTCAGTTGTTATCCAGTCCCTCACTTTTTAGCTTTTATTTCAAGCTTGCATGTTTTCAATACCTTAATACTTCAGATAAAATTCTCAGTATTTCTGTAACAATTAACTTTTGTTAGTATTTTTCTGTTTCTGTGAAAAAGTGGAAGTCTAATGCCTTTAAATTGCAAACATACATAGATGTTGTGTCGTAATATTAATGGGTGATTATTATGTTTTCAAATGTTTTGTGCTTTTTAAAATAGGTTTTTATCTTAGCCATCCCATTAGGACCAAGTATATTATTCTGATAGTATTTTGGCATGGTTTGGTGCTATCCCAGAAAGCATCCCTTGATAGAAGATTTCTAAGAGACTTCGAGGATCTTCACTTTGGGGGTGGCTGGGGGATGGAAAGAGGCTTGCTAGTTAATGCCTGACTACATCTTTTCTGTATTGTAATGAAAAACTTTTTGTGGGTATTAATGATGTCAGTTCCATCAGCACACAGAGTGTTCTTTTGCCAGCACAATAAAGAACCTAATGTAAAGTCATCACACACCTTCAGAATCTGGCAGCCTTGACGTCTTGGAGGCCTTCATTGTGTCATATGAGTTCAGCTGTGGGCTGTTGATTGTTGCAGAAATCTAGACAGGAGCGTGAGGGGGAAAAAAAAAGAATGATGTCCTACTTGAGCTGGGTTTTGTAGATTTAAATGGCAACTATATCAAGATACTGCGGATAGTTTTATCAGTTTTGTTAAAGATTGAACTGTCTTTATAGGTACTGAATTATCCTTTTGTATCAACACATGTAATGGCCATGTTACTTCACTGGTAATAATTACAGAATTGATTTGCCTTTTAAGAAGTATCATAGTTCTTGGCTATTTGCAAAGCTCAGGATACAATCTGTATAATGCTTGGCATTATGCACTTGTTAGCTTTTTTTTTTCCTCTTGATTTGGTGATTTTTTTTCATACTTTAGTGTTGAATACTTTTTGGTAGCTTGCCTGTCAGTTTTGACCACAGTTACAAAAAAGTGGCCTAGAAAGCAGGATTACCTCCCTCCCAACTGTTTGTCCGTGTGTCCTCCAACCCACCCCATACGTTTTTTAGAAACATGTATTGACAACAAATATGCCAAGTTATTGTTAGCAGGACTGTTGTCACTCTAAGGGACACACTGGTATGCCATTGATTTGGTCTGATGGAGTTTGACACCACCTGCATTTTAGAAAGAAAAGGTCTCTTACCTACATTGAGATCATGCATGTGTGTATTTTCTATTGGAGAGAGGGGTTTGGAATCAGAGCAGCCTCCTGCACACATGTAGCAGGCTTTGACATGCACGGCTTTAGCACATACATGGAGGCAGTTCCCATAATCATAAGCTGAGAGTCTGTTCTAGACTTTGTAGTACCAAATTATCTCAGTGCCCAGAACTTGCTGCTGTGCTCAGCATGATGCCAAGTTGCTCTCTGAAGGATTTTCATATATCTGGCACTTCAGATTGATAAATATAGGAAAATCGGATAGTTACTTCTAAAAAACTTTGCCCAAACTGGTGTGCGGTTGCATATGCATGCCTAAATGTAAAATCAGAGGTGAAAAAATAATCTGCTTGTTGAGGGAGGCAGGAGTATGTCTGACTTCATTTCTGGATCCCTGTTTGTGTGGACTGTGAAGTGCAGCCCAGGTTTCTTCTGGATTAAGCAGGTGGTGGTGATGCTTAGCTCTGACCTGCAAGTAGTTAATTATCGTGAGCTAAAGAAAAGCCTGTGAATGTTGTCTTCCCCTTTCTTAGAATACCTATGCTGTTGACATTGAGATTTAGGAATTCAGTCACTTCTTCCAGCCTCTGTGGAGAGGTGAGTTACTCTTCTGGCTTTGCAGAATGCTTGCTCCTCATATTTCAGGAGAGGTTCTTGTGCCTCACTACAAGCCAAGCTTCCCCAGCTTTGGCAATGATGCAATTCCGAATTGTGGTTCCTTGAAAATTGTGTTTCTGTCTCAAAGATTTGTTCAGACCTCCGTCACCTGCCATTTTTTCATGTCTTAAGAGCAAACAAAAATAAGTAATGTTGGTGTTAAGCTTTCTCTCCTACTTTTAGTCTTATCCACGGCGTAGCAAGGATTCTGTTCAGTTGGTCATTTGGTTTCTTATGTTTCACCCTTTATGTTTTAAATAATAAAAATACTAGCAGTTATGGAAATCACCACTCTTTCAGTTTTTAAGGGAGTTTATCAGAATGGCTTATATGTAATTGTTAGGAGAAAAAAATAGCGAAGTAATCCATCAGGGAGTTTGTCAGAATATATTTTATGTATAAAATGTCTAGGAAAAATTAAAGCAAAATAAATAAGTATGCTGTGGTATTTGTTTAGAGAATAAAAGCTAAAAGCTAAATTCCTCTTTCAAGGGGTTTGTGATGTAATTTAAAATAAAGAGAGGAAGGGTTTGGGTGTTGCTAAGCTTTGGGTGTTTTCTAGGAAAACCATTTTATATGGAGTGATTACCATGAAAATATTGTGAGAATTTCCAGTAATCTCATGTGCCAGTGGAAGGTAGCTTATTGTCCCTTCATGTGGTTTTGTAGGGGGTATTGTTGTGACCTTTATTACTTTGCATTCAAAGGCATTTTTTAGATTCTAGTTGTCTTTTTTTTTTTTTCTGCGAAAAAAGGGAAAAGTATTAGCATAAAAAAGTACTGGTTGATGCAAACTAAAATTTATCTTGTGCTTTCACAGATGTACACTGCTTTTCAAACAGTATTTTTCTATAATGCAATAATAATAGTTACAATTCTGATTTCAAAGCTGTGTTTTTGTGGTCTTCCAACATTACTTGCAAAAAAAAATATTTTTTTTCCTCCAGTTCCTCATTTCAGGAGCCTTGCATTTGTATGAGCTTGTCCCACTCCTTCACAACATGTCTGGATTGAGGAAGAGGTGGAATAATACATATTGCCTTAGGACAAGCCATACTTCAGTGAAAGGCTGAAAGGTGAAGAGCTGAAGGGCAGTGAGCCTCGAGTTACCATGTGCCCATGGCATGGGGGAGGCTGGATCCAGGAAAGGAGTTCAGCTTATTACTCATACTTCTGCTTCTCCGAGGTTGAGTGTTACATTGAAAATTTTGTTTTGCAAAATTTGGGAATGAAAAGAAGATACAGCAAGGTCCATGCACTGAGGTGCCAGTCAGTGCCAGCCCTGGCTGTTGTACCCCATGCAGCATTGCAATCTCTCAGTTCAAGGTGGGCTGGAAGTACTTGGAGTACTCTTGTACCACTAAAAAACCATAACTTGGGAATGAGGCATCAGTTTTTCAGATAAACTGTGCTATACCTGGGGATTTTAAAGACATCAAGCCATTATTTTTATTAAAAAAGGAAACTTGAGCAATGTTTTGTCTCATTTCAATTATTATAAAGGAGGAGACTCTCGAGCACTCTGCAGTGCCTTTTTGGCTAACCGGTTCAAAGCTTTGTACAGTGTTGAATTTTCAGGATCAAAGGCATTTTGGCATGAACTGTGCACTTGAAAACTTCCTCTCATCATTATGGACAGATTGCTTTACTGCTAATGCCCTGTCCACACCTAGCCCTGATTACTACACTACTTACAACCCTAGTAGGCATTGTCTGCCTAGGGAAACAGCTTTGGACTACTTCTAAACCCACAGTTTTAAAGATTTTTTATTGAGCTATAGGGTTTGTAGATATTAGAAATAGCCAATCCAGTGTTGAAAGTTCGGTTGTTCCTGGAAAAGTGTATCTCAGGTCTAGGATAAAAGTGTATCAGTTTACAGAACTACCTTAACTTTTTTTGCATTGTACTATTTTCTGTAAAATATTTGTACTCCCTGGTTAAGAATGATTGCTTTAAATTTGTGCATTTGGTTCCAGCTTGCATGCTGAGTATATTTGTATATCTCTGTATAAAGATTTCTCTATTGCTCAAGATACATTTTAATTGTGTTAATTTTAGAAACAGATTTTTGTTTTCTATAATTAGAAATTATGAGTTATATATGTAGTTTGTATCTTAAAACACCAGAAGTGGTCTCTGAGATGATTGTAGAGTTTTTTTAATTTCTCTCTTAAGTTATGTTCTGACCAATAGCTTCTTAGTTTGATTGTTGGTTTTTTTTCTGGGATTTTCTGGTTTGTTTGGTTTTGTTTGTTTTTTCTTTTTTTGGTGTGGTTTTTTTTGTATTTTTTTCCCAATTGAAGCAAAACAGAAGAGCTGTGAAATAAGTTTTCTTCCCTTATGGATATAACTCTAAAGATAATCACAGCATTTAGGAAATATGCATTTCAATTGCGTCTTCATTCCATGTTAACATCCTTACATGAATGCATTGTGAGATTTTATGTTTTTTTAATCTTTTACAGGAAATCCCTGCCTCCTTTATTGCTAAAAATGTACTTGCTTTTGTTGTGAAAAGCATTTTAACCATACCTTGTGGTTTTTGTCTGGGAAGAATGAAGGATTGGATGTATTTAAAGGACAGCTAAATGCCACTGGAGGAAAAGATACTTCCCATGCTTCCATCTTGTAATTGCTTATTAGTGTGGACATATGCATCATGATTGTATGCTTCTCATTTGTTGAATGCTTGATGTGAGATCTTGCAGCCTGATTTCCCTTTCCCGCCCTCTTCCTCTCCTCCACCCTCCTCTAAAGAGGAAGATGCTTAGGCACGGGAGCCATGCTTATGTGTAAGCTTCATGTGATTAAAAAAAATTGAAGAATACAATTCTAGCAATCTTAAATTGTGTGCCCAGAAGAGCTGATATCTGGGCTCTGATCTTGATGCTGGGCTGGAGTTTGAGGATGAATACTTATCATAGAATCATAGCGTGGTTTGGGATGGAAGTGACCTTAAAGATCATCTAATTCCATCCCCTCTGCCAGGGGCAGGGACACTTTCCAGTAGACCACGTTGCTCAAAGCCTCATTCAACCTGGCCTTGAACACTTCTAGGAATGGGGCATCCACAACTTCTCTGGGCATCAACTTGTGAAATCCTCTGATAGTTTTGATGAATGCTCTAGGGGAACCACTGAAAAAATTAATTCTTCCTTTGGAGTTTGAGCCCTTTGCAGTATGTGGAGGCTATTGCCATTTCAGACCTTCCACTTTTTAAATAAAGAATTATGACTTAGTTATGGGAGCAACAACCTATGTGTATAAATTGACTTGGGAACTCTGAAAATCAAAATGTAATCTTACTCTTGGTCTATTCAACAACAGCGAGTATATGCTGTAGAAGAATTGCTAGTAATCTTTGTTTTTTTAATACATATTTTTTTAAGTGAGTTTAAAATTAAGGGCATCATAAGTATGGATTATAATAAAAAATTATAATGTTTTGGCTGATGATTTGTTGCCAAATATATCTTCAATGCAGGATATTTTCCAAAATGTTTGTATTGCTTGTTTAGAAGGACATGTCTGCAACTTCCTTGAAAGACATAAAAACTACTTAATAGAAATACTTTTGTGTACTTAATAGAAAGTACTTAATACTTTCTATTAATACTTTATTAGAAATATTATTTCTATTAAATACTTAATAGAAATACTTGCTTCATGTATCTCAAAGCCAAATAAAAAGTTCAGTGTTAAAACTGACTTTATTATGTCTAGGATTTGAGACGTTTTTGCTCTTCATAGTTTGGAAAGTAAATGAAAGACCGAGAGTTGGGCTTTTCACTGGTGATTTCAAGGAATTCTCTGGTGTGGTATGCCATAGGACTTCACCCAGGCTAATTGGTTAGCCACAGCATGTGCTACCTTTCTTTTCCTGTTCTCCTACACTATTTGGTGGAATATGATGCAAAAGAAGAGACATTAGAATGAGAGAGAGTTGTTGGGAAATTTTTGATTAGAGGCATGAGGGCAATTTGTAATTTTTTGTAGAAAGCAGTAAGAAAGACATTAAGGCAATTTTGGTGGGGGTAGGCTGATTTACAGCATGGGAAGCAAGGTTCTGTTGTGTGTGTCACAGGCTGGCTCCCCATGGAACCTCCAAAAACCCAGGGATCTTGAACTACAGGTTGGGTTGCACTTCTTTGTATATTTCTTAGCTATGTGTTTGGGACTAGTCTTTGCACTTCCAGTGTTGTTCCCTTTAGGAGCAATAACATCCATATTCAGTAACTTATTCTAAAGCAAAAAAATGTTTTTAATGTTTTCTACTATTCTTTTGTTCTGCATGATCATTTGTATTTCCACCAGTCTTCAAATTCTGTTAAAATGAGAAAGGCTTTAATTATATTGAGGTCTTGTGTCTGTCTTCCATCATATTTGATGAAGTAACTGACAGCAGATCCTCCTTTCCCCTGGAAAACGGGACGACTGATGCTGTGTGCCTTTTGATCTGTGAACTCCCAGCTCTGACATAATGATGAGAAGCCTGGAATTTTTCTACAGTCATACAAGCTACTCTTCTCCTTTTCTTACCTCCTTTTCCAACTGTGTTTTGGGAGTTGCTTGTCTAGCTTGCTTTGTCCTTCTGCTCCTTTCCAAAAGTTCCTCTGTAAAATTAGTTCACTACATTAATAAGAAAATTGTGATCCAATATACCAGATTTCCCCTTTTCTGTCTAAATAATATAAAATTAATGAAATTAGTGTGTCTTGATATTTTTAGTTTGTCATGCAGGCAGCAGAAGTTTAGTCCTGGAGATAATCCTGTAGCAAGCTGAAATGGCTTCTTGCAGAATAATGGGATGATTAGTGATGCCAAATTTAAAGACAAAACTGGAATCTGCTATCAAAAATATGTGTGATTTCCACATTCCTGAAATACATGCAGAGCTACTAGTCATGATTCTTGGTCACAATATAAGATTTTATCATTAGCTTGTGTGCAAACAGAGAATACAGCAAGCGGACTAAACCCCAGACTTCAAATAGCAAGTTCAGCCAGAGTAGCTAACTGTTGCCTTAATTAGATACAGCTTCAAAGTATATGCTAAGATTTTTCCACTACAGCTTTTTATCACTTCCACAAGTTCAGCCTGCCCTATACAGATGCTTAATTTGTATGCTGGGCCCTGTGATAAAGCTATTTCTGTCGATGAGATTCCAAAATTGTAGGCACTGATGTCAATGCAGATGAGGTTAGCCTAATTTGGTCAAGAGAGGGCTATGCCATGCAAAATCTTCTTTACATGGGCACATAAAGGCCAGTGCCAAGACTGACAGGTGTCCAGTGGGTGGCAAGGAGCTTCAGAGATAAACATTCTTGTTGGTAGTGCTACAATTCTTGCTTCTTTAAGAAACAATGTAATAATTATAGGGCTGTTTTCAGCATCTCTGCAGGATAACTAAGTAAAATGGTAATGGCAGGTAATTTTACAAATGTAGATCTTCTAAATCCTATTGAAATAACGTCTTTTTTATGCTTAATTCAATTTCTGTTTAGTGTTAAAATCCTGACAATGAAAGCAGCATCTTGTTACCTTCAAAAATGGCATATTAAATTCAGAGGTGTACTGCTGTGAAATCGCTGTAAGAAAAATTACTTGAAAGTGGATTTTAATTGTAGGAGGTCTTGGAATGTTGTAAATGTGATAAAGAGCACACTCAGGTTGAATAATGAGGAGTCTGTACAAGGATATAGTTCTTGAGAGAAGGCTGTAGAAAGATACTAGTGGTAGTATCCACCTTTTTTTCTTATGTCAATATGTCAGCAGTGAAGTGTATCAAAAATGTATTAATCTATTAATAGAACACTTCCTTTGTATGCCTATTTCCATACCTCCTTCCATGCCTCCCCTAACAGGATTGCAATCATATGTTGTTTTTTGCCTTGGAATTTTTTATATTAGTTTTGAGCTTATAATTCTTCTGTTCCTTTGTCAGCTGCTTCTTTCTTAGTACTGACCTATTAGAAAAAAAGCCAAACCAAACAAAAACAAGTATGCTTTTTTTATGTCCAGGAAAATATTTCTTACACTGACATCTCTGTAATGGAAAGCTGAGCCTTTTCAGTGTATTTCAGTCTCAAACACAGTAGTCTTTTTCAGTTCAACACCTGCAGACATGAGGCACAACAGTACTGAAAAGCTCTCTCTGTTTCAGGGTCAGCTTTATCTGTAGTGGGGGAGAAGCTGAAATAAGAAGATTTGGGTTTTGATGAAAACTGTTTGGATGCATGGATTGCTGGCACCTACATGCTGACAGAATATTAATGCAAGGCAATAATTACATGTTTAAAGTTGTGTAGATGTCTATGAAACATAAGGTTTGTATGAAAGTCCCTTTATTAAACTTCATTGTCAAATTTTTAGAGCATTTGCTATAAGAAATCTGCATCTGCTACAGGTCAGAGAATGAGAATTGAGAAGTAAGAAAGGGCTGTATTGGTAGCTCAACAAAATGAAAAGTGGGAAGCTGGCAATAATATATTGTGGCCTGGAAAGTGGGTGTTGAAATGGCAAGTGGTGTGCCATGGGGAAGTCTAGGGTTTTCAGCTTACTGTCTCATTAGAACTTCTTCAAGTTGAAGGGGTTCAGCTGAAATTGATCTGCCTATCCAATTCAGTTGAAATTGGTCAGTTTATCCTTAATTGGAAGACTAAAAGCATTTTTGGGTATGGTGGGCAAGCAAATTCTGCAATAAGTGTTTAGTGCAGATGCATCTCTAGATAAATTTTGTCTAGGAAGAACATTGTAGCAGAAACTAACTGCTATGGTTTGGGTTTGTAGAGGGTGTGTATTGGGTTTTCTGTTGTTTGGTTTTTGTTAATTTTGGGTTTTTCATTAGTTTCATTTGTTTGGGTTTTCTTTAAGTTTAAAATGTTAGGGGTTTTGTTGAGGTGAAAGAAGTTGAATGTAGTTGGTTTGTCTTTTCTGTATTTCATGTACTGTACTATGATACCATGTGTGGCTTCTTAGTTTTGTGCTTTGCCTTTTGGTGATCTTTCTTTGACACCCTTTATTCTTCATTAACTCTGTGATGACTTAAAGTTAATAATTATTTTCATTTACTGTCATAAATTAAATACAATATTGATTTGTGAATTTGACAGCAAATGGTGTAACCAGTTTCAGTGTTTGTCCTCTGTGGTTCTTCAGTTACTTTAATGGAAATAATCACAAAATAAGAGAATGAAATCCAGACTTTATTTATTTCAGATATTTTGTGCTCTCTGCTTAATTTGTGAAGGTGAATCTTCCAGCTTTCCCCTTGAAATATAATCTTTGACAACCTAATATTTTTATGTGATGGCTAGCAAGGAAACAGAAACAAAGACCATTTTATTACTGTCTTTCTAATATTTAATATAAACTGTTAGAGCTTTACCATATGCCAGTGTGCCTGGGGAACTGCTGAAATGTGTTGGGTTTTGTTTTATTTTGTTTGGTTTTTCCCTGTGGGAATTGTTAATTTTTTTAAAATGAGATTTGAAAATTGAAAATCCTTGCTTAAAGTAATTGGTAGCTGTGTTGCCTGGGGAGTCTTAGTAAGCATGAATATTTTCATTTTGTGTAAACTGTTCTTTAAATGCTTCCTCCAAAGTGAATTGAAGTGTGTGTGAAGGGGTTAAAGGGAGCTTTTAGCAGTGCTGGATTAGGAAAAACTTGCTAGACAAGAACCAGGCAGGAAGATCTTCCTCTAGGCTTAGAGAGAGGTGAGCCCTCATAGCTATGGGAGTACCCATCACTTAGTCAAATAGAGGCTTTTAGTTGTTACAATAAATTTTATTTCTTTCCTTTTCCTTTTCATGTGTGAATGAGAAAGAAGCCCAGGGAGCAAGGGAAAAGGAGCATCTCACATTGTACCCTGCCCCTGTGCCTTTTAGCCTTCACTTATTGCACTGCATTGCTCTCTTCCCTGATTCATGAGCTGGACAGACGCATCTGTAGAAATTCATACATGAGCTGCTGTGTGGAGGGGCCCTGAGTGCTTCCTGTGCTCCCCCTTTCCACACACGCCCTTCTGGAGGCTCTGAAGCATCACGGGTGAGCTCGTGGTGTTCACATAAGTGTAAAAGTTATTGGGAAAGCTACTCTCCAAGGCAAAAAGCTTAAACCTTGGAGGTTTTAGAACACAGACTTGTTGTGTCCTTTGTGTCTTGTATTGATAGTTTGTAAAGAATTATAAAATACAACTTGTGTGACTTTAAGTTCTGTAATTTTCTTTTCTGGTTGTTGTGATGTGTTGACAGTTTTGCTCTCTTTCTGTAAGATTGTAAACTCAATGTTTTTTATTTAGATTCCAATTTAAATATAGCACAGTAAGATGATCTTTCACCATTCAAAGGATATGCTTTAGAAATAGAACATAAATTTTTTATTCCAAAGTCTAAAACATTGGTAGCTGTTCTTGTCACACGATAATGTTCAACTGTTCTCACATTGCTGGGTTACTTGCGATATGTGAAGTACGTGGGAATTGAAATTACTGTTGATTTGCTTCCAGTACACCATTCAGTCTTGGCAGAAGGTGTATTTAGCATGAAACGCAGTCACTGAGAGTGGATAAAACTCAACTTCTTGAGTTTTAAATCTACCTTTACTGAGTGGATTGCAGTCTTGAGACCCTGGTGGAACTTTGTCTTGTAACAATGGTACAGTTCTTCAACTCTTTGAAATCACAGATGAAGGTGTTTGTATTGAACTCTAAATGTTTCTGGCTGTGAATGAGCAGGTTGGCAGTACCTGCCAACAGGTGTGGGCAGATACAGGCTGCTGTAGACCAGTCCTGACTGAGAATCTGTACAACTTGTAATATGGTTCTCTGTTCAAGGTGATAAGACTCACTACATCCAAGGGTTAAAAATGAATATTTCCAAAAAAGTAAATGACAAATACATGTGTGTCAACTTTGTCCTTACTTTTTCATTCTTTTTTTTTTTGTTTGTTCTTTAAAGAGGCTTTTGAAAAAGTGGTGTATAACTCCTTTCCAAAATCTCTTCTCTGGAGAAAAGCAGAAATCTTAGTTCTGTGAATTTAAGCAAAGTCCTAAAATGCCATAGTAAGTAAGCATCCTTTGAAAGCGTGTGTCTGAATAAATCAGAGGAAGAATACTGTATTGTAGAACCTCAGTTAATCTTGTGGTGATTTGTTTTACCTAAAACAATAAATTTCAGTGTTTCCTTATTTAAATGATCTAAATTGGATTGCTTGTCACTGAGACAGTTTATACCATATAACATTTTTTGTTATGAAAACACATCTAGTTAAAAAACTGAAGTTCATGATATGACAGAGGTAGTGAGAGTGTTCAAATTTGTATTGCAAAAGAATCATTTTAAAAAGAAGTAAACTGATTCAAGGTGTTTTATACACCCCTCAACTACAATATGTATGGTTTTGCCTTTTTCAGTGTTACATGTCCATTTCTGTCAACCTGCAAAATCATGATGTTGAGCAAATAAGAGGAAAGGTTTAAAACAGCCAACAGAAGAATGCAATGTTTAATAATGTGCTTTTTTGGACAAAGATTTATATGATTTCTTTATAAAATATAGTCTACCTCTCATGCCTTCTAGAAATAAAGGACACAGCATGATCCTAATAGTTTTCTATTGCTATGTTGCAGTAGCAATAGAAAATTCGCACAATGATGGTACTAAAATGCAAGTTGTTGACTTCTTTCATTCATTGGGATTGTATCTTTTCTAAGGGGGATTTCTTTCCTTTTCTATCTTACTGAGGGCTGAAATGGAAGATTTCTAAAACTGAAAAGTGTTTTTTAAGGGTGTCATTTCTGCCCTCTGGATCTGTAGCTGTCCTTGACTTTCAAAGTTCATGTTTTGGAGCTCTCAGCCCTTGGTTTAAAATCAACCAGCCTTTTGAGTTTAGTTGCAACAAGTGAGGCAGTTGGAATGGTGATTAATATGTGGTTGTGAAGGTGAATTTTGCTAACTTTCTTAAATTTTCATGTTTGCTTATTCCTTGCTAGCTCATATGTAGCTTTGTTGATGAGTCACTGTCCCTGGAATTATTCAAGAGATGTGTAGATGTGGCATTTAGGGACATGGTTTAGTGGTGAACTTGGCAGTGCTGGGTTAGCGGTTGGACTTGATGATCCTAAAGGTCTTCAACAACCTAAATGATTATATGATTTTGTTAATAAACAACTGGAGTAGTTGGAATCTTGTACCTAGTTGCAATTTGGGCTAACATGGCAAATCTTTTAAATAAGAAGCTGAATTGGAAGTAAATTGCTTAGATAACATTTTAAAATAAGATGTAAATAGAAGTAGCATTTTTAAAAGTTGGTTATCATGTATACACTGTGAAATTCTAGAAGTTGTGCTCTCAGTATCTTATATCAGTATAAAAATAATGGTGCATTTTCTTATTTTTTCTCCTTGAGAGCAGTGTTTAGTGGTTGGGTTGGGTTGCAGCAGTAGCTACCCACACTTGTTACAAGAATACTTATAGATTACCATTTAATTATTCTTTTTGAGTGAAGTCTGCTGGAGAAAGAGATCACACATGATAGATAATGAGACAGGGAGAAAAGCAAAGAAAAGATGGAAATGAGTTGTGGGTTTTTTTCCACTGTGTGCTGATGAATTTGTAAATGATAGGCTTATTCCTCTACTGTCATTACAAGCTGTTGACACAGTAAAGTTCCCAGACTGGTTCACAGCAAGTAATAGGTCAGTCAGGAGTGTATCCTAGAAATCAGTGTGCCACAGGCCTCTGTTCTGGAAGGGGGTGTTTGAAGGGCAAAGGAGACTCCATGGAGATTTCTTTTCTGGGCCAGGTGTACAGGTGCAGGCACATGAAATCAGGTCATTCTGGCAAGTAGGAGTGATAAGCAACTTTATGCCTCCAACTGAGCATAAAAACTCAGGTGGTGATGGAGATCGACAAAGCCCTGCTGTATTTAAACGGAGCCACATTGAGACCCAGCAGTGTATCTGAAATCTGGTGCTGTGGTTTCAACTCTGGATTTCTTGTAGGTGTTACTGAAATGGTTTTTTGGGGGTTAGAGCATTTAAAGGCACTTCTGCACAAACAGTAGTTACTAAGCTTTGTAAGGTAACCCTGAGCCATTTGTCAGGGCTGATGAACTTCAGGAAAATAACTAAATACAGAAAAATATTGGAATAGATGGGTATTTAGAAATACACAAGTAAAATTGGGATCCTGTATGTGGTACTCCAAATAGCAGAGTATGTAACAGGAAATGATGGGTTTCCACATGGAGCCTTGCAGATCTCTAGGAGTGTATGTGGAAATAATTGGAGCCTTACAAATAATCATGGTGTATTAATGGGGGAGCTACTTTGAATGGGTAGGAGCTGGTCCCATGTGATGCCTGTTTCCCAATGAGAGCAAACTGGTATCTTTAGCAAATTCCTTAGTGGAATCTTTGTAACAACTGTTTCAAGACCCCAGTTGCTTTCTGCTGTATTGATAATGCATGCTTGTCTTATCAGAAATAGCACAGAGAGGTTTGTTCAGTAAATGCAAAAATTGTAGCAAAACATGCCTTTGACTGCTTGAATGCATCTACATTACTGCATATCATCAAGTCTACATTGATGCCATTGGGATATTTCTGTTTCTTTAGAAATGGTAAGAGACAGCAATGGTACGTGTGAGCTGATGGTAAGGAGAGAGGAATAGGTAACAACTTGTATGTGAATGTTAGGTAATGTATGCCTTACCAAACGTGGTGTCTCTGCAGACATCAAGAAAATGGGTTTTAGAAAAACTGAAAAAGAATCTGTTAGAAAGCAGTAAAGAAAATGAGAAGAAAGAAAATGAACCAGCATTAGCAACTTCCCCAATTAAAAAAAAACCAACCAAACAATGCAATGTATGATAGCTATTCTTTTTTGTGTGCTTCTCAGTTTCAAGATGAAGCTGAGACTGATGGTGGTGTCCACAGCTGAAGGGTCCCTGCAGTCCCAGAACTGAGGCAGTATAACAGGGAGTAGTTAACAGAGAGGGAATGTAGTATTACCACATTTTTATGTTGCCTTCTACCTGCAGGTTTACAGTACTTACTAAAAACTTGGAATAATTTCTTCTTTGTAAAATGTAATCTCTTTCACTTTCACCTTGCAGTTGTTAGTAGGGTTATTCAAAGCAGCACTTTATCCAAAAGAAGCACTTGAGCTTCTGTGTTGATTTGTTAAACTTCTCACACAAACCAGTGCACTTTCTGATCTTACTCTGTCTCCAAATTCAGAATTGTATTGCCAAAACAATCTTTCCATTTCCAAGCTGTAATTAAAACAAATAATGGTCTAGTGGTGCTTAACAAGCAGTCAGATACTTTTATTTCTCATATTAAACTTATGCATGAGACAGTTTTAAGATAACTTCCAGTAAGAGAAGGCTTCTTAATTAAACCACTTAATGGTGGAAGACAAAAGAGGAAAGGGTGGTCACTTTGTATAGTTCTGTTTGCTAGGTAATGTATTTGCTAGATAATGTATTTCTGAAATTGGTGGGAGAAAGTCTTGCTCCATCCACCTAGGGCAAGACTATGCACACACTCCAAGAACATCTTCGTGTGTTTTGAGACAGGAAAACAAGATTTGTCAGGGAGGATTGATAATAGTGGTGATGGAGAGGAATGCTTGACATTTCAGAGTATAAGGTTATTTATGCTTGAGTTTTATTCAGAGGAGAGTTCAGTCTTGAAGCAAATCATCTCATTGTTCCTGTTTGCTGTGCTCATTTGATTGTTTTCTGGAGTGGTTTTGGTATGTGCTAACCAGGCTTCTTCCAAAAGAAACTAAATCATTCACTCATTGTGTGCACCTAATGGGCCTTAAACCTCAATAAGGTTGTAGGGGTTTGATCAGTTACTGGATCATTTTTTGGCAGCTTTGAACCTCCTGTAGTAGGATCTGGTTCAGGAAGTTGGAGTAAATATGGCCTTCAAAAACAAATTAAAACTCCTGGGCTTCATATAGTATAGGTGTAAAAATCTGAGCAGCAGGTGTGTTTTGATCTGCTCCAGTTGTGCCAAATTGTAATGCAAATATAGCCTGATGCCATTTATTGTGGGTTTGTTTTTTTTAAAGAAACATCAGACTAGTGGTGATTAATTGTTAGGGTGTTTTAACCTTGTCAACTGTTTGGAGGTGGTAATGTTTTTAAATTTATCTCTGTGACAGTTGGTATTTTATGTGGAATTTTACAGAGCTTTAGATAAGTGCTGCATTCATGAAGTGAGGTATCAAAAGGCCCATTCTGAATGTTCTTGCCTTTGGTTTCGATCTGACTGTTTTTCTGGGGCATGGGGACAGGGCAGAAGATAAATGCTTGGAATGTAATGGTTCTGTAGGGATTCACAGGTTGTGCTGAGAACATGATTATAACTTAAAAGACATCATAAACATTCGGAATCGTGATATTAAATAACAAAGAGCTCTATCCCACTTAACAAATCTCCTTAATTTAGTAAACATCTGCTGTGGTGTGTGTCCCCTTTTCCTGTGGAAGGGAGGAAATTAGTTTCTTAATTTTAAAACTACTCCTTTGGTGCTCTGAGCTAACTTTTGTGTTTTGTGCACATATTGGAATTTGGAATTGATTTTTTTTTGCAAAAAACAAAAAATATAGGAAGAGCAGATTCTTCATATAAATTTGCTTTCAGTTATTCAGTGTCATCCTTTTAAACTCCTCATTATCCTACACTGTTCTTTTTTCTCCCCCGCTGTAGCTCCTTTTTTCCCCTAAGTATTTGAGATTTATTTGTATCTTTGAAATGAAACACTTTTGTCAGCTTAAAATGACAGAATGAATCTCAAGGCTGCACCAAGCATATAGGACCACTTTGCTGCACAATCAGTGTTCTTGGAGGAGGTTAGACTGCTTTCCAACTCTAGGAAGGGCTGGGCAGGCTGTAGCCAAGTTCAACCCTTGGAGCAATAGATAAAAGCCCCATTCCAGTTCAGGCATGGGTATTTAGTGGACAAAAGAAGTTAGACAATGACAATTGGTTTGAACAATTGCACATATTCGGTGCATTTACTTTCATTAACATTATTTATAGTACGTTGCTATAAAAGCAAATTTGAAATATGTTTTGAAGTTCAGTTCTTAGCAGTTCTCCAGGTGGCAGAGATAAAAGGAGCTTGTGAATATCACAAATGCTGGAATCTGCTGGAAACAGGCTCTTCATGGCATTTCAAGGCAAGGCAGTATCCTGACTTAGCTTGGGTGTTTTGACTACTGGAGTTTGATCCTATTGTCTGGCACACTTTGCTGTATTTAAAGATGATGACAGGATGTAATCACGGTTTTACATTTCCGTTGGCATTTCTGTGGGGTTTAGTAAGGTTTTACTAATTGCCATGTCCTCTGCTTGTAAAACTTTCTTGTTGAGTCCGGGGTTGGCAGCGAGAGGAGCGGGGCAGAGCACATTGCAGGGGCTGTCAGGTGACAGCTGCTGCCTGCCTTGTGCCTCACTGCTGTGCCCTGCTGCCTTCAGCACTGGCGGCCATCGGGGGGAGAGTATGCTTCAGCTATTTGGGGTGATCCAATGGGAATTGCATTGATCTGGTGTTTAGCTCTGATCCTTATCAAATGGATTACTTCTAAGGTAGGCCATTTTTAAAATCTGTTTTGACTAACTGGGTTTATAAGTAGTCCGAGAGAAAACAAGTCATTAAGAACTTCACAAGCACTTATTTTTTCCTTTTTAAATCTAATCTGTTTTGGAAACATCATTTGCCATTTAAGATTGTGTTTCTTAAGTGTTCATACATGATTTTGTAGCTCTTGACTTTCGCTTGCCTTGAAGTGGGAAGGAGTGTGTTTGTAGCAGTGCCAGTTAGGAGAGGAGAAAAAAGGGATCTGAAATGGCTTCTGAATGGCAGGAGTTGTCTTCCCTGTGTTACCAACAGATTTCCAGTTTTATAGCACCTTGAAGCCTTTGTGAAAATAAGGAAAAACAATTTTAAACATAGTGAGAATAATACAAATTAGTGTATTTTGCTTCCTGGACAGGATATCCTTTTTGTATTGTTGATTTCAGAGTTGCTGGAGTGGAAATACCAGTTTTGTTTGCTTATGTGAAATATCTACTTTACTTTGTAGCCTTTCTGTTTGAGATCCCTGTGTTTTGCAAAACGCATGCTTTATGGTAGGATTTTTACTCTCTCATTCCAAAGAATGGAAGTATCCCCATAATGAATATTTGTGCTGGTAAATATAGGTGAGATTGGTGTCTGGAGATGAGACCAGGCTCTTCTCAGCATAGCTCACTGCAAGAAGGAGGAATACATTTAAATGTAGCATTATGAAGGAGAGCCAGAATAATTGGAGAGAATTAAAGAAACTGAAAAAAAAAAATAGAGTTCCTGCGTTAATAGATAATTTTTTTTGTTATTGCTACTGAAACACATTTCTAAAATTTTTGTACAATTAACAGGAGAATATGAACAAGCATGAATTTGAGTTTGTTGTGAAAACAAGTTTTGCCAGGCACCCATGCCTGTACTCTTCAGTCATTGCCAATAACGTGTTTCTAAATTTATTAAAAGCAAAAATGGTCAGGCTTAGTTGCTAGCACTTGTGACAACTTTTGTCACATCAAGAAAGAGACCTGGATGCCCAGTGGATGTTCAATTGTGACTGAAGGCAGATTCTACAGATTTACAGCCTGTGTGCTAGACCAGTACATCATCTGCATTTTGCTGGTATATTGTTGAACTGCTGGCTTTTTGGAACTTGACATAAAAACCTGTTCAAGGATTATGTCTAATCCAGTTTGGTCAGAGATTGTTTTAAGGTGGGGAAAAAGAAAAATTCCAGGTAGCTGACATAATACAGTTAGGCATAAAATTCCCTGCTATTTATGATTGTGTTTTTGCATGTGCTAGTGGTGGTTTCTTTTAAAGAATTAGAGTTTTTGTGTTCATTCAATTACCTGTTTTGCCATTGCCTTGATGTTATTCTGATTTAGTTTCCTTAGGCAATACCCCTGTGTGTTACTGTCCTCACTTAAACCAATTGCTTGTGGGGTTTTTTTGACTGTACATTCTTTCTGATCAATTGTCAAGGTTTTGTTTTGTATATTTTTAAGTCTTGATTTTTTCTTAATGTTGGTAAAGCTTTGGGTAAATTTTATGCCACATGATATACATCTGAGGTATATAAGAAAAAATAGCTTACAGATGCTTGTGAGATATATGTATCACTAACATTGATAACTATCAGTCAAATGATAGCTAAGTTTAAAAATGGTTCCCATCTGTCTTGATCATGTGAAATAGCTTTATATGGAAGAAAATATTAAAATTATCACATTTGAATATTTGAAGGAAAGGTGTGGTTCTTATTGCCGATTAAATTTCAGAAAGGCAGTATGAATGACGTTTTCTTACTGCTGGTAAACTTTCAGAGTAATGCTTTGAACTGCAGTGAAATTTTTAAATAGTAGTAGGACCATTTTGCAGTGGCTTACCTGAATTCAGTGTCAATTTAAGTGCTTCTGAAGAGCATTTTTCTGTGCTTTAGTGAGTTAAAAACTTGATGGTGCTTTTTGGAAAACTGACTCTTAGCATGGAACTTTTAAATACTTGAAATAAGTCTAAGATACCTGACAGTCTTGCTTTTGAAATCTAATAATAGTTGGAGATGTAAGGTCTTAACTAGTTTGTCATTCACAAGACTTTTAGTTCATAAATGATCTTAAATGCTTTCCAAGGGTGTATATTTGAGGTAGCATTGCAATTGGTATAACAACTTCTCCACACTTGTCTTCAGAGCAGTTGAGACAAATGCTCTGATAGTTCAGCAAAGAGCTTGGACTAGAAAGTCAGGTAGGTAAAAACACCTGCCTGTGTTGCTTTCTGTCCTGTCTTTTCCTTCCTAGCTTCTGTATAAACAACTGAGTAGCAAAATGAGGGTCATGTAATCCATCAAAAAGCATGGATGGTTCTTTTGATGGGTGGTACTGAATTTTGAAGGCCAACAGCTCTAGCAGGTGTTGTTAGAGAATGAGAACAGGAGTTGTTTTGCTAGACTGTCTGCAAGCTGGCCCTTGCTGAAATGAAGTGCCCAGCAGTAATGCTGGTGCTCTGCTCTCAGCAAGATTGGGAAGTCTGCGATAAAACTGATACATCAATGGAAACGTTTCTGTTTGACACAAACAGCAGCAGGTGCTCCGTTTCCAAGTGGTACATGCAAATGCTTGTGCTCCCAAGCATCACTGAAGCGGTTTCCCTTTGAAGATGTATCTGTGTGCTATTTTGGCACGTTGTTCCCGTTGCGTGGCCTTTAATAACTTTCTATACTCTGTGAAAAGATATTCAGAGAGATCTGACTTAAATCTAAGTTCTGGTAGATACTCCCTTTGCATGTTTTTGCAGAGTCCTTGTATCAGTGTTGTTAGAGGATTAATGGATCTTCCAATTTAGTTTGAACTTCTTCCATTCACCTTCCACAAATATGTCTCAAAGGAGAAGAAAAAAGGAAGCTTTTTGACTTTATCACCCTTCTAAAGAATAAATGATACTCTAATGTGAAACTGAAGTTTAAGGTGAGGCTTCGAAAGTGGAAGTCCAGTATAAAACTACCCTTCCCAGTCATCTTTCTGACATCCATCTTCATGGCTGAAGCAAATCATCCCACCCAGGTCAGGTGGCTGTGCTTGTGCCTGGAAGGGAGCAGAGCAGTTGAGAACCTCAGGTAATCATTTGAGGAATTTGTTGAATCACTTAGGATCCAGCACATTCCCACCAACCAAGTTGTCCTTGTGCTTGCAAATGGAACCTGCCTAAACACAGACCCATGAGGGTTGTCTTGTCTTTGAGCACTAGTAATTCTGTCTGCTTGCTGGAATGGTGCTTACTTGTTTGATATTTCTACAGAGGGTCAGTATTGTTATTAACAGGTACAAATCTTCAGGTAGACCAGAGGGGTGGTGCAGAGATTTAGAAATAAATTCTTATGCTAAATGAGTTTAAAATATTGACAATAACATGACAACAAGTAATATTTTCTGATCCAAGGTCTCTGTAGGGTTATTCAGTGTATGCCGTGGTTGTTTCAACTTTGTAAGTAAGATATATTTTTAGGGTAAGTATGGTGTTGGTGTCTTGGTGTAGGCTACAGAGAATGGGTCTTTGATTAGCCATGAGGAGGGTGGCATTTTTGGTCATCAACAAGGGTAAAATCCTGCTGATTAAATTATTTGAACAGTTTGGTGCTTGGCAGTAACTTTAGTTCTTCAAGACACGTATGTCTTTCTCCTTATGAATTTGCTGTCCGATCATATTGCAGGAAAAACTGAAGCATTAAATCTGGTTTTTCTCTTTGCTGGGTTTAAGTAGTGGAATCAACAATATATCTTAAAGAACCCCATAGAGGGTATGTTAAATTACTTCTCTCTTTCTGCCTTTTTCCTTGAATTTTTCTGGAGTATTATAGGGGGTAGAATAACAAATGCACTGTCAGTGTTATTTGAAGTGGGAAAATAGGTGATGCACCACAGCCTGCAGGAGATGGTCTGTTACCTATTTGCAGGGTAAGCTGACACAAAGCAATCTGTGTCTGGGTGAGTGCAATATTATTTGTTTACTTACCACAAGTTGCTAAAAAACCTCTGTACCATTAGCTTTGTCCTTTGTCTCTGACTGCCCACCACAGTGCTCAACTTACCTCACTTACTAGCTTGGTCTAAAGATAAAATATCTGACCACTCATTACCCACCCCCCCCCCCCCCCCCCCCCCCCAAAACATCTGTTGATGGAACTTGCTAATACATGTTTTCCTCTTATATATTTTATTTAACATATTTCAATGAATAAGTGTCTTTGAGGAATTAGCTGAAATTGTCCTGCTATTTGTGTAGTATTGCTAGTGAAATTTATACAATAAATTGTCTCTATTTTTCCTTAGAGAACCAAACTTTCTAAGGTAATTTTACTAGATTTGATTGTTTCAAATATGTCCTTGCAGAGCAAAATCACTTGTCTATATGAGCAACTACTGTATGTTTTTAAAAATCTGCTTTGTATTTGTTATCATACATGGATGCACTACTTTATATATACTGCTTTATCTAACAATATTTTATTTTAGGGAGCAAGTAATCTTTTAGAATCAACATATCAAAAGGATTTCTTTTTCAGTAAATTTTTGTATATTGTTTTCTTTCTTGCAGACTAATGCTCCAGTTGTATGTGGGTCTTGTAGCTGCATGTGTGCTTAGGTTTCTCCTGTATTAGATTACAGAACTGTATTGGACATGTCCAGAAATCTGTGATGGACAGGTGCAAATTGCAAGTTAGCACTAAATTACATCACTGATTGTGCCTAGTCAGTGATATGAAATGTTCCAGGCTATGGAAAATATATTCAGCTGAGATTTTCTGAAACTCAAAGGCAAGTTTAATGAAAAACATTGAAAATGGTAGTGAGAAATCAGCATCATTTTCTGGCTGAGTAGCTGTATTTCTACCTTTCCCATCGGGACAGGCATACTGCTGTGAGAAATGCTGTACAAACATATATTGAGGAATTATTTGCATGGTTTATGATCTTCCAAGAAAATATAGAACAAAGGCTGAGACAACATAAAAGTTCTGTACAGGGAGTTCTTCCTTGTAGTCTTTACAACAGCTTGGGCCCCATTATTATTATTGGACCCCATTTGGAGCTAGGTCTTTTGGTCACGTCTGTAATTGCATATTAATCTTACTTTTGGAAAAAGCTTCTACAACTTCAAGTGTAAGGTTTTAATTTTTGTTTTGGCATGAAAAATATTAAAAAGAATAAGCGTAACTTATGAGTTTGGAGTTTTAGCACATCACTTGTACAGATCACGGTGATTGAGGTTACTCATCTTTAGTCTGTCTTTGAGTTCATTTAGGTTGTTCTGTAGATAGATGCATATCAGCAGTTCTGCCTTTTTGCCTTTCCACGTAATTTTTCTTTCCTTCATTTCCTTCAGAATTCTTCTCAATAGGCAACGTTATTTTTTCTATCCTGTTTCCTAACATGATTTGATTTCTTATCTTTTGAACTTGCACATTTTCAGGCTGTTGTGTGTCCCCGAGTTAGTGTTGTTTCTGATGTGTACACAGAAAAATGGATGATTGCCACCAGGCTGACTTTTATCTGAGTTCTCAAAGGCATGTGGTGACGCTCAGTGGCATCAAGGACTTCACTGTCCTCAGTGTAAGAAAGAAGTGTAGTGTGCAGAGAAAGGTCATAGGAGTTTCTAATGTGCACCTCCCACAAAAAATCTTATTTCTGTAAAGAAAAAATGGAGGTCTGATTGTGAAGGTGATCCTCTCATCTTAGGATTAACAGGTAACATTACTGAAGGCCTTAGGAAGGGGCAGAAGATGGTCAAAGTACAATAAAGGCACAATGAGAGGCTGGGCGCTAGGTGGAGTCATGATTTGCAGACTGTGTGATGCCAGTGAGAACATTCCTCCTGTTTTTAGCTGTTAGAGGAGAAGTTCACCACTTCGTGGGAGACTTCCTGGATTGTAACTACCACAGTAGCTGAATATGTATGACACATAATGTGTCCCATGTAGGTAAAAAAATACAGTTTATGTGGGAGTGTTTCAGTCTTGTGCATGGATAACTTGATGACTCTTCTGAACTTTTATCATCAAATTTGAAATACTACTTGCTGGCTTTCTCTGAAATGCCTTTATGCATCTTAGCTCAGTGATACCTTGCTTTGCCTACAGAAAATACAAGGTAGAATGTAAGTAGCATGTGGCATCCTAGCGCTGCAGTAATGGTGTAATTTCACTTATTACATCTCTTACCTTTAGAAGATGGAAATACCCCATAGGTAAAGGTAGATATATGAACCAGGAACTGCAAGTATTTGTTTCAATATGGTGTTCTAGAAGGCCATGAGGAGCACTTTCTTGTGTCTGCATAATCTCATTCTGTGGCTTTCCTATTGTGAGGAATGATTGAGGAACATTGGAAAGGAATATATGGGGGTGTTTTTAACCACACTCTGATCTCGTGTTTCATAATCTTTTCACTATCAATTCCTATCCTTCCTTTGTTCCCTCTTAAAGCAAAATCAGTCGATACATATACTTGAAAAAGGCATTTTGCATGAAAGACATACAATTTCTAAAATTAATATTAAGAGTTAAAATGGGAATGGTCAATAATTTTCATTTCAATTTAAAAATTATTTGCTTCTAACTTGCTTAAAATACACTTATTTTTTTCAGAGACGTGGAGCAATTTCCTATGACAGCTCAGATCAGACTGCGTTGTACATTCGTATGCTAGGTAAGCATACCATTTTCTATATTGCAACTTCCAACATTTATGGTTGATTTAAATAATAACTTTTTTATATCTCTGTTGAATTGATAAACTTAGCATTCTCTTTCTCCTGGATAATATTTTGGTTAGAATCTCCACAAGAGTTTGGGTTCTTATATGTTGACTTGGGTTTTTTTTGATTGTTTGCCTTTTTTAGTTTCTTTTTTCCTGAGTTAAACACTGTGTAGGATGTTTTACTCCTATATTGAAGAAAAAGGAAAGGTATTATAATTAACACAATGTGTTTGGTAGAAGTAAAGTTTTCTAAGTGACTCATGGTTGATCTTTCTGTAATGGAATTTACCACCTCTGCATTGTATCTTTCTAGTTAAAACTGTAGCTTAGAGAACACTTATTGGAGAGTTACCACACATTCTTAAAAACTTCAGTACTGAGGCTATGAAATGTGCCAGGTGTACTTGAAATAATGATGTGATTTTAAACAATATTTTTCTTGTTAATCCTAAAGGTGACTTGAGAAAGGAAAGGGTGCTTGACAGGGCTGAGTAGTTCAGTCAGCTTACTGAGGAGTCTTCCAGAGTAGCAGGGAGATAAAGGGTAAAGCCCAGTTCAAACAAAAGAATGGTGTTGGGAGGGGAAAGCATCCAGGGGAGACCCTCTGTGGTAGTGAGTGCCCAGAAGGAGTTGAGGTCATTTGTTGAGAGGAGAAAGAGGGAAGGCTCTTGCAGATCTGGCTGCCAGATTCAGTATTTCCCACACCTCTTCTGGAGGCTGCTGGTGGTGCAGATGGCATGGGGACTGTGTATGTGCTCTAAGTCTGTTCCACTGCTGTGTGATGCCACTTAATTTAAGCCACCTTGAGCTATGAATCTGTGTTGAAATGGACTATGAATGCTTGCATGATGTCTCACGCAGCTCAATGAACACCAGCAGCTACTCATTACAAATTCTTAACCATCTCCAACTAAATCAGCCAGAACATGTCTTTTTATGCCCTGAGTCTTTTCAGTTTAGTTGTATACTGCACATGTTCAAGTCCCCAGAAATTCATAACTGCATTGTCTCTGAATTTAAAGTTGTAAGATATATGCATGTGTGTATAAGAATTTATAGTCCTAACCTACATATGTAGGAATATATGGTCATATATACATATAAATTAAATTTTGACTTAGCAGTTTCACTTTTTTTTTCCAGTTATTTTGATTTTTTACATTTGTGTAGTTGTTAATACTGTAGCTCTGACTGTCTACTGAAGGGGTTTTGATCAGAGAATTTAATTACTTTGGGGATTTGTTAAGATGAGAACAGAAGATACTGGGTTCTAAATGTTTATTGAAAAAGCTGCTGGGTTGTTGTTGTTGTAAATAGGTTTATTTTGTTTTCAGAACTTAAAATGAAGTAGTTATGCCCATCATTTCTGCAGAAGGATTTGTGATAATGCTCAAGTAAATCTAGACAGAAGCAAAACATGGCTTCCTCTAGTTTTTGATACATGCATCTGACTGGAAAGAAAAATTTAATTTGTCTTGGAAAACTTCCACTCTTCTCATAGGTAGAACTGGAAAATATTCAGAACATGATGTTAAGTAAATTAATTTTTCATTTGTACTCTCATTGAAATTAATTATTACATAATGAGATTGATGTTTGTTATAAATAGTATAATTCTTGCTGGCATAATTCATTCATGCTGTTCTGCTATTCAGAAGCAGTAAATCTTTTAAAGGATTGACTTCCAACTTAGGTGGGGGAGGAGGGTACCAACAAGCAAACAAAAAATTGCTCATGGCATGTTTGAATCATTGTGTCGTAAATTTGTGTTATTTTCTCACTTAATAGATATCACTTGGTTTATGCAAATGTTATCTGTACTATACTGTACAAGTTAGCAACTATTTACATATTTTTTTTGTACTTGTAAATCAACTGTAAAAAAGACCAGCCTGAAAGCTGAACAGTTGGACTCATCAGTATTTAGAAACATTCATATTAGAGTAGATTCAAGGGTTAATATATTCTATTACAATTTTTTGCAAGAAATGTGAAGCATTGCTTTTCCTGCAGTATTACTAGATTTTTGGTTTTGTTCTATTTATCTTAGTGCACTTGAGCGAAATAATCTATAAGGAATTATCAGCTGTAACTTAATGGGAACTTAGGCACAGTCATCAGCAGATTTGCCTTTTACTTGGTTGGTTTTATTCCATACTAATGGAATAAATGTATCTACTAATAAAATGTACCTTGATAAGGTGTTTATCTTAGCAGACCAAAAATGTAAGGCTAAAAGTATCTACAATAACTCCCTCTGCCTTTGTTTAGTTGTGCTGGCCATGAACTTGCTTCATTCAATGTTTTCAGGCTGTTCCAATGGTAATCCAATGGAAATTCATTTACAATAAGTAATGAGGAATTCCTGTGCTATGGCAGTGTGTCCAGGTTCAATTTAAAAGATCCTGTTTTAGGAGTATGCAAAATAAAAAGCTCACTCCTAACTGCCTTCATCAGTGTGTCGATATAAACAGGCAGCGTTGACTGTAATGACTCATCTGTCATACCCCATTCCCAAAATATACACTAAGCCACTCCCGTGTGCCTTATTTACTATTTTAAAATATAGATACAGATGCAGCATTGTAGAATTTTTCTTTTAAGACCTTGGAAAGGCTAAAACATCTGCATCACCGCAACCACTTTTCTCAGCAACTATGGGGAATTCTCAAAATATCTTGTAAGTGCTTCTGTGTAATCTTGATACTTTTCTGATTTTTCTGTTGCTTTTCTGGTTTCCTTTTCTTGTTGCTTTATATTGACTGAAAGTTTTTCTACTGTGCATGGGGTAGAAAGTGTGAGACACTGACTGCTTGTATTGGTGAGCATGCACCTCTCAGCTGCAGTTGGAGCATTTATCTTCCTTTAGAGGTCTTGATCACTTCAAATAGGAATCATTGGAGAAAAACTACTATGTACTGTGCACGCTCTTCTCTGGTAGTTTGTTTTTATGTTTTCTGTTTGCTTTAATTCTGGCACGTTCAGCTGACCTGTCATCTGTTTCTCCAACAAATTTAATAGGAATTTTAATCTGTGAAGTTATTAATTCTGTCTGAAAATCCTGTTCTTCACAACCTCATGGCTTTGACTTGAATCCTTTACCTTGAGGTGGCTGTTGTAATTTCTGCTCCCAGCTGTCCTCCATGGTCTCTGAGGTTTCTGCCCCTGCTCTGGATGGCCTCAGCTCCCCAAGCAGCTGCTGCATTGTTGCTGTGCCACACTGCAGTGTTAGGGCAGCACCAAGTATGTGCTGGGTAACCCTAACGCCCAGGGATGTCAGCTGTGGCATTTCAGCTGCCTCGTAAGTATCAGAGCTGTCCTTGTGGTGTGAGCAGGAATCTGAGACAGGGGCAGGAATTAAACAATCTATTTCAAGGTAAGTTTTGTTACAGCCCTAATTACTTTTCAGTTTTCAGTTATAGCTGCAAACCTCCCTCTTACATTCCTTCTTCCATGATTGATTTAGTCTTCAATTAAATTTTTGCCAGTATGATCTTTGTCTTAAAAATGCAAGTGATCCTGATCATGCAGGACTATTCTGGAAAAAAGTGTAGCTAAATACTCAGCCATCAGATATTGTATCATTTTTGTGCTCAGATTAAAGGTTGGAAAGGAAAGCTTCACATTTTTAAAATCTTTCTCTTGATTCCTTGGAATCAGCAAAACTCTCAAAGAGGGAAAAAATTGTGCCTGGAAGTCCAGTATCATTAAGATGCTGGACTTGAATGTGTTCCATAGAGGTAACACAGGAATCTTTCCAGTGTGGCTGAAAGTGGCTCAAGAAGAGATACTTCAGATAAAAGCTGTCAGTCAGCTTGATGCCCTCCCCCAAGAAAATTTACCTATAAGCAAACTGTGGGTTTGGCTTAAAAAAATGTGTAAGCATTTCAATATGTTTGTAAGGGTCTAAATAAACAAAAGTTATTCATAAGTTCTTTTGTTTTAGGTATTGAATTTTAATTGTCTTTTGGCTACTGTAATAATGGTTGGCTTTGCGGTTGGACTTCTGTTGCTGTTTGAAGGAATTATGTAACAGTGTCCTTTTGTTTGATAAAAGTAATCTCAAATCTGAGATATCTTCTGCTTTTTTATGAAGTTCTCTGTGAAGATAAACATGTCTCTTAAAATTAAATTCTGCATAACTTCACAGTCACAGGGTTGCAAAACACTTGTGCAGGATTTCCCAAGCAAAGTGATGTGAACATGTTATGTTGTGTGAAGGTACAATGAAGTGGGTGCATTTGGGATCCATTAATCTTCTGCAGGTTACATTAACCAAAGAGTGAATGCATAATGATGATCCAGTATTTCTGGATGTTTTGGAACTAACTATACATATGCACTAGAGATTAGTTTCACTGTGCTAATAGCACATTATTTCATAATGTGCAGCCAGTTATCCCTTTTTCTACTTCTGTTTATTTAGAAACTTCAGATGGATGTATGGTATCATCAAATTCCACTTGTACCAATATTTTTCAAGTACATTTATGGTCTGAAATCTTGAAAAATGCAGCAGTTCTGTACCATGATAATGGAGGCATCTCTTTTGCTTTTGTTTTGGCACAAGAGAATTCTCTGCTTTGTTTGCTGTAATGAATTCCAGTCTTGTAGAAGGGGTATATTTTTCCAGAATAAATCCAGTTGTATTCTAAAAAAAATAATCAATTGTTGAGATATTGTTCTTCTTTTTTTTTTTAATCGCTTCTTCTACCATGATTTAGAGAGAGAGAATTTTGTTCAATAACTATGTAATGAAAATATTTACCTTCCTTGCTGGGAATTCCTCATTTTATATGTATGCAAGTAAATACAATTATTTTAGCTTTTTCTTATTACAGCTGCCTTTTTCTTAGTTTGCCATGTGTGTTTTTAGTATACAATTCCTTCTTTGGCTAAATATTCCTTCCTGTAAATAGATATTCTAATCATTCCTGTTTAAAGTAATGTAGTCAGTTGCACTTCTTCATTTTACTTAGAGTTTTTCTTGCTTTACTCCCTAAAGCTCTCAACATTGCAGGCATTTCAAGGGTACCAAGGATACTATTATTCAGTCTATGCTGTTAGTCAAGGGTAGTAAATGAAAAAGAACAAAGCAGAGAGAAACTTTCTGGACATCATTTATAAGATGAACCTGCTCATTTTGTTATTTGCAGAATTCCATGTTGGTCTTCAGGTATTTTTCTGTAAACTTTTCCTATTTTTGACACTTAAAACAAATTGTTTGCCACAACCTAGTCATACACTGTCTGAAACTATTTGCTGATTGGTACTGTGGTTTGTAAATTTTAAAAGTAAAAAAACTGCATTTTAAACTAAAAATAAATCACAAAAGCTGTATCACCTTTTCTGTAAAAAATTAGCTTCACTAAAAAACCTCTTTTATTTTCTTTTAATTTAGCTGGTGAACTCATTCACACAGCTGTAGCTATGCCTGATTACCCAGATAAATATGAGTGAAAGGTAATGAAAATCAAATTTTCCTCCGTCACCCTGTTATTTTCATATACAGCTACTAATGCATTTGCCCCCTCTCTTCCAAAGTTTCCTCTCTTTTTCATTTTTATTAATTTATTTTGTAAATAAAATTCACCAGTTGCTTTTGCCTAACAGAAGAGTTCTACAATTTGCTGCCTCTGTATTGCCTGGAAGGAAACGAGTCTCTTGCACTCTGCTCAAATGAATGCTTGAAGCCTTTATAAGTAATATATTGTAAGTGGTCTGAAAATTAATACTTGGAGATAGTAATTGGGTTGCTTCCCCTTGCAGCTCGGTTAGGGTTTTCAGATAAAATAAAAAAGGATTAATAACTGAAGGGCACATGTATTTACTATATTTTTACTGATGTGTAAACTTTAAGGGAGCCCTGGGCCTGCTTACCCTTTTGTGGTCCTTCCAGCATGCCTCACAAGATAACATTCATGTAAAGTGCATCACTGTAGATGTGTCAGTGTTTATAGATATGTATCTCTAGAAAGATACCTGTTAGGTATTTAAAAGCATATTTACTGAAGTGTAAGTCAGTACCTTTAGCTATTTTCTGATAAGTTGACTGCTTCAGCGATACACATTGCAGGTTAGAAAAGAAAAAATGGAAAAAATGCTCTCAAGATGCCTATGACTTGATGAAAAATAAAAAGCTGTATTTTTATTTAGTTCTTATAAACTCAATCATAGTGCTTTTTGTTAATTACTTATTTTGGTTTCATATGGAAAGTGCTGTGTTTGAAGTGAGGCGAATACGACACTTGATAGATTTTCATAATTAGAAACCACAACATTTGCACTTCTTAAATTTATCTTTGTTAGGGTTTGAGGAGGGAAACAGTATTGCATTTGATTCTCAAAGATTTCTCCAAATTTGTAATTACAAAAGGATTTTAAGTGAAAGTTTTTAATGCAGGTGAACTGCTTATATTCATACGTACAACTATCTAACAAAAGAATACTGATCAGCTTTCAGTTGGTAAAATGCATAAGTAGAAATCAAGTAGCATGCTAAAAGATTGAGGTTGAAGCTAATTACAGTGCAAAATAGTTTGATCAAATTTTAATACTGAGTTTTGGTATTTTAATAGGCTCTTGTGTAATATTCAAACAGCTGAGCGCAAGTAAGTAAATGCTAGTGGGAAAATATTATATAATATAAAACCATATTGTAACTAGCTTCTTTGCTGAAAGCTACCATTTCTAGAAGTTGAATCTTTTTTGTATTCTACAGAATGTTACTGTTGTATGTGTGTTACTGAGGAACAAATCAACTTTAAATGTTCTTGTTTTCTGTCATATTAAGGTGCATTTTTACCATACTGGTGTAGCAAGCTCTTCCTAATTTCATCTGAATGCTTATCACATGCTTCTGGCAACGTATGCTTAGGCAGGAGAGATTTTGGCAAGAAAGCATGTGATTGCATGTTTAACAAGTCTTCAAACTTTGTTTTGAATTTCACCTTTAAAACAAAAAGCATTGAAGTAGGCCTATTGTTTGAATTACTCTCCTCCATTAAGAACATGAATCTTTACCCCTCCAGGCTATGTTCATTTGCATTTTATCTCTGCCACTCTTCCACACTTTTATTTCACTCTTGACCCTGTTTCTAGGAGATGTGCGAGTAAGAAGTCGGGCAGGATTTGAAACAGAGAGAAGAGGTTCTCATCCATACATTGATTTCCGTATTTTTCACTGTAAGTATTTAAAAGCAGATAAATGACAAATAAACAAAGGCTTCCATCAATTTTAAAAACTGAGCCTCTAAAGTAAAGTTAGCAGCTCTTATAGCAAGATGATTTTTTATACTTCTTAGGAAAATCTTTCATTCTAGTTCATTACCAAATGTAGAAGAGGAAAATCTTCACTACTAAATATTTTTTTAAAAAAACTATAATTTTAAACTCATTGAGTTTAGACCTGAATCCATATGAAAATGAAGATGTATCTTCTAAACAGCTACTGATGTGTGTGCTGTGTGCTTACTTGGCAGACACAATCAGTTGAGGAGAATACTTTTCCGTTTTTATAAAGCACTAGAAAGGCCCTGTCCAGGATGATGATTGAACAGAATTACAGTAATGTCAATATTCTTGACCTCATCATAATGAATTAACATTTACATCTACTCAGGTGCGTAGCTAGGACTTAAATTTTTGGACAGAGACAGATCTTAAATAAAAATTAAAGTTCTAGGAGAAAGTGGCAGCCTAAATTCTTTTGATTATGTGTTTGAGGAATCTTTTATTTTTTTCAGAAGTGTTACAAGAAGAATATTTTTGTAGAGAAAAAAGTTAAATTATCCATCCATATTGTTACAACTAAATTTGTCAGTAGTTGTAATATAAAGTTTTGACACCATCAAACCAATATGCAGCAAAAATGCAGGGGATCTGAGTCTTAATTAAATTATGCCAATAATTAAGGTATTAAGTGTCATAAAGGATCTATACCAGCATTGTATCAGCACAATTCCAACTATTCTGAATGCAATGGAGAGATTTAGTAAAGCCGATTTTATGGTAGTAAGTGTGGTTGTTGTAATTACCTTATGAATAAAAATGAGTGGCAGAAACTGGTCTTATACTCTGATCTTAACTGAAGTTATAATTTTGAAAAGTAGATAATTTCTAAAACTCTTAAACTCTTAGTTTTGTTCAAAAGTTTCATGAAAATAGGTGAGAAAACAAAGTTTGAAGAGTGTGCTATGTAGATTTTTTCAATATAGAGGACAAGAATTTCATCTCAAGTCCTGATTGAGTATAATAAATTCTCTGCAGAAATAGCATGCAATTTATGAAGTACATAATTGTCTTTTTGTGTATATATATATATATATCTGTGTGGCATTTCATGCTGATATAGGAAAATACTAACAAGCATTAAAATAACTGCCTGTTAAAAGGCAGTCAACATATGATATTATTGCTGTTTTCAGATTAACTGTTTTTTATGGTCCTCATCACACTTTTTCTTTCTATCCTGATGATTGTGCATCAGGCAGATCATGACTAGTCAGGAAAAGGATTTTCACACCCTTTCTCCTTGCCCCTACTTGTTGAGACACAGCCACCAGCTTTTAGCAACACCACCTGTGGTGTTTAATGACAGCAAAAAATATTGCTAGGAGGCCCAAAAATTTCTTTGGCTTTAACTTCCTTCTCAGGTCAGTTCATCTGTTAGTTTTCAGAGTTGTCATATTATAGTCAGATTTTTTGCACTTCAGGACTGTAGTTTGTTGAAGAGGTGCTCTTTGACTTCCGGGCTCCTGCCACATTGTGGAGTTTCTTTCAAAGTCAGGAATTCAGCACAATCTCTCACCATATTAGTAGGTTATCTAGTACTTTACATAAATGTGGGATTCTTTTTTATCCATAAAAATATTTTTTTAATGCAATGATAATTTAGTCCTGATCAGTGTTTCCTTAATTGTTTTAAGTCTAAGAGATTTAGTAATGCACTATGAGACTGCCAGTAGAGAGAAGTTGCAGGAATCAGACTTGACCTAATTTTTAGGATAGTCTCCCTGCCCGTTCCCCTGCCCTCTCCTGGTTACTTCAGAAGGAGTTGATTTTGCCACACAGAGGTAAATGTGGCAAAATGTAAATGACTGAAAAATACTCACCCATTCGAGCAATAACATGTGAGAGGAGTCAGTTGTCTCTTCTTTCCTTGGGGCAAATACTGAACTGAAAGGGGTCTCTTTAGCTGAAGCAGACTAAACCATCTGAATGTTGCTTTTTTTTTTTTCCTCCCCACCACAGCTGTATCCTGAACATCAGTAATGCATGGACATGCTTTCTCCATTGTGTTTGTATAGTTCCACTGTAAATGTCTTGTACTATCCACTAGCTATATTCTGTGGTTCTAAATTGTTTGCAATGATCATTGCTTATGTGTTTTGCAGAGGATTTATAGAGTTGCTGTCAGTCACAGTGCTGAAGCATTAGTGCTGTTCTGTGTTTTGCTTAGCTAACTTTGGTTGTTCAGCATTGTTTTCTTTTTCTGTCAATGATGTTTGGAGAAGAGGTTGAATATCTTTCAGGAGGGGTAGGTAATAATATGCTGACTAGTCTCTTCTCTAATATTTATTGATAGGCTCTTAACCCAGTATTTTACTGATAGGTTGGAAGAGTAGTGAATTTTAAATGCATTACTTTGCTTCATAACTATTTGAACTCATAGCTTCAACCAGTGTTGCTGAAGTGAAGTTTATCAGCACTTATTTCTAAAGATTACTTCTGTATCTTCTTGGGCATTATAAGCTCAGCATCACTATCTTCATCCCAGAATTCTGTAATTGATACATGAATATTCAAGTTTCTAACCTGTCCAGAAGTATTCTCAACAGTAACTTTTAGGAAGTTTGATTTTAGGAAGATGGTTGGAAATATATTGTTGTTGTTAGGACAGTGGAATGGGAGTAATATCTGAGCTTTATTAAATGCAGGATTTCACTGATGATTAAGCTAACTTTGTTCGATGGTAGTTTTCCTAATGCATTATCTGTTATTCCAGCAGTCTCCTTTTTATAGGTAATTGCAGGAACTACCAAGAAGAATAGCTTAATAAATTTTTGTTTTAACAACACTGCTTCCTGGTGAATGGGCAAAGTAAGGATTATATTCTTCGTGTTGGTTGGCAGCTGGTTAATGTTATCAGTTAGCAGGTTTTCTGTTACTGTGTTCTGTTGGTTATGCCTGTGTGGGACCATGGGCATAACGTCAAGATGACATCTTAAATCCACCATTTCTGGAAAGGAGAGAGCAGCCAACTTTATTCCTCTGAATTTCTTCCTCAGCTTTCTTCCTCTGAATTCACTGTTGCACAGTAAAATGCATACACTGTAATGTTTTATTGAAGTGACTGTAGAGCATTGGATCTACTTTTGACTCCCTGAGAAACAAGAAGGGAGTTTTGCAGTTCGCTTTGAGAATGCAGCATGTACTGTTTGGTTTTCAGGGAAGCTATTGAAGAAGTGATTGCAGTGGTTATAATCTTACTGTCTTCTGGTTTACCAGTAGGCTGTGGTTTACATGAATACTTCAAAATTTTCTTTACATTACTTGAGACATCATATCCAGTAATTCAGTCTTCAGTGTTGTCAGAATATGTTGATAAAAGCTAATGTGAAACAAAATCTTTGATAGAAGAATTGGTAAGTGACAAGATAAAAATAATCCTTTATTTCAGAAATAGTAAACCAGCAATAAAGTTTTAGGCTTTGCTTTCTTGCTATTGAGAGGTTGTCAATAGTGTCTATTTTTTATATATGTATGTATGTATGCACACTACACATAAGAAATTTTGATTGTTGGAGGTGTTCCTAGCATGCACAAAGAAAGGCATATATAATGTGCCCTAATCATTCTCTGTTTCTCCTGAAAAAAACCCCAAACAGTGAGTGTGCACAGTGATATGTACAGTATGTTGTAGTGAGGAAGTGAAGCCAAAATGAATAAAGATAAAATGAATAATTAAGATAACAAAAAAATATTGAGAAATGTCATATGCCGATACAGCTGAAATTAATGCTTTTAAGCTTCCTTTTAGGAAAGGATTGTTGGATATAGTCTGGAGGAACCACATAGGACAATGAATACTTTGGTTTTGCAGAGAAAAAACATGGTTTTCTTCTTGTTTCTCCTGTTATGCCTGGCCTAGAATAAGTAAGATCTTGTCAAAAAGGTTTTTAGAATTCTCTCATGCCAGTCTCATCTGAGCATGCTTCTGTGGGGAGATGATGATGCCATTACATGGGTGGCCTCTGTTTTGTGTTTTATAGATAACCAAATCTGTCACATCTGTGAGTTAAAATATCTTAGAAAGAAGAAGGGATTTTGAATTAGTCAGTATGTGTTTGGTAACATTCAGGAATGCTCAATTTTGAAGAAAATAGTTGCTTGCAGACAGTGTAATGGTACAGTATAAGACTTCATCGAGACTTAGATGATTCTCCTTAACTGTGTATTAGAGCCTTTTTAGGGGGAAATGGAAAGAAAGGAAGAGATATTTTTATAGGTGATGGATAAATCTAATTCTCTTCCTTGAGAGTGCAAATACATGATGAAATTTCAGAGTTTACCTTCATTATACAACCTTCAGACTGTTTACTTGGAAATTACCATTTGTGGAACGTATTATAAGCTATTCTGAGATCTGGCAAAAATGTCAGCATGTGCTGTTTCAAGGATGTTTTTAACTTTCTGGTTCTTAGCTCATGTACCATTTGAAAATGGTTACCTTGAACAGTGAGTTTAGACTTCCCTTGGCTGACATTCCAGAATTCAAAGAAGAGACAAGAGTGCAAATCCAAATGGATTGCCTGAAACAATTTGAAAAATCCTTGTAGCAGCAGCTAATGATGCTTTTGGTGATACCATCTAAAGATTGAGATAAACTAAACAGAGTCCAGATTAATTTCAATGCCCTTTCTGTTTCAGAAAATAGAGGAATTACCTATTTGGTTATGTTTAACAGGAATTATCTGTCTTGTTCAGCAGTCCACTGTGAAGAAGGGTGAGTTTCGCAATGAGTAAAGTAATGCAGGAAGATTTATGTGATCATAGCTTGAAGTATTTGTTTCCTTTTGAAAATGCCATCACTGAGGAGTAAAAAGTTTGTACTTGAGAGATTACTTCAAAAGCTGCCTTTCTGTGAATAATACAGTACTGAATTTGTCTTCTAATTATTCACAGTCCAGATTATTCAAATAAATTGTGTTCCACAATGTGAGAGAAATTTTGACTTTGATTTAGTTTGGAGAATGCAGTTACACAAGGGGAAATCAGAAAATGCTCCAAATACAGTTGTATTGGCCAAATGAAAAGAGTGAGCTTGAAGTGAACTTGGTTAAGGAAGATGTGGGGATAAAAAGTTCTAATTGAGAATATAGAGCAGGTTTGTTTTTTTTTTTTTCGTTTGTTATTCTAGATGTTTGTTTTACCTACTGTTTCTTCTTTCCAAGGTACTGTAGAACAGTCTGTGTGCTCTGGAGTCTTGCACAGGTACAGGCCACTCTGTATTTCATTGCTGGCTTAAGTTTGACCATAGAAGAAGACAGTGATATATTCTATTTTTTTCCCCATTTCTTCTGAACCTCTCCAATGAATTCTTTCTCCTAGTACCTTGTTTAGAAAGGCTTTTTTTTTTTTTTTTTTTTTTTTTTTTTTTTTGTATGCTGGACAATTTGGTAGAAAATACCTGAAAATTCTTTTGGTTTTCATCTGCGCTCCCAGTTTGACTTTCTGTACTGACCATCATAAAGTAAAGTAAAGGCTGGTAAAGGAAATTCATTTTCTGTTAACCATGATGGGTTGTTTTTCAATTCTTCTTTTATTTCTGGTGATGAAAAATAGACAAAAAAGATGAGTTGAGAGTTCTGTCATTCATTTACTGTAGAACTGAAGATTTCTAGGACACCGAAGAGAGGTGGGTTTTTCTGGGAAGACAGCAAGAAAATGATTTGGCAACGATCTGAAATATATTATCCTTTTGGGAAAAGAGTTAGGAACCATTATATGTCAAGTTCTTCAGGAGGATCAGTATCTTGATTAACATGGCATAACCCATTTTGTAAAAGGCTGTGTTTGTATATATTTTGTATATTTATGTTCTGATGATATTCCTCTAAATAATTAGCTTCAGCGAGGTTTCTTAGTTTACAGTATGCTGTTGTGAATTGCAGATTTGTCATGCCCTATGAGTGGATTAGGGTTAAAAAATCCCCAAAAACACAGCTGCAGGATTGCTGGGCTTATGATTCAGTAAACTGGTATGGAAAGACTGCTTTGTATGTAGTTTCCTAGTCCTGAGATTATTGCAAAATGTTACTTATTTAAGCACAGAAATGGCAGTGTTTAATTCACTTAATTTTGTATCTTTCCTGAGGTGTTTACAGAAATTCTAAGATGAGCCAAAATTCAAAAGAGGTAAATTAGTAAAGTCCTGTAGATACCTTTTCATGATGTTTTTTTTACACTTCTACTGCTGTGCAGTGACTTATAGTGCCATTGGAGAATTGGCACTTGTTTCATACTGAAGTAGTCTAATCCCTTCATTTTGAGCAAATTCCCTTAAATTAGCTCTGCTTTGAGCAGAGGATTGGACTAAAGGAAATTCAGAAGTCTCTTCTGTGCCTTTCCACCTAAATTATTCTATGGTTCTGTGCTTTGCTAAGGCAGTGAGATCCTTTTGCTCTGTAAGATCCTTCAGAAAAAGTTATTTTAGGTGGTGGTGATGCCTAGCACTTCCCCTCCATTGGGGACCATCCCATGAAAACCACTAGAGTTTTTAAGATAGTCGTGGTACTGCTAGACTTTCTTGAAACCTTACTTTTTTTCTGATTCCACTCAGAAGACACTTGTAAAGCCATGTTTATTTCATTAATCCTTAACCCACAGCATATTTTTCAGCAGTCATTATTATTTGGAAATTAATGGAAAATATTTGGACAATGAAAAAATATTTATGAATGTGTATATAGTTACATATTGTACATTAAAACCAAAACAGTATGGCTTAATATTTTTTTAAGCAGAAGATGAAGTGTAGTGCCTTGCAATGATGCTAGTCTTCTAAGTGGTTCTAAGAAAGACAGGAACTATAGGGAAGTAATTTAGACCCCAATAATCTAAATTAGTCTTTTTATGTAACTTTAAAATACTTACTAAAATTATATCTTCCAAATGAAGTAATGGTTTTCTAGAACACTTGAATACTGAATGTTGTAAAAATATTTTAAAATTCAAACCATGAGTGGTAAACATTCAGGGGAGTTAAATAGCAGGACTTAATTTAGAAAAACCCACAAACATTCATGGATCTAATATAGTGCATTTCTTAATGGTTTGATGGGAATAGATGTGAAATTAGAATGGTTATGGGTCCCTCTAGTGGTGGGAAGTGCTAGATCCTACTTTCAAATTATTAATAAATTGAAAATTATTTTTATTCTGGAAAGATCGATCTTTAGAAAGGTGCATCCTTAGATGGTTTTAATTGGCATCTAAAATGGAATATTTCTTTCCAACAAATATTTACAGGTAGTGGAAATTTTCAGAGGATGTGTCAGGTTTAGTGATAGTATCTGCTATGTCAAACTGTTAATTGTGCAGTTGGGTTAATACGGAAAATTCACGAGAGATCACTTTGTTAAAAGAAGATAATTCCTTCATATTTTTGGGGGAAAAGCCTTCTCTGGTGGGCCAATGCTCACCTCAAAGTTCAGTTTTTACATCCAAACATAGGAAGGATCAAATACTCAAATCCTTTTTTTTTCCTTAATTTTTTTTGGTGGTAGTGATACCCAAGATCCTCAATTAAGCCCTTTTTATTGGTGTGTAGCAAAACTCAGTGCTTTTTATAATGGATAGTTTTCTATCTGCCTTTTAGGCTGTAGCAAGGAAGAAACGGAGGTAAAGTTCTTAAAGCTGGATAGCCTTGTTTTAACCAGATTGCTGTCAGAGGGTGTAAGTCTGTCTTTGCATTATAAGAAAATTGAAGTACATTGCTAGGGTTTAAGGTTCCATTAATAATTAAACCAAATGATAATTGTCATTCTTCCTTTTGTGGACTGTCCTTAATATACAAAAGATAGAATTATTTTGAGGCTAAATCCATCAGTATATTGGGATCTTTTAAGTGATTGTCACTTGTCTTTACTTCAGCTTTTTATATTGGCATGAGAAAAATAAATATTTAATACCCTTGTAAAATGTGCTAAAACATTTTATTTTAGGTTTTCATGAAGTTAAAAGATTGGGAGTGGGAAGAGATTAAAATTAGTGTCTCGGAATACAGATGAAATCTGTTGCATGAAGGCGACTTGTGTTATTTTATTGCTATATATGCATCACATTAGCAAAATAACTGATATTAATAACCAGAATTGCTTCTTTTTTTTATTTTAGAGAAAGGAATTTTTTATTATACCAGCATCTCACTTAAGATGCTTAGAAACAAGAATATAACCATTTTTATCAAACAAACAAAAAGCCCCAAAACCTGTGATTGATGCTTTGGATGATAACTTGAATTTCCAAAGGAATGGCAAGAGGAAGTCATAGGACAGCTGCTGTTGAGTAGGCACTAAGCCCTACAGTTCACCTTCTGGTTCCTTGCATCAAAAGCACTTCTTAATGCTATAGTGTCCTTCTTAACCTGCCCATCATCCCAACTTTGCTTTCATTCTCTTTCAGTTCAAAAAGCTGTAAATATCAAATTTATTTTACTGTTCTAATTTGTCCGTAAACTGTCCTTGTGAGCAAATAGTCAATATTGGATATTAGAAGGGGATTTAGCACACTGAAGGCTCCAAATGAAAGTAAAGATGTTTGGGCTGGGAGATGTTTTTGCAGCATGCTTGTTCATGAGCAAATGCAGTGCACTCTTCATTCTTTAGTCTTCTTTCCATAATCTATACATTACTGAGCCTTGGTTTGGTAGTGTCTCTGAAATTAGCATCTCTTTTCATGACTCGTGATAGAAGCGGGGAGGTTGTCATTCTCATATTAATCATGCATCTAAAGAGAATGAATGTGCCAGGAGAGAAATGCCAAGTTTCCATTGCACAACTGTATCATTCATTTTACCAGTCTTTTCCATTAACTGGCCTTAGCTGATCTGCCAAAACCACAAAACACTTGGTTTTTGTGTCCTTAATAATAATTGATATGTGAGGGAAAGGAAAAGGCAGGCACAGTAGCTATCAGTGTTCCTGCAGCTGGAGAATGTATCTTCCCCTCACCCCCTTCCTTGAAAGCCAGCTATTTTCTGTTTCAGCCTCCCCTTTAAATTAATAACCTGTCAGACCTCTGCATCTGACTTGCTTATTCTGAATTGTCCTGGGGTAAATGTTTAACTGTTAAAAAGAGAAATTTAGTTTTTGGCTTAGTGTAGTCCCACAAATCAGGTGCTCTGGAGCTGCAGAGGGATGGCAATGCTCAAAATCTCTTTTCTAATTTGGAAGTTACTCTGATCATTTCAGATCTAAAGGATAAAGACATTTATTTAGTTAAGGTGTTATTATCTAGCTTGGGCTATCCATGTGCAATAACTAATAGCTCAAAGGGAAGCTCAAAGCCCAGCCCATGGGGAGGAACAGCCCCACCACAAGCAGGGGCAGCCCTCAAGTGACTTGGCAAAAAAGGAACTGGGTCTCCTGGTGGGCACCAAGTTAAACATGAGCCAGCCATATCCCCTTGCTGCAGAGAAAGCAAGTGGACTGCAGCAGGAGGAATATTGCCTGCAGATTCAGGGGGGTGATCCCTCTCCTATGTGCAGCATCAGAGGCCTCACCTGGAGTCCCTGTCTGGGCTCCCCAGGAAAAGAGAGACATGGACATACCAGAGAGAGTCCAGCAAAGGGTGAGGAAGATTAAAGGGCTGATGAGAAAAGGCTGAGAAAGCTGGAACTGTTCAGCCTACAGGAGGCTCAAGGGCAAACTTCTCAATGTATGCAAATACCTGAAGGGAAAGTTCAAAGGAGACAGAGCCAGGCTCTTTTCAGTGGTGCCCAGTGTGAGGACCAGAGCCAATAGGCACAAACTGATGCACATCAGGAAACACTTTTTCACTGTGAGGGTGGGTGACCAAGTGTTGACACAACAAGAGAGGTTGTGGAGTCTGCATCCTTGGAGATGCACAAAAGCCTCTGGGAGATGGTTCTGGTCTAGGTGACTTGGCTTGAGCAGAGGAGTTTGACCAGATGAACCTCATCTGGTGCTTTCCTACCTCACCAGTGCTGTGATTCTGTAATAAGCAGCACTGCTGCTAGGAAAGCTGGAATAATGTAGGCTTTGCTTTTTTTTTTTTTTAAATGAGGGGTAGAAAACCTAGGATTAATGCATAGTAGAAGTGGTTTACGAGCTAGGCAAGTTTGGTGATAATTTAGAGTTTAAACATATTTATAAGATGAGTAAGTGTCAATAGCTTATTGCGAAGAGAACAACGGTTCAGCTTCACAGAAAACCAAGTAACTCATTTGCCTCTGTACCTCTATCATCTTCAGAAAAAATCCTGAAGCAAGAAGATGTGCAACCCCTCCTAAATGACTTTGAATACAAGTATAGGTGGAACACAGGCCTGTACTGCCAAATTATTGCATTTCTGTGTTCTGTTGTGTATTTTGCTGCCAGAAGCTGCTGTTTTCCTCGTAGTACCTACAGTGTACTATTCCCTCCAAGATTAACGGGTGGTACCTGTGTGGGGAAACTTAATTTGTAGCATGACAACAAAAACAAGTTTTTGTGAACTGTAGATCTGTAGAAGACCTCTTGAGAACTAGAAAATTAACTATGCTTTGTGACTTTGTGGGTATTTTAGATAATTTTATAACCTAAATATAATAATTTTATTTTATTATATTTTCAACCCAATAATTTCTATTTTGAAATTTGGCTCTGAGGGAAATGGATCAAGAGTGGGGGAGAGACACTTCTTACTGGTAGCATACATTGCATTAGCAGCAGCAGCTGTATTGCTCCCTGCTTCTCTATTATGCAGGCTGGTAGTGCTCAGACTGTAACATCATGGTCACAAATATGCTTAGAAATATTGGTAAAGTAATGTAGCATGACAGAATCTATTTATTTTCCTGCTGTACACATGAATGTTGCTTTATAAGCAACCTTTATCATATGTAGTACATCTGTTTACTTAATAAATAAACCCCTGGGATATATTATAGGTACCAGTGTCTTCAGAGGAAAAGCCCTTGGCCTTGAGAATGATAGCTTGAAGAAGGGTACTTCATGTGGAGATGTCTGTGTTAGCCCTGAACTTCAGTGTCTTGATGAAGTGTTTCAGGCATGTCTGAAAGAACAGTCAGTTGTGTCAGTTGAATCAGCTCTATTTAGAGGTGTTTTATTAGTGTATTTTGGGAATTAATATATTAATGTAATTGCTGTAATTGCTATGAGCTAGCATAGAACAGAAAGCAAATTGGAACTTCTGCAGGGAGAAGAATTAAAATGGATAAAGATTTATGTTATGCAGAATTAAGCTGCTGTCACTAGGAATCACTGAGACTTTTAGTTCAGATTGTCAATAAGGCCACACCTTCCTGTGTACATTTTAGACTGACTTTAAGAATAAAAGTTGTAACTCCTTACTTCAGCAACTTCTAATATGTCTCATTTTTGAAAGGACAAGAGGTCTGTGCTACAGACTTGTGATAATTTTTTTTATTATCTGTATTTTTAAAAAATAGCATGTTGGCATTGACTTCCTTACTTAATACCTCTTTTTTGAAATTTTACTATTTAACATGAGTCATTTCAGGCAGGTTGAGTGAATATCAAGATAAGATTTTTGGCTTTCTGTTGGTTATATAAAACTGCAGTTGGGGGGGGCACTGTTGAAAAGAAAGTCAAGGCTGAGTTTGGCCTAATGTAATTCAAAATGAGAATATCTGGCTCGCTACAAAGGAGCTGTAGCTCTATGTAGTTTGATGCTGGGGTTTCTTAAACACTTCAGGTATATCAAATGGAACTGGACATAAACTAGTATTGGTCATTTGTGTAAATCGGTTTACCTAGTACAAGTAAAGCAAAATATTTGGATTAATCTTTGGAAAGAGGTTGAAATAATTTTCTGTTGTGTTTTCACCATACTGGGAAACAGAATTAGATATGCTGTGAACATAAATGTCATAATTGTTTGGCAGAAGAGTGTAGTTATTTGTAAAAGCACCAAAATTACTTGAGTGTGTTTAAAACTTCAGCATAGTAGAGTTAAGAGATTTTTCTGAGCTCTAAACTGTGTAAAAGTAATTTGTACTTGCTCAAAGCCTACTTGTATCTCCTGTATCAACACTGAGTGTCTGATACTTTATTGCTGGTGTATATGTCATCTTAGGTGATTTGTTAGGGACATGGATTGGATGTGTATCCATGACACCAATTTTCCAAAAATAATTTGTTTGCAGTACTGTGTGTGTTTTTAAACAATATCAATAATATTTTTGTCCTTTCAATAACAGAGTTCCTTAAAAAGATGAGTTGCAGCTATGATTTAAGTATTTGTTTTTCTTCACAGGATGCTTACACAGAACATATTTTTTTCAAATCTGTGGCTCTGTATTTAGTATTAATAAAAATATCTGTATTTGTGCTGAAATGTTTGATACTCAAAAAAGGGCATTATCTTTATACCAAACTTCCCTGAGCACTTGTCTTTTTGATAAAGGTTTTTTAGAGAGAGTGTTTATTTTCTTGTTTTTTGTAGCAAATTCTGAAATCGAGGTCTCTGTGTCTGCAAGAAATGTGAGAAGGTTGCTTAGTTTCCAGCGATACCTGAGATCTTCCCGTTTTTTCCGTGGTATCACTGTTCCAAATTCTTCAAACATTTTAGATGATGATTATAATGGACAAGCAAAGGTTGGTTGCTTGATTTTTTTATTTTTTTAAAGTATGTTTTTCTAAATGCTTGCTGGTATATATAACTATATCACATATTAAAAGGGCAACCAAACACCAATTTTAAGCATATTTTTTGTGTATGTATTTTTATGTGTTAATATATATATATATATATATATATATATATATATATATATATATATATATATATATATGTATATATTGTAATGAAATTGAGACAAAATTTCATGGTCAGTAGCAAACTCCTCTACTGCCCACAAGTTTACTTGGATGATTTTTATGTTGCTAGTGTTTTTGTTGTTGTTTTGTTTTGTTGTTTTTTTGGTTTTTTTTTAATAACTGGTGAACTAAGGATGCCCTTGAATAATTGAAGAAAAAATGAAGAGAGGAAAATGTATCTGTACTTAAGAAATGTAATGGAGCAATTTAGACAACTGTTCCCTTTGATTTTTAGTCCAACCTCACTAGTGAACAACTGGAAGAGTGACTGCCTGAATTCAATAAAGTACAGTAAATGGATTTCTCAGGACATGCTTATGTCAAACTGACTTTTTCTTTGGTAGGCACTTCTAGAGAAGAAATGTGATAGCTGAAATACACTTGTTCAGCACTAAAGCAGGGAAAGCAGATACTGGGAAGAGAGTTGGTGCTAAGGGAGCAGCTACCTGGATGAAAGGCTGCTGTATTTGCCACAGAGGATGGAAAGTGCTGAAGGGGATTGAACAGGCAAAGGTTATTCAGGTTATTCAGTATCTCAAAGGCTGTGTCACTGCATGCAGTGCTTTTTTGTCATCTGACACAGAAAAACAATATACCAATATACTTACAATACAATGGCTGTGTCCATGCTGAATATCATCAGGCTGTGGTGTACAAAAATATTGGAGAACCCGGAGAATGGATCTTAAAAATGTACATGCAATTTAATAATAAAAATATACTGTTAATGCTTTTGTTTCTTCTGATAGCAGAGTTTTAGCAGCTGGTAGAGAAAAGCTAGAACCAATAATTAGGTCACAAAACAGCTCTACCAAATTAATGAGAATAGGAGAAGGCAGGACTCTGTTGTAAAATGTGCTGGACAGGTATTTCTCATACTGGTAAGGGAGGCAAAGATTGGGACTGCTCAACTCTGGTGAGGCCTCTTGCACTGTTTGCTGTTCTTGGTCATTCCTGTTGTGGGAAGAGCAGTTTATGTGGAACAGATGTGATAAAGATGTGCTAGTTGAGTGGGGTGAAAAGTCAAAAGCCAGGTTCTTAAATTAAAATGCTTATACAATGGCTCAAATATCTTGTGAATCACAAAGATACTGTTCTGTAAGCAGGGGGAAAAAGGAAAAGGTAAACAACCACACAGAGATTAATTTGCTAGTCTGAATGCAGAGTCATTCTGCCATACTATTTCTGATTTGAGCCTAATTGTTTTTAATTGTCTTTTGAGAAATTGATGGAAGGTTGAAAGGAGGATCTCCAACCAGTTCTGCCAAGGCACTTATTGTTTGGTTATTTCCCTCCAGTCTTTTTATTTGTAAATGTGTGGTGTTGTTCAGTTACCAGACAAATTTAATTATTCTTTTACTACTATTTTTTATGTAGAAATTCTAAAGACTTGATCTGTCTCTGAAATCTTAAATACTCCTCCGAGCTACAGGAAGATAGACATATACTGATTAAAAAATGACAGCTTTTGTGTTTCTTTTCAGTGTATGCTGGAGAAGGTTGGAAATTGGAATTTTGATATTTTTCTTTTTGATAGACTGACAAATGGTGAGTTTACTTTTGGTATTTCATTTGTGCTTTATCTTTTTGCATAACTTAACTATGACACTTATGTTGCAGTGTTGTTTGTGATTGTTTGTTTGCTAAAAAGTGCAAATTTCATCAGGTACTACTTACCAATTTAATAGTTTTTAATCTGAGTCCTAGTTTGCCTGGTCACTCCATTAAAATAATGATACTGTCAATACTGATACTAATAATTGGTTTTTAGAAGAGGCCCTTTATGTATTTTATAGGTTGTTGTTCTCTCTTAGTAATTTAAAGCAGTAATTTGAATACAAATTGACAAATTTTATGATGTTTGACTTCTTTTTTTTGATTATGAGGTGCTGGTAATTTTTATGGTTCTGTCCAAAAGGTCATTTATATTGATCAAGTATTTTTCTGATAAATGTAGTGTTAGATAGAATAGTTCTATTACTTTATAGTGCTGTAAGAGGCATGGTGGTGTTAATCCATTATAATTATGACATAGAATACTTGGGGAATTGGGAGTTGAGCAGTGGGAGGCTGCTGTACACATCACTTGCACAACATAGAAAAAGGAAGAGACCATTTTGGTGACTTTTGTGTGCCCATTACAAATAGCAGTAGGAACTACAGGAATAGTTGGTTAAAAAAACCAAAACCCAAGTATTGTTCATTTGTAGGCAGAAAAAGAGATCTGTAAATGTGCTGGGAAGGAGGAGGGAGGGCTGCTGCACTGGGCAGGGTGAAGTTTTGCGTTATAATCTCAGCAATGGCAGCTGGGTTTTGAGCAGAATGGAAGGAGGAGATGAGCAAGTCCAATATCACAGCAACATTTGTGCCAGTGTGGGAAGAGAATGGAGGGCAGCTCTTGCAGATTTTGCAGCAGTCATGTGGAGTAGGTAGCAAAGTTGCAATTAAAGTTGCCAGAACAAGAAATTAAGTTCGAAAAGGAGAATGTGGCACCAAAAGATCTTTTTCTCCTCTGTTTCATTGAAGGGGTGCTTGGCTTAATCAAATGTAAAAGCAGTAACCTCACAGTTATTTTTAATACAGAAGTTGGATAGAAAAAAATGAAAATAGCAAAGACTTGTAAAAATAGAATGCTTATATAGATAATGATAAACTTTATATAACTGAATAAAAAAAGCTATGTGCACAAGTTAACATGTAAGCATAGCTTCTTTAGATTAGTTTATCAAATGAGAGAAGTCTGAAGTCATCCTTCTCATAAGAGCCCTCTCTACCTTTTAGATGTGCTTTTTTCAAATACATTTAAAGTACTACCAGAAGAGCTTCTATTGTGGAAGCCTTACAATATCACCATCCATTTTGCATCCTAATTAAATAATTTTGATGAGGCAGGTTGTTCTTGAAAGTTTGTAAGGGCAGAATGCTTTATATAAAATTCTGCTGGATGAGCTGCCCTGGATGAACCTCTGTGGAGGAATTTCCCCAGTAAATGTTGTTCCAAGAATTGCATATTTATTTCATTGTGAAGATGTGACATGAGAATACATTAATTCTAGTCTAGTAATAAACTTTATTTAGAAGAAATTGTTGTGTCCTTGTACCTCAGTTTCTGTCTGTGCTAGTTTTTGTAGTGCTAAATGAAGGTTCTCAGCCATGATGTTGTTTGCAGAGCAAATAATGGACAAGCTATTAAAAAATAAACATTGTGCTCTGTGTCTCTTATGGTTTTACTTATTTTACCACTGCAAAAGATTGTAATAAAGCTATGAGTAGACAACATATATTATAAGCTTGTAAGAGTATACATTTTTTGTAGAGTTCCAGGTAAAATAAGAAGTCCAGCAAAATACATGATGAAAATGAGAGAGAGCATATTTGCAATGTCCTCTAATCAATAGTGTTGCCTAGCTTTTCTCTTTGCCTGATTACATTTGTATTTTGTATATGTGTTTGTGATATGTTGCATAAATATAATTATAAAATGGAATATAATTATAATAGATTTGCATGTTGAAACAGGTTTTTTAATGTTCAGTAACATTTTCTTCCTATCAGTTGCCATTGGACAGTTGGTGAATGCATTAGAATTAAGCAAAACCACTGGTTACTAGAGACAGCTAATGGAAACTTGTCATGTAGTAAGATTTAATATTTATGAATTGGTGTAGAATATCATGACTTGGTGTAAAAAAGTTCGCTTGTATAATTTTTGTGACCAATTTGTTTGACAGAATACATTTCTTGTGGAAGAGTCACTGATTTCATGGCTTCCAATGAATTAGTATTTTCATCTTATTTTTAGGAAACAGTCTAGTCAGCTTAACCTTTCATCTGTTTAATCTACATGGACTAATTGAACACTTCCAATTAGATACGATGAAACTTCGTAGATTTTTGGGTAAATACAGCTTTTTATTTTGATGAATATTGCTGTTTATCTGCATTTTTATACCTTAACTGAAGTCCTGGTTGTAGTTTAGCAATAAGGTTTGAAGGGTACTGATGCAATCTACATTGTGCAGTGATTTAAATTATATTAATTAAGACGATCTCTCAAAGTTTTTATGAGTATACAATTTTCTGTGTTAAATCCAAATAAGTATTAAGAAGTTTAATAGTTTCATAGCTGATGCTGTATTCTATTTATTAAATCTATTTAGTATCTATTAAACAATCAGGAATATATGTGTCATTGTGTGACATGTGTATTGGGAAAGGCTAGACAGCTCCTTTCTTTGTTCTGATTTTTAGTTCTATATTGATCTTTACTTTTTCCAATGATACAGCTTCCTAACTGTATGGAATATGTCAGAAATATGTTTTGGTGCCAGTTTGGTGTTACCCCTGCTTGCTCAAATTCTCCTACAAGTAAGCATTGCACTGTGGACATAGTTTCTCCCTGGACAAGAGTACAGGACAATTTTAATTTAATGTCTGGGCCTGTGTCACTGGAATGCTTCTTTGAAAATAATTGTAAATGCAATGTAGAATATTCAAACCAAGTGCTACATTCACTTGACAGAGCTGTCTGCATCCCAACACATAGACAGGTGCTGGTATGAGACCTCCTTCCTTTGGTTCTTCTGTGACGGTATCTTTAATTTTGTGAACTGGGATGATTTTTTTAACTGACCAGGAGAAACAAGTTTCTGGTCCCTTTCAGCAGTTTTTCACAGTTACAGAGAAAAGCAATTCTGTGGTTACAAAGTTTGTCACTTAACAGGGGAGCAATCACATTTGGAAGTCTTTTCTCCCCTTTCAAGTAAGAGAATGTTTTTGTTTTCACAACTTAGTTCTGGAAGACTAGGACAGCTCAAATGCTCCAGTGCTACACAAAATTCACATTATATGAGAATCTATTGGAATCTTTTTAAACAGAGAAATCTTGATTTTAGTCCTCTATAGAATCTTAACTTTTTTTTTTTTTTTTGTGTATGTGTATATATATATATATACATACATACACACACACACAGAATCTTTCAGTGATTTCCATGATCTGCTTGGAGATCTGCATCTTCTTACTGTGTCTTTACAGGTTCTTATTCCAGACCTAAACCAGGGGAGAAAAAATGCAAAGTACTGCATTCCTGAAAACAGGGTGGTTGTGCTACTCTGATTCTGGCAAACTGTGATCAAAATGTTGACCTAGAACTGCTTTAATAAAATAAGTAAGTTAGGAAAATTGTAAAGTTCAGGTAGCTGGATCAGCCTATGAAGCCATAATAAAATTAAAAAGGAAAGCCAGGGATATATGCATTCATGCACTTGATGTGAGGAATAGGTGGGAGAGAGTTCTACTGCAGGTTAATAAAGCCTAAAGCCATTTATATTGATTTTCATTATTTTTCATATGAGCTGTCACCTATCCATTGAGTACTATTGAGATGACATGGTGGTGACAGTATTTTGACTTTTCATGAACCTCAGATCTCACAAACACCATGTCAGTAATGCTGTAACATTACATTCACACTTACATGGATCCTCTGGCCTTGTAAATTGAGTGGAAAAGAAGCTTGTGGGCATGTTTGTTTGGTGGGACTGACAGACTGTAGTCAGACAGGAAAATGTTCTTTTGAGGTTTGCTTGGAAGAACTAATGTGTAGTTCTTCCAAGCAAACCTCAAGACTTTAGAGATAGTAGGCAAGACTTTAGAATATAGTTTGATTGCTGTGCTCCTTCCCTTCAATCCTTTTTAACATTATAGTTTTTTCATTCCCTGTACTTGAGCTAATGTTGATGCCCTTCAAAAAATTCTGCCTGTAATGTTCCAGGACAGTCAGGAAGATGGAGGAAAGAGGAGGAAAGCAAAGAAGTTAAATAGGGAATATTGAATCTAGGTGTAGTTAGTCAGACCAGCATCTAAATGAGATTATTTTCTAAATTGCATATGGGCTTACATTTGCCTGAGTAGCAAATATGAGAAAATGCCTAGAATACATATAGAAGTGGTTTTCCATGACCACTTTCCTGAATGGGAAAGAAAAACACTTCATATGATGAGTTTTTCAAATTCAAATGATAATTTTCATTTTGTATTCAGTATTGACTCACCATTCAGACAGATTGTCAAAGACAGCCTTCCCTGGGAAGTTCTCAAAGTCAGAGTATCTCAGATTATATATTGATTTCAAGTTGTTTCATTTTTGCTCTGAGGTGACTTTACATGTAGTTGATTTCCTTTAGCAAACACTGTTTCTTTGCATAAAAATCTTACAGCTGCATCATGGTTCAGCTGTTGATTTATTGACTCTGATGCTTTTATTGTATGTAACTTGTGATACTGCATATTTCTGTGCCTAATAGGGGCATATAAAATGGTCTTGAAAAAATTGCAATTTTATTTAAATTTGGATATTTGTTTTTTTCCTGCAGTTATGGTTCAAGAAGATTATCACAGTCAAAATCCTTATCATAATGCAGTTCATGCTGCTGATGTGACTCAGGCCATGCACTGTTACTTAAAAGAGCCCAAGGTAAGGAGCATTGTCACTTTTACATCACTCATACACAAAGAAATATGTGTTTGTGTGTATATGCATATGAATGGATTGTGTGCACATATCACAGAATCATTTAGGTTGGAAAAGACTTCTGAGATGGAGTCCAACCTGTGACCAAACACCACCTTGTCTACTGGACCATGGCACTGAGTGCCACATCCACCTAAACACCTTGATTTAAACACCTCCAGGGACGGTGACTCCAGCACTGTGGACAGCCCATACCAATCTCTAATCACCCTTTCAGTGAAGAAATTGTTCCTAATGTCCAGCCTAAACCTCCCCTGGCACAACTTTAAACTGTGTTCTCTATGCTGTCACTGGTTACCTGGGAGAAGCAGCCAAGCCTCCCTGGCTACAGCCTCTTTTCAGGCAGGTGTAGAGAGCAGTAGGTTCATTGATCTTACATAAACCTACATGCATATATCTATGTGTATATGCACATGCAGGTTTTATCAAAAGTAAAGAAACCTAAGAAACTAACAAGAAACACTTTTGAACTCTCCCTTGCCTTCCCTGTTGCTGAGGCTGTGGATTCACAGTTAGTGTGCTTTTCTTTTGTCCCCCCTTCTGAGCTGACATTGTCTTTTGTGTGACTTCCGGCTGAACTAGAGCAAGGAATTAAAGTTGCAGCTATTTAATATAGTGCTGTGCCCCAAGACATTTATATAGAATTGGAGCCTGAGTCAGAGCTGGCAACAATAAACCTGTGTGCTTGTCATCTGGGGTGGTTTTCTTCTTCCATAAACTATCATTACCCTTGCTTTGCTCATCTTTGCTGTTACTGAACAGTTCACTTCTACAAGATGCAGTTCATAGCAATACATTAGGAGTTCTCTTTGGCTTTCTTTTTAAGAAAGGGTAGAGTGGCAGACCTTAAGGAGCTAAACTAATTTAGTGGTTGTTCCTCTACTACTTAGATTGCTATCAGGCTGCTTCAAGTGATGTCTTGAACAGTTTCAGGGCAAAGTCCTGTCCTTCTGTATTAAATTGAAAGCTGTAGTGCTCTGTAGCTAGATGAAAAGTTATCTACCTTGTTGTAGATTATCACCAATCTGGTATTCCCTTGAATAGCTCCTTATTCTGCTTCTGAGGTAAAAACAAGTAAATTTTGGCTCCAGAAAACCTTTTTCAGAGGCTCTTTGCCCACTCCTCCCACTCAGTTTCTCAGTGCTGCTCTCAGACCAATTGGTGCAGTGAGCCTGATTAGAGCTGGTACATGATGAGCTTTTTTATGGCATTCAGTTTGGAAGCTCTGAGCATTTTTTATTTAATACTCGTGATGGAAGTTTTGTAAAGCTTCAGATACAAGAATAGGCTTGGTATTTTTAGTAACATGTGCAGCTACAGTTCAGTGTACTGAACTACAGCTCTGTTTCACTAAAGTACATAATAAACATGTGAGGTGTGATAGATGGCAAAAGCAACGGGGAACATAAACTTCTGTCCTTGCAGGGTGTCTGCTGCAGTTCACCTTTATATGGGCAGAACTGTCCTCTCTGTTTTAGTGCAAACTAGACTTTGTTACTGAGTTTAAACTTTCAAACCACTCTACCACAAGAAGGAACACCTATGAACAGTGACAGTAAGTCCATGTAGATGCATGCTGAGTTAATTGACATGCTCTTTGAAAATATTTATTTGTGGCAGATTTTCCTCCTTTAGTTCTGGTCCTGGTAGACCTTGAAATACAATTTTGCATAAGAGTAGAAATACATTCTAAATAGTTCCAAGTCTTCCAGAGCATTAGTTTCTTCCTCTTAGGAGGAAAGGTTTTCATGCTTTTTAAAATTTAGTATGAATTTAAAGCAGAATAGACACAAATGGACTTGGTGAATGAGAGGGAGAGCTAATTTTAAGAATTTGCTGCTTTTATGGGGTCTGGTTAGGAATCAAGCTTCATTACCAGACACAAAGGATTTTGTGTGCTGGCATTTTTTATGAGTGGACTTTGCCATTCAGAAAGAATAATGCTTAAACCATTGTTGAAATTTTGTAGCTTTTGGGGGGGAAATACTGTGAAAAGTCAGTGGAATGTTAGTTTTACATCTTCAAGATTTTCTCCAAATTTCTATTGGCTGTTAATTACTGAAAATATTCATGCACTTTTTCTAAGGCCTTATTGCATTACTAACATTTGTTGGGTTTGTCTTGCAGCTTTCTGAGTCTTTAACTCCATGGGATGTCCTGCTTAGTTTAATAGCAGCTGCCACACATGATTTGGATCACCCAGGCGTTAACCAACCTTTCCTAATTAAAACAAATCATTATTTAGCGACTTTATATAAGGTAAGGATAAAATCAGTTGTTTTGTTAAAAACAGGTTTGGAGAGGAGTATAGAAAGGAGTATAAATTGTGATGTGTTTAGCTAGTGGTAGGATGGATTGCAGACAGTGTTTCCATGGCACTGGGATAAAAAATTGTGCAAATTAAGTATTCAGGATTTGTGGGTTTTAACCTCTGGGAAAAACAAAAAAGAAGAGAAGAAAATAAAACACGAACCCCAAAACACAGCCAAATTGTATATAGCTCTTCAGCCTAAGAAAAGGGCATTTACTGATATGTGTTATTCCCTTTTAATTCACAGAATACCTCAGTATTAGAGAACCATCACTGGAGATCGGCAGTGGGGTTGCTGAGAGAATCTGGTTTATTTGCACATATGTCATTAGAAAACAGGTATGTTTATACCACATAGTATAGATTAGTTTCAGATAGAAGCAATCTGTCAGCTAAGACAGCCCTGCAAAACAAGATAAGTTATTGCACAGCAGTTTTGAGTACAAAATATAGAGATCTATTTTAAGAATTCCTGGATACTGTGCTGGTGGAGTAGAGCAGTTCATGGTGCAACGTGATACTCAGAAAATAACATGTATTGCAAGCACATTGAAGGAGTGTATTCATGTAGTCAAGCACCTGTTCAGACTAAACTTGGCAGTCTTTTCTCGTTCTGCCACCACAACTGTAGTTTAAAATAGACCATCTTCACCTACTCTTGACAAGAAATAATCTTGAGACAATCAGTTCGTGCATTTTTAAGGGAAAAAAAAAAAAGGAGGGGGAGGAAAAAAGCTAAAAACTGTTTTAGTCTTTCTGAAAGCTGCCAATGAAATATTCTGATATTTCTGTGAATGTTGCAGGAATTTTTCAGGAAAAGAAAACAAACAATTCAGTGAAAAGGCTTATTATAAAGCTTGTATTTCTATAATAATAAATATGATAAAATGCCATGTAGATCTAGTGATGACTGTTGTTCTTAAATGATATGCTTTTGAATGTTTGTTATTTCAGGCAGCTGATGGAGAGCCAGATAGGTGATCTCATTCTTGCCACAGACATCAGCCAACAAAACGAGTACCTGTCCATGTTCCGATCCCATTTGGATAGAGGAGATTTATGTTTGGAGAACGCAAACCATCGTCACTTCATCTTACAGGTAAACTTCCTGCTCGTATTTTTGAAAACAGCATTTTAGTGGAAAAACTAATTTGCTTTAAGATACTAAATACTGCTTCTGCCAGGCCTTCTCCTCTTTCAAAATGGAGCAGAAGTGTCTTTTAGTCTTTCTGTTCCATTACAAAGAGGTTGTTCACTTTAGTTCCCACAGCCAGCACTTCTCCCAAGTGCTGGTGTGTGTTGGTACGTCTGATAACTTGGAGCTGCTGAATCAAGGTGTTTCCAAGACAAGGTTTAGCTCTTCTAACAACTCCATTGCAGCCTCAGAACTGTGAAATGCTTTGTCAGAACATATTTTGGAGAAGGAAAACACTGCTGTTGGGAATCAGTTTGCAGTTGTGCTAGTGAGCTTTAGCAAACATTAAAAACAAAAGCCTTGAGAATCTTCTTAGGTTTGTAGGCATTTTCTTAGTAGGTTCATATTGTGGGCTATAAGAGAAAGTGGACAAACAGATGAGAAGTTCTGTCTTGTGCAAACTATTGCTAAAAATACATGCATGAGAGCCAGAAATGGAAACCACGGCTTGCTTGCTTTGATGCTTCTTTTTCTGTAGTTATTTTTGGTTCCTGTACCAGTGAGTATACTAAATATAGTGGTCCTGAAATACTTTGAGTTGACTGAATTTCCATATTACTCAGGGATGATCATGAGATCTCACAATTCCCTGAGTGTTTTTTAAATATTACAGAACATAACTTTGGAGCAGAAGTGGTAGGTAGGCTTGCTATTCACAAAACCTAAAATAATCTGCTCTCAAGAGTTAAGTAATTACAGGCACTTGAGTTGAAGAAAAGATGATCTAACACTGTGTGTTAACTTGTTAGATGGCTTTGAAGTGTGCAGATATTTGTAACCCCTGTCGGACATGGGAGCTGAGCAAGCAGTGGAGTGAGAAAGTAACGGAGGAGTTCTTCCATCAAGGCAAGTAAGAGTAGAAGTATCTGTTAGTATATCATGTATTCAGTGTGGAGAGAGTGTCCATGAGCCCTAGTCCATTTATATTTTGCACTAACAGAGATGTACAGTATAGGAGTTTTTTACTTCCATGGGTTGTGTCTCCTGCAAAAGGTCAGAGTTAGTAAAACTCAGCAGAGAATCTGCTTAGAATCTGAACCTAGAATGGCTGATAAAATACATCCTTCAGCTGAAAGGTGCTGCAGATTAATAATTATGGCCACTTTAAAATTGCCCTAGTGGTTTCAGCAAATTATGGAATATGTTCATCATGTGTCTTCAATATTTAAGCTTCAGCTGTGAGGCCTGTTGGTAAGCAGGTAAGAGCCAGGGAGATTTTTAGTTACTGTGCAGTTTAGACTACTTCTGTAAGGAGTTAATAAAGCCTTTCATTGGCAAATGGAGTGAATTTGCTCCATTGTTATTAAATTGTTTTATAATAAAATTAAGGGTAGTTTGGTGGACTTGAGACCTGCTAATTTGCACATGAATATGGTAAATGGGGAACAGACTGCTTTATTTGGTGCTAATCATGTGAGACGTAATCTTAGATAAAGGTGATGGGGAAGCAGAAACACAAATTGCCTTTAGCGAGAAATTTCTGAAAGCTAAGCTATCCTCTTCCATATTGCTGAGGGGGGATTAATTTGTCGTTTCTATGACAGTGTAGGTTTTGCAGGAAAGAGGATGGTAATCCTTCAGGAAACTTGTGGTTCTATGGGGTTTCTGTAATTACTGTTTGATGAAAAATACCAAGTATTTAAATACAGTAGTTGTAAGTATTGTTAGTCTGACAGATCTGCTTGGTTTTTTGGGAGTTGGGAAGAGAACTAAATGCATTCCACCAGCTGTAGGGTAGTATCCTTGTTAGCCAACACTCACAGTTCACTTCTGTTAGTGTTTGATTTGGTTGGGGCTTGATGATTTAATCGTTGCATTATGCTTTTGTTTCTTTAGGTGATATCGAAAAAAAATATCACTTGGGTGTGAGTCCACTTTGTGACCGACAGACAGAAACTATTGCCAACATCCAGATTGGTAACTGCAATTCAGTTCATTTTAGTAGATTTCTTTCAGCATGCAATTTGAAAAAAAGCACCTTTTGGATACATTTCCTAGAAGCTGAACATACTCTGTGTATGGCAGCACTTCATTATAAACAGCAATTTTATTTTTATTTGCTACATAACCTCTCTTGGATTGTTTATGAATGGCGCTGCCCTGACAGTCCTGGAGCCCCTCTGTTTCCTCACAGAGCAGGTTCAATAGTGGGAGGCAGCTGTCTGACTTCTCCACACTGCTGCCCAGAACTTTCCTCATCTGAAGGGTGTTTTGGGAAGAGGAGGGTCCCTTGCCCTTGCCATATAGTCTTGGGTGCCTTTTGCAGTGAGCTTGTGACAACTGGGCATGCTGGGTTTAGCTTTTTGGAATGTCAACATTCCCTTTAAATACAGCCTTTAAGGAGGGTGGTGGGCAGAGATGTGATGGAGAATGGTGGATAGCCATTATATTAATAGTTTTTGCTAACCTTGGATTTAAATAGTAAAATGTCTTTTTATAGTTAATTTTAATAAAAGTTGATTATGGAGGTAAAGTGGGACTCAGTTAAAAACATAGTAAAAGAAAAGAACAAATTTAACAACAAGCACAGAATGAATTAATGCTTTAGATTTACACAAAAGCTGATGTGTTCAATCAGCTGCACTGTTTAATTTAGAGTGCTAGGAAATAATATCTTTTTTAATTAAAAGATTCAGTTTTGGCTATCTTACCATTGATTTTTTTGCGTCATGTAAATAGACATTACAAATAAATGAACATGTGCATACACACAAAGTACATCAATGTATTGTTTTGTGGCCTTGTTTAAAAAGTTTCTAAAGGTAGTATTTTAAATTATTTTTAGTCACCCCAGGATTGTGAAAACAATATATTCTTTTTTCCCCTGTGTAGTATAATTCCGACACACTGAAGGGCAATTAATTATAAAATCTTTTAGAACTTTAGGTTTCCTAAATTGTCTTAGTTGCTGATGTTTAGATTTCTCTCCTCCTCCATATTGTTCAGTATTTGTCTTCATTTGGTCATTGCTGTGAAAGGAAGAGGGTGATTTGTAATGCAGTGTATTGATGTTCTTCTGATTAGTAAAATCTTTTACGTTTTGAGAGATTTTTTGTAAAGATGCCCAAAATATCTACATGAATATTTAAATGCACATTGGAAGATAGTAGTTTAACACATTTATTGTTTGCTACTAAATGCTATTTAAAGTATTTAGTTGGAGTATTTTACTTTTTCTCTGTATTTTTGTTTATTTAATCTGCCTGTTTGCTTGTTTCTGAAGGTTTTATGACTTACTTAGTGGAACCACTGTTTGGGGAATGGGCCCGGTTTTCCAACACGAGGCTGTCTCAGACAATGCTTGGCCACCTGGGACTGAACAAGGCAAGCTGGAAGGGAGTGCAGAGGGAACAGTCGGGCAGCGGTGACGATGTTGACCCCACTTTTGAGGAAATGGACTCAGACATTTTACCTCAGGAACCTCGATTGTCCTGACCTCAATCTCCATGACAAAACTGCCTCTTCCCTCGGTATCCACACGGTTGGATTCAAGGAGACACATGCCAGCCCAAGGTTTTGGTAGAATGGTAAAATGATGCCAGCATTATTTATTTCCAAGTTTTCCTTTGACACAGACCATTTGACCCAGAATTTTTTTAAGCCACCAGACCTGAACATAGAGCAATATGCACCCGCCTCAGTTGGTTGTCGTTCGGAACCTCGAATATGCAAAGCACAGCAGCGACCGAGCCTCGGAGCAACGGGACGGAAGCGTCGCCGTGCCCCCTGGCTTGGGTTTTCTCATGATATTTGGAATACGGTCTTCAAATCTAAGACTTGACATGGATTGTTCCACTCCCTTGGAATTTAGCAAGACTTGCATAAATGTGTTCAAAGCATACCTTCCACTCAGTCCCTGTTTTAATACGGAAATGTGAAGTGCCCATCCTCTGCTGCCTCTGGCAAGACTCGATGTTTACAAATGTACTCTGAAACTGTCGGTTCTAGACTTAACCTTTGCGCATGGCTGTGAAGGAACCACTAACTTGGGTTTTTTGCTTTTTTAAAAGAAAAAGATCAAATTTGAGACTGCAGCTCTTGTTTCTTTGGATGCCAGAAAAGCCTCCCATTTGCCATAATTTTGTTTGTGCACTGGGAACTGAGCATTCATCATAGAGCACAGCCAAGCTTTACTCCAGTGCTGTATGGGAATGCAATTTTTTAACAGCGAAAAAACACTTCTGAATCTGGGAAGGGAAGGGGTGGGGGGGAAGCGTCCGAACTGCATTGCGATTCTGCAGTGGGAACATCGCATGTTGTTCTCACTATTGTACACTTGAACTGCACATGCAAGAAAAAGGTGGAATGTCTAAACACCATAATCAGCTCAGGGTATTTGCCAATCTGAAATAAAGTGGGATGGGAAGCGTGTCCTTCAGAACAAGGGTACAAATGCCCCTTTCGCTGCAGCGTGTGTGTATGTGTGGGTGTGTGAGTACGTTTGGGACGGGGGAGGGCGGGAGGGCTCGGGGAAGGGTTTGAACGGCAACATTTTTTCTTTCTTTTTTTTTTTTTTTTTTTAATTTATTCTTTTAGAATGTGACAATTTCATGAACAGCCACACTGGGGAGGAAACTGTAACAAATTGCTACAGATGCCTTAAACTATGCACAAAGCTAAGTGACCAAATTTGTTTTTGATTTGAAAAAAAAAAATAAAAAAAGTGCATTGTTTACGTATTCCTCCCTCTACTGAAACATTACCCACTGATGGATTTTTGATGGGAAAAGGAGAAAATGTTTTTTAGGACAAAATTAAGGACTAATTTTAAACTTTAAAACATTCCATTTTTGTAATTTGTTTTACATTGTTTTAAGTACAGTAAGCACAACTGTAATCTAGTTTGAGAAACTGGTGCTTTCTTTTAGTTCATTTGTATTTCCCTGTTATTATTGTAAAAGACTGTTTATTAATTCTGTTTACAGTTTGTTGCAACAGCCATTTTTGGAAGAGAGCTTCAGCGTAAAGCCATTTGTAAAGGCTTTGCCATATTCATTTTAATATGTGCCTGTTGCTGTTAACTTTTAATTAATAAAACAAAATCTTTTCACATTATGCTCCTGTACATTTAAGTTATGACTGAGTCCAGCGTTGTGGAAAGGTAGCTAAGGTTGCAGTCAGCTTCCACTGTAAAACTAAGCCAACTTTTGGATTTGAAAATACTAGTCCTCATATGCCAAAATTTATTGCCTCTTGGAGCTTGGCCTTTTACTGTTTGAAAAGCAAATCCTGACTTACCTGATTGTTTCCCTTCTAAAACTGTTTATTATTCTTTCATGTTCCCTGAAGTAGTATCATTAATCTCAAAGTGGCCATGTTTAAAGAAATAAATTTCTAATGAAACCATTCTTTTGAGCCTGCGTGAACTTCCTTCCTTTGCTGTCAGTGCAAGTTCTTGATGTTGACTCCAACACAGAAGGACCAGATGGGACAAGGAGCTCTGGTTGTAATTTTCAGCCATTTTTGACAGGTTGCCTTTGAAAGGGTGCTTAAAGCTGGGAGAATACAGAGGTAAGAACTTTGTGTAACATAGCACAGAGAAACTGAGAGAAACTTAGTACAGAGCCAGACTTAACTGGGTTAGATGTGGGAAAGTACTGATTCCTCTTGGACTTTTCTGAATGAAATGTGCCAAACTTGCAGCTATTTTCAAAATGACAACTAAGAGAAGTCTGATGATGCCTTTTGTGACACATTTCTAAAAAATGAACTTGGTTTAAAGAGCATCAACTGCATTTTTAGTTTTGCTACTTGTTACAGGAATATGTTAATATGTAATTTTAAAGAAAATTAATAATAATAATAATACAACAAATAGGTATATGGAGTATTTCAACATAGTATTTATAAAGAGCCTGTGATTTTTAACGTTGTGTAAACTTGCTGTCCTTTGCTCTGACAGGACCCAGAAGAGCTTGTCAAAATGTAAAACGGGAGGAGTAGTTTTATTCCAAGCCACCCTTCCTAGAAAGGGGTCTCTCTACCAGACTGGTAGAAAGACTGCTTCTAATCCCACCTCTTCATGCATGTGGAAGTGTCTGTCATTGGACTTGAAATAAGAAAAACGCTTTTTCCATGCTGGCTAGGAGTGCCCTCCACAAATCCACGCTGAACTTAAAACATTCCTGCAGCTTCAGCATTTCACGTGAGAGCCGAGAGCCCAGGCAAGGCAGGCACAGGAGCGAGGGTCCCACAGCGCTTGGGAGCCCCTGGAGCCCAGAGCCCTGCTGGGGAAGGGGCCAGGCCCCCCAGCTGTTCCAGGCCACAGATCTGCTCCCAGCACTGTTCTGTACACAGGCACAAACCGGCCTCAGGCCATGGCCAAGGGGGCCCAGCCTCCATGAGTGGCCTTAGTTTGAGCACTTGAGGTGTTTTTCTGTGGGCAGTGGCACTGTGTGCAATTTCAAGGAAAAAGATACACATTAAGGTACAGTGTAAGATATTTGATGGCAACTTAGTGATTTTCTGGCACAGATGACATTTCTTTTGCAGTAATTTTACATCACTGCTAAAGCTCATTTCTGGTGCCGGATACCCCAGTTCAGGTGAGCAATGTCTGGTGTGGATGATCCTCATGCTTTAGCCTGGTTTAAGAGGTCAAGTGACATCTTGAATTTTACAGGTTTGTATTTAACTGGGCTGCCAGAGGACCTCAGTGTACCAGGGGACAGAGAGGCTGTTGAACAAGTCCCTTCCTGCTATCCTTGTGCTGAGGCATAAACGCCCCACTGGCTCCTGAGAACCACTGTTTGTTTGTTTGTTTGTTTAACCGGCATGCAGCTGAATCAACAGTGCAGGGCTGTTTCACAGCCACCCCTCCTGTTACTCCTGCTGCACAGCAAAGTAAGCAAACCAGCCCTGGAGGATCACTATAAGGAGGTAGTCACTATACTGATTTATAGTCACTGTAACAGAATGGAAACTTCCATTTTTGTGGCTGCTATCATTTGTAGAGTACCACAAATCAAATATGGCATCTTTATTTTATCTGCTTTTAATTTTATATAGTGGCAATAGAGCATAAAATACAAAACTTAAAACCAAAGTTAACTTTTCACAAAGGTGTTTTAAAGGCACTTAAAAGAACTGAAGGACTGAGTGACCAATCAGTAGGACTGATGGCAGAGCACTTTGGAAGGAAGTTACATTGTGTACGTATTAACACCATTCAAGTTCCACACCAGAAAACAAAGCTTGTACAAAACCATGTACAACCTACATTCCAGTTATAAGCAGCAAAGCTTCCCCATCTCCAGTAACCTTGTCAGAGCCATTCAGCTGTCTTTATTTAAAAAGTGCTGCTTTTGTCTTTTCCTGGCAAACAGAAGCTCCCAGAGGCAGTTGTACTTGTCCCAGTAGCCGGGATCAGCTTAGAGCACCAAAAATACCCAAGCTCAGCGTTTTCAATGCTCATCCATGGTCAGAGCAAACCAGGGTGCACCTCAGCCACAGCTCTTGGTTCCTGAACAGCTTTTTCACCCTGACTTGTACTTTCAGCTTGAGCCTTTCTACACCTGTGGAGAACATGAGCTCAGGTGGTTGGTACAGGTGTGGCAGGAAACAGCTGCTGCATCAGAAGGGCTTCCCTTGAAGATGGGCCATGGGCAACAGCTCATCCCATCTCTTCCCTGCAACTGGGGCTACGAGGGCTTGTGCAAGCCCCAGCTGCCAGAAACGTACCCAGGGAGCCAAGCTGGGCAGAAGGTGTCCACGAGCATCTCCTAGAGCAGCACAGATAAGCTGCTTTTGGCAACTTGCACCCCACAGTACTTTGTTCCTTTGTTTTCTTACCTACAGCACTTTATGCCAACTAACACATACTCTTTGTTATTTTAATCTGTTGCTATTTACTGACTATTCCAAATTCCCTTGACTACCTTCTGACAGAGGCTCCCACAGCATGATTTTACCCTTTATAATGGCCACAGGATGATGCAAGCAGGTTTTACTCCCTTACCCTTGCAAGCTGAGGTGAAACAAAATGTACTACTATGTATAATTTAGAGATTTTTTTTTTTTAATTTAGGACCTCTGCAGCAGGTTCAAGTTTTCACTTTATGTCAGTAAAAAGCAGAGTGCCTCTAGGTTTTCTTTGGGATAAAAATTTGCTACAGTTAAGTTTAAAAGAAAGACTTCAACATGAAGATTTCAGTACAAAATTACACATTGTAGTGCAAATTATAGGTAGAGCTCACATAAAACTGGTATTAACTTAAGGATGTATCACCGTCATTATTAACATGTACACAAATTTTTAAGCTGGTCAGTTATGCACAAAAAATGTTGCATATATAACTTAGTGTTAATGGACTAAATCCATCACATAAATCTGAGTGGAAAGCCAAGCTTGAATACAAAATTAATACCTGAGTATAATGGTCCAATTTATTCCCCTTGATAAATCACCTACATACAAACATGTTTAGTGCCTCGTTTCTGCATTTCACTTTAGATCTTTCTGGGCTGTAAGAAAAGAGACCTCTCAGTACTAGTGCTATTTGCAACATAAAATATTTTATACAAAGCAGCTTAACAGTCTTTTGCAGAATAATCTTTAACACTAAGATTTTTCAATTAAAGTCTTCATCTTTCCTGTAGACTTCAGCATGTGTGGTCCAAACTGGAAAGAAAACCAGAAACATGTTCAGATTGCTTTCAACACACCCCTTATTGAACTATCTATCCATCCAAGCAGTAAAAGCAGAACTTGGGCAGAAATAATTTCCTTTATCACTTGCTCCTCTGCATGTGGATGTCACCAAGTAAGGGGAAACTTGTGTTAGCAACAGCTGAAATTGCTCAGAGGAGGGAGCCCACGACCTGCTGGAGCAGGGCTGGAAGCAGTTTGCTCCAGCACAGTAAAATGAGATAGACTCCACTGTCCCTACACCTTGACAACCAACTGCTCCAGCAGCAGTTTAACAGTGCTTCTGCTCTTACTCCACCCTGTGTTTCTGTGCAAGTCCCTTGCAAAACTGTCATACAAGTCTGATCTAACAAAGTTAGATACTGGTAAGTAACTGATGGACAGATTTTATTAGCTCCTTATGGATCAACATTCTATCATTTAATCAAAATCTTCAGTTTTCTTAGCTCTTGATGACTTGATGATCTTTTGCCTCAAAAGGTGGATTGTAAATTTCAAAACCAGAAAATCATGAAAAAACCCTGAATGAATAAACATTGCCAACTTGTTTTCTTCTCAATGCACCAGAGATGTTGAGGAAATGTGATTAATTCTTGGGAAACATCTAGCCTTTTATTTGAGAAGAACAGCCTGAACATTACAGAAATAAACCAGTAGAGGCCAAAAGGCAAGTAAGTCAACATTAATTAGCTGAAGTACTCAAAAGTCCTGAGATTTGTGGCAACAAAATGTTATTTTCCTTAAAACATAATTCAGAGCAGAGCCAGCTTTTGGACTTTAATGTGCATTTTTTCGATTGCACAAATGAAAAAAAAAGCCTCTTTACTCTTCTTGTCTGGTTCCACAGCATAAGGATTCAAGGATTGCTGACAAACAAAACTGATCCAAACCAGGCTGGTTTTTAAGTGTACATTGATAGAGACTTGTATTTTGAATGTTCACTGCTTAAAAAACAAATTCAAATCCATCTGAAATAAACTAGAAGCCATTAATAACTTGTGCCAGGAGGTGGACTTCAAATACAGTTTCATTTTAACATTCTCACACTATAAAGAAACTGCTTTCATATGCTCAGCATTTCCAATTATTAGAAGAAACTCCCTATAAGAAAGAATCAAGATCCAGCAGGCACTCTGAACAATTTATTTTCCAAATTCTAGGAATGTCTGATATGTTTCAGGATCTTGCTTCAAAGTTTCACCTGCACCAGCTGAATGGTTAAGGTTGGTAGTAACAGGCAACTCAGTTCAGACTGGATTTGATGTGAGCCCTTAGCAATGGTTTTCAGAATATCAGATGCTGTGGCAATAGAAAACATTTTTGTTTTTAAAAAATAGCAAAACTGTAACAGGACTTTTTAAAGCTAGGGCCAAGACAGTACACAATCCTAAGACTTGCCACTAAAAACATTTAATTGCCAAAAGTCCTGGCATATCAGCTGTACTTCACAGGGTTTTGTGGACCTAACAAATGAGATGCTAACTTGTGTAACACCTACACATGTTAGCAGAAAGATGTAGGTTGGTTTGCACAACTATAATTTAGTTCAAGGATGTATTCAGAATCAAAATACTCAAATACTCACCAGCACTACCTCAGTCTGTGTCTTTGTTTCAGCCTTTGGAATCACTTTTTCTGTTTCACCTTGGCTTTCATTTTGGTATCGATACGCAAATTTCTTTTTGAGAGCTTCTGCTATTAATGCTGCCGGATCTGCAGGCTGAGACACTTTAGGTTTTGTACCTTCTAAGGATCTAGAAAAGAAAATGGTATCAGTCTCACCGTGAAATAGTTTTGAGTCATAAAACCAAATCACTAATGCCAATCTTGTTACATTGACATTTATTACCTTTTCACCGAGCGCAGTTTCACACTGTTCATGTCTTTGAGGATTTCTAGCATGTTTGGTACTTCAGGCTTCTTTGGCCCGTTTTCCACCACATCCTGGCCAGCATTCATTTTTTGGTTTTTCCTCTCTTTAATGAGATCAATTGCAGACTTACTCTGACCCAGACTTGAGGGAAGGGGTGGAGGCAGAGGAGGAGGAGGAGGTGGTGGCAGTGATGGAGGTGCAACAGGGACAGCAGCTGAAGCAAGTGGACTTGACCCAACTACAAATCAAACATGCAATACAAGTCAGTTTACTTGTGACTGCCCTTCACATGTCACAAATGCTCAGGTAAGAAAATCACTGTATTATCTTTAATTGAGCCCCCTCTACCGCCTTTAGATTGTAACTTCTTCATTCCTAAACCATCTAAGTAGGTTCAGCTAAAAAAACACATGAAAATCCTTCTTGAAAAGTGTCCTTTGAAATTCCAGTCCTAATTCTAGGTGCATTTGTGTCCTTACTGCAGTGGGACAGATGCCATGACATCTTCTGGTTATGTTCTACCCCTAATGTTACCAGTATTTCCCTTTCTTCTCAGAGGCAGCTACTGAGCTGGAAGTCACAATCTGACACAGGAGCAGTGTTTCTCCCTGCTTATCATCACAAGTAAGAAATTTCCATACAACATTTTTCAATGTAAATTTCAGAGCTCAAGCAGTGCTTAAATTGAAGCTTATTCAATTGAAGCTGTCCAAGGTTGAGGATTTTTAGGCCAGCTATTCATCTGTCTCTACTCATAGAGATTCTCACAATAACCTTGATTTTGAGTTCCACGTAGACTTTAGGTAAAAATTTGTGTTATAAATACAGTAACAGTAACAACCTGACAAATAAATAAAGAAACCTCTATTTAATTGCACCTTTAAAAAAACAAAAAAAAAAATCCAATCAAACCAGAATTTTGAGGCTTGGAGTATAAAGTGTGTAAAGATATTTATAGAAATAAAACAGACGAGTCTACTCTGTATCTGTAGGAAAACACACAGCATCATTATCACGTTCTACCACAAGAGGGAGATAAAGATGATAAAATAAAAATTTAATTTCCATAATAAATAGAGGTAAAGGGGGAGAAAAAAAAAAAGCTTATACTTATTTCACATGCCCCCACCCTCCCCCCCATAATTAAAATTCAAGAGTGAAACTAGCTGATCCTTAAAACTATTTCATAGTTTTGAATATGAGCAGTTCAGGAACAATAAAGTAACTCCTATCAGTAAACAGCTAAAGAAGCATCTGAAAAATCACAATATGATTTTATACACAAACATAGGCAAAGCTGTACTTGTGAAGTGACCTTAGGAAAGAGTGACAACCAAATGCCTGTCATCTGCAGCAGACAAGGGCCCTCTCCTGCTAATCTCTGAAGACTTAAAACTGAAAGGAGTCAGAGGTGATGGAAAGAGGAGGAAAAAATCCAGGAAAAGAATGATTCTGTTTACTACCAGAAACAGTGCACCACTTTTGGTTCCATATGGACAATGTGTCTGGTCCCAGAGATGACTGCAGTAAACAATTAATTGCCTTTTCTGTTACTTGAGATGTATATTACGTATTCCAAAAACATAATTAGCATCTTGTATGAATACTTAATGATATCAGAGAGCCTATTTCCTCATTGAATGGAAAGACTTCAGTGTCAGTAATTAAGTTACATTCTTTTAGTTTGGTATAAGCCATCATGTTTATCATGAGCTTTGCTCTGAAAGCTGTTTAATACTTCTTTACTCATTCACAGATTCAGAGCTCTGGCAGATTTACAGACAAACACAATGACTTTAGGAATACTAAAAAAATACAGAAAATCTGGCAAGTCACTTGTCTTCAAGACCTATTCTGTACCCCTTGGTTATTGTGCCAAACTAACCAAAACAATATGGAGAAGTGTTTGGTGTTGCAGTATCTCACAAAAAAAGAATTAACACAGTAGTAATTATAAAAGGGACACATTCATTAAGTAATTTTTACTAAGAGCAGATTTAATACCTGTTGTCAAGTTCTGCTGCTCTTGCAAGGTTACAATTTTGGCTATCTGTGCTCTTAAAGAGGCCAGTTCATTTTCTAGGGCACTGATCTTCTGCATGGCTTCTTCGTTTGCCATCACTGCAATCCTGGGCACTGGCTCCTCTCCCGCCGGGCTCTGCAAGGACATTTGTCTGAGTGGGGGCTTCCTGGAATGATGAGCCTCGCCTGGAGGAGGCTGGGCTGCTTTTAACCAAACTTCTGACCTGTAACAAACATATCACAACATGTTTTAAGGGCTCTGAAATAGACAAAGACTAAAGCAATGTCACCTACAAATCAGGGGTACAAGTTGAAGACCTGATTTCAGAATTGTTTTTACACAAATCACTTCCACCAAAACCTTAAATAGTTTAAATTAAATAAGAGCTTCACATCCTTTCTCCTTGCATCATGAGCTGTGTTTCTTCTCTTCTCCAAGACAGCATTTTGTAGAATCCTTCGTTTCAGCAAGAAAAAAGGAATACATTTCTTCTTATCCCACTCTATTGCTCTGCCTCAAACCTATTGTATATTTCATATATTGTATATTTCATATATATTGTATATTTCATATATCAGCAAGGAAAAAGGAACACATTTCTTCTTATCCCACTCTATTGCTCTGCCTCAAACCTATTGTATATTTCATTTGAATTAAGATTTTTCTTCCCTTAAATGCTACCATTTTTCCCCATGGGCAGCAAATAGCCATTTGCAATTGATTCCTTTGAAGAAATAAGAGTTTATTTGTTCCACATGATATTTTTTTGTACTGTTTGGATTCCTGAATTTTTTAAAAATTAAAAAAAAAAATTCCCATTCTAGCAGCATTGGGAAATATGGAGTGCATGAAATAGCTTAGTGATGCAGAGACTGCTTGCCAGTTGATGGGAGAGGGTCTCATATCAAGTTTTCTAACACAATAATTAGAACTACAGAGAAGAAAATTTCCATACAGTTTTAAAGAGTCCATGACCTCCCCTGTGCTTCTCAGAAGAAAATGTAACTGTTGCCTTCCCTTAATACCCACCAAAGCTCAAGCCATGTTAAACACTGAGGCATTATTGAGCATCTGCTCAAACAAGTCCAATAAGCCCTTACAAAGACACCAGCATTTTAAAACTGGTTATCTCAAGAATCTGAGGAATCTGATCCAGTTAAAGATGTCCCTGCTCATTTCAGGGGGGGCTTGAACAAGATGGCTGTTAAAGGTCCCTTCCAATGCAAGCTGTTCTATGATTCTGTAAGTAGAATTGATAAGGATTGATGACAACAAATCATCATAAACTTTAAAACACAAAATGTGGCGACATACTTAACTCCTCAATCCTCCTTGATGTCAATCCCCAAACTTCTCAGGCATGCCAGGATTCTATTGTTTGTTTAAACAGGAGAGTGCAAATAGGGCCTGGTAAAAGGGCTTTCTGAAATGGGTAGAATGGCTCCAGGCTAACTCAGCCCAAGTGCCCCATCACTCTGGATGAGTGGATTGAGCTACTGTGGGTGCTCATCAGGTTAGATATGCAGCTGTGCTAGACCTAAAGCAAGAGCCAAGATTTAAGGCTAGAACAAGCCCTGTGCTCTGACCACATCAAACCAAGATTAGATACACATTTAAGTCTTCTATGACACTGACAAAAACCATCACCACAACTTGCAGAAATTTGATCAAGGAGAAGTGAGTATTATGGATGCTGAAATTTAGGTGGTGTTATCTAGACAGGAATAGAGAGCAACTCAAGCTGAGAACAGGATACCTCCTATAGCAGCCACCTTCCTGCTCTCTTAAGTAAGGTGGAAGGAGCCAGTGGTCATTTCACGCCTTAAAACCTGCCTTCCAGAAATTTAAAGGAGCAGAATAGCTAAACAACAAAGGGTATTTTCTGCTGAGAGCACTAATAGAGATGTCTTGACTGGAATCTAACACTATGGAAAAATATTATGCCTGAGTTGTCATTATTACTCTGTCCAGGGGTAGAGGAAAAATGATTTCTCATTTAGTTGCTTCCTGTATAAAACTGTATTCACAGAAAAAAAACCCAAAACTATGTCTGCAAGACTGTTTACTAAATTTTACAGTGGATAAATATTGAACAGTAACACCTATGTGATCCTGTCGAAACAGAGAATTTCAAATGCCTGGAAAACACCTAATGCATACCAGCTCCACTAATACCGTGCACAGACGTAATAAACAGTGCACACTGAAATAGTCATATTTGCTAAGTAATTCACTTCCTGTGCTCCATCATAAGCTGTTTGCCTTAAGGTCACCATGTATCTGCAGGATTATTTTAGTCCCATCCCACATCCATCTGTCCCTGCTCCCCCCTTCCCATGCAGACGTTTTAGCAAAATGCAGTCCTACATCTTTCACAATAGGTTCTTTGAAGCACCCAAGAGCCATTCTCCCTGTTGCCTCCATTAAATGTAAGAGCTTTACAGTTCAATCCTTAAACGAAATACTTCTGTGCAAACAAAAGCAGTATTGGACAGTTAATTTCCTTCCTATCAAACAGACTTCAGAAACAGTGTTTCCCAAGCAAGTGCTGAATTCTGTGACTCCCCTCTGAGTTTGTGAAATTAATGTGGCAGTGCCAGAATGTTTGTTATGCAAAGCTTCACTGTAACAAGTCATGTTGGAGGGCATCTAGGTCATTACTAACCTATTTTCAAACCTATGCTTTCAAATTAAGAACAGTATCCTCCTGTAATCTCTGAAGCCAACAATCTGTGCCCTTCTCTGGCAGATTAGTTTGTTTAGAAGAAAAACCTGCTTTGCACTACAGTACTGTACTTTCATTTCTGCATAGCCCAAGCAGCAACCTGAGTAGGATGGAATAGAGAACTTCATCCCTTCAGCCAAACTGTTTCATGTAGTGACAATGCTGTGCAAAACCCTTGGTCCAACATGGCAGTACCTACCCAGCCTTCTGGACACAGGTGCTCACATGCTTCCCTGCCAGTTTTTGTTATGAAGATTAAAGATGTGAAACACAAACCACAATTTTTTCATTGTATTCAGCAGACTACAGAGCCTTAACCAGAAAGGTGAAAAACAACATGCCAATTACTGGGTTGCCAGAATGACCATTGCTGCTAATGAGAAGCTGTACAGTTCACTGCCCCATGGTAATGACAATCTCAGGAGAACTGCAGAATCACTGTTAGCAATTTTGCCATAGCACAGCAGACATTTTCATTGCTTGAAGCTATTGTGTGCAGTTCTTTGCAACATAAATAAATAAAATCCAGAGTCTTCCTTGTATAATGTCAATCTCCTGTATGTTTTCCAACAAGTCTTGGTTTCATAATCCTTTTAGTCTGACCTCTACTACTTCTTTTCCAGACCCTACCTCTGTCTCTTCTCCCAGCATTTCAGTGCTCTCTGTTAATTTGTAATGCACAGCAGAGTCTCAGAGGACAGAAGTGAAGTTTCTTCCTCTCAGTTAAAAAGTCCAGAGAGAAGATTCTGGAAACATACCTGAGCCTTGTAGAGACTTCACCTTCTTCTTCAGCAATCCATCCCACATCAGCGAAGGAGGCCACTGCATCTTCTCTGAGGTGAGCAGGAGTGTTTCCTTCCGCGACATGAGAAATGAGCTAAATTTTAAAGGCAAGATTGAAGGTTTTAGAGTCAATACGTTCAGCCCAAGTCACATTTATGTTACCCAATACTTCTACTGAGGCTACATGTAACTATTAACACACACATGCACAAAACACATCTGTAGACTTGAAGCACTTATTTCTGTCCTGTGCTCAGTCCAGAAGCATTTCACTGACTTCAAACTATTAATTCCATTCTGCTGAACACTTCACAGAAGTTCATGGCTAACTACATACACCATCACATGATGCTAATGAATACTAAAAATCCAATGCAAATTATTACCTTTAAAACAAACAAACATCAACATTCTCACACAGTTTTCTATACTAACTCAAATAGTATGTTTTTAAATTATATTCATGACCAGTAGTTAAAAAAAGACATTAAGGCTGCCAATACTTCTGAAGTATTTTGCTCTAATTTAATATTCTTTTTAAAGTGAAATTCTGCCAAAGTTTCCCTTTCCCTACAACTTCTGTATAAGAAGTATGTACATTGCACAGGGGGAAAAGCAAACAAGCAAAGCAACCCCAAAACCAGGCAAAAAGGCAATTCTACCAGCTCAGTAATCACAAAGACTTTGAGTGAGAGGTAGGATGCAATCATAACATTATACATTACGTGCTAACAATCTTATTTACAACATGCCAAACAAATGGACCATTTTCCAGCATGGTTCTGGCCATTAGCTTTACAGCTGTCTGAAGGCAAAGGTGAGCAAGGTTTCAGAGTCTGGAACCTTTCTTCAATTTCCAGTTAAGTGACCTGAACAGTGATTTGAAAAATTGTTTTGACCATCAATACTCACTCCACAGTCACAACTCAACAAAATGGTTTCAAATCTATTTTGAAATACAGGCTGCTTCCCCAGGTCAGATGAGGGAATGTGTTCAGAGTCACTGGACTCCTGAGCAGCCTGGGATCAGTATCTCAGCAGATAAAAGCTACTGAAACAACTTTCAGTAATTTGCTCTGCTCAGTCTTTCACCTTGAGTTCCATATCTCCAATGCATATATGCCCCAGCTTTTGCTTGTATTCCAAAGAATCACAGACTCTTTAAGGTGGGGAAAGCCCTCTAAGATCACTGAGTCCAGCTGTTAACCCAACACTACAAACCCACAGCCAAATCTGCATGAGTTGCTGCAGCTGTTCAAGTGCTGCCTGTGGCCAGCAGTGGCCAAGGAGCTGGGAACACTGACAAAGATGGTGGCAGTAGGTGCCAGTCTGCAAGGGCAGCCTGCACCCAGACCATCAGCATTGAAGTCAGTTTTCAAGGCAACCCCACTCTGTAAGAGCCAACTACTATGAAATGTTAGCATTAATCTGAATTTGTAGCAGACCTATCACAGCAGGACTGCAGCCTGGATGAGGTGAAACTGTTTCAGAAGAACATCCACACATATTTTAGTAGTAGCCTCGGATACAGAAGTCTCAGGAAGAGAGAAGTTGTGGGCTTGGGGCTGTTTTTTTCCCTGGGAGTTGTTGCAAACAGCCTTAGAAATTGAGATTAGTTGACTTCACCTCACACTCTCACTTGTATGAGAGTCTTTATCACAGCTCCCAGGAGTGCATATTGGCACCATCGGATCATTTGGAAACAACAGGGTTTTTTCCAGGTAGCATCAGCACAGATGGTAATATGTTTATCACATTAACAGTTGTGCCTAATACCATTACAGTCTGCCTCTCTTTAAAGCAGTCTAGAGAATACTATATTGCATGTTAGGATTTTTGCTGTTTGAGGTTTCCTTGGCATTATTCTTTTTAAAAATGAATAGAAATTTTCAAGACCACAGCATTTGTATTAATGCTAATGGCAATTTTAAAAGAGCCATAATACATGAGCCACTTTTTGCAGGTGATACAGATTTTTCTAGCAGTAATATTACCATTAAAAGATTGAAGCCACTTTTAAAGACACTACACATACTTGAATCAAAAATAATTTTCTAAATCAACAGTAAAGAATATATTTACCACTGCCAGAATTCCTGCATAGATAAATAACTTCTAATCCAAGATTTAGTAGTAAGCCTTCTGTTATGTTGTGATACAAGTTTCTTCTTAATTTTAATTCATATTTATATGTAAACAGAATCTGCTTGTTACCCCATATACAGATGTTTCTTTTCTCTATCCCTAAAAACAACAAAGTCCTCCTCAGCAGTAGAATTCGAATTTCAAGTTAATGCAAGATTTTTACTGTAATTTAAAGGTGAAAAGCCAATACCCATCTCTCAAAACTTTCACCTGCCTATGAACACCTCTGTGACTACCCCTATCCTCCAGTCAATTTCAGCAGAAAAAAGCCTGAACAACTGCTCTGCCAGCATCTAAAATGGAGAACAGAGAACTGAAGACAGAGGCCCAGTTCTACTGGATGGCAGGAACTGAATGAATCAGTGCTATAGCCTGCTTTTCTCTCTCTGAAAACTGTATAGTTGCTTCCCCCACTTCCTCCTTGCCAGGCTTTCTGCCTTAGTGTGCATGTGTGCTGCACACACAGACACCCTGAGGGCTGCAGACCCATCATGGATTTCTGATGACTACACACACTGTACTGCCCTGGCACCTCGAGTGGCAAGGGACACATAAAAGAGTCATTGAGTCCAACTCCCAAAGAAGGAGTCAGCCTCGCCAGTGTTTCCGCCCGGTTTCGAACCGGGGACCTTTCGCGTGTTAGGCGAACGTGATAACCACTACACTACGGAAACGCTGCGCTACTCGGCTACGCCGCGGGGCGCGCTCCCTGCTCTTTGTTTGCTCCACAAAGTGCCAAGCAGAACAGAGACTTTTATACACAACAGAATAAAAACCTCTTCGTTTCAAATTACTAATACAGTTATGTATTAAACATTCGGAAACACTTCAGGTAAGAAAAACTTGCTGTGATTTTCCAAATTAGCCCAGTAAATTCAGATGTTTGTAACATGCACACCAAATTATTAGGAGACTTCCACTGAGTTATCAGGTATCCATCAGACAGACAGGAGAAGCATGAGACTAAAACAGAAGTACTGTAGTTAAAGGATGCTATCTTGAGAGACACTACTGTAGGTTTGGTTGAATCTACCTAGGCTATACTAGTAAGTTTAATTTTATTATCTCCTAAATACTACATATAAATCTAAAAAATATGACACACAAAAGATCCGTATTAACTATTTTCATAGAGTGGATAAGGTACATAAACTCTGCCACTTCTTACTGAATATGTAAGCTGCATTTTAGTATATAGCAGTTAATTTAAATGTTGACTATGGCAAGATCCACAGAGTCAGTAGACTTCAAACATCAAAATGTTTGGCTACTATTATTTTTTCAGACTAGCTGAACAAAAGCATGCTAGAAGGTATGTATGGACATTACAGAGATGTTCTTTCAATGAATCTCATCCATTTATCATAAGGAAAATGCAGACCTGTGAAAAGCCTGATGCTCTGGGGTTAGAAACATTGATTGCATACATGCACCCTCAGATGATGCAAGTAAGATTTGATTTGTTTTTTTAAACAGAATGACTTACAGCAAGGTTCAGCTCATGGTCCTTTCATACTAGAGCTAAAGCTGGTAAGAAAGAAAGAGGAAGAGACAGCTATAGGAAAGTGTCAGTTGCAACAGCACGAAAACGATTGAGATCAGTATTGAACATCACTATAGAATCTTAATGCTGAGATAAAGACACAAAGAGCAGATGTTAGCATCACACTTACCATGTTCAGAAGTTTATAGATTAAAATAGAGTCCACACAAACCATATACATTTTAATGTGTTTCAAGGCTCAAATTTTGGAATTCCTATTTTTAATTAAATCAACTCTCACAACTGTACTTCTGTTTTCAGGATCCTTTCATCTCATAGAAGGTGAATGCTTATACTTAGTGTACACACAAAGCTGAATGAATGTCTCTTTAAGAGGACTAAAAAGTCAAATATTATACTTATTTTAACAGAATCCAGACCAAAACATATTTATGTATGTATTTATTTAGTTATTTATTTGCTTAAATACTAAAAATAATCAGGAACAGATTCCTCAGATATATCTTACCATTCCTTGCAAGAACATAAACCAGACATGTCCTCTTTTATGTACCATATTAAGAGAAGTCAGTATTAGGCTAACTATCTGCAAACGAGCATCATCTTCCCTTGTATGGCCTTCACAGCCCAGAAAAATCAGACACACAGGAGACTTCACTACATTTTAAATCTGAGGCACAGGGAGCCTTCTTGCTGGCAAAATACCTACTAATTATATATTCAAAAGTTTAATCCAGCATGCCATTTGTTGTCCTCACCTGCACAAAACTCCACATTCCTTTATTTTTTTTTTTTCATCAAGCCAGTAGAAATGTGAGATGGCTGTCCCATTTCTCAATTAAGAGAGGCAAAATGTTAGCTTGGCTTTTACTATCACACCAATAAGGCTTCTATGGTTATCTGAACTATCTAGTTTTGCTACTGTAATTTCAAGTCTAAATATTGTTCATACATTTCATTTATGATAAAGAAATTAATTTAAACATTGAAAAATTTAGCACTGTGGAAATTACTATATTTTAAGTGTGGCAGCTGATTCCCTCCATTCATCTTTACACTCCCCACCCTTGCTCAGCCCACGGAACATTCCTCTCTCAGCTTGAATTTCAAACACTAAATTTCTCCAATTCTATACCCACCCCCTACCCCTAACACCAGAGTTGAAGAGATTATGTGTAACAGCTTCCACTTTCCCATCTGTTCCTGAAAGACTCATTATAGAAAGCATGGGTTTTCTCTTCCTTAAGCTTTTACACTTGCTCTTTACCCTACCCTTTCACCTACACAGTGCTAGCCTTGTATTTTAAACAGAAGCAAACAGGATACTCATGTTATCTTGTAACTAATTTTTTGATTTCTGATAAAGTTGTTTATTTTCCCAAGTATTTTTAATACTGTTCATCTTTACAGGCCTCTTAAGCCTAGCTTATAAGTACTGTTTATATAAATAAGTTTCAATCATTTTTCTCTTTTATGAATTTTTTTTCAACTTTCCTATTTGGAAAAAATCTGAACTGGAAGCAGAGAGAAGTTAAGTAATTCTCCTATATCTAGTTTATCATATTCTACTTTTACAAACCTTCTAGTAATGAGCAAATCTCTTTATCAGTATAGTGAGAAACAGATTCTAAATTGCTGAGGACACCTACCTGAAAGTGAACTCTTGGACACTGTATAAGAGAGAGGTTAGTACCAATTTTTCTTACAATACTTCGAGATGAACCATAAGGCTTGCTTGACCAAAGCACCTGCATGGGAAAAACAGAGAAGCCAGCTGTTAAGGGAACTGAGTTTTGTATCATATTGTAATAAGCTTTCCCTTATTCTTCTGTACCACGCTTTTGCCAAACATATTTACTAATTTCTTTCATGCTGGAATAGGATATAATGTTTATACACTGAATTCTGTCCCAGTGAACTCCTTACATTCTATCCCCAAACTGGCACAAACGCATTACACATCATCAGAACAGTACAGTACTGTACAGGCTGCTTAAGGTCAAGACAGACTCTGGATTAAGTCTAAAGCCAAAACAATAAAATAGGTAATGCAGAAGACTCCAGGAGCTGAAAGTACCTTCAAAAACACAATATTCAAATTTTTGAGACAATAAAGAACCTACATTCAGAGAGACACCTCTTTTTATAGGGTTTCAAGAAAAGCCACTCCATCATTAAAAATCCTTGAAGTCACATAGTTCTTCATTTCTCAAAATATTTTTTTTCTTTTTAAATTAAGAGCTCTTCTAACAGGAATAGTGTCTACACTTCTTAATGAAAGTAAGTATCAGCTACAATAAATATGAAAATGTAACTGTGAAATTACGAAGCAAAGGAAAGTAAAATGAAGAAAATAAGACAAAATTTTTGTACGAAAGGAACTTTGTCTCCTGCCCCAAAAAAACTAGATTCACCTAGAGAAAACTGCCCACAGCAGCTCAACACACCAGGCTTCATTATAACTGTTTCTACTTCAATTTACATTTTTTCTATGATGTTTCAACAGGGATTAAATTTGCTTCTTTTTGTTGTATTTAGTATTTACAACAGCTTTATAAAGGAAATAAAATGGGAGTTTAATCCTAGGAGAATACTACAAAATGAGCCAGAACAGAAGCAAGCACCCCGGAGAGAAGTAGGAAAGATTTCAGCACAGGCAAAGGCAACAAAAACAATGCAAACGAGAAAAAGAATAATAAGAGGACTCTAACACAGGGTACATTATTAGTAAACAATTAGAACATTCGATGGTAATTTTAAAAACTTGGGCCAATTATGGCTGTAAATATGAATTTACTAATCAGACTTTAGTTTTTAAAATATCATAGCTTCAAGCAAACTTGACATCCTGGTAGAAGGTTGCCCAACAAAGAAAACAGGAAAAATCCAGGCTATTCTAATTGGCAATAGCAATATTGCTTGTATGATGACTGTAGTGGTGCTGTGGGAGTTGCATAACACACAGCTGAATATTTTAATATACTAAGCAAAGATCACTTCAGTACTTGTAGATATTGAAGGTTCTATTAAAAAGGAAAGTTTATGTTCCATGGTATTGATCCCCAGATTATTTCACAAACATGCCTATTTCTAATTTCTATCCTTCCTTCCTCTGGCTTTACTGGAATGTAAAATTTTTGACATAATAAATGTGCACTGCACATATGCTACATCCTCACAACAGAGCTGCAACTTTGCCACGAATCCACTCAGATCTATTTTTTTTCCATTCTATAAAAAAAACATTCTCTTGCTTAATACACTGCTAAGCTGAACACAAATTTTTCAATGCAGAGTAGTGTATTGATGCTGCATTTTGGTTGCCTCAACCAAGACCTCACATTTGTGCCTATCACCTGTTTGTTTACATGTCTGAGCAAACAGCAGGTACATCAGTGGCCTTCAAGTACAAGTCACTGACAAACAGCACCACAGTAATACAGTCTCATTATTAACAACTGATTCTGATTAAAGCAGAACTGTTGGCAAGAGACTCAAAGTGATGGGGCATTGGAACAAATAATGCCAGTCAAAGGAAGGCTTAATAAGTTGCAGAAGTAATTCCACAACAGCAAGACAGTCTAGACTACATGCTCTATTACCAACACAATGCAATGCATTTTAAACAAGCAGCAAAACTTGTTCAGATATTGCTCAGACCACAGACAAGTTGTTGACTAGCAGTCAAAAATATTTGGTTTCCAAATGCCCTTGGGGCTCTTCAACAACAGTGGTTTGGTGCACCAAAATGCTGAGTGACTCAGTTTTGGTACCACAAGATATGCCAGGACATTATTGTCAGAACACTGCATGCAAACTGTGCCACAAGGGATTCAAGTAAAATCAGTTCCCTGCTCAGCTGAGCTGAGGTCTCAGCACTGCTCTAACCAAGTTTAAACAACTTCTTGTTGACTTGAAGCACTGGCTGAGCAAGTCTGCAAAATGCTACTTAGTCATACACTGCTATTGCATCAGTTCTTCGCTGTGACATTTGGAAATGTAACTGCATTATCACAAGCTTCATACAGTAGAGAATGGGGAAAAAAAGACTAAAAACTTGTTTCTCTCCCTATTTAGGCTGAAATTGCTGAATTACTAGTGTTATAATGCAATACATTCTCATACTTTGAATTTTCAAAGTTACAAGGAATCTCAGATCAAAATTCAAATAAAATCCTAAAATACAGATTCTGGTTGTCAATGTTTATTTACACTGTATAAACAATTTGTTCTCCATAGATTCCCAAGACTGATAAAAGGTTCTACCACAATAATACTGACCAAATACCGCACATAGCTTTTAAGGATTTCCCCATTCTTAAAACATTAAAATACTTCATTACACGGATTACTGCACTGAGGTCAACATTTGTACTCAAAATAGCTTCCAAAAGGTCAGTGACAGAGCAGCTGATGTGTAGCAGTTCTGTCTCTCTCTGCTAAGCATTCAAAGAAAACTCTCTATATAGTCTTCTCCAAGAGGAGAGCTATGCAGGCCTGTTCCTCTGTTTACCCAGCAAAGAACGCAGCTGTGTTGCTCTCATGTACTGTTACACCTCCAGAAGAGGTAACTATAGCACAGAAGAGGTAAATGTAGCACAATAATAATCATCTCAGTTTCATGGGGCTTTTGTATCTCCAAGGTAAGAACAAGCAATAAGATTTTTTTTTTAATCACTGTTAAAAATAAGATGGAATTCTCCTTCAGCTTCAAAACACACACAGAAGTCCAGCATGAACAGCAATGTTTAAAAAGTAAACAGTTTGTTGGAATACAAGGAACTGCGTAGTACTTTTAACACATTTATTACTCAATATTTCAGTGCTCAAGTCATAAACTTGATGACTTTTCAGCAATGCAGAATCATCCCAGTATTGAGTGTACCTAAAGTGTTCTTCTAGATAAGCACAAACTAAACCACATTAAATGCTTTCTATACCTTATTTTCTGAAAACATAAAGGAAGTTTGAAACACTTACTGATTCCATGTTCAATCCAATTTGTTCAAAAGCCATCCTAATTAAGCGCTTCAGCCAGCAAATCATCAGGACTGGAAAAGGCCTTTCCGAACTTGGATTTAAGCCTTCCAAACCTACAAGGCTGCCAAGGTTCCATAGTAGTTCTGAAATGAGACACATAAGAATTTTAGATGCATGTTGTGGAACATGTACAGAAGTAAACTGCTAGATTCCTAAAAAGACAAGTTTTAGATACAACACATATTAGATGACACCAATACCTTGTACTGTAAAGCAAAGGTGTTCAGAAGGCATCTACTTAATACAGGTAACAATGACTTTTTAGTAGTGTCGTTTTTACAGACTCATAGAATTGTCTGAGTTGGAAGGGAGCTCAAAAGTCATCCAGTTCCAACCCTCCTGCCATGTGCAGGGACACCTTCCACTATCAGGTTGGCACAGGGCCCCATCCAGCCTGGCCATGAAAACTTCCAGGAATGGGGCATCCACAATTTTTTTTGACAACCTGTTTCTGTGCATCAGCACCCTCATGGTGGTACATATCTAATCCAAACCTATCCTCTCTCAGTTTAAAGCCACTGCCCCTTGTCCTATCACTACATACCCTTGCAAAAAGTCCCTCTCTAGCTCTCCTGTAAGTTCCCTTCAGGTACTGGGAAGAAATCTAAGCTGTTGTAAAGTTAACAATTAAAAAATTGAGGAAATGACTGCTCACTTGAGCTTGGACAGATGATGGCGTTCAACAACTCTAAGTGAGCATCAAGCCCTATGGAACGCCTGCAGATGGGGATTAGCACTAAGATTGAAGTGCCATACTCATATCTAAAACTCATTTCTATGCAGGAACAGACTGCAGAAAGATGATCACCTCTCCTGACTCACATTCTCTGACAGCTTTGTTGTTCCTTCCTTTTTCCTACAACTAAGGAGAGAAAGGAAACATGGAAAAATGACTAATGTAGGAAAATTACATTAAATACTGTAGATGTAGGACATGAAAATATTCAAGCAGTTTATAAGATTAGACAGATTTCAAATTTTGTCTATTTATACACACTTCCATTCCCCTGACTCAAGATAGTTTTATTGCTCCTCTAGCAAAAATAGTGTACTTTTTCTTTAACTGTGTTCTACACCAGTCATAACCTGGACACCAGTGAGAAGTGTATGCCACCAAAACCAGGAAAAGAAGCCACAGACTTGTGTTTACATTTCTTTTGTGTAGCAGGCTGGAAACAACACTCTGTTGATGCACCCCGAGCAACGTATTTGTAGCATGAACAATGGTGTTGCTGTAGTCACTCTATATACAGACAGGGATGACTAAAGCAATGCAGCAGCAAGGAACTGGTACTTGGGAAGATGGAAAGTCAGGAGATGGAAAAGCTCTGCTGTTTGGAGAAGCCAAACAAGCCCTTCAGTTAAACCATCATTGTTTCCATTACAGATTTTTTTCAACAGTTTACAGTTCCTTAGTAATAACGTACTTCTTGTGGAAACTTGGCAGAAACAGTACAATCTTACAGTTATCTTTTTTTAGACAGGCTTAAAAGACAGTTATTATTAGTTTCTCATCATCATCACAGGATTTTGTTTTGTTTGTGACTAAGCTCAGAAGAAACTGTTAATCTACACCAAGAGATTAGAATGAAAATGACAACTGTTATAGGAAAAACAATAGGGAAGAATAATGGGCTAGCTACCAAACAGCCATGAATACAAGCTAGACTCATTCATAGTAAATAAATAAGTCATAGACTTCTTTATAGAATGCTTGAGAAGTCTATTAGAGAAGCATCACCATCTACTTGATCTATTATTCCTTTAGGTATCTGTAATTCTTCCATTACACAACCCACTCTTTAGACCTTGGATCTCATTGCACCTGCAGTGCTCTTAAAACAGGAAGAATACAATGCCCCACGCTGGATTTGGCATCCTATCTGCCACTGTAGCATGCAGTTACACAAAGGAGAGGAATGCTCCTTTAAAAGGGGAAACCTGTTCCAAAGGTGTGATTACATGTGATCTACTCCACCTCATTCCAAAGTCCAGACTTGTTCAACAAGCAGTGTGGAAATCAAAAGAAAAAAAAAAAAAGCTTCATCAAGACAAATTCAAACGAAAGAAAAAACTAGGGTACAAAGAAGTACAAAACTTGTAATAGTTTTGCTGAGCAACTGCAAAGACAGGGCTGGCTGAGAAAGGCAAGTGATAGGACTAAAAGGAATGACTGTACCCTGATACACTGGTCTCTCAGCATAGGTTTAAAGGAAGTCAGAGTCATGTTTTCTTCCAGGCAGAGAAGAAAATGTATGATTTTGTTCCTGATTAAATGAGAGGTCCAAGTCTAACAATAAAGACAATCTGAACAGAAGTGAAAAGTGAGTGTTAGAACTTCCTCCAAAGAAATCAGAGCAGGTCTAGAAAGTTTCTAAGAATTTAAGAAACTTAAAGGCAAACAGATAAAAGAACAACACAAAAACTGACAAGATAACCAATTAAAAGCACAAAACCAGATGTAGAAAAAAAGTAGCACAACATGAGGATGACAGAATAGTATAAATATGAAGTAGTAAGCTAAAAAAGGCAAGCTACAAAATGGGTTTCATCTCACTGGCATAAAACAGTCCTATATGTATTAGTAAGAGGCAAGAGAGACAACCATGATGCAACAGGAAAGAGAACAGTGTGTGATTTGGATAGTCAGTATGTATTCAGTGTTTTCACCTGACAGTGGCAGGTAAGACAGGTGTTAACACGAATACAGACTGTGCTGAGAAGTTATAAGCATCCAGGACAACAGTATCTAGTGAATTTCTAGTGAACCTTGCAAAGTTCAGAAACTTGCCAAAGTAATTTTTGAAATATTGATAATTAATTTTAGAAACTCAGTCAATAGGATTCAAAACCCCAGGAATCAAAGTAGGAGCATGACAACACAAAGCACTGGAAATAGTCCAAAACACTTATCCTGCCCTAAAATATTACAGTGACCCTTTATAATTCCAGGTTCCAAGACTTTGATGACTGAACACAAAAGAGCATTCATTCAACAACACAACTACTTCAGTAAAATGAATATTTATAGTACACTTTATAAGTTATTGTTTCCTCTGTAGCCTAAATACTTCAAGTATTTGAGACTGGGGTCATCAACATCTTGCTCTTTTCAATGACCTGTGTGTTGTTGCAGAAGAAAGTGACTGAAATCAATCTGTAAGAGCACAGAGTACCACCCAGTTCCTGGACTAGCTTCCTTAGTTTGTGGCTCTAAGGAAAACCACCAGGTTTGAACAACCTCCAGTTAATCTGTTATCTAAATGAAAAATGCTTCTTAGTGTATTTTTATCAGATTAGGAGTTTACAGGACTATCTCCAGGCAAACTTCATACTTGTTTCCTTCCAACTATGTTGCACTATACCTTTCTTCACAAAACTCAACTATTTCACAATTGGTTTATGTGCCAAGAACAGATAGGGTTCATTCCAAAAGAAACTGCTGGACAGCAAGAACGAAATCATTAGCAAATTCACCTCTTGTGTCCTGTATACATACCATTTTCAGAAGCAGAAGCTAAATGTTTATGGCTTTTAGTAAACAGAACAAGACCTCTTTTAAAATATTGACCTTTGTGGTATTTATCCTCTCTCTTCTTGGTGCTACCTACAGTAAAAATAGTTTAATTTCCCAAAAATTTCCATGATCCAATTACTAAAATGAAGAGCCCTGAGTGATAGTAATATTGCCATAAAGAAACCAGTCCTTCTGCTCTGCCTCAGCAAAAGTATTACAAGGATGAGCAGCACTTGTGGACAAGATTACCAAGATGTCCAAGGAGCTGTAACATAAAGAATTAGATTTCACTGCATAAAGCATGAGGGGTTGGAATTTCATGGGTTCATTTCAATGAAACCCAGAAATTAGCAATGCTGAAGAACTTTCTTACTGATATGAAAATATGGAGGAATTCCTTGGTTTAGAAATGAGGAAATCTACATTTCCAAGCCCCCTGGAGCTTGTTTGCCCCTACTTTTTCCAACCACTTTTGCAGGCTCTGTGCAATACTTTCATATCAAATAGCAAGCCAACAAAGCTGAGAGATAGTACCACTGATAAATGACAAAAAGTTAATTAAATAAATATAAAACCTCTGGAATCTCTGCACATAAGGTATAATATCCAGTAAATATGAACAGAAGCCCTTTGCCAGGCTTTTTAGTGAGTCCTACACACAAAAGATTAAAAGAAAAGCAGATGCAATTGCTTTCAAACTGAAATTCTTCTATGAGTTTTTCAATGTTGCATTTATCCAGGTCCCCTTCAGAGCATGAGTTCTTGCTCTTTAAAAGAAATACAATATTCATATTTTTTTTACTGAAGGTTTCTCTCATTCACTTAAGGTCCATACAAACATATAAGAGAATGACTTGATGGGATTGATGGAGCAGATTAGTCTCAACAAAGAATAAACAAAGGTATGAAATCTGAAAAATGAAAGGTGTAGTCTCTAAATTCAAAAGGCATAACTTGAAGAAGTTTAAAATTTTCAAAGAAGCATAGGTTCAAAGGAATACCAGCCACATAAAAATGAAATGCAAAGAGACCAGGCTCCTCCTTATTTTAGCAAGAACTAGGGCAAGCATATCTCCTCAGTCTTTTAGGCTACCACATGACCCAAGTCCATCTAATAAAATTACATCCACAAGGAAACATTATTTAAAAAGTAATAAAGGAAGATAAAGCAAAAAAAAAAAAAAACCATTATCACAACAGCCAAATGGGCAGAATAATCTCTGGATAAAGGACCAGAGTCTGTCCCAAACTGACACAGACCAGCTACAAGCAAAGTAAATATGCATTTGGCAGAGGTCATACAGCCAGAAACAGGAGTCTGTTCTTTGGTGTGGAAGCAACAAATAATGGAGCAGCCCAGTACTAACAGAAACACCTGTTTGGAAAGATATGGAGAGATAAAAGTCAGTAAATACTACAGGGATAATCTAAGCTAGTACTGGTATGAAATTTAAAGCAGGAATTGAAAATCATACATATTTGCAACAGAAGTTGCTAAAGCTTTCTTAAAAATATAGCCCCATTGTATTTACCTGAACATGCAAAGCCCTATTAATCAGATTTCATTCATGCTATCCCATCTTGTCCACTTAGGACAGAGAAAAAAAATCTATGTTTCAGCACTAGTTTAATCAAAGGCCTTTGCTCAGCAATGATTATACCTGCACAGTGCACTGTGATACCACTGAGAGGTAAGTGAAACCCTTCAACACCTACAGACCACAAGGTATTATGTGACAGAGACAACCAGACACCTGCACTTCCCTGCCGGACAGACAGACCTCCCCACCAGCTGCTGTGAATGTCAGTCTTTCTGCTACAGCTTTGAGAGACAACAGCAGGTAAGTCTTACAAACAAAACGGTGTGTTTGTCTGAACAAACATTTTAAAATGTCCAATTTTCCCCCCAGATATCTCTCTGTGTAACAAGGCAGAGTTCCTACACACAGTAATCATGTTTACCTAGTGACCCCTACAAAGCACATTATTTGCATTCAGCAACAAGCAACCAGAACTTTCAGACCTGATGTGCAGATAACTCGACTGACTCATTTTAATCACCTAGGTAAAAGCCAGTGGGGATGAGAAGACACAATTCCTATTCATTTAATCTTTGTTAAGTCTTGCCTTCACAAGAGCTGCAGAGCACTCTGAGGACAGCATGTTAATACTAATGAAGTACTGCTGACGCTGTCAGGCAGAGATCAATGCACTACGATTGATTTCAGCATTCAAACTCCACTCACCCTCAGTATTTGGAATTTCAACAGCTCGTTAAACAAAAGGAAAAGACGCACCCAGCAAGTTACTTATTTATGACCACTACAGAAAAACTTGAGCACGGCACCAGTATCACTAAAGGTGCACACAGCAAGCAGTGTAAGTTTACAGAAAAGAGAAATTAAACCACCATGCCCCTTAGGGTTCATTTTTCCTCTTATACGCCAACTCTCTATTTTAAAGCGTCCTCAAAAAACTTTCCATATTATCTCCACATGATCTTGTATTTACATTATTCCCCGTGACCTGTCACCTTCTCATCACAGCAGTTCACCTGCACGAACAAAAGCTTCGGCCCAGCACCCCGAGGCGCTTCCACGCTCCTGCCGGCACCTGCCCTGCCCGGGGACGACGAGGCCGCCCCGAGCGGCCTGTACGCGGTTTCCAGGCGAGCTTCCCCTCACGCACCGCCCCTCGCCCGGGATCGGCCACGCCAAGAGGGGCTGACCAGGGGGAAGAAAAGGGGGTGCCCAGGAGGGAGGAAGGGGCTGCCCAAGAGGAAAGGGAGAATCTCGGCCGCGGCCGCGGCCGCCGCCACTACCGCTGCCACCGCTGCCGCCACCGCCCCCCCCCCCTCGCCTCACCCGCCGCCGCGGCCGACGCGCTGCCTCACCCGCTGCTCGCGCGGCCGCTCGCGACCCTGCCCCGGCAGCCAATCGGCGGCCGGCTCGGCGCCGCCCCGGCCAATGGCGAGCCCGGCGGCGGGCGCGGGAGGCGGGACGTGGCGCGCGCAGCGAGGGTGAGGCGCTACCCGGCAGGCGCCGAGCCGGCAGCGGGCGGGGGAGCCACCCCGCCCCGCCCCCCGCGCGGTCACGTGAGCGGGACCCGCCAATAGGGGCGGGACGCCGGGCGGTCCCGGTCCCGGTCCCCGGGCAATTAGCGAAGTGGATAAAGGACACGGCTTCAGGCTGTGCCGGGGGAGGTTCAGGTTGCACGTTCGGAGCAATTGGTTCACGAAAAGAGTGATTAAATGTTGTAATGGGCTGCTCTTGGAGGTGGTGGAGTCACCATGCCCAGAGGTGTTTAAGAAAGGCTGGATGTGGCACTTCATGCCCCGGTCTAGGTGACAGGGTGGCGGTGCTCGGCCACAGGTTGGACTCGATAGCCTCACAGGTCCTTTCCAGCCTCGCTGATTCTCTCATTCTGAGGCGGTGGGGAAGGGCAGCGGCCCTGCCCTGTCACCGCTGGGCCAGCGCTCCCATGTTCGCCTCGTGTGGTGCCTGCGCGGCGGCTCTGACTCCACCACAGCCCCGGCCATGGCAGCCGGTGGCCTGCGGCTCTCTGAGGTGCGGCGGTCGGCTGCGGAACCGCCGGTGGCTCCTGGGCTGGCTGTGTCCCATTAAGACCTTGTGGAAAGGAGGGCCGGGACCCCTGTGGAACCGGGCGGAAAGTCGGGATCGCTGTGGGGCAGCGGCGTGATAAAGGGGAGCTCAGAGTTTCTTCGGGCTGAATTGATTTAAGCATTACTTAGCGGGTGTTTTCAGCTTTAGAAACTACCGAGAACTTTACCTCAAGCATTTTAAAATAAGGTGTGAGGGTCATGTGGAGGAACGAGGAAACAGAAAACCTTTGCCTTGATGGGGACCCAAACCATCGTAAAAGATCAAGATGCAGCACCTGGTGCTTTTAGAGGTTTTTTTCAGCCTTAACCATGCCTTGATTCGATATGAAACCAAATCTAATTTAGATGTCTCGTGGTGTGGGGAATACCCATTTCGGGTTTCGAACCAAGATATGGGCATCCTCTGTCCATACAGCTTTATTTAAGCAGTAAATTCGACTTATCGTGGAAACCGTCTTTGGAGAAAAAAAAAAATAAATCCAACGCAAATGGAGCTGCGCGAGGAGCGTGTTTCTGGACTACAGCGCTCGGACTACACCTCCCGGCCTGCACCGCGCCCCTCAGAGGAACAAAGAGCTCCTCGATTGGCGGGGGCCCGCCCTCGGTAGGCGCCAATCGCGCCGCGCGGTGTGGCGCGGTGCGGGGTCAGAGCGGGCTCCGGTGGGTGGTGCAGGCGCTCTCGTTCCGGTGCTTAGCCCGCGGTTCCTCCCAAGCCGCTTCCCGTGCTCCGCAGGCCGCACCGCTCCGCGGGACATGGGGGAGCGGAGCTGAGCTGCGAGTCCGCCCAGGGACGGCTTTTGCGACGGTACGGCCCTGCCGGGGAGGGAAACAGGCCGCGCCGGGAAGGGCCGTGAGGGGGCGGCGTGTGCGGCCGAGATCCCCCTGCTGCCCGATCAATCCCGGAGCTCCTGCTGCCCGGTGCCTGCGGGGCTGAGTCTCCGCCGATCGCGGGGCCTGGGAGCTGAGTCCCGGGGCCTGGTCCCCGCCGCGCTGAGGCCTCGGGCGCCTGGGGAGGGCTGGAAGCGGAGCTGTGCGGGTTCCTCGCCGGGGCCGCCCCGGCGAGAGCACAAAGCGGGGGAGAGAGCGACAGACAGACAGACAGGACTGTGGTGCCTGGGTCAGGCTTTGGTCTCAAAGCTACGAGAGGAGACAGGAGCAGGCATCTGGCTCGCTGCTCTGCCAGACTCCTGAATTATAGATATCTTATTATAACTTCTAAGACCGCCTATTTTTTTAAATTAAAAAACTCTCCGGGAAGTGGGCGAGGGCGTGAGTTTTGGTGGAATTGATTGTTGCAGGTCATGGAGAAGGGTGAGGATTTCAGAGTTGTCTCCGGAGTTGGGGCTTAGGAGAGATGGAGAAGGGTCTGGGGATAACAGAATCACGTAATGGTTTGGGTTGGAAGAGACCTGGAAGAGCATCTAGTTGTAACCCCCGTACCCTGAGCAGGGACACCTTCCACTCAACCAGATTGTTCAGAGCTCCATCCAAGCTGCCCTTGAACACTTCTAGGGATGGGGCATCCACAACTTCTCTGGGCAGCGGGTTCCAATGCCTCACCACCCTTACAGCAATTTATTCCAATATTTAATCCCAACCTGCCCCCTTTCAGGTTAAAGACATTACCCCTTGTCTTATCACTATATGCCTTTGTAAAATGTCCCTCTCCATCTTTTTTGTAGCTCCCTTCAGATGAGTGTAGCCTAATGGAATCGGTGGGGGTAAAACTTGGTTTTGTGGGTAGGTTTTTTCAGAGGATTAGAAGAAAAAAGGCAAAAGGTGATCAGGATGGAAAGAGTTGTAGGAATGATATGGTGCTTGGGACACAGACTTGGAAGTCAGAGACTTTGATTAGCATCAGCTCTACTCCTGACTTGGTTTCTAAGTCTTGAATAAGAAGTTCCTTTGTGTACTATGGAAAATAGTTAATAATACTCAACAGAGCTGCTTTGGCTTTGTTTGGTGGTTTTGTTTGCTGAGGTTTTGTTTTGTTTTTTTAATATTAGAGTTTTTTCCTTTGGAAACACAAACTTGTATTGGTTGAGCTACTGTATCTCCCAGTTGATATCTTTTTGATTTCTGATAGTCCAGAGAAATAGTCTGGAGACTAATCATTGGCCTGTACTTTTCACTCTAGCACTCTCCTGAAGTAAGAAACATTGACTTGGAGATTAACAGAATTTTTTCTCTGTGAAAATTTCAGAAATTATCATACTCTTAATGCATGTTTATGGCTCAATGTTTTTGATGAGTGTGATAAATTTATGTTCCTCAGAGGCCAATCTTCAGTGAAGAAAAACTATTTAATGTTGGCAAATCATGTTAAAAGAATGAGATCGCTTAAAAATTGTATTTATTCTTTGTTTTGGGGGACAGTGAGTGATTTAACAAATTAACAATATGCGTTCACTCCCACTTTTGTGCCTTAAGCTACTTGGCTGAGTTGGTACTGGCAACAACCAGGACTACAGTTAGCATTTAGGAGTTTCTGAGGCACAAAGAAACTTTTTTTTTTTGCACCAAGATTTTAGCATTTTCTTTGAGCAAACTTATGCTTTTGTTGCCTGTTAAGTAGTTATTATTAAACAACTCTGCAATCTGATACTCTCACACTAACACGTGTCTCCTTTGAAATTGATCTGGTGGTTTGGACTTCGACTGCAGCAAGGTGTGACCTGCTTGCTCTCTTTTTATTGAGGGATACTTGTGAAAAGGAGAAAAAACAGCTCAAACTCAGCCTCCAAAGCCCTTTCTGCCCTTGAATGTATGGTATTGCATTAGTTATTTGATATATGGATGAAGAATAAAGCTTAATGTTCACTGTTCTTGATACACTGTTAATATTTTGGTGAGTTTTGTGGTTCATTTTTTGTAAAATTCTTTGATTGCCGAAGCTGCTCTGAAAATACTTTGGTTTTGCACCCTTGCACAGAAGGATGTTTATGGACTTCTAGAGTGGCTTGTGAGAAGACTGGATTTATTGAAAACATTTTTCACTGGTGTAAGGAGAAAAAAACTAACACACAATACTCTCATAAAGATTGACTGGTCTGAAATGACATATAGGAAACAAATAAAAACCTTATTATCCAAATATATCTGTTCTCTGCATAGGAAGTTTAGATTTCCAGTTTATAAATTTCAGGACTCACATCCTTGTCAATTCCATCTGCCTTCATGAATTCTGGTCCTTGGGTTTTTTGTACCTTTTTTGTTTAGAGCAAATCATTGCCTTTGTGCTTATTTGTCTCTGTGTTAATTGATGATAAATGTTGTGATAGTAGTAATAATTTTATTTCCAGCAGGTATTTTGTATGAATGGTGCAGAAAAGATGAATTCTGCTATGAGTGAGGAGCCTGATGCACTATCTGTGGTTAACCAACTCCGAGATCTAGCAGCTGATCCGTTGAACAGACGGGCCATTGTTCAGGATCAAGGATGCCTGCCAGGTCTCATTTTGTTTTTGGACCATCCCAACCCTCAGGTTGTTCATTCAGCTTTACTAGTAAGTATTCTGAAGATAAATTTCTTTGTTGGTAGGGAATTTTTAAACTTTGTTCAGCAAGTTGTTTGAACAAGCAATTTACAAATGAAACTGTTTAAACAAGTGAAAATGTGAAAAATAATGCCTGGTTTTATATTATGTTCATATTCATTACATGTCGGTTTCTTTTAGAAAATCATGTATTTTAAAAATGACACATTGTTACAGGGGATTTTAAAAAAAATATATTAATTTACTTTGCATTTTTTCCCTAATACAGCTATTTCACTTTTTGTGTGGAGGGAGGTAAGGACCCTTAAATCTCTTTTTTAAGATGAAGCCATAGAGTTTGGTAAATATGGACAGTGACTTGATATTCCCTTTATAAAAATCAAAATCCAGTCATAGGATAACTTAGGTAAGAAACAACTTCCCAAGGCAATGTAGTCCAGTCCCATGCCCAAATTAGGTGCACTCAGATCACAACTCATGGTTGTGTTCACTTGATCTTCAACACCTTGAAGGATGAAGATTCCATAACTTCTCTGGTACACCCTTCCAGCATTTGAACAGCCTCATGGTATTAAAAACAAACAAACTAACCCAAAACCTATCAGTACCTAATACAATTTGTTCCAACTTTTGTCTCTTTCTTCTCATTCTAAATCATAAATGCTGAAGTCCTGATTTATTATCCTGAATTGTAATATTAGCTTAAAAATGTATTTCTTGCTTAGAAATGGGAGAAACGAAAGTCAGGATTTAGTCATTTCAAGAGCTGAATTAGAGTTCTAAGATTTAAAGTTACTGAAGTTTATGTGGTGCTCCTTTTTTTTCAATTATGTCATTATTTAATTGTAAAAAATGTGAAAGAGCAAAGAGCTCTGGCTTTTACATGTGTACATGGGAGGTGCACATTATTCTTTATTTCACTGAGACCTATCTGTACCATAATTCTTTGGTTTTCATTTGTGTTGCTTTCATGGTGGGTGTTAGTGGACTTCTTGAAATTACTTTAGTGACTGATTTCTTTTGTGTTTGGGGAGGGAGGTTCCATAAGGAAACCTGTGTCCTGCTAATTGTTTTTTAGGTTAGCCTTGCCATAGCATTTGGCAGACTGTAGTTTTCTTTGGTAGGAGAACATAGATTTGAGTTTACTGTTCTTGGAAATCTGTTGCACTGGTTTTCTTCCCAGTGTAGTTTCCTTAGACTGTGCTTTTTAAAAGAAGTTCTTGTTTGGATGTCCCACTGTCTTTTTCCCTCCTTTGTTATGCTGGGCTGTGTATTCTTACTGCCTGCATGAGATTTGCAAATCAGTCTCTTGATCATGTTACAAAAACTAGTTCTGCATAAAAGGACTGGTTTTGTCAAGTGATGAGCACTAACCCAGTTTGCAGTGTGGTTCCACAGCCCCTGACAGTACTCAAGTTGTGTTGAAAGGAAATCTCCTTGGGTGAGGATGGGAGGCAGATGGGTTGTCCCATGGATTGATAACCCACAGTTAGAGTGGATTGAGAATCAGGATTTAGAGACCAGGATGTGGCTGCAATGAGAAATGGATCCGTTTACTGTGGATACAAGTTCTAGTCTTCTGCTCAGACTCCTTGTGTTAATGAGTTCTTGAACTGCTTAGGTTCTGAAGGTTTAAATATCTTTGCTGACAACTTTTTAGCCTTCATGTTTTATATTTTTCCATTCTGAAAAGTCTTTTTGTTTTTGTAGTCATCCTGTTGGTCAAAAAGTGCTTCCATTTGAATGGGAATAGTTAAAAGTAATGATCTTCCATTAAGTGTGTACCTAATAAAAGGATGTGCAGTACTGGCTTTAAATTTCTTCTCATACTGCTCAGAAATTCCTGCATTTGAAATTGTAATCATCTGTATGAATCATAATAGTTCCATATATAACTTTTTTATGTTTTGTAGAACTTTTCAGGGAGGGTGGTTTTTTTGTATTTGATGAAGAATTGATATGTATGTTCTGTATATTTTTATTTCTGGTTTTCTCTAGTCTTGATTTCAGAAATTCTTTATGATATACTCCAAATGTTAGAATTTTTGAATGATATAAATTAAAATCAGAAGTAACACAGGCAATACTACTACTATTTTTTCCCCTGAAATTTGGACTAAAATTTTACGAACTAGAACCCTGAAGTTAAGGAACTACTTTAAAATTTCACATCGAAACCATCAAAGATGTCTTTTTAACAAGACCAGCAGCAGTGTATTTTGTGTTAAAATATGCAGGTAGTCCTATTCATTATGTTGACCTTACTTGATGAACTCACCTATGTGAGCCTTAAAGCTAACACAGGTAAGTGTTTAGCTAAACAGAAGCTGAGGCAAAGTTTGTATCAATAGCTTTCCCTATGCTTTCAGTATACTGGATTTAATAAGTGTAAAATTATCTCACTTCTTTGAAGGGATACCTTTGTATCTCCTGTGGGAGGCAGGAGGGATGGGAACTTCCTGGTGTTGAAAAGTTGGGTCTCATGACTTTGGCCTTGTTTGAGCTGTGACTCAAAAAATTAGCTGTTAAGAGAATAGGTTTTTTTTTGTCCAGCTGAGTTGCACCCTTATTAAATTGCCAGAATAAAAATAAGAAACTTGTTACACAGGCAAGGATATATTTCATAGCATGCAAGTTGCTTGAGAGATATCATTTAGGTATTTCCCCATAGTTGAAAAGTAAGATAATAAATGGATATACAACATTTATAAGATGCAACTATTGATACTGGTCCTCATCTGAAAATAACAAAAATCACATCTCAGGTTCTTACCATGCCAGACAGCAGCCAGAGTTTCTTGAAAGGCAAAAAAACAGTCTTGAGAATTTTACCTGATATGTGCAGAAGATGACTTGGAAAAACAAGCCCTGATGATTAGTCCTCTATTTCTGAAGGGATTAAGGAGCATGTTATTTTTAAAGCAGTTACTGTGCAGTGTAGCTACTACATGGCTATATATAAAGAGTTGGTGTGCTTCTAAAGCTTGTGTCACAAACCCCATTTTATAAATCACTGTGTTTATGTATTGAAGGATTTTTCAAGTGCAGTTCTTGTACCTACATCAGTAAAACACCTTTGGAGGCTCCTTCTAAGAAAACTTTCTCAGCACAAGCAATAGAGAGATGTCTCATGAAAAGAAGGACTGACATTTTAATTGGAAGAGTGTTATGTTAGGAGGATCATATGAATATGCAGTTACCAACTGGGGTCAACAATGTAAAACTGTGCAAAGAGCCTGCCTTGAAAGTCAAGTAAACAAAACCTTGAACAACAAATAAGTGTAATTTCCCAGTTTAGGTTACAGTAAGCTAAGAAGCTTGCTGCTGCTGGTGTTCTTATTCCTGTATGGAATTATGAAGTTGCAATTAGTCTTCAAAAGTTTATACATGTTTTAGACCTCCTTTTGTAGACAGTAGGAACTTGCTAGTGGTGAGGTTTCTATTTCTAGTACTGGAGGAGCCCACAGAATTGATGGAAATTGTACTGGAAGCATCATGTATAAAAATTACTTTAGATCTCAGGTCACATAAATGTTTATTGGAAGGGACTTCTGGAAGTCATTCACTTCAGTTTCCTGTTTGAATTGGGACTGTCACCAGCACTCAATCAGGTCAGTTGTAGCTTTGTCTCGTTCATTCTGCAGTTCCACTAGGTCATCTGTTCCACTGTTGTGCTACCTTCAGAGGAAAAAAGCTTTTTATTATACCTGATTTGAACTTCCCAAGCTACAATTTGTGGCTGTTCCCCCTTGTCTGCTGCTGTAGAGGAAAGTTGGGCTTGACCATCTTTGTAAAGGCTTCTTGCATAGCTGTAGACAGCTGTTAAATTGTCCCTTAGGCTCTCAGCTGGTATTAGCAAACCCAGTCTCTCAGCCCTTTCTCATAGATTAGATACTCTGTGCTTTCTGTGTATTTATAAAAATAAAATATTTTTTTATGTTTGTAGTAGGTGATAATTCTTTCTCTCCCTACTAGACCTGCCTCTGTGACTGTTTGCAGATGTGCACTAACAGAAATGACTGGTGATGTGCTGGATCTATTGCTGATCTGCTGTGCTCCTCTTTCTTTTAGGCTCTCCGCTATTTGGCTGAGTGCCGTGTCAACAGAGAAAAGATGAAAAGTGAATTGGGTATGATGCTCAGCTTACAGAATGTAATACAAAAGTAAGTTTACAATGGAATGTTGGATCCAAACAGTGTAAACATGTAATTGTGGTACAAAGTGCAACTTGGACTGAATTTGTATGCTAAGTTTCTAATATTGCCTTCTTGAAATTATGTGGCTGCAAGCAAATAATGATTTTCATTTTACGGTATTTTGAAGTAGTTAGACCATAGCCTACAAGAAATACTAATTTACAGGTCATTTGCCAAACAACAAATTTTCTTTGCCTTGTTACATGATAACTATTTTTTTCCTTTTCCTTCAGGTTCTCTTATAATCCTTCTCATCATTGTATAAGGTTGCCTCAAAGTAGTACAGTTAAAGAAATTACGTGGCATCTGCCACATTTATTCTTTGAACCCCACCTTTGGGTAGGGAATTTGTTTCAGTGTATTTTTGGAAGTAAGTATCTGCAGTTCTGTGTTGAGAGAACATCTTGCAGGTGGAGTAGAAATTAATGAGTTTTATAGTGGTCTTTGATATCTTTGTATGAAGTGTCAGATGGGTTATGTCTCTTAAAATTTGTGATTGTTGGATTTTCTCAAGATTTCTAACTGCTGAGTCTTGAGTACTGGACGATCTCTGTGTACATACACATTTGAGATGATACACTTAATCGACAGAAATTTATGTGATTAACTAAGGTGAATCCTATTCAAAAGGAACCCCAACAGCCTCCTTCAAAGATTATTGTGTTGTAGCAGAAATTAACTTGCCGTCAAACTATCTGAAGGTGATTATTTTACACACAGTTTGGTAGGGTTCTGTTGGAGCTCTGGACTTTAGAGATGTGAGGAGCTGTTCCATGGGGATGGAGAAAAGTCATGTTGCTGCATTGAGATGCCTCAGATGAATGTTTAAAACAATTATTTAGAATAGGGTAAAACACAAGTGGAATTGTATATTAAATATTTAGGTAGAAAAATTGTGAATATTTTCAGGGTTTAGTTGAACCTCTGTCACTTGTGCTGTAGATGTACGAGTTTCTTTTAGAAAAAACACAAGGCTAGACTTCCTTCATCCCACAGCCCCACCAGTTTTGGCAGTGTGTCCTATTATCATAGAGTGTTAGGGGATTGGAATGGACCTTCTAGTTAGGGGGTTAGAAAGGATCATCTAGTCCCTACCCACTAGACCAGGTTGCTCAAGGCCTTATCCAACCTGGATTTGAACACTGCCAGGGTTGGGGCACCCACAACCTCCCTGGGCAACCTTTTCCATAGCCTAACCACCCTCACTGTAAATAATTTCTCCCTAATATCTAACCTCTTTCAGTTTGTACCTATTGCACCGTGTCCTATTGCTGCAGTTCCTGATGAAGAGTCCTCTCTGGCTTTCCAGTAGGCCCTGTCAGAAACCAAAAGGTTACAATGAGGTTTCTACCCACAGCCCCAACTTCCTCACCCTGGCTTTGTAAAGGAGGTGCTCCAGTCCTCTTACCAACTTTGTGGCTCTCCTCTGGACTTGCTCCAACATTTCTGTGTCCTTATGTTGAGGACACTGGAACTGTGCTCAGCAGTTTGGGTGGGGTCTCACGAAAGCAGAGTAGAGGGGGAGAATCACCTCCTTCAACCTGCTGGCCACACTGCACTTGATGCTGCCCAGGATTTGGGATTATTATTGGATATTACGGGATTATTGTTGTATTTCCCTCTGTCTGACTCTCCTTATCTATATGTGTGAACCTGAAGGAGGGGAAATTATGGTTTGTACTCAAGTCCTGTGTGATCTAGGAAATATCATTACTGTTCACCTTTAAGTACTTCATTAATTGTGCTAAAGCTAAAGACAATTGGGTATTGGCATGGAATTAAGAATTATGTTTGAGTATCATTTTATGATTCACCAGTTACGCAAAACACAAGGATTTAAAACATTTGTCTTAAAAAGAAAAATTAACAAAGCTACTAAAATTTAGAAGAGATGTGTCAATTTTTAAAAAATAATGTAAAAATTATAACTTCCGAAATGATAGGTGTTCTAATATGATGTATGGATAGAAAAATGGAATTAAGTCTTAAGATATTCACCTTTTCTAAGAACAAGCATAATTAAGTGAACTATACAGAAGTCTTTGCTACTTTTATAATAACAATAAGACCTGAAACATTTAGGTAATAACAGAAGCATGTGCTTCAAAAGAACTTACTTTTAGTATGAATTACATGTCTATTTAGAGTGCAGAGACATTCTGTAAAAGTTGAGAGGGGAGTTCATTATCAGTGTCTGTAGCTTGCAAATATTACTTGGGAAACATTAAAGAATTTGGTTGGAAATCTCTTCAACAACATATTTTTCTAGGTTTCAGTTTCAAGGGCCAAAAGAGCGAAGTTCAGATATGTGCAGAAAATGAGAGATAAGTCAATGAAAACTGGAAATCTTGTAGGTGTTTCTTTTTTTCTAGAAAGCTCTTTGGCAACAGTAAGAACATACATTGGATTTGTATGCTTGTAACATTTGGAAAGTGTGATATCATGAAAATTTAAATACATAGCATCTTCAACCACAAGACTTTGTCATGTGCTTGTCAGGATTTTAGATTTTAATGTTGACAGGAAATGCTGAAATTGAGTTTTGTACTGCCTGTATAAATATGGGGAAAGATGGTAGAAAAGTGCTGAGAAGATAAATGTAGACTTCTTTTTATCACAGTTAGGTTTTGGGTTGTGGGGTTTTTTGTTAGAAAGACTGTAGGGCAGAAAACAAGGTCTCTGCTGTCTTTGATTTGCTTTACAAATTGCAGGTTCTAGCTTTTAATTGATTTCAATTTACCAGAAGATGATGTAGTCTGTTGAACTGAAACTAGACATTAATGGATGCTTTGGTCAAAATTACTTCATGCTCTTCTGTTCCCATGTACTTTCCAAAATCTGTGTATTTAACTCATTGTTCTATCTAAAATATTTTTTATTATTTTCAGAATTTAATTTGGGATTTAATTTTTTTTTTGGTAATGTGGTACAAAAATGCAAAGAAATGATACAAAAAAGATAGGAACTTCTGTCAGAATTCTGCTTTTCCTGTTTGTGTTTTTCTTTCAAGTGAGACAGAACCCAGCATCTTTTGGACCAGAAGTTGTAGTCAGTGCTTTTAGCTCCTGACAGATGACGCACATCCTGTCATCTGAGTAGTTCCTTTTCACCAAGGAATTTTCAACTCTCACTGTCCATTTTCTCACTTAACTAAATAATATTCAGTGGCTTTCCCTGTTCAGTGCTGATTTATGACAAACTGTGTTCTGCCACTGATAAAGCTGTGGTGTGTCTTCTCAAGCAATGAAATGGAGTGCAGGCAAATCACAAACTGAATAATTGTCATATTTCAAATTTAAGTTTATGTTCAGCAGTGCTGAACTGATGCTGTGCTAGGAAGTGGAGGTGTTTTAGCATTCCAGTTCTCTTTTCCTTTCAGTTATGCAGATCCTGAAATTTGAGGGCTTTTCTCATCATATGTCTTTTTATAAGCCTTGAAGGTTTCTGTGTTAGAGACCTCTAGTCCAGGTATGGAATTTTTTCTCATAGCTTAAGTGCAGCTAACAAGTCTAACAGATCTTTAGATGGTCAATGCCATCAACTGGAAAGTGGTTGGAATTGGTTTTCTACTGTTGGCATCTTTTAGTAGTACATGGGAGCCTTAGGCACAAGCCCTAACCCTTCCATTGCAAGTGTGCACAACCAACGGAAAAAGGCTATGCCACTGAATTAAACTCAATATCATGATGGCAAAATACTATTTCTTTCATGAACACTATTGAGGATGAGAGCTGAAATTGAGTGCCACCTGTTTATCCAACCATAGAATCATAGAATGGTCTGGGTTGGAAGGGACCTTAAAGATCATGTAGTTCCCACCTCCTGCCTTGGGCAGGGACACCTTCCACTCATCCAGGTTGCTCAGAGCTCCATCCAAGCTGCCCTTGAATGCTTCTAGGGATGGGGCATCCACAGCTTCTCTGGGCAGCCTGTGCCAATGCCTCACCACCCTCACAGTGAAGAATTTCTCCTGTGCTGGGGACCTCAGTGGTAAGTGGTAAATTGCACTGCATCATGAACAATGAGTAGGAAATATTTGGGACATCTGAGTTTGACAGTTCTTTGAGGTACCTTCATGTCTCCTTCTCTGGCTTATCAGTCCTCTAGTATTATCTGATCAACTTTTTGCTATTTTGCTTATTCTGAGTGTTACAGCTTAGTTGTGAAAATCATGTTGCTGCTCAAAACTGATGTCTGGCTGACTCCTTAGTTGATACTGCACTTAAGGAACAAAGAATAGGTTTCAGGTTCACTGTGACTGATTTTCAAGGCATATGAACCCTAGATTTTGCTAACAGAAGAGTAACAAATTTTAAATGTAGATCCTGGAAGTTACAGGTTCTACAGGAGAAGTATGGAATGTCAGCTCTGAGGAGTACAGAATGAAAATTTGATGGCAGCTAGATATTTTTATGTTTAGGATTTGTTTTCTGACTGAACTTGATTTGGAACACATGACTTTCTAAGCTTCTTCATGTGAAAGACTATATACTTTCACATTTTCTAGGACATATGAAGAGCTGTTTCAGCTTTTATGGAATACTTCAAAATATTTTTCAAGTATAAAAATTTCTGGTTCCCTGTTCTTTACTTGGTGCTTTTTTCCTTAGCAAGTGAGATTTTTTTTTTTTTTTTTTTTTTTTTGTTCACCGACATCTGCTTATTTTTAAGTGAAACTTGAGGCATTTTTCCATGTTATAAGCTAGGAATAAGCAATTGTGTTGGAGAGATTGCAGACCTTTAAAATCTCTACCTGGAGGTTTCCAATCTTCTCTATTTCTTTTTTTAGGCTGATATTACAAAAATGTTACATTCCCTTGTCATGTGTACATGCAGAAGTGTTTTTATAAATAGGTAAAAAAAGAGAGAAGAGATTGAAGCTCTTTGAATACTGGTATTTCATTGTACTCCAGCAGTCATCAGCAGTAATTTAATATTGAAAACTGGTTTAGTTGCTGGCTTTATGAATTGTGTAGAGGACTTAATGTGTCCATATGGACTTTCTAAAATGTTATTAGCAGCTTCTAGAATTAAAATTAATTAGAATTTATTGCCTACAAGGAAATACACTAATTTGTGTTCAGAGTGAAAGTGTCTTTTGATGGACAATAAAGGTCAAAGTTCATAATTTTTCATAATCTTTATGAGCAGCATAATGGTACTGTTTCAGTATAACCAGTATGTATTTAAAAAAAAACACTGATGAAGAGTCAATGCACTAAATAGCTCTTATTATGGAATGGCAAATTACTGAGAGTAAAATTCCAATTACTTAGCTAAAAGAGCTTTTCAAGATAGTCTTCCTTTGCCAGGTTGTCAGATTTAACAAGCTGAACTAAATCCAGTGCATTAATCAGCTCTTCCAATTTATTACTTGCCTAAGAAGATTAGGGCAATTAATATGTGTTTAATTAGAGTCCCTTGCAGATCTGGTAAAATACATGCAGTCTATAATTGCTGACTTCTTACTCAATTTTAATTTTTGGTAGTCTTAATTACCTGCACTTTTTGAAAATTTAATTATTCATTGAGACCAGCAAAGTTTAAATTTATGATATCTGACAAAGAAAAAAGGCAAAAGCCAAGTATTTCAGATAGTATTTGTTGAAATTAAAATAGTAGGGATGTTGCATCACAACAGTTTTGTAATTTTTTTGTTGTGTGGCATACAATTTTTCTTCTTTGTGAGAGGATGGATGGTTGGAGAAAGACAGGGCAAAGGCCATATATTAATTAGGAAGTAGGCAAACTATGTATTTAAAGGGATATCTGATGATTAAAGGGAAGTTGCCATATAGCTTCAAGATAATACTTTGTGAGAAATTACAGTTAAAAACATCTAAATTTCTTACATTTAATGCATTGATGTTATTAAGTGGAATGCTTAAATTCTGATCTGCAAATGAGAAGGAAACAGCTTTTTATAGACTGTAGAGATTTTATTTTTCTCTGCCTGAATCACTTAGTAATGCTGTTTTTGTAATCCTTGGCATGTGGGGTATCTTTAACACGTCATAGTTGAGAAGCAGTTGAGATTGGGTAATGGGAAGCATGATTCTGTTGCATGATTATTTTTGCACTCTGCAGTACTTGTGATTCGGCACTGAGAAGTTGTGTTTTTGGAGAAGTATATGATTATCCTAAGCCTTGGATTTTTGTGTGAGCAGTAGGTTCCAAAAACTTTGGCTTTAGTTGCTATTTCCAAATTGTACTGTATCACCTGAAGGAAGAATAATATACACATCTGTCTGTTCCATGTTAACTTTCCTGGGCTTTCCTTTCCTGTTGTTTTTCCCAATAAAATGACACCCTTGGTTGCTGGTGCATCTCTGGGCTGTGGGGCTCCAGTGTATTTACAGCCCGAGCAATGTGTTTGTTAATAATAGAAGGTCACAGCAGGAAGACGCCTGCAGGCTGTTCTGTTCACATTGTTAAGCAAAGTAGCTTAGTATCCCCCTCTCCCCTAGATACCCTGAGTTTCTTTAAAGAATGTTTTCATTGTATATTTTCTAAATGGTGCAAGTTTTGGAAATAGATTGTTTCTTGAAGTTACTTTTGAAAAAGCATTCTCTGCCCCCTTTCCCCCAAAATGTGGGAGACATCAGTAACTCCTCTTTAAAAATACCATGTTATTTGTTATAAATAACTGAAGGCTCCTTTTGTCTATCAAATCTTCCTGGTATTTGAAGGAGATTGTATCTAGGGGAGAGGGTTTAATGTAGTGAGCGACCTCGGTTAGTTAGGAGTGTTCTCAGTACAAGTTCTGCTCTTTTTGTTTGTGGCTAGCTAACAAACAAAAAACCAACTAATAACTTTGGTTCAGCAGTCTTTGTTTCCTCTAGTGTATTTCAGTGTTAGTAACCATATAGAAGGTTATGATCTCAATGTGGAGGTGCTGGCACGGGACAAATGATGACAAATAAAACACAAGAAGCATTAGTTAAAATCTTACTGTTGCAATATTGGTGTTAACCTAGACTTTAGTCATAATGTAATAGGCTTTCTGGGAGAATTTTACAGCTGCTGTGAGGTAAGGAAATAAGGTTTAAAGTCTTGTAAAGATGGATGTAATTTTTAAGACTAGTGGAAGACTGGATCATCAGCAATTGAAATGTAACTAGCAATTTAGGTGTTGAAATACTACTGTGAGTTTATATTTGCATGGGTTAATAGAAATTAGCAGTCATGTAAATAACTGTTCTAAAGGTTTGTTTTGAGAGGTACAACTTAGGATAAGCTCCCTGTTCATGTGTAGATTGATCACAAAAAAATACAAAAGCATGGCCTAATAGAGGGGTGTCTTCTGTGCCCTTACAAGTTGTATTTTTCATGTTAGTGGGGGATTTTTAAATTTTTTGATTTATGTCAGGACCTCTCTGCAGTCAGAGACATTACACAGTCATCATTTCTACTTTTATGCAACTTGCTTAGTGAGCTAAGTACTGTACTGTACTCAACATGTACAGTACTTAGCTCACTAAGCAAGATCATGCAATGATCAGTACTGTTTCTGTACTTAACAGTTTAGGTGTTTGTTAATCTCTAGTTTGGGATTTAGTGTTTTCTATTTCTTTCATTCTGTCATATGGGTGTAATTCCTATTACAGTATTTTTGACTGCAGAAATACCACATCGTTCTGCTCTTTGTTCTCATTGCTTTTACCTCACAATGTTCCACTTGTTGTCTGGCACTTCTGTCAGGACTGTTGGTTGGGCAGCTTTACACTGCCTGATATCTGTCTCACTGTAATCCAGGTACTGTGCTTCCATGGACTTTTCAGAGTACCAGTTCAGTACATACTGGTTCAATGGAGCAGCTTTTACTCTGCTACATCAAAACATTTGCACACTCCATGAAACAGCAGAACTTTTGTTACTGGTTTCTGTGCAGTACTTGCAGTTGATGCAAAACTTTCTCTGACATGACAGTGCTTGCTTGCATTTCAACAGTTTCTTTTGCTTCTTTTCTTTGATAGAAATGTTCCATTTTCTTGGCATTTTGAGTATTTCATATTACCTCACTATTTGTTAGTTAACAAAGTAAGTAGTTGTTAATACAGTGTTTTTATGAGTACCTGCCAGTTCTTCAAAATCATGGCCTTTGACTGGTTTACAATGACTTGCTGAAGAATATAAGCAATGAAAGTAGTGACCTGTCCATTGAGGTGCCTAAGTTGTACAGTGGTGATTTATGTACAATTACCAAATTGTCTGTTCCTAAACCTGGAAGAGAATTTTCAGTACCTGTTACTGAGTAAGTAGACATTATTCTTGCTTTTCTGACAGAGGGAGTGCCACAATCATAATTGCTTTCAGTGCTTGCTGTTTAAATGGGGAAAAAATTAGTTGGGAAGTTAAAATTAGTTGGGAAGTTTAAAATGAGTTAGTTGCTTTTCACTGTAGGCAAAAAATAATTGTAATGAGTATTGCAGAATTTAAAAAATAGAGAACTTTGAAACACTGAGAAAAAGTTATTAAGTATAAAATAACTTTATTAAAACCACATCTATTTAAAAGTCTTTTGTGCTCAATAGGTTGTCTTATCCAGTTTCTTCTTTATTTAGAAATTGGCTGGAACAGGGAGCTAAATATTTTAGGAAGCCATTGAAGCTTAAGATGTTTTACTTCCTATATTTTTGCAGAATTTATATTAAAACAAATAGAGAACTCAGAAATGTTGATTATAAAAAAATGAAGTGGTTTACAGAGTGAGATACAATGTTATGATGTGTTAAAAAATAAAGAATCCGAGTTGATATTTAAATAACTGCTGACTGTAGGATAGGAAACAAATACTAATGCTGAACTTAGTGCCTCAAGATCTGCCTGACATGGTTTGCCAAAGGCAGCTTCTTTTCTTTTTGTGGGGCAGTTCTGTACCTGTGTTGGATGGTAGAGATTTAAGGGGATTGGCATAAGAGTCAGGATTAGTAATGGCAACGCCTCTAATGGTATGGGTGCCTCTAATGCTTGATAAACCTTGTCATCAGCTGGTGGTGAAAGCATTTCAGGAATACAGTGACCTTCTCTGGTGACTATTGAGTTTACAAGAAAAACTGCTGAGGTAGATTCTTCAATATGCTGATTTTTACTTATGCTTGCTAAAATTAAGAGCTAAGAAAGCTGAAGATGCTTTGAAATTAAAGCAACAAATTGTGTGGTGAAGTATTTAATACTAGTGCAGGTGTGGATTGACAGTATTGTAGGCTGGAGTCATTTACTTACAAAGAGGGCATTGATACATTCTTAGCACTCTGAGATTTCTCACCTTCTCCTACCAGTGTGAAATGTCTACATTTGGTTTACAGTGACCTTGTCCACAGGTGGTATTTGTCCCTGGTCTTTGACCTTCATAGTAAGCATCCCAAAAAAATTGCAGATTTTTTTCTAAGAAACCATAAGTGGATTACCCTTTTATTACTCTTCTTTTCTGAGGGCTGCTTGATCAATAAACATAGTAAGGTGCTGGTGTGTGATTAGAACTTACATGGTTTCAGTTGGATATTACAGGCAATAAATGTTACAAAGGAACTTACTAATGATGATACAGCCTTCATTAGTAGTTTCTGGATGGAGCTGTTATTTCAGAAGGAAGTAAATTTTATGTGATTTTCAACAGGATGTATTTCTATCCAGGAATATGTTTTGATACTTTGTTGTTTTGTAGTACCTGCTATGATATCTTTTGGCCGGATTTCCATTGGATTTTGCAGTAGAAAGTCCTATCTAATAACTTGAAACAAATTAAAATTGTTAGCACATGCTGTATTTATACAGTACATCATCAAGTTCCCACAGCACTTTTTTTAAACCTTCTTGTATGCTTTAACCTATTTTGCATGGGGACTGCAGTCCCTTTGACTAGAAATGAAGCTGCTAATACTGGCTTACTTAAAAATAAAAAAGTCAGTTCCTTGCTAATAATTAAGTAGTTTAAGAGTAGGAGAAGAAAACGTTTGAATAGTTACCTACTTTGAGTCTCTACTGAATTAATATTAACTATATTAGCAAATTAATCAAATACAAAGCTTAGACATAGATATGCCTACATAGATTAAACCTGCTTTTTTTTTTCCTCTGGGGCAGGTTGCTGCTGGAGTGTAATTCTTATTATTTTTACAGGCTTTGTTCAGGGAAGCCTGAATCTTAGAGCTTTCAAACCCTTTGTTTTCTTTTTTTTAAACTTTTCTCCAGTGAAATAATCAGATGAACCTTACTTTTAAAAACTGAAATAAACAGTGGAGATTTTAAGATATAAAAGGACTTTCCAGATAATTATGGACTATAATCAACTATTATTATATTATATACTTAGTGCTGTTAGCATGCTGATAACACAAGAAAATGGTTGGCTTCCTCCAAGATGTTTCTAAAATTCTTCTGTACTGAGATGATTTCAGCACTGCCAATAGTTCTACCTGGTCACCATAGCATCATCCCCAGGAAGAGCTGGCTTTTTAATGCCGACATTTTACATTTTTCATTGTAAAGAACCAGAGACAATTGCTGCCCTTAAGAATTTTCTTTTTTTTAGCCCCGATGCAATTTGTTGGAACCCTATAACAAACATGATTTTTGCCATCCATGAAATTATTACTGTTCATTAGCAGGCAAGATGTTGGAATTAGCTACTGTGAATTTCAACATGGAGTTTGTCTTTTATGTGTACTCTTGTCTAGCAAATGCTGCTATGAAGCCTTTTGAGTGTAGTTGAGTTAACAGGCCCTGCATCTTTTTTTTTTTTTAATGTAGAGTATGTCCATATGGTAGATACCAAGCTGTGGGAGATCAAAAGTTGATTTTCCATTTAGTGTATAAATAGCAAGAGTTAAACAAAATTGGATGAATAGCTGGGTTAAGCATATGGCATATGTTCAAATCCGTTATCCTGTTCTTGGAAGTTCATTCTTGTGATCAGAGGACAATAGAATGAATCAGGAAAATGTTTTAAGTATAGGTAATTAATCAATTTGCTAAATGTTTAAATTAATCACAGTTGCTGATTTTACAGCAGTTAGTGGGATTGTACTGTGATTTTACTCTTACTTAAAACTTTTTTAATATTTAGGCTTTTTTGTTTGCTTGTTGTCAACAGTCTTCAGGACATCCCAGCAATTTCATGGGGTTTTTGTACATCTTCAGGGTCAGTGGGTATATGATGTAAACTGAGCTGGAAGTGGCATTGTGAAATCCAATCCTTGCTCCTAATTTCAGTGGAATATGTCTTGTTAAGTACAAAGTCAGCCTTAAGATATCCAATTTCCTTGTTCATTACAAGCTTTTTAGTTTAGTGTCTCCTGGTCAAATTGTCACAGCTGTGACATGAGTAGTGTGTGGAAGGCTTGCCAAGTGAAAGGTGTCTTGCAATTCTAGGGAGCAGTGTAGGAAAATGTGTGACCTTGCCTTGTTGCTGTGGTGCAGCCGCCTTGGAGCACGTGGTTGATACCACTGGAGTGTAGGCACATAGCACTGCTGTACTCAGGCTGGGCTTAGGTTCATTGAGCAGGCCACATGCTTGGTTTTGGGGTTTGAAGATCCATGGTGCTGCTGCTTATTCTGTCACTTAAGGCTTGCCCAGTCCTACAGGTTCTCTTGTTTTTCCTGTTCTATACCTTCAAATTGTTTTTCCTGTTGTTGATCCATCACTATGCTTTCTATATTGTTATTGACCAACACAAGGATCCTGCTGTCTGTATTCTTCAGGATTTTGACTTTTTTCTTTTCAGAAAGCAGGTGGTAATCATTTTGTCAGCTGCTCTGTGATATTATCTGGTCTTTGCTGTGTTTTTGGGGCTAGAGGGAACTGAGGTGTAGCATGGTAGTAGCACCATACCAGTATTCTGAGAAGGTGTGTGCTGAAGTAACACTACTCTTCAAGTTGTTTTCAAATAACGTGCCTGCTGCCTGGCAGGAGTCAGGAGAGCAGTCATGTGCTTATGAGTGAGCCCACTGCATCACGGGATGCACTAAAAGCTTACAAGAAAGAGCAGCATTCGTGGAGATAAGAAAGAATCTTGCCCTGGCACTGGAGCAGAACAGGCAGAAAAGCAGCTAGATCAGATAAGTGTCTTGAAACAGATTGCTTTTTCTCTAATACCATGCTCTTTCTTTAGGGTTGTCATTCATGCTCAAAGTTTTCATCAAAACCATGTCAATCACTGTGTCTCACTTCTAAAATCAAAGATTAGTGATTTCCCAGCCTCCTCTTACAGAATGTAACAACTCTTTGCAGCTTACTGCTCCCTTTAGTTGCTGAAACAACTTCTGTCTTTAAATATAGGAAGAAAGTATTCCAAAAGAAATTGTTCCCTGGAAACAAATACATGAGTGATCTTAAAGCATAGTGATCTGAGTATATGTTGACTAGCCATTTGTTACCCATGACTAAATAATAAATCTCTACTGTGTATATACTTTAAATGTTCTGATATGCATGCACTTGCCCAACAGTGATAAAACAGTGATAGAATTTGTGTCAATCCATGAAATTCTTACTTGTGCTTTTTGTGTCATATGGGCTACTATATGCATTGTAATGAATTAAGTTTGTTATGGAAATAAGATTATGGTTGAAAATATCACTACTCAGGGTCCTAGGGAAAAATATAGGGAGAGTGCTTGCATGTATGAAGAGGATTGGGATCAAATGAAAATATCTGCTTTTATGTGATGATAGGTTTTCTCTAACTTTTTGGAAAGGTACTTGCATCACTCTGTAGATGAGGTCTCTCAAACTAATGTTTTAGAAGGAAAAATTACATTCAGTCCTTTGTTATGTTCAGTGATTTAGGATTCTTCTGTGAGTGTAAGTTAAGTCAGAGAGTTGTTTATACTTTTAATTTATGAGTAGGTTATTTAGGATGGCATTTGCCAAGGTCTTGTCAAATATTGGAGCCTTAACTTGGGTAATGAAGATATTTTTCATCTTCAAACTCTTCATATTCGTTAGACTTGAATTGTGTTGTGGATTCTTTTTACAGATCTGCATTTTAAGGTTTTACTGTCCATTACTATGTAAAATTCTTGAGATGTCAATACAGGAAATTTTACTTAGTTTTAAAATGTCTAGATCTGTTTCCTTATTTTGTGTTTAGAGTTTATCTTTCCTTCACCACTGTTAGCTACTTTTCTTTTTGCTTTTACAGAGCTGCTCTTTTCTTTATTTGGTTTCCCAAGTATTAGTGAGCAAGAGCTCAGTGATGAGCCATACAGTGCATGTCCACATTACTCTTTGGCTGTATCACAGCCTTTGTCCATGATTTGTAAGGCTATATGTCGTGCTCCCTTACTTACGGAGCCATGCCAACTGAAAATATATATAGTGCAGACACTCTCTATGTGAAAAGTGTTATGTAAGTGGTGTACTGCAAATGTACCATTCTTCTGTATCAATTTCCTTGCTTGGATCTTAAGAGTTCTGGGCTGTGAGTTCTATCATAGAGACTACCTCTGGTTGCCCTTTTCTCACTGAGGTTTCTCAGTTTAGACAAATGAGCTGTAGCTCTTCTCTGTGAGGAGGGGAATGAGCTGTAGTTCTTCTCTATGTCTCCTGAGAATTGTAAAACATCCTCAGTTGGAGGGGGTCCACAAGGACCATTGAGTTCAGCTCCTGGTTCTGCGCAGCACAGCCTCACAGGTCAGCCTTGAGATGCAAGTGATGCCCAATTCTAAACCTAAAAGCTGAGAATGGTCTCTCTCTGTCTTTGGTTCTCTTGCTCATGAGCAACCCTGGAGAAAACAGGCCCATCAGTACCAGGCTGAGATTGTCCATAAATTACAAATTGAATACTGTTGAGCTACATCAGATTCAGAGATTAACAGTGTAAACTGAGTGAGTTTATATATACTGGCTTTTTGATCTATGTTGTCTCTATACTTGAGATTAAAATATTTCTTTAGTTTGCCTGTGTGAACTCATCTTTGGCTTTATACTCTTATTTACTGAACACAGTTATTGTGCTAAGTAGAATTACAAAAAACTATATATTTGGAGTGAGAAACCTGGGAGCAGTGTTCTCCTGAAGTCAGTGTCATGTTTGAACCAGTGAACTATTGGATTTTTAAGTTTTGTATTAAAAGTTTCTAAATTGTTATTATAAGGTGTAGTTTTTCTGTGATGAGTGTGTGTAATAAGATCTTGCTATAACCTAAGGCGGAACAGGTTGCCTAGGGAAGTTGTGGATGCACCATTCCTCAAGGTGTTCAAGGCCAGGTTGGATGCAGCTCTGAGTAACCTGGTCTAGTTGAAGGTGTTGCTGCCCGTGGCAGGAGGGTTGGAACTAGATGATCTTCAGGGTCCTCTTCCAACCTTAACCATTCAAGGATGATTCTAGGAAGATGAAAACATCAGCAGTACCAAATGACAAGTTCTAATGACTTTGAGAATGATGCCTTCCTTTTTACATTTCATCTTGCCTTTAGTTCATGATGCTTTAAGATAGAGTTCACTGCTCAGTCCTAAATTTTTCTAACTCTAAATATGAGAGCAGGAAGTTCCTGAAATCAGTCTTAGTAATTTTCAAATGCATTAGAATTATGTAAGCTGTCATGCAGAACTCTTTGGAAGACAATGTGTAAGGAAAATAGTTGGCAGAAAATTAAATAAATTTTTGCTTTACTTACATAAAGCCTATCTTCTAAAATATTCTTAATCTGAAAGTAGGTAATTTTTTAAATTTTACAAGTAGGTAAAAATAGATGTGCTCCATGTATATTGCTGTTTGAATTTACTTAGTGACTTCATGATATGTGTTCACAGACTCACAGAGTGATTGAGTTTGGAAGGGACCTGTGCAGGTCATGGGTCCAGCTCCCATCTACTCAGACATAGGCACCTAAACCACCTTGCCCAGAACCATGTCCAGGCAGCTTTTGAGTATCTCCAAGGATGGAAACTCTACAACCTGTCTGGACAGCTTCTGCCAGTGCTCAGTCACCCTCACAGTGGAAAAGTGTTTCCTGATTTTTCAGATTGTGCCCTTTGCCTCTGGTCCTGGCTTTGTCCTCTTTGCAACCCCTTTGGGTATTTATGTACATTGATAAGCTCCCCCCAAGCCTTCTCTAGACTCATCCATCCCAGATCTCTCTCCCTTCTCTCATCAGCCCTGTAATCATCTTCCTGACCCTTTTCTGGACTCTGCAGCGTGTTCATACATCTTGTGTACTGGGAACCCAGACCTGGCCACAGCACTGCAGGTGAGGCCTCACCACTGCTGATGAAAGAGGCAGGATCACCTCCCTTTATCTCCTGGCAGCACTCCTGCCAGTGCAGCCCAGGATAACCAGTAACCTCTGCTACAGGGGCACTTTGCTGGCTGATGCTGATCTTTGTGTTGAACAGGTTCTTTGCAAAGCTGCTTTCCAGCTGCTCACTCAGAGATTGTGCCTGATCTGAGTTGTGCCTGGGCCTGTTCTTCCCCACATGCAGGTCTTTGCACTTGCCCTTGTTGAACGTGATGAGATGCCTGTCAGCCCTTTTTTCCAGCCTCCTGAGGTCTGTCTGGCACAGCTGTCTGATGTATCTGTCACTCCTTCCTGTTTTGTGTCATCTGCACATCTTGTTAAGGGTCCATTGTGGCCCAGATAGTTAATGAAGATACTGAACAGAATGAGACCTGGTGTTGATCCCTGATGTAGGCTGCTAGATACTGACCTCCAGCTGGGTTTCGTGGCCTTGATCACCACCTTCTGGGCCTGGCTATCTAGCCAGTTTTCAGTCCCATCTCAATCTGGTCAGCCAGTCCATCCTGCATCAGCTTCTCTGTGGGAATTGTGTAAGGGCCAGTGTCAACAGACAAGTAGCCATTTGCTGTCCCATCCTAGTGAAGCCAGTTGTTTCATTGTAGAAGGTTCTTGGGGTGCCCAGGTATGACTTTGTGAATCTGGGTTCACCCTTCCTGACCACCTTCAGATTTTTTCCATCACCTTCCCAGGGGTTCAGATATTATCAGAGCCTTGAAATTTCATAAATGGACAATTAACTTTGCCAGCTTTATTGTGGGTAGTGGGGAGACTGACCAAGTACATCCAAAAGCAGAATTACTATAGAAGTGAAACTTCTGGGATTAAATGACATAAATCTCCTTTCAATAGAGTCTGGGATGTAATTGAGTCTTGGGTAAAGAAAAATCCCCTCTTTTATTTGGAAACCTCCTGTGTCAAGGTTATGAACTCAGTAGAAATGCAGTAATGAAATGGTGTTGCAGTGTGTTACATGTTTGGCTAATGTGTCTTTAGGGCACAATGGATGCCACTAAGGAAAGGCATGTAATAGTTCCTGTGCTTGTGCACAGGTCTGCTCTACTTTGAGTAGAGTTACAGTTGCATGTTTCCTCTGGTGCAGGAGTTAGTATGTAATTTACAAGTATGTACACACGTTTATTTTTAAAAATATGCATAAAATATTATAGCTTAAAAAAGGATAAGATTATCTTTTACAGTCTCACGCCCCCATGTATGCATTTATAAACTTATTTACATCTTGCCCTTCTCTAAAAGGGGAAAATCACTATATTAGTCTTTCTCAGTCTTTGTGCTTGTTCTAAAGGAAGAAACTAAGTCTCTGTTACCTTTGCATCAGATAAAGCTATGGTAGGAAGGTTGTCATGCCCTTCTGTTGTAATTTATGATGCTGTGTGTTTACTTCAGTCAGAGCCATAATGCTGTACACTGGTTACACATTCTTTCCTAGCATCCATATTCTGCCCACATAATGGAGTTGTAGCCATTAGTTTTCATGTCCTTTAAGGTTAGCAAAAACTTCAAAAAATGTCTTGCCATGCTAATAAAACCTCTGCAGTACTTGGACCATGTTTAAAAAGTTATTTCTAATAATAGTGTAGAAAATGAGAACTATTTCTTGTATCCTCTTGTATCCTCTTATGACAGATACAGCACGTGTCACTTGGATTGGATTGTGTTCATATTTCTTACACAGCCAGCCTTGGGTAAACATGATGGAAGGACAGGCAGCAATCTAGGATGACAGGAATTCAGGAAGACAGTGAAGACTGAAGGCTTGAGTTTCTGACAGGCATCTTCTGAGTCTTGCTGAAGTAATGTAAGATGTTACCGCCTCTGAAAGAGATGGTAACCAACTCTTGCCAACTGTTTCTGTGCTCTAAGTAGATGCTGCCATTTCCCTAGCAGGCTAGCAGCACACTAGTCATAGAATCACAGAACAACCCAGCTTGGAAGGGACCTTAGGAGATGATCTGGGAAAGGGGACCTAGGTGAGACTATCTTGTGTCCTGTCCATCTGTATCTTGAAAACCTCCAGCAATGGGGGCTGTACTGTGTCTCTTGGTGAGATTTTCAATGATGAAGTGTTCTCAGACAAGCTCTAGCTGCACAGTGAATTTATAGTATGCACCTGCACCTTCAGTGGTGACTGAAGTGCCATACTGGAGTGGGAGAGAGCAAGAGTTCCTATGTGCTGCTCTGATGGTGGCAGGAGGCTGGCTCACACAGCTGTGAGCAGTGTTATCTGAAACTGCTGACACACTGGTGCTGGGAGGACTGGTGTCAGTGCCCTCAGAACTCTTCCCCTAAAGTTTTCTCATTTTAGGCAACAAAACCACAGCCCATGAGTTACAGTAGTTTTAGAAAAAAACCAAAACTTCCACTGTTTTGTGGTTTCATTTTATGTTCAGTTTCATTGTATTTGTTTTTATTAGGAATATAGTATGTAAGGAAACAGACTCACCACTGAACATCACCTTGGTTTTGCAACCAAGAGGCTTTATTATACTTACTTCCAGATAGGTGTTTTTTTCCCCTTAAAGATCATAGAATCATAGAGTAGTTTGGGTTGGAAGGGACCTTTAAAGATCCTCTCTCTAGTCCAAACCCCCTGCAATGAGTGGGGGGATATCTGCAACTGAATTTTCCAATTTGATGTTGAATGGTTCCAGAGATAGGGCATCTAATGTTTCTGTGGGCAACCTGTGCCAGTGTTTCACCATGTTCATCATTAAAAATTTCCTTTTATCTAATCTGATATTAAGATATAAATGTTTCTGTTATTTTTACAGCTGTTGCAGAAATTGCTTTAATGACAGAATAACAGGTTGCTTGTATTCAGACTAACAGAAAACTTGTATTCACTCATTTTACTAGTATATTTTAAATTGTAGAAGGTTTTGTCAGGAATTCTGGGCATCTTTGTTTAACTGAGTTGCTGGAAGTGTAGTATTTTGTTTCTGCAGTGTAAAGGTGCACACCTTCACTTTGGATTTTATTATTTGGAGTTTATTGTTCAGTCTGTTATTTCTAAGTGGCAGCCATTGTCCTTGGTCCTGTAGTGTCTGAGTTTCTTACTGCTTTTTATTACACAGTCAGTTGCTTATTGCTGATTCTCTTTAAATAAGATTAAAGTCTTGCATTTGGGGTTTTTTTTTAAAGGTAATAAGGGTAACTTAGTGGTAGATAGTGGTAATCCTCTGTTTGGAAAAATACAGGAAATTATCTGAGTATCTTTTTGAGAGTGTGTGTATGTGTGTATGCTCATAAAATTTATCAGTATAGATTTGTTTTAGGAAGATCTTGGAATAACTGTGTCAAATAAGACCCAGTTTACTTTTGTGTTTTGAAGTCAACAGGTTGTTTCAGTTGTGCAGTTAATAGCAGATCATTAGTTTTCAAGAACTGTGCCAGCTATAATGTTGGGAGAATAAAACATATATGAAAACCACTGTTGACTTTTTTGTTTTAGGCATTTGAATATTTTATATTTGCTGACATAGTGACAGCTTTAAATTCTCTTTATTTTGCATGGGTTAGTATATATATGTATATATATATACACACATATATTATGGCAAGTATTAAGAATGCTTTTATTTCTCATTTGTCTTTCTGACTTTTTTTAACTCTCTGATGCAATAGTACAATTGTTTTGAAGCAAAACCCCTTACCAACTGCATAGTGGGTGCTGTAGGTGGAAATGTAGTGACATTTTCAGTAGTTTGCTTAGTGAGCTGTATTTAAATTTACCAAAAATAAAACTTGTCTGTTGTAAATCACTTGATATTGACAGGATTGTTGTTGAAAGAAATTGGCAAAACTAATAATAGGTGGGTTAATTCCTTAATCTCTTGATAAGCTATCACTTTAGCAAAAGCTGTTTTATTACTATCTCAGGACATCCTGTTGCATGGCTTTATCATCAGTTCTATTACTTTATCTAATAAATGATGGAAGGATGAAGTTGAAATCTTGGTGAGTTCCCAGCACTTTTTTCTGTGAATTAACATAAGTGATTTCTCAGTATAGGAAAGCAGAACATAAGCATGTATTTAAAACTGAACATATGTTGGAATGCTTTCCCTTTCCTAGGTCTTGGTTATTTGCTTATTACCACTTTTTTATCTTTCTTTTTTTTCCCCTCTGAATGTTGTTAATCTACTGTATTATCACAAGAACTGACATTTTCCTTTTCAAATGGGTGCTGTTCAAAACAAGGTGCAGAGAAGTAAAAAAAAAAAAAAAAAGGCTAGCTGAGACCCCCACAAGCCAAGAACTCCTAACATGCTTGCTTTAGTATTCTCTCTTGTCCATATGGTAGGATGGAAAATGTGTTTAATGGCTGGTAATTAAGGAAGTCAAATGAAAAAAAAAATAAATCTAAAGGTACTTGTTACGTACTTAGTGTTTGCTAAACAAAGCAGCAGAGCTGTCATTCATCATTTTAAAATTAATTGCAAGTTGATGCAGTAATAATTTTGTTCCTACACAAAGCTTAAAGTCACTAGCATAATTAAAACAGGGCTGAATTTGGACTACAGATTTATATTAGTACCTGATTAAAATTAGTTTTAATTAAATCTTAACAATTCAGTATATGTTGAGTCTATTATCTACTTTTTTCTATCTAAAAAAAATGCTATCATATAATTTCTACCATAAATTTTAGTCTAATCAGAAATAACCTTTGGATTCTTCAAGAAAATTTGTGTTTCTGCTGTGCTGCTGATGCTCAATAAATTTGGAGAAGAAAACTTCGGGAAAGATGCCAGTTCTGCAGAGAAATTATTTTTCTTATGTAGCAAGGAAAGTGGGAAACAAAACATGTCACAAGGCAATTGGAGAAGTTATAAAAAAATAAAGCTCAACACAAAGTAACCCTGGAACACTGACCGTCTACTACCATGTTTGGCTTGTAGTTGTCAAACTGATGTAAACTGTGTTCATGTTGTTTGAGAACAGATGTGTTTATAATGAGCATAGAATCAACAAATTGACATAAAAATTAGAATCAGGAAAAGAAAATAGTTTTACCCAATTTTTGCTCTTCCTACTTAACATTTTTGCCAGGTCTTGACTGTACCGTGTGGAATATTCCAGTTGCAAGGATGTAATCAACAGCTTTTTGCAGTACTAATGTGAAAACAAATATGTGGAAATCTTAGTCCCTTTTTTTCTTTCAGGACCACTACACCAGGAGAGACTAAACTCCTGGCTTCTGAAGTCTATGATATCCTTCAGTCTTCCAACATGTCAGACATGGACAATGTGAATGAGATGAATTATCGTCGGCGGAAAGCACAGTTTTTCCTTGGCAGCACAAATAAGCGTGCCAAGACAGTGGTTTTACATATAGATGGCCTTGATGATTCGGTAAGGAAACCTTCAGAGTTTGTGTAAATAAGGCATGCTGTACTGAGATTTATTTTAATTCCAGAAATCCAGTGAGGCTCCCTGTGTGACATCATTAATTGTCAGTAATTTCTGTGAATTGTATTTTGAAGCGTGAGATATGTATAAAATATTGCATAAATTCAGCTTACTCAGAACACCTAAAGAAGAAGCTTTAAGGCAGTTTTCTTGATGGTTTTTCAAGAAAGAATAGAATGGACAAGGTGCCTTCAGGATTTTTCACTTAAGGATCTCTTGTAGTTGTATAAGTGTGTTGATCTAAAAAAAGTTTCCTTTTAGTTAAGAGATTTCAGACACTGGGAGTTTTTTTATTATTCGTAATTTAGCAATGCTGTATTTTCTTTGAGCTGGTTTTGCTGCATCTTTTCATTGTCTGTGAGATCTTTTCTACTGTAGTGACCAGAATGGCATTTGAATTAATGAGGTCTCACTGAGTCTTTATGTAATGTCAGAATAACTTCTACAGATTTATCTACCATACCCCTGTAGATAAGACCCCAGGGCCATGTTTGCCTTTTTACGGCTGCCAAACAGCATGTAGGCTGTTTAAGCACGTTATCCACAAGTGCCCTCCGGACTCTGTATCTTTCAGTTTTGTACCCATTTTAAATGATCAAACCTGATCCTTTGCTTTGTTGCTTTACATTCTGCCAAGTAAGCATGTCCACGGGCCTAGTTTACCAACAGCATTCCCACTGTTCTGTTTTCACAAGACCATCGTTAATTCCTTTAGAAATAACATGCTGCTCTAGCTCACTTTATACAAATATTTTTTACAGTTTTGGCCTTCCAGCACTTGCTCTAGCTAGAAAGGCAGTGCTTTGTCAACACCATTGGCTTTGCTACTCGGTGAAATTTTTTAAATTCAGTCCCATAGGTTGTTGTTTTTAAGCTTGTAGTTGATTTGTTTGTTTACAGGTATCTCCAAGCAAGACATTTCATCCACTTCTACTTCATGAGTTTAGATGTTTTGCTTGTAGTCCAATTCTATCTTAAAAGCATGTCTTTTTCTTCAACAAATGGAACTTAGCAATATTTGTGGAGTTTTCTCTCTGCAATGCTGAGGTAAAGATACTGTGAAAAAGTATAGGGTATTTAGATACTCATCTTTAGAGAGCAAAACTGCAGGTAGATCACACCAGCATGTTTTCCTAGCTTGTTGTTAAAGGAAGGTCTGTCTGTGCACAGCCTGAGATAGCTGGTGTATGTAGCTCTGTATTTCATCAGATGGTTAAAGAAATGTTAAGAGATGCTCACCAGAAGTTAAACATCCCTGTAATTAAGTGTTATGATAAGTTGGGACTGGGAGGGTGTTAAAGCTTGTGAGCAACAAAAGCCATTTAGTTTCATTCAATAGTTTATTCCTGACTTAAGTAGCAGAGAATATTAGGCTGCATGTATGAGTTTGAGAGGCATAGTGAGTAAACACAGAGCTTTAGACACGGTGTTCTCAGTCATTTACATTTGTAAATGGAAACTGCTGTCAGGAATGGTTGCAGGTCCTACAAATGCTTGTGGATTTCAAAACCTCAAATAGTAGATAATTGATTGTTTCAGGAAGAGAGGGGAAAGGTCATTTGTTCTTTAATGTGGTGTTTTAAGATCTAATAATCAAATTTGGTGATAAAGGTAAAAAACAAGGCAGTAGCTCAGGAGTTTGTGGCATGCCCCTCAGTCAGTTTTCTAGTCTGTACATCATAGTAGTATTTGTGAAGAGGCATGGTAATCAGGGTTTGATGTGTAAGGAAATAACCTAAATTTTGCCTGTGCCCATGCTTCAGGAGTACCATGCAGAAGTATGTTTAGTTGTGTATTGCTGGGTTTGCGGCTACCTGCCTGTGAAATGCCTTTTGCAAAGTATGTCTGTGCAGCAATGCTGGTGGCTGCCAAGCTGCCAGCTTTTTACAGAGTTTGTGTGGACCTTAGTAAGTTTTTTCTTTTAAGAAATTATTCACCAGTTTTCTGATCATGGAAAGCCTCATTTTGAATTAAACTGAGGTGCCTCTGACTCACCTGGGATCTTAAGAGTAAAAAGCTGAAATCTGTCACAGAATTGCTACACATCCATGTATGAATTGATTTTTTTAGGCTAAGAAGCTATGAAAGTTTTGCTTCCTGTGTCCAGATGTAGGTTTCAATTTTCACTTGTGTAAGGCAGCCTATCATCTTTGCATCAAATATTTCCTTTCTATAGTAAAGGTAGCCTATCTGACAAAGGTATGTTTTGGAAAACTCAAAAATGTTAGCTATTTCAATACGTAAACTTACACAAATGAATTGTTTCAATATATATGCTAGACTGCTAAAAAAAACCCCAAACTGCTTCAGTTCATTCTTCCAGAGATTAAAAGAATTTAATTTGCTTGTTGTACATGTGAATACTGACTAGTGATTATTTGGTAACTAATGCAAATATACTTTGAAATAACTAATTATTTAAAACCTTACAGAAAAAAAAAAGGTGAATAATTATTTTAAACCTGTTTTAAAGGCTGTCACTTTATTTCTGATACAGTCCATCTTTTTTTATCCCCTTCTGTGCTAGCAGTCTCTCCAAGTATACTTTAATTCTTTTTGTTGCAACCATGTTGTGCAAATATTAAAAGGAAAAAAATGGAACATTCTAAGGTAATGTAGCAGATGCAACTAGCACGGGTCAATGTAATGTTACAGCACAGTAGGTGATGTCACTTGCTTTAAACATAACACTCTGTGGGTTATCAACCAAGTATTTTCCCTTTAAAATAAGAATTAAGCATGTGCTGTGCCATGATGTCTGTGAGCTGCCACAGATGAAGCAGCTGAAAGGTACAACAGCTGCTTTGATGCATTCAGTCAGTATGGAGCCAAGGTGTCTGATAAATAGCAACTTAAACACTAACTACTCATCAATGAGCACTTCAGTCAATCAGACCTTAACCAGAGGGGACTGTTTAGCTGATCACACAGAGAAAAACATTCTTTGCTTTTCAGCACTTTTCTCTAATTATTTACAGTTGATTCCATCCTTCTTTGACTTCTAAAGTGTAAGCAAATTTTCTTTTGCAGCAAGAGAGTCTAATATTTGTGCACTAAAATGTAAGTCTTAGTTTTTCTGTTACTCAAGCACACTTTTGTAACCATGTACTTTGAGACATACAGGAACACAATTAATTGTGAGCATTGTCACAGGGTATGTTTTTTAGTTGTGGGACTTTGTTTGTTTTTCAGTCTCGAAGGAATCTTTGTGAAGAAGCCTTGTTGAAAATTAAAGGTGTTATTAGTTTTACCTTTCAAATGGCTGTTCAAAGGTGTGTGGTCCGAATTCGCTCAGATTTAAAAGCAGAGGTAAGTGCTTTGTAACCCTCCAGACCCTCACGTTATTGCATTCTGTTGCACTGAGCTCTTGCTTTTTTCTGTGTGTTTGTAGGCGCTGGCAACAGCGATAGCATCAACCAAAGTTATGAAGGCACAGCAAGTTGTGAAAAGTGAAAGTGGTGAGGAGGTAGGATCTCTTTCTTTCTAAATACCAATTGTTACAGCTCAGCTGTATCTTCAATATCAGCTCCTCTGTGCCCATAACATCTGGTAGTAGGCAAAATTTTTTAAGCATGAGTGTTACACATCCAGTACAAGAGACTCAAAGATCTCCTGTGTCAGGATACAAATCCATAGAACAGTTACATGGAAATTATTGTTCAGAAGAAGGATGAAAGTACTGTAACTGATTATCTCTATAAAAATATGAAAAGGGTCTCAATGGCAGTGGTGGGCTTTCTTGGTTGGTGTTGCTGATGTGCTTTTTTTTTCATAACTACTACGCTAAAAGATAGTTGTATTTACTTGATACTTTCTCTTCCCTTTTAAGCCAAAGCTTTTCTTGTCTTTCTTCTAAGCATAGTAGGTTCCATTTATGTTCTTGCTCTATAGGGCAATGCGGAGGAGTTTCACAATATGCATGCCTGTCACCCTGAACATGTATATTATGTATATTATAACTTTGATTCATTCTTTTCAGTTGCAACATTTGACATAATTTTAATCTGTTGTGTTTTACCAGATGCTAGTTCCGTTCCAAGATACTCCAGTGGAAGTAGAGCAGAACACAGATCTACCTGAGTATTTGCCAGAAGATGAGAGCCCTACTAAGGAGCAGGACAAAGCAGTGTCTCGTGTTGGCTCACACCCAGAAGGTGCAGCAAGTTGGCTCAGCACAGCAGCAAACTTTCTATCAAGATCTTTCTACTGGTGACTTGTGTTTGGTGTTGAAAGACTGTGTGAATGAACCAATAAGGGGGCCAGTTTTCCATTGGTGTGGTGAACTGCCAAGTGCAATTTGCAATAAATCATCGCGAAAATTTTAGATTAAGCAAACGTATGCTGCATTTTACATTTTATTGGACGTTAAGCCTGATAGGGCAGGGGTCAAAGGACAGAGGCCTCCAATCAAATTGTTCCTTCATTAGTTTTTCATGTAGATTTTATTGCTTCACTTTTTAAAAATGGGTCCACTCTTATATACCAAATGTTTATGCTATACCTATAGAGCTTTAAGTTAAGTTTGACTTCACATGAAACACATGGTAGAGAGAATCCATTCAACTCGTCTCAGGGCCTCTGTGAAAGAAAATTCTTAATAGCTCCAGTTCTACATTGAATGAAACTCCCTATTCATTTCTACATCCCTTTGGACTAACATTGTTTTGTTCAATTTTCTAGATTTTGACTCCAGAGAAAAATACAGTCTGCCTCTTTTTTTGGCCTTTGTTTTTGCCAGCTGTGTTCACAGCATGAGCACGAGGATCCCCCCTTTTGCTGTTAAAACTAGAATCACTACAGACTTGAAATATGTAACCCTTTTATGTATATTGATTTTTTTTCCCAGCCTGCCCTTAACTATTGGAGTGCTTAAGATAAGAAAAAAGGGACTGAAAAAACACAAATATGTATACATACATTGTACAGTAAATAAACTAGAACATATTTGTAATGATGGGTGTGACTGACTTATATATATACATATATATAACTAATAAATACCACTGACTGCTGTTTAGGCTAGCTGGGAAGACTAGCAGAAAAAGCTGTGGTCTAATGTAGTGATGACCCCTTGCAGCTCTGCCTGCAGAGAATAGAGGAATGTAGACTATATTTGATTAAGAAATGGTGTTTACTGTTAGGAAATATTTAATGGTAACTAAAACTTTAAACTTGAAGTATAAAGCAGGATAGAATGCCTCTTTTGCCACAGTGCCACACGTAAATTTTGACTTTTTTTTGTTTGTTCCCCCCTAACAATCTCGATGTGCAATTACTGTTTCCTCCTAATGTCTTTCATGAGACTCCCATGAAAATACATCAGCTTGGCTTAAAAACATATGCAAACAATTGGCTTTGCCCTGTAACTTACAGACAGTATAAGTCTAAAGATGTCCTAGTAATTCCTGTGAGCAGAAGTGATAATAAAAGCAAAACTTCTGTAGGTAGAGAATAACATATATCTGAGCTGTTAGTAAACACTGTGCCTGAGAGGATTCAATACACAGTGCTTGAGAGCTGCAGTGCCCCTGCTTTGTTGCACCAGAGAAATACAGCTGAGAACTTTGAAACATGTTATAAATGTTGTTATATAGTGCTTTTTTGTGGTAATGTATTTGCTATAATATGAATCATATTTACCACTTGGAGACTCAGAAAAGAAATTTAATGTATCAAAGTTATTCTGCTGTGCCTATGCACAAGGAATAAATAAAAAAACCCACAGGCCATCGTAGTCCTACAGAAATGCTGAGGATATGATAATGTAAAATAATAATAATAATGATAATAATGCAGGTCAGAGTTCACCCACCCAGGTTAATTGTCATTCTGGGGAAAAAAAGAAACCCAAAATCTTGTTGGCAGACTAGATGTCTCATGTTTTTTAATATATCTAGTTTATTTTTGATTCAGGTTTACACGCACAGATTGAAAATACAGGCTTTTCAGGGCATGTATTGCTTTAAATATGTAATGCTCTTCATATTGCTGTCTAGAATGTTACAGTACCAAATGTGTTTGAAAAGTCCTCTGTTCTATAGCCATGAATGCAGAGTTTTGTTTTTCTGCATTAACATCTGTTTGCATTTGCATTACTGCACATCTATTTACTAAAAGACTACACCCTTTGGATATTAATGGTTCAATACCAGTAGGTATTACAGTTCGTTTGTGCATTCGGTCTGTAGATGTGCTTTTATGACAGTATTGCAGCTCTTGTAGAACAGTTTAAGGCATCTGTAAAAGTTTTTGAAATACATTGTAAAATAATAAAGGATAATATAACTAAACAAAGCATGACTGGTGCCTTTTTAAATGTCTAAAGAAAATCTGGTGCCTTCTTAAATGTTCTGCCATTCTTTTAAGCTGCTTGTGGTTTTAGAAGTGTTTTCATCTGTAATTTCACAGTGAGGAATGCAGATGTCCAGTTGTAGTGACTCCTTTGCTGTATGTCACAGCAGGTCTTTTGTATGTGTGAAGAACATGCTTACATTTCAAAGTTTTCTGTAAAAAGTGGGTAAGCAGATGATTCTTGACAATATTATTTCAAATTGATTCTTAGGGGGCTTTTTTGGGCATTAGCTTTTTTAATAACTGATGCTATGTAGGTCATATTTCATTAGGGAAATTAAGAAAAATCAACACTTCTGGAGAAATTGCTTTGATAAAACTGGGGGGAGGGGGGGAAAGTCATAACACAGACTCATTAATTTATGTTTCTACTTTTTCAGAGGTCAGATGAAGAATAAGAAAACCCTTTTGCTCTGACCTAAGGATATGACAAAAAAAAATTACTGCAAAATTAGAGGCTTCTAAAAACAAGCTGAACTGGGGGATGGGGCCTTGGTATTGCATTGCCAAGTTGCAAAGTACTCAGTTGCCAAGGAAGTTGCTGCTTACATCATGGTGGAAGTTCCTGAATTGTCCTAGGGTTATCTCTGTACAGCATAATGGAATAATCACTACCATGTTTCCTCATAATAAGAGTAAATGCTGATGGGATAGGTAGAGGCAAAATTGAGGCTCATAGCTGTGCCTCTGTGTGCAGCTGTCAAAGCACTGTAAGCATTCTGCAGTACAGTGAAATAAATTATACTCTGGCTTTCCCACTCCAAATCACCTATGGCTTATTCTGTACAAAAATAGCTGGTGTGGCTGAGTTTAGCCACAGGCCGTGTAAGCTGGTGAGGCGGGTACTGTGTGGGGCTAATTTGGAAGAAAATGTTGACTACCTAGGCAGATGCAAAGTGGCAGGTGTGAAGTACTCCTGTAACTGCCTGCTATGTAAAATAAAACGTGGGTGCGCCTTTTTGCCTCTGACAACGTTCTAGCTGTCAACTAGCAGAATTTAAAAACACACCTAATAAAAATTAGCAGCACCACTCCTTCCCATATCCCTTTGGCGGAAGGCTGGATCATACAGTCTTTCCTGTTTTTTTGTCTGTACCTAATTATTCAGAGTTCCTAAAACGTTAGCAACCTCTGTCTGGTAAAATTAAGGGTTGAAAACAGATAGAGATAAGAATAATGTCTCAACCCATCTCTGATGCTGATTGTAATTCTTCAGGAAAAGTTGAAAGCACATGATTTGGCAAAAGGGAGTGAGTGGAGGGGTCACTGGAGACTTCTTCAGTGAGGTACAGCATCTAATTAGCCCCAGGGGTGACTGCCTGTTGAGGCTCTGCTCTAAAGCTTAGTATAAAGCTATTAGAAAAAGAAATTGTTCTATTTGTAGTTTACAGAGGGCAGGCAATGGTCTTTGTTTAGCCTGCATTGCAGATTTTAAATAGGGTTGAAAAAAGCCGATTTAAATTTGCAGTACTTGGCATGTATATAGAGAGCACATAGAGAGCCAGTCTACCTCTGTGAGCTGACACATGTGCCACATCAGAATTGCATTATTTTAAAGTTTCTTCAAGTTGCTGTTCATTTATGTGCATGCTGCACTATGCAAGTGATGGCAAGAGTTAGAGCTTCCTCTGTGGAATAAATTAAGATCCCTTAAAGCAGTTAAAGTCTCAAGATACAAACACATCTCAGAGGAGATGCACACTGTTAACAGATTTTTGTGCCAGTTGTCATGGTAGAAGTTGTTTATTATGTTAGGATCTGAAGGCTGCTATGTGGATCGAGTTCCCAGCATCTCTCTCTCTTTGTGGCTACCAAGATACAGAACTTGGTAGCTAAATAATTTCTGCAGTGTTTAATACTTGCCCAGTGGCTACAGTTCAGATTGATCAGCCACTGCTGCTTGTGCTACGCTATTGTTTCTAAGGAGCTGAATAAAATCACAAGTGAAACCAAACTCTTATGTCAAAAGCACTTCTGTGCCAGCAGTGCATGGCACTGTGTCTGACTGGCATAACAAAGCTCTTTTAAGTAGCTGTTAGAGAAATCTGAATGCCACAAACCCACCATATGACAGGAGTGTTGTTTTAATTTCCTATCAGAGCACTGAGTTAAGTTTAAATACAGAAAATAAGGGAGTACTGTTTGAGGTAATTGCTGTTTCAAATCTCTTCTGTCTGAGATCCTTCAGGCTCATGGCATGCTAACTGGTGCAGGGAATTGCTGTGTCAGCTTCTCTGTGGGAGCTGCCCCTCTGGATGTTTGCTGGTGAAGGGAGGGTGAGATCCCTTGTGAGCCCATGGTGGGCTAGCAGGGAGCAGCTGGCACACTGTTCACACCTAAGATCCCACAGACACGTGAACATACGTAACACAAGGTCTTTTAAAAAGGGTTTTTCTACTGACCTCATTTTACAGACTGCACAACAGAATCTGTTTACCCAAATTGCTCAGGAATCCTGGGAAGTGCAAAATTTTGTGAGCTGTCTCAGATTCTTAGTTCATGCTTCACTTCATAAATAAACTGAAATGCTTTCCATTTTAAGAGAGACCTTTGCACTGTCAACTTCTCCGGGCAGGAGTAGGAAAGTCAAACCTGTCACAAGCAACTTTCTTTATTGAGTTATACATTTCCTACATCAGGATGTTGAAAGGCATAGTCAAAAGCCAATTTTCATCTCAAAATAGTTCTTACTGATTCATTGAAGTTCTAGGTAGCAAAGAACTTTTGGTAACAAATACCTTTTTAAATTGTTTAAAAAAATGAGCTATCTTTGCATATGTTGTATTTCAAAAGCTTTGTGCAACATGATCTATTTCAGCAGAGTTAAACACCACCCTGACCATGGTATTTGTGCTCTTTCCAGCAATTAATGTTATTAATTGGTTTTAATCTTTAACATTTCTCTAAGGAGAAATGTTAGACTCCCCATATACACAGTATTATATATCTTATATAAATGTGGTGTTTTGTTTTAATTATTTGTCAAGAGCATGTTTTGGTTAAACTCCCTTCCTGCCCCTGTGTATAGCACAAGTAGAAAATGACAGCACACCAAAGTGTCCCTTTTGTGGTGTGACCTTTTGCCTGTGCTTCCTTCACTGGGCAAGTATCCGTGGTGTATTGTTTTGTATTTAACTTTATAGGGTAGATAGGTGATCCAGCACAGGCAGTCCTGGTTTTGGGAAGGCTGGGAGGGAGTGGAAGGAAGCTGGAAGGCAATTCACGGGCAAAGAGACTTTGCATCTGCAAATGGCTGCTCCTCCTAGCGAGAGGAACAGTGCTAATTTAGCTTTACATGAGTTGTCTCAAGGTGAGGATTTAATATGCATTACTGCAAGATTAATTTTTTTCTGAATAAAATCTTAAACTGCCATAATGGATTTTTGATTGTAAATCCCTGTATTATTCGTATGGAAGTCCCACACTCAATATTGACAATGCCATTCAGTTCATAATCTTGGTATAAAACTAGCAGCTTATACGTTGTCCTTGGATTTCATGGCTTTACCTCCTTTGCTACAACAAATATGTGCTGTAATGTTTTAGCAAATAACCATTAGTGTTTATACACTGTAATTCAGTGGGATGTAGTAAATGGCATATTTTAAGGAGTCTATTTCTTTGCATATAAAATACCTGTAAAGCTTACTGAAGGTGAAGAGTGGCTACTACTTAGCTCTCAATTGTTGGCTACATTACTGAAACAATGAAGATATATCACCCACTATAATAGGGAAATAGCAGCCATTTAACATAGCTGAGCATTAACTGTCATTTAGGCTGCTGAAGCAATCTTATTGTTATAGTCAATGTAGCTGCTTTTGTTTCTCCATATGTGTAGATGTTCTGGTGTATAAAATCCATTGGTGTTTGTAACAGTAAATTACGTGTGTCGAAGGATACTCCTGCTCTTTAAATGAAGTTATATCTGAACCTTACAACAGGCTAAACAAATATAATATAAATAATGACTGGTTTTTGAAACCTTTTTCACTGTTATAGCTTCAACAATAAAAATTCTCTGCCGTTCTGCAAAATTTTGTTCTAAGAAAATAAAGTAAATAGATTTTTGGATATAAGCCTTCACTGTGAAAGCAGCTTCTTGATACATAATTTCACAGTGATTATTATCAAATAGGTGTGTGTTACACTCTTCAAGCTAGGAACCTGTAAATAAAAGCTGGCAGTGGCTAGTTCTGCACCTGGAATGTCTCAGAGGTGATGCCCTCTCTAATATTATGTTTGTAATTCATATTTGTGGTACTGGCTAAAGAAGTGAAGAATGTCATATTGTGCTGTTTTCTTTTTTCTTCAGCCTTCCACACACATCATCCCCAGTATAATGAACCTGATGTAGGTAAAGCTAAATAGTCAGTTGCAATTCAATTAATCAAGGGCCTATGATTTTATTATGAAACGGAAATGGTCATTATTAGGGTAAAGCACCAAAAATAACTTCAGAAATTTAAAAAATGCTTTGTTGAGGCACTGTTCATAATATATATATAGGGAAGCATGATGCAGAGCTGTCTGCAGAATGGATGGATATCTGGTTAACTACAGTGAGAGCTACACCTGACTATTATTTGTGAAGACCCTGAATGTGTAAGAGTTTCCAGCATCATTTAAATTAATTGAGTAGGAGGAAGAGAAGAAAAAAACCTAATGCCACAAAATGAAGAAAAAGTTTGAACGTAGCCCAGCCCTTCCTGGTCCTTCTCTGTCCCTCATCCCAACACCACTAGACTGCAGCAGAGTCTGTAAACAGAGATGTGGGGAGGAGCAGACCCTCTGCTCATGTGAGACTGGCAATGAGTGGAAGAAGTTGTCATTCCCATTAGATCTGAGATACTTCAATATTCCAGTAGTGGTTGCTCATAAAGACACAAATTCTGAAACTGAGCTTCTATCTTTAGAAACCCCTTTTTGACCAGACAAAATATTAGCGCTATAGGACCAGTGTTTCTTCTGCAATGTCAATGCCATGCTATTTTGGCTAAACAACAGTATGGTTGTCTGTATTTCTGGCTTGTGGGACAGTCTGCCACCATCAGGGAAGAGAGAAAGGGTGGTCTTTAAATAAATTCTCCTTTTGGGGAACTGTAAGGATACTTAAGTTTAGCCTTCATCTATGTGCTGTGTGCCCGCCTCTAAAGAGATGTGTACTTAAATGCCATTCCTTCCTTCAGGATAGGAACATCCAAACCCAAAATTCCTCCCTGAATCCTGAACCCTGAGCCAGCTCTCAGCTGCTGAGTGATGGGTTTAGGATCATCCAAATGAATGATAAGAGGTACCCAGCAAACTTCCAATATCTGGTCCCAGTGACTACAGCCCATCTCAAGTACCCACCTACTCCTAGGCTGAAACGGCAGCTGGCATCAGCTACTCAACCAATCCAATTTACTTTCAATCACACCATTACTACAACCTCCCTCCTCCATCTGTGTAAACATATGTCTTTGTTAAACACCACCATTTGTACAGGATAAAAATTGTCAATGCTGACAAAAATGCCCCCACATAATGCTGTTGTGATTGCAATGTTGTCCTTAAGCTGATTTTAAAGAAGTCTGTGAGCTGATCAACATCTTCCACTGCTATTAATTGGAAACTTTCTTTGATAGGAATAAATAATGTAAAAATGTTTTTATTTCATCCATGGGTGATGTGTTCTCACTTTCCTAAGACAAAGCTCTTATAAGCCACTTATTAATTATCAGTAGCAGTTTGCAGTGCCACCGTAATACCCCAAAGCAATGGCTGTTCCATGGATAGCTTTTCTAATAATAGTGTCTTGGCAAGAACATATTTCCTTCATACTTTTCTGAGGCTGGCCCTTAAATCTGGCAGGCAAAAGTTAAAAATCTGAAGAAAGTTACTGGTGATTGCTCCTTGTACCAGCTTTTATGACATAACCAGAACTGGCCTCCATAAAGGAGTTTTTCCTTTTTTCCATAGCAGAGGGCAGTACAACTAGGACTGTCCTACAAGGTGACTGAATTCCAGCATAACCAAGGGCCTCCACTCTCTAAACCCAAGAATTATGAAACAATATAAAGTGGATGAGAGTATCTGTTTACACAAAGAAAGTTTCTGTGTGAGACATGAGAAGGCAGAACTAAGAACCAAATTTGTCTCCTGCCAAGGGGAGAGCTGTTTAAGAAACTGGACACCCACAAAAATTGTGCAGTGCATTTTGCTGGGCCATCCTGCAAAATGCTGGCTTGACCAGCATGAAACAGGGAAATTGGTTTGGGTTCTGTGACCTGAGCTTCTTGCTCTTCAGGACCTTGACTCCAGACACTTAAAATTAACAGTTCCCTTCATAGAAAAAAGTAAATCCAAGGATTTTGGGAGTTCCAGTCTTGGTGCAGTGTCTATCAGCACATAGTGTGAGATCCTTAGGCAAGTAAGTATTTTTCTTTTGTACAAACTATTCTTTTAGTGCACACTTTGTTCCTTGTTTTTGCTGTTATTACAATACTGTTGTTGTCATCATCATTGTAGTCTTTCATCCTTTCAGTCCTTATAATACTAAATATGGAAATTTAGTTCCCACAAGAGCCTGGATTTAAATTGCTCTAGGATTCAAACCAAATAATTTTGTTTCTTTGTTTTATCATGATGTTTGGGTATGCTAGAATGCAGTTCCCTGCTTTTCCCCATCATTTCTGCAGCTGTAAGGATTAGGGATGCTTGTTTTAAATGAAAATTGAAATTTTGTGGAATTCCTTTTCTTACAAATTGGGGCTTTGCATCAGAAAAACAAAACAAAACAGAAAGTTAAAAGTTTTTCACCCTTACTTTGCTAATTCCTTGCTGGCCTCAGCTTCATCCTGCTGTTTCATGCAACCTATTCCTGTTTCCCTGGCTTGTGATTTTGAAGCATTCAGAGTCTTTTGAATTGTTTGTGTTTTGCTTTGTTTTCTTTTGCCTGTTTTGATTGCCATAACTTTGCATCTCACTTTTCAACCAGGCAAAGCAGGATAACAGGGCTGAGAGTTTCTGCTCCTTTGGGATTTGGTAAAGTGAAGTATTTGAAATAAGTCAGAGAGGCTTGACTGAGCAGCAAGCACTGGGCCAAGATACGAGGGGGCTGTTAGTAAATCTCACCCCGCACATATTATGAAATCACAGAAATTGTCTCTGGTATGTGAAGATTATGAAGAGAAGCTGTAACACCTCCCCTCCTGGATGATTCTTGTATAAACGAAAATGTGGGAAATCAGGAAACTCCTTTATTCTCTGTTTGAAAGTATTAATCTCTGCTGCTGCCAGGAGCCTGGGTGGCTGCTTGTGCAACCCACTAGTGCAGGCAGGAAGGACTCCTGGACTTCTACTACCACCAGTTCAGGTATTCTTGGTAGCTGGTGGTCTGGCCTTATTCCCCAAGCTGCTACTTAGTGGTTGATGACTGTGTAAATGTTATGAAAATTCTGAAGAGGCACTTTTTAAAGGGAAGTTCTGATGCGAAGGGAAAACCCTCCCCACCTCCTCCTCTTCCAGCCTGTGGACCTGCAGCACTGGCTTGGCTGATGCTCCATCTCCATCTAATTGACCACGCTAAAACTCCTGTGTGAAGGGGCAATGGGAAGGAGGGACTGACTGACACCCCACATAAACAGATGTTTGCAGCAACACCTAAAGTTAACTGAGCCTTTAGAGTCCAAAGTCCTAAAAGGTCTGCATGGCCATGCTGGTTTCCTGCTGCATGGGAAGAGACTTTAGGAAGAAACTCCACTTGTATTGTGTCTCAGGTGTTTGCCCATCTTTCGGCTGCTGCTGCCTGTGCCCATTCCCATTACTCATGGACCCATGTCAAGCACAGGGGTTGTATCCTGGGCCTCAGCAATGCCACTGGGGGCTGCTCCCCGTAGCTGGCAGCTGATGCTGCCAGCTCTGAGACATTCTGCCATCCTGTTGAAACCACTTCTGCACATTAAGCAAGATGGCAAGCTAGTAAGTCACAGAATCACAGGCTGGAAAAGACCTCTGAGATCACTGAGTCCAATCTGTCACCAAACACCACCTTGTCACCTAGACCATGGCCAAGTACCACATCCAGTTTTTCCTTAAACACCTCCAGGGACGGTGACTCCAGCACTTCCCTGGGCAGCCCATTCCAATATCTAATCACTTTTTCTCTGAAGAATTTCTTCCTATGTCTAACCAGAAGCTCCCCTAGTGCAGCTTAAGACTGTGACCTCTCATGCTTTCTGCCTGCCTGCGACAAGACGCTGAGCCCCTCCCCTGGCTACAGCTTTCTTTCAGGGTGTTGGAGAAAGCAGTAAGGTCATCATTGAGCCTCCTTTTTTTCCAGGCTAAATACTCCCAGCTTCCTCAGCCTCTCCTCACTGGACTTGTGCTCCAGACCCTTCACCAGCTCCGTTTCTCCTCTCCGGCCCCGCTCCCGCCCCCGTGTCCCTCCCTCCCGAGCTGCGGGTCCCGGCGGTCGCGCACCTGTTGCGGTTCTGCCGGGGCTGTGCCGGGCGGTGCCGGGGCTGTGCCGGGCGGTGCCGGGCGGTTCTGAAGGGGCGGTGCCGGGCAGTGCCGGGCGGTTCTGCCGGGGCGGTGCCGGGGCGGTGCCGGGGCTGTGCCGGGGCTGTGCCGGGCGGTGCCGGGGCGGTGCCGGGGCGGTGCCGGGCGGTGCCGGGGCTGTGCCGGGGCGGTGCCGGGGCGGTTCTGCCGGGGCTGTGCCGGGGCTGTGCCGGGGCTGTGCCGGGGCTGTGCCGGGGCTGTGCCGGGGCTGTGCCGGGGCTGTGCCGGGGCTGTGCCGGGGCTGTGCCGGGCTGTGCCGGGCGGTGCCGGGCTGTGCCGGGGCTGTGCCGGGCTGTGCCGGGGCTGTGCCGGGCGGTGCCGGGGCGGTGCCGGGCGGTGCCGGGCGGTGCCGGGGCTGTGCCGGGGCGGTGCCGGGCGGTGCCGGGGCTGTGCCGGGGCTGTGCCGGGGCTGTGCCGGGCGGTGCCGGGGCGGTGCCGGGGCTGTGCCGGGGCTGTGCCGGGCGGTGCCGGGGCTGTGCCGGGGCTGTGCCGGGGCTGTGCCGGGCGGTACCGGGCGGTGCCGGGCGGTGCCGGGGCTGTGCCGGGGTGGTGCCGGGGCGGTGCCGGGCGGTGCCGGGCGGTGCAGGCGCGGCGGGTGCGCAGCGGGGCGGCAGCACTAGATGGCAGCATGGACGTGCCGATGGCCGGGAGGCGGCAGGGAACGGGAACGGGGAACGAGAGAGGGAGGAAGGGAAGGAGACAGGGAGCAGGAGAGCGGGCAGCCCGCCTGGGGATGCTGGCACCGCAGCCCCCGGCTCCTTCCCGGCTGGGGTGCGAGGCTGAAGATGTCTGACCATCTTTGACTCCTTTGGATTTTTTTTTTTTTTGCTTGTTTGTTTGTTTTAATGCATTCTTTCACTTTTCTGCCGAACTTCGTGTGGTTTTCATAGATGGAGCATTAGTCTTTCTTTGTTCTCATATGGATCTCACACTTACGTTTCTTTAATTTTTTATTTTGTTGGGGTTTGTTTTGGTTTGGGTTTTTAAAAAAAAAAACCCTGGAAATTAGTTTTGTCTCTAAATAAAGACCTGTTTAGTTTTTACAAATAATTTATTCATAACTGCATATAAAGCGCTACAGACGATCTTAATGACCCATGAAATGGCAATGGATAGTGGGTTTTGTATGTCTGTGTGTAAATATCTGCAGATTTATGCTCTGTGTGCCACCTGCTTGAGTGACAGAAGTCCTGAGCTGATCTACCTGGCAGCAGTGCAAGTACAGGATAACTTAATCCTAGTTTTATCCCAAATGTAACACAAATCAGGATTCAGCCCTAGTTCTTTGCAAATAAATGCCCCCTTCTAGGTCCATGCTTTGGTTCCAGAGCAATGGAGATTCCTTTTGGTTCAACCTCCAGACCCGTGCTTGAGCCAGGCTCCAGGAATTGCCAAGGAGTTTGTAGGTTTGTAGGTTTAGTTTGCATGAGCAGTGGTTGGCTCTCAGACCTGCCCAGCACATGGCAGAGGCTGCTGTAACTGGGTTTCACCCAATGCCCCATCACTGGCTGACTTTAAAATACAGGAATGTGAGCAGTGCCTCTCTTCTTCAGCTGCTCTGGTGTTTCTCATGGTGATACCTGTTGGAAGAATGTCCATCTAAATAATCTAAATGAGGAATTAGTGAGAAGTGCAAAAAAAGTGTTTCCTGGAAGTGGCTAAGGTTTTGTCTGTGTGTCTTTGTTTTTGTTTTGACTGTGTTGTGCCTCATTCAGCTCTGGGAGCAGGGATGGCAGCCTGGCTTCTCCTTTCCTAAGGAGAGCTGATTCCCCTGCAAGGATGGTGCTGGCACCACGAGAGCCTCCTGGCTGCTGTGCCTGTGGGGTTGGTCCATGGGTGTGTGGAAGGTTGAGTGAGGCAAAGGAGAGGTCTGCACCCTTTAGCTGTGCTGGGATATGTAAAGTTAGGCCCAGGTTAATGCAGCCAAAATTTGAGCTCCAAGTTTCTTCTTTAGAAAGTGATGCCCTTCCACTCTGTTTTGTTTAGCTTCTGAAAAACAGAAGAATTAATTGTGAAATTAGAGGTAACTAGTGCCACTGTTATGGAGACAATCAGTACAGAAGGGAAACAAAAAGGAATTTTAATTTAGAACCTAGAAGATCTTTTTCACAATGCCATGTAGGCACTTTTATTCCAAAGAACAGAAAGCAGACACAAGTATTTTTTTCTGTTGTAGGGCCTATTTAAAATGTATTACTGGAAGATCAGTTGACTTGGTGGGTATGTGTGGGAGAGAGAAATGTTGTGTGTATTCATTCAAAAGGCTCTTCTTGTTACCTGAATGTTTCTGAATAGACAACAGTCTGTTTATAGACTTCCTCCTGCCCCCCACAGTGCATATTCATCACCATACCCTATGTTATATATAAGTGCAATTTCATAAAATTGCTGCAGGTGCAGAGGCTTTGATATTCTAGTAGTGTAATAAACAGGGCACATGGTCATTTTCCTCATGGGACCTTTCCAAGAGAAGTCAGCTTGGTCTGTGGCCACAGCTGCTGGCCAAGAAGACCTGCCCACAGAAATTTCAGCAATAGCTTTGTGTTATGGTCCTATCTTACCTTGTGTCAGGCTCTGGTTGTAAGCGCAGCTGAAGATGTTGGTGTAAAGTTCACTGATGTTTGTGTCATGATTAAATTCCCTTCTCACGTCTCTAAGCTATTTCCTTGAAAAGAGTCTGATCTATTAGTAAAATGGACTGCTTAAAACTTGGAGTCCCATCAGTGAAATAAAAAATAAGGATTGAATAATACCATTTAAAAGTGGATGATGATACCAGTATTCCATAGAGAGAGAGAAGCAATAAATGAAAGTTGTGGGTGTTACTGACTATGCTACCAAATATTTTCATACCAATTAAAATGTAGTGCCACTAGAGATGTTTTCTTCATAATATGAGACAGAAGTACAAATACTGACTCAGAGAATGACAGTGGGGAAATGAGCTTGTTCCACAACAGATGTATAACAGGAGAGAGGCACATATAGCAGAGTGATTCAGGAAAAAAAAGGCACAGGATTGCTTGTTATGGAAATGACAGAATTTGAGGTTTCTGTTCTGGGGACAGAAAAGAGAACTTCTCCTGACAGTCAGTCAGAAATGAGAATTCACTCTAGGCCTTTAGAAATGTTCCAAATGGCAAGCCTATATGGTTGTGATCCCATGACTTAGGCTGAGTGCAAAACTTGAAGTTTTTTTACCTTTTCATAGCAAGTCAAACATAGTTGTTATATGAAAACCGCCCAGTTTACTCTGGGATATTTTGTCCATAATGAGGTTTGTGGTTTTGAAGCTCGAGACTTGGAAAGTCTCCTGTGACTTTTGTTCGCACAGTATGGACATAATCAAAAGGAAATTTGGGGAGCCTGAATTCAATTGGGATTCAATTGGACATGTTTCCAAGGTGCACTCATAGAGGAAAAAATATGCCCATGTCAGCCTCTGTGTTGTCCTCTTCACAGCAAACATTCAACAGTTCAGTGCACAAAGACTATTAGTTCTTTGTTTTTGCCTCTTGCTAGTAAGATGAAGAAGCAACAGTGAGAACTGAAAACAGGAACAAGCTTTTGAAAAGAGGCATTTTGTGAATCCAGAAGCAAAATGAGCATGCTTTCATTAATATTTTAGCAAAACTGGATTCTTTCCCCAATTAAAATAATGCTATAAAATATCACAGATCCAACATCTGCTGGATCTTCATTAGTTTAATTGTTACAGTTAGATTTCATGGAATTTTAGTGTCAACACTTAAAACTGAAGAGGGTGATTTTTCTACAAATACCTTTGTGCAATAGAAACTTGTGCCCATTTCCTGATGGTCTTTGTGATGCTGGTTTAGGATTAACTCTTATTGCTTCTTCTGTCTCCAGGTAGAAAAGCTCTTTGTTGTGGACAGTAATTTTTGTTTGGTGATCCCAGGGCTACGTTCCCTGCTGTACCTGTGTGACCTAGGGAGATCATCCAATGTTTCACCCTGTAGCTCTAAGCAGGGCAAGTGAAGGCATCAGGTTTTCTCCCCTGGTGGTTAATAACAGTGTTCCAGGCTGGATGTAGCTGCAGAGGGAGTTGGATGCCCTGTGCCATCTCAGCTGAGGTACACACACCAAACAGGGAAACATCAGCTGGAGGGCAAAGCCCCTTGCAGCAGTGATCCCATTAAGGCCACACATGCCAAAATGAACACATTCTTGTACAGCTATGCAGAACCTCTATCAATTCCTCAGACTTGTGCCTGAGGGTTTATTATAGGTTAATCTACAACTTTTTTGTTTCTTCCTCAAATCCCTGCTAATTGGATCAGACCACTCTTAATCTTCTTCTTTCCAATCGGCCCTTGAGATGATTAGACACACTAGATACTTCTAGAGACTAATCTTTTTAAGAGACTGCTACACTAGCAACCTCCATAGGAAATATCCCTCCCTTTATTATTCTAAATGGCTATTCAGGGTCTAACAGGGACAGGCACATGATGATCTTGGCACTGAGGAACAGGAATTCCATGGATGTGACTGTGTACCCTTCATGTTGTGAGCAGAGGAAAAGGAGGATGATCACACAGCTCTTCAGTCAGATATGTGACAGTCTCTCCCTCCTTTTTTATCACTCATGTCTTCCTCACACCGAAAATTCCAGAAATAGTGTTTTCATGGTATTTTTGTGAGTCAAGGTAGAACAGATGGGCTGATATCTGGAGATCCAGACCAAATCAAGGTGTCATGAGAAGTCAGGGGGAAAGGGAGACGAATAGCTACCAGCGGGTTGCTGAAGGAGACAAAGTTGGTGGATCAGGATGCCTTATACAGTGTTAAAGATGATGTGAAGTATCTGTCAAATCCCAGCATTACTAAGTTCAAGAATGCTTGGTTAACTTAATGTACTGTCAGCTGCAACCTGGAGAAAGGAGCTCATTAGTTGCTGTGAATTCTCTCTAGACATGCCTAATTTCACTATCAGGATCAACTATTTTGTCATGGTTTCCTCTTACTTAGAAAAGCCTGTGAGGTCCAAGGGTGCTACTTATGGGGCATCAAAGTAAATACATGGAAAAGAATGCCAAATATTGCCAAAAATAAGGACAGGAAGTTCAACCTTCTGGAGCTGTGCAGTAGTGGTATTCCAAAAAATGTCAGGAAGGGCAAAAGGTGGTGTTTTAATGCATTTCTGTTCAGTGCACCACAATCCAGCTGCATATCTGCAACCATTAAAGTACACAAACACCTTAAAATAATGTGGAATCAAAAGAATCTTAAACTGATTTTGCACCTGGGAGATGAGGAGATGCCTGAAATGGAGGATGGGATATAACCATACAATTATTACTCCTTTTTCTAACTTTGTGCCTGGATGAAAGAGATCCTCAGAATACCAGAGTCTCATTAACTGCTTGCTGATAAGCTGTCCTACTGCTTGCTTCTCATTCGGCTGGGAGACAATTCATTTCCCACTGCTTGGCTTGAAATGCTGAACAGTTGAGCTTATTAATTTTTATCAATATACTACCAGTGGCCTGAAGACCCTTTCTCTTCAGGCCACTCTTCTCTTTTTAGAGCCTTGACAAATGCTGCTGCTCTGGTTTGCACAGCCACACACCACAGGGTCAGAGGTCTTGGGCTCACATAGGGATAGGATTTTAATAAACACGGAAAGCAACGCTAGGCTGTCAGTAGGTGGTGTGCCAGCATGGAGCTGAGTAAGTCATAACACAAGCTAAACCCTTTAAGTTTAGACTCTTCACTACCCTTTGCAAAAGCAGAAATAGAACCAATACCCTGGTTGACAGGCTAGACCATGTAAATCTGCTGTATGCACGTGCACATGGGGTTCCTAGTGTAGTAATCCAGACCTGATCTGCACAGTAAAGGCTTTCCTGCAGCACATACAGGAAAGCTCTCATAGCTGTGCCTCTAATAGGTAGAGTGTTGGACCACTTGGTTGAAGAGTCCTGTGTATGTGTCATAATCACATAAGTTAAATTCAGCTAGCTGCTTGTAGAGCTGTCAGCCTGAATGCTCTTGAAATTAAGCTTTCACGGTTTGCCATCTGGGTCCTGTATGAAGGCAGAAATGTTTCCCATCTCTAGTACCATGTATTAAGAGACAAAAATTGAAGTTTTCTATACACCTGCCAAGCCCACATCTTGGTACCAATTATGGTTGAGAGTTTTCTTGGAAAAGGATCCATATTACAAAAATGAATCTTTTTGATAGTGTATTGGATGCATTTAGTTTAGAAGTTTATGTTATGTGTGACTGGAATTGGACGCTTGCCTTCATAACTGCAGTCAAGCTTTGATCTCTTTACTCAGTCCTCATTCAGACAAGAATGTGGCTCACCTGTGTGGCTAAGTGGCTGGTACTGGCCTGCTCAGCCCTGGTGGGGCATGGCTGGAGTGCTCTGTCCAGTTCTGGCCTCCTCAGGACAAGGGAAACATGGAGACTCTGGAGCAGGTCCAGTGAAGGGCTACAAAGATGAATAAGGGTCTGGAGCACCTCTCTTGTGATGAAAGGCTGAGGGGACTGGGCCTGTTCAGCCTTGGGAAGAGACAGCAAAGAGAGGTCCTTGTCAGTGTATGCAAGTGTCTGAATGGGGAATGTCAAGAGGATGGATCCAGGTTCTTGGTGGTGCCAAGAAATAGGACAAGAGGCAATGGGCAGAAACTGATGCACAGAAAGTTCCACTGGAATATTGGGAACCTCTATACTATGTGGGTGACTGTGCACTGGAACAGATTGCCCAGAAAACTTGTGGAGTGTCCCTTGCTGCACATATTCAAGAACCATCTGGACATAACGCTGTGCCATGTGCTCTGGGATGATCCTGCTCAAGCAGGGAGGTTGGACCAGATGACCCACTGTGGTCCTCTTCAATCTCACCCTTTCTGTGGTTCTGTGATTCAGTATTTAACCCTCCAATCATTAAGATACATTTGTTGATATTTTATTCAGGACAGCTTGGCCCATAGTGGTGATTTTATATGGCCTTAAGAATAATGTAAGGTGACCTTCATGAGTTTTTGATAGGAATCGTTTGCATCTGCTAAAATAATAGCATTTTTAAAGACATGAGATGATTGGCAAGTGTTTTGTTCAAATTTTAACTGTTCTTCTGCTGAAGTCTCCATTTCCATCTATAGGTGAACTAATGAATAGTCCTGTGTTTGTTTTGACTGTGTCACTAACTCTTAACTTGAGATTGCAAGGAGATAAGGTCTCTTCACAGCCCTAAGGTGAAGAGGCAGGAGGTGGCTGCAATGGAGCATGGCATAGCACCACACAATCCTGTTGATAACTGAGTGCCTAGATGAAAGAAATTCTCAGAATTTGTGTGTCATTACCACAACTACAAAAGGTTCCTAGATAAGAGGGTGAATATAGTCACTGGAGAGCATTGGAGCAATACATATCTGTTCCTAAGTTAGAAACATAAATTTAGCTCTGAAGGTTGAGGTGGACTGTGTGTCTTTCTTCACTCCAAGCTATCCTAGTCCCTCCTAGCAGACCTTGCAAGCTGGAATTCCTATAGCTTTGGTATAGATGGATGGGAACCAGATAAGTGAATGGATGGTTAAAGACACACTCAAGTCCTGATTTTGGTGGTCTCATGGCTGTGATGTTCATGTAGAAGTTACATGTAAAGGCTCACATCCCTCTGTTTCAAGCAAGTTTCTAGAGACACTGAAACTATGGCGGTTGCTGGGGTGTTGTGCATTTTATGATTGTTTATTGGAGATATTTTGATAATTCTGCAAGGGACCTCTCATTTTTAGCTAGTGAGTTTGTTTGTTTTATTGTAGGTTTTTTTTGTTTGTTCGTTTAGTTTTTTAAATTAAAGCTTGATATTGTGTACCTGAACCATAGCTCTAATAAAATAATTGGTAGTATCAGCAACTGTAGTTTTATGAGAAGAGCTACAGCTCTAGAGGTCTCTAACACATCAGTGATGGTTCTTACAGATATATTTGCATCTGTGGGAGATGCATAAGTATGTAGTTGCACATTTGTGTCTTTGCTGGTGACAGCATATGAATAAGCACTTGTCTGTTTATTAACAGAATCCTGTTATAAATCTGAGAGGGAGAAAAAGCAACCAAGGCTTACATGCTTAAACTTTCTGTGCTTAGCAGCAAAAAAATATATAATCAGAAAAAGGAATCAGCTTGTGAATGAGTCCTTAATTTAAAAATAAGGCAACATCATTGCATAATTATATTTTTAATTATTTGACTAATTATTGACTAATTGACTATAATATGTGAAGACAGTGCTAACAAATCATGGCTTTGGGAAATGTTTACTTTCAGAATCAGTATAACATGTATTTGCACAAACAGTAATGCCAAATTGAAACATCTAGACTCCCTCAAAGCTGGATGTGGTTGGTAAAAATAGGAAGTGAATCTCAGTTGGTTTCTTTAAGTCTTTCTTCTGCAGCACATTCTTAAAATCAAAGCGTAAGGACTGGGAGAAATAACAGTTTTGATTTTCCAAGTGAGTATATTTTTTCAGAAATTATTAAGGTTTTTTTTTTCACACCCATTTTTTTCTGTATATTTTCTGGAATCCTTTGTGTAGATAATATAAAACACTGTGACACCATCCTTCATCTCTTTTCTCTAGTGAAATATTTCACTGGGGTTATTATCACAACTATTTTGCTACGTTCAATGAAATTAACATTGATTCCATTTGTTGAATTCATATGGAGACTGCAACTGCACTCTGCCTTATTACCAAATGAGTACAGTTTGCCCTTCAATAATTCTCTGAACTCTCAAATGCCTGGGAAATAATATGCTGGAGTGTTACCCAACTGTGACTGAAGCACCATTTGTGCGAAGTGTGACAGTGCACGAATGATATTCCACAATAAATGTTCAAATGACATTTATCTTCCACAGAGGTTCATTGACTGGGAAGATGCCTCAAATACAAAATAAAGGCACTGTGGCTCCACTTCACATTATTTCTGAGCAGTTCCTCTGCATCTGTCCTTTGCAAACGTGCACATCAACGATTCTGCTATACACTTAAAGATAACCAATGAGAAATTTAAAAAATATATAGTTTCTGCAACTGCATTAATGAAAAATTTACATTTACATTTGCTGTAGAGAAATCCTCTTGGCAGTGGTATCATTAAGAATGTAGTGGCAGTGTAATCCACCCAATCTCAGTTTTTGAGGATGATGGTGCATAACTCATTTTGTGGTTTGGTTTCCTTCTGCCATTTTGTATTACAGGCATTACTCAGCTGAAAAAGGAACAGGCTCTAACCACTGTTGTTTTCTCACTTTGTAAGATCCCAGTATAGGGAAGAGAAAACAGTGCTATCTAAATGGAGATTTAAACTTACATGGAGATTTAAGTTGTATGAGTCTTGCAAATGGAAGGAATCACCTTTGAGGGATTGTGAAATTTGGTGGTAGGAGTATGGGACTGGGAGAATTTGTTTATTCCACTTTCAATTCCTTCTCTTTTATTTATTTGGTTTTTGTCCCTTGGCCATGTCCTCTCATGTTTCACTTCCCTCCCTACGGAACTGGAGTTAAGAAAAGCATTGCCCCTGGTGTCACACAAGTATTTGGGAGTCAGTTATTCAATACTTGCACAATTTTGTAGTGAAGTCTGAAAACTGTCTTTCAGTGCCCATTCTTGACTTGAAGAACATAAATTAGTGGGGAAAGAACAAAATTAGTGGGGAAAATGTAGACCAGTGAGGTTGTGATCCTGCAGCATAAATATCAGCCCGTTTTTCCTTCCCTGATTTCCATCATTTGTTTAGCTGAGTATCATTCAGCATTCTGTACTCTTTTGGAAGCCAAGACCTCATCTAAACTCATCAGTGTCTTCAGAAGCCAGAATTCACCTTTTGTGGCTGTGATTTTGCTGGAAACTGAGAGAATAAATCCAGGTCCTGGAAAGAGCACATGCTGTTTGGTCCAACAGTCCCTTTGCTCATTTGTTCAGAGCCTGAACAGGGAAACAGCCCCTAGGGACCAGTGGAATCCCATCCTCAGGACTAAAAATTGATTTATTTTTTCATTTATCAGCAAGAAAATTGCTTTTTTTCTTGGCTGTGATGAACCAACCTTCTGACATCATGTCATAGATTAATTGCAAAAGACCAGAAGGGGCTGCTATGACCATCTAATCTGCCTTCTTGCATAACATAGACCTTTGGACTTTTGCTAAATAACTCACACTTGAAGGCCAGTGTATCCCCAAGGAAAACAGCCAATCATGATTTTATTGCCAGAGCCCACTGCAACTCTTAGCACATTTCCCAGTGAAGCTCTCTGTTAACTATTTTTTGGTCTTTTCTATGTGCAATGTGTTAATTTAATTTTTTTTTTTTTTTTTTTTAAATCGAAAGCTAATAAAGGACTTTGCTCTATGCCTCTATGCCATCCATGAGGAGGAAACTCTCTCTGGGTCATCTGCTTCCTGCTTCAGGAGGTTTGGTATTTTTCTTTTGAATTGATGACAATTCCACTGAATGACAGCAACCATGAATCAGACCTCTCTGATTTCTTCTGGATGGTGCAGGCAGGTTCCCTGTCTGTTCTCTGGTGCTGTGAGTCCTGCACAGAAGTGTGTAGGGGAACAAAAAAGGCACAGTTTTAAGAAAGGGAACATTGTGTCCTAGTGTGTAATCTGTACAGCCAGGTACTTCCAGGGAAATGGGATTTTGATGGAGTTGATGCCCTCAGTCTGAAGCAAAATTCAGATTTTAAGTCTCCTCTTCCTGGGTTTGGGGATCTTTGTTGTGCAAAGGCAGGGAATCACTGTGGCTGCTCGATCCATCAGAAGAGTGCCTGAACTTCTGAGTCTTCTCTCAGCAGGCAGTGGCATGAAACTGCACCAAGCTCCGGTGCAGACCTGCTAGGATCCAGTGTTTCCTACCAGGTGGAGGCAGAAAGTTCCATGTTTGGGAAACCTAGAGGACCAAGGGGAGAAAAAGACATTTGATGACCTGAATCACTGAATCAGATTCCCCACAGACCAGCTGAGGAGCCTTTGCTCCTGAGTCATCAGGCTAGGAGAAGGCATTTGATTTTCAGGTGTTGCAACCCTCAATATGAAGTGTCTGAAGTAGGAATATAGTCCATGTCTTCATGGGCTCCAGTGATTCTGAGGTGGTGCTGCAGCAATAGCTGTGAGATGTCTGCTAGAGCAGGACAGATCTGGGGGCCAGATGAAGGAAACCACAGAGCAAAAACAAAAGCAAGAGGATGTAAGAGCAATGGCCAGGTTTGCCTGTGCAGCTGAGTCACTGCCCCTCTTGGGGTTTGTGCTTACCCAGGCTGTGGTGGTGCATCTTCTGCTTTATTTATTGGTAAGGACCATCTCTGCCCACACTCTGCCCACACTCTATAGTCAGCTGTATTTGCTGCAACAAAGATTAATAAGCTACTGGGTGATGAGTAAATATTTAACAACATTTTTCTTTGCTTTGCTTTACATGTAAAATAAATATATTTGCAGAATATTCATTTTCCCTAGGTCTGGCAGCTTCCTAGAGTCTTTCACTTTTGACTTTCAGCAGATATGTTCATATGCTGTATCTAAAAGGATGGTGATGCAATCTTTATGTTTTGCACATAGCAAACATTATGTTTCATCCTCCTTTGAGAAAATCCCTATCTGAGGTTTAAACTAAATGTGTCTCATCTTCATATTCAGTATGGCTCCACTTATGCTGCATCTTCCAAATTATGCTAACCCTTGTGTGCCTTTTTTTAGTAGGATTTTTCAAGGATTTTTCAAGTTCCACTTTGTTCACAGAAAAATTTATTGATTAAACAAAAGGCATTCCTTTTAGGGATTGAAATATTGATAACTTTATCTTAATCCTTATGTTTTAGTCTACTGCTGAATTGTTTGTTCTCTAGATTCTTTCTCCATACCTGACCATCTTCTTCAGGAAGAAGCACATCAAACAAACTATTCTGAATGTGGCTTGAAAAAAGCCTTTTAAGAGATATTTGTTTCAACTTCTGAGGAAATTATTGCCCAGGAGTGTATTTGGCCTTGCCACTGCTGACTAGACTTTAACCTTCAGCTGTTATATTTTTTGCTTTTCTTCTTTTGAGTCTTTTTCAGCTGAATTCTATGGTGACCTGGTGACAATTTACTGATTCCCCACTGCAGACTGGTGTTTGCTGAGATTGAAGGTATCTATAACCTTAACTGGGTCACAAGTTTAAAATTACGTCCACTGTATCTTTGTAAACTACCTCACTTTTATAGAAAGCAAATTGAAAGTGTAACATCCATCTAATAATAAAGAGGATACCAATAAATCATATTCTGTGCTTGACTTGCACTAGTAACATGACCATTGTGGAGGAGAGGCTTCTTATTTTTCAGAAAGAAGACAGTAGTTTTGGGAGCTTGATGATTCACACTTGAATGCCATTTTTCACTGGATAATCATAGTCTTTCTTAACTCTTTCATTAACAGATGCAAGCAATCTCTGTCCCCCAGATTTAATAGTAAAGTGTAACTAGTTTGTAAGTTCTACTCAAACACACTGTAACTTTTATTACATGGCAGAGTCATTCCTTTTAAGTCTTGCCATTCTTGTTAGTTACTTCTAGCTCTTTGTTTTCTAAATCCTTCAATTACTCTATGTAATCTTCTCAGGGTCACCTCAGTAGGGAAGGGGTGATGTGTGTCCCTTTTTGCCCTTTCTGTCTCCTCACAACCTACTCAGTAAATATGATATTTTTCTTTTATTTTATTTTCCAGGGCGAACACAGCAAAATGTTTGGTGCTTCAGGTCTCTTGGATAGCAAGCAAAACATCACAGAAAACTTCTTTGCACTAATGCAGGAGGAGAACAAAGCTTTTTAACAAAAGACTTAAATTCCATCTGTCATTTCCACCCACTACTAGATCTACCAAAGACTGAACTTTCATCTGACTGAGCCAAATGCAATGATATCTAACTCTGGTGCCACTGATCACTGCAGAGCACAGACCTGACTTTTCAGCTTTTTGAAACTGTTAACATAGATTTAAGTGCAGCAGAGGAGGCATGAAGCCATGAATGTTTTATTGGAGAGCTCCAGATCATCTCTCATCAGGTGAGTCCAGTGCCATCACTTAAAAGATTAACCTCCTATCTCCACAGCAGCAATTACAACAGGAACTGCCTTATTAGGTAAAACATATTAGATAAATTGAAACTCTAACTCTATTGATAAATTCATTCAGTAAAGCTGACCTCATGGCTCCCAGGCTACATGGAAAAATCTGTAGTCTTTGTTCTTTCATGCAGAGGGATTATCAGCCTAATGAAGAATTAGTGAGTGTCCATGTGACTTTAAGAGCATATTAAGAATGTGTCTGTTTTGCAAACGTCTATGTACTATGCAATCTTGGCCATGTACCATGCAATCTTTGGGGTCTCACTTCAACAGCCGGGCTCAATAAGACATAACGTGTCCCTTCCCTTTCCTAGGAGGAATTTGCTAAGCAATCATTCCTCTGAGGCAGCTCCTTCCAAGAGTCTTACATTATTTCTAAGCTTGATTTCAGCTTCATTATGCCCTGGTGTGTTGAGCAGGTACAACATTTCTGCACTAGGGAGAAAATTGAGAGGAAGGGTTGTTAATATCCAAGTTTTTAAAAGCAGTGGTGCATTTTTGTGAGTCCTTTGCTCTACTCGACTCTCCTCACAACCAGTGATCATGGAGGCACAATTTGGCTGTACCTCCAGATAAAATAGTATGATTACAATGGTAATGCTGGATTGATGGTTTGACTTGCTGATCATAAAGGCCTCTTCCAACCTTGATAATTCTACAATTCTGATCAATTATGATTCTATGAATCTGGAAGTTCTCAGTGAGCCAAACCTATGGTGTCTCATAATGCAAAAAAAGGTACCATGGAAAACACAGGCCAGCATGACTCAGCTTAGGAAAGGTGAAAAGTCTTTGCCAAAACTGAGAACCTGAATGCTTACTACCTGTTCTACTGATGGACCTATAAGATTACATTTCCCTTTTGTCTTCAGACAAAAACAAGACAACTAATTTTTCTCTTTTTTTCTGTTTAGCAGGATAGACCATATTATTCATCAGCAGTCATCTCCACAGAGCATTAAAAGTTAGCATGATATTTTATAAGCAGCTAAACAATGTGACTGGTTTGTGGGTTTCCCAGTTTAAGTCATAGAATAATAGAATGGCTTGAGTTGGACAGGACTTCAGTGATCATCTCTTTCCAGCCCTGCTGCCATGGGCAGCAAGGTTACTACCGGGCAGTCTGCTAGACCAGCCTCATCCTGCCCCTCTGCTTCCCATCAGGAGACTTTCCCATCAGAAAACCACAGCGAGGTCTCCCCTCAGTCTCCTCTTCTCCACACAGAACAAACCAAGTGACCTCAGCTGTTCTTCATAAGGTTTCCTCTCTAGGCCCTTCACCATCTTCGTTGCCTTCCTTTGGACACTCGTTCATAGCTTAATGTACCTTTTTTATATTGTGGCACCCAAAACTGCACACAACACTCAAAGGTGAGGCCACACCAGAGTGACACAGAGTGGGACAATGCCCTGCCTTGCCAAACTGGTGATGCTGTCCCTGATGTCCCCCAAGAGGCAGGTGGCCCTCCTGGCTATCAGGACACTGCTGACTCATATTCAGCTTGCCATTGACCAGGATTCCCAGGGCCTTTTCTGCAGCACTGCTCTTCAGATCACACCTAAGCTGTTTGACATAAGTGGAAACTTCAGAGGATAAGTTTTCTAGGGAAAAAGAAAAGTATAGATGATTCAGATGGGGTTGGGAGTCTTCTAGGTGGAGGTGGCAGGGATATTCTGGGACATTGATCGGCGTAATGATGGAGAGAAGGTGCATGTGGGAACAGGGGCAAGAGGACCTGGAGTGAAGATGTACATAGTGCAAAGAGTCTTTTACAATCATATAACTGATCCCTCCCCGCCTTGAGAGAAAACAGCCAGTATGACAGTAGGAAGAGGCTATACACCTTTTATCTCTGCACTGATGGAAGGAATCCTTTGTCTTTCTCTTCCCGTGGACTCCAGCTTTATTCCATCCGTTGTGGTGAAACTGACATACAGGCAGGTTTTAAATGAACTTTCAGAATCTCTTTCTGGGTCTGACAGTGTCTTGCTCTTGCATGTAAAGCCAGTAAGCCCTATCTGGCAACTGTTTCTAATTTTGGCATTGGGCTGTTTGTCTCTTGGTTGATGTGACACAGGAAGCGTTAGGCAGATATTACTGCTCTAGCGCTGTTATTACAGGAATTTTCACTGGCCTAATTTATTGTTACCTAGAACTAACATCCCAGCTTGATAGAGAAGGGTTTGAATTACACAATCTTTAAATGACTTGCAGAAGAGCAAGCATAAAACCTGTTCTCATTGAGGTATTTAAGTTCACTGAAATTAGTGGCACAGGACACCCAAACATGAATGTGGGTATGGCCCATGAGTTTGATAGAAGTGAAATGTGGCATTCATATTCTCTGAAAAAATTCCTTTGCCCAGGATTTTTCTCCTGGGAAGCTGAGAAGCCTCAGAGAAAAGGAAAACAATTCTTATTTCATTTGCTTCTCCTGTGTTTTGCTCATGTGGAATGTGTTTGGAGATTGTTTACCCACAAGTGATTGTTTCATTGGTCTTCGGTGTGAGTTGTTTTGACTCATTGGCCAATTAGGGCCAAGCTGTGTCAAGACTTTAGAAAGAGTCACCAGTTTTCATTATTATCCTTTTAGCATTCAGTGAGTATCTTTTCTGTATTCTTTAGTATGGTTAGTATAGTATTCTTTAATATAATATAGTATCATAAAGTAATAAATTAGCCTTCTGAGAACATGGAGTCAGATGCATCATTCCTACCTTCATAGGGCTTCCCTGCAAATACAATAGTGAAAACCAAACCCAATGCCACCTGGCTGGAGTTTCTGCTGTAACTACTGCTGTGACTGCAGTAATCTTGTCCACCTGTTTAGCACCTTGGATTGCTGGCACCTCAAGATGGCTGCACATAACTGCACAAGGTTTTGGAGTACCTTCACAAATGTTGTTCTTTCTCTCAGGAAACACTCCGTATGTCTCTGGTTTATGGGTTGAAGCTATGCTCCTAGTGCCTTGCTGGATTTGTGCTAGCATAAATGCCTTTTATAGGGCAGTGAACTGAAAAACAAGAGACATAACAAGTTATAGACCAGTCAAGCACCAGGCTTCTCCCTATAATTAATTTGTGAGGTGTGAGAATTGCTGTTTGTGTAGGAAGATGTGTGACAGCCTCCATGTACCATGTGTCTAGTCAAGCCTGTCCATGGTTGGTTTGTCTGGCTATCAGGACATCTGAAAGATTTTCTTGGTACTCATTCCCATTGCGTGAATATGCCTCTCTGCTTCATCAACTCTATCTCTTTTCAAACCCGAGCTTTAAACATATCTTTCCTCCTTTGCCTACGTCTCTTAATTTTTCTTTCCTTTGGTCATTGGCCTTACGACTGAATGGTTTAATTTATTCACTGTGCAATATCTTTATGATGCTTTTCTGTAATTTATATGAGATACAAGAGAGTGGACAGCATTATTTAATTCTATAAGGGGCTTTAGGATGCCATTTCTACAAAAGGTACTTAAATAAAGTCACGACTCTGCAAAATACTTACTCATGCAAATAGTTACATTAAAGTTGATGGCTCTGCCCGTGTGAGGAAGTTGTTTCCAGGTTGGACCCTCTTGTTTTGTACCTGAATACTTAAGCATCCAAAATAGATTGTCTTCTAAAAGCCCTCTTGGAAAGATAAATTTTCTAGCTGTTTGATTTATAGCATGGTGTGACTGCAGGAGGCTTCTATTTTATGGTCACATTGGGCAATATTGACCCCAGGTGACTTTAGGTGTTCTGGGAAGGTGTGTGGTGTGGAGGCTGGTCACTGCACAGGCAGGAGGTCACCTTCAGGAGGCAAACCAGAGCATGCATGATCAAAGCTTGCTTTTTCCTGTGTACTTTAAAGCAAAATTTCCCTGAAGCCTGATCTCCTTGATGGCCAGAAAGAAACACTTTCTGGAGGCTTACTGAGTCTCAGGAGGTCTGCTTTAGCTTGGGAGAATTTTTCTGTTATGTCATTTTCAAAAAACTCACATACTTTAAATTTGTTTTAGAGAGCCAATACTTTTGAAATTTACTGTTCTTTTTTAATGTTCTTTTACTGTTCTGTTTAATGTTCATTTTTTTTTCTTTTTTGAGAGTGGCTTTATCTCCTGTTAAGTGCCAGTGTGTATATAGCACACTAGAATTACAGAGAAAAACAAATTTCTCAGAATTAAACAGGAATAGAAAACTCAAAAATTCTGGGGTTTTTCTGTGTCCTTTCCATGTTAGACCAATCTTGTCTGTGTTAAAATATTCTGTGCTGGCATGTTTCTTCCCCCAGAATATCTCCAGTTCACTAGGCTCGAATTATGACATGTATCCCTGAATATGAAAGCTTTTGGCTGAGCCTGAATAAGCTTTCTGGTAAGACAGATGTTCGCTCTTTGGATATGTAATAGAAAACCCATCCAATGTCTCATCAGTACAAAACTGATGAGGTGATCCAACTTCAGGTGCTTTGTCTCCTACAGAAACTTTTATATCTATTACCTGGAAAATGGCATGATGATTTCAAATTGGATTCTAGACGCCGATGGAGGCTGGACCCTGATTCACTGACAGCACCAAGTCTTTCAATTTATTATCTCTCTGTTGGTGGTGAGGGGGCAGGAAAACAAAAGGAAGATGGAAACCCACCAGTTGTATTTTTCCCATTTTTTATACCTTTCTTTTTCTTAATGTTTCGCTTGTCCTAAAGCCGACACCTGCTTTTTCACTCTGCTGCATGATGGAGGGGCAGCTCCATCCAAGCCCCAAAGCAGCTCCTTTTCCTGACCCTTGCTTTTATGTATCTGTTGTCTCACAGGTGACTTGCACTGTCTTAGAACATCTTTTTAATCACACTGATTGTGCTTGCTTAAATGCATCAGGGATGGAAAGATAAGAAGAAAAATTTAGCAGCTCAGAATAATAGATCAGGTACTGCACAGACTTCCCATTTCCCTGACCAATGAGCCAGATATTTTGTGAACCAGGTTTTGGGGATGGCATCAAGTAATCCATTCAGTTGCTGGGCTGTTGTCTGAAATTATTTTCTTCCCCCATAGCTTCCTATTTTAAGATAACTCTGAAAAATTTAAAGTAATTCTTTACATTTTGAAGTAAAAATATTGGGCAAAGTTTTGTTTGCTGAGGCTTAAGGGATCTTACAATGTCCTTTAAAAAATGAGACCTCTCCTTCAGCAAGCAACAGTGACATTGTGGCACTCAAAAGGATGTTTTAGATGGGTGGGCATTTTTATTGTTTATGTAGTCTTAGTCCTCACACAAGGATTATATCCAGCCATGACATATAGGTGTTCTTTGGATAACTTTTAATGAGTTCTGCTTTCATAATGACTTGGCTATGAAAGCTGGTGGAAAGGCCAATTTTCAACAATCTAGGTTCATGTCAGGTAAACTTATTTTGGAACTGGTATATTTTGCACTCTGAAGGAAAAAAATCCCTGTTTTGAGCAATACTCTGTGTGTCTTCCGACACAATCTCATTCACCTATTCCTTATAATAGTTCACTGAGGAAAGGAAAATAAGAAATATTTCAATTAAGAGACAAAAATACAGTCATGGAACAGAGTAATATTTATGGTGAATACTGTATTATCCATTCAAACTTGGTTTCAGGGGATAAAGAGATTGGCTGTAATGTAAGCTTGTAATTTGATTAAACAATGATTCATCCGAATGCACAAACTGGGCAGAAAGCAGCTCCTCTTTGCTGGGGCAGACAAGAAGACAGCCCATGAGAGGAGAAGGTGTCCTGATCCCTTGTGCAGGCAGGTGTGTGCTGTGGCAGTAGGGATGCTGAGCAGAGTGGGTTTGGGAGGAGTGCAGCTCGGTGTAAACGAGTGCTAATAAGGCCAATATACCACATGTTACCCACGCCATTGTTCCGCGGTCTGCTGCTCCGAGGAGAAAAGCAAAGTGGAAGAGAACAAAAGGGTGGGAGTGACAGGGAGAAGAAAAGAGGGCTGCTGCTGTAATCAGCATTTCACTCAACTGTGAATTTTAACAGTTTGTCTGTAGTTCAGATTATTATTTTGTCCACTAGGTACCTGTACAAGATAATGATGATGGCTGATAGAATATTGCAGTACAGCCGAATTCTCATGAACTTTGCAAACAGGTCTCTTGTCCAATATGCTTCAACCTATATGATCACAGCTTAGTCATATGGCCACATTGTTTTTGATGCTACATTTAATTTTATGAATAAACTGGTTTCTAAATTGCTAACCAGTTGTCTGATTAGCTGCTACAGATACAATTTATTCTAAGTGCTCAAGTAAAGTGTAACTGCTGCTTTTATGACATTATCAGTACCCTTGTCATGTCTGTCTAACTGGCATTTGTGAAACCTATGGTCATATGATAAAATTCCTTTAGAAATCACTAAAGAAATGTATGAGCATTTGTGAGTAAAACCAACTGTTATATTTAGGTTGTTGTAAATAGTGCATATTATCCTATGACTTAATGGTTGGTTGAATTTCAGTACAGAATCTGGAAAACTACAAAGTATAGGAATAGATTGCATATCTTTCATTCTTTCTCTTCAAATATCTACTCTTGATTCTCTGAGAAATCAAGTGTATATTTTTTTCAAGGTTTATTTTCCAGCCCCCAGGAAGTGCTTATTTTAGTATTTGTGGGGTACAATCTGAAAACATAGGACTTAGCTTGCATTCAAAATGAGTTTCTGCAACAAATTTAGATGCTGATTTTCTAGAGATCTGCAATTTGTTCTGTGAAAGCAAGCATTATGACCATGAGCCATGCCTGTAAAGGCAAAGCTGATCACCTGATAACATGCTGGAACACTTGCAGCTGGTGAAATAGGTCTTGCCACCCCATTCTGTAAGTAGAGACACAGGAAAATGAGGTTGTGTCATGCATGGGAATGTGAACAAAACACTGCAACAAAACAACACAGTTTAGGTGCCTGTGAGGTGAATTATTTACAGTAATGGAAAAAGAGAAAAGCTCCTCAGAGGACCATTCAGACTTAGCCTAGTAGAATAAAAACTTCCTGTTCTCATACTCTGTTGGCAGTTTTTTCATAGTTTAGAGTTAAGGGACATTAGAACAAGACACAAGAACCCAGCAGAAGGCATGCACTTTAATAAATCCTACAGGCTGGTCAGGGAGGATGCAGCTTTGATGGCTGTTGGACAGCATTGCAGCAGGGCAGCTACTGCTCCCCATCACAGGATGTGGAGTGTGTGACGAACCAGCAAGAGCTAATGTGAAGGACATCCCCTCCCCAGTCCTGTGTTAAATCTGTGCCTACAAGCTATTTCATTTCTCAGTTTATCACAGGTACCTTTGGTCTTGCGTGCTCAAGGTCAAAATATTGTCAACACGTGGTAGTGCGCAATGTGTGTTAGCTTGTACTGTTTTTTTCTTGCAGGGATATTTCCTTTTTTTCACTGTGTAAAATGGTTAAATGTAGTATTTTGCCTACTTATGACTAGAGCTCTTGTACTTGCTTTCTATGGTTACCTGAGTTATTTTCCATCTGTTTCCTCACATCACTTTCAACTGGCTTAAACCTACTGCCTGATTGTGGCACCTTCCACGATGCAGTGTAATTAACCACAGGCAACTATTCAACATATTAGACATGAAAGCAACATAGTGTGTTTTTTTGTCTGGCTTCATGACACGTGAAGGCCAAAAGAACAGCTTTATTCTCCCCAAAGCTTCTCTACCTTTCTTTGGTGTGTGATCAGGATATTTTTACATGGCCTTGCAAGTATAGAGACATACCTAGGACGCCTTGCAATAATATTTCTTTGGCCTCACAAATATCCCCTCCACACCAAAAAGAAGGGAATGTTGGCAACTGCTTAATATGTAGCAGAAGAAATTAAATGCCTCTGACAGTAATTGCCTGAAGAAAATTCAGAAGATGAGATAGCAACAACACAGCAGACACAAAATAACTACATTAAGAGCACAATAGCCATATGTCAACATTATATTAAGAAAACAGTGCTTAAAATGTTCAGGTCAGATCCTTTGCCAAGAGCCTGACATGTGGTTGCCAAACCAGTTTTGTCGGAGGAAATAGCGGAATGGAAAAGTTGTAAAAGCCATCTACCCCCTCCAGACCCTACAATTTGAAATCTCAGTGGGTCAAACTGAAATTGATTACTGCAATTGACTAGGAGTATTAATGGGCGAAGGAAATGTTAAAAATGAAAGCCAGTTCTTTTTTCATTGCTCAGTCTTCTTAGAAATAATGATTCTAATAAAACAAGATGTAGTTGGTTAACAAATTAATTTTTCCCCATGTAAATCTTGACTCTTAAATCATTTGTATTGCATTATGGTCTCTTCCCATCTACAACTAACATGAGAAATAAACTGGGAGTGCACCTGAAAAATTAAGCTCATTTTTGGTTGTGCCTTTCTGACAAGTCTCACTTTGCTGATATCCAAGAAGGGGATTTAGTTTCAGACTCCTTTCAATTAAATATGGTGAATTGCCCTTTTCAGTATAAACCCTGATTTCTAGAAAGTGTGAATAATGAGGCCATTGCATTGGTACCATTTTCAGAACAGACATAGACTCATTTCTGGTAATACTAGGTATTATATATATTAGTTAACCTCTCTAGAATTCTGGTATATTTGGTAGATTTTTAAAATATCTGTACCCAACAAGCTTATTCTTCTCGTAAAGATTCAGTCTGAATATTGGGAAACACTATTTCGCTGTGAGGATGACTGAGGACTAGCTGCCCAGGATGGTTGTGGATTTTCCACCCTTGAGGACATTCAAAAGCTGTTTGGACATGGTCCTGTACAACCAGCTTTGGGTGGTCCAGCTTGAGCAGGGCCATTGGACCAGGTGACCTCTGGAGACCCCTTCCAGCCTTAGCTGTTCTGTGATTCTGTGAAGGGATGACTGGTGCAAAGGGCTTATTAATGATCCTCCCTTTTTTGGAGGGGAGCTTCTGGTACACGTCTGGGCTTGCATGGCATCTCTATCATTTTGATAAGAACAGATAAATATGCAGCCTGCTGTAAGGTGCCATAGTTGCATAGTTTAGCCTGTTTATTCTAGCTGAAAACCAGGAAAAAATACCAACCCAACAAAGAACCTCAGTGAGTATAAGGTATCTCGGCACAGATTTCACCACATCTACTTTAGGTCTTTTAAAGGTAAAACTGTCAGCAAAATATCACACCCCAAACTGACACAGTTTTACCAGTGAATTTTTATATGTAGGCCAACTCTTGCTCTACTATATGTAAAATGAATCACAGGCTGCAGTCCAATTCCCTTAACAAAAAATAATTGGCAGAAACCTCTGCTGCCAGATTTGGCAGTGCAGAAGCTGTACAGGCATGCAGGCTGATTTAGTCTTGTTTTCAGAGGCAATTCTTCAGGACAAGGTTACCCTAAGTGAGTGAGGCATCACTAGAATCTTGCCCTGCTTTTGCCCATTTATTTAGGCAGTTTAACTCTGTGTGCACTTGACCACTCTCATGTATACCCTGATGCTGGATTTTATCCTGGATATTAGTCCATGAAGAGCTCAGTAGCACAAATGATATTCCCAGTCTGCCTCATCTTTTTTGCAGGTGCTGCAGCAATTGTACCACCTGGACTTCCAGCATCTACATCCTGGTGTGGATACTTTGAATATATCTATAATCATGAGCTCTGCCCACCATACAACACAAAACCTGCATGGTTTTGAACATTGTGTTCTTTTTTCCTTTACTGTCTGTTTTCTAAGGTGTTTCCTTCATATAAAGTTTTTTTTTTAATTAAATCAACCCCTAGAATTGTACCTTTTTGCACACTCCCTCAAATAAAAAATGAAATTACTGACTAATTAACTGACTATAAGAGCTGAGATTTTATGAGAAAAACAGAGGATTCATTAAAATTCAAAGCTTGGCATTATTGCAATGTATGCAAAACCATTTCTGTCATTGGTTAAATTGTCACTTACTCAATTTCATCTATCTTATTAAAAGCTACATTGGAACAGCCTGTTGCTTAAATGAACATACTTCCCCATGAATATGTTGTTTTGATTCCATGATTCTTTTTTTATTAAATCTGTTTATGAGCTGAAGGAAGTGAAAGACAAGTGGAAAAAATTAGCAGCTGATATCCCTGGTTCTGACTAGATACTGCTATGTGTTTAATATTTAGTTGATTTTAGATTTACAAATAATCTTGGTATGTATGCAGTACTGAAATGGTAAATATTCCTTCACTGGGTATTTCTCAGTAAAAATAAGAGTGAATGTAATGTTTAGTGGTTGCTAGTTTTTTTAAAAGGTTTTCTTGTTTTGAAATACACAGATGACTACTTGGTTTAATGAAGTATCACTGTAATTTGTGACACACACTTATAAGAAGTTGAAGTGCTCAAATTCAAGCCATGTTAAGGCTTTCTTCTGCTTAAAATCCATCCATTAGATTAGGTGGAAGGGTCATAAAGCATTCTGTGAAATCCGGCACTGATATATCAGTCTTGAAGGGTGTTAATTTGGTTCTCCAGTTCTGATTTGTTTGGAAGAACATATTAATTGCTTGTTAGGCAGAATTAAACCATTTTCTGCTAAAAACGAAAATCGGAATTACTGAGAATAAAAAGCTGTGTCTTTGCAGAGCATTTTCGCTCTGAATACAGCAGCTTGTTTAGCAAAAGGCAGAACAGGAGGATTCTGTCTTTTTGGATCTTTGAACAGCTCTGAGAAACAAAGGCTGATACAGCTGAGAGATGCAGAAGAGGGAGCACTTTATCCCTGCCACAAAAGGAAAATAAAAATCCTTAAGGTAATAATATTATGTGGTCTGCCTCAGCATCTTTCCTGGCTCACAACTCAAGCAGTCAGGAAAATGATTGTGAAAAAGAGACGCTTTTTCACTCAAAAGCAAAAGTTCTTGGTTTTATTGCAGTCACAGATTGTTCCTGGGGCCTGATCCTGTCTCTCCTGAGCCACGGCAGAGTCCCATTAAAGTTAATGGAGAATGACTTGGGCATTGGGATGTACATGGATTGAGTCAGAACCAAAGTCATAATCACCAGAAATCCAGGCAGAGGGGTCTCTTGAAAATGATATTCTGACATGGCAGTGTCCAGTTTAGAATTCCAGCCACTTCAAGCAGGTGCAGAGGTCTGTGTTCTGTGTGTGACATGACTGTAGAGGGGACACTACTGGGACAGGCAACAAAGTGAAGGGCAAATGTCCTCATGTCCTCAGAGATGTCTCTTTTTTAGAAAAATCATGGTACTAGATGAATTTTCTAGATATGGAATTTACACAAAACCGCATAGAACATAACAAACCCATATTCCCACAGTAGGAATGTAAGTATTCATTCAAAAATGACCAGGCTAGGCTGTCCCTCTGCTGCATTGCCTGATGTATTCTCATGAGGACTCCCCTATCCATCATGTATTAAGTTGATTTTTGCATAAGGGCTGTATGGAGGAAGTACCCACCCATTCACATGAGCCCATGTTCATCCCTTGCTGTGTGGGAGCATAAGTTCCCAGTGTGATCAGGGCAATGAGGGACAAAAAGCTTGACAGGAATCCTTAGTGAGTAGGATACTTCTCTGAGAAGGACCACATGAACATGAGAAGTGGCCTTGATTGTTTCCTACAATAGCAGCTGATTTCTAGTGTGTTGTGTCAATCATATATTGATCTTTTGACCGTAGGTAGATGAAAAGGAAGCAATTTTCTATGTTTACCTGCAAATGTACCCAATACCTAGCTGTTTCTGGGGCTTGATTGTTGAATAAACTTAGTTTTGATTCCTAAACTTTGCTATTCCATATTTTGAAAGGTTTCCTATTTGCTTCTATATAAGGTGATTCTCCTGTGTAGGTTTAAATTTTCCTTTTGTTTAGCTTGAATCTCCAGCTTCTTAGAACACATTTTATTTAAAGCTGAAAGGACACTGATGAGCTTTTCATGATAATCACAGTTTGCACTTGTGCTCTCAAACGGGTGTGAAGAATTCATGTGGGAATATTTTTAATTCAGTATTTGTATTCAATAGATTTTACAGAGTTTAAATACACCTTCCAAATCTGTAATATAAATGGGCATAGTTACAATACTTACTTGTTGCAGTGGCCTTACCATGTCTTTGCTCTCTGTCTGGACTGCTTCAATTCTCATGGTTTCAGCAAAGAGCAATATTGGATATTTTAGAAACATGGACGGAAGGCTTCCTTTGCATAATTTCCTTTTGCATACCTTAAAACCAGTGATCTGAACCTTATGCTTTGTTGCTAACAAGGGTGCATTTTTCTCTTTCCTCCCTAACTCTTTAGCAGCCTACCAGACCTCTTGTTTGTCTGCCTGGTGTTATTTCTGTCTTATCCTCACCCCCAAGCTGCCAGAGTCAGGATCAACCCAAGCTTGACACTGTCACTGCAAGTCACTTGATCTTGGCTGTGAGTCAATGCTATCAAGTGCCAAAAAACAACCAAAAGACCAAATCCATATATCTCCTTCATTAGGTCTGATCTTACCTAAGCTAAGTTAATGATAAGTATTTTGGGGAATGGAGTGGGGCATTTTTATAGCATTTGAGATATTTGTGCTTTAGGAATGATATTGTATTTGCTATAAGGGCTAGCTGCTAGCTTACATCATCAGGTTTAAATTCAAGGGGTTGGCTCTAGTACAAATACTGAAATTTCTTCATTGAAGGCAATAAAATAGCGTTTGGCTTTTTCTGGATTTCTGTAACTTTGCTTGTGAAATAAAGGTCATCCAATTTTTCAGATTCAGTTGTCTAAACTTGTTTTGTCCATCTGTTTTTGTCCTGGCATGCAAACCAGTAAATCCTTCTTGTAAGTGCTGTTTCATTGTTCTTCCAGAACAGTGAGGATGAAAAATCAAGAATATTATTGTTCTCTGAATAAAACAGAATTGTTCTCATTTTCTCTAAATATCCATTAGTGAGACAGATAGTGTTGTGAAGTCTATGGCAAAACAATGATAATATATTTATTAGTAATCAAGATAAAATATCACTTCATTTTTAAAATGACATCTAAGATACAATGAAACAACAGAGATGTAAATAATTAAAAATAATTTAATATGAATATATGTTCTTTCTTTATTTTAAATTTCTGAGGGACTCATTCATAGCCAGCTTCAGATTTGGCCACAATTTAGTGGGCATGTATTTCAGCACTCTGCAGTGAAATAATTTGCTTAAGCTTTTATGTATTTATAAAATAAAATTGAATTATAAATGTTGTATAGTTTTAACGCTATAAAAAACTAATAGTCCCTGCTTTTGTCATTGCAATGGGTAGGTGAAAATTGTGTAAAATTTATAAAGTGTCTGTTGATTCAATTTTTTGAGTCAGATTCTGATCTATCTTTAGATTTCCTAAATTACAGAAAAGTATCAGTGAGATATGACTGTCAGAGGCTTACATGCTGCTTCAGAGAAAGCTGAAAACAGGAATGCCTTAAACTGTTAGAAACTAATGACAGAGTCAGTGTGGGTGAGCGCTGAACAAAGACAGAGATAAAGCAGAACTAAATGCTACAGAAATGTTGCTGTTTTCTGGCAGTGATGCTTTTTGTACCTTTGATGGGGAAGGAAGGCAACCCTGTTGTCACATGAAGTTGTCACCACAGGAGCAGTGAATGTGACTTTCAAGCAGCATGGGCTAGGTCGGGGTTTTACCTGAGGTGGTGCATGAGGATGATGATGACAGGCAAAAATAGCTCATCAGGGCACAGCAGAGCCACCACAAAGGACTTAACCTTCACCTGGCAGCAGCCCTGCTGCACTGCAGAGCCTCAGCTTGTGCCATGGCACAAGGCACAGCAGAGCCTGACTGCAGTCAGTACTGTCAGTCCTTCAGAGAAATGCTGGTTGGCTTGATAAAGTAGTGCTCCTTTTTAGAGAAATAATTGTGTTGTTGAATAACTGGTGTTCCATACCAGCATTCGAAGCGATGCGAAGGAAGCTGCTCTCTAGGATGCCTTTGTGAGTTCTCCAGAAACCAGTCAATTAAGAACTAAAAAAGGTATGTAAAAAACCATAGTATTTGAGTGAGATTGAGGTAAAGACAAGCAAAAGACAAGTTAATGCATCAAAATTATTTGTGTAATGCAGCAGCAACAATTTAACATAATTTCCACAGGAGAAAACATGGCCCGCAAATTTTCCTTTTCCATGTCAATTAGCTTTCCTCATGCTTCGCCAAATGCCTTTAGCAGCACCTAGAATTATTGTGATAATGGAAGTTTAACTTGGCAAGAGGCAGAGGAACTCAGTCAAAGCCAGAATAATGAAACAAACCCTTCACACTGACAAGGGAGTGAACACCCCCCTCTCTCCGACTCTCACATGCCTGTGGCACATAAGTGTTCATGTCCCCCCTCCATGTAGCATGGTGGTGATTTGAAGTTGTCAGTGGGCCATGTACAGGCTACACTGGCCTGAGCAGACTGCCCTACTGTCAGACTTACTTTAACTAGTCTGGATTCTTTATTATGTGGACACTGCTACCATATATCCAGTTTTCTTAGAAAATAATTTATTTTTTCCTTTGTTTGGCAAGAAAAGAACACTTTGCCATTTGCTCAGTGTTTCAGGCTGTCTGATGCCTACTCAGGCTACTGGGTCTGACCAGGCTCTGCATGCACTGAAGGGCAGCTGGGCATGACAGATGAACTCTAAAGGTACAGTAACCCTCAGGTTCTGGGAGGTAATGGTCTGCCTATATTTGCATACAAGATTTGTTAAGATCCATATGCATCACTTGTGTTATAGAAGACTCGGGTGCAGAAGTATGGCAGCCCTAGACACTGACACCAGTTTGCATGCAGTTAATATTCCACTGCTACTCTGAGAGCAAAAACATCAATGTGTGCTGCTGGGATTACCTTCAGACAGTGGCCACACCCAAAAATTGCCTAGGTGAATCTTTGTGCTTTGCCATATTCAAGTCTTGCTATGCCCATGGATTGTTGCATACCAGGATGAATTTTAAGGATATTTCACTGGCAAGAACCAACCCCCCCCCCCCCCCCCCCCCAAAAAAAAAAAGAAACAAAAGTGATGCTGCCTCTTATTTTGCGTGTAATGGAAGACAGCCCTCTAACCTCACCTTGTAAGTACTTTGAATTGAATCCTCAGGTGGCTCAAATTGTCTGCACTCCAGAGAGGAGCGGTGTTTCTGTGTGCCAGTGTTCCTGGGGATGTCAACGGGAGCTCTTCGTTCCGAGCATTCACAAATGCAAACCTGTAGCAAATGAGCCTGTCTGGAATGTGTTTGTGAGCATAGATTGATCTTGCCATGAAGCAGAGAACAAATTTTATTTGAACTCTGTCCCCCTTGTAACTTTTTCTTTGCAATCCTCAATATGTTTTTGTATTTAGGGACTGCAGAGACCTTCTGTAGCTGTGCTAACACATGCCAGTTCCCCTGGGTTAGACTAAAAAGCTGTTTAGCCTGGTAAAACTCCTCACAGCTGTTAACCAAAGATTGTGTTGGATGAGGGGCATGCCCCATATGTCAGAGGGTGCAGAGTTCACATGTTGATAGGGTTTCACATTTTAATTTTGCTTTCCAAACCCACAAATAATGAAGGCTGAACCGCAAGGCTCCTGTGGCAGAATGGTTGCAAATAAAGCAAACTATGATTGATCTGAATTTGACAGTGAAGTACTGTTTTGTCTACCTAACCCAGGGGCACACATAAGTATTCACCAAATGAGTAACCTGCCTCATCTTCTGCATTGTAAAATCATTTTGGCCACAGTTCTGCAAAGACAAGTACATGCTCAGCTTTTAATATGAAGACTGTAATTAGAAGTAGCTTTGTCTGTTCCCCAACAAAACTGGTTACGTACTCTTGGATGTGAACACACATTTGAACACACCATTGAGTTTCAGCACCTCTGCAAGAAATGGCCCACCCCTGCATATTGTAATAGTGTGTGAGATCTCTAGTTGGCCACCTGCTTACAAAGTAAAATGCATTATTAAAACTGTTTTCATAAGATTTGAGTTGCATTATGCTTTTCCCCAACTTTGGTAGCATGGTTTTACAAAAATTTACACATTTTTTTCCCAGGATGACAGTATATGTTATAAAATGTTTATGATTTAATTGAAGAGATTTTCTCCTCTTTAAGGAGACCATTCCTTTTACAAGTAATTCAGAAGGTTACTTACTATAGAATGACAACAGCAAATCTGAATTACTGACTTATACCAACCAAGTGCTTTTTAATTTTTAAAAGGAAACATTGTTCAGGGTAAAACAAAATTATAAATATGTCTGTGGAGCAGTATATGAGTTAATTCTGACTGATTTGGAAATGAAAACTTCCTTGTGTGAATGAGAAAGGCAAAAGAAATCCTGAAGCATTCCATAAAGTAGACTGAACAAGCCCTCTTTCAAAAGGTTTCTCTGTCCAGTGTGGTGGTTTAACAACAAACTGACAGCCCAGGTAAGTGTACTGTTGCCTTAGGTTTAAAAGAAAAGTGTGAACACAGCCAATATATGGGAAGCAAATATTCTGAAAGTTTCACACAGGCTTTGTTGGAACATGTCAGGTTCTCTGCAGCATGTAAACACCAACAGAGGGAGTGATTCTAAACTTGCCAAACTTCCAGCCAAGAGTGGGTTTTCTGAGGGAAGGCAGAAATGTCATTACCCTACACTGGCTTGCAGCTTGGGGCCCTTCTCTTAGTTCCACTGAAAAATGAGAGTGGTGGAGTCCCTCCACTGGTCAGGATTCCAAACAAGTTTTCAAGATTAGTCTTTCAGATTTAGTGTTGTAAAATTTTTTGTGCAATATTTAAAATTAAGTAAGTGTTTGTGGATGTAGCAGAGTACCATGCACTCTTTTTCTTAATTCCCTTAAACTTCACTATGAATGGTAGTGGTGGTTGCACAAGGAAGAATGGTTAAAAATTAATAAAGCAGAAGGGGAAAAATGGTCATTTGTTCTTCCCTTTCTTTTCAAGCCTAAGAAGACTTATTTGTGTAGTTTAATTTAATTTATGTATCTGACTGTGATCTCATGGAGTCATCTAAATGAATCCTATGAGTAAAAATAAGAGGTTTTATTTCCATTCTTCTTTTTCCTGAAATCAAAATTGTGTCTAATAAAAAGCAAACAAGATTTTAAATATTTAAGAGTTTAGTTTAGACTGGCTATATACACAAGGTTTATAGGCCAAAGTTTTCAAATATTTTGCTTTATTTTACATTCCAGATTTGTCTCTTCCATAAAAAAGCCACAGTAGCTTTTGGCATGAGTGGGACATACAGGCACTAAGTGGTTTTAAGTCAAACCAAATGTGAGTCTGATCACTTAATTATTTCTGAGTTTAGCTTTTAATGTCCAACATTATACCCCTAAAGATTTCTGCTGAGAACATTATTCCAGATCACTTAGCTTTTGGGGTTTGCTGACTCCCTAAAACCTGCAGCTCTTCCCTGGATGCTGAGCGTGATCTCCTTCCTGGCACAGCCAGCAGAGCTGCTCCATTCCCAGCCCATACCTTGGCACAGCACAGATCCAGCAAGACTTGTTTGTGGCAGTGCTTGGCTCCTTCTCTGCAAAAACAGCAGGTGCCTACTGAAATGCTGTAAGGCTCCTTCACACAGGGCTTAACCCCCTTTTTTTTTGGATGGAAGCTGTAAGATTAATGTGGGCTTGGGAGCCTAACATAGACTTGGAAGCCTGCCACCAGGGACTGCATTTGGAAAATTTGGTCCAACCTTTATCAGGTCATTGGATTGCAGATTTCTGTTTTTGTTTTTAAAATGAGTATTCATGTCTATGTGATACATAAACCATGAAAGTTTTCATTAAATTGGTTTTTTACTTGTAAGTATGGCATAAACTGCAGGATATTTAAGAAATTAAATTAACCAAAGGTAGAAGTGGCTGTAATTTAAGCAGTTTGTGTCACATTCCCTGCATGGACATGAGGCTACCAGTGCAAAAGTAAAAAGTGCTCTTTCTGGTGCACACTGCATCCTTAGCCTTTTAGCATGGCAAGAATGAAAGACACAATACATTACAGGAGGGCAAAGGGGGGAGGAAAAAAATTTTCCATGAGTTACTACAAGGAACAAATAGATGGCTGAAGCTCAGTCATGATCCCTATGAAGTATTGAATTCTTACCCTGGATTTAAGGATAAAGCTTTAGACAGGTTGCTGAGAGCCAGATTTAAAAAAAAAAAAAATCCCTGTAGTTTTTTTTACTTAATTATTGTTGAATCATTTAGCTGACTAAATGCACCTGTAAACTGAGATGGTAAATGCTGATGCACTGTATTTGGTGGCTGCAATGTTACACTGCAGCTCATCATCAGGACTCAGATGGAAGTCAAGTTCTGTTTTAAGAAGTCTTGGGAATCTATCATGCTTGATTTTGTAAAAAATGAAAAGATGAGTTTGTACACATTCTAAAGTTAATGAAGAACTTATGTTTATTTTAGTGCAAATCTGCTGTGTTCCATTAAAGATAACTAAAATTCTGATGTTATAAGCTAAAACACTCTTTAGGCTGTAAAACAAAGGACCTGGCTCTTAGGGTAAATAAATAAGCTGAGATGTTACTAAGCAGTGTAATATGTAGTAAACAAGAAGTAATAATCACTTCAAGATTTAAGCAACATGCTAATGTATGCTGAAATCCTTGAAAAAAATAAGGAGTGTGATCTGAGCCAGATCAATGAACCACATTGTTTCACTTTAGTGGATTTTGTGGAATTTGACCCCCAAAGATTCTGAGAATTCTGGAACAGATTGTCTGGAAATATTATGAGGATCCAACTAAGTAATTGTATCTGTTGTGCACCATCCTCACAGTCAGGTGCTCTTGTGTTCTTTTAAACAAAAAAACACCACTTACACACTAACATATGCTTGAAATGCAGGTGGTTTTGATGTTATTAGCATATTTTCCTATGAATTTTTATTCACAATAATGTAGAATTCAAAACTATCTTAAGAGTCTACATGCTGCCTGTACTCTTGTGTGTTTGCATGAATGTGTTTGAAGAGCTTCTCACTCACCTGAAGAATGACAGCTTTCATGTTTCTTTTTTATTGCATCACATTCTTAATTTCTTCCTCATGCACATGAAAGAATTACATCTTTTCAAGAGTTAAAAAGACTTTTCATCAAGTATATCTAGTTAAAGTGATAATAAAGAGGGGACTGTAGTTTTAAAAAGGGATTTGACAGTCATTTAGGAAAACATTTGTCTTAAAAAGGGAATAAAAATGATTATAAAATGAATAAAATAAAGGACATTGAAAGCAGTGACAGGTTGTAGAGTGGGAGTGGGAGAACTCCATTGCCTGGGTTCCCTCTTAAATTTTTCAAATTAATTGTTCTAATTTAAAAAAAATTCTTTTACATTAAAGTTTTGCAGTAATTTGAAGGCAATTTTTTGCCTTCCCACCTGTTCTCAAAAAGAAGCCACCTGGCACAGCTAGAACACTTCTGACTTTGATTCAGTTGCTCCCTGTTCTTCGCTGTGATGAAGCAAAGCATAGAGTTTGGATTTCAAGGTAGAGAAAAAGCTGCAAATGTCCAAAATATTCCAGCCTGGGTTTGGGATGCTTTTAGATCCTCCTGGCTGAGCTGTCTTGCTTTGGTTTTATGTTAAATGTCTTCACTTGTGATTGACTTGTGATAGTCACAGCCAATGTAAACCTCATGTTAAAGGACCTGCAAAGTGCAGTGACTTAGAAAAGTTGTTTTCTGAAGTCTTGCAGGCAAAGAGAGGAGGGAATGATTCTTGCCTATTTTAGCAAGTCACCCATGGGTGATTTGGAGAATTTAGCTCCAAGTCACCCATGGGCCAGCCCTTGCAGAGCAGGGGGTATCATGACCCTCAGGCAATAGAGCAACCTTAGCTGCCCATCTCAGTGCCTTGATCTGTTGCTCTTCATGCAAACCTCAGTTGCCTGTTCAGGGGCTGTGGTCCAGCTCTCTTCCTCCAGAGCTGCACACCAGGAGCATGGGTTGGCAGAGCCAGTCCCTCAGAGGTGTGAATTACTGCCTTACCAGACAAAGAGACACTGACACGGGTCATGAGAAACTATTCTCTAGTTTGTTTAGGGCTGAGTGGATTTAGCTTCTCCTTTTAGTCAATCTCAAAGATTTCAACAGCCACGAGGACCAGCCTTGATCCTGCTAAGCCTTTCTTGAAGGAGGAATCTTAATTCATGCACGTCCCAGTGACTTTGATGGAACTGCTCACATGTGTAAGAGTCTGTAGGGTCAGCAACCCTTAACTAACAAGGGAGTTATGTAGAACTGCATGGCATCTGTAAATAAACACAACACTACAGACCCTGGTGTGCTGCTCTGCTCCTTTTTGGACACATTATCCTATCTTTGCTGAGGCAAACTCTTCCCTGCTCTCTTCGCATCACACAGATGGGATCAAAAAGCTGAAGAACTGCATTTTCCTGACGGGAGTCCATCACAGGAGCATTGCTATTAGTCTTTGCTAGCCATCAATGTCTGGAAATTTCACAGTCAAGTTGCTAGTGATTGTATTGAAAGGGTTTATGTGTGGGTGGCTGAAAATATGGTGCCTGGCCCCTGGTGCCAAACTCTCAGGCAATATCAGCTGTCTTTACACAAGTGATGAGGCAGAATATGTTACTTTAAGTTTAATATTCAGAACTTTGTCTCTCTTGCTGTCAAAGAAACTATACATGTGGAGGAGATGGCTGAATACAGAAAGTGCATAATTAAATACCTCAGCACAGAAGACATCATGTAGTTTTCATGGGGAAAGGTGGTGTGAAGTTGTTTTTTTATTGTTGACACTTAAATTAGTCTCTTCAAATTATTATTTTATTTAGTGTAGCAGCAATTTCTGTCCGTATCAGTGGTAACTTAGTTTTTGATTCTCTGAATGTGTGGTTGACTTTCCAGTGTTTTATCATGTGTACACAGATAGCCAGGAGCTTTGCTGTGCTCCTCACACTTAAGAGAAAGTTTCCTACTTTTTTACTCATGGTATTACATACCATTACTAAAGAGCATGGAAATTGATGAATTCTATCCCTGTTTTTGCTGGTGTTTCTTTTTCTATTATGAAATTAGGTCATTTGTAGCTTAAACATTGAGAAAGAGTGGGTTTGAAAAGGAGAAAGGAAACTGAGGAAAAGGAATTCCTGAAGAGAAAGAGTCATTTCACATTTTTTCATCTTCTTTTGTTTTGTAATGCTTGTGGAAGCTGGTAATACCCTCTAAAGGACATTCAACACATGGTAGACAGGACAAGGTCTTTTGGGTCACCACTTATCCTTAGATGTAAGAAAGAAGTAAAATGGTGATTGTTGCTTTCTCTGGGAAGGGCCTCTGGTCCTAGAATCGGAGAATCACCAAAGGTGAAAGAGTCCTTCAAGATCACCAAGTCCAACCATAAACCCAGCCTTAGCACTGTAACCCCTACACCACTAAAGCATCACCCAGATTCAGACAGCTCTTGGACATCTCCAGGAATGGTGGCTCCACCATATCCATGGGCAACCTATTCCAATGCCTGACCACCCAAACAGTTAAAAGGTTTTTCTTATACCTCATCTGAATCTCTCCCATCTCAGTTTAAGGTCATTCCCTCTGGTCCTCTCACTGCAGGCATGGTGGAAGGGACCGGTCCCCACCTCACCACAACCTCCAGCAGGGAGTTGTGGAGATCCACTGAGCCTCCTCTTCTTGAGAATAAACAAACCCAGCTCCCTCAGCTGTTACTCATAAGACATGGTATGTTCTACCTGTAAATATCCATTTAAAAATTTTTATAATTTTTAATAATTTTAGATGAGATTACTCCTCTCCCCTTTCTCTCCAATGTGCTTTGCATACCCGTGCTTTGTAATAATGGCCACTAAGCTGCTTAGACAAAAAAAACAGGCATATGCACTAAAGTATTTTAGGGTTTTTTTTATGAAGCGGCAGAAAAAAGTTCACTATAAGCCATAGATCTGGCCCTTCAAGATTTAGTGTTAGCCTTCAAAAAAGTTTAGCAGTGGGTAGTTTGGAAAAGGATAATATATATGTGTTTAAAGATAAACTGTTCTTTATTTCTCTCTGCAGCAAACCATATTGCTGATTAACCACTGCTTTCATAAACTACAAGTGGGCCATTTAAGCTGTTTCACTGCTGGTTAATGTACTGTATTGTGCTCCCTCTTTCTACAGTACCTCGCTAGTGTTTTGTTTTTATTAGAAATTCACCTATCCTTGTCTACTGAGGAGAAAAGAAATTACACTACAGAGCCCTACAGCCCATAAAATGGCAGAGATTCCTAAATAAGAGCGGCCTGAAACTGAAACCTCTGTCTGCCTGCACTGTAATGAAATGCATGACTACAAGAGATAATAATAATTGCAGCAATAGCTCGTTACAGCTCCCAGATGATTTGGTGCTGTCAGGAGTGCACTGTCCTCTGACATCCCAAGAGGCGAACAGCATCACTGACTGCAGGCCCTGATTGGTGTAGTGAAATATTGCTGGCAAAAATTAAAAGGTCTTGGTGTCAAAATAATTCATGATATGCATATCTTCCATTCTGATGAAATGGCTGATATCCGGATTAGCAAGATAATAAAACTGATCAGGCTACAGTTAAACAATTTAAGCTGGAGAGCTGTTCATTTTGTAGGTGTCACTTGTCAGATCAAGGGGTCAGAGCGGGATGAAAGGCTCTCCCCAGTAACCTTCTGATGATTTGGATCTGGAATGTTCTTCATGATTTGTCCAAAGTTTTCATCACTGTGCTGCCGGGTAGCATTACCACGGCAGGCTCTGTTCTGACATTCAAATCCTGGGAATGACAGGTTATTAGGAGAAGAGAACTGGCTGTACATACATTAAGCCCCATATCTTTGACCTGTAATTTGAACTGATAGTGATATTATAATTGAGTGAGTAAAAAAAGGAATTTTTTATTAAAACACAGGAAGATGAAGAAAACGCTTATTTTCAGGCGATTTATGGGTTCATAAAACAAGCTTTTTTGATGATGGTTTATTTTATGGCTCTTGAAATGCTGAGCTGTGTGCTTACTATTTATTTTATGGAACAGTTATTTAAATATCGTCGCTTCCCATATATTTCCAGCCTGTTCATCAGTAACGGGGCTAGTGCAGATGGAGAGATACCTGTTTCATATGGGAGTTCATGTATTTGAATAGTTCAGGGATTATCCCAATAAAATGGACCCGGGAAAATATTGTACCCAGTTAATGCTCATTGCTTCAGAGACCCCTAATGTCCTATCTTGACACCTTATTGCAGGATATTATTACACAATGGATCTTCAGTCATATGGTGATAGGGAGTGGGGCAGAGCAGGGCTATCAGGGTAATTGACTCCTGTGCATGGCAGAGCTACACACTTGAGTAACTAATTTAATGGAATGTGTTTTCATGTTCTCCCACACAGCTCTGCCCGAGCATAATTCTCTTCTCGGGGTGCCAGCAATTCGGGACAGGTAAAGAGTGGCACAAAAGCTCTTGATTTCCCCAAAATGGCACCACAACTCCTGTGGTAAAGCTGCTGCCAGTGAAACAACTGAGTCTGAGCCCAGTAAATTAATTTGAGTTACCAGGAATTCTCTGCTCCTGATGAAACCAGACCTCCAGTGCTTGCATGACAATTTTTTTTGGTGCTGATTGTTATTGTGTGTGACCATTGGGTTTTGTTGCATAGTACAGAGATAATGGTTTGGCATGGGTGAAGCACTTAAATGATCCATCAATTGCAGGAATTGGGCTGGACATCTGCAGAATTCTGCATCTGTGTGAGAAACACCATTCCCTTGAAACTTGAAGGAGTTTTGTACTATTTCATCACGAGCTGGTCCTCACATTGGTCGAGGCAAAGGTAAATTTTTTTTTCTTGCAGAATGTAGGGAAAAAGAAATGGTCAGCCCTACACAAGGCATCTGGATTAATAAAAATCAGTCACAGAAGACACTGGTGGTTTGTTGATGCCATTTTTTGCTTCTGAATTGTTCCTAGAGATGCAGTGAAATGCGGAACAAAAGTCATTGTCAACAAGTTTTTTGTTTCCCTTTTACTATGGCACAATCTTTATCTAAATGCTTGGTCATATCATAAATGTTAATAGAGTATATGTGATAGAATATACTTGATTGCTGTGGGTTTCTTCTCTGTTAATTTTCACAAGTAAGATTACTGATCCCTGAGAAACTCTGGGTTCACTGCATGTGCATGACAGGTCCTTCTTCAAAAAAGGCATCAAGTCTGGTATTCATGTACCAATCTTCTTTTAAATCAGAAGGCAAGTCCTGCAAACAATATTTTTTGTAATAGACTCATTCTCCTGACTTTGTTTAATATTCAGATATTTGAGTAGATTCAAAAGAAAATACTCCACAGAAGACTTTTACTTTATTAGCCCCCACCCAGCATAACTACCTCTTCTTTTGCTTGTAATTACATCACAGTTGTCAAGTGAACATTGATGCTTATATAATTAAAGAATTGATCCTTAAAGCATAATAACATGATAGTAATATTTGCATAATTGCATTAAAAAAAAGTTTCCAGAATGTAAATTTTATGTCCCATCTTTCAGAGGGATTTGTATGTGCTTGCCCTTACAGTTGGGTCAAGTACAACTGAAATTTGTGAGCTTACCCTCACGAGTAAAGTTAAATAAGTAAGCATATATTTCCAGGTCTAAACCTGCAAATCCTCCCTCATGCAGCCTCCCCAGGCTCCAGTGAATGATACAGTGGTCTTTAGCCATAAACTCTATTGTAGCTTTAGAAGGACACAGAGTTTAGACCTTGTAAGTAGTTTTGCTTTGCTCTGTGCCATTAAGATATATGCACAGTTTGCTTTTATGGTGTTTGCTGTCATTTAATTACTGATGCATCAAGATGATCTTCCCAATTCAATTATGTTAAAATTAATGATTATCTTGGTGCTTTTTTTTTTTTTTCAAGCCAACTGAACATTTTGGGGTGTTGCCTTCTCCATGCACCAAGAATGTTCATCATCTAAATTGAGTGATTGCGTGCTTGAGGACTGTTTGATGGACTTCCAGATGTAGCCTTTCTTTACTTGTTAGTTAACAATTGGAACTCAAGGAGATTAGTGCAGAAGTTGGTTTCTGACACATAAACTAGAATAGTTGAGGAAGGTCTTTAATAAAGCTTGAGGGGAATTTCGTCTGCTTTGGATCATCATTAGGTAGGTCATCATTGGTAAGCCATCTACTTTTGGGGGAGGTTTTGGTGGAGAAAGTCAGAGTTAACTATTGTGAGTGTCTTTCTAAGTGTGGTATAACAGCAGTATCAGCCTTTTTTCTCTCAGTTTTTCTTCCTGTGTGGACATGTAGAATTAAAATTTTTCATTATGTATTACAGTTATGTTTAAAAATCTATGGTATGAAAGATTCTGATTTTTTGCACTTTTATGGGTATAGCCTGATGGCTGGCTTTCCATAACTTTAAACATAATGAGTAAAACACAAATTGTGTCTGGGGAAAGCTTGTTGAAAATCTTTGAATTTGTGCAGTAATCAGTGCAATATTTCCCCTTTTAGCTTATCACAAATTTTCACAGAAGTTCAAGTGCATTCCTTATGGAAGACAGGTGAAAGCAGAGGCTAGGAAGGACACAGAATTTTTTAAAATACACTACAAGCTGGATTAAAACTCTTAAATTCTGATTGAATCCAAACAGCTTGATTTCAATATGACTGTGTTTGATTCAAATTTATTTCTTATACACAGTATGTAAAAATAAGTATCAATGTAGTTAGAAAACAGCAAATAGTGAATTTTATATGTAATATGTATTTTTTGGGAAGAGATGCTTATATTTTACTTACTTTGCTATGCAATTCAACCAGTTGTAATGAAGCCAAATAATTTTTTTTGCCCTTTCATTATCTTTTCTATGTCACAGGCATGTATTTGAGTCTGCACATACCAACAATAAAGATGCAAGAAGATATGAAAAACAGGGGGAGATCAGTTGATTACAGACATAAAAAGCTATGAATTTATTGTTTCCACATCAGCTGTATGTTTTGGAGATACCTAAGAAATGACTCAGTAGCTAAGCTTATTTGATTCCCTTACAGGTTTTATCTCTTTACTCCATTTTAATTTTTCATTAGAATATAATAATAGCCACAGGAAAAAATGATTTGGTCTGTGATCTATTTCATTATGTTCTCATCATAAGGAGAGAATCTGAAGTGGGAGAGCATCACTAATTTTTCGGCACAGTAATTTATTCTACAGTATTTAAATGTTGTAATTTTCACACTGAGGCACATGCTGCCACATCTATCGTCCCCTGGACTAGTCTCTGTCTTGCTCTTTCCTTTTCATCTGTTTTGTTTTTGCATTTTTTTTCATAAATTCGACAGATGGCCTCTTGATGAATCCTTGATAATACTGTCATGTAAAGCAGCTAAGACTAGAAATCATCTCACAACAATTTTTCATTGCAAAGAGAAAATTGAAGGCAGACAAACATCGCTAAGTCCATAACAACAGCAACAAAATATCCACTTCATGTAAATAAAGAGGACAAGCTTTCCTTATAATGCTCAAACACTAATGCCAGTATCCTTTAAAGCCTCTGGATTTTTTTATGCTACATTTAATTCATCTTTCAAGCCTTGGGTTTGTTTAATATTTTGTTGGTTTCATATTCAGAAACATTTTCTCGGCTCTTAATGTGTTCTCTCTCCTCCTTAGTCCCCCTCCTTTTAGGTCTTTATAATTGTGGATCAGGTGAAGTTTGCTTCCCCTCATTTCAAGGTCATGCACCACTAGGACCATTTTCCTGACTCAGAGGGCACGTAATTTCACAGCCGTGTACTCCTCATTAATCCACCCTGAGTGGGTGCTCAGGAAGTTCCAGATCACAGATTTGTTTTTGTCTTGTTCTCTGACTCAGTGCTTCACAAAAGGATTAGATTAACCCCTTTTGATTGTATTTATATCTTAGTGCATCGTGATAGAAATAAAGTGATTTCTTCTTCTCTCCACGTAACCTTCCCACCCCTTCCACTTTTGCACTGGGGACCAACAGCATTTCTTCTCCAATAGTGTTCAGCTAAAGTGAAGCTTGTGGCAGGCAGAGAATTATTTTTCTCTTTGCTCTCTTAATGCAGCTTTAATGCATGAATGTATTTCTTCCCATTTGCAGAGACTTGTTTATTAACTTTGAATGGTTTTTGTTTAACTGGAAACTGCTTCAGTCCCCTGGCTCTGAACATGGTCTCATCTGGACCTGAATTGCCCTGGATCCAAACAAAGAAGAAAACAAAAAAAGAAGGCACAGTGACTACTGCAGAGGGTGCAATCTTTCCCCCTTGATATTGTGCCCCAGCTAACTGCTTCAGCCAGGCCCCTTCACCTGGGAGCTCTTTTCTGCCTCCATTTGGTAGTAAAGTTCTCCTTGGGACCTGCTGGTGGAAGGGATCCCCCCTCAGTGCCCCAGGTGGGGATTCACTCCCCAGGTGGAGTCTGTGCTCACTGATGTGCCTCAGGACTGGGGAGCCTGGTGGGCTGGAGGCCCCTGGAGGGTCTTGCATCCTTGTGCCACAGCTGGCCTGCAGCAAAACACAAAGCATGTGGGAGCTCTGAGAAATGCAGCTGATTTGCTGCATTTAACATCTTAAGGGAGCAAGGTTTGGTATTTGGAGCAAGCCACTGGGAGACCTGTGCCAGCACAAAAAGTGTAATTACTTAACTTGGTCCTTCTTTCCTGTGTCTGCAGTAGAAAAAGAGAATTCTAAGTTATATAAAGCCATTTTTTAATTCTTCAGGTAGGATGTGATTTGAGATAAAAATAGCCTGCAGGGTATGTGGAAAAACCAGCCTGCAGTGATATGTGGGAAGCTCACAACCTTAACTCTTTCAACTCTTTCAACTTTTTGTAATGCGAATTTAGGTCTGTGCTGCAGCTGTAAACACCTAACTTCAGACCCCTCAATCTGAATAGGCATCCACCCTTAGCATCCTTGTACTGGAACCTATCTTAAAGATACAGCCATAGTAATACATACACTTAATTTGTGACATCTCTTGTTATTATAAATAACTGTGTTTCCTATGGAGAAAAACAAGAAGCCCCCTAACTCTAGACATTGGTCAAAACTGAAGTGGCTACTGGTCCCATGTCTACTAAGCCTGTCACTGAAATGGATTAGACCCAAACTGCATTCTGGGGGTAAGGGGGTGCTGACAATTGCTGTAGGAATTCCCACAGAGTTTCAGAAAGGAAGATGGCAGAGGAAGGAGGAAGAAAAGGTTTGGGCAGCTTAGAGGAATAAAGAGCTGAAAGGCAGTGCAGGAAAGGAGACAGGGAGACAATACTGAGATTACTTTGCATTCATTGGTCAAATAAACCAAACTGAGCAGATAAACTAAACTTGGAGGTTAATGGGCTTTACCCATCAGCTCACTGGTGAGAATGCCGTGTGCAGGTTCCTAAATGGCTGCAACTAGGCTACACTGGGAAAAGATGTGTGCATTCCATTGGTTCCTGGTTTCCTGTTAGCCAGAAGGGAATAACTTATTGCATCCTGAGTGTGCCATCATTTATGATTTTGTATTGAAACATACCAAACACAGCAGGGAAATGCCCGGTCAAAACCACAGAGAGTTCTCAGAATGTCTCCGTGCTTTGGCTCCTTCTGATCTTCCTAGTGACTTAATTCATGAACCCAGTTTTGGGCATGACAACATAAGTAAGGCATCAATAAACTGAAGTCAATAAACATTCAATAAACTGAATTCTGCAGGGGGCCACTGAGGTTATCAGGGGCTGGAGCACCAGTCTTGAGAAGAGAGGCTGAGGAGTCTGCATTCATTCAGCCTTGAGAAGATTTGACTTCTGGGGGACCTATCAAAAGTGTACCAGACTCAATGAATTTATTAAGAAGATGCAGAAAGAAATTAACAGCATTGTATGCTGAAAGACATTGGAAGGAGAAAATAAAACAAGGAAAAACATGTCCTAGTGGATATGAGGGGAAACTCTTTCTCCATGAGAACAGTGAAGCCATGGAAGAGGATGCTCTACCTGCTCACTTCCATGTTCACAGAATTAGAATTTGTGTGTGATGAGTAACATCACCTGATCTCATAGCTGTGCCTGCTTTAAGAAGGATGACCTGTCCAAGTTGTATTGCCCTCTGATTCACATGGGCTGGAGGGGAATCCCTGCTAATTCTTATTTCCCTAAAGCATTGGAGAGAAGCCTTCTCTTTCTGCAACTCTGAGTCCAAAGTGATAGACAGTACAACCCCAGCTGGACCTTCTTTTGCCTTTTTTCCTTCAGCATCATCTGCAGGATGATGATGAAGGAACCACAGCAGAGTTTGTCCCTGGGAGCTGTGGCCAAACTGACTGTATTTCTGGAGGCTCTACCCCCAAAACAGAAATACCCCCAAATATTGCAAGCTGGTCTACACAGAGAGTACAAAAGAAGCTTTATATGGATATAAAGCTATGGAAACTTCAGAGTACTTTTTGATGGCTTCTCTGGGTTTTGTTAGGGGAAGAGGGAAGTCTCAGATGAGAATGAGAGGAAGACTTGCTCCCACTGGGACCTCTCTCATGCTGAGCGCCATTCACTCTGGTGCACATGGCTGATGACTTCTTTCCATGAAGCAGGATAATTTTGGACTACCTGTGGGGTATGCAAGCTTATAGAAAATTAACAACACAGAGTCACTTGTTTTGCATGGGAGGAGAGAATACACTGCAGTTATTCTGCAGCTGAGCTGACTGCAGTATGGAAATCCTAGCTAGATTTAAACTGGCTTGCCTGGATGCTCCTGGTGACATGAAAGAGAGCTCTGTGCAGGGTACAAAGCCCTTCTGAGGAACTCAAAAAACACTGAGACATTTAGTCCCACCAATTTCTGTGCAACAAGAGCTATCACCCCCAGGATCCATACAGTGAATACAGCTCTCTTTGCCCAAACTGCAAGAAATACAATAAAGGTATACCTATAAAATAGGTACACATATAATATTATCTTTATTTTAAAATGTGTTTTGACAGGGTTCTCTTTGTTAGAGAAATGCTTATTTTTCTCTTTGCTTCTGCATCCTGATCAGAAGCCCCAGGTTCATTCTTTGAAATCAGAGAGAGAAAAAGCCATGGCAAGAACATCTCCAGAATTTAAATGATGTAATGAGAAAAAGGAGCAGACCAGAGAAGAGCAGAGCCATATGAAGCAACCAGCCCTGTGTTCCATAAGGCAGCTACTCTTAAATTTGTTTGGAGACACTGAAATTTGGATTGTTGATTACATTGCCATTTCTGGGTGCTTTTAGTGCTACAACATTTAATATGTTTTTTCCCTATGAAAGAGAGTTCTCTTTTCCAGTGGTATGAAATACCAGGAATTGTAGGTAGATAGTGTCCTGTAGAGGCTCAGGAGTTTATTCCTTAGCCAATATGCCAATTTTTTAGAGGTAAGAGGAAGGTACATGATTTTCTAGGAAAGTCTTGCTATTACATTGGCCCGAGCATCAAAGGCATAAAAGATTTGCAGAAGTGTTGGTGTGAAGGAGCAAAGCAAGAAAAAAATCAAAAGTGATTGTTTCCACAGTAAATATGATCATTATTAAACATAGTTTCTCTGAGTTTCACAGAGCATATAAACTTGCAGCAGGCAGGACTCATACTGGACTAGGCAATGTGCAAACAGAAGGCCAAACTCATACAGTTGGCACCACCTTCAAACAAAGAACTTAAAACCAAACCTCCGACTCCAGATCCTTGCTCACTTGCCACTCATCTATCCAATGCCCTTAACAATCTGCTGTATCCTCTGATTGTATGGCTCAAGATTTCTTATGTAGTCATTTTCTGTTAGACTAGACCTGGATTCAGATCTGTGATCCAAACCAAGCAGAGAGATCTGTGCCACCTCAAGGCAATGCTTGCAGCAGGTCAGTATTCTGAGAGGCCTAGGGTGTAAGAGGGGCATTAACAGTCATTCAGTGAGCTGATTCTTGTGAACTCCCTTCACAAGCATCAAGTTCTTCTTCTGCCTTTCAACAGGGCCATAGCCACCTCTCAGAGAGTTCTGGATTCATAATAAGAGAGCTACGATCCTGTTACAGTGCCGAAATCTCCTGCAGTGTGTTTGGTCCATGAACAATTAACAAATCCAGCTGTTCTTCCCTGGTCAATGAAAGTGGGATTAAAGATGGAGGTGTAGTTACCATCTAGCTCAAACTGGGAGGTTAGTAAGAATAGTGTGCTTGTTAATAACTGGAGTCTAATCACAGAGCCAGAATGGGTATGTCTGGTGTGGGTTTTGTAAATGGTACATGTAAATAGAATACATGGTACATGCGGAATGGTACATGAATGGTACATGTGAATAGAATATATCCATGCCACTGGATAGACTCTTGTACATATACCTTCTAACACATTTTCTAAATACTTTGAAGTTCTTCTACATTAATTAATATAATTGAGCTTTAGAGATATTTTTTACAGTATGATGCGGCCAATAGTAGAAAATCCAAGGAAAGATTAGTTAGAGAACTCCTGTCTCACAAAAACAGATATTGAAAGTGCAAGAAGAAAATCCTTCAGCCAGTGGTGAAGAGGTCTCTGCTTGATTTCTTGCTGTGCAGGGCAATAGGGAGCTCAGCAGAGGGTGATGTTGGTTGGCAGAACTCAATCAACTTAAAGGAAGAGAGATGGGAGCTGGGAAGACTGTGTGACAGCCTGTTCATGTTAGTGGCTGGAGGCTCCTGTCTTGTGATGCACTTGAGAGCTGTCAGTGGCCTCAACAACATCAGCATTTGCTTCTTGTTAGTCTCCTTTTGTACAAGGCCTCAACAAAGAAGAGAATTAAAATAATATCATACTCCCAAATCTATTTTTTGTTACTAGTTCTCATGGCCAAAAGTCCTGCATATAGAAAGATGAAGTTGGTTTGTATTTTCTTCTTTGTGGTCCTTCTCGTTTCACTGTGGTATTTGTTCATGCAGGGATGTTCTTTGTATGGGCTTTCTTCACAGGCTTTTATGCTACAAACAGGAATGAACAGCCATCATCATGGGCATTGGTTGCACTTTGGAAAAAAAAATTTTTGGGAAATTCTTTCTCCCCACGGAACAGAAGCAAAGTAGGTAGCATTGCTTGGAGCAGTCTGGGAGGTGAAATGGATGTCAGCTCTGCAGGCTCTCCAGGGGTCACACTCTTTCTGCTGTGGGAGAGAGTGAGCTGCAGGTGCTGCTGCAGTGCAAATCTCAGCCATGGCTTGGATCTAGGGCTTCTCCCCCAGTGTTCAGAGCTCAGCCAGGGCATGCATGGAGCAGAGCACTCCTGGGCCCTGCTCTGTGGCCACAGCCACACACAATGGGTGGCGCAGTCGCATTTTGGAACCCTGAAAAGTTATCTTTCATCCTCCTTTTTTTTTTTTTTTTAAGCACTTAAGCCCAACTGCTAATGGAATTTCATGATTTTAAATAATTTACATTTCCATCTGGTTTGAAAAACACCAGGTGGAGATTTCAGATTAGGATGAGTCTAAGTGGAAGGAAATGTTTGTTTAAAATATTAAAGCTAAAACCAAACATTTATGTGAACCACGTTTTTGCTGTCCATTGTGCTGTGTTCTTCTTTATCATCACTTTAAATTTTGCTTTTAATTGGATGTTTTGCACATGTTGCTTATCATTATGATCGGGGGAGACGAGGCCAGAGTGGGGTGCAGGGGAGTCCATACCAAAGGGTGAAAGAGTCAGGGATTGAAGGATTCTTTTAGTGTGAGCTTTTGACCATTGTATCTGTTTCTCTATGCTTTCTACAGACCCTGCTACCTTACTTACTTGAGGTGGAAACAAATTTGAACCTAAATAAAATATGTTACACAAGGGTGATTTTAGGGGAAAACATGCAACTTCCAAAGACTGATGAGAGTTTTGTTAGGGTAAAGACTGATGATTTACTGGTGCACAGTCCAAACCACCCACAAGGACAAGAAATTTCCTTCTCTCCCACTTGCCAGCTGGCAAGCTTTTATTTAAAATGGGGGGTACTGAGCTGTGGTTTCTAAAGCTGCTTCTAATACTGGAAGCTTAGCTGCCAGTTCCTTGATGCACTTTCCCAAGTACAGCATGAAACCATGAGCTCATAGCAAGGAGCTATTGTAACAGCACCTTTTCCTCTGTACTTTGAAATAGTTCATTTTATGAAGACACATCTGATATTCATCTTCTCCCCTAGCTGAAATCCTTGTATTTCAGTTCTCTGTAAATGGGATATTTTTAATTTTGTGAAATGCACTAGAAGCTGTAGAGGTGTTATGGTAGGTGTGTGCCTTAGCATGACATTGTTCAAAATCACACCTACAATTTTAGTGATAGCAGGAAAGACCTTCGCTGAACAAAACTCCAGATACCAATCAGTGAAAAGCACAGGTAACACAGAGCTAAGATTGCATAAGGAAAGCTGTATTTAAATAAAATAAACAAAATTTAAACCAGTGTTGCTCATACTTGCAAATTCCCCATTCAGAGGTGCCAAAGGCTCAGAAAGAACTGTAATCTGTTATCAGCCTGTAATCTGATTTATTTACCACAAGTAAAATAATTACTCCAGTTGTTCCAGTCTCTGTACAAAGATGGTAATATTGCTTTTTACTGTATATAGGTAGTTCGCACTTTCATTATTCAGAGTTTTATTAGGACAAGAAAACTCTTTGCTGCTTTGATGAATTTTGGAAAAAAATAGAAACAGAACATTTGCTTTTCGACTATGTACTGTGAACCCTATTGCCCACAGACACTGCCAGAGACATGAAGAGTGAAGCAGACACTGAAAGTTACAATACCCTTTGGTAGATACCAAATGTATTATGGTAGGTCTAAGTTGAATTGTGATTCAAAAGACCAATATATGTTTTTTATTGTATAGGAACACCAGAATTTTTTTGTGAGAATTAGGCTCCAGAACCAATTAGTCTGAAAGTCTCATGAGCAATTAATTGGTTTATACTAGGAGACTTGAATACTAGAGTAGATCAAAATTGTCTGCAGGAAATGTGCATGGATTTAGCAAAGGAGAGGATGTATGGCATAAGCTGATTTTAATTTTGGTAAGTTTGTTGCAGAGCAAGGTGACAAGCAGTGGATGTAATTTATTTAGACTGAAAGATTTACTGTTTGGAGAAGACTTGTTTTGTATGAGAAAAACAGTCAGATGCTGCTCATCAAGATTCAATAAAATAGTTTGGTAGGTGAAAGATAGATGAGGAAGTTATTGGTTATTTTTCACATCATAAGGTAATTGCAAAGGGGTGTATGTTTCAGTAATTAGTGTTGAGTAGTTCTCTATATTGGTGGTTCTAAAGGAGTATCAGTGAAAATTTGCCACTTAAAGTGAAAGGTTTTACTAACACCAGAAAGACATGATATTTATAGTATTATATAAATTATATTTAAGTTTATATATAAGATGGAACAAGAGTTTTCGGTGGCTTTGGCCATTTAGTAGACTATAATGCTGGAAGCACAATGAGGATTGATGTTTTCAGGGATCAGTAGGTGCTAATCACAAATCAGGAAAAGAAACAGATATTTTTAGGAATCAAGGAAAGTTAGGAGTCAAGGCTTGAAAGACAGGTGATAGCCCACACCTGTAGATAAACTGAGGGTGGGTCTTTTTGTCCCAAAGTGCTATTTGGATATTGTGCGTTATAGTCAGGGCTAGATTCTCTTTTAATAATTTAGTTACCCGACCCAAGGACTCTGCCCCTTGACTGTGAGGGGTTATGGAGGTTATCTGTAAAGATGTGTGTTTTCTCCCACATCCATTATTTTTATAAACAGCTTTTACCATACTTCATTAATAGTAATCACCTGTGCAGTCTTTGCAACTGGAGACATAGCTGAGAGCTCTTCATCTGCACACATGAAAGAACTTGCATTCTGTTGATTTGCATCTTGAGTTCCTCCAATATTGGAATGTGCAGTAGGTGACTTTAAATGACTTTCTTGTTGTTTCCATCCCGTTTGAGAAAAAATAGTAATCTCAGAAGAATATCCTCTAAACAATATCATTAAAGGTAAGTAAACTAATAACACATAGATTTTAGTGTTTGCTGGTTTGTGTCACTGTCTGGTAATACAATGAATAATTCATATCAAACTAGTAGAATGTAACATTTACATAAAATAATACTTTGCAAATTTATGGTAAGTACTAATTACTTGCCTTATTTGCCATGACTATGATATTAAATATTCATAAAAATGTGATTATTTCTTTGATTTGGCAGGCATTTAGATTTCTCTACAGCTTTTCACACTGCTAATTTTAATCCAGTAAATTATCTGGAAGAAAACAGTATGCAGCCGAAAAACTGTTCAAAATTCACTCCAACATTGAGCACATTATGGACGTAATGATCCATTACAACCAAACTTCAAGAAGATCTTGCAAGAAAACTGAGAATTAAACAAAGAAATATGGAGAATATCATCATTATTTATCAGATATATTTATTAATAGTTTAGAATTTTATATACATCAAGAACCTTTCAGATAATTGGATCCAATTTATATATTTTATTTTTGTGAAGTTAAGTTTTTTTATTCTTCCTGTGTTGAAATCTGTAGTTTGTCTTTAGTTTTTGGTGTATTTACATTTTAACTCATTAGAGGAACTAAATGCTGACTTTTGAATGTGACAGACATATACTTATTTTTCACTGTCACTTAGAAAGCAATATCCAGTATTAATATCACTTTGCACTTAAGTGTATTTATGATTATATGTATATGTCTGCATGTGTGTGTGTGCATACATTGATTCCAAGGCTTCAAAACTGATTGTATAATTAAATCTTCATATCTGCCTGTGAATGTTTAATACTCGCTCTTGTCTCTCAAGCTGTGTAACGTGTATGCATCAAAATCTAAGACATTTTAACTAATAAGAATAAAGTCTCTAAGGCTGTGTATGGCATGTATATTATATATGTGACCCAAAATGGAGAGAAGTAACAGGAATCAGAAATGCTGGTACTTAGACCCCCAGGCTTAGATTATTTCCCTGCACTATTTACATCCTTTTCTGTTGTTTCTAGCAGCAGAGGAATAAACAGTCAACTCAAATGAAGTTATACAATCAAAGACAATCATCAGAAAGTGGCAGTAGCAAAACAAAAAACCCAGGAAACTTGAATGTATGAAGATTTCTATTACAGAATAGAATACAATTTATGCAGTATGTGCAAAATGTAATGGCAGCTGTAGAATTATCTCTGTAACTTTTATAATCATCTAAGCCTGTCCTTGTTTCTTGTTTGGTTTTTTTTGCTTTAGAGATTTTGTACTAAATAAAGTGCATTGTCAGCACACCTACTTTCAGCTACTTGTACTCTCAGCCACTCAGTGTCTTGCTACCCAGGGATAGCCCCAAGGAGGGCAATCAGGAAGTGTGCATCCATCCCTGACCACCTGCTCAATTAAAACTTTGCTACTCATCAAGCTTGACTTAAATATGTGTGAAACTTTCAAAGATACACAAATGTTTTAAACCCTTTGATTAAAAGTTAAACTGATGACTGATAACTTGCAAACAGCACCACTAACCATATGTAAAAATACAGAGTTCCTGTATCACTGCTTAAAATAAACATTTGGAAAAGGTTTTGAAATATCAATCTGCTTCTTTGCTGTACAAATAAGGAATGTGAAATGAAATGTAGCTCTGTTAAGTCTAAACAAAAGAAAACAAATTTTGTCTTTGGTCTTAAACAGTTCAGTCCTGTGTAAGACTTGCAAGATTTCAGCAAGCCACACAGGTTACTGGAGCAAAATTTGGGTTCCAGACCTGCATCTGATATCATATCCTGCTCAGTGACACCCTGAGCATAGGATACTCAAGTGTTACTTGAGCACTTTGGCACTGAAACCTCCTGGGGCATTTTCCCCCATGGCAGAGGGTGGGACGGAGCTGGGGCATGTGGCATTTTCCTGAACTGACATAAAGTGCCCACAAGGAAATCCATTGCTCCTAATTCCAGCTGTACCCAGAGTCATGGCTTGGTAATGGTCCCCAGAACAGCTCTCTGCTCAATTTCATGCTGCTTCTTGCTCTGCAAGAGGAATTTAAAGGGCAGAAGTTTCTGATGAAATTTCTGCCTAGCAGACCACTTGGTGTTTGAGGCATGTTGTGTAAAGATGACTTTACTTCCTAGGTAAATCAGTCAGATATTAAATAGATAAAATGAACCTAAAATAAAAAGATACATGTCAAAAACCCAGCATTGTGGTGTCCAGGAGGAAAAGGGAATGTACAATTCAAAGGGGACATTCTGCATTTATTCTGCTGCTGGTTCAGTCAGCCCAGGGTCCTATATACTCATCTGACTGGAGTTCTTGACCTTAAATAAATGTGAGATATAGTAGACCTAATTTCCTTGTGTTGAATGAAAAATCCTTCTGAAAGCTTGGTGGTTTCACATATACAAAGTCAGGTAGTTTTTATATATACAACTGCTAGCACCTTGTCACCTGTGAATTCATCATGCAATTAAACTTCTGAAGCTGTACACTTACTGATGTGTCTTTTGTAAGTGAAATGAAATCCTTTTCTTTACATGTTTTGACAATGTGAAGTGGGTGCAAGTGAAGCAGAGTCTTAAAATCCCCCATGCATCTCTAATGTAGCCTCTTCTTGTTGCTTTTACTAGTCTCAGGGGTGAAAACAGAGTTTGTTGAAAAAAAAAAAAGCATTTCCCTTATGTCGAAATGAGAAAACATTGATTTGTATTTGTATTCACCAAGAAAAATCACTGGTCCCTTCAAATGGGAACAAACCTTTTGCCTTGCAATCCTGTGAGCTGTGTAAAAGAGGCCGCATGCTCAAAGTCAAAGGGAAGCCAGAGGAAAATGGCATGCAGGAGGTCAAAGCAGTTCACATGGCTCATCGACAGCTGTTTGCACCATATGACAGATCTAAAGGCAACTTCAGAGCTGTCTGTACAATATGTGGAGCTCACCAGAGATATAGAAGCGGCTGCTTTAATGTCATTTCCCATAAAAAAGTTGGTAAATTTGGCACTGTGTTTTATGGACTGCAGTACCAATGATACCCTTAGTTTGTGATATTGACTAACCTGATCTCTGTCTATTACAAGGTGTCCCATTTTGTGAATGGAGGGAGGGCTGAAGACATTTTCCAGGAAAGCCTTTGACATAATTTTCCACATTCTTTGGGAGAAACTGGCTAATCATGGCTTGGATGGGTGCATGGTTCACTGGGCACGAAACTTGCTGGATGGCCAGGCCAGAGAGTGCTGGAAAATAGGGTTATAGCCAGTTGCTGGCCAGACACAGTGGTGTTCTCCAGGAATCAGCAATGGGGCCAGTCCTGTTTAGTATCTTTATCTATAATCTGGATGAGGGGGTAGAGGGCACACTCGTTTTGCATACAACACCAAGCTGTAAAGAGTGGTGATCTGCTGGAATGCAGGAAGGGTCTACAAAGGGATCTGGACAAGCTGGATCCATTGGCCAAGGCCAATAGTATGAACTTCAATGAAGCCAAGTGCCAGGTCCTGCACTCTGGTGTCAACAGCCTCATGAGGGCTTGGGGCAGAGTGGCTGTAAAATTTCTTGGTGGAAAGGACTTGGGAGTACTAGTTGACGACTGGGTAAATGTGAGCCACCAATGTGCCCAGGTGGCCAAGAAGGCCAATGGCATCCTGGCCTGCATCAGGAACAGTGTGGCCAGCAGGACCAGGACAGTGATTGTCCCCCTGTACTTGGTGCTGGTGAGGCCACACCTGAGTCCTCGGTTCAGTTTTGGGTCCCTCACTGCAAGAAAGTCACTGAGGTACCGGAGTGAGTTTAGAGAAGGGCAACAGAGCTGGGGAAGGGTCTGGAGCACAAGTCTCATGAGGAGCAGCTGAGGGAATTGGGGTTTAGCCTGGAGAAAAGAAGACTCGGCAGGGACCTTATGTCCCTCCACAACTCCCTGAAAGGAGGATGTAGTAAGGTGGGGTTCTCTTTTCACAGGTAACAAGTGATAGAACAAGAGGAAGTGGCTTCAAGTTGTACCAGGAGAGGTTTAGACTGCATATTATGGAAAAATTTCTTCATGGAAAGGGTGTCAATCATTTGAACAGGATGCCCAAGGAAGTGGTTGAGTCACCGTCCCTGAAGTTATTTCAAAGAAGTGTAGGTGTGGCACTTTGGGAGACATGGTTAAGTGATAGACTTGGTTGACAGTGTTAGGTTAGCAGTAGGACTCAGTACAAGGTCTTCCCCAACGTTTTATATGATTTTATGATAAATACTAACAAAAAAAAAAGAAAAAAAAAAGCAGCAAGGAAGAATTGCAACTGGATGTTCATTGTATAGGATGTTCTCTGAGAGTACAACTCCTGGCTGTTCAGCACTGTTTATCTTAGCCTGGCTTTTTTTGTTTGTTTGTGGTTGTTTTTTGCTTTGTTTTGTTTTGATTTTTTTTTTTAATATTGGAAACACAGGAATTAAAAAGAAATTTCACATGTTATTGGCCTGACTTGCATTTCTCTAAAGGTCACTTGGGTTCAGCTGGCTGGAGTTCTGCAAGAAACAAATCTGATTATATCCTACTGTTAGTTGGTAAGTGTGAGAGAAGATAGGTGAAAAAACCCCAAAATTATGTCTATTAACCAGTAAGTGTGGGCTGTAGATGTCATAATATCACAAAACTATTAGAATATTTTCACTTGATGTGATTCTATAGAATTTCTAGCCAGATGTTTTTCATAACTTTGCCATATCCGATAGTAAGACTGATGGAGGGAAAGAAACTACTTGGGAGAACTTTGAGAACTTTTCTCTTTCTAAGTAATTCTGTCAATGACTGTTGACATACAGGTTGGTTAAAACTGTTGGTCCTTAACCTTAACAAACAATAGCAGAACATTCCAGTCATGCCTAAAGATCATTCTGCTAAGGTATAAAGGTATGATGTATAAAGTTGCTTTTCATTGCCTAAATTGAACCATTAATCCCTGATCCTGGAAACTTTTTCTTTTGCACAACAATTTAGTCATCCAAAAAACATCACTGTTATATTCAGAACCACCGAAGTTCATCAGGTTTCCTTAGCATGGTGTATTGCTAGCACCTAAGATCCTGACCTGCATAAACCCCCTTGTCTCATTCTGGAGGCTGCTACTTTTATGCATGGTTTGTGAGGTAGATAGCTCAAACAATTCTTAAGATGAAATGCTCTGTATGAATAGTTAATTTATTTCAATGTGCATTACCACTACATCTCAAGACACATACCAGAGCCCATCTTGTGCTGTTCTGCTGGAAAGACAATCTGCCACAAGTCTGGACTTTAAGGGATCATTTTGAGAAGTGTTGGAATTGCTATATGCAGAAATAGATGTGTTGCAAACTTCAATCACTATAGGAAACCTGCTAGAAAATGTGGCTGCTCAGTTAATGAATCTGGAGTGTCAGATGGGCATAGTGAAAGAAGATTGGAATGCACAGAAACTGAATTTTCACCTGAAAAGCTCAGGATGGCATTTTCCAAAGTTCATGAAACATTATTTAAATGTCTAACTCTTAAGTTTTGCCCCCATCTCTTCAATCTTCTTCATCTAGAGAGACAAGGTAAAATCAAGGGAGTACAGCACTAGTCCCCTCTTGACAATGATTTTAGAAGCAAGGACAAAAGTTGCAGGAACTTCCATTGCAGAAATAATTATTATTATATTGACTCTACATTGCAGAGTCATTATTATTCCAAGTTAGTAAAGAAACAGCTTTCAAAAATGCAGTAGGCATCTATGTCTAGGTTGACCAGACAGTCAGTCCCATCCTTACTACAGAATCTCTCTTTTACTCATGGGATGAGCATCTGAGAAGATGGAGATGGGACTTCCCAGCTCCAACAATCAGGCACAGTAGATACAGACAGTTTTTCTCTGTACCCTGAAGTCCTCTGCTGGTGAAAATCCTCTGCAGCTATTAGAGTGGTTGAAACTCACCTTGGGGGGTTGTGCTGGTAGCCTATGGCTTTATGAGATTTAGCAGTAGTTATTCTTGCACCACTCACATGGAGTTCCGCTAAAGACAGGCAGCATTTTTCAGAGGCAGAAGAATTATGTCTTACTGTAATTTCTGGCATTGTTTAGCAGAAGATGTATTGTTGAGAGAGATTTCTGCTATATTAAATACATTTTAAAGGACAATTAGCTGACAGGACTTAAAAAAAGTATTTATTCAATATTCTTTATTATGAAATCTGGGACGCTGGTGCAAAGGTGTGAATCAGAATCTTTGTCCATATGGATTCCCTTAAGAGCAGTAAATACAAAGAGCATAGTTTATAGATCAATAAGGTTAACACTCTTCTGTGTGTGCACCTAACATCTAAACACAGTGGAAATTGATTAGGAACGTATCTGTTTATAAATAAATACAATTATAATTCAGTTTATTTAAACAACAGCCTATAGGTAAGAAAAACCTTTATTGCCTGAGAGAAAATGATGCAGAAACGTCACGTAACATGTAGGTGAATATAATCTTAGAGATCACCTGTATATTTTTTGCTTGTATTAGTAGAACCAGATTAAATCACTCAAAACACTGAAATTAAGAATATTAAATTAGTGATAAACAAAAGATTAAATATGTTGCATGAGGGGACATAATCCCATGTATGAAAAAGGCAAAAGGGAGTGGAACGTTGTATGTATAAATGAAGATTCTTTCTGGCCTTATTTTGGTACCTCTGCTAAGTGTAAAATTGCATTAGGAAATGCTGCACAGTAATTGTGATTGGTATTCTTTTCTAGTTTCTGCTAGAAGCAGCTCTGGTATACTCAGTTTTCTATTTATCCCTGGATGTCCCAAGTTATATGGAGAAGATATTTATACTGTAAGCCCTTTGAATGACTGGAGGACTCTGATGATAAAGACGTAGAGTGCATGTTCTGCTGCGGAGCTCTTTATACTGCCGAATTGATGGCTGATTACAAAGCAGCCCGAAGATCTAATTACAATTGGCAACCAGGAGATGAGGGAAGACTGCAGACAATTTTCCTCTATTTTTATACACAGTCCTTGTGGCATTCACATTGCTTTCAATAAGTGTGCTTCTGGCAAAAGCTGTCAATGATGGTAATCGTCTGGATGACTGGCTTCGGCGGCGGGGCTGCGAGCCTGACCTTTGCTACCGCAATCATCGCCGTCATCAGCGTGGGGATGCACGCTGCCCCAGAGCCAGAACAAGTGCTGCAACTAGGCTGTAATTGCAGATTGTTAATGATGATGCTGCTATTGATGAGGTTTTTTTTGTTGTTTTAATTGAAAAGACGTTATTCTGGGCTAAAGTCTATGGCGGTGAATGACTAACAGTAAAACGAGGAGGAAATGTGTGGAAGTAAGGAAGCCAAACATTTCATGTGTATTATTCTGCTGCCTCTACCTCATCTAGTACATGGTCAAAGTGCATAACACCCTTCTGTTTGAAAAGGTGGGCATGAAATTCAAAGTTTGATTTAAAATTAGTTAAAATCCCATAGCTAAACTGCGGTCTTAAGCCTATTGCACTATCCAGTGAGTACTGAGTACTGGATATGAGTACTCAGCAGTCTCATTATTACAGCTCACCAGTGATGGACATCACAGATGCTGAATAGGGCTGAAATACCAGTTTAGATACTTGCAAATGTTCTCTGTGTAACTGGAGTGAGAGCACAGACCAAGGGTATATAGGATTCTCTAGAAATTCTGAGGTCTGGAATTCTCTGCCAAACTGGTAATAATCTCAGATTGAGTACTTAATTTTCCTAATGATCATAAGGCAGTATATCGTCTCTCATGTTTTTGATCTGTAGAAAAGGTTAAAATTTACATAGTTGACTTTGTCCTCTGGATAGATAATACTAAACATCATGAAAGTTAGTGTAAGACTAACACTTCTATGTCTCTTTAGTGTTCTTGTTCCTTCTGAAAATTTGAAAACACAAAGAAAAAATAGGTTGTACTGTTCAGCTCTTGTCTGGAGGAATTTCACAACTGCTGGACCTGAATACTGAGCAAAATGGTTTAGAGAAACCAGAAATTCCCATGGAAACAGAAATTTTGGGCCTTGAGTAAAGAATTGTTCCCCACGGTAGAAAAATGAGTGGCTGGAAGACTTATCTGGCAATGGGAGCTTCTTTCCCTCTGTTCTGAGTGCAAAAAAGTTTGCTGAACTTCATACCCAAATGTCATGGCAGGGCGTTTGACCTCCTGCTTCTAGCTTATGATTTGTCTGCCTGATCTTGGATGAATTAGCACTAAGCCAAACACATGCACTTTTTTCTGTTGCACTGTATCATGGTATAGACACCAAACACAGGCAGTGTCAACTCTATAGACTTGTCTGTGACAAAGTGTGTGGTAATTGCTCATGCATATTTCCTTAAAGAGATATCTCCTAAAAAATAAATCTAAACAATTCAATACGTTTCTTCCAAAAGTTGAATGAGGACTGATGGAATGTAATTAGAAATCAAATATTCTGCTGTAAAGTGATATTAATTAAAACCTAATTGTTAATGTTTTTAAAGGACCAGCCAGTATATTCTCGTTGGAGGGCACACCTGGTTCCAACCAAGGCTCGAGAAGTTTGGGATATTCTTCAGAAACTTGCAGCTACATTGTTGCTCTCACTACTGGCAAGATGAAGCCAGTCGAGACATGCATGTAGCTGAAAGTGGCAGCCTGTGGAGAAATGTGCCTCTACTCTGCTCATGATTTAGTTTAGCTCTGAGATTTTGTGATCTCTTACAAGCCTTTTTACAGCCTTTAAAAAACAGTTGATCTCATCTCTTTTCTGTAAACCTAACTCCCCACTGTGTGAAAAATGCTGATAAAATGATGATGGCTTTGCTGGTGAGACCAGGAAGCCCAAAGATGCCAGTGGACATGATGAAGGGGATACCAACACTTTCCCTGAAACCTCTGTGTCACTCACGTTGTACTCTTTAGGATAAATAAAGTGCTATCATAAATGCAGTGTCTTTCAGGAGCAGTAAATTCACATTAAAATAATTGGGCCAAATTAGTTTCTCCTTTAACTCTGCTGCCCTATAAAGCAGGCAGAGATTTGAGTTTGCTCCAGTTTCTTTAAATCTTGAATTTGCATGATGAATTTCAAATATATCGATTCTGGTAGCACAAATGTGTATTTTGGTCTCAACACAGGCAGGAGGATGATTGTTCTGCCTCTGAAATTTAAAGGCCTTGTGGGCCTATCAAGATTGTTACTAAAAAATTCCTTATGTATTAGGTAATCTATTGAAATGAAATTAAAGGTGTGTGGTCATATATATCCATAGTCAGTCTCTTGGCCAGGCCTGTGAAGGTAAGCCTGAGATGGGAGGTCATCTTTGCATGGAAGGTAAGGATAGGAATAATGATGGCATATAAAACATAAAAGGCTATTGCCTCTCACCTGGTACAGGTATTCATGTTAGTGGCTTTTGGCCAAGTCACACACAGCCTGATTTTCTACAGAAAACAATGACACATGGTGAGCACTCTTCCCTAGCAAAAACTGCATCCTCAGGACCAGAGCTTAACTTCACTTTTTACACTGACATAGTGCTTTCCTCTTCTCTGTAGAAACGGTTTCATTACAACAGCCTTAATGGTGCTGAAATATCTTTTGCCAGCAGTTCCCAAAGCCCTTTCCAGATGTAAGACAGGGGTAAGTGGAAGTCAGATACAATGCTGTGGATGCTCTTGAAAGCCTTGGCTTACACTTGCCACATACCAAAGTCCAAAATTCAGCACTCATACACTGTTCTTACTACAGAAAATGTAAATTATTGTGGAACACCTCACCTGCCTCTTGAAATGATGGTTAGTAAATACTTTCTATTAGGGCCACTACTTAAAATGGAATAAGACCCCATAAAATATTCTATACACATCCTATGTTAATGAGGCCTTAAGACTTATGAGTACAGGAGCAGAGCAAGGTACTGCACTAAGTTAGACCATTGATTAAATTAAGCCATGAAATTACTGCCTATTATGAAAAATGCATGCTCATTTTACTGTTATCTCCTTTCCTCTCTTCCTCTGTGTTTGTGTATTACATCTGTGTGTTGTCTGGTCATAAACCTGGCTTGTAAAATCTCTGTGGAGGAATCCGTCTTTATTATGGCGAGTGCACGCAGCCCCAGACGTAGTGACAGTCCCTGTTCTTGACAGGCATCTCTTTGCTCCAAGGTGATCAATATTGTACCTCTCAGAAATGACCCTTCACCACCATACAACTCTCCTGCCCTTCTCATCCAAGTGCTAAACTGCATTTGCTCTCAGAAGCTGCTCGCTCATCTGGCCCCAGCACCTTTGAACCATCCGGCTGATCATACAGGAGTCATCCTGTTGTTCTGCCAGTTCACCAGGGCTAATAAGTGACACTTCAGGAGATGGCAAATACCTCCTGCCGTGCTGTACATGAGAAATACTTATTTTCTATGGGACTACCAGTGCTATTTCAGAGACACTGAAATAGTAATAAGGCTCTTTTTGTTTTTGTTTTTCAGAAGAGCATGTTTGTATGAGCACATCACAGAGGTGTAAAATGCACAGCCAGGTCCTTCCTGCGGTGTTGCCCAAGGGGTGTTAGGAACAGAAGTGTGTTCCTCACATTTTGCTTCATGGTGAAGTTTATTCTTTGCAATTTTTTTGAATATTCAGCCAACACTTCAGTGCTCCCTACCTTCCTCTGGGTGTTTGGGAAGGCAGGCTCCTCACAAGCAGCTGTTCGTGGTGGTACCACCAAGGTCCTTCGCTGCATTTCTGGTGCTGGAATTCAGTGCTACCAATAATTTATGTATGTATATCTTCACAAATGTCAAAAATAAACCTTTAAAAACAGAACCTGCCCTCTGAAGGTTTAAATAATTCAAAGTAGCACTTCAATGACTTTCTATTGTACTACTAAATTCCTTAGTATTTTACAAAAGTGCAGGTTTAGTCAATAAGCATAAGCATCTGAAAAATAGACATCATATGAGTTTTGCTGGGAATAAAGAAAAGAATTTTTGGCAACAGAAAAAAAATATTTCCTACAAAGCATTTAAGTAAAATAGAATGTTTAAACACAAAAGCCAGTGGTGGATCCCCAGCCAAGAAACGTACTGCTCTGAGGGAGGACTACAATAAAAAAAAAGGTGCTAAATTATTTCCCAACACAATCTGTGAATAAGTAGGAAGAGCCTATTATTGAGATGATTCAGCTCAGTCTCTAGATGATATAAATTCACAGACTTATCTAATAACTGCTTTTGAAGGTGGCTACTATTTAAATTTCTTCTGTCATGCATTGGAAGATATGCAAGTGATGTAAGACAGATGATGCAGTGCTTTGGTTTCCCAACTTCGCCAGTTTCTGGATTGAAACTTTGGGATTTTTTCATAAATGGTCTTCATTTTCTTTTAAAAATATTTCCCCTGAAATGTTTAGCATGAGGCTAGCTTTTATCTGAAAAGCCATGTTAAGAGCTGAGTTAATGGAGCAGTGGGGGCTGACATCCAGGTCTGGCGTCATCGTGGTGTCGTGTTGGGATTCACAGCACACACTTTGCTTTTGAGGATTTCACTTGCTTGTGGGTATTTGCCTTCCCAGAGCTAATGGGGAATACCTTGTGCCCTGAGCAGCTGTCAGGAAGGGACAGGGAGCAATGAATGGTGGTGGCCATTGGGCAACCTGGGCTTGCATGGGGTGGCAGCAGCCCAGCAGAGCTGGGACACAGAGGGATGTCCTCATCAGCATGAGAGCCTGCTCCTGTGGTCCTCACCGTGCTGTGTGGCATCATCTGGGAAGCCACCCATAAAATATCTGCCTGATTTTCTTCAATAAGCACGAGCTAGAGGTTAATAATGTGGGGATGTTTGATTCCCTGCTGTTTTAAATAATTTCATGGGGAAACTAATATGATAGGACACCAGTTAAAAAGGTTATTATCCTCATCAAACTACAGCACTTCTTTCCTATTCTTTCCCATCAGTTTCTTGGCCTTACTCCTCCTCTCCTTACATGTACTGCAAATGAGTCTTTGAAAGGACAGTCTGTGGTGGGGTGAAGGCAGAAAGCCTGATCCCCAGCTGCTGTCCAGTCAGCATTCCTAGGGATGTTAGTGTCCTCTCCTCACCCTGCTGGAAGACTGGCATCATCCTGACTGCACTTCCTGATGGAGCTGGAGGATGTTCTCACCTCACATTTTGAAAGGCTTGGCTGGCAACTCGTCAGCTTGAGATCAGTTTCACATTGTCAAACACAGAATAGTGGTCCACCACATCCCTTGGATAATCTGCTGATCTTACGCCTTTCCTTCATTTCTTTGCTTTTAAAACCACATAGTGGTTTTATTTTCCCAGACTGTTTAGGTAATGTAACATCCTTGTTTGTTTATTTTTTTTCTTTCTCTTCTTAAACTAAGTTTCTGCTGATTTCTCTTTGGCACACTGTTTTTCTTCTTAGCCCTTTTCTCTCTCTTCCCATTCCTTTCTCTTCTTTTGTGTGCTCTGCCTCATCTTATGCCTTTCATCACTTTCTCTGTTTAAAAAAAAAAAGAGGTTTAGTAGCCTGGTTGGCTTTACAATACAAGACTTGGGAATGTTTTGTTGGGGTTGATAATGGGAGATGATGTTTAAAATAGTGCTTGCAAGGGGCGGCAGGGCCTTGACATAGCAGATTGGATTTGGCCAGGGATAAAAGAGCTCTTTCCAGTAAACCACAGGCTGCAATTAACAACTGATTAGTGAAGAAATTTGTCTATATATCTCCCCCATATTTTAATAAATTCCCTTAAGTTCCTCTTTTTAGTGGCAAAAGGGTGGTCGAGAAGTCTATTGAAACAGGAAAAGATTGCAAAAGTATTTTTCAAATTGAGTAAAACATTTTTAAAATTATTTTCTAAAATAAAAAGTGGTGTTTTTGAAAGCAGCACAGGAAAAACTACTTTGAAGCCTTGAAATAGAAATAGAAATTGCCCTTTTCACTATAGTAACCATGTGTTAGAATTCTAAGTTGCCAATAATATTCAAGACAATGCTGCAATTAAATGTTAAAGAAAATAAAGCTCTCTTTGCTTGAGAAATGTGATCTAAAGCTTGGCATCACATCATTTCATGGACTTTGAGCACCTGAGGTAAGTCCCTGATTGTAACACTTCATTTTAAGAGATGTTGGTTACATTGACCCAAACAAAAACAAAGATAGATAATGGTTTCAGTTTAGTAGAATCCTACTAACTGGATTTGAAGGGATATGTATATATATACATTTCTGGACAGCCCCCCTTTGAGCTCTGGGTAAACATTCAGTTTATCAAAACCTGTGGCTTAAATGCATCCTTGCAAATTTTGAAAATCTGCAGAGATTTTCTCAGTCAAACTAAAATGTATTTTAGTTTTCTTTTTTCCTACCATCTCAAGCTCATACAACAGGTAAAATTTATAAATATAATATGTACAAAAAAGAAAATCAAATGCTTTAGGAAGACATGTTATTTTCAAGTCCATTTTTCCCTTTTTGTTTTGCAGTTGAAGCACTCAGGATCTCCGTGATCTGAGTGTGAGCTTGAAATCTGGCTACAATTAAATGGCTTGAAGTTATTATGAGCTTCTAGCTGGAGGGGGACGGGTAGGAGTGGGGCCAATATAAACAACCATTCCCAAGTGATATTAGTGGTAGGAAAGTGGGTGAAACTCCCCCAGAACATTCTGCCTAAAGGCACTTATGTACAGAACATCACATGCGCTATTCGGCAGCTCCCCCGGTGTAGTCTGAATTCACACTTGCAGGTCTCACTGGTTCTCAGGCACACTATTACCTATGAACCATATTTTAAAATGCATTCTGAGATTTGAGCTAATAATGTGAATGACATTCAGTGAGATTGCCAAATGCTGGTAATTTACTTTCATTTTCACATTAATGTGGGCCCACCTGTGATGAATTGGAAACTAAATAAGCACATCAGTTTTAATTAGATATTTCAGTGGCTGGATCTAGTTAAACAGCAGCATTCATTCCTATCTATTAAACACCCAAAGAGACTTCTGCATTCTTCACAGTAAGTTCTGTCTCCTTCCAACTCCCTTTCTTTTCATTGCTTTCCTCTCTTTCTTACTGGAATATTTTAGAGGAGATGATCTAAACAGGTGACATCCTACTGACTTAATAATGCAGCTATCAGAGACTTGGCTATTATAGATGATCTTCCAAATTATACAGAAATTTTGAAAGCTCTCACTATTGTTTTATTCTGTGAGGAAAACAAAACAAAAGCCAAAGAAATCAGAATAAGTTCACAGTTAGGTTTAACAAAATGGAAAGGGCTTTCTATTGACAGTCATGGAATTCTACCACTGTGCCTTTGGGACCCAGTTTCAGTTAACTGGAGAAAGTCTGGGTACCAGCTGGAACAATTTCCAGTCCTGTGGGGGTAGGGGACCTGCAAGAGGGATGGAAATATTCAGTGTTGAAAGTGTTGGAAGGCTTCAGGCCAGCAGCCTGGTAAAGGTTTTTTCCTTCTGGCCTGGGTGCTGATTACAAAAACTGCCTTGGGCCTCAGTTTCCCCACCAATGAGTCACCAGTAAGGCTGAAATGCAGCTTTAATATGCTGAATTATCAGTGTTTTTACTGAGGCTAGCAGCAAGCTGCTGTTTCCTGTTTCAGTTGCCAGTCATTTTCTGAAATAATAATGCTTCAGTCTGAGGACTTTGTATCTCTTTGATGCTCAGGTGAATGCAGAGCTTTTTTCTGTCTCTATTTCACCTTTTCTCCAAGAGTTTTGCAGTATGACTCCCATTTCCAAGGCAGTTTTCAATAGAAACTTGAGATCTAGGCTGCTGCTGTATTGAACAAGCTCATTCCAAGGCAGCTTTGTAAGAGAGAAAGGGCACCAGGTTGAATCTCAATCTATTTTTCACTCTTCTGTAACATCTTGACATATTGAATGCCAACATAAAAAAATGCAATTATATTTCTCTTTGCAAACGAAACGAATTTAGGTAGCTACTTTTAGAGATATTAATTAACGATTAACAGACATAGCAGATGTAGGTGTAACCTAACAGGAATAAATTTTGAACTAGATCCTTCATTGTACCTCTAACTTCCTACTCACTGTTCATTTAAGAGGTGATGTGCTTGTAACACCTTTTAGGAGAGCAGCTGATCTTGGTAAAGCTGATGTTTCAACTTACAACTAGCTTTGTGTTTTTACTACCTCTGGCTCTGTTTTTCTGATTTGTACTTTGAAAAAAGGTCAAACAAGTTCATAAATACAGCAGATTCAGTAATGATGAAAAATAGCTCTATTTGGAGCCAGAAAAAAAAGTGCAAACCTTGAAAAATATTTGCCCAAGTCCTGATTTTTTGCACTGGCATTTCAGTCTACTAGCTAAGAAACATTGTTGGGTGCATTTTGTGAATAAACATGTTATTCAGAAACAACACAAGAAAGAGCAGGGAGAACCTGAAACTAAATTTGTATCCAATTCAGATTTTGGGCAGTTTCATTTAAAAATATGTATGTTCTTATCCAGAAGTATTTATCAGTAGAGCTCAAGACTAATGGTCTGGAATTGACCGTGCTGTCTGAGCATAACCTACAATGTTATCTCAACACATACCCAGGCTGTTGTGGTCTACAAGATGGTTTGTGAGATTCCCAGGAGAAGATCCTCCCAGGCTTTCCTTCCCCAAACTCTCTCAGAAAGGGGAAAGCATTTCTCTAAATAATCCTAACCTGCTGAAAATAAAATTGGGCTGACAGCTACACAAACCCAAGTGTATTGCTCTAAGCACATTCCAGAGCATTTAAACAGACAAACATATTTTGATGAAAATGTTTCATGTAGTAGCTTTAAAGAAACAGAAAAGATGCACCAAATGAACACAGTAGTGAGGAAAATATAATTTAGCATCCCTGGTTTTGGATGGCCTCTCTGCTCCTAGATTAGCAGAGGTTTGTAATAAAGCCTGGCTGAAACTGAATTTAAAGAATATAGTTTAGAGAGATTTAGTGCTATGTTGATGTATCTTTTTCTGGCATGAGTAGTCATTGTCTTCCGCTAGCCCTTTTCATAATTAAAACATGAATTTCAAAAATCACCAGTTCTAGGTCCTAGTCTTGCAAAGCTCTGTACATAGTAATATACACCAATTGCTAGATGAACTGAATTCTCCAGCAAATCAACTCCTTTAATTTGGGATAGTGCACGGAAACTGTGCAATGAGAGAGAAAAGGTCCAGGAACAGGAGCACAGCAAGAGGGGTCTGGCCTGGCTGTGCATGCCAGCAGCTGCCCCATTCAGAAGGTCTGAACCCACAGACATCCAGCAGAAGTCAGTGAAATATCACAGCTCTCTCCCTCTTTCTGAAATCAGGGGTGGGAGGATAGTGCTTAGTTGCCTAAAATAAAGAATACAATTAAAGCTAAATCTGGAAAGTACCTTGAATCCTGCATAGAGCTACTTCATGGAAATGATGGAGAATAAGGCACGAGCATGTGCAAGTGCACTGTAAATAATAAGGCATCAAAGGGTATTTTATGACTCAGATGAAATGCTGTTCAGAAAGGCATTTCCAGGAGCTTGTTCAAAATGTGTGTGTGAGAGAAAAATGGGTTAAATTTTCTAGGCAGATATTGACTCATCATATCATAACAAAACCTGCTAGAGCTGGTTAATGATGTGTCTGATACTTCAGCAAGTGACATAATGTTGAAATTTGGAATCAAAGCTGTCAGGAATTTGCTCCTTGCTCAAACACACAATATTCATGATGAAAACCTGTTGTAATCTCCCTTTCCTAAGCCATTATGCTAAAGGGGCAAGAGGCAGTATTGCCTGGTGACATTTCTTTCTGATCCTTCTTGAAGTGCTGCAGCTTTCAGAGAAGTTTCTAGGCATGGTTTCCTCTGATGACTGCTAATATGATACGGCAGTCCTTCAAAGGAGCAGAATGCATAGGGTGGCAGCTTTGGGGCCTATTTATGCAATCAGCAAATATGACTTTTTTTCCTCCCAGCTAAATAGCTCAACATGCAAGTAGTAAGCTGAAGGGCACAGTCCTTTCCACGTTGTACTGCTATTTCCCCCCTCTTTTTAAGCTGGCAGCCATGCTCCTTGGAATTCTGGTTTTCTCAGCTTGCTGCTTGGAGGTAGAGTGGGATATTGTCAGGATAGAATCCATTCTGGTTTGGCTCTTCCTGAAGGTAAAATTGCAAGTGCTCTATTGTGTATTAGTGTCTACTAGTCAGCTCTGCCAATGAATTTATGCTATAGGAATAGTGTGGAAGAAAGTCATACCTTTACTATGCAATTAATTAAGGAAGAAATGTGCTAAAATCTTTAAAGATGTTTGCATGGTCAAATTGCTAAATGCTTTCTGCCTGTGATGTAAATAGAGGTAGGTGGAAGTTTTATCTTTGACACGGACTCCTTTCTCTCCTTTAGATCAGCAAAGCTGTCTACCTTTTATTTTGCTTTTTTTGTTTTGTTTCAAGATTAACTTAATGTTTTAACACAGCAGGTAAATGTGCAGTGTCTGGGGTGGAATTCAGCCTCTCAACTTCAAGGGCTGAATTTGGGGTACTGGTACATTTGTGATGGGAAATTGGAGTGAATGAGTTTGTTCCTGCCTTTTTTCCATTAATGGAAATTGCTATGGCTAAATCAAAGATGTCTGGTCCACCCATAAATCAGTTCCTGAGCTGCCACTCCTGGCTGGGTTTGGGGTTCAAGTGCAGTGTCCCCAGGTAGCACAGCTACCTGTGATGGGTATGGGGCACCTGCACATGTGAACAGTCAAGCCTCTAAATCCCAGAGTAATTACTGTCATAATTAAGCATAAATCTGACAGTGTTTGGACTTTGGGAAGGTTTAGGTGGAGCTCAGGTGGAATGACAGCTTAAGCCTGGGTCATGATGAGATACCTGGGTTTTGGTCATGTTGGATTAGATTTAAGAGCCAAGGATTCTCAGGCTCTGCATTAAAGTGCCTGATGACTTAAAACATCTAGAGTTTTGGGCTTACTGCTCCTCACAAAACACATGAAGGATCTATGATGAAAATATCTGCTTAGATTAAAACAACATTCAGGTTCTCAGAACAGTCTTAAAATCATGCTCCCAGGGTAAATCACTGCAGAGGTTTGCCTGAACTTGGAGGTAGACATCCTCAGACCCCCAAACCAGACAAAAAGGCAACAAGGACCCAAAGCTGGGGGCTGGGCTACAGGATGGAGGAGGCCAGAGCCCTCATGTTTCCATTCTCTGCGTGGTGCTTGCTGTCAGCCATGCTCATAAGCAGAGCTGTGCAGTCCTGTGGCATTGCCCACTTGGTGTGAGACTGCATCCTGCCTTGCTACAACCACCACCAGCTCAGACCAGGCTCTGCCTACCTCAGGCCATTTCACTGGTACCAGCAGTATCAAGCCTGTGTTTAAAATGTCACATTCTCTTACTCTAGCTCTACATATCTCTAACCCATACATGTATTGTGAATTATTACTTTTTTTTTGGAAGAAGAAAGCCATATTATATGTGCAACATTTATTTATAGTAGATGACAAGTAGTACTTTGGGGAATTTCCTTTTTTAAAATCAGCTAACAAGGGAACAAATTCTCTCTCAAAATTGTGAAACAGCTTCATGGTTCTTCTATAAACATTTTGGTGGCACTGCAAGTCCCTTCTGCCCAGGTCAGACCATTTCTTTCTTTCTTTATTTATTTGGATTTGCATTGAAGGGAAGCACTGGTAGCAGGGAGACTTTTCTGACTGTAGTTTTGACAGAGGATCATTTTTCAGCCCAACATTTGATGCCCCAGTCCTGGAAAGGGGGCTGATTTGACCTTCCTGATCTGCAAGCTTGAGGTGTTTGTTCCTGGGGCTGCTGCCTCTTATGGAATTCTCTCTGTGCTGACATTTGGCTATTCCACCTAAGCCATTGACTAGGGGCAGCTGTTGACAGAGGCTTCTACCTCTCTTTCCCCACAATAAATTATCTGCCAGATCAGCTTGCTGAAATCACTTGCCCTGCTGCCATGGGATCCAATGAAAAGCTGGGAGAAGTGAGGAGGAAAAGAGGCCAGGATAACTGTATGAGCAGGGCTTTCAGAGGTAAGCTGCCTTTACACGAAAGGAACAATATCAAACTGTTCCCAGTGGCACTGGATTACCTCTCCTTGCAGCCTAAGGATTTGGATGGAGGGCTCTCAGTCCTTGTGCAGCCATCCTCATGGTGGTGCCCAGCCTGCAGGACTAATGGCTCAGCTGTGCCAGCCCTGGAAAGTGTCTCTGCTGTCATTTGTGGTGGTCCAGCAGCTGCTCTGGGAGCAGCCCAGCCTTCTGGTTAGCAGTGGTGTGGCAGGCAGTGGTCACTTATAAACCCTGCTGCTGCCCCAGAATCCTGGCCACTGGTGGAAAGGCAAACTGTAGCCCCTGGTTCCTGGCACACATCCCTATGGCTCTGGGGAACAGCCTCCCCTCACAGGGCACAGTGCTGCCTGTGCCATCAGGGGTACAGGTGCAATGTGAGATCTTTTGGTAGGAGAGGTGCTGGTCTACTCGTGTGGTCCTCACTGCAGGCTTGAGGAAAGCAGGAGCAGAATGTTGGTGAGAGATGTTTCTCTTAGAATAGGTTGCAGGGCTACTTAATTCAATAAATGCCTCACTGAGATCCTTAGAGCAGCTTCAGATCTATAAAGCCACTTCAGTGAGTTCATATCCTGAATAAATATTATGCAGTTAGCTTCTCCCCCGTGTATTAAAGTACAACAGTGTGATGCCATGTTGACAGGGAACAACATGGGATGTAACACAGGAGGATTAAACAGATTTCAAACAAGATCAGAAAGATTACCCCATTTTTTTCAGGTTGGTTATCAAGGTGGTTTCAGATTCCTGTGTCTGACAGTAAAAAGCCTCCTGTGGAGGAGATGAACGTTATTTTCTGGCCATCTTAAATGTCAAAATGAATTTTACTTTGAAGTGTTTCCTATAAAAAATAAATGTCTGTTCTCTCTGCAGAAGTATATCATATTTTAGTGCACGTTGCTCTCAGGTTTTCAATTAGAACTTTGAATCACATTCCTGATTAGTAACAAGCAATCAATCATAATTAATTAGTTAAAATGTTCAACCGTTAAAATCATTACCATTAATTAAAATAATTATCTCTATTTTGGCTGCACTTCATTGCCATTTCAGGGAAATGTGTTGCTTAACTCTACCTTTAGCACTCAGTATGGGGTTGTGGTGACTAAAACACTGATGAGAGGTGGGGGCATGACTTTCAAAAAGCTGAGTTTTGCAGTGTAGTTGTAGCTAGCTTTAAGTAGATGCAAGCATATAAATTAGTTATGTTTTAGTAAAATATTTCTCCTTAATAATATACCTAATATCTGCAGAGACACATGGTCAGCAGAGTTCTTTTCTAAGGAATACGTTCTTTATAACTATATTCTTCATAGGTCTCTTCATAAATAAAATAAAAAATTGATGGGATTTATGCGGTATCATATAGGATATGCTCATTCATGGGTAAAGACCACCTTTTTCAAGCTGTATGCTGATGAAAGTAAACTTAGGTCAGATACTGCAGGAAAGGAAAAATTCTGCTTCTACTGAACAAATATGTTTGATTCAGGAGGGAAAGGGACTAAAAAAAGGACTTAAGAATCATTGCAGTGACTACAAACTGCTTGTCACTACAGAAACTCCACAGTTTAATGAAAGACTTTGTATCCCCAAATTCCTTTGTATCCCCAAAGGAATGAACTGATTCTATCTCTAAAGAGAAAGAACTAGACAAGTTTTGTAAATAAAGTATGAACTTGTCTGGGTTCCTGGTACTTAAAGTAATAGTGGAATAATAATGGAATACATACTATGAGAAAAGATTTTTTTTCTGAAATATGCAACCTAAGAAGCAAGATACACAGGAAGATGAAAGCTATCAAAAAGCAGGTCTTTCAGAATTTGTAAAGGGAAAGACAAACCTTTCCAGTTAAAGTGTAGGCAGATTAAATATAAGCTATTTCCTGCTCCTAATCCCCCACCATTTCTTTACCTTAAATGATTATTTGAAGAAGTGTTTTCCATTTTGAATGTTATGAAAAATGGCTGAGTAGAGAGTTATTTCACTGTAGCTGGGTAGGAGCAATACATTTGTCACCGCAGGTAGGGTGCATCTCTAAAGTGCAGCATTTATTACAGAGCTGCAGTGCCCCTGGATGCCCCCTGCTCCCCAGCAGCCACTGCAGTGTCAGGGCACTGGTGTGAGACCTGAAGGTCCAGTGCAAGGTGCATGGAGAGCTCAGAGGTCAGCAGAGGGGGAAGCATCTTCTTCAAAACTACTTATTGTGGTTGTAAACGGGTTGCAAGGATTTCTGCTACAGCACACCACGCTTAAATGTTGAACAGCCTCAGATGATTTTTTCTGCCTTAGATACCATTGAATTTTTTTATCATAATGTTAGTTCTGGAGGTCATTTAGTCCAACTACTCTGAACAAGTGTGGTCACTGCAAGTTGTTCAGTGCTCTGTCCAGTTATTTTTTAATTAACTCAAAGGATGGAAGCTCCAGAGCCTCTCAAGGCAAATTGAGCCAGTGTTCAACTACTCTGACAATAAAAAAATAAATTCATGTGCTTAAACAAAATTTATTGCATTTCCATCTGTGTTCATTGCCTCTTGTTCTGTCACTGGAAATCTCTGAAAATTGTCTGGCTATGCTGCCTTTGCCCCCTCCCATCAGATTATTATTCTCCTCTTATTTCTCCATGCTTCAGTTGGTGAAGATTTCCTGTACTTATAAAAGTGGTCAGCACACACTTGGGTCACTTTGGTCTGAAATATGGCCTTAATTTCCTGGAACTGTGATTTGGATAGCTGTTCATTGAGAGACCCCTCTTTGCCCACCTGGGACCTTCTGCTGTGTAGCTATTTTTTTAATAGGCATAATATCACCTTACGGGTTTGACACTGCTATGACAGCCACAAATCTGCCCTTTGAAAAATCTTTTTTATATGGAAGGTGGAAGATGTCTACCTAAGACACATGAATTGGAATAAGGACACTTGAGTTCTGCTCTCTGTCACAAATTTTTTGTATGACCTGAGATGTCTCATTAAAAACTGACCAAAAGCCTGTTGGGAGTCTTTTCATTTACCTTAATGGGCTTTGAATTAGGTGCTTAACTTTCCCAGACTCACTGACCAATTTATATAAAGGAGATGGTGCTATTTGCCTATCTCGTTGGGCTGTCACAAAGTGAAATACACTACGACAAAGGATTTTGGGATCACTGAGTAGAGAGTGCTGCTCAAGTGCAAAGTATTATATAAACCTTTAGAAGTAGTAATAAAAGTGCTAGTGTTTCCTTGAAAAACTGTGATTTCTTTTCACCTTTGTATTTCTAGAAAGGCTTGTCATTTCATGTTTCTCCAAGGAATGCAACATCCTCTGAAGCACACAGGGTCCAGCCTAGCATCGTAGCTCAATGGCCTATGCCAGAGGACAGGGTGAAGGAGGGACAGCTTGCACTGTGCTGTATTTAAAATTTTGTGAATTTAACCTATGGACACTAGTGTAGCAGGGCAGCCTCATCATGTGCTATGGGAACGTGATGTGATGCTACAAAGGGAACAGAGAGAAATTTCATACTTATTCCATGTTATTTTGCAGGAGTGATCAAACCAACAGGAGCTTCTGAATATTTGTGGAATTTAGCAGATGCAAAAATTTCAGCTAATCAGAGAAAAGAAATTGAATATTTCTATTTGTACTTGCTAGACGTGATATAAAAAGACAAAATGATTAACACATGATTGTAAATTATGTTGTAAATGCATTGGATTTCACTCCCGTGCTTTTGTCTTTCTTTTTTTTTTCTTTCTTTGTGTGTTTGCAATGACTTGGTTTAAAAAAATCATAAACATCTTCTGTGCATTAGCTGCTGATTCTGTCTGCAGCTCAATGTGATCATAAAAGGAACTAAAACATTTTCATGCATATTCTCTCTGTCCAAGTGTACCTCCTCCAGGTACAAGTCTGACATAAGTTTTAAATACCAACAAAATGCTATTCAATATTCAGATATTGACTCTTATTTCTAGAAGAGACAAATGTTAAGTAAAGCTCTACACCATGTTAAGTTCAGCCATTGCCTCATTGTTTTCATTTGGCTTGACTTCCTGCAACAGTGATTCCAGGCTTCACATGGGAAAAGAGGGGCCAAGAAGATTGTGTCATCTTTTTGTAGTGAAGCACTCATCAGTACCTGTTTCCAGTCCAGAGCAGGATTTAAACTTGCACCAGAGTCCAGAACATCAGAACTTTCTTGTTCTGCTTTGGTTCTGTAAGACCTTAATAATTTAAACTAAAGTGGCAAAACTAAGAACCTCATTAGGCATTGTTTCTGTACAAAGGAGGAAAAAAAGATTGATTCACTATAGCTTATAGTGAAATAACTCTTTCTAAATCTTCATGATTCCTAATATCTTTCTTAAGTTCATTGCTATGTTACCCTGCTGGCCTGTGTGCTTCAGTATCTTAAATGCTAGCATTATCAATTATGTCATAGCCAAAAAAGTATTATGCATTTAAATCCTGCTTGAAGGACCGAATATGTTGGCAATAATGAAGAAAGCTACTTGAAGAATATAAGAACTTGCTAATCAGATTGTTAATTGAGTACATGAGCTTCACATAATAGAAAGGCAAACTGAGAAGGTGACAATGATAGCCAGGCTTCATCTGTTGAGTTGGAATTAACGATGAACAAAATCAAGATCCCTTTGTGGTTGATTCTTGTACAGCTGCAGCCAAATATAAAAGACCCATCAAAGAAATCAACTCATTAGTAATTCTGTACAACTTCAAATAGAAATTCTTAACCCCTCATCAGCCTTTCTCTGACAAACCCTTAAAAGCTGTGTTAAAAAAGCCAAAAAACCCCATTATTTGCTTCATCAACTCAAAGAAATGGCCTGCAGAAATGTAGCATAAACTGAAGCTTTTGAAAACAGATCTATCTATAGGTAGAATAGTCAAAGCACAAATATATTGTGACATGCAAAATCTCCCCCAGTCACCCATGTCACACAGTGTCAAAAGCCTGTCTGCTTCACAGAAAAACTAACCCCAGATTTAAATAATTTTAATATTGTAACAAAAACTGACAAAAACCAGTGAAAGCAGAAATAAAGCTGCCACTGTGTCCTTATTGCATGGTCATTTTGTCTATAACTCTCCCCACTGGGGGAAGTTGCCAAACCAAGGGTGAATTAAAGATTCTGTCTCTATAAGGTTGGAAAATGATGTGTTTTCAGGGCAAGCCTTCATAAGACTTGAACAATCCATTCCATTGTCTCATTGCCACTGCAACACTTAATTTAGCACAGTGGGTCTGCTCTGATAAAGAATTGCAGGTCTGGACATTTAGTTTGTATTTTTAAAATTTTATGAGATGATATGCAATCCGGAAAAGGAATTTTATTACACTGGCAAAAGTGTCTATTAAAGCTCTTAAAACTTCTATCTTGTAGGCTTTTAAACAATCTAAAAAATGATTGAGTATGTGAGTGAGAGATTAGCTCCTAGGAAGCCTTATTTTAGGATAGTCTCTTATGAATTATGTGTGATTATACAGATATATTAACAGAAGTTTGTTAATGGAAGGCCTATTATATCTGTTTTAAGACTCTGTAATTTAAGTGTTGTCTATTTTAAGTTTTTGCTGCAGTAGGGTACATAGCATCTTAGAAAAAAAAATAAGTTGTATAAAATTTAATGGTAGGGAAATATCCCAAAGATGTTATCTTGATCAGCAGTAAACTATGTATTCAATAGTATACATATATATATATGTAAATATATACAAAATATATATAAAATATTCTATTTTAAAATAGAAATTTTAAAATACTTTTTTCACTTTATTTATCTCCTTTTCCACAGTTGCAATTTGCCTTCCGAACAGGTATTTTGCCGTAGGCACTACCACAGGTTTGTGAACAAATTAAAAAACTCAGAAACACTCTTGGCTACAATCTGCATCACCTGGAAAGATCTTTGTAAGAGAATGATATTGTTGTTTACTCTCCAAGTAGTTGTGGCTTATACCAATGTGTCTGCTGAAAGGAGTGGACAAGTGGACTTCTTGTTGGCATGCCTGAAATTTTTGAAATGAGCTGTTTCTGCTTTATCTTTGAGGACCAGCCTCGAGGCTGAATTTCCAGCAACTCTTGAGTTTTGTGAAGTCTCTCTGAGCTGCCTGATTGCTTCCTGGCACCCTCTTGGAGAGCTCTTGGGGAGGTGAATATGGTGTTTTCGTCTGGAGGCCTCGTTCTGCCCTCCGACTCTAGTCCTGATTCCTTGGCAAACACAAAGGAGAAGTGGCAGCACTGAGAGACAAGTGGAAAGTGATTCAAATGGAAGGAAAATAGGTAAGTGGGTGGGTGGGTGGCTGGGTGGGTGCATGTTGGTGGGAGAGGAACATTTTGTACCATAATGTGTTCCTTCCTGCTGGATTCACAGTCCATGAACGAGCCTCCTATAATTAACACATTGCTATTATCAATAAATGCTATGAAGCAGGACTGGGGAGAATTGGCAAAGTTGCTGCTGCTCCCAGAAAGGCCTCCCCAATCAAAACCAGCTCCCACCACACTAAGGAGCCAGTGGGGAGCTCAGAGAAAGGATGCCAGGAGTTGGTGTAGCGGGTGTGAGCCATTGCATCCCGCAGCCCTGTCGCTTCAGCTGGCTCCCGTTCAATCCATGTGCTGTCTCTTAGCAACTGCCAGACGGATGGTCCCGGCTGCCCCTGGCACCCTGCCCATCCGCCACCCAGCCTCCGTGCTGGTGGGGCCCTGCCTGCCTCCCACCACGCCTGGAAATTACCTGCTGGAAAGCACCTCTGTTTTCCAGAGAAAAAGGATGTGTTAGCTTGGGCCGGCGGGTCTGACCTGCTCAGCCCTGGCTGGGGCTGGGAAAGGTGAGGCTCTGAAGATGACACAATGTCTTTGGAGACTCAGCTGCCTGCTCCTGCCTGATGAGGAGCCTCACCTGAGCCTTTCAGCAGCTCAGTGCACGAGCTAACACACATCCATGCATTGTTTGCACATGCTGAACAAGAACATTTATGAATGTTACATATGCTATAAAAAATATTCACAAATATATTTTGCTTTTAATTTTTGTTAATTGTTCGAGTTTTTTTTGTTTGTTTTGGATTTTCAGGATTTTTTTCTTCAATCCTACACTGGCAAAATTTTCTCCTTTCTCAATTACTTTATGAGCTACAATGCCCTATGAGGTGATTTTTTTGTGAGTTTTCTTAGTTTCTCTCCAAACCCCTAATTTTTAAAATGTTAGGTTCAGCTTCACAGCTCCCCATGAGAGCTGCTGGGTTAAATCTCAAAGCAGTGTTCTCAAATGGCAGGACCAGGCCCTTGCCTTCTTCTGGGCTTTATCTTCACTGTGCTACTCTGTATCAGCCATCAAAAATGAATGTAGTCGTGCTTATATAAATGAATTATTCTAGTTTAATTTTCTAACCTTGACTAGTTTTTTATAATTGTAATGATGGAACAATTTAGATATATTCTATTTTGCTGTGCAATATCTTAGAGATTGAGTGCTTTCACACATAATATACTAAAAGTCATTTTAGCAATGAGAACAATGATAAAAACAACATTTTTTTTTGGTTCTAGAAAGTGCAAGTTGCTGGGGAAATAAATGCCTTTCCACCATGTTGTGACTCAATTCCAAAAAAAAAAATAAAATCTAGAAAGTCCATAGTCCCTAAGGAGTGCCTCTAAGCATCTGTTTTGGTCTACAATATCTGCATTATTTCAAGCTCCTGAATGAGGAAAAATTATGATTGAGATTATTGCAGTGATCTAGAATTGACTCTATGGACCGTAGTTTCCCCTAAGTCATGCTGATTACCATACCATCTTCCTGAAAACACAAACAAGAATATTTTCTGGCATCAGTCAACGAAACCTCATTTCTGTTCCCACTGGACCTCTTTACATTTTGATGTGGAAGCTGAAAAGCCTCCCAAAAGCTCTTAGGCTCTTTTTTGCCTGTTGGTGGAAGCTAAATCACTTAACTTGCTGTTAACAATCTTGAAAATAGATTAGTGATTTCCTTATCTGAATTCCTTGTGGAAGGTAAGGAGTATTTAATAGCACTTGCTATGGCAAGTAGAGGTGAGATAGGTGCAGGCTGGGCACAGGAGACAGGACTGAAGAATCCTATTTATTTCAGGGGAGGGAAAAAAAGAAGCCAGTAATTTATAAAGCCCTCAATGAGTCACCAAGGTTTTTCTTTATGGGCAGGATAAAGCTAACAGCTGTTCTACTACATTCCATTTGCTTGAGTCAACAGGCCCATTCTAATAGTTTGTTGATTATCTTACATTTTGTCAATATTGTGGTATGATTTCATTGTTTGTTTTATCCTTACTCAGATTGACAATGTTTTATTTTGCGAGCTATGATGAGATAGCTCATAGGGTACAACGGTAAGAATTATTTATCTTGATTTCCATTTTTAGCAGATTGTTTTCCTGTAGTTACCACCCCACACTAGCTATTTAATGATTTTTGCTTTATGTTCTTCTCTTGTAACCCCCTATCAAAACAATGTTTTTCTTGGCAGTTGGTGATTTAAGCCATTACTCCTATTGCACATGGTTGGATTTTCTTTTTAAGGGACAAACCATATCATCTCCTCTTGAGAGAGCTCCCTCCCATGCCCCTGGTATTATGTCTGCAATATCCTCACCTGGAAGTGATGATGTGGCTCTCCGGGCTGCAACTGTTGCTCTCCTTTATGTCCTGATCTTGAAGATGTTAAAGATGAAATGAGCGGTGATGTGCAAGTGTGGAGGATCACCATCACACCCAGATTCTCTACAGGAGGCTCAGGTGGTGTCCATCCTTGACATCTCCAATGGGCAAAGCACTAATTTTGTTATTCTTAAGGAATTATCATCTCTTTTGCAACACATGTCAATAACAACAATAACAATAATGTTACGTTTACCTGCTATGGGAATGTGAACTGCTTAATGAGTTCTAGAAGACCAGCTATGAAGTCCCTGGCAGAAATCTAAAAGGTTGTATTGTATCAACCAACAAGGGGGCAAGTGATGCAAAAGTAACTTCCTCACAAGCGAGTTTGGGTTTTACTGCTACCAATGTAAATCCAAGCTGTGGTATGGAGATCAGATTGACAGGGCTCCAAACAAATAATTAGTAAGATTCTGGATCTGAATTGTACTGCATTATATATTCAGCCCTGACTTACT